>NC_140991.1:27604322-28804322 GCF_052327205.1 Somniosus microcephalus | reverse complement strand
GGCTGGTCGTTTGACTGCTCAAGTGTCGACATTTTAAAATTTAGCCAATAAAATTGATATACCTATCAATTCATCCAATGAAAAGCGACGAGTTAAGAAAGTAACTATAGGTTTTTATTGGCTAAATAACAGAGCCCACCCTCGTGGGTGATCGGATCCAACAAGGAGGAATACCAGCCAGTCGACCACCTTTATACCTGGGCAGGTAGGTGGAGCCATGGGCGGAGTCAGCAGTGTTCAGCCCAGGTATAACAGCGTGACAAGAGGCGACCTCGTATAGTGATACAACAGTGTGAACAGTGATAACGATATAACAGTGATAACTATAGTGTAACGATAGTGAACGACAAAAGTGGTTTACTACACCACTGTTGTAACGTAGGAAACGCGGCAGCCAATTTGCACGCAGTAAGCTCCCACAAACAGCAATGCAATAATGACCAGATAATTTGTTTTAGTCTACTCTCAGGTTCCCATCCTCCTGCCAAACTAGTTTAAACCCTCCCCAACAGCACTAGTAATCCCCCCTGCGAGGATATTGGTCCCGGTCCTGTTGAGGTGCAACCCGTCCAGCTTGTACAGGTCCCACCTCCCCCAGAAACAGTCCCAATGCCTCAGGAATCTAAAGCCCTCCCTCCTGCACTATCTCTCCTGCCACGCATTCATCTGCTCTATCCTCTCCTATTTCTATACTCACGAGCACGTGGCACCGGGAGTAATCCAGAGATTACTACATTTGAGGCCCTGCTTTTTAATCTCTTTCCTAGCTCCCTAAAAGCTGCCTGCAGGACCTCATCCCTCTTTCTACCTATGTCGTTGGTACCGATATGGACCACGGCCTCTAGCTGTTCACCCTCCCCCCTCAGAATGTTCTGCAGCCGCTTAGTGACATCCTTGACCCTGGCACCAGGGAGGCAACATACCATCCTGGAGCCACGTCTGCGGCCGCAGAAACGCCTGTCTGCTCCCCTTACTATCGAAGCCTCTATGCTTATTGCTCTTCCACTCTTCTTCCTCCCGTGCTGTGCAGCTGAGGAACCCGTGATGCCATGGACTTGGCTCTGGCTGCACTCCCCAGAGGAACCATCGCCCCCACCATATTCAGAGCAGAAAACTAGTTAGCGAGCAAGATGCACTCAGGGGATTCCTGCCCTACCTGCCTGGACCTCCTCTTCTGTCTAGCGGTCAGCCATTCCCTCTCTGCCTGCACACTCTTAAGCTGCGGGATGACCACCACTGTTCCCGCTCCTCTCGATTTCTGTATACCGCCGCTGCTCCCGCTCCTCTTGCGCTCTTTATACCGCCGCTGCTCCCGCTTCTCTCGATTTCTGTATACCGCCGCTGCTCCCGCTCCTCTCGCGCTCTTTATACCGCCGCTGCTCCCGCTCCTCTCGCGCTCTGTATACCGCCGCTGCTCCCGCTCCTCTCGCGCTCTGTATACCGCCGCTGCTCCCGCTTCTCCCGATTTCTGTATACCGCCGCTGCTCCCGCTCCTCTCGCGCGCTTTATACCGCCGCTGCTCCCGCTCCTCTCGCGCTCTGTATACCGCCGCTGCTCCCGCTCCTCTCGCGCTCTGTATACCGCCGCTGCTCCCGCTCCTCTCGATTTCTGTATACCGCAGCTGCTCCCGCTTCTCTCGATTTCTGTATACCGCCGCTGCTCCCGCTCCTCTCGCGCTCTTTATACCGCCGCTGCTCCCGCTCCTCTCGCGCTCTTTATACCACCGCTGCTCCCGCTCCTCTCGCGCTCTGTATACCGCTCCTCTCGCGCTCTTTATACCGCCGCTGCTCCCGCTCCTCTCGCGCTCTGTATACCGCCGCTGCTGCCGCTCCTCTCGCGCTCTGTATACCGCTGCTGCTCCCGCTTCTCTCGATTTCTGTATACCGCCGCTGCTCCCGCTCCTCTCGCGCTCTTTATACCGCCGCTGCTCCCGCTCCTCTCGCGCTCTTTATACCGCCGCTGCTCCCGCTCCTCTCGCGCTCTGTATACCGCCGCTGCTCCCGCTCCTCTCGCGCTCTGTATACCGCCGCTGCTCCCGCTCCTCTCGCGCTCTGTATACCGCCGCTGCTCCCGCTCCTCTCGATTTCTGTATACCGCCGCTGCTCGCGCTCTGTATACCGCCGCTGCTCCTGCTCCTCTCGCGCTCTGTATACCGCCGCTGCTCCCGCTCCTCTCGCGCTATTTATACCGCCGCTGCTCCCGCTCCTCTCGCGCTCTGTATACCGCCGCTGCTCCCGCTCCTCTCGCGCTCTTTATACAGCCGCTGCTCCCGCTCCTCTCGCGCTCTGTATACCGCCGCTGCTCCCGCTTCTCTCGATTTCTGTATACCGCCGCTGCTCCCGCTCCTCTCGCGCTCTTTATACCGCCGCTGCTCCCGCTCCTCTCGCGCTCTTTATACCGCCGCTGCTGCCGCTCCTCTCGCACTCTGTATACCGCCGCTGCTCCCGCTCCTCTCGCGCTCTGTATACCGCCGCTGCTCCCGCTCCTCTCGCGCTCTGTATACCGCCGCTGCTCCCGCTCCTCTCGATTTCTGTATACCGCCGCTGCTCCCGCTCCTCTCGCGCTCTGTATACCGCCGCTGCTCCCGCTCCTCTCGCGCTCTGTATGCCGCCGCTGCTCCCGCTCCTCTCGCGCTATTTATACCGCCGCTGCTCCCGCTCCTCTCGCGCTCTGTATACCGCCGCTGCTCCCGCTCCTCTCGCGCTCTGTATACCGCCGCTGCTCCCGCTCCTCTCGCGCTCTTTATACAGCCGCTGCTCCCGCTCCTCTCGCGCTCTTTATACCGCCGCTGCTCCCGCTCCTCTCGTGCTCTGTATACCGCCGCTGCTCCCGCTCCTCTCGCGCTCTTTATACCGCCGCTGCTCCCGCTCCTCTCGCGCTCTTTATACCGCCGCTGCTCCCGCTCCTCTCGCGCGCTTTATACCGCCGCTGCTCCCGCTCCTCTCGCGCTCTGTATACCGCCGCTGCTCCCGCTCCTCTCGCGCTCTGTATGCCGCCGCTGCTCCCGCTCCTCTCGCGCTATTTATACCGCCGCTGCTCCCGCTCCTCTCGCGCTCTGTATACCGCCGCTGCTCCCGCTCCTCTCGCGCTCTGTATACCGCCGCTGCTCCCGCTCCTCTCGCGCTCTTTATACAGCCGCTGCTCCCGCTCCTCTCGCGCTCTTTATACCGCCGCTGCTCCCGCTCCTCTCGTGCTCTGTATACCGCCGCTGCTCCCGCTCCTCTCGCGCTCTTTATACCGCCGCTGCTCCCGCTCCTCTCGCGCTCTTTATACCGCCGCTGCTCCCGCTCCTCTCGCGCGCTTTATACCGCCGCTGCTCCCGCTCCTCTCGCGCTCTGTATACCGCCGCTGCTCCCGCTCCTCTCGCGCTCTGTATACCGCCGCTGCTCCCGCTCCTCTCGCGCTCTGTATACCGCCGCTGCTCCCGCTCCTCTCGCGCTCTGTATACCGCCGCTGCTCCCGCTCCTCTCGTGCTCTGTATACCGCTGCTGCTCCCGCTCCTCTCGCGCTCTTTATACCGCCGCTGCTCCCGCTCCTCTCGCGCTCTTTATACCGCCGCTGCTCCCGCTCCTCTCGCACTCTGTATACCGCCGCTGCTCCCGCTCCTCTCGCGCTCTTTATACCGCCGCTGCTCCCGCTCCTCTCGCGCTCTTTATACCGCCGCTGCTCCCGCTCCTCTCGCGCTCTGTATACCACCGCTGCTCCCGCTCCTCTCGCGCTCTGTATACCGCCGCTACTCCCGCTCTTTGCTCTGTATACCGCCGCTGCTCCCGCTCCTCTCGCGCTCTGTATACCGCCGCTGCTCCCGCTCCTCTCGTGCTCTGTATACCGCCGCTGCTCCCGCTCCTCTCGTGCTCTGTATACCGCTGCTGCTCCCGCTCCTCTCGCGCTCTTTATACCGCCGCTGCTCCCGCTCCTCTCGCGCTCTTTATACCGCCGCTGCTCCCGCTCCTCTCGCACTCTGTATACCGCCGCTGCTCCCGCTCCTCTCGCGCTCTTTATACCGCCGCTGCTCCCGCTCCTCTCGCGCTCTTTATACCGCCGCTGCTCCCGCTCCTCTCGCGCTCTGTATACCACCGCTGCTCCCGCTCCTCTCGCGCTCTGTATACCGCCGCTGCTCCCGCTCTTTGCTCTGTATACCGCCGCTGCTCCCGCTCCTCTCGCGCTCTTTATACCGCCGCTGCTCCCGCTCCTCTCGCGCTCTGTATACCGCCGCTGCTCCCGCTCCTCTCGCGCTCTGTATACCGCCGCTGCTCCTGCTCCTCTCGCACTCTGTATACCGCCGCTGCTTCCGCTCCTCTCGCGCTCTGTATACCGCTGCTGCTCCCGCTCCTCTCGCGCTCTGTATACCGCCGCTGCTCCTGCTCCTCTCGCACTCTGCATACCGCCGCTGCTCCCGCTCCTCTCGCGCTCTTTATACCGCCGCTGCTCCCGCTCCTCTCGCGCTCTGTATACCGCCGCTGCTCCCGCTCCTCTCGCGCTCTGTATACCGCCGCTGCTCCTGCTCCTCTCGCGCTCTGTATACCGCCGCTGCTCCCGCTCCTCTCGCGCTCTGTATACCGCCGCTGCTCCTGCTCCTCTCGCACTCTGTATACCGCCGCTGCTCCCGCTCCTCTCACGCTCTGTATACCGCTGCTGCTCCCGCTCCTCTCGCGCTCTTTATACCGCCGCTGCTCCCGCTCCTCTCGCGCTCTTTATACCACCGCTGTTCCCGCTCTTCTCACGCTCTTTATACTGCCGCTGCATGTGATACATTTGTCTACTAAATCATTAGAGAGGTTGGAAGCTCCATATAATGAATGAGCTGCACTAAACCAGTCAAAACCCATGTTGTATCCTAATCTTCCTCACCGCCTTTATATGCAACAGTTTATGAAAGAAAAACCAGAAAGACTTGCATTTATATAGCACCTTTCGCGACCTCAGGATGTCCCAAAGCGCTTTACAGCCAATGAAATGTAGTCACTGTTGTAATGTATGTAGCTGGATTGCATTTAAAAACAGCAACACATCAAGGAGTTGAGATACGAATTTCATCAATTATAAGAGCAAAGCCTGAGTGCTTTATCAACCTCATATGGACCCAAAGACACGTCTACCTTGAAACACAACAATCAGCTTTACATTTTACAATATGAACAGAAACAAATTTCTTTCCATACCTGCAATTTGTATTTTGCTGTCAGCGGATGTCATGGTCCACTGTGACAAAAGGGGAAGGCTGTCTCAATTGAATTAAATGACCACCAGTGTTCTGGGTTTTTCCCTGTTGCAAGGGAATAACATACCAAGTCGAACAGTCTTTGAGAGCTAAGTGTTTTGGGAGTTGTGAGGTTCTGTGCGCGTCTCAGTGAATGCCCAATTACACATCGTCAAATAAAACTCGCAGCCTTGTCAGAAACCATTATCGAGCAGCGTTCTAACAGAGATAGTATTTTAACAGACCCATATCATGAGGGTATGATGGAAGAAAAATCATTTTATAAGGAGGTAAGTTACCTGATAGACCCTAAGTGTATGAAAGCTTGCAGTGTAAGTCCCAATCACCAGTCTGGGCTGGTCTTTAGGGGATGATATTGATGGAAACTTGGGGTATATTTTCCTCGGTGAGTAAAGATAAAGAATTTTTCGTCTATAATTACAATTTACACAATCATTATAAACCAATGTCAGTTTAGCAAACACATTTTTCTTTAAATTTGTACACAGTGCTAAATATGTTCCTTGTGCTTTAGCAAGCCAAAGATTTCTGGATAAGTGCTAGCAATGATGAAGAGATTTGACTGAATAAAAGATGTGTCACAATAAAATCTTTTTACAATATAAGATAGGTCGCAGATAATCCGAAAAGTATTATCTTCAGAAAAAAGCTTTCCCATGAACAACGAGGCTTTAAACTTACTAAAAATTTTATAGTCAAGTGCAGTTTAAATCCGCCTGAAGTGAAAAGGTGGTGTTTATCTTGGCGTTAAAACTCACTTCTTTATCCACAGGAGAGGCTCAGGTTCTGGGCAAAAGACTAATTGTAGCCTTTACTGAGAGCTGTTGGAATTCATTGGATAATAAATAACTGGCATGTGACAAAAAGCCATAAATCTGATTAGTTTTTTAGAGACTGAAAGGCCAGTTGCAAAATATAAGGAGCTGTAATTGTAAATGTAAAGGGTTTGTACTACAGTAGGGGTAAAGAGATGACTGATGCACGAGGCAATAGCGAGTCATTTAATTGCCCGGCATTCTCACATTCTCATATAGGAATGGTGGACAATCAAATATTGGTGTCAGCCTTGGTTCAGTGATAGCACTCTCCTGTCTGAGCCAGAAGGTTATGAGTTCATGTCCCACTCCAGAAACTTGAGCGCATAATCTAGACTGATACTTCTGTAGAGTACTGAGGGAGTGCTGCACTATTGAAGGTGTTGACTTTCAGATGAGACGTTAAACTTTCTGCCCTCTCAGTAGGACATAGGAAATCCCATGGCACTATTCAGTGAAGAGCAGGATAGTTATTCCGGAGTCCTGGCTAATATTTACCCCTCAACCAACACCACAAAAATCCGATTATCTAGTCATTTATCTCATTTCTGTTCATGGGACCTTGCTGTCTGCTGCATTTGCCTACATGACAGCACCAACACTTCAGAAATACTTCATCGGCTATGAAGCACTATGGATATACAGGTGCACGATCCCTTATCCGAAACCCTTGGGGACAGCTGTGTTTCGGAATTCGGAATTTTTCGGATTTCAGAACGGACAATGCTTTTTTGCTGGCCACCTGCCTGCACCTCCTCGCGCCGCCGTCCCCGGCCTCCTGAGCCCCCCTGGGCAGTGCCAGCTGTGTCCCAAGAGCCCGGCACTTCTCCTCGGTGCCGGGCTCTTTTGCCGGCACTCGCGATCTCTGATCGCGCTGGTGCAGGCCCCTCCTGTGCAAGCTGCTCAAGCTTTTACACTGGAAATACCGAGAGACGCTCCACGAAAAAAAATTCGGTTTTCGGAGCTTTTCGGCTTTCGGAAGTGTGGATAAGGGGTTGTGCACCTGTACTGAGGTTGTGAAGGGCGCTGTATGAATGCGTTTTCTCTCTCTCTCTCTCCCTCTATTACCAGCTTTTATCAAGGCGAATACCAGACAGGATGGGATAGAGTGAAAGCCTGAGGTGACATTTGGGGCTTCCATTCTGAAATGTACTTTGCTGCTTCATAAGTACAAGTGATAAATCTCGCAAAAATAAATGGGAAAAAATGGAGCTTTTAAAACCCAGCTTTCGGTATACAGTCTGTATCTTGGAAATTTATACACATCCCATTCAAAAAAACGTGACTGGCTCAAAAGTGGATGGGTGGCAACCTTATAAAAGCTACAGCCGCTCGTAGGCATTTGGGCTCGTCTCCTTTAAGAAATGGTACCACTTTGATCGTTAACATTAGTAAAAGATCTAATTACCAGCCTTGTACCTTTTTCATAGAGCCCCTCTAATTCTGTTTTTTCTTTCAGTGAAGGGAACCCGAGTGCTGGCGACAGGAGGGGCTTCTTCGAACCCAGATATACTGCAGGTAGGAGGACATCTCTCTGCTGTGAGGGATACGGTTATCTCAGTCCAATGATCATGTTGGCACCAGAGGAGGATGAATGAGTTCTTATCTCCACCTCCTGAGTTACTCTTCTCCCTGCTTAACACCTAATAATTACCCTCCATCACAACTAGATCAAAGCCAATTAAGGCTGTCAATTCCAGTGCACAATGTAATTAACATTTGAAAGACACAAGAACACCTGTGGCTTTGTATTTTTTTTATTCGTTTGTGGGCTGTGGGCGTCGCTGGCAAGGCCGGCTTTTATTGCCCATCCCCAGTTGCCCTTGAGAAGGTGGTGGTGAGCCGCTTTCTTGAACCGCTGCAGTCAGTGTGGTGAAAGTACTCCCACAGTGCTGTTAGGGAGGGAGATCCAGGATTTTGACCCAGCGACGATGAAGGATCGGCGATATACTTCCAAGTCAGGATGGTGTGTGACTTGGAGGGGAACTTGGAGGTGATGGTGTTCCCATGCGCCTGCTGCCCTTGCCTTTCTAGGTGGAAGAGGTTGCGGGTTTGGGAGGTGTGGTAAACCACTGTATTGTATATTGCCACCTCTGGGTGGCGCTGTGTATGGAGGCATGCCTCAGCTGACTCCACCCACCACTGTGTGGGTTTCGTTCAGACTTGTTCAGTCACTCACGAAGAAGCATGGTCTCTTCTTAGCTAATAAAAGCCTTATTCATCTCTTCTTTCGACTCGTCATCTCTTCTTCGACTCATCACCTTTTATGAAGTAATTGATAAGCGTATCAATTTTATTAGCTAAAAGTTAAATGGCGACACCTGAGGAGCAACAACAGCAACGGATACAGCAGACATTGCTGAGAGCCCTCAGACCACCACGCCTGGACCTCGACCCTCAAGAGGTGGGTGCATCAGCCAAGTTTGAACACTGGCTGAGCTGCTTTGAATCCTTCCTCGCAATCTCACAGGTTACAGAGGAGGATCACAAACTGAAAATTTTGACCGCCCAGGTGAGCCATCAAGTATATATGCTAATCCGGGACTCTAATACGTACGTGGCGGCCCTCGAGCTACTAAAAGGGCAATATACGCGCCCAGTGAACACAATTTACGCCCGACACCTCTTGGGATCCCGCAGGCAGCAACCGGGAGAATCGGTAGGGGCATTTGCACGGGCGCTACTGGCACTCTGCAGAGACTGCGATTGTAAAGCGGTAACGGCTGTGGAGCACGCGCAGGGACTCGCCTGTGATGCCTTCGTCAGGGGCCTCCAGTCAGACCACACCCGGCAGAGACTGCTAGAAAGCAAGGAACCCGACCTGAAGACGGCCATTGCCCTTGCGCTCTCGTTAGAGGAGGCCCACCGAAACCTCGAGGCATACCCCCGTAACGGCGCCGAGACATGGCAATCGAAACCGTGGGACACGGGACCGCCGCCCCCGGCACCAACCGCTGCAGCGACCCAACCGAGACAGCAGCCTCCGGTAAGAACTGCTTCGATGCCCAGTAACCAGGCCCAAAAATGCTATTTCTGTGGCCAGTTAAAACATCCCAGAGCGCACTGCCCAGCTAAGACAGCTACCTGCTCGGGCTGCGGGAAGAAAGGCCATTACGCTAACGCCTGCAAGGGGAAGCCAGCCAGCAGCGCAGCGTGCGGGCCGTGGGAGCAGCCATCTTATCCGCCATTTTGTGTACCCCCGGCCGCATGGCATCCGCCGCCATCGTATCCAACGCACTCAACCGCCATTTCGTCACCGGAACCGACCACCGTCTCGGCGGATGACTATAGTGACTCACTAAGCCACATACTGGCCTCCGTGACGCTGGATCAAGCCCTCCCTCACCATCTATCCAGCTCCATGATGGATATCGCGGTAAACGGCCGCGCCACCAGTTGCCTGATCGACAGCGGGAGCACAGAGAGTTTCGTCCACCCCGACACGGTACGTAGCCACTCCCTCACGATTCTGCCAACGCACCATCGCATTTCTATGGCGTCCAAGTCCCAGTCAATGGACATCAGCGGCTACTGTGTGGTGACCCTGTCAGTAAGGGGCACTGAATATAAAAAATTTAAACTGCTAGTCCTGCCCCGTCTTTGCGCTGCCGTCCTGCTAGGGTTGGATTTTCAGTGCCACCTTAAGTGTGTCACACTAGCATACGGTGGACCCCTCCCCCCACTCACAGTCTGCAACCAACAACTTTTAAATCGCCCGCTGCAAACCACCTGCAGCCTTTCCACATTAAAAGTCCCCCCCCCTCCCCTGTTCGCTAACCTCACCCGCGACTGTAAACCCATCGCTACCAAAAGCAGGCGGTACAGTGCCGGGGACAGAGCTTTTATCAGCTCTGAGGTGGAGCGGCTATTGAAGGAGGGCATTATCGAAGGTAGCACTAGCCCCTGGCGAGCCCAGGTTGTAGTCGTTAAAACCACTGCAAAACGCCGCATGGTAATCGACTACAGCCAAACCATAAACCGGTACACCCAGCTGGACGCGTACCCCCTCCCTCGCATATCTGATATGGTCAATCAGATTGCGCAATACAAAGTATTCTCCACCATCGACCTTAAGTCAGCGTACCACCAGCTGCCCATCCGCCATGAGGACCGCCAGTATACTGCCTTCGAGGCAAACGGCCGCCTCTACCACTTCCTTAGGGTCCCCTTCGGCGTCACCAACGGGGTTTCGGTCTTCCAAAGGGAGATGGACCGAATGGTTGACCAGAACGCGCTGCGGGCAACCTTCCCCTATTTGGATAACGTCACCATCTGCGGCCACGACCAGCAGGACCACGACGTTAATCTAGCAAATTTCCTCCGTACGGCCCAACGGCTGAACCTAACGTACAATAAGGAAAAATGTATGTTTCACACCAAGCGCCTGGCCATCCTCGGCTGCGTGGTGGAGAACGGAGTCATCGGGCCCGACCCCGACAGAATGCGCCCCCTAATGGAGCTACCCCTTCCCCACTGCCAAAAAGCACTGAAGAGATGCCTGGGGTTTTTCTCCTACTACGCCCAGTGGGTGCCCCTCTATGCAGACAAAGCCAGGCCCCTCATCAAAGCCACCTCCTTCCCCCTGACACCAGAGGCGTGTGCAGCCTTCACTCTTATCAAGAACGATATCGCGAAGGCCGCAATGCACGCGGTGGATGAGTCCATCCCCTTCCAAGTGGAGAGCGATGCCTCCGACTTCGCCCTAGCCGCGACCCTTAACCAGGCGGGCAGACCCGTGGCCTTTTTCTCAAGGACCCTCCAGGGCCCCGAGACGAGACACTCCTCCGTCGAAAAGGAGGCCCAGGCTATTGTAGAAGCGGTGCGTCACTGGAGGCATTACCTGGCCGGGAAACGATTTACCCTGCTCACTGACCAGCGTTCAGTAGCTTTTATGTTTAATAATAAGCAGAGGGGTAAAATCAAGAACGACAAGATCTTGAGGTGGAGAATCGAACTCTCCACCTACAATTATGATATCTTGTATCGGCCAGGGAAACTCAATGAGCCCCCAGATGCCCTATCACGTGGTACATGCGCCAACGCGCAGAGTGATAGGCTGCAGTCCCTCCACAATGACCTCTGCCACCCGGGGGTCACCAGGTTTTTCCATTTTATCAAATCCCGTAACCTGCCCTACTCCATCGAGGAGGTCAGGACCATGACCAAGAGCTGCCAAATCTGCGCCGAGTGCAAACCGCACTTCTATAGGCCGGACAGAGCAAGCCTGATCAAGGCCACCCGCCCCTTCGAACGCCTGAGCGTCGATTTTAAAGGGCCCCTCCCCTCCGCTGACCGCAATGTGTACTTCCTCAACATAGTTGATGAGTACTCCCGTTTCCCCTTTGCCATCCCTTGCCCAGACATGACCAGTACCACGGTCATCAAGTGTCTGAATGACATCTTCGCTCTGTTCGGGTTCCCCAGCTATATACATAGCGACAGGGGCTCATCGTTCATGAGCGACGAACTTCGGCAGTACCTGCTAACAAGAGGTATCGCCACGAGCAGGACCACCAGTTACAACCCCCGGGGGAACGGCCAGGTGGAAAGGGAGAACGCGACGGTTTGGAAGGCAGTCCTCTTAGCACTAAAATCTAAGGGCCTTCCGACCTCCCGCTGGCAGGAGGTCCTCCCTGCAGCGCTCCACTCCATTCGGTCACTGCTTTGTACTGCCACTAATGCGACCCCTCATGAGAAAATGTTCGTTTTCCCCCGGAAGTCTACATCGGGAACCTCGCTACCGGCATGGTTGACTTCTCCTGGGCCCGTCCTACTGCGGAGGCACGTGAGGACGCATAAAACGGACCCCCTGGTCGAGCGGGTGCACCTCCTACACGCCAACCCCCAGTATGCCTGGGTGACATACCCAGACGGGCGGGAGGACACGGTCTCCATACGAGATCTCGCACCCTCGGGTACCCCTGAATTACCACCGTTATCCCCCTTACCACCGTTATCCCCCTTACCACTGTTATCCCCCACCACCCCTCCCAACCCAACCCCTGCAGACGGCATGCCAAAGCCCCAGGAATCTTCGCCAACCACCCAGACACCAGACCCGACGTCGGATGCTGCAACACCACCACCGCCACCACGACGATCAGGACGTCAGACAAGGCCTCCTGATAGACTTAACTTGTAGTACCCTTCACCCCGCCGGACTTCACATTAAACAAGGGGTGAATGTGGTAAACCACTGTATTGTATATTGCCACCTCTGGGTGGCGCTGTGTATGGAGGCATGCCTCAGCTGACTCCACCCACCACTGTGTGGGTTTCGTTCAGACTTGTTCAGTCACTCACGAAGAAGCATGGTCTCTTCTTAGCTAATAAAAGCCTTATTCATCTCTTCTTTCGACTCGTCATCTCTTCTTCGACTCATCACCTTTTATGAAGTAATTGATAAGCGTATCAGGAGGTGCTGCCGAAGAAGCCTTGGCGAGTTGCTGCAGTGCATCTTGTAGATGGTACACACTGCAGCCACGGTACGCCGGTGGTGGAGAGAGTGAATGTTTAAGGTGGTGGATGGGGTGCTAATCAAGTGGGCTGCTTTATCCTGGATGCTGTTGAGCTTCTTACAGCTGACCAAATAGTGAAGTGAAATTTTAAAAAATCCATTGTCATTATTTTACTAACTCCCAATTTCTGCATGAACTCCAAAAGCATAAACTGTTTTAATTCTTTACAGGTAAATCTAAGATGCAACCCCTGTGTTTCCCACCCCCCCACCTCCGGATCTGTGCTGCACTAGCTTTTCACTGAATGAAATGGAATCAGATTCAGGACTTTGAGCCAGGAAGGGCCAAAATTCTCACTCCAGCTCTAACAAGTGAATCCTATTGGAAAGTGCACGTGAATGGAGGCCAGGTGAAGACAGGATCGGATTTGGCAACAAGTAAAAAGCAAAGAATTGCAAATGCTGGGAATCTAAAACAAAAGCTGGAAAAACACAGGTCAATCAGCAGCTGTGAAGAGAACAGGGGTATGGTAGTGTCGTGGTTGTGGCACTGAACTAGCAACCCAAAGGTTGTGGCTTCACATCCCAGCTATGGCAAATTGCATTCAATAAAGCTGGTGAGTTGTGGGCTAGTAACAGAAGAAATGATTACAAAAGCTATTGGATTTTTTTTTTTAAACCCTACTGTTTCACTAAACTACTACCCCTACACAATCTGGCCTACAGGCGACTCTTTGGGGGAAAAATTCAGTATCGCCCCGTTGGGGGCGCGATTATCGGCCGGGCGCAAAGTTTAGCGCCTGGCGCTAATTATCGCCTCCAACTGTAAACTTGGCTTTTATCGCCCCTGGAGGTGATTGGAGCGCTAAATCAGGCGCTGCACACCTGTCTTAAGGTGCAAAGGCCGAGGAGCGAGTCGCTAACTCAGAGCGCGGGTGCAGTGCAGTTGATGTCAGTTAGCGATGGAACACAAGACACACTGGCGCCAGACAGTTCTTAAAGGGGAGGGTCGATCTTGCTCTCCAGCTACACGCTGCTCATTGGAGCTTTGAATCTCGGCCTGGAGAGACCTGTGCCTAAATCTTCCAGCCAAGGACTATGGAGAGGGTGTGAGAACGAGCTCAGCGCTTCAGCAAGTGGGCCTTGGAGGCTCTGGTTGGCGCGGTGGAGCGCAGAAGATCTATACTCTTCCCTGAGAGTGGCAGGAGGCCTTTGCCGCGCGAGTACAGAAGAGTGTGGAGGGAGGTGGCTCAGCACGTCTCCTCCAGGAGCGTGGTGCCCAGGACCCATACTCAATGTCGCAAAAAGTTCAACGACCTCACTCGGGTCGTCAGGGTGAGTGGCTTTTTTTCAATACCTCACCATCCCTCCATCTCAACCTCACTCTATGGCCAGAAGGTCTTAAAACCCCAATGCCCAACACTCATCCAACACCTATGGCCCTCTCATGAAACACACACGCACATTCCACACTTTGCATACAGTAAGGGCTATTCACCTATGGGAGGCACATCAGGCAAGACCATGGCTGCACACAGTAAGGGCTATTCAATTATGGGAGGCACATCAGGCAAGACATGGCTGAATATTTACTCAGACACCGTCCTTTTTCTTGCAGGCCAAGCTATCTCATAATAGGAGACAGCAGCCATGGACGGGTGGAGGGCGGCCTCAGCTGTAACCCCTCAGCAATCTTGAGGCGCGCGTCCACAGGATTGTGGCAAGCCAGGTGATTGGTCCCGTCGCCCCTGGAGAGGCCGACCCGTTCTGGACAGCAATGGTAAGGTCATCACCTTTTTTCCTCTCTCATTCCACTTGTCCCTCACAACACCAGCCTTTGACACTTTCAATCCAACTTACTGAATCGCTGCACTCATTCCTCCCTTACTGCCCCCCTGTCCTCACGCTAAAGCCACTCTTGTACCTCCCTGCTTTCAGATGGTGATTCACCAGCTGAGGAGACAGGCCCTCAAGCTGCCAGTGGGAGTGAAGCTGCAGGCGAAGAGGAAGCCGGAGCATCAGCGCCACCCTCTCCCGAGGAAGCCCATGCCCACACTGGGAACACGCCTTCCCTGGAGGGGAGCAGGGGGGAAGGGTCTGATGAGGGTGAAGCTCCAGGACCCAGTGGACTGCAGCAACGCGATGGGGGTAGGGAAGCTCGGGGGCAAGCTTCTCCCCGGAGGGGGAGTAGGCCAGCGAGTCCTGCTGCACTGGACGCAGAGGAGGAGCGGCTCATCGCTGAAATGAACACCCAGGCGGTGGACATGCACACTGAGCTCATAGGTGCTGTGAGAAGGGTGCCCGAATGCATTGAATCACTGGTAAGGAGTGTGGAGCACTTCGCTGTAGCATAGGCGGATGCAACGTAAAAGCTCAGTGCTGCAATTCAGTCACTGGCTGCCATAATCCCATCTCAGACTGCTCTCATGCAGACGCAGATTGAGGCCACGCAAGCACTGACTGCTGCCATTGTCACTGGTCCAGACACATTTCCCCGGGGCTCTCACCGCGCCGCAGCAGGCCAGCAATCTGCGCTCCAGCAGATTGCTCCGGATGCTGAAGTGCTGCCCCGTGGGAGTGCCAGTGTATCGGTCGAGCAGGGAGTTGCTGTCCTCTCTCAAGATGGCAGCATTCCTGTTGCCACCACTGTCACTTCTCCACTGCACTTGCCATCGCCTGTAGCCCAGACTGCTGCCACCCATGCAGAGTTGGTGCAGTCTGCAGCCGGACCCTCCAGGCCCAGAGCTGGTCGAGGCCATCCTTCAAGGGCATCTGCAGTCTCAGGTTCTGACAATCAGCAGCCTTGCTGCAGCCACTGGGGCCCCATTACGGAGGAGCAGTAAGGTGGGAAGGGGGGGAAGTGTGCAAGGGAAGGAGATCACCCTCGAAGGGCAAAAAGTAGGAGGTGTGACAAAATGTTGGTCAATTTTTTATTAAAGGCCGCGGTTCATGTTCAAACTTTTGTTTAGTGTTTTGGACATAATCTCCAGGTTGTGAGAACCAGTTATGTTAATGACTGTTTTTTTGTGTTTGTTTCTATTAGTTTGTCATGAAGAAATGACACACACAGAGTTTGTAAAAGAAATAAGTTTTTGTATTCAAAATGTACATGTTTGGTCTTTGGAATCGTTGCTGCCTTGGCCGGCTTAGTGGTTGCGGGCTGGTTTCATTCATGTTGTTCTCAATGGCAGAAGCCATTTCCTCAGCAGGGGCCTAGAAGCAGCTTGCTATCAGCCGCTAACGGACGGCCCTTGCAGTTCCAACATTGTGGGCCTCCCTCCCGCCTTGGTGCTGCTGATGATCATCCTCCCCCCCCTCCTCCGGTGGTGCTCCAAGGCCTGGTGGCATTGGCTGGGTCCTGAGGATTGCCAGGTTATGCAGCATGTAGCACACAACTATGAAGAGGGAGACTCGCTCAGGTGAGTACTGCAGGGCTCCTCCTGAGTGATCTAGACAGCGGAACCGTTGCTTGAGCATGCCGATCGTCTGCTCAACGATGTTCCTGGTGGCGAGATGGCTCTCGTTGGAGCGCAGCTCAGCAGGGGTGTTGGGGTTACGGAGCAGTGTCATCAGCCAGGTGCACAGTGGATAACCCTTGTCCCTGAGGAACCAACCACTTGGCTGATGCGGTGCCTGGAAAAGTTCTGCCACAGCAGTTTGGCGCAGGATGAATGCATCGTGGCTGCTGCCAGGATAGCGGGCATTAACAGCGAGTATCAGCTGTCTGTGGTCACAGACCAACTGGACGTTTAAGGAGTGGAACCCCCTGCGGTTGCAGAAATCCTCTGCATTCTCATGCGGTGCACACAATGCCACATGCGTGCAGTCAATGGCACCATGGGGAAGCCCGCTATCCTGCGCGTTCATGCTGTTTGGACCGGGTCATCGGGAAATAGATGTACTGGCGTCTCCTTTTATAGAGGGCACTTGTGACCTGATGGATGCAGCAATGTACCGCAAACTGGGAGATATTGGCGATGTCTCCAATAGCTGCTTGAAAGGAGCCAGTGGCATAAAAGTTCAGTGCCACTGTGATCTTCACTGCCACCGACAGAGACATCCTGGTCCTCCATAGAGGCTGCAGGTGGCAGAGCTCAGTGACCACCTCCTTGCTGAAGCGCAGCCTGCGCAAACACTGCTCCTCAGACAAATTAATGTAGGAGAATTGTTGGTGAAATACCCTGGGAGGGTAAGGTCTCCTGTACAGAGGCCTGTTGGCCCTCCTCCATCTGGCCATGATTGCCACTCTCTGCGTCTCTGTTGCTTCCGAATCTGCAGGCGCAGGACGACGCCCAGAATCAGTGCAGCCGTCATAGTCTCTTGGCAATCAAAGTAATGAAGGTCAAAAACAAAAGTACCTGCAAAGTGATGCTCAGTAGCCAAAACTACTTCACACAGCGTTGACTCTATGCCGAAGTCTCTCCTCTCTCTGTCAGAATGAGTGGTGCAAAAATGTCTACCACAGAAAAAGCCAGGAAGAGGCCGCCTTTAAATAGCGCCCCCCCCACAGCCCCACACCGACTGGGAAACATTCCAGTCAACCTGTCGTTGCTTGTGTCAGGCGGAAAGGAGGGGGGTGCCACTCAATATCCGGTCCGGGGCGCCACAAGGGCGTTGCACGCTCGAATGATGTCAAGATCTGCGGGCGCAGGAGATCGGGGCGGTAGTGTTTAGCGCCGCCGCAAAATGTCTGGTCAATTTCGCGAGCGGTGCAGATATCGCCTCGCCCGGGCGCTAGTTGCTTTGCGCCCCATTAGCGCCCTCTTGAGGTGCTAATGGGAGGCGCAAACCAACTGAATTTTTCCCCTGTTTTGTCCTCTGAGGTGGTCTAGCAAGCCATTCAGTTGTCAGCTTAACTAAGGATGGGCAATAAATGCGGCCTTTCCAGTGTCAACCCACATTCTGGGAACAAATCAAACACAAATTAATGTTTTGGGTGTGACTCTTCATCAGAACTGAAGAAATGAAAAATGAACAAGATTTAAGTAGAATTAGAATAAATAGTGTTAGATCCGTGTATCTTGATGTTGTGTGTCCTTCAATAATTAGACAAGAGACTGCAGAGAACAATCAACAGGTGTTTACTGGATGAGGGTTACTCTAAAACTAACGATACAGATCCCTACTCAGGGTTATATACAGGTGTGGTCACTGCCGGTACTACAGTATACAGGAGCTGTAAAAAGTAGTTCTCCCCTTTAAAGGTACATTACAGTTCCTCCCCTTTTAGATTAACAGTACCATAACATTCATTTAAAAATTAAATATCAACTAATTACAATTAGCACTTTTAACATGCAACATTAACTGAAAATAGTCTATTTATAAATTCAGTCTTTGGGGCGGCTTCCTGATCCTTTCTGGATAGCGCCTTTCCTGAGTGTCTTGCTCTTGGTGCGGAGGCGATTCTGGCCCCCTGTCGTCGGTTGGTTCATCAGCTTCCGATGCTACTGTTTCTGGGGTAGATGCTACCTGTATGTCGGGTTCATCACCAGGTATGCGAGACATGGGGTGGACTCGTTCCTGTGACTCTAGGATCTGGTCAACATGGCATCTCACAATGTTCTCCCCAATTCTAGGGAATGTGGCCGGCCAAGTGGAAAAAGTGCTAGTAGGTGAGCACTTTGGTGACAGTGACCATAATATGGTAAGATTTAAGGTGGTCATGGAAAGGGACAGGGATGGGCCGGAAATAAAGGTTCTAAATTGGGGGAAGGCCGATTTTAATAGGATAAGGCAGGATCTGGCCAAAATGGACTGGGATCAGCTACTTGTAGGAAAATCCGCATCGGTGCAATGGGAGGCTTTCAGAAGGGAGATTGAGATCATACAATGGCAACATGTTCCCGTAAAGGTCAAGGGTGGTTCCAAAAACCACAGGGAACCTTGGATGTCGGGATATACGAGAATGGATTAGGAAAAAAAGGAGGGCTTTTGGCAGATACAAAAGGCTAAAGACGGAGGAAGCCCTAGAGGAGTACAAAAAGTGCAGGGGGATACTTAAAAAAGAAATTAGGAGATCAAGGAGGGGCCATGAAATAACACTGGCGAGCAAAATAAAGGAAAATCCTAAGATGTTTTATAAGTATATTAAGGGTAAGAGGATAACTAGGGAAAAAATAGGGCCCATTAGGGACAAAAGTGGCAATCTGTGTGTGGAGCCGGAAGATGTAGGAGGGGTTCTAAATGAATTTTTTGCATCTGTTTTCACTATGGAGAAGGACGATGTAGACATAGAAATAGGGCGGGGGGACTGTGATATGCTCGAACATATTAACATCGAGAGGGAGGAGGTATTGGCGGTTTTAGCTGGCCTAAAAATGGATAAATCCCCAGGCCCGGATGAAATGTATCCCAGGCTGCTGTGTGAGGCAAAGGAAGAGATTGCGGGGGCTCTAACACATATATTCAGGACCTCTCTGGCCACAGGGGATGTGCCAGAGGACTGGAGAACCGCTAATGTAGTACCATTATTCAAGAAGGGTAGTAGGGAAAAACCGGGGAACTACAGGCCAGTGAGCCTAACATCAGTGGTAGGAAAATTATTGGAAAAAATTCTGAGGGACAAAATTTGTCTCCACTTGGAGAGGCAAGGATTAATCAGGGATAGTCAACATGGCTTTGTCAAGGGAAGATCATGTCTGACTAATTTGATTGAATTTTTTGAGGGGGTGACTAGGTGTGTGGATGAGGGTAACGCAGTGGATGTGGTATACATGGATTTCAGTAAGGCCTTCGATAAAGTCCCGCACAGGAGACTGGTCAAGAAGGTAAGAGCCCATGGAATCCAGGGTGCCTTGGCACATTGGATACAAAACTGGCTTAGTGGCAGAAGGCAGAGGGTGATGGTCGAAGGTTGTTTTTGTGACTGGAAGCCTGTGGCCAGTGGGGTACCACAGGGATCGGTGCTGGGTCCCTTGCTGTTTGTGGTCTACATTAATGACTTGGATATGAATGTAAAGGGTATGATCAGTAAGTTCGCGGATGATACAAAAATTGGTAGGGTGGTAAATAGCGAGGAGGGTAGCCTCAGTCTGCAGGACGATATAGATGGGTTGGTGAGATGGGCGGAACAGTGGCAAATGGAATTTAACCCGGAAAAGTGCGAGGTGATGCACTTTGGGGGGACTAACAAGGCAAGGGAATACACAATGAATGGTAAGACCCTAGGCAAGACGGAGGGTCAGAGGGATCTGGGTGTGCAAGTACACAGATCCCTGAAGGCGGCGGAACAGGTGGATAAGGTGGTAAAAAAGGCATATGGGATACTTGCCTTCATTAGCCGAGGCATTGAATATAAGAGCAAGGAGGTTATGATGGAGCTGTATAAAACACTGGTTAGGCCACAGCTGGAATACTGTGTGCAGTTCTGGTCGCCACACTACAGGAAGGATGTGATCGCGTTAGAGAGGGTGCAGAGGAGGTTCACCAGGATGTTACCAGGGCTGGAGCGCTTCAGCTATGAAGAGAGACTGGGCAGATTGGGTTTGTTTTCCTTGGAGCAGAGGAGGCTGAGGGGGGACATGATTGAGGTGTACAAAATTATGAGGGGCATAGATAGGATGGATGCTGAGGAGCTTTTTCCCTTAGTAGAGGGGTCAATAACTAGGGGGCATAGATTCAAGGTAAAGGGCGGGAGGTTTAGAGGGGATTTGAGAAAGAACCTTTTCACCCAGAGGGTGGTTGGAGTCTGGAACTCACTGCCTGAAAGGGTTGTGGAGGCAGGAACCCTCACAACATTTAAGAAGCATTTGGATGAGCACTTGAAATGCCATAGCATACAAGGCTACGGACCAAATGCTGGAATATGGGATTAGATTAGACAGGGCTTGATGGCCGGCGCGGACACGATGGGCCGAAGGGCCTCTATCCGTGCTGTATAACTCTATGACTCTATGACATCCACTGTGTACATTAGTGGCCCCTGCCATGTGCATATCGTTCCTGGTTGCAATTTCTCTGTTCGGTAGTCGCGGGCCAAGACTGGTTGCCCTACATTGAAGCTCCTTGTCGGCTTCTCATTGATGTGCTGGAATTGCTTATTCTCAACATCTCTTCGTACATTTGGTCTGAGCAAATCCAGACGAGATCTCAACCTTCGGTTAAAGAACATCATGGCCGGGGTCTGGTTGGTGACTGCATGTGTCGCATTTCTGTAGGCTAACAGGAAATTGTCCACCTTATGCTGCAGTGGAATGTCGTCATCGCACATGGCCCTTACTGCTTTTTTAAAGGTTTGTACAAACCTCTCAGCCAATACATTTGTGGCTGGATGATACGGGGCGGATGTGTAATGCCTTACCCCATTCCTTTTCATAAATCTTCGAAACTCTTCGGACACAAACTGTGGTCCGTTATCAGAGCAAATCTGCTCTGGCAAGCCGTTCCTGGCAAATATGGTCCGTAGGACTGCAATAGTTTTCTCCGTGGTGGTGGAGGACATTTTGATCACCTCAGGCCATTTCGAGTGCGCATCCACGGCTATTAAAAACATTGAGTCCATGAATGGACCAGCAAAATCAATATGCACCCGTTGCCATGGAGATGAGGGCCACTCCCATGGGTGTAGAGGGGCATGTGGTGGTGCATTTTGGACTTTCTGGCATCCTGAGCAGCTCTTTGTCAGGTCCTCGATTTGCTTATCGATCCCCGGCCACCACACATAAGCCCTAGCAAGGCTTTTCATTTTCACCCCTCCCAGATGGCCTTCGTGAAGCTCATTGAGCACTCTCTCCCTTAAATTGGGTGGAATTACCACTCGGGATCCACACATCAAGGTCCCCTGGCATACTGACAGCTGTTCTCTTCTGGATGAGAATGCTGGTAACAGTGAGTCGCCATGTGTTAGCCATCCCTTCACCGGCAAGTCATATACCCGAGACAGTGTCGGGTCATTTCGGGTCTCCTTCTCTATATCAGCGTTAGTTAATGGCAAGCGTTCAATTATAGTCGAATAAAATATTTCGACAGGGTCCACTGCTGGTGCTTCCTCCGCAGCAGGCAGTGGCAGGCGTGATAGCCCATCAGCGTTTCCATGCTGTTTCGTGCCCTTATACTCGATTTCATATTGGTTCGCCCCTAGAAAAAGGGACCATCTTTGTAGCCGTTGCGCAGTCATCACTGGAACGCCCTTCTTTGGATTAAAGATGGAGACAAGTGGTTGGTGGTCAGTCAGCAAGGTGAACTTCTGCCCGTGCAGATAGTGGTTGAACTTTTTCACTCCCCACACTAGGCTGAGGGCCTCCCTGTCAACCTGGGCGTAGTTACGCTCGGCTGAGGTTAGTGACCGAGACACAAAGGGTACTGGCCTCTCCGAGCCGTCCGGGAATTTGTGTGACAGCACCACTCCAATGCCATAGGGTGATGCATCACACGCCAACCGAATTGGTAGTGCTGGGTTGAAATGAGCCAACACCTCTTTTGATGTGATCAATTCTTTGCACTTCTGGAAAGCTCGTTTACATTCGTCATTCCACTTCCATGGTACCCCCGTTTGCAGTAGGGTGTTCAGTGGGTGTAGTACTGTGGACAAATTCGGCAAGAACTTATGGTAGTAGTTCACCAGCCCGAGGAACGACCTCAGTTGTGACACATTTTCCGGTGCTGGAGCTTTGACTACTGCCTCAATCTTTTCAGGGGACTTATGTAACCCCTCTTCATCAATAATGTGGCTACAATACGAGATCTGCTTCTGGAAAAACTCGCATTTGTGGCGATTAGCTCAGAGCCCATATTCCTTCAATCTAGTGAGCACCTGCTCCAGGTTGGTGAGGTGATCACTGTCATTTTCGCCCGTGACCAGGATGTCGTCTAAATAACACTGGGTCCCTGGAATCCCTTGCAGGACTTGATCCATTGCCCTTTGCCAAATAGCAGGAGCTGATGCTACCCTGAACACCAGCCGGTTGTATTGGTAGGGACCTTTATGAGTGTTGATCGTGAGGTACTGTTTCGAGGCTTCTTCTACCTCCATTTGCAGGTACGCCTGGGCCAGATCAATCTTAGTGAAGCGTTTCCCTCCAGATAGCGAAGCGAAAATATCTTCAATCCGTGGAAGCGGATATTGTACAGTGTGAAGGACTGGGTTCACTGTCACCTTAAAGTCCCCACAGATGCGAACCTTCTTTGGTTCCCCAGGCGTATTACTCAACGACCTCTTCATTACAGGAACGATGGGTGTAGCCCACTCGCTCCAGTCCACTTTGGACAGTACTCCTGAACGTTCCAAACCTTCCAGCTCTGCTTCGACGGCTGGGCGGATCGCATCAGGTACCGGTCTGGCCTTAAAAAACTTTGGGCTTACATTTTCCTCTATTTTGATCGTCGCTGTTATGCCTTTTAGTGTTCCGAGTCCTTCCTGGACCACTTCTTGTGCGTCAGTTAGCATTTTTGACAGTCATCCAGGTGTGACATCGTCATCCTTTTTGGCATCTACAGTCAGTGCTTGTATGGCATGCCAATCTAGCTGTATCTTCCGGATCCATTCACGTCCTAGTAGTGGTGGTCCTCCATCTGGCAATACATATAGGTCCATTTTTGGTGTTTCCTTGCCGTTATATATGACGTTCACCCTTATTTTTCCTTTGGGGTAGACTTTTTGCCCCATGTACGTCTTCAAGACAATCTCTGTATCTCTCAAGGGTATATGTGAGAATAGCCGCTTGTAGTCCCTTCGGTTTATGACTGTTAGGGCTGATCCTGTGTCCAATTCCATTTTCACTTGGACTCCGGCTATCTTGAGCGTGACCCAGATAGTTTGGTGATCCTACGTTTTGATCACATTATGTAGTTTCAGACAACCCAGCTTCTTGCTTCCAGAGTCTGTATCACTTTTCTGTTCGTCTGAACTACTCTCCGTCACTTCTTGTACTTCTCCTGTGGGGATTTCTTGCTGCTGGTTTTCTTTTCTGACCTGTAGACGCTTGCCATGTGTCCTACTTTTCCACACTGTCTGCACACTTGGTCCTTGAACCAGCAATCCTTATGGTCGTGTGTTGTTCTGCCGCAGCGATAGCACTTCACTGTTCCGTATGACATTTCATTTGTGCCATATTCTTGCGGTCTCCGTTGTATCTCTGCCGCGCCCCGTGCTGCTGCTTCGTGTGATACTGCCATGCTGAAAGCCTTGTCCAGCGTAAGATCCTTTTCTGATAGAAGCCGTTTCTGGGTTCCTTCACTTTTAAGCCCACACACAAACTTGTCCCTTAAAGTATCTGCTAGTCCCGTTCCAAACTGGCAGTGTTTCGATAGCTTGCTCAGTTCCGTTAAAAACTCAGTATTACTTTCATCTTAATGCTGGTTCCTTTTGTGAAACTTAAATCTTTCCGCTATCAGCAGCGGTGTGGGGTCTAAGTGGTCCTGTAGGATTGACACTATGTTTTCAAAATCCTTTTCCACTGGCTTCTCTGGAGTTACTAGGTTTCGCAGTAAGCCATATGTTTTTGCACCCATTGAATTCAACAATACCAGCGCTTTCCTGTCATCTGGCACTTCATTCGCCTTGCAGTACACTTCTATGCGTTCGACATATGTCGTCCAATCTTCGACTTCATTGTTGAACGCTGTGACACTGCCACTCTTCGGCATCCCTGGGTGTGGTTAGACTGGCTCAAAATGACGTCTCCCGCGCTCTCCCTTCTTCTCCGCTGCGGCTCAAAATGGCGTCTCCCGCGCTCTCCCTTCTTCTCCTCTGCGGCTCAAAATGGTGTCTCCCGCGCTTTCCTTTCTTCCCCGCTGACGCTGCTCGGCTCCTGAACACCGGCTGCGCGTTTTCCTGCGCACCTCTCTCTCATTGGCGCCGCTTGGTCCTGAACAGCGGCTGCGCCCTGTGCGCTCTACCCTCTCTCTTTTCCCGTCGACGCCGCTTGGTCCTGAACACTGGCTGCGCCCTGTGCACTCTACCCTCTCTCTTCTCCCGTCGACGCTGCTCGGCCTTTTTCTGCGCCGTCGGTCGGCTCTAGCCGCCGCTGTCCGGGAGGGGTCTGCGCCGTACCTGTTGCCAGCCCGTTTCGCTGGAGTCTCCGCTGGATGGTCGACGCCCATGCTTCTGGACTCGGCCTTCTTCTTTCACTGTTCTCCAGGAGCGAATCCCTGGGAGGTGATGCAGAGTTGCAGGTAGGTTTGAATCTTCTCGTCGCCAATGTTAGATCCGTGTATCTTGATGTTGTGTGTCCTTCAATAATTAGACAAGAGACTGCAGAGAACAATCAACAGGTGTTTACTGGATGAGGGTTACTCTAAAACTAACTGTACAGATCCCTACTCAGGGTTATATACAGGTGTGGTCACTGCCGGTACTACAGTATACAGGAGTTGTAAAAAGTAGTTCTCCCCTTAAAGGTACATACACTACAAATAGTAACAACTTATATTTATATAGTACCTTTAACAGACAAGAACGTTCCAATATACTAGGAGGGGTGAGCAAAGGCTTGTTCAAAAACATGCTTTTTAAGGAGGGTTTTTAACAAATGAGAAGGAGCGTGAATTCTGGATTGTGGAGCTTAAGCGGCTGAAGGCACGGCATCCAGTGGTGGGGAGAAGGCGGGGAGGTGGCATAAAAGGCTAGAGAGAGCAACGGCGAGTTTGAAGAAGTTTGTAGCACTGGAGGAGGGTAACGGAGGGCATGGGCATGGAGTGATTTAAACACAAGGTGGAAAATGTTGAATTTGAGGCGTTGGAGGACCAGGAGCCAATGTAGGTCAGTGAATTCAGGGCTAATAGGTGAATGGATCTGGTGCAGCATAGGATATGGCTAGTAGAGTTTCTGACGGTGCACTCTGTTTTACGGTGAGTGAGGCCGGAATTTTCTCATTGCCGGGCATGCAGGTTTGGGGGTGGGTCGACAGTAAAAATCCTGGAGATTGCAAGCGCATTGGGAACTCGCTGTCATCCCGCCGCCTCGCGCATTTAACTCCGGCGGCTTTGAAGGTGCGACATGGACCCAATTGGCAGAGGTGGACGACCTCATTTAAGTCATTCACTGCTTGTTGAGACACCCTTAAGTGGGTTTTTAATGCCAGCTTTTGACTTTTACTGCAGGAGCACGGGATTCACGCAGGTCGGGTACCTCACCTGTGAAGGGGAGGCAGAAGCTCAGCGGCCATTGGCGAGTCCATTCATTGAGAGCTGGGAAAAGCACACAAATATTGCAACATTACACCTCATTACTTGCCTCGTGGAAAGGCTCTTGCTCACTGCATTTTGTCCACAGATTTAGGTGTTAGCAGTTTGCAGGTCGTTTCTAAAACCTCGGAAGCTACTCTCACCACATTGCTACTCAGTATCACAACATTGAGGGATTGGCCCTCTGATCTCCACTTTACCTGCCATCTAATACATCGCCATGGGTGCCGCTTCTACTGTCTAACCTTGGTCCTCAGAATCGGACCAAGATGAGCCCCACCACCAGCAGCAGCAGCAACCACAACAACAGCCTTCTCCTCAACGACCTGATGCTCCACAAGAGAGAGGGGGAAATCACAGGGCTGCAGCGTGCTGGAGCGATACCCCCAACACAGGGTATACAAGCAGAGGATGAGCTTCCTCAACAGGACTGAGCAGCAGTGCTTCAGGAGGTGCTGGCTATTGTGCCAGGCTGTCGCAGACATTTGTAGCTTGCTGGAACAAGACCTGCTGCCCAGAGGTCCTGGTGGACACTCCTTACCAGTGGCTGTCAAAGTCACCACCACCCTCAACTTCTTCGCCTCAGGCTCCTTCCAGGGATCTGCAGCAGACATTTCCGGGATCTCTCAGTCAGCCACCCACAGATGCATCATCCAGGTGACCGATGCCGTGTTTCACAAGTCAGCTGATTATATCAAATTTGCCACTGATGAGGCCAATATTGCTGAGCGAACACTCGACTTTGCAGCTCTGGCTGACCTCCCACAGGTGCAGGGCGCCATTGACTGCACACATGTGGCCATGAAGGCATCCCATCATCACCCAGGAGTGTTTGTGAATCGCAAGGGCTTCCACTCAATGTGCAGCTCGTCTGCAACCATAAAAAGATGATCATGCATGTGCGCACCAGATTCCTTGGCAGCTGTCATGACTCTCTCGTCCTGCGCCAGTCCACCCTCCCTCAGCTCCTCGCACCTCCAAACAGACTTACCAGCTGGCTGCTTGGAGACAAGGGCTATCCACTGAAGACGTAGCTCATGACACCCTTGAGGATGCCAAGTACTGAGGCCGAAGAGCGTTATAATAAGAGCCACATGTCCACCAGATGTGTCATAGAGCAAGCAATAGGCATGCTGAAGATGTGCTTCAGATGCCTTGACAGATCTGGAGGAGCCCTTCTGTACGCACCAGCCAGGGTCTCCAGAAGCATCGTTGTTTGCTGCGCGCTGCACAACATAGCGAGGATTGCAGCTGCAGGAGGCACAGATGGCACAGCCTCTTCAGAGGAGGAGGCGGAGGAGCAGGTGGAAGGCGAGGAGGAGGAACCTGAGGTGGAGATGGCACCAGTAGTGGCACACATTGCTGCCCGGGAGGCCTGGGATGGCCTCATCATGGCCAGATTTACTTAACTTGCTCCAATGCAGCCACATGGCTGCCACATGCTGTACTAAGTTCCGCACCCCTCCCCACCCCCACCCCCACTCCTAACAACACCATAAAGCATCCCTACAGTGAACAAGCCATTCCTCTCACCCAGACCTCCAGTACTCGAGGTTAAGTAATATCTCACCATTCACTCTAAATGACAAAGCCACTTCCAAGGTAGCAGGTAAAAATGGACAAGACCGGAAAGTGGTGCAAAGAAATACATTCATCTATGTCATCAAAAGAACTGAAACTTAACACTAACATTGTTTCATACACCCATGTGCACACCCTAGTGCATCAACTTCTGTGTCTTTTTTCTTTCCCGAGTGCTTCTACAAGGTGCAACCCTGTGGCTTCAGCAGAGGCAGAGGCAGGCTGCTTACTTCCCTGCTGCGACTCGTTAGACACTTTTGACGGACATCCTCTGTGTTTTGGAGCCTGTGACGGCTCCGCTAAAGTCTGCTCCTCCTGCAACTGTGCAGGGGCAGACTCGGCCATCGGGATCCGAGGAAGCATGTGGGGCTCTAACTGAGGGGGAGGCAACGGGGGAGAGGTGGGAGCGCTTTGAGAAGAGCCCGCCATTTCCATGTCCCCTCTCACCATCATCCCTCTCACTTCCCTGCTAGCTAGGAGCTGGAGAGCACCTTGCTGCATAGCAGTGGGGCGATGAATGCCCAAGTCTACATTTATATCCCTCCTAGAGATGAGGTCTGTGAGTGTCTGCCATCTGTTGTCCACAGCAAGCATGTGCTCATGTGATTGGCACATTTGCTGCTCCATGCAGGTGGCCATCCTTTCCATGGAACAGCACATCGTCGCCATCGCCTGCGACATGGTGGTGCTCATGTTGGAGATGGACTCCTCTATTCTCTGCACATTTTCAGACATTGCTGCTGCAAAAGCTGCCAGAACCTCATGCATTTGTTGCTGCCCCTCCAAGATCGCCCTCTTTCTCAATGGCCCCCGAGGCTCAGTGTCTGCATGCAGCTCAGCAGAGCTTGGAGCGTCCTGCGCCCTCCAGCGAGGAGTCTCCGCTGCTGTCCCTGTCAACACCACCTGCTCTTGCTCACTTGTGACGTGTGAGACACCAGGTGACAACACTACTCTATGGCACACAGAAGGTGTGTGTATCTGCGCTGGTGCTGCGTGCGCTTGGGTCTGTTGACGGTGCACCCTCAGAGGCTGGAGCTTCCTCTGAGGAGTCGTCTTCCTCCTCCGGCTGGACAGTGGGGGGGGCACTTGATGGACCTGTGGGAGAGTAAAGAGATGAATTAGAATTGTTATCATAAGAATGGTTAACGTTACCATTATGCACATGATGGCGTTTCACTGGCTGCTGACATCAGTCACCATATGAGTGACTGCTGTATGCCATGTGGCTGTATGAGATGTAATTCTGTCACCAGGTTGCTGGGATGTCCCCCTCTATCTATCCCTCACTGCCAGTAGCTCTGCAACTCCCGATATTTCCAGGGCCCCCTCCTCTGCTGGTGTCAGTTGGGTGAATACTGGAGGGCCACCTCCGGTTCTCTGCCTCTCCTGCATGTTCTGGGCTCTTTTCTCCTGCAGGGAGGAAAGAAGAGAAGTTTGAGTGAGAGTGATGGAATGAATGTAAGGAATGGATGGGTTACATCTGTAGAGGGTGACTATGAGGGAGTGGCATGACAATGCCAAATGGCCTCCTTCTGTGGTGTTACTTGCTATGATTGCATTAGGATGAGGATGACTGTCAGGGGTGGTTAGTCAGATGGGGATGTGAGTATGTACCTAGAGAGAGAGGGATGGGTGGACATGCAAAGTATGTTGGTGTGAGGAATGCTGTGCAGGAGTAGGCTTGGGAAGGCAGAGTGATGGGGATGTGGTGACAGACACATCAGGATGAAGGTGAGTGTGGCATTGCACTCACCTTTCCTGACCTCATGAGATCATTGAATCGTTTCCTGCACTGGATCCAGGTCCTCCTGACCACATCCCTGCTGTTGCCCTCCTCTGCTATCTCCAGCCAGGCTCTTTTGGTGTCTTTGAGAGGACTCCTGTGCCTATCTGCAGAGAACAAGACCTCCCTGCGTGCTCTCACTGCCTCCACCAGTGTATGCAAGGATGCGTCAGAAAATCGGGGCCCTCTGCCTTTGACTATCCATCATTGATGGTTTGGAACAGTACTCAGACCTTTATATTTCAGCTTCCACACTCCTCTAGCAACCTTCAAATGAGTTGAGTGCAAGGCTGCTTTAAATATCGGCGCTGGAAACGCATCAGCGATGACATCATTAGACTCGCTCAATTTATTTGGGCCGGGAAATGTGCGTGACTGCTTTAAGTGGGGCCATTAAGTTAAAGTTGCCCTGAAGAACGCGCTGAGCAGAACATCGCGTTCCCGACCTGCTATGCGGCCCGCCGCACCCGACCCAACTCCACGGTAAAAATTCCGGCCATAATGTTTCTCACCATGCCGGGAGTGAGGAGTTCTGAGCTAGTGACTATCCTCCTTCTGATTGGGAGAGAAGAACTTTCTGGGTCAAGATATCTCCAACACCCAATGACGGAAGATCGGAGCTGATATTTTTCGCACTTGGCTCCAGATAACCCTACAAGGCAAAACTCTGCTCCTTGTATCCAACCCACATTTAGTATATTTTACATACTTCCTCCTCCTTGCATCCTCACTGTGTTGAAATCAAGACTCATTGCACTGCCTCTTATTCTAACTTATTCTGTTCCAGGGTCTCAATACTGTGGCACTCCATACCTCCCCGCTCCTCCTATAACCAAGGCTTGATCTCACCTAACCATTACTTCATGATTTGTCTTCTCTCTCACCGATTTCAATGTTGCTATTATACATCATGAGCCATCTTCTGCCTTCACTGAGGTTTCTTATACAATTAAAAAGTAATTGTTTTCTCTTCTAATTAATGATTTGTATGATACGAAACCTGTGTGTGGTTTTTTTCCCCTTAAGTCCTATGATTCATTCCTCAAAGGGCTGCCTGATTCCCTTCCACGTCGCATGACACCTCTTGCCCTACACAGCCATGGTCTCTGGTGTGACTGTGTGTGGCGCCAGTACTTCTGCAGGACTGCTGCATTGAGCTGCAATAACAGGGAATACCTAGTCACCACCTGTTTGTTGATTTTGCAGGTCTTGGCAGATGTGTTCAATGCCCCAGTGTACACAATAGACACAGCTAATTCAGCATGCCTGGGATGTGCTTACAGAGCAAAACATGGTACGTAGAAGCTGAGCACTCTGAATGACTAGCCCAAGTAATGGGTCAAGCCATGTGAAAAAAGAGCTTAGAATTTTCTTTTAGTTAGATTACAAGTTTGTGATGTGCATGTTTTCATCTCCCTTTCTAGTTTCAGTGATTACAATTTTTCAATACATCATACCCATATATATTGTATATTACATAGAATGTACTGCACAGAGCAGGCCAGTCAGCCCAACTGGTCTATGCCAACGGTTTGCTCCACACGGCCTCCTCCCACCCCTCTTCATCTAACCCTATCAGCATATCCTTCTATTCCTTCCTCCCTCGTGTGTTTATCTAGGCTCCCCGTAAATGTATCTATGCTAATCGCCTCAACTACTCCCTGTGGTAGCGAGTTCAATTCTTACCACTCGCTGGGTAAAGAAGTTTCTCCTGAATTCCTTATTAATGTTAGTTAATTCATTATTTCCCTATTAATGTTAGTTAATTCATTAATATTAATGCAGGACAGGGATTTTTTCTCTCCTTCTGAATGCACTGATTCATGCTCGAGTGCAGTTCTACAGCCAAGCCATACTGCTGCCTGTCTGAGATCAGCACAGATCATGCATCAAACCACAACCTTTTCTGTCTGTATGACTCAGTGCTACACTGGACAGCAAACTTGTCAACGGAACCACCAGGCCTCCATAACATAGTTCAGTGGCCTTGACTCTACTATTTATTATTGTGTTGGGGTAGGGAAGGGGAGAATTGCCCTAAAACAACTTGATGATAATTTCCCCAGAAATACTAACCAGAGGAAATCTCTGTGAATATATTTAGGATATTACTAAAAATGGCAACCAGTAGAGTTCTTTCTCACCACCCGGATTATCCATGGACCCTCAACTGAATCCATCCCATTTCCTGTGCTTCTGCTCCTGCCCTCCCACTTCCTGCTCTCAGAACCGTGATGGGGTCCCCTTCTCACCATCCCACCAGCCTCCACAATCAACAGATCATTTTCTACCACCTCCCAATATAATTTCACCAGTAAACTTAACTTCCCCATCATTCTCCGTTTTCCAAAGTGACTGTTCCCTCCTTGCCACCCGGGTTCACTTTTCCATCTCCCCTACCACCTACTCTCCTGCCCATCAACCATTCTCCCACAACGCTGTCCAGAGCCCCAAACATTTCTTCTGGGTCAGACAGCAATTTACGTGCACTTCCTCTAACCTGTTATAGTTTATTTGCTTTTTCACCGTGCGGTCTCCTCTGCATCAGGGAGAATAAACGCAGGTAAATGCTCTGCTGAACACCTCCGTTCTGTCTACGAGTGTGGCCCCGAGCTCCCTGTCGCTTGCCACTTCAGTTTTCCATCCACTCTAGCTCTGACATCTCTGTCTTTGGCCTTCTCCACTGTTCCAATGAAGCTCGATGCAAGCTCAAGGAACAGCACTTCGGGGCCGATTTGTATCCACCTCTTCACTTGGGGACAGGGCAGTAGCGGAAAGAGAAGTGGAGGGGAGAACTTACCGCCCCGTTCCAACGGATTTCCGGGCCACCGGCACCTTGGTGGGGTCCTTGAAATGGGCGAAAACAGGCGGGTTTCTCACTGGCCCATGCAATTTGAGATCCTATGACATCAATAGGATCCCAGTGCGACTTTCAAATACCGATGGGTGGAGCATGCACCGAGCACTCTCCGCCAATTGGTACCTGCATTGAATGGCCTAACCTGCAGCCCTTAAAGGGATCCTGTAATTTTAGATGCTAAAGTTACAGTATAAATGCATTCTAAATGAATCATATGTAATATATAAAAGGGAGCTGAATTGTCCATTGTTAGATACTGTGTAAAACATTTCATAACAACTATATGTAAATAAAGGCTTGTAAGCAACTAAAGATTAGGCTCTCGTACTCTATCCTTCACCACCCAGCTATCTGATTTTGGCAGATGGAGTATAATGTCGGGAAATGTGAGGTTATTCACTTTGGTAGGAGGAATAGAAAAACAGAATATTTTTTAAATGCTGCCCAGGAAGGGGGGAAAAAAGGGTGGGAGAGCAATAGTGATAGGGGATTCTATAGTAAGGGGAACAGATAGGTGTTTCTGTGGCCGTAGACGTGAATCCAGGATGGTTTGTTGCCTCCCTGGTGCCAGGGTCAAGGATATCACTGAGCGGCTGCAGGGCATTCTGGAGGGGGAGGGTGAACAGCCAGAGGTCGTGGTCCACATTGGTACCAACGACATAGGTAAAAAGACGGATGAGGTCCTGCAGCAAGAATTTAGGGAGCTAGGTGAAGGATTAAAGAGCAGGACCTCAAAGGTTGTAATCTCTGGATTACTCCCGGTGCCACGTGCTAGTGGGTATAGGAATAGGAAGATAGAACAGATGAATGCGTGGCTAAAGGGATGGTGCAGGGGGGGGGGGGCTTTAGTTTCCTGGATCACTGGGTCTGCTTCTGGGAAAGGTGGGACTTGTACAAGTCGGACGGTTTACACCTGAACCAGAGGGGAACCAATATCCTTGCAGGGAGGTTTGCTAGCAATGCTGGGGGGGGGTTTAAACTAACTTGGCAGGGGGATGGGGTACAGAGTGGAGATATAGTAGGGGGTGATTTACAGCCAAATACAGAGGAAAAAACAAGTCAGCTGGGAAGGCAGAGCAAATATGTGAAGGCAAAAGGGAATATGGCAGGGCTGGAAGGCATTTATTTTAATGCAAGGAGTCTTGCAAATAAGGTGGATGAACTGAAAGTGTTGTTGAACACATGGGAGTACGATATTGTTGCTATCACGGAGACATGGTTGAGGGAGGGTCAGGACTGGCAGCTCAATATTCCGGGGTATAGAATCTTCAGGCGAGATAGAGGGGGGTGTAAAAGGGGAGGGGGTGTTGCAATATTAATTAAGGAGTCAATTACTGCTGTAAGGAGGGATGATATATTAGCGGGTTCCTCTAATGAGGCCATATGGGTAGAACTTAAAAACAAAAAGGGGGCAAGCACTTTGCTGGGAGTGTACTATAGGCCCCCAAACAGTCAGGGGGAGATAGAGGAACAGATATGTAGGCAAATCTCAGAGAAGTGCGAAAATAATAGGGTAATAATAGTGGGGGATTTCATCTTCCCCAATATTAATTGGGATAGTCAGAGTGTGAAAGGCTTAGAGGGTGCAGAATTCTTAAAGTGCATCCAGGAGAGCTTTTTGAGCCAACATGTAGAAAGTCCTACAAGAGAGGGGGCGGTACTGGACCTAATTCTGGGGAATGTAGCCGGGCAAGTGGTGGAAGTATCAGTAGGAGAGCATTTTGGTGACAGTGACCATAATTCGGTGAGATTTAAGGTGGTCATGGAAAAAGACAAAGACGGCCCGGAAATAAGGGTTCTAAATTGGGGGAAGGCCGATTTTAATATGATAAGGCAGGATCTGGCCAAAGTGGACTGGGAGCAGCTACTTATAGGAAAATCCACATCAAAACAGTGGGAGACTTTCAGAAGGGAAATAGAGAGAGTACAACGCCAACATGTTCCTGTAAAGGTCAAGGGTGGGACCAACAAGCAAAGGGAACCTTGGATGACAAGGGATATACAAAAATGCATTAGAAATAAAAGGGGGGCTTTTGGCAGTTACAAAAGACTAAAGACGGAGGAAGCCCTAGAGGAGTATAAAAAGTGCAGGGGCATACTTAAAAAAGAAATTAGGAGGGCGAGGAGGGGCCATGAAATAACACTGGCGAGCAAAATAAAGGAAAATCCTAAGATGTTTTATAAGTATATTAAGGGCAAGAGGATAACCAGGGAAAGGGTAGGGCCCATTAGGGACCAAAGTGGCAATCTGTGTGTAGAGCCAGATGATGTAGGCGGGGTTTTAAATGAATTTTTTGCATCTGTGTTCACTATGGAGAAAGACGATGCAGACATAGAAATCGGGCAAGGGGACTGTGACATACTTGAACATATTAGCATTGAGAGGGAGGAGGTGCTAGAGGTTTTAGCAGGCCAAAAAGTGGATAAATCCCCAGGCCCGGACGATATGTATCCCAGGCTGCTGTGGGAGGCAAAGGAGGAGATTGCAGGGGCTCTGACACAAATTTTCAGAACCTCTCTGGCCACAGGGGATGTACCAGAGGACTGGAGAACAGCTAATGTAGTACCATTATTCAAGAAGGGTAGCAGGGATAAACCAGGGAATTACAGGCCAGTGAGCCTAACATCTGTGGTAGGGAAATTATTGGAAAAAATTCTGAGGGACAAAATTAGTCTCCACTTGGAGAGGCAAGGATTAATCGGGGATAGTCAGCATGGCTTTGTCAAGGGTAAATCATGTCTGACAAATCTGATTAAATTTTTCGAGGGGGTGACTAGGGGGGTGGATGAGGGAAATGCTGTGGATGTGGTTTACATGGACTTCAGTAAAGCTTTTGACAAAGTCCCGCATAGGAGACTGGTCAAGAAGGTAAGAGCCCATGGGATCCAGGGTGCCTTGGTGCGTTGGATCCTAAACTGGCTGAGTGGCAGGAGGCAGAGGGTGATGGTCGAAGGTTGCTTTTGTGACTGGAAGCCTGTGTCCAGTGGGGTACCTCAGGGATCGGTGCTGGGTCCCTTGTTTGTGATCTACATAAATGATTTGGATGAGAATGTAAAAGGTATGATCAGTAAGTTCGCAGATGACACGAAAATTGGTGGGGTGGTAAATTGCGAGGAGGAAAGCCTCAGGCTACAGGACGATATAAACGGGTTGGTCAGATGGGCGGAAAAGTGGCAAATGGAATTTAACCCTGAAAAGTGCGAGGTGATGCATTTTGGACGGACAAATAAGGCAAGGGAATACACAATGAGTGGTAGGACCCTAGGAAGTACAGAGGGTCAGAGGGACCTTGGTGTACATGTACATAGATCCCTGAAGGCAGCGGAACAGGTAGATAAGGTGGTTAAAAAGGCATATGGGATACTTGCCTTCATTAGCCGAGGCATAGAATATAAGAGCAGGGAGGTTATGATGGAGCTGTACAAAACGCTGGTGAGGCCACAGCTGGAGTACTGTGTGCAGTTCTGGTCGCCTCACTATAGGAAGGATGTGATTGCTTTGGAGAGGGTGCAGAGAAGATTCACCAGGATGTTACCTGGGATGGAGCGCCTCAGCTATGAAGAAAGACTAAACAGGCTGGGGTTGTTTTCCTTGGAGCAAAGAAGGCTGAGGGGGGACCTGATTGAGATGTACAAAATGATGAGGGGCATAGATAGGGTAGATAAAGAGGAACTTTTCCCCTTAGTAGGGGGGTCAATAACAAGGGGGCATAGATTCAGGGTAAGGGGCAGGAGATTTAGAGGGGATTTGAGGAGGAACTTTTTCACCCAGAGGGTGGTTGGAATGTGGAACTCAATGCCTAAAAGGGTGGTAGAGGCAGGAACCCTCACAACATTCAAGAAGCATTTGGATGAGCACTTGAAATGCCATTGCATACAAGGCTATGGACCAAATGCTGGAAAATGGGATTAGACTGGACAGGGATGGATGGGCGGCGCAGACACGATGGGCCGAAGGGCCTCTTTCTGTGCTGTAAAACTCTATGACTCTATGACTCTAAAGTTAGCATGCAGGTACAGCAAGCAGTAAGGAAGGCAAATGGCATGTTGGCCTTTATTGCAAGGGGGTTGGAGTATAAGAGTAAGGAAGTCTTGCTACAGTTGTACAGGGCCTTGGTGAGACCACACCTGGAGTACTGTGCACAGTTCTGGTCTCTTTATCTAAGGAAGGATGGCCTAGAAATTCAGTTGCGTTCGCCAGCCGTTAGCGCCATAAGAGGAGTAGATTTCGAGCGCTAGGCACTTTGCGCCCGGGCGCAGAGCGATCTGCGCCTACGCCCAACTTCAGTTGACATTTTGCGCCGGCGCAAAGTGTTTGTGCGCGCTCAGCTGCGCGCGCACCTTATGACGTCATTTCGTCTTGCAACGCCGTTTGTGTGCCCCAAACCGGAACTTCAGTGGCACCCGCCCAATGTGGGCGTGGCGCTGTTAAGAACTGTGAAGTGGAACGCAGCAGAGGCCCTGCGGGCCTCGGGGAGCGCTAATTAAAGGGCACTTAGACTGAGGTATAAAGGCCAGCCATTTTGCTGCAATGACTTTAGTGCTTTGGATTTCTGGACAGAGACCAAGGAACAGACCTTACTGATTTGGGACAACATAGGAGAGGTATTTTTGGCTTCTGGCCAGAGCTTGGAAATTTGACTCATTGTGATTTGACTGTTTGCAAGTATATTATGGGGGCTGCATGGGGTTCCAACCCTCAGTTCCAGCATTATGTGCGAAGGGCTCGCAGACGCTGTGTGAGAGGGGCAGCCATGCCTAGACGCAGAGGGGCCATCAGGCGTCGGCAACGTAGGCCTTACCCACTCAGGGAATACCGCCAGCAGGTGTCCTATCTCACCATGACTGCCGCGCATTGTGTTAAGAGGCTGCGCTTCAGAAGGGAGGTGGTTGCAGAGATCTGCCAGCTGCTTCACAGAGATCTGCGTCCACAGCTGATGTGCAGGACGTCTCTGTCGGTGGAAGTGAAGGTCACGGTGGCTCTGAACTTTTATGCAAGCGGCTCCTTCCAAGCCGCTGCTGGGGACATAGCGAACATCTCCCAGTTCGCCGTGCATCGCTGCATCCGGCAGGTCACCGATGCCCTTTTCGCAAGGAGACACCAATTCATCTCCTTCCCCATGACCCTAGAGAGGCAGGAGCAGCGTGCAGTCGGATTTGCCAGGATCGCTGACTTCCCCATGGTGCAGGGCGCCATTGACTGCACGCATGTGGCTATGCGGGCACCTATCGACAATGCCGAGGATTACCGCAACCGGAAGGGCTACCATTCCCTCAATGTACAGCTGGTGTGTGACCACAGGCAGCGCATCCTAGCTGTCAATGCCCGCTTTCCAGGAAGCAGCCACGATGCATTTATCCTGCGCCAGACTACTGTGGCTGACATGTTCCAGGCACAGCCTCCCCCAAGGGGATGGCTTATCGGGGACAAGGGCTACCCTTTGTGTACATGGCTCATGACCCCGCTCCGCGCGCCCAGGACCCCTGCTGAGGAGGCATACAACGAAAGCCATCAAGCCACAAGGAACATCATAGAGCAAACGATTGGCGTCCTCAAGCAACGGTTCCGCTGCCTGGATCGTTCCGGCGGATCTCTACAGTATTCGCCGGATAGAGTCTCCCAGTTCGTCGTCGTTTGCTGCATGCTGCACAACCTGGCTATCCGCAGGACTCAGGCACTGCCACCTCACGTTGGACCACCACCTCAGGAGGACGAGCAGGAGGACCATGAGGAGGAGGAGGAGGAGGAGTACCAGCCCAGGAGGGAGCCACAAGGTCCAAGGGCCGTCCGCCGGCGGCTTATTGAACGACACTTCTAGGCCCCCTGTCAGGGAATGGCTTGTGGCAATGAACGCACCTGAATGCAGCCGCTCCGCAAGCCCTCAGCCGGTTAACGCAACAACCACTTGAAACATGACACTTGGACAAGCTGAATAAATAAAAAGCTTTATTTCACAAACTCAGGGCCCTTCCCACATGAAACACAAAAACAGACAAGACCCCCAAAAAACAGTCAAAAACATATCTCACTCCCACAACCTGGGGAGGAATAACAAAACTTGTCCATCCAATTGGCCTTCATCCTCGGCCTTACCAAGACAAACCCCCTCATACAGAACACAAACACCCCCATCTAAAAAAACATTTGCCATCATCTTCGGCCTTACCAAAATAAACCCCCCCCATACAGAACACAAACACCCCCATATAAAAAAACATTTGGCAACACATTCTACTTGGTGTGCCGAGAGGGCGAGTCCTTGTGCAGGCTTCTCCGGCCCCTGCCCGACCTGCTGCTCCGCCTCAACCTGGGCCCTGTGGGTGTTGCAAGGCTGGGGGAAGGCGCCTGAGGGGCACATTGCGTGATGGCAGATGCCCTTGGGGGTCGGCCTAGACGAGGTCCGGCCCTGGAGGGGCCGGCTGCTGACTGCTGCAGCTGTGGCTGGGCAGCATCAGTCTCTCCAGCAGCTCGTCGCAGCTTTGCTGGGGGAGTGGCAGTGGCGGCTGCAGCAATGGGGGCAAGCTGGCTGATGCCAGGCGCTCGCTGGTCGCCAGAGACACTGGCACTCGGCCGGGCTGGCACTGCAGCAAGCGCAGCAATCTGGTGAAGGCCAGACCGCTGTGCTGCAGCAGCGCGGCGGGTGCCCTGGCGATGCGTCCGTGACACAGCGAGTGTGGCAGAAGTGAGTGCCCGTACTGCCCTGGTCTGTGCCCGCATCAGACCAGCCAGTGTCTGCACGGCACCACTCATGAACTCTCGACTCGCGTCCTGTGCTGCCGCGAGTTGTTCGACACCCCTGGCCTGTGAGTCCCCGAAATCGGCCACACTATGAGCCAGGGACTCAATGGCCTGAGGCAACTGTCCCACAACCCCCGTGAACTCGGTGTGGCGCCGCTCCGAATCCGCGGACATTTCATCAAGGAGGCGCACCTCCTGGGCGAGGACCGTCTCCGGACTGGAGGCTGGACTCTCCCTCTGGGGAGAAGGCCGCCGAGCTGGCCGACCCTTCCCACGTGGCTGGACGCCACTGGGCCCAGCAACTGCCCTCCCCTGCAACACTTCCCCCCTCTGGGGAGAAGGCAGCCGTGCTGCCCGACCCTTCCCGCGTGGCTGGACGCCACTGGGCCCAGCAACTGCCCTCCCCTGCAACACTTCCCCCCTCTGGGGAGAAGGCAGCCGTGCTGCCCGACCCTTCCCACGTGGCTGGACGCCACTGGGCACAGGAGCTACACCCCCCTGCAACACTTGCCCCTGGCTCTCCTCCAAGCAAGACGTGTCCCCTCCATTGCCATCCCCTGGCGCGGATGAGGGTTCCCCCGATGTGCCGCCTTCCTCTTGGTCCTCGTCGTCCTCCTCTTCCGAGGGACTGACACTCGCAGCTTCAGGGACCTCCTCCTCACCAGCTGAAAGCAGGAAGGCGCAAGAGTAGCTTTAGAGTGAGGACAGGGCGTCAGCGAGGGAGGCATGAGTGGTGGCATTATGCGCATTGGTGGGACAGTGGCAAAGGATGTAGATCTGAAGCGCAAGGGGAACGAGAGAGGTCCAAACGGTCATGTCCTTACCATTGGGGCCCAGCACAGGGTCGGCATCTCCAATAGCAACGGGGCCAATCACCCGGGCACGCATGAGTCGAGCCACGCGCTCCTCCAGGTCACTGAGCTCCTGGAACTGGACACGGCCTCCCCCGGTGACAGTCCGGCTCTTCAGATTCTGCGCCAGCTTGGCCTGCAAGAGAAAGGACGGCCTCTAAGTACAGTGTGGTGCCCTGTTGTTGTGTGCACTGCCTCCCATGGTGGAATAGCTTGGCCAGTGTGGTGCCCTGTTGTTGTGTGCACTGCCTCCCATGGTCGAATAGCTTGGCCAGTGTGTCAAGTGCAGAAAGTGCTACTGATGATCATGCCAGTGCCATAGCTGCTGGAGGAGGGCTGGCCATTAGGCCTTTGAGGTCCCTTTGCCCATAATGTGAGGTGCACATGCAAGGATGAGGAGGACACTGGAAAGGGTACTCACCCTGACCAACCGAGTGAGGTCGTTGAACTTCTTGCGGCATTGGTCACCAGTCCTGGGGACATCGCTGTTGGCTGTGACCCTCTGGGCGATTTCCCTCCAGGCTCTCCTGTACAGCCTCTTGGGAGCCTTCTTGCCACTGTCCGGGCACAAGATATCTCTTTTCTTCTCCAAACCCCTAAGCAGCACCCTCAAAGCATGCTCTGAGAAGCGCTGCGCTCGTTCACGGGCCTTCTGCATGGCTTCAGGCGCTATTTGGGTCCAGCAGCAGTGTTCAGGCCTAGCTGGAGGGCTCCACTATCCAGGGCGTGGCAGCAGACCAAGTCGACCCTTCCCCCTTTAAGAGCTGGCCGGCGTCAGGGTGTCTGCTGTCAATCAAAACATGACCGCACCTGCGCTGCGCCCGGCCTCGGCGTTATCACTCTGCACCGCCGGCTTAGCGCCTAAAGATAGGGGTGCAACGCCAGTTTCAGCGCTCGCCCAAACTCCTTGGCCAAAGCTACTGAATATCGGCGAAGTGGCCTCCACTTTCCGGCGGGCGCTAACTTTAGCGCCCGCCCGACTTTACCGCCCCAAAAGTGGCTATACTGAATTTCTAGGCCGATATACTTGCCTTGGAGGCAGTGCAACAAAGGTTCACTAGATTGATTCCTGGGATGGGAGGACTCTCACAAGGCAGAAACCCTCACAACATTTAAGAAGCATTTGGATGAGCACTTGAAATGCCATAGCATACAAGGCTACGGGCCAAATGCTGGAATATGGGATTAGATTAGACAGGGCTTGATGGCTGGCGCGGACACGATGGGCCGAAGGGCCTCTATCCGTGCTGTATTACTCTATGACTGTCCTATGATGAGAGATTGTGTAGAATGGGCCTATACTTTCTGGAGTTTAGAAGAATGAGAGGTGATCTCATTGAAACATACACAATTCTGAAGGGGCTTGACAGGGTAGATGCTGAGAGGTTGTTTCCCCTGGCTGGAGTGTCTAGAACTAGGGGGCATAGTCTCAGGATATGGGGTAAGCCATTTAAGACTGAGATGAGGAGGAATTTCTTCACTCAGAAGGTTGTGAATCTTTGGAATTCTCTGCCCCCAAGGGCTGTGGAAGCTGAGTATATTCAAGGCTGATAGATTTTTGGACTCTAGGGGAATCAAGGGGTATGGAGATCGGGCGGGAAAGTGAAGTTGAGGTCGATGATCAGCCATGTTCTTAGTGAATGGCGGAGCAGGCTCGAGGGGCCGTATGGCCTACTCCTGCTCCTATTTCTTATGTTCTTATATTTCTGGTGCTTGATAGTTTTTAAATAAACTATTAGACCTAAAACATCACTTGCTGCTCTGTTTCTATGTTATTTTATTTGTGTTCCAGGACTGCAAGTAGCATCGGGACAATCCTTCGAAAATACCATGAAAATGGCACCAGCGCCAAAGCTGGCAGTCACCCCCACCTGTGAAACAGATAAGGTGAGTGTGAGAGAGAAAAAGATACCCTCAGAATAAGATATATATTGATTTTAATCGCTTTCCTCCAATTTTTATCCTCACATAGTTGAATATGGTTCCACATGCATGAGCAGCACCTTTACTACCTCACCCAAGTGGTCACTGAGCCTAAAAAATGAGTATTGTCAGGCTATTCTATCATACAGGGTGTCGCAAATTCCACCTTATCCTCACTGGTCTCCACGTGTGCACTTTCCAGCAGGGATAGCAATCAGAAGTGGGAACCTTGGCTGATTTTTCCTCACTCCCTCCCATTAATTCCTGCACTGCCCAAGACCCAACATTTACATTTAAGCAGACATCATTGTGACGTTTACACAATCAGACGTCATCTGAAAGCAGAACAGGTTTGTTATCAGTTGAGCTGTCCTCATCTGAGCTGAACTAGCCACAATCAGGTCAATGGTAGTCTAATGTTCTCCAGCAGTGAGCTGATTGTGTGAATTCGACGACAGAGGATGGGACGACCTTGGATCTGGACTGGAGGCGACGGAGGTTGAACAGTTTCCCGTTTGTTCTGTAAATTAGCTCCACTCCAGTGGGGAGCTTACTGAGGGTGAGATGGAGCATTGCAGCAAGGAAGATTGAGAAGAGCGTTGGTGCGATGACACAGCCTTGCTTGACCCCGGTTCGTACGTGAATTGGGTCTGTGGTGGAACCGTTGGTCAGGATCACGGCTTGCATGTCGTCGTGAAGCAGGCGGAGGATAGTGACAAACTTTTGAGGGCAGCCGAATTTGAGGAGGACACTCCATAATCCCTCACGGTTGACAGTGTCGAAGGCCTTTGTGAGATCAAAGAAGGCCATGTACAGCGGTTGGTGCTGTTCCCTGCATTTCTCTTGTAATTGACGTGCGGTGAAGATCATGTCCATTGTGCCCCTTAGTGGGCGGTATCCGCATTGCGACTCTGGGAGGAGCTCTTCGGCCACTGGACGATTGAGGAGGATTCTTGCGATGACTTTCCCTGTGGCAGACAGCAGGGAAACTCCTCTGTAATTACCGCAATCGGACTTGTCACCTTTCTTGAAGATGGTCACAATTACGGCGTCTCTGAGATCCCCTGGCATGCTCTCCTCCTTCCAGATAAGAGAAATGAGTTCATGAATTCGCACCAGTAGTGTTTTCCGCCATGCTTTAGTGCCTCGGCGGGGATTCCATCTGCTCCCGAGGCCTTGTTCTTCTTCAGTTGTCGTATGGCCTTTTCAACCTCATGCCGGGCTGGGGTTGTGCTGAGATGGTGGCGGGTAGCATGCTGTGGGATGGAGTTGAGGACACTCGTGTCGAAGACAGAGTCGTGGTTAAGGAGATCTTCGAAGTGCTCCTTCCAGCGGGCACTGACTGCTTCCCTGTCCTTGATGAGTACCTCTCCGTTCTTGGCCTGCAGTGGGGAAGGGCCTTGGGTACTTGAGCCGCAAATGGTCTTGACTGCGCTAAAGAATCTATGCACGTCGTGGTTGTCGGCTAGCTGCTGGATCTCCTGCGCTTTCTCCACCCACCATCTGTTCTTTAGGTCGCGAGTTTTTTGTTGGACCTCGACTTTCAGGCTTCTGTAGAGCTGCTTTCTTGCTCTCGAGTTCTGTTGCTGTTTCCAGATCAGAAATGCCTTGCGCTTGCGGCTTATTAGCTCCTGGATCTCCTGGTCATTCTCGTCGAACCAGTCTTGGTATTTCCTGGTTGAGTGACTGAGCGTCTCTTCACAGGTGCTGATTATGGAGGCCTTGAGTGCAGACCAGACGCTGCGGGCACTCTGTGTCTCTGCATCACCCCACCCACCCCACCCTTCAAACACCGTCTGCCCCACCTGTGACAGAGACTGTAGGTCCCGCATTGGACTCATCAGCCACATGCGAGCTCATTTTTAATGTGGAAGCAAGTCATCCTCGGTTCCGAGGGACTGCCTAAGAAGAAGAAGGATTGTGTGAGCAATGCAGTATTTGGTAGTGCAGTTAGAAAATACTTTAAACAAATGCAGATCTTAAAAGGTAAAAACCTTTAAAGTGTGATTAAATAACAATGATCGACCTCTTGGTGTTCTAACTTGCCAGATTGAGGGCAGGCTGGCCAATCGATGGAACTGACCTTCAGTTTTGTTCCTGAGTCATCCCCCCCTAGCCTTTCTTTGACAAGACAAATCCACACACGGGGTCCATTATTTCTTACTTTCTGTTTGTGCTGTTCTCTTCATTTTTTTTCAGTCAATAATCTCTCCAGTCTGCCTGAATTAGAGAAACACTAATCTCTGGATATGAGTTGTAATACTTCTACAATATTGTGAATGGGGTGAGTGCAAAGTATGTGGAATTTAAAGCGAAGCTTTGCAAAATATGCAAGTTCCTGATAAATAACAGACATAGTGGACACTTAAGGAACAGTGGCCTAGAAATTCAGTGGCCTGCGCCACCAGTTTGCGCCCAAAGAGGGCTTTTGCGCCACTGTGCAAACCTACCGCGATATTTAGCGGGGCGCTAATGGCGGTGTTAGCCATTAGCGCTGCGCCGCCACCGATGACGTCATCGGTGTGCGCAGCGCCCCGCTATCGCCCCGCTGGCCATATTTGGTTGCTGCCGCCTCGCCCGCGCCGGCCGCAAACAGCGACCGGTACACGGGGCCTACCTGTGCTGGTACTGGGGCGATTTAAGGTGGAGGTGCGGCCGGCCGCTTTTTCGGCGGCCGCCTGCCCGCACCTCCTTCCCCGGCCTCCTACACCCCCCCCCCCCCCGCGGCATTGCCGGCTGTTTCCAGAGAGCCCGGCACTTCTCCTTGGTGCCGGGCTCATTTGCCGGCACTCGCGAGCGGGGATCGCGCTGTTGCAGGCACCTCCCCCTTAAGAATTAGAGGAAGGCCTGCAGTACCGCAGGCTGCCGTGCCGCAGCGGGTGGCGCTGCGGCACTTTACACGCAGATATTCAGTTTCAGCGCCCCAAGCGGGGCGCCGAAACCCTTGTTTAGTGGCCGGCTTCAACTTGGGGCGCTGAAACTAAATTTCCCGCTGGCGCAAGTGGCTCCGCGCGCAGCGGTAATTCCGGCACCCAGGCGAGCTGGGCGCCCCAACTGAATTTCTAGGCCAGTCAGTCCTTCATCACGGCCATGAACACGACAAGACCTCCCCATCATACGCTCCCCTCTGTCACCTTCCCAGCTCTCAGCTGGTTCAGTTTTCCTACATACAATCCACCATCTCGTGCCATATGATCTTTGACTAGTTTATTTACCATTTCTGGAAAAGAACAAGTTAATATTTACATTTTTAAAAAGCTATTACTTTTAATGAATCACATTCGTGTTACAAATAGAATATTTGGAGGTTTCTCTAATGCATTTTTTATTTCAGCTGAGAGGCTGGCCATAACTTGTGTGTCCTTGTCATTCCTGAGTTGCACAGCTTGTAAATATAAAATTATTCATTTTTAATGGCTATATGTATACCTTTTATTTGTATTATGCTGATTTGAGACACACACTGGTGAGTGGGGGTTGGTCCAGATATTCAGCTCAATTCAATCCAAAGTAGTCCAGGCCAAATCTGTCCAACAATCAGTTGGAGAATGGCAGTGGGAGAGACCTGTGAAGGGGCACTTTCCTTTCCTGATTGGGAGAGACTGGAAGAACTTTAAACTGGAAATTATAATCTTTTTAAAATAAGGAAGTTTAATAAAAATGTATAATATGGACATTATCAGCCGTGGCTCCGCTGGTAGCACTCTCGTTTCTGAGTCAGAAGGTTGTGGGTTCCCAGTCTCGCTCCAGCGACTAGCACAAAAATCTAGGTTGACTGTCCAATGCAGTGCTGAGGGAGGTGCAGGTGAGTGCTGCACTGTTGGAGGTGCCGTCTTTCGGATGAGACATTGAACGGAGCCCCTGTCTGCCCTCTCGGGTGGATGTAAAAAATCCCATGGTACTATTTCGAAGAAGAGCAGGGGAGTTATCCCTGGAGTCCTGGCCAATATTTATCCCTCAATCAACATCTCTTTAAAAGAAAAACCCAGATTATCTGATCATTATCACATTGCTGTTTGTGGGAGCTTGCTGTGCGTAAATTGGTTGCGTTTCCTACATTATAACAGTGACTATACTTTAAAAGTATTTCCTAGGCTGTAAAGCGCTTTGGGAAGTCATGGGGTCATAAAAGGCGATATATAAATGCAAGTCTTTCTTTTTTTAAATATATGGCTAACCTACAGGTTTTGCACAATATGATCAGACATCCAACCTGGAAAGCTGCTTTCCTTATCTGCAATGTGTGCTTATTATACATGTATAGAGTAGTTTGAATTTATTGGTGGAAACCTTATTTCCCAAGTGAGAAGACTATCTTTGTGTATGGTATGAACGGAAATGGAGCAGCATGGATAGATAGTTGGCTCACAAACAGGAGAAGGAGTTAGGGCAAATGAACCGAAAGCAAAGTAGTGCAGATGCTGGAAATCTGAAACAGAAAACGCTTGAGACACTCAGCAGGTCATGCAGCATCTGTTAAAAGAAAACAAGGTAGTTGACACTTCAGGTATAAACTCTTCCTCAGAACTAAAAGATATTACAGATGAACAGCAATCAAGAAGTATGACCCAGAACTCCCAGTTTCTTGCCCTTTCAATTCTCTGTCCTACTACCACTTTGACCTCTCTGACTTTGGCCTTCTACACTGTTCCAATGAAGCTCAACACAAGCTTGAGGAACCGCACCACATCTGTCTACTGGCCACTTTGCAACCTCCTGGCCATAATGTTGACTTCAACAACTTCAGACCGTAACCATTTTCTCCCCTGTGATAGGTGTTGACAGTGTGGGATGGGTGTTTAGTGGCTTTTCTGGAGATGTGGAAGGTGATGCTGGAGGTAACCTCCAACCACCGCCCCCCGCCTCCCTCCCCCCCACACCCTCCCCCTCCCATCGAAACACTGTGCTGGTGGCGTGATCTGCAATCGTGGTGTCAACCGACTTTTCTTCCACCACACGTCTGGGCAGCTGGAACCTCCACCACGTTGCCAGTTTTTCATAATTCCCATTCCACTTACCCATCCCACTTCTCAGTGAGTAGCACTGTCACCTCTTGAGTCAGAAAGTTGTGGGATCAAGTCCCACTCCAGAGGCTTGAGCGCATAATCTACACTGACATTTCAGTGCAGTACTGAGGGAGTGCTGCACTGTCACAGGTGCAGTCTTTCAGGTGAGACATTAAACCGAGGCCTCGTCTGCCCTCTCAGGTGGATGTAAAAGATCCCATGGCACTATTTTGAAGAAGAGCAAGTGAGTTATCCCCGGTGTCCTGTCCTATATTTATCCCTCAACCAACACTTAAAACAGATGATATGGTCATTTATCTCATTGCTATTTTGGGGACTTCGCTGGGTGCAAATTGGCTGTTGCATTTCCTACATTACAACAGTGACTACACTTCAAAAGTACTTCATTGGTCTTGGGATGCCCTGAGGTTGTGAAAGGTGCTATATAAATGCAAGTCTTTTTTTTTCTTTTCTCTTCTCACATTCTCGGTGTCTTGTATGTGTCTTTTATTTTTTTAAATTTATCTCATTACATCTCCTTTTGTTTCCTGCACATTTCACTTCTGCCCTTTAACCATTTTCTAATTCTCATGTCATGCCATGATTTTTCCTGTGTGCGATTGTATTTATTCCTATTTCCCTTTCCCTTGTTCTGTTCCTTCTTAAATGCTGTTCATCTGTAGCATCTTTCAGTTCTGAGCAAGATTTTATACCTGAAAAGCCAACCGTGTCATGTTTTCTTGACAGATGTTGCCTGACCTGCTGAGTGTCTCCAGCATGTTCTGTGTCTGTTTTCGTGGAAATGCACGTCTGCAGAAGGGTTGAAAGTGATGTACCGAGCGACAGTGCTAGGCCCACTTTTGTTCTCAATTAAAACTAGACAATTTGGACAAAAGCAAAATTCTGCGGATGCTGGAAATCTGGAATAAAAACTGAAAATGCTGGAAACACGCAGCAGGTGGAGAGGGAAACAGAGTTCACGAGATAATTTTAATCCCAAAAATGGGTGGATTTGGGGAAAAAAATGTTTAAATCTCAAACCCAAACCCAAACCCAACCCACTTCCGACCTACCCACTTTCGGGTTTAACGGAGGCGGACACCCAACCCACTCCCAGGAGGTGGGTTGGTGAATTAAATATAATGAGGCTGGGAGCCGCTCATTAAACTGTCTTACAGGGCTAACCCTGACGAATAGATAATTTGGACTTTGTTATAGGGAATATAATCTTGATATTTGCTGAGGAGACAAAAACGAGAGGTTTGGCAAACAGTGAGGAGAGCTGTAAAAGACTGTGGTAAGACATGGACAAGATAGTGGAATGGGCAGGTAGGTGGCAGATGCAATTTAATATCGATAAGTGTGAGGTGCTCCATTTTGTGAGAAAACACAAGTATATACTTAATGGAAGATACTGAAGGGTGTGGAGAGCAGGGAGACCTCAGGTTCAAATACATAATTTCCTGAAAAACTGTATTGCACTCCCAATAACGCTCATCTAACCTGCATGTGGAGAAAGCCATCAACAAGGCCAATAGGATTCAAAAAGGTCAAAAAGACTCAGGTACCCAATCCCAGCTATCAATTTAATAGTACAAGAGTAAAGAAATAACGAGCAATTTATGCAAAACATTGGTCAGGCCTCAGTTATAGTACTCTGCGAACCTTTTGGTCACCCCATTATAGAAAGGATATTAAAGTCATAGAAAGCATAGAACATGGATTTACAAAAGGTAAATCGTGCTTGACTAATCTGCTGGAATTTTCTGAGGATTTAACTAGTAAAATAGATAAGGGAGAATCAGTGGATGTGGTGCATTTGGACTTTCAGAAGGCTTTCGATAAGGTCCCACATAAGAGATTAGCGTGTAAAGTTAAGGCACATGGGATTGGGGGCAAGGTATTGACTTGGATAGAGAACTGGTTGGCAGATAGAAAGCAAAGAGTTGGAATAAACGGGTCTTTTTCAGAGTGGCAGGCAGTGACTAGTGGGGTACCGCAGGGATCGGTCCTTGGACCCCAGCTATTCACAATATATATTAATGATCTAGACAAGGGAACTAGATGTAATATCTCCAAATTTGCAGATGACACAAAGCTGGGTGGGCGTGTGTGCTGTGAGGAGGATGCCGAGAAACTCCAGGATGATTTGGACAGGTTGGGTGATTGGGCAGAAGCATGGCAGATGCAATATAACGTGGATAAATGTGAGGTTATCCACTTTGGTGTCAAAAACAGGAAGGCAGATTATTATTTGAATGGCAATAGATTGGGAGAAGGGGAAGTGCAACGAGACCTGGGTGTCCTTGTGCACCAGTCGCTGAAGGTAAGCATGCAGATGCAGCAGGCGGTTAAGAAGGCAAATGGTATGTTGGCCTTCGTAGCGAGAGGGCTTGAGGACAGGAACAAGGATATCTTGCTGCAGTTGTACAGGGCCTTGGCGAGACCACACCTTGAGTATTGTGTGCAGTTTTGGTCGCCTTATCTGAGGAAGGATATTCTTGCCATGGAAGGAGTTCAGCGAAGATTCACCAGGCTGATACCTGGGATGGCAGGAATGACATATGAGGAGAGATTGGGTCGATTGGGCTTGTACTCGCTGGAGTTCAGAAGAATGAGAGGGGATCTCATTGAAACTTATAAAATTCTGGCAGGACTGAACAGACTAGATGCAGGGAGGATGTTCCCGATGGTCGGGGAATCCAGAACCAGGGGTCACAGTCTAAGGATAAGGGGTAGGCCTTTTAGGACAGAAATGAGGAGGAATTTCTTCACCCAGAGAGTGGTGAACCTGTGGAATTCTCTACCACAGAAGGCAGTAGAGGCCAATTCATTAAATATATTCAAGAAGGAGTTGGATATATTTCTTAAGGCTAAAGGAATCAAGGGGTATGGGGAGAAAGCAGGGACCGGGTACTGAACTTGGATGATCAGCCATGATCGCATTGAATGGCGGAGCAGGCTCGAGGGGCCAAATGGCCTACTCCTGCTCCTATCTTCTATGTTTCTATAGATTCACTAGGATGATGTCAGGGATGGGAAGCTATAGTTATCAAGAGAGACTTGAGATACTGGGGTATTTGCACTGGGAGCAGAGAGGCTAAGAACATAGAAATTCACAGGACCAGAAAAGATCATTGCTGTCCACCTGATCAGTTCCAGTCTAAAAAAAATTATATCCCACACCTCTCATATCCTTCTGTCAGATTTTTCTCCAGGTACTTATCCAACTCTGCCTTCAACTTGCTGACATAGTCAGCCCCCACTGCCTCCCTTGGCAGTCTGTTCCATACAATCATTAATCTCTGCATAAAGTAGTTAAATCTAAAATGCCTTTTTACCCTCCCTCCTCTAAATTTGCAGTATCTATGACTATGTTAAACATATTGATGTTTATCTCATCTATACTCTTTAGGATCTTGAATGCTTCTATAAGATCCCTGGTGTTCTGGCCAATATTCATCACTCAATCAACATGACAAAAACAGATTATCTGGTCATTATCACATTGCTGTTTGTGGGAGCTTGCTGTGCGCAAATTGGCTGCTGCGTTTCCCACATCACAATGGTGACTACACTCCAAAAGTACTTAATTGGCTGTAAAGCGTCTTGAGACGTGAAAGACGCTATATAGATGCAAGTCTTTCTTTTTTTTCATGCCTTGAGCCTTCCCTTCTCTAGTGTAAATACAAAAGCAAAATACTGCAGCTGCTGGAAATCTGAAATAAAAACAGAAAATGCTGGAAATACTCAGCAGGTGACCTGCTGAGTATTTCCAGCATTTCCTGTAAACATTCTCAGCTTCTGCAACCTCTCCTAAAGATTCAGGTACCCAATCCCAGCTATGAATTTAATTGCCCTTCATCACACCCTCTCCAATGCCTGGATGCCTTCCCCTAATAAGGTGAGCAGAATTGTACACAGTACTCCAGATGGGCTTCGAACTGCACTCAGTACAACCTCAGAATCATTTTGAAATGTGTACTCTATTTCCCTGGCAGTACAGCCCCAGATCCTATTTACATTCTTTACTGCTACACTACCCACCCCCTCACAAATCCACCCTGTGTGTGTGTCCTGTAAAATAATAGAATTTGCCTTTTATTGGCACAGTTAGATATCCTTTCCCAATCTCTCGATGTTGCACTAGTCCACATTAAATAGTGTCTGCCCAGCCTAACCAAGCCCCTTTTGAATTTTAATAACCTGTGCCGTATTGTTTGCAGTCCTTCTGAGTTCGCTATCATATGCAAACTTGGGGAGTTTTGTTCCTGCCTCTACTTCCAAGTCATTTATATATGTTGTAAAGAGCGAAAGATCCAGCGCTGATCTCTGAAGGTACGTATCCTCCAACAAAAGGCATGCACCTTTTTATTCCCTATCATTTATGTTCAGATCCTGCTAGTCCCTGCACTCCTGCCTCTGAGAAGGTAGGGCACACTGTCTGTTTTCACGCTCTGCCGCTGTCTCTTTGGTAGCTCTTTGGTATTGACCCAACAGGAACACCTCAATAACAACAGAAAATGCTGGAAAAACTCAGCAAGTTTTTCCAGCATTTTCTGTTGTTATTTCGGATTTCCAACATCTGCAGTATTTTGCTATAGGAACACCTCAAACTGCCTTTTCACTTCCATTAGCCTGTTCGTCTCTGCTCAGAGCAGCACAGGTTGGGAACTGAGCAAGATGGGGCATTGAGCTTCAGTCTGCCACGCAAAGAACTCCCAATTTAGCTAACCTGCTCTAGTTGCTTTGCTATTGTAACTCAACCACTATGTGTCCTTTGTTTCTGAAGCTTTGAGGGTACATCTATTGCACAGTAGACAACATATTAGCGAAGTATGGCAATTATGCCTAATTAACACATGCAAATTAATTAATTAGAAAATAGACTTCTCCTGTAACTAAACACTCCGGGGTTTAATTTTCTCTGGTAGTGCAACAGTTACAGCATTTGCATAAAATTCCTTTGTTCCTTTAACACAACGTTTAAGCTGCCCTGTTTATTTTAATTGGCTTAACGACTTTGTTAAAATAACACACAAACAAATTTTACACAAGCACGTTAATCAATGTATTTCACCAGAAGAAATTAAGCCCCTGGGTGTGATATCCCGATCATTGGTCATTTTTACACTGACTTATTGCCACGCTGTAAATGCAGTCAAGGCATCAAGGCTGCTTTGGGCAAGTTAATTACCATACATTAGCATAGGTAATGTGCCTCATTCTCACTTGTTGAGGTGATAGATTTGAATAATTACAACTCATTTCTGATTAGGTGTCTTACCATCAATGATGAGCTAAAATGCTGTCTAGCAGAATTTTCAGTGTTGCCACCTGGCCAGTTAGTGAATGAACTTACTGTGACGAGACCGCTTTGAAAAGTCTGGACATAGATAAACTAGGATATCGCTCCTTCCAGAAATCCTTTACTAAAATAGTTTTGTGTGTTTAAAGGAGAACAAAATGATTGTGTCAATTTCAGGCAAATTTGACCAGTTACAAAATAGCCGTTCTCCCTATTTTTCATGAACACAAGCTGTATCTTTATGAACTCCAGAATGCTTATTCAATGGGGGAAAAAAACCTTCAAGCATAAAATACTAAAATGCACAGCAGGTTCATTAATGCCAGTAAACATTTCAGGTGTAGACCCTTCACTAGAACTGGCTTCGATCCTCCACTACTAACCATCTCCTTAAATGCCTCTTTCTTGCCCCCTCCACCGATGTTTGTATTATTTTCTGTTTTCATTTCAGACCTTCTCCATGTGTTTTTTTTTTTATTTCCTCCATGTTCTTGCTTTTTTCCCCATTTCTGTTGGCCCTTTGCCGGCCTTTCCATCACCTCAGCTATTTTCACGCTCTTTCTGTTCTTTCAATGTTTAATCATTGCCTCACGGAAGTGCATTTAAAAAAATCATCTACCAGCTTCCTGCTTTTCTTCCAAGCAGTTGGTAGGCAAATCACACCATCAACATTTTGTGGTTGGGGCACATATTTCTCAATTTTTGTTCATCTTATTAAGGGGCCTGCTTATCTTTCAGTTCTGGTGCAGGGTCTATTAAAAAAAGAAAGACTTGCATTTATATAGCGTCTTTCACAGTCTCATGACGTCCCAAGGTGCTTTACAGCCAATGAAGTATTATTGAAGTGTAGTCACTGTTGTAATGTGGGAAACGTGGCAGTCAGTTTGTGCACAGCAAGCTCCCACAAACAGCAATGAAATAATGACCAGATAAACTGCTTTTAGTGGTTGAGGGATAACTATTGGCCAGAACACCGAGGAGAACTCCCCTGCTAGTCTTCAAAATAGTGGCGTGGGATCTTTTATGTCCACCTGAGAGAGCAGACAGGGCCTCGGTTTATCATCTCATCCGAAAGGTGGTACCTTTGACAGTGCAGCGCTCCCTCAGCACTGCACTGGAGTGTCAGCCTGGATTATGTGCTCAGGTCTCTGGAGTGGGGCCTTGAACCCACAACCTTCTGACTCAGAGGCAAGAGTGCCACCCACTGAGCCACAGCTGATCCTTAACTTGTTTTTCGCTCTGATGCTGACAGACATGCTATGTTTTCCAGTATTGTTTTATATTTCAGATTTCCAGCAGTTTTTCCTTTTGTATTAACAAAACAAGCTAATTACACCTAGTTTGTACATGTAGATGAGGTTGATTAAAAAGTAAGCTCTATGTAATTTGGCAGGTGAGAACTGCTGGTTATGTATCCGGTTTGGTCATGTTTTTTCTCTCTTTAATTAATTCATTTAATTTCTGGGCTAAAGGGAAAAAAAATAAACACTCCGAATCAAGGTTTGCTCCATTCAAAGAAACAGACGGTAGTTATTGTCTTGCGTCAGTTAAAATGCAAACACAGGTGCCTGTTGACTGTGGAGGATGTGAATGATGACAGGATTGTGGTGATCCAGTGGCCCTTCTGTTACAGAGCCACTGTTCCTCACAGTCCCAGTTTGTTGCCCGTTATGCGCTGGACTCCTGTGGTGAAGGGTTAAAAGACAACTTTAAGTCGATTGCCTATAGTAGAGGAAACGTAATTTGAGGTTGTTTGAGGACATGAGTTGTGTAAAACGGAGTGAACAGCTAGGTCCTGTGGCAATACATGAAAGATGGGGCTCCATGAGGTGCATGAGCAGCGACAGGGCTGGAGCTACAGGAGTACAAGGCTGACTTAATTTGAAGTGACAAGAACCTTTTGGATGACATTTGCTGGCTTAATAGCAAAGCTGATTATCTTTAAAAAAAATAATTACCACATAATTGTCCTTGATCAGTAACCAGCCAACTTTCAGTGAATACCAGGTACCATGCAACTGCTGAGAGACAATTTCAATTTAGCAGTTAACCATTAAGGTAAACTTTACATTAGATTGTGACAGTTTCTGTTTCTTCCTTATATTGAGATGTCATTATCTTTCTGCCCAAAATTCTGCTCTCAAACAGAGCAGTGGACATTTGTTTTATGCATTCATTCTCAGGACATGGGCGCTGCTGGCAAGGCCAGCATTTTACTGCCTATCCTTAGTTGCCCTTGAGAAGGTGGTGGTGAACCTTCTTCTTGAACTGCTGCAGTCCATGTGGTGAAGGTTCTCCCACAAGGCTGTTAGGTAGGGAGTTCCAGGATTTTGACCCAGCAATGATGAAGGAATGGCGATGTATGTCCAAGCCAGGATGGTGTGTGACTTGGAGGAGAACATGGAGCTGATGGTGTTCCCATGGACCTGCTGCCCTTGTCCTTCTAGGTGGTGGAGGTCATGGGTTTGGGAGATGCAGCCTTGGCAACTTGCTGCCGCATCCTGTAGATAGTACACAGCGGCCAATGGTACGCCGGTGGTGGAGGGAGTGGATGTTTAAGATGGTGGATGGGGTGTTAATCAAGTGAACTGCTTTTTCCTGGATAGTGTTGGGCTTCTTGTGCATATTGCGCATATCCACACTCATGGAAAGTATTCCACCACACTCGTGGGGAGTATTCCACCACACTCGTGGGGAGTATTCCACCACACTCGTGGGGCGTATTCCACCACACTCGTGGGGCGTATTCCACCACACTCGTGGGGCGTATTCCACCACACTCGTGGGGCGTATTCCACCACACTCGTGGGGCGTATTCCACCACACTCGTGGGGCGTATTCCACCACACTCGTGGGGCGTATTCCACCACACTCGTGGGGCGTATTCCACCACACTCGTGGGGAGTATTCCACCACACTCGTGGGGCGTATTCCACCACACTCGTGGGGCGTATTTCATCACACTCGTGGGGAGTATTCCACCACACTCGTGGGGCGTATTTCACCACACTCGTGGGGCGTATTCCACCACACTCGTGGGGCGTATTTCATCACACTCGTGGGGAGTATTCCACCACACTCGTGGGGCGTATTCCACCACACTCGTGGGGCGTATTCCACCACACTCGTGGGGCGTATTCCACCACACTCGTGGGGAGTATTTCATCACACTCGTGGGGAGTATTCCACCACACTCGTGGGGAGTATTCCACCACACTCGTGGGGCGTATTCCACCACACTCGTGGGGAGTATTCCACCACACTCGTGGGGAGTATTCCACCACACTCGTGGGGAGTATTCCACCACACTTGTGAATTGTGACTTGTAGGTACTAGAGAGGCTTTGGGGAGTCACTCACTACAGAATACCCAGCCTCTGACCTGCTCTAGTCGCCAAGGCATTTATGTGCCTGGCCCAGTTGAGTTTCTGGTCAATGGTGACCCACAGGATGCTGATGGTGGGGGACTCAGCGATGGTAATGCCATTGAATATCAAGGGGAGGTGGTTAGACTCTCTCTTGTTGGAGATGGTCATTGCCCGACACATGTATGGTGTGAATGTTACTTACCATACCAGCCCAAGCCTGGATGTTGTGCAGGTCTTCTGCATTTGGGCATGGATTAATTGCAAATGGAGCTGAACACTGCATTCATCAGCGAATAACCCCATTTCTGACCTTATGACAGCGGGAAGGTCATTGATGAAGGGAGTACCCAGCAGCGGGAGCATGTGTCTGGTAGTCACTGTTCAGGCAGCTGCTGCTATATTTGGGTCATCAAGAATGTCTTTGCAAGTGACAGCAGTGATATGTAGCCTGGACACCACCGGCCATAACTGACTTAGATGGAGGGTCATTGGAGTGCACACCAAATGGAGCTTTTGTGCTCGCACAATCCTATCAGGATGCAGTAGAATCCTGCAGTCATCCAGTACATTTAGTATTTCCAGTACAGTCACATAGTGGTAGTAGACTATGTGTCACATGCTGCAAACAAACCACGAGCACAAAGGTAAAGCACCATGGTAAAACACACTGACACAAGGCACAATGATTGGAATAAATGCACTGAACTTGATTTGTACATTTTGTTGTGTATTTGTCATTTGTGAGAATAAAGCTGGAGCCCTGCAAAAAAATGGGAATAGATGATGTTGAAGGACTTACTCAGGAAAGTGTAGAAGGTGGATCGGTGCGGTTACTTTGCATACCTGGATTGCAGGTTGATTGAATGGACAACTCTATTGCTTATTAGCAGGTATCTGGGATTAGTGCCAAGCTCGCTAGGTTTCTTTGCCACATTGTTGCTTCTGCAGCTCATTCTTTGTTCTCATTTTCACCCTTCTGGCTTGCTATGGATTTAGGATGTCTCCTTTATGCGAAAGCTACTTAGTAAGGCTTCTGGTAATTTGTGGACCAGCACCAGAAAAAAAATGACCATACAATTTACCAATGATTGTAAAAACCCAACTTGTTCGCTAATATCCTTCACAGAAGGGAATCTTCCACCTCTACCCGGTCTAACCTACACACAATTCAAGTCCCGCACAATGTAGTTGACTCTTAACGTCTGCCGAAGTAGCCTAGCAAGCCGCTCTGTTGCGAAAAATAAATGGCAGGGCAATTAGGAATTGACAATAAATGTTCATGGGATGTGGGCGTTGCTGGCAAGGCCGGCATTCAATGCCCATCCCTAATTGCCCTTGAGAAGGTGGTGGCGAGCCACGGCCTTGAACCACAGAGGGCAGTTAAGAGGCAGCAGCACGGTGGCATAGTGGTTAGCACTGTTGCCTCACAGCGCCAGAGACCCGGGTTCGAATCTGGCCTCGGGTGACTGCCTGTGTGGAGTTTGCACATTCTCCCCGTGTTTGCGTGGGTTTTCTCCGGGTGCTCCGGTTTCCTCCCACAGTCCAAAGATGTGCGGGTTAGGTTGATTGGCTATGATAAATTGACCCTTAGTGTTAGGGGGATTAAATACGTGGGGTTACAAGGATAGGGTGGGATATGTGTTGGTGTAGGGGTTACGGGGATCGGGTGGGATATGTGTCGGTGCAGGCTCGATGGGCCGAAATGGCCTCTATCTGCACTGTGGGGTTTCTGTGATTCTGTGACAACCACATTACTGTGGGTCTGGAGTCACATATAGGCCAGACCGAGTAAGGACGGCAGATTTCCTTCCCTAAAGGACATTAGCGAGCCCTTGTTTATGTATTCTCTCCTCGTAATTTAACCTTAATGAACCAGATGGATTTTTACGACAATCCGGTAGTTTCATGGTCATCATTACTGATACTAGTTTTTAATTCAAAATTAATTTAATTAATTGAATTTCCCACCTGCCTGTGGTGGGATTTGAACTCATGTCTCTGGATCATTAATTCAGGTCTCTGGCTACTAGTCCAGTAACATAACCACTATGCTGATGTGTTTGCAGTGCAAAAAGGAAGACTTGCATTTCATCCCAATGCGCTTTACAGCCAATGAAGTACTTTTTGGAGTGCAGTCACTGTTGTAATATAGGAAAAGCGGCAGCCAATTTGCGCACAGCAAGCTCCCACAAACAGCAAGGTGACAATGACCAGATAATCTGTTTTAGTGATGTTGAATGAGGGATAAATATTGGCCGGGACACCGGGGAGAACTCCCCTGCACCTCTTCGTAGTGCCATGGGATCTTTTACATCCACCTGAGAGAGCAGACGGGGCCTCAGTTTAACATCTCATCTGAAAAATGCAATCCAAAATAAAGATCAGTTCTGCCAACGCTAACAATTCCAGTAAGGCTAATCCATGAAATCGACACATAGCGGCAACAAACCACTTCTTCCTGCCAGTAATTTTGCAATGTGTGATAACAACAGGTTAAAGCGCACTGCTCCACACTCCTGAAATGACTGCAGGCCAGTGCAGCGGCTCATTGTAATGCCGGCAGCACCTTCCAGGCAATAGGTTCAGAGCAATTTCATATTTCCCATAGGTTTTGTTAAATCTTTCATTAATACCTATTCCAGTTATTGGACATGATGAAAAAAAAGGAGTCTATGTATCATATATTTCAACAGATTAATCTTAAACCTTCTTGCAGATTTGCTAGCAAGGGAATAAATCACTCATCAGACTCTGACAGCCTCGCACACTAATCATTCGTTTTCCTACAGGTTGTACAGTGAGAATATGTGTCACTGAGGATCAGACACTGATAAATGGGGCACGACTTTTTCTTGCTAATTTGGCTTGTGACTTCTGCTGACTAATGAAACTTTATTTCATGCAAATCTGGGCTGATTCTTGATGTGATATTTCATCAATTAGTCTACTTCTTGATTGCACAGGTTTGGAATAGACAAGCTGTGTAATTTATATGGGGTATGAGGGTTTTGTTAAAAAAAAATTGCTTTTCCAACTAATGTTGCATCATCATGTCATTACTGTGTCAATCAGTGTAGCTTACCAGGGGGTTCTTCCGACTGAATATTGGTGACTTCAGCTTGTAGTTGATTGGAAAAATAAAACTGAAACAAAATTAGACCCATCATTTACAGACTCTACATAGAAACCCACACCCCAGCTCAGCAATTTAATATTGAAACATAGAAACATAGAAGATAGGAGCAGGAGTAGGCCATTCGGCCCCTCAAGCCTGCTCCGCCATTCAATGCGATCATGGCTGATCATCCAAATTCAGTACCCTGTCCCGCTTTCTCCCCATATCCCTTGATCCCCTTAGCCTTAAGAAATATATCTAACTCCTTCTTGAATATATGTGAACATATCTGCAGGAAACTGCTATGGAACCGGGTGGTGCAATTATATTGTGGTAGGAACTACTTGAGTTTATAGCCATAATTTTATGATATTCAAAATATCGTGCTTATGCACTCCCATGGTGTGGGCAGCGCTGTGTTTTGTTATATAAGCCCAGCCCCTATTTTGAACAGGCTATAGGCACAAAAGAAGCTTGCCCAGAGATTTGGCTTTTATCTCACAGTTGGCTAGGGATTGCAAAATCCAGCAATGGAACAACTCTTAAAGGGCTGCAGTTTGTCATAAAAAGGGAAGTTGGGATTGTGGCAAAAAAGTTGCGTCATTGTTTATGTACATCATAGGGACATGTAGTCAATACTGCTTGCCTTGACGCTGAAGAGTTGGAATTCCTGCTGCAGGAGGTGCATCGAAAGAGGGTAGTTCTATTTGGCCGTGATGCTTAGCCTCTAGTAGAAACACAGGTACCATGGAGCATGGAGGGAGGTCACCGGCCAAGCCAATTCAGTCACTCAGCTGTCTTGTACCTGGCTGCAAATGAAGAAGTATATTGCTATTAGAGGGAAGATGAATGTAACTGCACATCTCCATTTTCCTCATATATCTTTTGGGTCCTTCAACCATGGCACAAACCTAAATTTCAGATTTCCAGCAGTTTTTCCTTTTGTATTAACAAAACAAGCTAATTACACCTAATTTGTACATGCAGATCAGGTTGATTAAAAAGTACGATAGAAAAATACTGTGGATGCTGGAAATCCGAAAAGTAAATTGGTAACTTCTACTGATCTGGGAGGTATCATTTAAAGCACTGCACACAACCCCAGCTTCTCTAGTCTCTCCACGTAACTGAAGTCCCACATCCCTAGTACCATTCTAGTGGTGAGATATCACCAAACATTAATTGTGCAAACCCTTTCACTTCATGAAGGCCATGGGATTGCTATATAGATATCCATGTGGGTACCATGTGTGGCTCTTTGCATTCAGGTGAATCCCATTCAGGGCAAGCTGTGCATCGTGTTCAAATGAAAAGTGATGATGGTGTTACTCCCTGCAAACATAGCTGTTGGAATTTCCCTGGGACATGTGTGCACTGGAGACCGCCTGATGTTGCCGATACCTCCTGGGTTCCTCGGAAGGATGTGGTAACATGAAAGCTCCATGCTGTGGTAACCTTCACTTCTATACAAATTGGTTGCCGTGTATCCTACATCACAACAGTGACTACACTTCAGAAGTACTTCATTGGCTGTAAAGCGCTTTGGGACGTCCTGAGGTCGTGAAAGGCATTGTATGAATGCCAGTCTTTCTTTTTATAGGAGCAGCTGCCTCTGATTCAGATACTGTGTGTAGATTATTGGCCGGGAAATGGCACAATTCTGTGGCAGCCTGTCTTGTGAAGCGGAGGTGGCAAAGAAAGAACTCGAACATGCAGGTCCTGGGGTAGCACAGTGGGTGTGGCCAGAATGTATATGAACCCCCCCCCTAAAGGGATGCCTCCCCTTACCTTTTTGTAAGGTGCCATGTCAAAGTCAGTAGGATGAATGAATAATGAACAAGTGTAGTGGTGGAGGGGGAAACCCTAAAGGTGCAAAACTGGGGGTCTTCCCAGCAAAGCCAACCGATGAACCTAAATGCAGCTAAGGATGCCTAAAAATACCAACAAAAAAAATTCAACTTGCCCTCTCCCTTTAATACTCCTGCTTGAGCAGATGAGCTCCGAGACATTCCTTCCAATGCAACCCAGTTTTTCTGGGTGAGGCTTATGCTGTTGGCGGAGTCTCACCTGAAGTTGTAAAATTTGGGCTGCAACATTAAAGAATGGGCTTTTGCTTATTTTAATGACACTGCACATACTGGTAATGTGGCCTTCATTTTTCATTCCAAAATCAGACGCCCCATGAATTTGTCACAGGAGGTCAGGTCCATGACTTTGGAACTTTCGCCAGCTGTGTCTGAACCTGTGCCAGTGGCATGGGGCCTTGTAAAATCGGTACTTACAAGTCTATTGGATACCCACCAACATTCTGTACTGCGACACTCATACAGCTGCCGGTTAATAAATACCTTAAAGTTAATGGATGCTCAGCGATGCAGTTGAAATGCATTTTTGCAACTAATTTCTGATGTATGCTAGTGCTTGAGGCATGACATTAAAACCTGTCAAAGTTCTGTATGCAACAGGTCACTGAAACTATTTAAGGTACAAGTATAAGTAACTGTAAGTCCAAATGGGTACACAATGTTTGCTCCAGAAATTGTAAAGAGAGCATAGCAGAGACTGAATCCTAGCGTGCGGAGCATTGTGAGTACGTGAACAGTGTCTGGATTGCAAGACAGGTTTTATTATTAGATTCACCTTCATCAGCCAAACCAAGGTTGCCGAAAATGTAATGCTAGTTCTGGATTTCAAAAAGGGGTAGATTTGAAAAGATGACAGAGGACTGGAATTGGGTCAATTCCTCTTACTGCCCTCTCCAAAGCACGGCGTGCGTGCAGCCATTGCCAGCACGTGGAGCCGGGAGAAAGTGGCGGTGAGCTATAAGCTGTACAGTAAACAGCTGCTGAGATAACTGGTAACTATGGAGAGCTCCGACTATGTAATTGGAGCGAAAACTGCTTCCAATGAGATGCATCAAATCTCCCCCCTGGTCAGTCAAACATTACAGGCGTAAATACTTTTAAAATAAACTATACTGCACTACAGTTGTAAGAATCTCAAAAAAATAAAAGCTGCATTTCCTTAAATTTTATACATTGGGTTTTCGAGTTTAAATGGACAAGAATTAAGGAAATTTAACAACATATTCTCATCAAGAGTTCTTCAAAAGTCTGTTGTAAAAAATGTAATTGTGCTCTTCTGCACGACTTACACCAGTAAACTGGTGGCCAATAGGTTCATGTTTCCCTCTTTGTAAAATTTATTTCAGTTCATTTCTCATGCAACGGTTTAACGACATTTATGCCACAGTCTTTATGTGGTGTTTACAGTCACAGTCCAGATCTGAACATGTACTTTAAGACCCACTCACCAGGGAGTGAATCCCCTATGTGATATGCAGGCTAGTGCACTGTCACTGCGATCTGCAAGACGATGCATCCCCCTTCCCCCTCCCCCTCCCGCACCATGGTGCAGCACAAACCTCCACACAGCAAACATCTGGGTGAAACATCTGTGAACCTATGGCTGCCAGCAAAGGTGGGAGTACCAGGCAGCCTGATACCCATTTGTGGACCACACACAAGACCCAGACAAATGTCCGAGAAAGTAAGAGGGGAGCCGTGGACAAACAACTGCCTCCCAGAGTGCCACAACGGACAATGCTCCATCCCCTACAAGGGCCATCAGCGGACTCGATACCTCCTGACCCAGCAAAACCCAGGAGCCGTCACCAAATGATCCCAAACAGCACATTGCCCGAGAACGCCGCACTGATCCTTTAGACGTGACCTTCAGCATCCTGCTGCTGTGACCGCCAGAAAGAGCGCGTTGCACAAGAGATCCTGCAGTCCACTCATTTAAATCAGCAGGCAGCACCAAAATACCGGTGCTGCCTGCACTCTTTTTGCAGGCGGCCGTTAACCGTGGCCCACAGTGGCACCGCCTCTTTTCAGGCTTAATCGAATACCTAGGCCAGCAAATTGTAGAAGGTGGGTAAGGATATCCTGGAAAAGGATAAGTTAGAGCAGCAGACTTTGCAGTGAGCTTTGATTTCAGCACAGGGTGCACTGACCATATTCCAGTCTTGGATAAACTTGGGCTTTATAGAGTGAAGAGTCTGGCACCTGGCAGCAAATAAGTAGTGGCACTATCTTGTTTTGATTGAGTTCCTGTGTGACATCTAATATGCATGTTTTCATTGACAGGGCAAGTGATGTGAAAAGTGTACAGGATCAGACACACATTTTTCCATTTTTCCCCCTCAATTGTTTCTCTTCTAGGTGTATGGACCAATTCTGGCACGGTATATGGAGCTAGAAAAGTTGGTGCGGAACAGCTGCTGAACAATGAAGAACTGATCTATCTGTATGAATCATAGAATCTTACAGCACAGAAAGAGGCCATTCGGCCTGTCGTGCCTGTGCCGGCTCTTTGAAAGAACTGTCCACAACCCGGCTTTTTCACCATAACCCTGCAAAGTAGTCCTCTTCAAATACATGTCCAATTGCCTTTTAAATATTTCTATGGAATCTGATTCCACCACCTTTGCAGGTAGTGCGTTCCAGATCTTAACAACCCTCTGTGTGAATAAATTTCTCATTTCCCCTCTAATGCTTTTGTCAATTATTTTAAATCTATGACCTCTCGTTACTGACCCACTTGCCAGAGGAAACAGTTTCTCCCTACTTGCTCTATCAAAACCCCTAATGATTTTGAATACCTCTATTAGATCTCCCCTTAACCGTCTCTGCTCTAAGGAGAACAATCCCAGCTTCTCCAATCCCTTCACATAACTGAACTCCCTCATGCCTAGTATCATCCTGGTAAACCTCCTCTGAACCCTCTCCAGGGCTTTGATATCCTTCCTAAAGTGCGGTGCCCAGAATTAGACACAGTACTCCAGCTGAGGCCGAAGCAGAGATTTGTAAAGGTTTAGCATGACGTCCTTGTTTTTGTATTCAATGTACCTATTTACAAAACCAAGCAATGTTCCCTTTAAGCTGCGCAGACGCTCAGCGCTCCAGGAGTCCAGCGCAGTCGGTTTGCTGGCTTTTAAATAGAAAAAACACACATGCGCAGTACTTTGAATGGGCCACGTGACCCCCAAAAATATTACAGAGAACATTGAAGCCAAGAATCCCATACACTTCCTTAACCACAGATATCAACTTGCTCTGCCACCTTCAAAGATTTGTGACTATGCACCCTCGGGTCCCTCTGCTCTTGCATGCCCCTCAAAATAGCACCATTTAGATTATACCGCCTCTCCATGTTGTTTCTCCCAAAGTGCAGCACATCACACTTATCTGCATTAAATGGCATCTGCCGTGTGTCTGCCCATTTCACCAGTCTGTCTACGTCCTCCTGAAGTCTGCTTCTATCCTGCTCACTATTTACTATGTTGCCAAGTTTTTAATCATCTTTGAAATTGTACTCCCTACACCCAAGTCCAGGTCACTTATATATAACAATTTGATTGACAGGATAGTGTTTCATTATAGTAAATAGAGAATCCAACATCTGTATTCTCAGATCATACGGACATTTTCTGTAAATTGTGTATTTTTCCCTGTATTTTCTTGATAATTTCCCTGTATTTTCCTGTACCAAGTGTAGAAGTAATGGTGTTAGGATGTTATGTTAAACAGTAAAGAAATCCAACTGTTACATATAGTTAGGACTGGTGTAACTAATTAACACACAGGTCAGTGCCAGGAATCACTCATTGAGCGTATTGGGCCGAATGGCCTGTTTCTGTGCTGTATATTCTGTGTAATGCTAGTAATTGTCTGGTAAGTGATTCCTTTAGGAATTTGAAAGAAGTGTTTGGAGAATCTCCTTAAATTGGGAGCAGTGTTCAAATCTTGAATGGATGTGAGTTTTATAGAAAGTTTAAAAGTTATTGAGAGGAAAACTATTTGGTATAGAAGAGAAAATGAGCCTCTTTATCAATAGAGGAGATAAGTGAATTCCATTCATGATCAGAGGAGATGTGATGGCTTCACTTTTTCCACTCAACACAGCAGAATATAAAAATGTAATTAATTTACTATTTATGATTTATAAGTAATTTTTTTTTAAAACAATGTCATTAATTTATAATTCATACATTTTTAAGAAAATCTACAATATTTTAATTCACATTTAAACTGCATTCCAAAATGTGCTGAAAACTAAAGACACACTGTCTTCACGAAGAAAGTGTTTTAGACCTTAGTATGTTTAGGAAGCAGAGAGAATCGCTGGACATAATTTCATCGCAAGGACATCAAGCACAACAGATGCAATGGTGTTTTAACAATTGTAATGTCATGTTTATAAACAAATAAAGATTTGCCACATACTACTTTTCACATCTACAATGCTCTTAATAATTTCTTACTCAGTATATGTAACATTGTAATTATTCTGTTTTCTACTAATTCATCAATATAGTAAACCAGAACTAACTAAGAATCGGATTATTCCATATTTTACCGAGATATGTAGCGGCTGCAGCCTGAGATTAGGGTTAGAGTTTCTGCTTTGGGCACAGTCGGAAATTGTGCCCAAAATACGCTTGAAATTGTGCTGGTTAGGTTACAGTTCAAGTTCCGATAAAATTCATTTACATAATTGCAAACCTACACCCTCTATTGTGGTGGAAATCTCTGTACCTTATTCAACAAGACATTCTCTGCTGTACGCTGCACAAACAACATTGCTCTTTTTTCTCTTTGTAACCTAACCTACACAGTGATGGTAAGTGGCCAGGGCATTTGTCTTCATAGCAGACACAAATGGGTTTCCTAACCACCTTTGGAAGGGGTGATTCATTTTTTTAAAACATTTTGTTCGTGAATTTTTATGCTCATCAAGGATTGGATGAATTTTTGTGCTCATCAAGGATTGGATGAATTTTTGTGCTCATCAAGGATTGGATGAATTTTTGTGCTCATCAAGGATTGGATGAATTTTTGTGCTCATCAAGGATTGGGTGACTCCTTTCTCGTCCTGCTCAAACGCCTATGGGGGAAAATTGGCTCATGCCCCCTTTGGGGTGTTAACTTCGCCAGGGCGCTACTTTTAGCTCCCTGAAAATATTTGTGCCTCCGTGCCCGAAATTCAATGGTAGTGCCCCAAGCAAGAGGCGGGGCGCTACTGGAAGCGCTCCCCCTTCCTCTTGGGGTGCTCCCATGGAATATTGCGGTGCTACGTGCACCAGCGCTACGCGCGCCGGCACGTAACGCCGCGGTACTGCAGGCCTCCCCTGATTAAAAGGGAGAGGCCTAGCGCCACGCGAACCGGGGCCCTGCTGGACCACCTGGGAGCGGGGTGCCGGCAAAAGAGTCCGGCACTCAAGAGGAGTGCGGGGCTGACGGATCGCAGCCGGCACCCCGCGGCAGAGGGGGCAGGTGCCCAAAAAAAAGGCCGCCCGGCACCTGCCCTTTAATTATCGTCGTGTAGGAACGTGGGTTCCTAACTAAAAGACTGAGTTCTACTCAGGCGATCAAACAAAACAAACTTTAATGAAACAAACAGGTTTTAACAAGAAACTGCAGGATAACATCGAATGTAGGTCTGCTCTCTTCGGAGGCTCCACGAGGACTGCCCCGGCAGTCCCGTGGCTGATGTCATCACGTTTTCCCGCCAGTGGGGAATCACGTGATGAACGGCGTGACGTCATCACGTTTTAGCCGCGCTGTTAAAGTAACCACGCTCTACAGTTAAACAGCATAAATAAAGATACAGACTCAGGCTGTAGCTAACATGTTGTTAAAGGAATTATATACAAATGATCTGAGTCCTTTGGTGGCTCCGCCACAGTCACCCTGACTACAAAAATGCCACTGACCCTGTCAGACAGATCGTCCGGCAGTAGGTCAGGGGGCGCGAGCCAAGTTTGCAGCCGGGGCGCTTCGCATGGCGATGATGTGATCGCCAGAGGCGCAGCGCCGTGGGGTGCTACCGGCTGCTGCTGACCTCCCGTTGAATTTTGCGGGAGACGTTGGCAGCTCCGCGCCCGGGCGCTAGTTGCTTTGCGCCCCCTTGGGGCGCTAATGAGGCACAAAGCAACCCAATTTTCCCCCCTATATTTTTCTTGAGCCTTTTTGTGTGTCTACCATCTACAAGATGCACTGCAGCAACTTCTCAAGACTTCTTCGACAGAACCTCCCAAACCCATGACCTCCACCACCTAGAAGGACAAGGGGCAGCAGGCGCATGGGAACATCACCACCTCCAAGTTCCCTTCCAAGTTGCACCATCCAGACATGGATGTATATCGCCATACCTTCATCGTTGCTGGGTCAAAACCCTGGAACTCCCTCCCTAACAGCACTGTGGGAGTACCTTCACCACAAGGACTGCAGCGGTTCAAGAAGGCAGCTCACCACCACCTACTCGAGGGCAACTAGGGATGGGCAAGAAATGCTGGCCTTGGCAGCGACGCCCACATCCCGTGAATTAATAAATTTAAAAGATTTTTTTTTTTTAGTTTGGCTATGATTCGGGGTCTCTGTAGATGACACTATGGGAATCCTTGTCACTGGATGGTTCAATGGGGCAATTGCACTACCTATGATCTATTCAGTTGCATAATCCTGAGTTTGATTCTCTGTTCTGAGATAGCTGATCTCAGCCTGAAGGGTAGCAAGAGTGTTACAATTAGCCACAGCACCCGTATGGTACAGGGGGATGAAAAAAAATTGTCCAGGGTTTCTGCCTCTGATTGCTGTCAAGTGGCTCTTTCTGAAATGTGTGTGCTGTGTGTGTCAGGATTGGAATTGGTTGTGATGCTGTGTATGGATGAAGAGCCTGGCAAAGCTTGTTTCCTGGGTTCACACATGGATACTGCCAACTTGGGTGATACCTTAGGACTCTGGTGAATATATTGTGGAGCAGTTTTGACTGCCAGTGTCAGAGTTTTTTCAGCATTCATTTAAAAATAAAGAGACTGTCGTCCTCTTTAAAGCCTATGCATACTTGTCAAAATAACTTAAAGCTACTGTAGCACATGAATGACTTAATCCTTTCAGAAGTACTTGTACAGCGCATCTCACTGACCTATAAATGTATGTGACCTTTCAGCTTATCTGCAGTAATGGGCAGGGTGGACTTAGCCTTAAACTTTACAATAACGTTCATTTTGATTAATATTTATCTACAGTGGAGCTTGCTGTAAATGCCACCTTCCCATTGTCAGTAATAAATATCCATTTCAGGATAGGCAGAATGTGATTGTCGTGCTTTAAAGGGGTAATTAAAGCAAAATGGCAAGTGGCCGCACTTAGCTGCAGGGGCTCGGTTACAGAATAGAATCTGCCGGAATCTGTGTGCTCCAGTGGCTGGTACATTCCATGATTTGCCACTTTCGAATTCAACATCCATCTTCGGAATACTTTCGTAGAATGTGGATCCCCATTGGGGATTAGAGCCCATCATATTGGCCCACTGGGGAATAAGGATACATCCCACTGATGTGACCACCAGATAAGCACAGATGCCAGGGAACGCACTGAATGTTCACCCTACCCATCAATGTAGATAAGCTGAAAGGTCACACACTTTTATAGGTCAGTGAGCTGAGCTAGACAAGTATTCTTGAAAGGATGAAGTCATTCATGTGCTACAATAGCTTTTAAGTTATTTTGAGAAGCATGCCTCGCCTTTAAAGAGGGATACAGCCTCCTTATTATTAAATCCCAATTATTGGTACTGGATAGGTACAAATCAGATACCAGAGAGCAGGGAATCTCTTCATTCCCTCCCTTCATCCTCATACACAAAGCAAGACACCAGATGACCTCTTTGTGAATACTCTAGATTTAATGCAACTAGAAATCAGATGACTCCCATTAGGTTACATAGTATTTACAGCACAGAAACATGCCAATTTGGCCCAGCTGGTCTATGCTGGTGCTCCACACGAGCCTCCTCCCACCCTACTTCATCTCACCCTATCAGCATATCTTTCTATTCCTTTCTCCCTCATGTGCTTATCTAGCTTCCCCTTAAATGCATCTATGCCATTCGTCTCAACTACTCCCTGTGGTAACAAGTTTCACATTCTCACTACTCTCTGGGTAAAGAAGTTTCTCCTGAATTCCCTATTCGATTTATTGGTGACTATCTTATATTTATGGCCCCTAGTTTTGGTCTCCCCCACAAGTGGAAACATCGTCGCTACCCTATCAAACCCCTTCATAATTTTAAAGACCTCTATTAGTCACCCCAGATTATTAGAACTGTGGGGGTTCAGCCGGAATTTTGCCAGTCCTGAGTGTGGGAGTGGAGGCGGGACCACTGTCAAAATGACAAAGATTGACAGCGGGCAGGAAACCCACTCTCAACCCGCCTCCAATCAATCTGCCGAAGTATTGGGTCCCCGATTTGCGCAAGGACCCGACACCTAGCAGCGGGAAGAGGATTATAACCACTTACCTGGTTGTTAACAGGTACTTGATACTTGTTAACAGGCTCTTTTTCAATTTTGCCGCTTCTGCCTCGGGTTCCCCGACATCCAGGCACCACGCCAGGTAAGTGTGGCGTGTTGTGAGTCTGCTGTAATGTTTCTGCATTGATGACAGCTGCAGAAGTGGTGTGAAGGATCCAATGGTGCACTGGTGAGTTTCAGAGGCAAGGAAATGTTGGGGAAATCATTTTTAATTCATTTACACTTTTCTGTAGGTAACAAGTTTTGAATTGGCTGTCTAGTCCCACCTCATTGGGAGAAACTCTCCCACCAGTGACAGATCGCTTCTGTAACCTCACCTGCAGCTGCCGTCTGTTCTAGCCTAAGGAGGGAGTCACTGGAGAGCCTGGGTGCAAGAACTCACCTGTGAACAGTCATTGTCAGTGTTTGCAGCACCTCAATGCTGTCAAACACTGAGAAATGAGCTGTCAAAGAAAAAATGTGCGTGGTCCCTTTAAGAAAACTGGTAGATGACGCGTCATCAAATGACGTCATCTGACTGGCTTCTTAATTGGTTGGCAAGCCCACAGGGTGGGCTTAACAAGGCCAATCGACATAAAGTCACGTCCGTTGGCCGATGCAGCTGGGGGCGGGACTGGAACCTGGAAACCAGCTGACCCGCTCCCAAGCCGCATCCATTTGCAAAATCGCGGCCAAGATGCCCCCTTCCCAAACTCTTCAAAATCAGATGGGCTACCAAAAGTTGGAGGGCTTCACTGGTCTACTAACATTTCGGTAGCCCATACTAGACTACCAGGTATAAAAATAAAAATCAGAAATAAAAAGCAATTAAAAATAATTACCTTTGTGACTACCAATTCCCAACAACAGATGCCAAGGAGCGAAGGTTTTTTTTTTGGTGGGATACTGGCTTTGTGTCTGTGCTTTGTTTTTCTGCATATCTATGTGAGAATGCACAGGTCACGGTCGTGTATTTAAGAAGGAGCCTGTTTACATGAGCCCAAATTAGAGCCAAGCGATTGCGACGTTCTTCAAATTAACTAAAAAATGTTGCCCAATGCAGGTCACATCAAGTCAGCCCCCATCACTGCTTTTTGGCATCTTAAGATCTGAAAACAATAAAAGGAAGGAAAGGAGAAAGAGAAGGAAGGAAGCAAGGAAGGAAAAAAATGGAACAAAGGAAGAAGCCAGCAATCCATGTTAAAACAAAACTACTCAATTATGTATTAGCAAGTATTTAAAGCAGGTGTTTGCGATCACTATAGCTAGAACAGTGATTGACATCAGGGAGGTCAGCCTCTCCAGGGCTCTGTGTGTAAGATAGGGTTAACACTCAGTACAGTTTATGCAGAGTGTTGTATCTATGCTGAGGGAATACTGCACTCTTTCGGATGAGATGTCAAACCGAGGCTCCGTCTGCCCTCTCAGGTAGTTGTAAAAGATCCCACGGCACTATTTCGAAGAAGAGCGGGGGAGTTCTCCCCGGTGTTCTGACCAATGACCTGATGATCTGGTCATTATCACATTGCTGTTTTGTGGGACCTTGCTGTTTCTTTATAAGTTGAGGGAGAGATTTAAGTAGAATGCTGATTCCCTGTGGTTGCCCCGCTCCCCCGTGATTCCCACCTCTCCTCACTCCCTAGCTGACAGACGAAGAGCTGCTGAAATAAAAAAATTTTAAGTAACAAAATGAAACGCGTTAAAAGTTTTTTTTCTGCAAGATCTAAGACTGTCATCAAAAGGAATAATGTTGACCGAAATTAATTCGGACGGTCCTTTTGTGTGTCCTAAGACACGTCGTCAGAAAAGAGCTTAATGTGTATTGTCCATCTTCAAAGGCTCAAACATTCAGTGTGAAAAGAAACTGCGTTTTTTCACATCCCATACAGTTTGAGGTAACAGGATCTTAAACTACAGACAGGCACATGGCCTTAGACTTACACCGCTTTTATTGTGGGGGGAAAAAAAGCTTTAAAAAAACCATTTTCTTTGTCAACGCTCCTCCTCAAACTTAATGCTGCCAGGGATCAAAATAACAAAAGGGAGCAAGTCGATCAGCTCGGGAAAGATGAAAGATGGGCTAACGGTTGCTGGTCCCTTTCACCAAAATTCACCGGAATTCTGCTGAAGAGACTACAACTGAAACGTCTTTTCTCTTCGCATGCTCAGTGGGTAGCGCTCTCGAGTCCCACTCCCGGGGTTTGAGGGCGGAATCCAGCCTAACATTTCAGTGCTCTACTGAGCTTGTTAAGGTTGCCAACCTTCCAGGATTGCCCTGGAGTCTCCAGGAATTAAAGCCTAATCTCCAGGACACTGCTGCGAGCAAGCACCGAGGAGGAAAATCATAGAGGCATTAAACAATAGTGTTTTTTTTAGAAAAAGTTCTACTTTTGTTTGCTAGTTCTAAAAATATCAAACTGTTTGACTGACAGTCGAGAATCACCCAATCGGGTAATGAAGAGTCAGCTCGCCTTCCGATTGGCTGTGGGTAGGCGGGGTGCCGCGAGGATGGGCATGTCGGATGACCAATGGCGGCAGGGGGGTGCGGTTGTCGGTGGGAGGTCATGTGATGACACCTCCAGGAATATGTCCAACCAGAGTTGGCAACCCTAAAGGGAGTGCGACATTGTTGGAATTTCTGAGTTTCAGACACACGGTTAACAGAGGCCCTGCCTGCCTTTGCAGGTCGATGTAAAAGATTTCACGGCACTATTCAAATGAAACAGAGGAGTTCTCCCGGTGTTCTGGCCAATATTTATCCTTCAACTAACATCACAAAAAAAACATTAATTTATCATTTATCTTATTGCTGCTTGTGGGATCTTATTGTGTATACATTGGCCTACATAACCACAGTACATAAGAACATAAGAAATAAGAGCAGGAATATGCCATTTGGCCCTTCGAGCCTGCTCCGCCATTCAATAAGATCATGGCTGATCTTCTACCTCAACTCCACTTTCCTGCACTATCCCCGTATCCCTTGATTCCCTTAATATCCAAAAATCTGTTGATCTCTGTCTTGAATATACTCAATGACTGAGCCTCCACAGCCCTCTGGGGTAGAGAATTCCAAAGATTCACCACCCTCTGAGTGAAGAAATTTCTCCTCATCTCAGTCCTAAATGGCCGACCCCTTATTCTGAGACTGTGACCCCTGGTTCTAGACTCCCTAGCCAGGGGAAACATCCTCCCTGCATCTACCCTGTCAAGCCCTGTAAGAATTTTGTATGTTTCAATGAGATCACCTCTCATTCTTCTAAACTCTGGAGAATATAGGCCTAGTCTACTCAGTCTCTCCTCATAGGACAATCCCCCTATCCCAGGAATCAGTCTGGTGAACCTTTGTTGCACTCCCGCTATGGCAAGTGTATCCTTCCTTAGGTACACTGTACACAATATTCCAGGTGTAGTCTCACCAAGGCCCTATAATTGTAGTAAGACGTCTTTACTCTTATACTCAAATCCTTTTGTAATAAAGGCCAACATACCATTTGCTTTCCTAATTACTTGCTGTACCTGCATATTAACTTTGTGATTCGTGTACCCGGGTCCCTCTGAACACCAATATTTCCCAGTCTCTCACCATTTAAAAAATACTCTGCTTTTCTATTTTTCCTACCAAAGTGGATAACCTCTCATTTCTCCACATTATATTCCATTTGTCATGTTCTTGCCCACTCACTTAACCTGTCTATATCCCCTTGAAGCCTCCTTGCATCCTCCTCACAACTTACATTCCTACCCAGCAAACTTGGATATATTACATTTGGTCCCTTCATCCAAATCATTGATGTAGATTGTGAATAGCTGAGGCCCAAGCACTGATCCTTGTGGTACCCCACTAGTTACAGTCTGTCAACCCGAAAATGACCTGTTTATTCCTACTCTGTTTTCTGTCTGTTAACCAATCCTTAATCCATGCTAGTACATTACCCCCAATCCCATGAGCCCTAATTTTGTTTAATAACCTCTTGTGTGGCACCTTATCAAATGCCTTCTGAAAATCCAAATACACCACATCCACTGGTTCCCCCTTATCTATCCTGCTAGTTACATCCTCAAAAAACTCTAAGGCAGTGATTTCCCCAACCTTGGCGGGTCCAGGGCAGGCGACATTGATGGCGGGTCCTGACCCCACTGCTGGCTCCAGGCTGCTCTGTAGAATGATTTTACATTGATTGGGCTTGTTAAGCCCGCCCAGCGTGTTAGAAACATAGAAAAATAGGAGCAGGGGTAGGCAATTCGGCCCTTCAAGCCTGCTCTGCCATTCAATATGACCATGGCTGATTCTCTATCTCAATACCATATTTCCGCTCTCTCCCCATATCCCTTGATGCCTTTGCCGGTCAATTGAAGGAAGCAGGTCTGATGACATCATTTGATGATGCATCATCAGCCGGTTTCCTTAAAGGGACCATGCGCAAATTTATTTTGTCAGTATTCTACAGCATTGAGGTGCTGCAAACACTGACAAGCACTGCACCGAGGTGCATGGCTGCACCCAGCACCCAAGCTCTCCCATGACTCCCTCCACATGCTTATGGAGGGAGTCGCAGCACGCAGGGAGGTTCTCTTCTCTTCCAATAGGTGGACGAGGCCAACATAGCCTTGTTGCCTATTGCAGAGGAGGGCACAAGCAGGGATGTCAGGAGGACCAGGCTGCAGTGGCACAAACCTTTCAATGATCTCAGTAGATAACAAAATGTTACTGCAAAGCCACACTCAACCTCATCCTGCTGTGCCATTCATCACATCCCCATCACTCTGTCTTCCCCACCCTACTCCTGCGCATCCTTACTTGCACCAACTTACCTTGCACCTCCACCCATCCCTCTCTATCTACATTATTACTTCCCCATCTCACTAGCCACCTCTCTCACTCACCCTCATCCTAGTCCAATCCTACAAACTAACAACACACAAGGGTAGGCACTTGTGTGTTTTAGTCAATGTTCATGTAATGTTTCTGTTAATGTGGTGTCAAACATTGAAACCTTTATTTTCAACACTTTGCGTTCTTGGACAGATGTGTGTGCACCTTTGGAAGTGGCTTAGTGAGTTGCAGTGAATGGTGAGACATAACGGTACCCCCCGCAATGGTGATGAGTGTGAAAGGAATGGCTTGGGCATTGCAGAGATGCTTTATGGTGCTGGTGTGGGGTGGTGCAAACCTGGTGCATCATGCAGCAGCTAGGGTGTTCAGCATCAAGTGAAGTAAATCTGGCCATGGTGAGGCCATCCCTAGCCTCCCGAGCAGCAATGTTGGATATACAATTAAGAAAGAACTTGCATTTATATAGCCCCTTTCACATCCTTAGGACATATAAATCGACATATTTTAAGATCGAGGTGGTGCCGGACCGGGAGCCAATGTGGGTCAGCGGTGGGTGAACGGAACTTGGTGCAAGTTAGGTACGGGCAGCAAAGTTTTGGATGCTTGACACTGTGAAATTCCTTCACAATTTCAAATTGGAATTAATCCATTTATTTAAGGTTCACCCCTCCATTAAAGTAGCAGGCGAAGAATTTCATATGGGCTTTTTAAGTTGTCACTGCATAACTTCAAAGCCTATTTTATTTAATACCTTGCCCACAGGCGTATGTCCCAGGGTGGACATTCGAGTCAAGCCCAAGCGCAGGGTTGAATCATTCCATGAAGGGGTTAATGACCAATCCCTGGAGCTACTTATTACTGTGAGGCGTATTGCAGCTCGGAAGATCATTTGCATCAAGAAGTTCACTGGGGAGTTGAGCTGGACTGATGAAGCGATGCTCCTGTGCATTAGAGCAGCAGTAATGAATGTGTTCTCAATTGATCGATATGTTGTTTTATGCCTGGGTGTTAATTGTGTGTAGCTGGAACTCCCTGACAGAAGACCGCAATGACTTCTCGGCTCCAACGTATTGTTAGACAGAAAATGTTGGTTTGTAAATGCTCCTGTAGTTTGGTGACAGGTACGTTTGCCAGCAACTAAGTGCTGACAGAGTGTGTAGTGGAGCTGAAGTATACTAATCGAGGTGCCCTGTGGAAATTAAATTGTCCAATTCATCACCCTGTCCTTGTTATGCAAACCACGCCAATACTGATTAAAATACATTGGGAATTCATTGGTACTGAGAAAACATAAGAAAACACCTTCATGTACAACAAATTACTAGGAGTGTGTAAATGACTTGTTGGGAAAATACTAACAAAGGACTTACATACATCAAGGAAATGAGGAATCAATGAGGGCCAGGACACTGGGAGAACTCCCTGCTCTTTACATAACACGGAATCTTTAACGTTCACCACAACAGGGCATCCATTTAACGTCTAATCATCTAAAAGATGGTCCATCTTTGAAACTGCTACCATCCCTCATTACTGCACTGGAGTGTCAGCCTGTGTTATGTTTCAAATGTTAAAACCATTTGATAGGGGAGATATGGAGAAACTATTTCCTCTGGTGGGGGAGTCAAGAATGAGAACAAATGATTAGAGCTCGGCCGTTCAGGAGTGAAATCAGGAAGCTCTTTTTCACACAAAGGGTGTTAGAAATCTGGAACTATCTCCCCCAAAAGGCTGTGGGTGCTGGGATAATTGGAGCTTTCAAGACTGAGATTGAGAGATTTTTGTTTGGTATGGGTATCCCTGCGCCTGAATGGATTAACTCGACGCGCACCCAATATCTGGCCCCGGGCTTCATTATTATTGAGCCAGTGAACTGCGGACACCGGAGATCGACGGAAGACCGGGTCACTGCAGTTCCAGCAATGGTTCTCAGTGATTAAAGAGGGCGATTGGATCGGGGGGGGGCGATCGGATCGGGGGGGTGATCGGGTCGGGGGGGTGATCGGGTCGGGGGGGTGATCGGGTCGGGGGGTCGGGGGGTGATCGGGTCGGGGGGTGATCGGGTCGGGGGGGTCGGGGGTGATCGGGTCGGGGGGGTGATCGCGTCGGGGGGGTCGGGGGGTGATCAGGTCGGGGGGTCGGGGGTGATCAGGTCGGGTGGGTCGGGGGGTGATCGGGTCGGGGGGATGATTGGGTCGGGGGGGTGATCGGGCCAGGGGGGTCGGGGGGTGATCGGGTCGGGGGGGTGATCTTGTTGGGGGGTGATCGGGTCGGGGGGGTGATCGGGTCGGGGGGGTGATCGGGTCGGGGGGTGATCGGGTCGGGGGGGTCGGGGGGATGATTGGGTCGGGGGGTGATCGGGCCGGGGGGGGGGTCGGGGGGTGATCGGGTCGGGGGGGTCGGGGGGGGTGATCGGGTCGGGGGGGGTGATCGGGTCGGGGGGGTGATCGGGTCGGGGGGGGGTCGGGGGGTGATCGGGTCGGGGGGGTGATCGGGTCGGGGGGTGATCGGGTCGGGGGGGTCGGGGGGATGATTGGGTCGGGGGGTGATCGGGCCGGGGGGGGGTCGGGGGGTGATCGGGTCGGGGGGGTGATCGGGTCGGGGGGGGTGATCGGGTCGGGGGGTGATCGGGTCGGGGGGGTCGGGGGGATGATTGGGTCGGGGGGTGATCGGGCCGGGGGGGGTCGGGGGGGTGATCAGGTCGGGGGGGGTGATCGGGTCGGGGGGGTGATCGGGTTGGGGGGGTCGGGGGGATGATTGGGTCGGGGGGTGATCGGGCCGGGGGGGGGTCGGGGGGTGATCGGGTCGGGGGGGTGATCGGGTCGGGGGGGGTGATTGGGTCGGGGGGTGATCGGGCCGGGGGGGGTCGGGGGGGTGATCGGGTCGGGGGGGGTGATCGGGTCGGGGGGTGATCGGGTCGGGGGGGTGATCGGGTTGGGGGGCAATATGTCCTAAATTTACATTTCATCAGTCTAAGTACATAATTCCTGACCTAAATACACAACAGTGTATTTATTATATTTGTAACATGATTTCAGTTGAAGAAACGTTAGAATCATAGAATGATACAACACAGAAGGAGGCCAATCGGCCCATCGTGCCTGTACTGGCTCTTTGAAAGAGCCATCCAATTAGTCCCACTCGCCAGGTCTTTCCCCATAGCACTGTAAATTTTTCCCTTCAAGTATTTATCCAATTCCCTTTTGAAAGTTACTATTGAATCTGCTTTCAGGCAGTGCATTCCAGATCATAGAATCATAAAATCATAGAACCATAGAATGGTTACAGCACGGAAGACGACCATTTGGCACGTCGATTCCATGCCAGCTCTCTGCAAGAGCACTTCAGCTAGTCCCACCCCCCCCGCCCTTTCCCCGAAGCCCTGCAAATTTCTTTCCTTCAGATACTTATCCAACTCCCTTTTGAAAGCCACGATTGAATCTGCCTCCACCACCCTTTCAGGCAGTGAATTCCAGATCTTAACCACTCGCTGCGTAAAATGGTTTTTCATAACGTCGCCTTTGATTCTTTTGCCAATCACCTTAAATCTGTGTCCTCTGGTTCTCAACCCTTCTACCAATGGGAACAGTTTCCCCTCTATCTACTCTGTCCAGACCCCTCATGATTTTGAACACCTCTATCAGATCTCCTTTCAATCTTCTCTGCTCTAAGGAGAACAACCCCAGCTTCTCCAGTCAATCCACGTAACTGATGTCCCTCATTCCTGGAATGATTCTCGTAAATCTTTTCTGCACCTTCTCTGAGGCCTTCACATCCTTCCTAAAGTGTGGTGCCCAGAATTGAACACAATACTCCAGTTGGGGTCGAACCAGTGTTTTATACAGGTTCATCATAATTTCCACACTTTTGTACCCTATACCTCTATTCATGAAGCCCAGGATCCCGTAAGCCTTTTTAACTGCTTTCTCACCCTGCCCTGCTACCTTCAACGATTTGTGCACACGTACCCCCAGGTCTCTCTGTTCGTGCACCCACTTCAGGATTGTACCATTTAGTTTATACGTCCTCTCCTCATTCTTTCTACCAAAATGTATCACTTCACATTTTTCTGCGTTAAATTTCATCTGCCACATGTCTGCCCATTTCACCAGCCTGTCTATGTCTTCCTGAAGTCTATCACTTGCCTCCTCACTGTTCACTATACTTCCAAGTTTTGTGACAACTGCAAATTTTGAAATTGTGCCCGGTACACCCAAGTCATTAATATATATCAAGAAAAGCAGTGGTCCTAGAACTGACCCCTGGGGAACACCACCCACCTCCAGTCCGAAAAACAACCATTCACCACTACTATGTTTCCTGTCACTTAGCCAATTTCATATCCATGCTGCCAGTGTCCCTTTTATTCCATGGGCTTCAACTTTGCTGGCTAGCCTATTATGTGGCACTTTGTTGAACGCTTTTTGGAAATCCATGTACACTACGTCAACCGCATTACCCTCATCAACCTTCTCTGTTACCTCATCAAAAAACTCGATCAAGTTGGTTAAACTCAATTTGCCTTTAACAAATCTGTGCTGGCTTTCCTTAATTAATCCACACTTGTCCAAGTGACTGTTATTTTTTTCCCTGATAATGTTTCAAAAAGCTTCCTCAGTACCAAGGTCAAACAGACTGGCCTGTAGTTGCTTGGTTTATCTTTACACCCTTTTTTGAACAATGGTGTAACATTTGCAATTCTCCAGTCCTCTGGCACCACCCCCGTATCTAAGGAGGATTGGAATATTATGGCCAGTACCTCCGCGATTTCCTCCCTCAATTCCCTCAGCATCCTAGGATGCATCCCATCCGCTCCTGGTGATTTATCTACTTTAAGTACAGCCAGCCTTTCTAATACCTCCTCTTTATCAATTTTTATCCTATCAAGTATCTCCACTACCTCCTCCTTTACTATGTCTATGGCAGCATCCTCTTCCTTGGTGAAGACGGATGCAAAGTACTCGTTTAGTACCTCAGCCATACCCTCTGCCTCCATGCGTAGGTCTCCTTTTTGGTCCCTAATTGGCCCCTCCCCTCTTCTTACTGCCCTTTTACTATTTATATGCCTATAGAAGACTTTTGGATTACCTTTTATGTTGGCTGGCATTCTATTCTCATACCCTCTCTTTGCCCATCTTATTTTCTTTTTCATTTCTCCTCTGACCTTTCTATATATAGCCTGATTCTCAGATGTGTTTGTAACCTGACATCTGTCATACACGCTCTTTTTCTGCTTCATCTTATTCTCTAACTCTTTTGTCATTCAGGGAGCCCTGACTTTAGTTGCCCTGCCTTTCCCCCTAGTGGGAATGTACCTCAACTGTTGAGAACTATTTCCTCTTTAAAGGCAGCCCATTGTTCCATTACAGTTTTGCCTGCCAATCTTTGATTCCAGTTTACCCGGGCCAGATCCGTTCTCATCCCACTGAACTTGGCTTTCCCCCAGTTAAACATTTTTACTCTAGATTGCTCCTTGTCCTTTTCCATAGTTAATCTAAACCTTATGATACTATGATCACTGTTCCCTAAATGTTCACCTACTGACACTTGCTCCACTTGACCCACCTCATTCCCCAGAACCAGATCCAGCAATGCCTCCTCCCTTGTTGGGTTGGAAACGCACTGATCAAGAAAGTTCTCCTGAACACACTTCAGAAATTCTTCCCCTTCTCTGCCCTTTACGCTATTACTATCCCAGCCTATATTAGGATAGTTGAAGCCCCCCATTATTATTACTCTATAGTTCTTGCACCTCTCTGTAATTTCTTTGCAAACTTGCCCCTCTATATCTTTCCCACTATTTGGTTATCTATAGAATACATCTAGTAGTGTAATGGCACCTCTATTATTTCTTAACTCTAGCCATATAGATTCTGTCCTTGACCAGAGGATCAGAGGGACCTTGGTGTGCATGTACATACATCCCTGAAGGCAGCAGGACAGGTAGATAAGGTGGTTAAAAAGGCATATGGGATACTTGCCTTCATTAGCCGAGGCATAGAATATAAGAGCAGGGCGGTTATGATGGAGCTGTACAAAACGCTAGTTAGGCCACAGCTGGAATACTGTGTGCAGTTCTGGTCACCACACTATAGGAAGGATGTGATTGCATTGGAGAGGGTGCAGAGGAGATTCACCAGGATATTACCTGGGCTGGAGCGCTTCAGCTATGAAGAGAGACTGGACAGGCTGGGGTTGTTTTCCTTAGAGCAGAGAAGGCTGAGGGGGGACCTGATTGAGGTGTACAAAATTATGCGGGCATAGATAGGATAGATAGAAAGGAACTTTTCCCCTTAGTAGAGGGGTCAATAACCAGGGGGCATAGTTTCAAGGTAAGAGGCAGGAGGTTTAGAGGGGATTTGAGGAAAAACTTTTTCACCCAGAGGGTGGTTGGAATCTGGAACTCACTGCCTGAAAGGGTGGTAGAGGCAGGAACCCTCACAACATGCAAGAAGCATTTAGATGAGCACTTGAAATGCCATAGCATACAAGGCTACGGACCAAGTGCTGGAAAATGGGATTAGAATAGACAGAGCTTGATGGCCGGCGCGGACACGATGGGCCGAAGGGCCTCTTTCTGTGCTGTATAAATCTATGACTCTATGATTCTATGACCCTTCCAGGACATCTTCCCTCTCCAGTACTGTAACATTCTTCTTGACCAATGTTGCCACACCACCTCCTATCTTTCCTGACACTTTATAACCAGGTATATTTAATACCCAATCCTGCCCTTTTTTGAGCCAGGTCTCAGTTATTGCCACAACATCATATTCCCATGTGGCTATTTGTGCCTGCAGCTCACTTACCTTGTTTACTAGGCTTTGTGCGTTCACATACATACTCTGTAAACCCACCTTAGACCATCCTGTATTCTCTCTTAGTTTGACCCCACCTCATACCTTACTATTTCTTACTTCAGTGCTCTCTGCCTCTCCCAATCCTTTGAGCACTTTATTTCCTCTTTCTAATGTTACATCCTGGTGCCCATTCGCCAGCCAAATTAGCTTAAACCCTCCCCAACAGCACCAGCAAACCTCCCCACGAGGATATTGGTTCTGGCCCTGTTGAGGTGCAGCCTGTCTGGCCTGTACAGGTCCCACCTCCCCCAGAACCGGTCCCAATGTCCTAGGAATCTAAAGCCCTCCCTCCTGCACCATCTCTCCAGCCACACATTCATCTGCGCTATCCTCCGATTTCTATACTCACTAGTGCGTGGCACCGGGAGTAATGAGGAGATTACTACCTTTGAGGTCCTGCTTTTTAATCTCTTTCCTAGCTCCCTGAAATCTGCCTGCAGGACCTCATCCCTCTTTCCCCCTATGTTGTTGGCACCGATATGGACCACGACCTCTGGTTGTTCACCCTCCCACCTCAGAATGTTCTGTAGCTGCTAGGTGATATCCTTGACCCTGGCACCAGGGAGGCAACATACCATCCTGGAATCACATCTGCGGCCGCAGAAACACCTGTCTGCTCCCCTAACTACTGAATCCCCTACCACTATTGCTTTCCCACTCTTCTTCCTCCCAGCTGAGCCACCCGTGGTGTCGCAGACTTGGCTCTGGTTATACTCCCCAGAGGAACCATCGCCCTCACCAGTACTCAGAACCGAATACTGGTTGGAGAGCGAGATGCACTCAGGGTACTCCTGCACTACCTGCCTGGTCCTCCTCTTCTGTCTGGTGGTCACCCATTCCCTTTCTGCCTGCACACTCTTACGCTGTGGGGTGACCACCTCCTGAAAGGTGCTGTCCACAAAGCTCTCAGCCTCACGGATGCACCGCAGTGACACCAGCTGCTGCTCAAACTCCAAAACCTGGAGCCCGAGCTCCTCCAGCTGACGACACTTCCTGCACATGTGGTTGTCCAGGACATGGAAAACATCCTGGAGTCTCCACATGGCACAGGATGTGCAGTCCACGGGACTGAGCTGCCCTGCCATGCCTTTACTTAATAGACTATTAACTAGAAACACTTACTGTAATGATATCAGCAAATAGTGATGGTATTTGCCTGTTTGATTATTTATGCCTCACCAGCATATTTGCCTGATTGATTATTTATGCCTGACCAGCAGAGGGCATGTGAGAGACAAGCAGTTTAGTTTAGTTTTGGTTTCGCTTTAGATGGATCTCTAAGATGGTGTCTCCTGTAAATGCTGTTAACTGAGTTGAACATACTTTAGATAAAAAGTCATTCTCTTTCATGAATGTGTCGTCATTGAACCCACATACAAATCAATACATGGTGTCAGAAGTGATTGAAAGAGATGAAGAGGAAAAATCTGAAGTTAAATCAGCTCTCCACATATTAGCAAGCCAAAAGAAAACATCGTTACTTACCATTGGAGAATAGCTAACGAAGAGAAAAATGGAAGGTTTACACCCACCGGCGAAGCTTCAGTTGACAGGTAATGTGGCTGAAAATTGGAGAAGGTTCAAACAACATTTGGAGTTGCATTTATCAGCAATCGGAGCTGATGAGAAAAGTGATAAAATGAAAGCGTCAGTGTTCTTACATGTCGTGGGTGATGAAGCGCTGGAGGTGTATAATAACTTCACATTCGCTGCTGATGGAGACAAAATGAAGTTGGATAAAATAATGGAACAGTTTGAGGCCTACTGCATACCTAAACGTAACGTGATGTTTGAGAGGCACAGATTTTTCACATGTGTACAGAAAACGGGAGAGACTATTGATCAGTATGTGACTGAACTGAGAAACAGAAGCAAAACATGTGAATTTGGGGGACTGACAGACTCGCTGATAAAAGACAGACTGGTGTGTGGTATTCCAGATAATGGTCTAAGGGAAAGACTGCTAAGAGAGCAAAATCTAGACCTGGGAAAAGCCATAGCACTGTGTAGTGCTACAGAGACTGTGAAGTCACAGGCAAAGGAGCTGTTCAGTGACAGTAGCTGCAACGTGGATGCAGTGAGAAAGAACGGACACAAACCGTTTAACAAAAAGAGCGCCAATGTGAAAAAAGAGGCGTGGCCAGCGAACAAAAATGAAAGGGGCAATCGAAAGTCATGTAGTCGATGCGGTACACAGCATCCACCAAAAAAGTGTCCAGCATATGGTAAAAAATGCAATAGTTGCAACAAAAACAACCATTATGCCCGTTGCTGTAAGAACCAAACGCAACAAAGCAAGGTCCATACAGTAGATGAAAGCGAGATAGAGGAGTTCTATGTAGATGTTGTGTCTGAAAACAAGAAAGAGAAAAGAGACTGGATGTTGACACTAAAAGTGAATGACATACATATTCCATTTAAATTGGATACTGGAGCACAAGTTAATGTGATATCAGAGACTGATTTTAAGAAAATTAGACCCAGACCAAAGATACATGGAATAAAAGTGAAAGTGACAGGATACTCAGGTACTGATATACCAGTGAAAGGAAGATGCATTGTCAAAGTGACACACAAGGACAGAGAGCACACGCTAGCATTAATCGTGGTGCCAAAGGATGTGCAAGCCATATTAGGTTTAAAAGCCTGTGAGAGACTGAACCCGGTAAAGAGAGTCCTCGTTGTGGAAAGCAAAGGAGAGACAGTCTATGATGAACTCATGAAAGAGTACAACGACCTATTTCAGGGTCTAGGCTGCCTTCCAGGAGAACACACGATCAGAGTAGATAAAAGTATGCCAACGGTCATACATCCATGCAGAAAAGTTCCGTTTGCTCTTCAAAAGCAACTGAAGGCAGAGTTGGACAGGATGGAAAGCCTGAACGTGATTCAGAAGATAGATGAGCCAACTGAATGGGTGAGTTCCCTCGTCATTGTGGACAAAAAGAATGGAAAGCTCAGAATTTGCCTGGATCCAAGAGATCTAAACAGAGCAATAAAGAGAGAGCACTTCAAGCTTCCTACACGTGAGGAAATCATGTCACAGTTTGCAAATGCAAAGTATTTCAGCAAGTTAGATGCATCATCAGGATTTTGGCAGATGAAATTGGACGAGGCAAGTTCAAGACTGTGCACGTTCAACAGTCCATTTGGCAGATACAGATTCCTAAGGTTACCATTTGGCATTGCCTCAGCTCCTGAAGTGTATCACAAAACTATCCATATGATCTATGAGCACCTGGAGGGAGTTGATACATCAATGGATGACATCATAGTATGGGGAACCACGAGAACTGAGCATGACGAGAGACTGAAAAAAGTGCTGGAAGCAACAAGGAAAACAAACCTGAAGCTGAATAGAGAGAAATGCCAGCTCGGGGTGACAGAACTGACATTCGTGGGAGATATCCTTAGCAGTGAGGGCATCAGACCAGATCCCAGAAAGGTGTCCGCCATTGAGAATATGCCAAAACCACAATGCAAAAAGGACGTGCAGAGGTTTAATGGAATGATCAACTACATGGGTAAATTCATATCCAACCTCTCAGAAAAGATGGCGTCACTGAGAAGACTAACTGAAAAGAACATAGAATGGGAATGGAATCATGAGCATGAGAAGTCATGGAGCGATCTAAAGAAACTGCTCACAGAGGAACCAGTCCTGAGGTTTTATGACCCAGCGAGACCCATCAAGATATCATCAGATGCATCACAGAGCGGGCTCGGTGCCGTTCTTCTGCAAAAATATGACTACTGGCAACCTATTGCATATGCATCGCGCTCAATGACAGACGCGGAGACGCGATATGCTCAAATAGAAAAGGAGCTGCTCAGCATCACATACGCCTGTGAAAGATTTCACCAGTTTGTGGCAGGACAAGCAATCAGTGTAGAGACTGACCATAAGCCCTTGATTGCATTGTTCCAAAAGCCACTAAATAGCTGTCCGCTTAGAATACAAAGAATGATGATCAGGCTGCAACGCTATACACTGAATGTTGCGTACACACCGGGTAAGCTGATGTATACAGCAGACACGTTGTCCAGAGCTGTTGACCCAAGTGAGCCCGCAAACACCAAAATGGATGAAAAAATGAATGCCTACGTGGACATGATCACAAGTGCACTACCCATAGCAGATGCAAAAATGGAGCTCATAAAGACTGAGACAAACAAAGATGAAACACTGAGACGACTGAGGAAAAGCATCTTGGATGGATGGCCCAACATGAAGCAAGACTGCTCACCTGACATGGCAGAGTACTGGAACTGCAGGGCGGAACTATCAGTGGTTGAAGACATCATCTACAAAGGAAGTAAAATAGTTATCCCAAAGAGTCTGAGAAAAGAGATGCTAAAAAGGATCCATAGAGACATCTGGGAATCGAAAAGTGTAAGAAAAGAGCACGAGAGGTGATGTACTGGCCACGAATCAACCAAGATGTGACAAATGAGGTGTCAAACTGCACAATATGCCTGAAATATCGAGCAAGCAATCCGGTAGAACCACTAAAGCCACACCCAGCGCCAGACAGACCTTACCAGAAGGTAGGCGCTGACCTATTCGTATGTCAAGGGAAGGACTATTTTGTAGTCACAGACTATTACTCCCTGTATCCAGAGGTTTGTAGACTGTACACCACCACTGCAGATGCTGTGATAACATGTATGAAAGCCATATTCTCCAGACATGGCGTGGCAAACGAGGTCTTCACAGACAACGGACCCCAGTTTTACAATGCAAGTTTCCGACACTTTGCCAAAGAGTGGGACTTTGTCCACACAACGTCAAGTCCTCACTTTCCACAGTCCAATGGACTAGTGGAAAAATCGGTCCAGACAGTGAAAAGACTGATGTACAAGGCAAAAGACAGTGGAACTGACTTCTACCAGAGCATGCTTGTATACCGCACAACGCCGCTCGAGTGTGGTATGTCACCAGCCCAACTCCTTATGGGACATCTGCTAAGGTCAAACCTACCCATCCCGGAGAACCTCCTGAAAACAAAAGAGGGGGAGAAAGTGAGGAAGTTCAAAGAACAACAGAAAGAAAAGCAAAAGTACTACTATGACAGAGGAACACAAAACCTACCTGAACTCCACACTGGTGACCAAGTAAGGTTCAAAGACAAAACAAACATATGGACTCAGAAGGGAACTGTCCTGAGTGAAGTTCAACCAAGATCATACACCATTCAGACAGATGAGGGTGCTGTTCTGCGAAGAAATCGTCGGGATCTTCTCATGAGACCAGCCACAGCAAGTCAAAAGACTGATACTGTTGAACAACCTGATCACACAGCAGGTCAAAAGACTGATACTGTTGAACAACCTGATCACACAGCTGAGAAATCATCATCGGAGGCAACAACTCAGATTCAAGGACAATCAATCAGAAAATCCTCAAGACGCGTGAAGCCTCCTGAGAGACTCATTGAGCAAGTTTAAGGACTCTTGTTATAGAAGGAAGTAATGTTATCTTATTCTTTCTTCAAGTTCTAGTGTATTTACATATTTCATGTGAACACACAAAGCAAGGTTAAAAAACCTTGATCATGATAATGATAATGCAAGTTCATTAAGTGTTACAGTTAAAATGCAGAGTAATACAAAGAAAACATGTTGTTAGATAAAAGTAAAACACTTTTGTTTTAAGAAAGGGAGATGTAATGATATCAGCAAATAGTGATGGTATTTGCCTGTTTGATTATTTATGCCTTACCAGCATATTTGCCTGATTGATTATTTATGCCTGACCAGCAGAGGGCATGTGAGAGACAAGCAGTTTAGTTTAGTTTTGGTTTCGCTTTAGATGGATCTCTAAGATGGTGTCTCCTGTAAATGCTGTTAACTGAGTTGAACATACTTTAGATAAAAAGTAATTCTCTTTCATGAATGTGTCGTCATTGAACCCACATACAAATCAATACACTTACCAGCTACTCACCAATCAGCTCCTTCCCTTAGCTGTTTTGCAGTTGTTGTTTTCGCTGGAGGTCCTCCGCCTCCTCGCTGCCGCCACTGCTCCGGTCTGCGCTCTCTTTCTGGGCCTCCCGCCCAATTTATCCTCTGCCTCCTCGCTGCCGCCACTGCTCCGGTCTGCGCTCTCTCTCTGGGCCTCCCGCTCAATTTATCCACCGCCTCCTTCAACCGATTATTTTTACTTTTAATTTTTAGTTTTAATTAGTTAATTTAGTTCATGTTATCAATTCAATAAAGTTATAGTAGTTAATACTCTCCCAGTTCTGAATTTAATCCACTTACCTAACCTGGACAGCAAAAGAGCTGTCATATACTCACCAACCAATCACCTACCTGCTCTCCTGTGATATCACTCATTGGTTTTTTTTAAGTCACCTCTCAGCTCCCTTTGTGCTCCCGCCGCTCCCGCTCAGGTCCGCGCTGTGTTCTGGGCCTTCTCCTCTCAGCTCCCTTTGTGCTCCCGCCGCTCCCGCTCAGGTCCACGCTGTGTTCTGGGCCTTCTCCTCTCAGCTCCCTTTGTGCTCCCGCCGCTCCCGCTCAGGTCCACGCTGTGTTCTGGGCCTTCTCCTCTCGGCTCCCTTTGTGCTCCCGCCGCTCCCGCTCAGGTCCGTGCTGCGTTCTGGGCCTTCTCCTCTCAGCTCCCTTTGTGCTCCCGCCGCTCCCGCTCAGGTCCACGTTGTGTTCTGGGCCTTCTCCTCTCAGCTCCCTTTGTGCTCCCGCCGCTCCCGCTCAGGTCCACGCTGTGTTCTGGGCCTTCTCCTCTCGGCTCCCTTTGTGCTCCCGCTCCCGCTCAGGTCCGCGCTGTGTTCTGGGCCTTCTCCTCTCAGCTCCCTTTGTGCTCCCGCCGCTCCCGCTCAGGTCCACGCTGTGTTCTGGGCCTTCTCCTCTCGGCTCCCTTTGTGCTCCCGCCGCTCCCGCTCAGGTCCGCGCTGTGTTCTGGGCCTTCTCCTCTCAGCTCCCTTTGTGCTCCCGCCGCTCCCGCTCAGGTCCACGCTGTGTTCTGGGCCTTCTCCTCTCAGCTCCCTTTGTGCTCCCGCTCCCGCTCAGGTCCACGCTGTGTTCTGGGCCTTCTCCTCTCAGCTCCCTTTGTGCTCCCGCCGCTCCCGCTCAGGTCCACGTTGTGTTCTGGGCCTTCTCCTCTCGGCTCCCTTTGTGCTCCCGCTCCCGCTCAGGTCCACGCTGTGTTCTGGGCCTTCTCCTCTCGGCTCCCTTTGTGCTCCCGCTCCCGCTCAGGTCCGCGCTGTGTTCTGGGCCTTCTCCTCTCAGCTCCCTTTGTGCTCCCGCCGCTCCCGCTCAGGTCCACGCTGTGTTCTGGGCCTTCTCCTCTCAGCTCCCTTTGTGCTCCCGCTCCCGCTCAGGTCCACGCTGTGTTCTGGGCCTTCTCCTCTCAGCTCCCTTTGTGCTCCCGCCGCTCCCGCTCAGGTCCACGTTGTGTTCTGGGCCTTCTCCTCTCGGCTCCCTTTGTGCTCCCGCTCCCGCTCAGGTCCACGCTGTGTTCTGGGCCTTCTCCTCTCGGCTCCCTTTGCGCTCCCGCCGCTCCCGCTCAGGTCCACGTTGTGTTCTGGGCCTTCTCCTCTCAGCTCCCTTTGTGCTCCCGCTCCCGCTCAGGTCCACGCTGTGTTCTGGGCCTTCTCCTCTCAGCTCCCTTTGTGCTCCCGCTCCCGCTCAGGTCCACGCTGTGTTCTGGGCCTTCTCCTCTCAGCTCCCTTTGTGCTCCCGCTGCTCCCGCTCAGGTCCACGCTGTGTTCTGGGCCTTCTCCTCTCAGCTCCCTTTGTGCTCCCGCCGCTCCCGCTCAGGTCCGCGCTGTGTTCTGGGCCTTCTCCTCTCAGCTCCCTTTGTGCTCCCGCCGCTCCCGCTCAGGTCCACGCTGTGTTCTGGGCCTTCTCCTCTCGGCTCCCTTTGTGCTCCCGCTCCCGCTCAGGTCCGCACTGTGTATGGGCCTTCTCCTCTCAGCTCCCTTTGTGCTCCCGCCGCTCCCGCTCCCGCTCAGGTCCGCACTGTGTTCTGGGCCTTCTCCTCTCAACTCCCTTTGTGTTCCCTCCGCTCCCGCTCAGGTCCGCACTGTGTATGGGCCTTCTCTCAGCTCCCTTTGTGCTCCCGCCACTCCCGCTCCCGCTCAGGTCCACGCTGTGTTCTGGGCCTTCTCCTCTCAGTTCCCTTTGTGTTCCCGCCGCTCCCGCTCAGGTCCGCACTGTGTATGGGCCTTCTCCTCTCAGCTCCCTTTGTGCTCCCGCCGCTCCCACTGTCGCTCAGGTCCGCACTGTGTATGGGCCTTCTCTCAGCTCCCTTTGTGCTCCCGCCGCTCCCGCTCAGGTCCACGCTGTGTTCTGGGCCTCCTCCTCTCAGCTCCCTTTGTGCTCCCGCCGCTGTCACTCAGGTCCGCACTGTGTATGGGCCTTCTCTCAGCTCCCTTTATGAGAGATCACAACAACTCACTGCATTAAAAAAAATGTTTCCTCATGTCGCCTTCTGGCTCTTTTGCCAATCTCCTGGGATCTGATGGGATGGAAAGTCTCCTCTCTCTGCCGACTGTGAACTGAACTTGGAACTATCTCAAACCAATTATTCAAGTGGACACAAGCCCACAGAACAAATTGTCCCACAACCATTCACCAATTGGCACCAAATCCCTCAATAAGGAAAAAAAAAATCGCTAAAACAAAAGAATTTTAACGTGTGTGTTTAATAGTTTTTGGTGGACAACTGTTGGTGCCACACGTTAGGGAGTTGATCACAGGTGCCGGCAATGGCGGACTGTTCCAATTATTCCACTGTAGAACTGACAGAACGTCAAAGTCATAGAACAATAAATCGTAATCAAATCGCACACTAAAACAGCGAAGGGATGACTGGTTTGAATTCAGCTTGTTTTCGCCATCTTTACCCTGTAAAGATGTTCTTGTTTTATTGCAGTAATAAAACGCTTCCTTGCTTTAATCGGCGCAGGTTTGAATATTTTCCCCGTTTGCGGTTGCTGTGTCGGAACGCATGTGAGGTTATCAAAAGTGACTTGGTGCTTTTTTTGCTGATGGCTCCAACTGCTGTAGAATGGGTAACCCCTTCCCCCCCCGCCCCCCAGCATGGTGAGTGTAAGGTTCGCAAAATTCTGCAAAACCCCAGAACAGAAGGAAAGCTTTGTTTTAAAACGATTTTGGAACATCACAGAAGAAATCTGTAAAAAGGATAAATTGTATGGTTGGGCCTACCAGAAGAATTCAAAGATTTAAATTACACATTTTTCCTTAAATGTAAGGAAGGAAGAGATTGTGGACTGTTTTAAGGAATTATTGGGCCAAAGGGATTTAAAATAAAACTCCCAGGAAGATTTGGCTGGTTTAAAAGACATGTTCAGGCTTGCAAAAGGCTGTGACACAGGGGAGGTGGGGTGGGCCCCCGAGTTTGGATATTGGACCGTCTGGGAATGTCCTAGGCCACCACATAAAGACAATAAAACCTGTTCCCCGCCGAAACCACAGAGCCAAAGTACATGAATTAAACATAGAAACATAGAAGATAGGAGCGGGAGTAGGCCATTCGGCCCCTCGAGCCCACTCCGCCATTCAATGCGATCATGGCTGATCATCCAAATTCAGTACCCTGTCCCTGCTTTCTCCCCATATCCCTTGATCCCTTTAGCCTTAAGAAATATATCCAACTCCTCCTTGAATATATTTAATGTATTGGCCTCTACTGCCTTCTGTGGCAGAGAATTCCACAGGTTCACCATTCTCTGGGTGAAGAAATTCCTCCTCATTTCTGTCCTAAATGGCCTACCCCTTATCCTTAGACTATGACCCCTGGTTCTGGACTCCCCGACCATCAGGAACATCCTTCCTGCATCTAGTCTGTCCAGGCCTGACAGAATTTTATAAGTTTGAATGAGATCCCCTCTCATTCTTCTAAACTCCAGCGAGTACAAGCCCAATCGACCCAATCTCTCCTCATATGTCATTCCTGCCATCCCAGGTATCAGCCTGGTGAATCTTCGCTGAACTCCTTCCATGTCAAGAACATCCTTCCTCAGATAAGGCGACCAAAACTGCACACAATACTCAAGATGTGGTCTCACCAAGGCCCTGTACAACTGCAGCAAGACTTCCTTGTTCCTGTACTCAAACCCTCTCGCTACGAAGGCCAACATGCCATTTGCCTTCTTAGCTGCCTGCTGCACCTGCATGCTTACCTTCAGCGACTGGTGCACAAGGACACCCAGGTCTCATTGCACTTCCCCTTCTCCCAATCTATTGCCATTCAGATAATAATCTGCCTTCCTGTTTTTGCCACGAAAGTGGATAACCTCGCATTTATCCACGTTATATTGCATCTGCCATGCTTTTGCCCAATCACACAACCTGTCCAAATCATCCTGGAGTTTCTCGGCATCCTCCTCACAGCACACACGCCCACCCAGCTTTGTGTTGTCTGCAAATTTGGCGATATTACATCTAGTTCCCTTGTCTAGATCATTAATATATATTGTGAATAGCTGGGGTCCAAGGACCAATCCCTGCGGTACCCCACTAGTTACTGCTTCCCACTCGGAAAAAGACCCGTTTATTCCAACTCTTTGCTTTCTGTCTGCCAACCAGTTCTCCATCCAAGTCAATACCTTGCCCCCAATCCCATGTGCCTTAACTTTACACGCTAATCTCTTATGCGGGACCTTATCGAAAGCCTTCTGAAAGTCCAAATACACCACATCCACTGGTTCTCCCTTATCTATTTTACCAGTTACATCCTCAAAAAATTCCAGTAGATTAGTCAAGCATGACTTACCTTTTGTAAATCCGTGTTGACTTTGTCCGATCCTGTCACTGTTTTCCAAGTGCTCTGCTATTACATCTTTTATAATGGACTCTAGCATTTTCCCCACAACCGATGTCAGGCTTACCGGTCTGTAATTCCCCATTTTCTCTCTACCACCTTTTTTGAATAGTGGGGCAACATTAGCTACCCTCCAATCCATGGGTACTGTTCCAGATTCCATCGAATGCTGGAAGATGATCAGCAAAGCATCAACTATTTCTAGGGCCACTTCCTTAAGTATCGTAGGATGTAGATTATCAGGCCCTGGGGATTTATCGGCCTTCAATCCCATCAATTTCCCTAACACCATTTCCCTACAAATACTGATTTCTTTCAGTTCCTCCCTTTCATCATACCCTATGTTCCCCGACATCTCTGGGAGGTTATTTGTGTCCTCCTTTGTGAAGACAGAACCAAAGTATGTATTTAATTGGTCAGCCATTTCTTTGTTCCCGATTATAAATTTCCCTGATTCTGACTGCAAGGGACCTACGCTTGACTTCACCAATCTTTTTCTCTTCACATATCTATAAAAGCTTTTACAGTCAGTTTTTATGTTCCCTGCAAGCTTACCCTCATATTCTATTTTCCCTTTCTTAATTAATCCCTTTGTCCTCCTTTGTTGAATCCTAAACTGCTCCCAATCCTCAGGTTTACTGCTTTTTCTGGCCAATTTATATGTCCTCTCCTTGGATCTTATGCTATCCCTAATTTCCGTTGTTAGCCACGGTTGAGTCACCTTTTTTGTTTTATTTTTATGCCAAACTGGGATGATCAAATTCTGCAGTTCATCCATGCGGTCTCTGAATGTTTGCCATTGCCTATCCACCATCAACCCTTTGAGTGACATTCCCCAATCAATCCTACCCAACTCGCGCCTCAGACCATCGTAGTTTCCTTTATTTAAATTTAGGACCCTAGTCTCTGAGTCGACTACTTCATTCTCCATCTTAATGAAGAATTCTATCATATTATGATCGCTCCGACCCAAGGGGCCTCATACAACAATCCTTTCTTGTTACATAATACCCAGTCTAAGATGGCCTGATCTCTGGTTGGTTCCTCGACATATTGGTGCAGGAAACCATCCCTTAAACACTCCAGGAATTCCTCCTCCACAGTGTTGTTACTAATTTGGTTAGCCCAATGTATATGTAGATTAAAGTCACCCATGATGACTGCTGTGCCCTTATTGCACGCTTCTCTAATTTCCCTTTTAATGCCGTCCCCAACCTCCGCATTACTGTTTGGAGGTCTATATACCACTCCCACTAACGTTTTCTGCCCCTTGGTATTTCTCAGTTCTACCCATACAGATTCCACATCATCAGAGCTAATATCCTTCCTTACAATTGTGTTAATCCCTTCTTTAACCAGCAATGCTACCCCACCTCCCTTTCCTTTTTGCCTTTCTTTCCTGAATATTGAATAGCTCTGGATGTTGAGTTTCCAGCCTTGGCCACCCTGGAGCCATGTTTCCGTAATCCCAATCAAATAATATTCGTTTACCTCTATTTGCACAGCTAATTCATCAACCTTATTACGAATGCTCCTCGCATTAAGGCACAAAGCCTTCAGGCTTGTTTTTTTAACGCTCTTACACCTATTAGAATGATTATTTACTGTGGCCATGTTTGATTTAAACCGTTGATTTCTCTGACTGCCACTTTTGATCATTAAAACAGCAGTCCAAAACCAATCAAAGAGATTTCAAAACGATTTGCATTTTTAAACTAGTTTCAAGGCAATCCCGAAACCAGTTAAAAGTCAATTAAGAGTTGATGGACCATCCCTGAAACTCGTTAAGTTTAGATGTGCCATCCCCGAAGCTCATTAAAGTTTTAAAACTTATTAAAAATAACGAGCCTGCCAAATTTAACAAAGAAACTCGAAATTTGGCAGTCAAATAAGCCAGGCCTCAAACCAGTATAATTGAGGCCTGCCTTTTCAGTGTTCAGAAAAGACAAGTTCGAAAGACAAGGCAGTTCAAGAGATCATCAGCCAGCGAGAGCACAGTGCAGCTCAACAGATCATCATCATCGGAGACTTGAAGAAACAGAAGGAAAATGAAAGTCGCAGCAACCGAAGGCCTACAGAAACCAACAACCACCAATATTACCACCAACCAGGTAATATTGGGCCACCGCGACCAACAAGAAACCAACCGCCGAAAAACTCATGAACCAAAGACTTGTTTCCACTCTACAGGCTAGTCTGACTTACCCCTGGGTAAGATTTGGACACAAAAGACCCTAAAACTAGCCCTAACCAAAGAAAATTGGGTACTTACCTGATACATCCAACAGCGCGATTAACCGCATCTGCGGACCAACCCAGACTGAAGACCCAATGCAGGTGCAGTCTTCTACCGCCTCCGGGGTACGGCAGGCCCCAACCACCACAACTAAGGGGAACCCCGAAATCACGAACCTCTACAATCTGTCAAGAAAGTCGTTTTGGTGAGCATTTCCTGGTCCTCTGGATCCCAGCCTAGTTAGTGTAGTGGGGTTGGGAGGGTAAGGGATTTTGTGTATTGTAATTCTCCCTCGCTTATTCCGAGTGTTCCCCACCCTTTTTAGAGTATAAGCTTTATTGTATTGTATATTTTCCTGTCTCAAAATAAAAATCTCAGTTCTTTTTGACCAACCCAGGTGTCTGTTGCAATTCATTACAACCCCCAAATAAGTCCAAAGTCTAGAACAAAAGGGAGTGGGAGCGATTCGAACCGCTCAAAGGAGTCAGAGGTGAAGCTGACAAACAACCCACACGCCACCCCTTACAGTGAGCAAGCAGCATCCCAGTCAATGCAGGCCGCTGTAAGACAGAATTGGACAGTAGGTAGATGCACGGACCTTGACTGCAGGGATAACACCTAGTACAGAGTCTAACGTGTTTGTCTGGAATGCCTTTCTCTGATAAAATAGTGGGCGAGAAGGATTTCAGACAAACGCATTAAGCGCTTGAATACTAACACCCCAAAGGGTGATTTCACAGCCTAGATCAAAAAGATCGAGTTATAACTGTTGAGGGAGTTTGAGCATAACATTATAGCAAAATACTGCGGATGCTGGAAATCCGAAATAACAACAGAAAACACTGGAAAAATTCAGCAGGCCAGGGAACATCCATGGCGAGAGAAACAGAGTCAATGTTTCGGGTCGAAACCCTTCTACAGAACTGAGAGAAAAAGGCAGGAAATGAAACAGATTTAAAGGCAGTTTGGGGGCTGGGAAATGGGGGAGGGGATGAAAGAAGAGACATGAAGAGATATTCAAGGTGAGACGAGTTAGTAATAGGACAGGTAAAGAAACAATGGCTGTTTTCTATTGTTGAGCATAACATTCTTCACTTGCTATCTCAAACCCCTCCTCAGTTATAAACCGCGAGACGGCCCTTGGTTTTGTAATTATATTCAAGCTCCACCAGGGTATAGTTCTTAGAGGGATGAGTCTGATGGGCTGAATGGTCTTATCCCATTCTTAATTGTTCTTATGCTTTGATTAGGAACAGGATTGGACATTATTGGAATATGTATAAACGGAGATTATTAAACATTCCTGTGTTGCTGGGATGGCCACAGACGTCGCTGGCAAGGCCAGCATTCATTGCCCATCCCTGTTTGCCCTCGAGAAGGTGGTGGTGAGCCGCCTTCTTGAATACAACTGAGTGGCTTGCTAGGCCATTTCGGAGGGCAACCACATTAAGAGTCAATCTGGGCGGTGCTGCCAGAAGACCAGGATTAGAAGTGGAGGAAAATGCCTCGAAAGTAAAGGAGTCTCGTCTTACATGAATTTCTCTGAAAAAGAGAAGGCTGAGGGGTGACCTGATAGAGGTCTTTGAGATTATGAAGGGGTTTGACAGGGTAGACGTAGAGAAGATGACATGAATCAGTCATTCATGAAAGAAAGACTTATGAAATAATACTGAGCGGCCTACGGGTGGCGCTGTCCAAGGAGAGTATAAATACTCAGGCACGGGCCCAGCTTGCGCAGGACATTCTTAACAGGAACTAGTGAAGGACACAACTAGACCTCCATGTTGTAAAACAGTTGATTAAAGCTTTGTTTAACGCTTAGACCAAGTGCCTAGTAGTGTTCTTACATCAGAAGATGTTTTTGCTTGTGGGGGAGTCCAAAACTAGGGGCCATAAATGTAAGATAGTCACTAATAAAGGGAATAGAGGAGAAACTTCTTTACCCAGAGAGCGGTTAGAATGTGGAACTCGCTACCACAGGGAGTGGTTGAGGTGAATAGCACAGATGCATTTAAGGAGAAGCTAGATAAGCACATGAGGGAGAAGGGAATAGAAGGTTATGCTGATGGGGTGAGATGAAGAAGGGTGGGAGGAGGCTCGTGTGGAGCAGAAACACCGACACAGACCAGTTGTGCCAAGTGGCCTGTTTCTGTGCTGCAAATTCCATGTAATGTAATTCTCTTTAATGAATACATGTAATGGCCTTCCAGAATAACATAAGCTAAACTTTGAGTAAATTCATACAGAGTTGTATCTTTTTGCTCATGCTTAATTCACTGAATGATACACAGGGGTGCATGAAATTGCAATCCCAAGACAGAAATTATCTGTATGAATTGCAGAATAGAGTGCTGCTGTCCAGAAGACATTTAATTTAATTCTGACATATTACTGAAAGGTTTAACACTAGTCACCGCAATTTGAGAGCTCCTTTTCAGGGCACACCCACACTCCAACATGCAAACACACAAAAACTTGAAAACGTGTCCATAAACATGCAGAAACGTGCGCAAAGATATAAACAAATAAACACACAAACACACAAATACGCACAGCTGCTCGTTCATATGATGCAAATCCCTTTCAATCATATTAATGTTTTAATAAAATAATTTCTTATCACCACTGCCTCCCTTCCCGATCACGCCTGTCATGCTCGCCCTCCTTCCCGATCACTCCCTTTCCCGATCGGCCCCCATTCACGATCGCGCCCCCCACCACCCGATCACCCCCTTCCACGATCGCGGCCCCCTCCTCGACCCAATCGCACTCCCCCGTTCACGATCACTCTCCCCGACCCGATCGCCCCCTTCCACGATCGCGGCCCCCTCCTCGACCCAATCGCACCCCCCCGTTCATGATCGCAATCCCCTCCCCGACCCAATCGCCCCCCCCGCTTCACGATCACTCTCCCCGACCCGATCGCCCCCTTCCACGATCGCGGCCCCCTCCTTGACCCAATCGCCCCTCCCATTCACGATCGCTCTCCCCGACCCGATCGCCCCCTTCCACGATTGCGGCCCCCTCCTCGACCCAATCGCCCCTCCCGTTCACGATCGCCCTCCCCGACCCGATCGCCCCCCTGTTCCCGATCCCCCCTTCCACGATTGTGCCCCCCTTCCCGATCACTCCCTTTCCCGATCGCCCCCGTTCACGATTGCCCCCCCGACCCGATCGCCTCTCCTTCCCTATCACTTCTTTCCCGATCGCCACCCCTACTCAATCACCCCCTTTCCCGATTGTCCCCTCTTCCCGACCTGATCACCCACCCCTTCCTGAACGCCCCCCTCGACTGACCCTTCCCAATCACCCCCCTTTCCCGATCGCTCTTCCGCCTGTCCCGACCTGATCGTCCCCCTACCCGATTGGCCTTCTTCATGACCCGATCGCACCTCCCCTTCCTCATGTACATCAGGGCGGCAGCGACCAGATCTTCGGCCATGCTTCGCCTGAGAGCTGCCTCTTGTTCTCCGCAGCTCGCCAGCTCCAGCATGGGGGGCGTTTCGGGCCTCACCATTCAAGTGCAAGAATCGTTCCCTGCAGACCCCCGCCCCCCCCCAAAAAATGGGCACGCCCGAGTTTCTATGCCCATGGGTTTGAATCCTTGTCATGGCGGCTTTCCAAGTTGAGCTGTCTGGTTGAGTGAAGTTTGTGCATTTCTCTGTCAGGCTGAGGGATACGGAGGCAGAGTTCTGCAGAGAGTCCCATCTCAGGGAGGAGGAAGAACTGTGCTGATGGAGCCTCTTGTTGCAGCATTGAGAAGTCCAAGGTCTGGACTGTTGGACCACTAGGCAGAGGGAGCAGTCATTTTGGAGCAAGGCGACATTAGGCAACCTTTAAAGGCAGCCTGATGCTGCAGGTCCCAGTTTGAGAGTGGTACCTGGTTGGAGCGATGTGGAGCGAGCGGATATGAGTTATACGACTGGCCCCGCATTGCCCTCTGGTAAGGCATCCATCCGCACACAGATCTCTGCTCACCTGGCCTTGGAATACTGGTTAAACTTTTCAAGGAGTTATTTTTCAACTTGCCTTGCCCACCAGAAGTGCTTATCAGAAATTAAACCAACAGTCAATAAATCGTGTGCAACAGTGCCTGAATGGATTCCAATGCGTGCTGCTGATGAACCAGCAAAACTGCCTCCTGCCGCGTCAAGTCCGAACACTGGGCCTTTAGTGTTAGTTATTTGCTAACATTAAAAAGAAAAAGATCCTGGGATGGCAGGAATGACGTATGAGGAGAGATTGGGTCGATTGGGCTTATATTCGCTGGAGTTTAGAAGAATGAGAGGGGATCTCATTGAAATTTATAAAATTCTAACAGGACTAGACAGACTAGATGCAGGAAGGATGTTCCCGATGGCGGGGAAGTCCAGAACCAGGGTCACAGTCTAAGGATAAGGGGTAAGCCATTTAGGACAGAGATGAGGAGGAATTTCTTCACCCAGAGAGTGGTGAACCTGTGGAATTCTCTACCACAAAAGGCAGATGAGGCCAATTCATTAAATATATTCAAGAAGGAGTTAGATATATTTCTTAAGGTTAAAGGGATCAAGGGATATGGAGAGAAAGTAGGGACAGGGTACTGAATTTGGATGATCAGCCATGATCTCATTGAATGGCGGAGCAGGCTCGAGCGGCCGAATGGCCTACTCCTGCTCCTATCTTCTATGTTTCTATTAAAGATTACATTTTTTTTTTAAAGTTTGCAGTTATACCACAGCATGTGAGAAAAAAGAAAAGAAAGACTTGGATTTACACAGCGTCTTTCACCGCCTCAGCACGTCCCAAAGGATCTCAGGGTAGATGCTGAGAGGCTGTTTCTGTTACGTCCGTGTAATAATAAGAAAAGGACTGCAGAGAACGGTACAACAGGTGTTTACTCAACGTGGTTCAAACTGCAACTGAAACAACAGATTACTACTCAGCATTATATACAGGTGTGGTCACTGCCGGTACTACAGTATACATGAGCTGTAGAAAGTTGTTCCCCCCTTAAAGGTACATACATTACAATTCCTCCCCTTTCAGATTAACAGTACCATAACACTCATTTAACAATTAAATATCAAACTAATTACAATTAACACTTTTAACATGCAACATTAGCTGAAAATAGTCTATTTATAAATTCAGTCTTTGGGTAGGCTTCCTGATCCTTTCTGGCTAGCGCCTTTCCCGAGTGTCTTGCTCTTGGTGCGGAGGCGATTCTGGCCCCCTGTCGTCGGTTGGTTCATCAGCTTCCGATGCTACTGTTTCTGGGGTAGATGCTACCTGTACGTCGGGTTCATCACCAGGTACATATGGGCGAGGCTTGGGGTTGACTCGTTCCTGTGACTCTAGGATCTGGTCAGCATGGCGTCTCACGATGCTCTCCTCAGCGTCCACTGTGTACATTAGTGGCCCCTGCTGTGTGCATATCGTTCCTGGTTGCCATTTCTCTGTTCGGTAGTCGCGGGCCAAGACTGGTTGCGCTACATTGAAGTTCCTTGTCGGCTTCTCATTGATGTGCTGGAATTGCTTACTCTCAACATCTCTTCGTACATTTGGTCTGAGCAAATCCAGGCGAGATCTCAACCTTCGGTTAAAGAACATCATGGCCAGGGCCTGGTTGGTGACTGCATGTGACGCATTTCTGTAGGCTAACAGGAAATTGTCCACCTTATGCTGCAGTGGAATTTCATCATCGCACATGGCCTTTACTGCTTTTTTAAAGGTTTGTACGAACCTCTCAGCCAATCCATTTGTGGCTGGATGATACGGGGCGGATGTGTAATGCCTTACCCCATTCCTTTTCATAAATCTTCGAAACTCTTCGGACACAAACTGTGGTCTGTTATCAGAGCAAATCTGCTCTGGCAAGCCGTTCCTGGCAAAAATGGTCCGTAGGACTGCAATAGTTTTCTCTGTGGTGGTGGAGGACATTTTGATCACCTCAGGCCATTTCGAGTGCGCATCGACAGCTATTAAAAACATTGAGCCCATGAATGGACCAGCAAAATCAATATGCACCCGTTGCCATGGAGATGAAGGCCACTCCCATGGGTGTAGAGGGGCATGTGGTGGTGCATTTTGGACCTTCTGGCATCCTGAGCTGCTCTTTGTCAGGTCCTCGATTTGCTGGTCGATCCCCGGCCACCACACATAAGCCCTAGCAAGGCTTTTCATTTTCACCCCTCCCAGATGACCTTCGTGAAGCTCATTGAGCACTCTCTCCCTTAACTTGGGTGGAATTACCACTCGGGATCCACACATCAAGGTCCCCTGGCATACTGACAGCTGTTCTCTTCTGGATGAGAATGCTGGCAACATGAGTCGCCATGTACTGGCCATCCCTTCACCATCAAATGATATACCCGAGACAGTGTCGGGTCATTTCGGGTCTCCTTCTCTATACCAGCGTTAGTTACTGGCAAGCACTCAATTATAGTCGAATGAAATATTTCGACAGGATCCACTGCTGGTGCTTCCTCCGCAGTAGGCAGTGGCAGGCGTGATAGCCCATCAGCGTTTCCATGCTGTTTCGTGCCCTTATACTCGATTTCATATTGGTGTGCCCCTAGAAAAAGGGACCATCTTTGTAGCCGTTGCGCAGTCATCACCGGAACGCCCTTCTTTGGATTAAAGATGGAGACAAGCGGTTGGTGGTCAGTCAGCAAGGTGAACTTCTGCCCGTGCAGATAGTGATTGAACTTTTTCACTCCCCACACGAGGCTGAGGGCCTCCCTGTCAATCTGGGCGTAGTTACGCTCGGCTGAGGTTAGTGACCGAGAGGCAAAGGCTACTGGCCTCTCCGAGCCGTCCGGGAATTTGTGCGACAGCACCGCTCGAATGCCATAGCGTGATGCATCACACGCCAACCGAATTGGTAGTGCTGGGTTGAAACGAGCCAACACCTCTTTTGATGTGATCAATGCTTTGCTCTTCTGGAAAGCTCGTTTACATTCGTCACTCCACTTCCATGGTACCCCCGTTTGCAGTAGGGTGTTCAGTGGGTGTAGTACGGTAGACAAATTCGGCAAGAACTTATGGTAGTAGTTCACCAGCCCGAGGAACGACCTCAGTTGTGACACATTTTCTGGTGCTGGAGCCTTGACTACTGCCTCAATCTTTTCAGGGGACTTATGTAACCCCTCTTTATCAATAACGTGGCCACAATACGAGATCTGCTTCTGGAAAAACTCGCATTTGTGGCGATTAGCTCGGAGCCCATATTCCTTCAATCTAGTGAGCACCTGCTCCAGGTTGGTGAGGTGATCACTGTCATTTTCGCCCGTGACCAGGATGTCGTCCAAATAACACTGGGTCCCTGGAATCCCTTGCAGGATTGTTCCATTGCCCTTTGCCAAATAACCGGAGCTGATGCTACCCCGAACACCAGCCGGTTGTATTGGTAGAGACCTTTATGAGTGTTGATCGTGAGGTTCTGTTTCAAGGCTTCTTCTACCTCCATTTGCAGGTACGCCTGGGCCAGATCAATCTTAGTGAAGCGTTTCCCTCCAGATAGCGAGGCGAAAATATCTTCAATCCGCGGAAGCGGATATTGTACAGTGTGAAGGACTGGGTTCTATTTTCCGTGTATAATTGAGACACGGACAGCAGGAGTTGATGTAAACAAGTCTTTACTGAATGGAGTCAATCGGGAAACTGAAACTACAGAGGGCTGTTAGCGCCTTTTATACAGGGGTGGTCACTGCCGGTACTGCAGTCTGAGACCAGTTATTCTCGTAAAGGTACATACACAACAATTCCTCCCCTTTTAGATAAACAGTACATAACATTCATTTAACACCTAAATGATAACTAATTACAATCACAATTACGGTTGCTAGATACATTGGTTGAGTTTAAGCAATTATAAGTTCAGTCTTTGAGGAGGCTTCCTGATTCTGTCTGGATAACGCCTCTTTGGGGTATCAGGTTCTTCTGGCAAGGTTGAGTCGGGATCAATGTCGTTGTTTGGTTCATCTGCTTCCAATATCACCGATTCTGTGGTAGATGCAATTGGTACGTCGGTTTCATCGCCAGGTGTATCAGATCGTGGTGTGGAGTTGACGTTTTCCAGTGACTCTAGAATCTGGTCAGCATGGCGTCTTACAATGCTCTCTCCAACGTCCACGGTATACATGAGAGGTCCTTGCCGTGTACAAATCGTTCCTGGCTGCCATTTCTCAGTGCGGTAGTCCCGGGCCAAAACTGGTTGACCTATCTTAAAACTCCTGGTCGGTCTTTCATTCATATTCTGAAACTGCCTGTTCTCCACATCTCTTCTGATGTTCGGCTAAACCAGATCCAAGTGGCATCGTAGTCTTCGATTGAAGAACATCATGGCAGGAGTCTGGTTGGTAACCGCATGTGTCGCATTCCGATAGGCAAACAAGAAGTTGTCCACCTTGTGTTGTAGGGGTATATCTTCATTACATATTGCCTTGATAGCCTTCTTGAATGTTTGAACAAACCTCTCGGCCAATCCATTAGTGGCTGGATGATATGGGGCAGATGTGTAATGCTTAACAACATTGTTCTTTAAGAACCTCCGGAACTCTTCAGACACAAACTGTGGTCCATTGTCAGAGCAAATCTGTTCAGGCAGCCCATTCCTGGCGAATATGGTTTGTAAAACTGTGATAGTTTTTTCTGTGGTGGTTGAGGACATTTTTATTACCTCTGGCCACTTTGAATGTGCATCCACCGCAATTAAAAACATCGAGTCCATGAAGGGACCAGCAAAATCAATGTGCACCCTTTGCCATGGAGATGAGGGCCACTCCCATGGATGTAGAGGAGCTTGTGGTGGGGCGTTTTGGACCTTCTGGCATCCTGCACAGCTCTTGGTCATCTCTTTGATTTCTCTATCAATTCCCGGCCACCACACAAATGCTCTGGCTAAGTTCTTCATTTTTACCCCACCCAGATGACCCTCATGAAGCTCATTGAGCACTCTATCCGTCAACTTAGGTGGAATTACTACTCTGGATCCACACATCAAGGTTCCTCTGCACACTGACAGCTGTTCTCTTCTTGGCGAGAATGCTGGCAGCAGTGGTTCGCCATGTGCTGGCCATCCCTTCACCGTTAAATCATAGACCCGGGATAGTGTCGGGTCATTTCGTGTTTCCTTTTCTATGTTTGCATTCGTCACAGGGAGACATTCGACTATGGTCGAGTGGAATATCTCCATTGGATCCACTGCAAGATCTTCTTCCACCGTCGGTAACGGTAGGCGCGACAATCCATCAGCATTCCCATGCTGTTTAGTTCCTTTGTACTTGATGTCATATTGGTGAGCCCCTAGGAAAAGGGACCACCTCTGCAGCCGTTGCGCTGTCATTATCGGTACGCCCTTCTGAGGGTTGAAAATGGAGACAAGAGGTTGGTGATCAGTTAGTAGAGTAAATTTTTGACCGTGCAGGTAGTGATTGAACTTCTTCACCCCCCACACTAGGCTGAGGGCCTCTCTGTCAATCTGGGCGTAGTTACGCTCGGCAGAAGTTAACGAGCGTGACGCAAAAGCTATCGGCCTCTCTAAACCATCAAAGAATTTATGTGACAGTACCGCCCCAATGCCGTAGGGAGACGCATCACATGCCAGTCTGATTGGCAGTGCTGGGTTGTAGTGAGCCAATACTTCTCTTGAAGTGATTAAGTCCTTACTCTTCTGAAAGTCCCGCTTACAGTCATTGCTCCATTTCCATGCTACTCCCGTTCGTAGTAGGGCGTTCAGTGGGTGCAGAATTGTGGACAAATTCGGTAAAAACTTATGGTAGTAATTTACCAATCCGAGGAATTACCTCAGTTGCGACACATTTTCAGGCACTGGGGCCTTAACAACCGCTTCAATTTTGTCAGGGGACTTATGTAACCCCTCTTCATCAATCACGTGGCCACAATACGATATCTGTTTCTTAAAAAACTCGCACTTGGGGCGGTTGGCTCGTCGCCCATGTTCCCGTAGTCTAGTGAGCACCTGTTCTAGGTTGTTAAGGTGTTCACTGTCATCTTCACCTGTCACAAGGATGTCGTCCAAGTAACACTGAGTCCCCGGAATCCCTTGCAGGACTTGTTCCATCGCTCTTTGTCATATCGCCGGAGCCGATGCTACTCCGAATACCAATCGATGATACTGGTAAAGACCTTTGTGAGTGTTTATCGTGAGATACTTCCTAGAGGATTCTTCAACCTCCATCTGCAAATATGCTTCTGCTAGGTCAATTTTTGTAAAATGCTTCCCTCCAGATAGTGAGGCGAAGATGTCTTCTATCCTTGGAAGAGGATATTGTACTGTGTGAATGACAGGGTTCACCGTCACCTTGAAGTCCCCACAGATGCGAACCTTCCTTGGCTCCTCAGACTTATTGCTTAACGTTTTCTTCATGACAGGAACGATGGGTGTCGCCCACTCGCTCCAGTTGACCTTAGACAATACGCCTGCCTTCTCCAGATTCTCTAGCTCTGCCTCGACGGCTGGGCGAATTGCATATGGTACCGGTCTTGCTTTGAAAAACTTGGGAATTGCATTCTCTTCTATTTTTATCGAGGCGGTTACGCCTTTAAAGTGCCCAGTTCTTGTTGAAATACCTCTTTGGCGTTAGCTAAGATTGTTGACAATCGTCCAGGAGTGACGTCTTCATCTTTTTTACCATCCACCGTCATTGCATGAATGGAGTGCCAATCTAAGCTTATCTTCCTGATCCATTCCCGTCCCAATAACGGTGGTCCACCATTTTGCAGTATGTAGAGATACAATTTCCGTATTTTCTTGCCGTTGTATTCGACAGGCACCCTTATTTTTCCTCTGGGGTATACTTTTTGCCCCGTATACGTCGTCAAGACGATGGATGTCTCTCTCAAGGGTATGTGTGAGAATAGCCGCTCGTAGTCTCATCGATTCACGATGGTTAGCGCTGATCCTGTATCCAATTCCATTTTAACTTGGGACCCTGCTATCGTGAGGGCGACCCAAATGGTTCGGTGATCCTCTTTTGCGATTACATTGTGAAGTTTGAGACAGCTTAGTCTCTTGTTCCCGGATTCACTATCGCTCATCTGGTCTTCGGAACTACTGTCCGTCATCTTTTGTACTTTCTTGTACGGTTCCTTAGTAGCCTTTTTGTTGTCGCTGGTCTTCTTCCCAGACCTGCAAACTCGTGCAATGTGTCCCATCTTTCCGCATTGCCTGCATATTTTGTCCTTGGACCAGCAGTCCTTCTGGTCATGGTTAGTTCTGCCGCAGCGATAACATTTTGCAAATCCCCGTGTCATTTCGTGGGTGCCATATTCCTGTGGCTTTTGTTGTATTTCCGCAGCTCCCCTGGCTGCTGCTTCGTACGATACTGCCATGCTGAAAGCCTTATCTAGCGTCAGCTCTTTCTCTGAGAGTAACTTAGAGTCATAGAGTCATAGAGTAATACAGCACGGATAGAGGCCCTTCGGCCCATCGTGTCCGCGCCGGCCATCAAGCCCTGTCTAATCTAATCCCATATTCCAACTTCTTCTGTGTTCCTTCACTCAGGAGTCCACAGACAAATTTGTCCCGTAGGGTATCTGCCAGTCCTGCTCCGAACTGGCAGTGCTTTGATAGCTTGCATAGTTCCGTAAGGTACTCAGCATTGCTCTCATCTTTATGCTGAGTTCTCCTGTGGAATTTAAATCTTTCTGCTATCAGCAGCGGTGCAGGGTTTAGGTGTTCCTGTAGTACAGCAACAATTTCATTAAAACTCTTCGCCTTCGGTTTGGCTGGAGTAATCAGGTCCCGCAATAGACCGTACGTTCTAGCGCCCATTAAGTTTAGCAATACCGATGCCTTTTTCTCATCGGCTATTTCGTTTGCCTCGCAATATACCTCGACTCTTTCCACATACGTGGTCCAGTCTTCTATTGTATTATCGAAGGCAGTGATATAGCCAGTCTTCGGCATCTTGAAAATCTAAAATGGCGCCTCCCGCGCTTTGCCTTCTTCCCCGATTAAACAAAATGGTGCCTCCCACGCTTTGCCTTCTTCCCCGCTGATTAAGATGGCGCCTCCTGCGCTTTGCCTTCTTCCCCGCTGTTGCTAGCGCTGCTTTCCGCGGTTTCCGTTGCAACCTGCAGCTCCTCGCGGTTTCCTGCGCGTTTAATATTTCTTTTTAAAATTATTTTCCCGTCGTGGAACAACCCTGTGGTACTCTTGCCTCCCTCTTCTCGGGTCTGTACGCAGCCCGGCTTCGTAGCACCGGCCACGCCCTGTGTGCTCCACCCTCTCTCTCTCCTCTTCCTGACAATGCTGCTCGGCCCCGTTGCAAGCCACCCGCTCGAGTTCGCGACCGCCGCAGCCCAGGAAGGATCAGTGTACTACCTGCCACCAGCCCGATTAGCTGAGGCACCGTCGACAGGAACCAGGCCCCGCTTTCGACAGCTTCCCCAGCAATCTTCAACTCCGCTAACACAGGGGCGGATGCCCACGGTCGACACCCGTTTCTAATGCTTCTTTCTTCCTTCTGGCCTCGACCTCTGCTCACTTCGCTTCAGGAATGGATCCCAGGAGGTGGTGCAGACTGTAGGTAAGTTCGTATCTGCTCGTTGCCAGTATTATGTCCGTGTATAATTGAGACACGGACAGCAGGAGTTGATTTAAACAAGTCTTTACTGAATGGAGTCAATCGGGAAACTGAAACTACAGAGGGCTGTTAGCGCCTTTTATACAGGGGTGGTCACTGCCGGTACTGCAATCTGAGACCAGTTATTCTCTTAAAGGTACATACACAACAGGTTCACTGTCACCTTAAAGTCCCCACAGATGCGAACCTTCTTTGGTTCCCCAGGCGTATTACTCAACGACCTCTTCATTACAGGAACGATGGGTGTAGCCCACTCGCTCCAGTCCACTTTGGACAGTGCTCCTGAATGTTCCAAACCTTCCAGCTCTGCTTCAACGGCTGGGCGGATCGCATAAGGTCTGGCCTTAAAAAACTTTGGGCTTGCATTTTCCTCTATTTTGATCGTCGCTGTTATGCCTTTTAGTGTTCCGAGTCCCTGCTGGAACACTTCTTGTGCGTCAGTTAGCATTTTTGACAGTCGTCCAGGTGTGACATCGTCATCCTTTTTGGCATCTACAGTCACTGCTTGTATGGAATGCCAATCTAGCTGTATCTTCCGGATCCATTCACGTCCTCCATCTGGCAATACATATAGGTCCATTTTTGGTGTTTCCTTGCCGTTATATATAACGTTCACCCTTATTTTTCCTTTGGGGTAGACTTTTTGCCCCGTGTACGTCTTCAAGACAATCTTTGTATCTCTCAAGGGTATATGTGAGAATAGCCGCTTGTAGTCCCTTCGGTTTATGACTGTTAGGGCTGATCCTATGTCCAATTCCATTTTCACTTGGGCTCCTGCTATCTTGAGCGTGACCCAGATAGTTTGGTGATCCTCCGTTTTGATCACATTATGTAGTTTCAGACAACCCAGCTCCTTGCTTCCGGAGTCTGTATCACTCTTCTGTTCGTCTGAACTACTCTCCGTCACCTTATGTACATTCTTGTACTTCTCCTGTGGAGATTTCTTGCTGCTGGTTTTCTTTCCCAACCTGCAGACTCTTGCTATGTGTCCTACTTTTCCACACTGTCTGCACACTTTGTCCTTGAACCAGCAATCATTATGGTCATGTGTTGTTCTGCCACAGCGATAGCACTTCACTGTTCCATATGACATTTCATTTGTGCCATATTCTTGCGGTCCCCGTTGTATCTCTGCAGCACCCCGTGCTGCTGCTTCGTGTGATACTGCAATGCTGAAAGCCTTGTCCAGCGTAAGATCCTTTTCTGATAGAAGCCATTTCTGGGTTCCTTCACTTTGAAGCCCACACACAAACTTGTCCCTTAAGGTATCAGCTAGTCCTGTTCCAAACTGGCAGTGTTTCGATAGCTTGCGCAGTCCCGTTAAATACTCAGCATTACTTTCATCTTTATGCTGGTTCCTTTTGTGAAACTTGAATCTTTCTGCTATCAGCAGCGGTGTGGGGTTTAAGTGGTCCTGTAGGATTGACACTATGTTTTCAAAATCCTTTTCTACTGGCTTTTCTGGGGTTACTAGGTTTCGTAGTAAGCCATACGTTTTTGCACCCATTGAATTCAACAATACCAGCGCTTTCTTTTCATCTGGCACTTCATTCGCCTTGCAGTATACTTCTATGCGTTCGACATATGTCGTCCAATCTTCGACTTCATTGTCGAATGCTGTGATACTGCCACTCTTCGGCATTTTTGGGTGTGGTTAGACTGGCTTAAAATGGCGTCTCCCGCGCTTTCCTTTCTTCCCCGCTGCGGCTTAAAATGGCGTCTCCCGTGCTGCTGCCAACGCCGCTCTCGGCGGTCCTCGTGGCAAATGGCGACGCCCTGTGGGTTTCGTGCGCTGCTCCTGCGCTGCTGCCAACGCCGCTCTCTGCTGTCCTCGTGGCAATGGCAGCGCCTCGCGTTTTCCTGCGCGTCTCTCTCCCCCGTTGACGCTGCTCGGCCCTTGACCACCGGCTGCGCTCTGCTCTCTCTCGCCTCTCTCCCCCGTTGACGCCGCTCGGTCCTGAACACCGGCTGTGCCCTGTGCACTCTGCCCTCTCTCTCTCCCCCGTCGACGCTGCTCGGCCTTTTTCTGTGCCGCTCGGTCGGGCTTTAGCCCGTCGCTGTCCGGGAAGGGTCTGTGCAGTACCTGTTGCCAGTCCGTTTCGCTGGACCACCGTGACGGGAAAGCCAAGCCTGGATCTCGACAGCCTCCCCTGCAATGCTCAAATCTCCGCTGGATGACTGGGCGGTTTCCCGTGGTCGACGCCCATGCTTCTGGACTCGACCTTCTTCCACTGTTCTCCAGGAGCGAATCCCTGGGAGGTGATGCAGAGTTGCAGGTAGGTTCGAACTTGCTCATCGCCACTGTTACGTCCGTGTAATAATAAGAAAAGGACTGCAGAGAATGGTACAACAGGTGTTTACTCAACGTGGTTCAAACTGCAACTGAAACAACAGATTACTACTCAGCGTTATATACAGATGTGGTCACTGCCAATACTACAGTATACATGAGCTGTAGGAAGTAGTTCCCCCCTTAAAGGTACATACATTACAGTTTCCCCTGGCTACAGTGTCTCAGGATAAGGGGTCGGCCATTTAGGACTGAGATGAGGAGGAATTTCTTCACTCAATGGGTTGTGAATCTTTGGAATTCTCTGCCCCAGAGGGCTGTGAATGCTGAGTCTTTGAATATATTCAAGGCTGAGATCGATAGATTTTTGGACTCTAAGCAGGAAAGTGGAGTTGAAGTCAAACATCAGCCATGATCTTATTGAATGGCGGAGCAGGCTTGAGGGGCCGTATGGCCTACTCCTGCTCCTAATTCTTATGTTCTTAAAGTGCTTCACAGCCAATGAAGTACTTTTGAAGTGTAGTCACTGTTGTAATGCGGAAAACGCGGCAGCCGATTTGCACACAGCAAGGTCCCACAAACAGCAATGTGATAATGACCAGCTAATCTGTTTTTTTAGTGATGGATAAATATTGGCCAGGACACTGGGGTGAACTCCCCTCCTCTTCTTTGAAATAATGGCGTGGGCTCCACCTGAGAGAGCAGACAGGTTTAACGTCTCACCCGAAAGACGGCACTTCTTCAGCACTGCACTGGGAGTGTCAGCCTGGATTACATGTTCAAATCGCTGGAGTGTGACTTGAGCCCACAACCTTCTGACTCAGAGGTGAGAGTGCTACCCACTGAGCCACTGGCTGACGCCAGAGGGACTGCCATCTTGAGAGAGTCTAACACGACTTGCCGGATTTCAATTCCGTCAATTCAACTCTTGAATTATACTGCACATTTTTGCATCAAACTTGATGCTGAGACTCTTGTCAGCAACGCTAAGAAGGTATTATAACTGTCCTGCAAGAAAAGGGGGCAAAAGGAGGAAAATAATGAAACCATTATGGAACTTCGGACAAAGGCACCGATGCACGATATTTGTTTCAGTCTTTCATTTCTCCTCTGCATTCGAATTGAAAATTAAAAAGAAAACCGTGACGCTGTTTGAATATATCTGCCACAGCACATTACCATATTATAGGATCCTGTGACATTAGAAAAGGTCATTTCACTTATCACCACTTTGTAGAGCTTGGTACTGCCGCTTATCATCGAATGGATCGGGGAAACCTCTCCTGAGTTTCATGCTGTGCCCTTTGCTTGACATTTTTGGGAGATTGATGGAAAATGTTCAAACTGCGAAACCCTTGGAAAATACAAACAGTTGCATCTCATTATCTGCACAAGGGACATCCAGGTTTCAGTGTAAGCAACAAATACTAAATAAAAGAAATCTCATTAAACACTTTACAGAGCGTGCTGGAAACACAAGTCAATATTTAAAGTGTTATTAAGCCAGACCATGTCTGCTGCATTCGCCGTGTTTGAATAGTCAATATGCACAGGTAGGAGGAGTGTGTTACGTATTGAGCACTACCACATCAAGAGGACCAGGCTAGCTCAGGAATGGAAGCTGGATAGGCTGGGTCTGTTTTCCTTGGAACAGAAGAGGCTGAGGAGAGACCTCATTGAGGTGTATAAAATTATGAGGGGCCTAGATATAGTGGATAGAAAGGACCTATTTCCCTTAGCAGAGGGGTCAACAACCAGGGGGCACAGATTTTTCCTCAACCGAGGATTCCCCTCTACTGTGGTTGACACGGCCCTTGACCGTGTCCGTTCTATTTCCCGCACTTCTGCTCTCACCCCTCCCCCTCCCTCCCAGAACCATGATAGGGTTCCCCTTGTCCTCACCTTTCACCCCACCAGCCTCCACATTCAACGCATCATCCTCCGCCATTTCCGCCACCTCCAACGTGATCCCACCACCAAACACATCTTCCCCTCACCTCCCTTTTCAGCATTCCGAAGGGACCGCTCCCTCCGTGACACCCTGGTCCACTCCTCAATCACCCCCAACAGCCCTTCTCCTTCACCTGGCACATTCCCGTGCAAGCGCAGGAGATGCAACACATGCCCTTTTACCTCCTCCCTTCCCACTGTCCAGGGCCCCAAACACCCCTTCCAGGTGAAACAGCGATTTACTTGTACTTCTTGCAATTTAATATACTGTATTCGCTGCTCTCGATATGGTCTCCTCTACATTGGGGAGACCAAACACAGATTGGGCGACCGCTTTGCGGAACACCTCCGTTCAGTCCGTAAGGGTGACCCTGAGCTTCTGGTCGCCTGTCACTTCAATTCTCCACTTCACCCCCACTCTGATCTCTCTGTCCTCGGCCTATTACATTGTTCTAATGAAGCTCAACGTAAGCTCGAGGAACAGCACCTGATGTGCCAAATAACAGCCTGAATCCATGAGGTTACAACTTAAAACTAAAGGCTTTTATTAAGTAAGAATCTTGGCATCAAGTTAACACAGGGCAACCATCATTCATCACCGACCCAGCCCTTATGAGTAAAACCCAGCTCTTATAAATAAGACTCACACCAATCAGGAGGATCCATAAAGGCAGAGCTAGGGAGGAACATTAGTGGTTACACCTGTAAAACATTTACAGACATTAACAAGTACAACAACAGACAATCCAGAACACAGAGTTATTTCATCACAGCACCTCATCTTTCAATTAGGCACTTTACAGGCTGCCGGACTCAACATAGAGTTCAACAATTTCAGATAATAATCCCTGCCCCCATTTTTCATGCAGTATGATTTTGCCATTCCCATTTGCAACATTTTCACAGCATGTTCTTTCAATTCCTTCCTCCCCTCCTAAACCCCCCCCCACCACTGTCTCTGCACCTGCTTAATATCTGTTACATTTCCAGCTTTTTCCAGTCCTGATGAAGGGTCGCAGACCTGAAACGTTAACCCTGTTTCTCTCTCTACGGATGCTGCCTGGCCTGCTGAGTATTTCCAGCATTTTCTGTTGTTATTACAGATTTAAAGTAATTGGGGGAAGGTTTAGAGGGAATTTGAAGGGAAATTTCTTCACCCAGAGGGTTGTGGGGTCTGGAACTCACTGCCTGAAAAGGTGGTAGAGGCAGGAACCCTAACCGCATTTAAAAAGTACTTGGATGTGCACTTGGGATGCTCTAACCTGCAGGGCTACGGACCAAGAGCTGGGGAGTGGGATTAGGCTGAATAGCTCTTTGTTGGCCGGGACGGATATGATGGGCCGAAATGGCCTCCTTCCAGGCTGTAACTTTCTATGATTCTAAGCTTCAGCGGTTTATTCATGTCACCTGGACTCCAAAGTATGTGACTGCATTTAATAACATTCATATATATAGTTATCATCATCAAGCCGTGACCAATATTGTTACAAACAGGAAACAGAGAGATGGGATTAACGGTAGTTACTCAGACTGACCAAAGGTGGGAAGGGGTGTTCCACAGGGATCGGTGCTGGGATCACTGCTCTTCACCATTTACAATAACGACTTGGACTCGGGAATCGGAAGTACAATTTCAAAATTTGCAGAAGACACCTATTGAGAGGGTGTCTAGTTAATACTGAGGAAGACTGCAACAAAATGCAAGAAGACATTAATAAACTTGCAGAATGGGCGTATAATTGGCAAATTAATTTGAAACACATAAGTGTGAGGTGATGCCACTTTGGTAGTAAGAATAAGGAGGCCACGTACTGCTTGGAAATTAAGAGTCTAAATGGAATAGAGGAGCAAAGGGATCTAGGAGCACAGATACGCAAATTACTAAAGTAACGACGCTGTTAGATCCGTGATTCTGAGAGTATGATGTTTTTCAATAACCACACGGATGCTGTAACTTAACAATCAACAGGTATTTACTGGAGTAGGGTAGTCTCAAGACTGGGGTACAGAGGCATGCTCAAGGCTTATACACAGGTGTGGTCACTGCCGGTACTACAGTATACAGGAGCTGTAAAAGCAGTTCTCTCTTAAAGGTACATACATTACAATTCCTCCCCTTTTAGATTAGTAGTACCCATAATATTCAAATAACAATTAACACTTTAACATGTACATTAAACAACAATAGTCCATTTATAGATTCAGTCTTTGGGGCGGCTTCCTGATCCTTTCGGGATAGCGCCTTTCCTGAGGTTCTTGTTCTTGGTGCGGAGGTGATTCTGGCCCCTATTCATCGGTTTGCTCATCGGGTTCCACTGCTACTGGTTCGGAGGTAGATGCTACCGGTATGTTGGGTTCATCCCCAGGTAGGCAAGACATGGGGTTGACTCGTTCCTGTGACGCTAAGATCTGATCAACGTGGCATCTCACAATGTTCTCCCCAACATCCACTGTGTACATTAATGGCCTCTGCCGTGTGCATATCGTTCCGGGTTGCCATTTCTCTGTTCGGTAGTCACGGGCCAAGACTGGTTGTGCTACATTGAAGCTCCTTGTCGGCTTCTCATTGATGTGCTGGAATTGTTTATCCTCAACATTTCTTCGCACATTTGGTCTAAGCAAGTCCAGACGAGATCACAACCTTCGGTAAAAGAACATCATGGCTGGGGTCTGGTTGGTAACTGCATGTGTCGCATTTCGGTAGGCTAATAAGAAATTGTCCACCTTATGCTGTAGCGGAATTTCATCGTCGCACATGGCCTTTATCGCCTTCTTAAAGGTTTGTACGAACCTCTCAGCCAATCCATTTGTGGCTGGATGATACGGGGCGGATGTGTAATGCCTTACCCCATTCCTTCTCATAAATTTTCAAAACTCTTCGGACACAAACTGTGGTCCATTATCAGAGCAAATCTGCTCTGGCAAGCCGTTTCTGGCAAATATGGTCCGTAGGACTGCAATCGTTTTCTCTGTAGTGGTTGAGGACATTTTTATCACCTCAGGCCACTTCGAATGAGCATCCACTGCTATTAAGAACATTGAGTCCATGAATGGACCAGCAAAATCAATATGCACCCGTTGCCATGGAGAGGAGGGCCACTCCCATGGGTGTAGAGGGGCATGTGGTGGTGCATTTTGGACCTTCTGGCATCCTGAGCAGCTCTTGGTTAGGTCTTCAATTTGTTGATCGATTCCTGGCCACCACACATAAGCCCTAGCAAGGCTTTTCATTTTCACTCCCCCCAGATGACCTTCATGTAGCTCATTTAGCACTCTCTCCCTTAACTTGGGTGGAATCACCACTCTGGATCCACACATCACTGTCCCCTGGCATACTGACAGCTGTTCTCTTCTGGATGAGAATGCTGGCAACAGTGAGTCGCCATGTGTTGGCCATCCCCTCACCGTCAAATCATATACCCGAGACAGCGTCGGATCATTGCGGGCCTCCTTCTCTATAGCCGCGTTCGTTACTGGCAATCGTTCAATTATTGATGAATAAAATATCTCGATAGGGTCCACTGCTGGTGCTTCCTCCACAGTAGGCAGTGGCAGGCGTGATAGCCCATCAGCGTTTCCATGCTGTTTCGTGCCTTTATATTCTATTTCATATTGATTCGTCCCTAGAAACAGGGACCATCTTTGTAACCGTTGTGCCGTCATTACTGGAACGCCCTTCTTAGGATTAAAGATGGAGACAAGTGGTTGGTGGTCAGTCAGCAAGGTGAACTTCTGCCCATGCAGATAGTGGTTGAATTTTTTTACTCCCCATACTAGGCTGAGGTCCTCCCTGTCAATCTGGGCGTAGTTGCGCTCAGCTGAGGTTAGTGACCGAGACGCAAAGGCTACTGGCCTCTCCAACCCGTCTGGGAATTTGTGCGACAGCACCGCTCCAATACCATAGGGTGATGCATCACATGCCAAACGAATTGGTAGTGCTGGGTTGAAATGGGCCAACACCTCTTTTGATGTGATCAATTCTTTACACTTCTGGAAAGCTCGTCTACGTTCGTCATTCCACTTCCATGGTACCCCTGTTTGCAGTAGGGTGTTCAGTGGGTGTAATACCGTGGACAAATTTGGTAAGAACTTATGGTAGTAGTTTACCAGCCCGAAGAACGACCTCAGTTGTGACACATTTTCCGGTGCTGGAGCCTTAACTACTGCCTCAATCTTTTCAGGGGACTTATGTAACCCCTCTTCATCGATGACGTGGCCACAATACGAGATCTGCTTCTGGAAAAACTCGCACTTGTGGCGATTAGCTCGTAGCCCATATTCCTTTAATCTGGTGAGCACCTTCTCCAAGTTGGCGAGGTGATCACTGTCATTTTCGCCCGTGACCAGGATGTCGTCCAAATAACACTGGGTCCCTGGAATCCCTTGCAGGACTTGATCCATCGCCCTTTGCCAAATAGCCGGAGCCGATGCTACCACGAACACCAGCCGGTTGTATTGATAAAGACCTTTATGAGTGTTAATCGTAAGGTATTGTTTCGAGGCTTCTTCTACCTCCATTTGCAAGTACGCCTGGGCTAGATCAATTTTGGTGAAGCGTTTACCTCCAGATAACGAGGCGAAAATATCCTCAATTCGTGGAAGCGGATATTGTACCTTGTGAAGGACTGGGTTCACTGTCACCTTAAAATCCCCACAGATACGGACCTTCTTTGGTTCCCCAGGCGTATTACTCAATGACCTCTTCATTACAGGAACGATGGGTGTAGCCCACTCGCTCCAGTCTACTTTGGACAGTACTCCTGAATGTTCCAACCCTTCCAGCTCTGCTTCGACGGCTGGTCTGATCGCATAAGGCACTGGTCTGGCCTTAAGAAACTTTGGGCTTGCATTTTCCTCTATTTTAATCATTGCTGTTATGCCTTTTAGTGTTCCTAGTCCCTCCTGGAACACTTCTTTTGCGTCAGTTAGCATTTTTGACAGTCGTCCAGGTGTGACGTCGTCATCCTTTTTGGCCTCAACCTTCAGTGCCTGTATGGAATGCCAATCTAATTGTATCTTCCGGATCCATTCATGTCCTAGCAGTGGTGGTCCTCCATCTGGCAATACATATATATCCATTTTAGGTATTTCCTGGCCTTTATATATCACTTTCACCCTTATTTTTCCTTTGGGGTAGACTTTTTGCCCCGTGTACGTCTTCAAGACAATCTCTGTAGCTTTCAAGGGTATATGTGAAAATAGCCGCTTGTAGTCCCTTTGGTTTATGACTGTTAGGGCTGATCCTGTGTCCAATTCCATTTTCACTTGGACTCCGTCTATCTTGAGTGTAACCCAGATAGTCTGGTGATCCTCCATTTTGGTTACCTTATGTAGTTTCAGACAACCCAGCTCCTTGCTTCCGGTGTTTGTGTCACTTTTCTGTTCGTCTGAACTACTGTCCATCACCTGGTGTACCTTTTTGTACTTCTCCTGTGGAGATTTCTTACTGTTGGTTTTCTTCCCAGACCTGCAGACTCTTGCTATGTGTCCTGCTTTTCCACACTGTCTGCACACTTGGTCCTTGAACCAACAATCCTTCTGGTCATGTGTTGTTCTGCCACAGCGATAGCACTTCCCTGTTCCATAGGACATTTCATTGGTGCCATATTCTTGCGGTCTCCGTTGTATCTCTGCAGCGCCCCTTGCGGCTGCTTCGTGTGATACTGCCATACTGAAAGCCTTGTCCAGTGTAAGATCCTTTTCTGATAGAAGCCGTTTCTGGGTTCCTACATTTTGCAGCCCACACACAAACTTGTCCCTTAACGTATCTGCTAGTCCCACTCCAAACTGGCAGTGTTTCGATAGCTTGCGCAGTTCCGTTAGGTACTCAGCATTGCTTTCGCCTTTGTGTTGGTTCCTTTTATGGAACTTAAATCATTCTGCTATCAGCAGCAGTGTGGGGTTTAGGTGGTCCTGTAGGATTTCTACTATGTTTTCGAAATTCTTGTCCACAGGCTTCTCTGGGGTTATTAGGTTTTGCAGTAACCCATAAGTTTTTGCACCCATGGAATTTAACAAAACCAGTGCTTTCCTAGCATCTGGCACTTCATTCGCCCTGCAGTACACCTCCATACGTTCTACATATGTCGCCCAATCTTCGACTTCATTGTCGAACGTAAAGATACTGCCACTCTTCGGCATCCCTGGGTGTGATTTAACTGTCAAAAATGGTGTCTCCCGCGCTTCCCCTTCTTCTCCGCTGGCACAAAATGGCGTCTCCCGCGCTTTCCTTCCTTCCCGCGCTCGCCCTTCTTCTCCACTGCGGCTTCTAAAAATGGCGTCTCCCGCGCTCTTCCTTTTTCTCCGCGGCTCAATGGCATCTCCCGCACTCTCCCTTCTTCTCCCCACGGACACTGTTCAGCCCTTGAGCCCTGGCTGTGCTCTGCGCATTTTTTTTTTCTGTGCGCCTTTCCCGTTTCCGCCGCTCGGTCCTGAACCCGGCTGCTGCTTTACCCTCTCTCTCTCCTTTTCGTTTTTCCTCGACGCCACTCGGTTTTCAACCCCCAGCTGCGCCCTGTGCGCTTCACCCTCTATCTTACCCCATCAACGCTGCTCGGCTTTTTCTCCGCCGTCGGTCAGCTCCAGCCACCGCTGTCCGGGAAGGGTCTGCGCTGTACCTGTCGTCAGTCTGTTGCTGATCGTCATGGCTGGGGAACCAAGCCCAGCTCTCCACAGCCTCCCCTGCGATGTTCACTCTCTGCCAGATGACTGGGCGGTTGCTCGTGGTCGACGCCCGTGCTTCTGGCCTCGACTTTCTTCCACCGCCCTCCGGAGCGAATCCTCGAATGGAAATGCAGAGTTGCAGGTAGATTCGAATCGCCACTCGTCGCCACTGTTAGATCCGTGATTCTGAGAGTATGATGTTTTTCAATAACCACATGGATGCTGTAACTTAACAATCAACAGGTATTTACTGGAGTAGGGTAGTCTCAAGACTGGGGTACAGAGGCATGCTCAAGGCTTATATACAGGTGTGGTCACTACCAGTACTACAGTATACAGGAGCTGTAAAAGTAGTTCTCTCTTAAAGGTACATACACTACAGACGCAGGTTAATAAAGCCATAAAAAAGCGCACAAAGCTGGGGTTCATTTCTAGAGGGATAGAATTCAAAAACAGAGACGTTATGTTAAACTTATAGCGAATCTTGTTTAGACCACACTTGCAGTACTGTGCATAGTTCTGGCCTCCATATTATAGAAGGGATAACAACAACAACTACAACTTGTATTTATATAGCGCCTTTAACGTAGTAAAATATCCCAATGCGCTGCACAGGAGCGTTATCAAGCAATGTTTGACACCGAGCCACATAAGGAGAAATTAGGGCAGGTGTTGGTCAAAGCGGTAGTTTTTAAGGAGCATCTTAAAGGAGGAAAGAGAGGTAGAGAGGCGGAGAGGATTAGGGAGTGAATTCCAGAGCTTGGGGCCAAGGCAACAGAAGACACGGCCACCAATGGTTTAGCGATTAAAATCAGGGATGCTGAAGAGGGCCAAATTAGAGGAGCGCCAATAACTTAGAATCATAGAATTCTATGATAGAATCTGTGATGAAATATATGCCTTCATCAGCCCATGTGTTTTACCTGCTTGTATTGTGTGAACCGCCCCCTTTTGTTCCTATTGTGTGTATTGGCTACGCCCCTGTCTTTTGCCATATAAAGGTCTCAAGAGCTGTATGAGTCATTCCTACCAGACGAACCCGATGTGGGAAGACCTGCAATGCTGCAATGTTCTTAGTGATTAAAAGCCTTTAGTTGAATCCTTTAAACTCCTTGTCTTTGAGTTATTGAAGGCACATCAATTTTAATCACTAAAACACCAAGATGGATCGACTCCTGAAACCAGAGCGCTTGGATCTGGACCCCCATGCCTCAGACGCAGCCACACAGTTCGGACACTGGTTCCGATGCTTCGAATTTTTCATTGCAAACTCATCCACCGCCATAGCAGCCGCAACCGCTACCGGAGACATGAAACTGGGAATCCTGCGAAACTGGGTGAGCCATCGGGTCTCCCCTCTCATCCAAGATGCCACCAGCTACGGGGATGCCTGCTACATTCTGAAGGCCTACTACGTGCGGCCAATAAACGAGGTGTACGCCAGGCATCTTCTGACTACTCGCACGCAGCGGCATGGTGAGTCACTAGAGGACTTTATACTAAGCCTAAAAGTACTGGGCAGAGACTGTAACTGTAAGGCCGTGTCTGCCATTGTGTACACGGAGGAGTTGATTCGAGACTCCCTTATTGCGGGCCTCAGTTCAAATTGCATTCGGCAGAAACTGTTTGAAAAGGAGGGACTGGACTTAAAACAGGCTATAGATATAGCGCGATCGCTGGATATGGCCCAGAAGAACTCTGAATCCTGTTCCCCAGGCCACGCGGCCCACTCCGCCTCGTGCGCGCCGTGGGGGCCGCCATCTTGGAAGCCATCTTCACCTCCCAGGTCTCAGGCCAGCCCAGCACCATCGGAGCCCCAGCCTCCACCCAGGAGCCCCACTACTGCCGCGATGCATCAGGGCCCGAAATGCTACTTCTGCGACCAGGACAAACACTCCAGGCTCTGTGCCCAGCGAAGGGCACCACCTGTTTTAAATGCGGGAAGAAAGGACATTTCAGCAAAGTCTGCAGAGGGAACCCCGCCTCCAACTCCACCACCGCCGCGTGCGCGCTGTGGGGGCGGCCATCTTGGACGCCATCTTGTCCACCCTCATGGAGTCCACCATCTTGCCCCGACTACATGGACCTCCAGGACCCACTAGTGGCCTCGATCACAGTGGATCAATCCAGGACACAGCTGTTGTCCAAATCGATGATGGACATAGAGGTAAACGGGATTGCGGGAGCACCGAAAGCTTTATTCATCCTAGCCTGGTAAAACGACTTTCACTAACGATAGTCCCCACACAGGGCAAAATCGCCATGGCCGATAAGACTCATACCTCAAAAATTAAGGTTTCTGCGCGGCTATGTTGTCGGTAAAAGGCAATGATTACAGAGATTTTAAACTATTGATAATGCCAGATCTCTGTGTGAGCGTGATCTTGGGTCTGGACTTCCAGTGCCACCAGCAAAATATCACGCTTACCTACAGTGGGTCCCAGCCGCCCCTCACAGTGTGCGGTCTGGCTACCCTGAAGGTCAAGCCGCCCTCTCTGTCCGCCAACCTCGCACCCAACTGTCGACCCATAGCGACCAAGAGCAGGCGGTACAGCTGGGAGGATAGATGGTTCATTGCGTCGGAAGTAGAAAGACTCAAGCGGGAGGGTATCATCGAATGCAGTACCAGCCCGTGGCGCGCCCAGGTAGTAGTAGTTAAGGGTAGCGAAAAGAAGCGGATGGTGATAGATTATAGCCAGACGGTTAATCTATACACCCAGCTAGACGCCTACCCTCTGCCCCGCATAGCGGATATGGTTAACCAAATCGCGCAATACCGGGTGTTTTCCACCATCGACCTAAAATCGGCATACCACCAGCTCCCCATTAGGCCGGAGGACCGTCCATACACCGCCTTCGAGGCGAACGGACGTCTCTACCACTTCCTCAGAGTCCCCTTTGGGGTAACGAACGGGGTCTCGGTCTTCCAGCGGGAGATGGACCGCATGGTCGATGAGAACCAGTTAACAGCCACCTACCCATACCTAGATAATGTCACCATCTGCGGCCACGACCAGCAAGACCACGACTCGAACCTCGCGAGATTTCTGAAAACCGCCCTCAGACTCAATCTCACCTACAACGAGGATAAGTGTGTCTTTAGCACCACGCGCCTCTGTATCCTGGGCTGCGTGGTGGAAAACGGGGAAATCGGTCCGGACCCCGACCGATTGCGCCCCCTACGGGAGCTACTCCTACCAAACACTCCCAAGGCCTTGAAAAGGTGCCTGGGGTTCTTCTCCTATTACGCCCAATGGGTCCCCAATTATTCCGACAAGGCCCGTCCCCTCCTGAAATCAACGTCCTTCCCGCTCACGGCCGAGGCCCACGCCGCCTTCAACAGCATTAAACACGACATTGAGAAGGCCGCGCTGCGGGCAGTGGACGAAAACATCCCTTTCCAGGTCGAAAACGATGCGGCCGACTTCGCTTTAGCAGCCACCCTCAACCAGGATGGGCGGCCCGTAGCCTTTTTCTCAAGAACCCTCCAAGGGCCCGAGATCAGGCACTCCTCGGTAGAGAAGGAGGCCCAGGCCATAGTGGAGGCAGTGCGGCACTGGAGGCACTACCTAGCCGGCAAATGCTTCACCCTGCTTACCGACCAGCGGTCGGTAGCCTTCATGTTTAACAACAAACAGAGGGGGAAGATCAAGAACGACAAAGTTCTCAGGTGGCGGATCGAACTCTCCACGTTTGAGTACGACATAATATATAGGCCGGGGGCCCTCAACGAATCCCCCGACGCCCTATCACAAGGGATGTGTGCCAGCATCCAGGGGGACAGGCTGCAGGGCCTCCACAATGGCCTCTGCCACCCGGGGTCACCCGGCTATTCCACTTTATAAAATCCCGTAACCTGCCATATTCCATCGAGGAGGTCCGGTCTATGACCAGGGACTGCCGCACCTGTGCGGAATGCAAGCCCCGTTTTTTCAGGCCCGACCGAGCCCACCTGATCAAAGCTACACGGCCATTCGAGCGCCTGAGCTTAGATTTCAAGGGACCACTCCCCTCCACCGACCGCAATGTGTACTTTCTCAACATTGTGGACGAGTACTCCCGCTTCCCATTCGCCTACCCCTGCCCAGATATGACCAGTGCCACGGTCATCAAGTGCCTCGGCAACCTGTTTTGCACGTTCGGCATGCCTAACTACATCCACACTGACAGGGGGGCGTCGTTCATGAGCGATGAACTGCGCCAATACCTGCTGTCGAAGGGGATAGCCACAAGTTGGACCACTAGTTATAACCCCCGGGGTAATGGGCAAGTGGAGAGGGAGACGCGACAGTGTGGAAGGCAGTCACCTTAGCACTAAGGTCCAAAGGCCTCCCCACCTCCCGCTGGCAGGAGGTCCTCCCAAATGTACTCCACTCGATAAGGTCACTACTGTGTACTGCTACTAATGCCACTCCTCACGAGAAGATGTTTGTTTTTCCCCGCAAATCAACCTCATGAGTATCCCTACCCTCGTGGCTCTCCACCCCAGGGACAGTCCTGTTACGGAAGCATGTGAGGGGCCACAAAACAGATCCCCTCATGGAGGCAGTACACCTACTCCACGCAAACCCACAGTACGCGTACGTCAAGCAGGCCGACAGGCGTGAAGACACCGTGTCCATAAAGGACCTCGCCTCGGCAGGAAGCGACGACGACGACCCATCACCACCACCCCCAGAAGAACCTCCACCATCCCCAGAGTTATCCTCACCACCCCCAGAAGTACCTGCAACACCCCCAGCACATGGGTACGCCCAGGAGGGCACCACAGACTCCCGGTCGGAACCCGAGGTACTGTTGCGACGTTCAGGAAGGACTATCACACCCCTGGACAGACTAAATCTGTAGAAGGGGTGAATGTGATGAAATATATGCCTTCATCAGCCCATGTGTTTTACCTGCTTGTATTGTGTGAACCGCCCCCTTTTTTTCCTATTGTGTGTATTGGCTACGCCCCTGTCTTTTGCCATATAAAGGTCTCAAGAGCTGTATGAGTCATTCCTACCAGACGAACCCGGTGTGGGAAGACCTGCAATGCTGCAATGTTCTTAGTGATTAAAAGCCTTTAGTTGAATCCTTTAAACTCCTTGTCTTTGAGTTATTGAAGGCACATCAGAATCATTATAGCACAGTAGCCATTTGGCCCGTCGAGCCCGTGCCAGCTCTCTGCAAGAGCACTTCAGCTAGTCCCACTCCCCCACCCTATCCCCGTAGCCCTGCAAAGTTTTTTCCTTCAGGTACTTATTTAATTCCCTTTTGAAAGCCATGATTGAATCTGCCTCCACCTCCCTTTAGGGCAGTGCATTCCACTCGCTGCGTAAAAAAGTTTTTTTTACGTTGCCTTTGTTTCTTTTGCCAATCACCTTAAATCTGTGTCCTCTGGTTCTCGGCCCTTCTGACAATGGGAACAGTTTCTCTCTATCTACTCTGTCCAGATCCCTCATGATTTTGAACACCTCCATCAAATCTCCTCTGCTCCAAGGAGAACAACCCCAGCTTCTCCAGTCTATCTGCGTAACTGATCCCTGAAACCATTCTTGTAAATCTTTTCTGCACCCTCTCTAAAGCCTTCACATCCTTCCTAAAGTGCTGTAGGGGATTTTGCTACTTGCTTTGGTCAGTCGGTTATGTCTCCGGCTCCCTTATCTCTGTTCGGTTCGGATCGCTCACCCCTTAGTTCTGATCCCCAGACTTATTGGCAGATAGCGATATAGACAAATGAGCAGACCAGTGGTTTGGTACAAAGAAAACCAAAATTTATCAACAGAGAAAATACGATAACAATACTATACAAAAGGATGATATGAGCACTCGGAGCAGGGAGCAGCGTGGCGAGGAGCCCGGTATAAAAACCGGAGGCAGCAACGAGGCTAGAGCACTCGGAGCAGGGAGCAGCGTGGTGAGGAGCCCGGTATAAAAACCGGAGGCACCAGCGAGGCCAGAGCACTCAGAGCAGGGAGCAGCGTGGTGAGGAGCCCGGTATAAAAACTGGAGGCACCAGCGAGGCCAGAGCACTCGGAGCAGGGAGCAGCATGGTGAGGAGCCCGGTATAAAAACCGGAGGCAGCAGCGAGGCACACCAACTCAGCAGCGGGGAGAGAGGTAAAAAGTAATCAGAGTGTGACGTCACCAGGGAGCAGGTAAGTGATTGGTTGGTGAGTATTTCTCTTTTTTAAACTTAAACTATGTAGTTTATAGTTACTAGGGTCTTTTCTGGTGTAGCAGGGACTGTTGGTAGACTATACAAGCGCCTTAGAGATATCTTTAATTGGGGATAGTAAATTAATTTAAATTAAGTAAAGGGAAGGTCATGCCAGGTGAGCCCAGCCCCGTGATATGCTCCTCTTGCTCTATGTGGGAATTCAGGGACCCCGGTGCCCCTGATGACCACGTGTGCCAGAGATGCATCCATCTGCAGCTACTAGCAGACCGCATTGAGGCGCTGGAGCTGCGGGTGGATGGGTTGTTGAGCATTCACGATGCTGAGAGGTTCGTGGATAACACGTTTAGTGAGTTGGTCACACCGCAGGGTAGGGCTGCACAGGAAGATAGGAAATGGGTGACCACCAGGCGGAGCAATAGAAGCAGGCAGGTAGTGCAGGAGACCCCTGTGACCATTCCCCTCTCAAACAGGTATACCGATTTGGATACTGTTGAGGGGGATGACTCACCAGGGGAAGGCAGCAGCAGCCAACTTCCTGGCACTGGGGGTGCTCCTGCTGCCCAGGAAGGGGGGAAAAAGAGTGGGAGAGCAATAGTGGTAGGGGATTCTATAGTAAGGGGAACAGATAGGCGTTTCTGTGGCCGTAGACGTGAATCCAGGATGGTTTGTTGCCTCCCTGGTGCCAGGGTCAAGGATATCACTGAGCGGCTGCAGGGCATTCTGGAGGGGGAGGGTGAACAGCCAGAGGTCATGGTCCACATTGGTACCAACGACATAGGTAAAAAGAGGGATGAGGTCCTGCAGCAAGAATTTAGGGAGCTAGGTGAAGGATTAAAGAGCAGGACCTCAAAGGTTGTAATCTCTGGATTACTCCCGGTGCCACGTGCTAGTGAGTATAGGAATGGGAAGATAGAACAGATGAATGTGTGGCTAAAGGGATGGTGCAGGGGGGAGGGCTTTAGTTTCCTGGATCACTGGGTCTGCTTCTGGGAAAGGTGGGACTTGTACAAGTCGGACGGTTTACACCTGAACCAGAGGGGAACCAATATCCTTGCGGGGAGGTTTGCTAGCACTGCTGGGGGGGGGTTTAGACTAACTTGGCAGGGGGATGGGGTGCAGAGTGGAGCTATAGTAGGGGGTGATTTACAGCCAAATACAGAGGAAAAAACAAGGCAGAGCAAATATGTGAAGGCAAAAGGGAACATGGCAGGGCTGGAAGGCATTTATTTTAATGCAAGGAGTCTTGCAAATAAGGTGGATGAACTGAAGTTGTTGTTGAACACATGGGAGTACGATATTGTTGCTATCACGGAGACATGGTTGAGGGAGGGGCAGGACTGGCAGCTCAATATTCCGGGGTATAGAATCTTCAGGCGAGACAGAGGGGGGTGTAAAAGGGGAGGGGGTGTTGCAATATTAATTAAGGAATCAATTACTGCTGTAAGGAGGGATGATATATTAGCGGGTTCCTCTAATGAGGCCATATGGGTAGAACTTAAAAACAAAAAGGGGGCAAGCACTTTGCTGGGAGTGTACTATAGGCCCCCAAACAGTCAAGGGGAGATAGAGGAACAGATATGTAGGCAAATCTCAGAAAAGTGCGAAAATAATAGGGTAATAATAGTGGGGGATTTCATCTTCCCCAATATTAATTGGGATAGTCAGAGTGTGAAAGGTTTAGAGGGTGCAGAATTCTTAAAGTGCATCCAGGAGAGCTTTTTGAGCCAACATGTAGAAAGTCCTACAAGAGAGGGGGCGATACTGGACCTAATTCTGGGGAATGTAGCCGGGCAAGTGGTGGAAGTATCAGTAGGAGAGCATTTTGGCGACAGTGACCATAATTCGGTGAGATTTAAGGTGGTCATGGAAAAAGACAAAGACGGCCCGGAAATAAGGGTTCTAAATTGGGGGAGGGCCGATTTTAATATGATAAGACAGGATCTGGCCAAAGTGGACTGGGAGCAGCTACTTATAGGAAAATCCACATCAAAACAGTGGGAGACTTTCAGAAGGGAAATAGAGAGAGTACAATGCCAACATGTTCCTGTAAAGGTCAAGGGGGGGACCAACAAGCAAAGGGAACCTTGGATGACAAGGGATATACAAAAATGCATTAGAAATAAAAGGGGGCTTTTGGCAGTTACAAAAGACTAAAGACGGAAGAAGCCCTAGAGGAGTATAAAAAGTGCAGGGGCATACTTAAAAAAGAAATTAGGAGGGAGAGGAGGGGCCATGAAATAACACTGGCGAGCAAAATAAAGGAAAATCCTAAGATGTTTTATAAGTATATTAAGGGCAAGAGGATAACCAGGGAAAGGGTAGGGCCCATTAGGGACCAAAGTGGCAATCTGTGTGTAGAGCCAGATGATGTAGGCGGGGTTTTAAATGAATTTTTTGCATCTGTGTTCACTATGGAGAGAGACGATGCAGACATAGAAATCGGGCAAGGGGACTGTGACATACTTGAACATATTAGCATCGAGAGGGAGGAGGTGCTAGCGGTTTTAGCAGGCCAAAAAGTGGATAAATCCCCAGGCCCGGACGAGATGTATCCCAGGCTGCTGTGGGAGGCAAAGGAGGAGATTGCAGGGGCTCTGACACAAATTTTCAGAACCTCTCTGGCCACAGGGGATGTACCAGAGGACTGGAGAACAGCTAATGTAGTACCATTATTCAAGAAGGGTAGCAGGGATAAACCAGGGAATTACAGGCCAGTGAGCCTAACATCTGTGGTAGGGAAATTATTGGAAAAAATTCTGAGGGACAAAATTAGTCTCCACTTGGAGAGGCAAGGATTAATCGGGGATAGTCAGCATGGCTTTGTCAAGGGTAAATCATGTCTGACAAATCTGATTGAATTTTTCGAGGGGGTGACTAGGGGGGTGGATGAGGGAAATGCTGTGGATGTGGTTTACATGGACTTCAGTAAAGCTTTTGACAAAGTCCCGCATAGGAGACTGGTCAAGAAGGTAAGAGCCCATGGGATCCAGGGTGCCTTGGCGCGTTGGATCCTAAACTGGCTGAGTGGCAGGAGGCAGAGGGTGATGGTCGAAGGTTGCTTTTGTGACTGGAAGCCTGTGTCCAGTGGGGTACCTCAGGGATCGGTGCTGGGTCCCTTGTTGTTTGTGATCTACATAAATGATTTGGATGAGAATGTAAAAGGTATGATCAGTAAGTTCGCAGATGACACGAAAATTGGTGGGGTGGTAAATTGCGAGGAGGAAAGCCTCAGGCTACAGGACGATATAAACGGGTTGGTCAGATGGGCGGAAAAGTGGCAAATGGAATTTAACCCTGAAAAGTGCGAGGTGATGCATTTTGGACGGACAAATAAGGCAAGGGAATACACAATGAGTGGTAGGACCCTAGGAAGTACAGAGCGTCAGAGGGACCTTGGTGTACATGTACATAGATCCCTGAAGGCAGCGGAACAGGTAGATAAGGTGGTTAAAAAGGCATATGGGATACTTGCCTTCATTAGCCGAGGCATAGAATATAAGAGCAGGGAGGTTATGATGGAGCTGTACAAAACGCTGGTGAGGCCACAGCTGGAGTACTGTGTGCAGTTCTGGTCGCCTCACTATAGGAAGGATGTGATTGCCTTGGAGAGGGTGCAGAGAAGATTCACCAGGATGTTTCCTGGGATGGAGCGCCTCAGCTATGAAGAAAGACTAAACAGGCTGGGGTTGTTTTCCTTGGAGCAAAGAAGGCTGAGGGGGGACCTGATTGAGGTGTACAAAATGATGAGGGGCATAGATAGGGTAGATAAAGAGGAACTTTTCCCCTTAGTAGGGGGGTCAATAACAAGGGGGCATAGATTCAGGGTAAGGGGCAGGAGATTTAGAGGGGATTTGAGGAGGAACTTTTTCACCCAGAGGGTGGTTGGAATCTGGAACTCACTCCCTGAAAGGGTGGTAGAGGCAGGAACCCTCACAACATTCAAGAAGCATTTGGATGAGCACTTGAAATGCCATTGCATACAAGGCTATGGACCAAATGCTGGAAAATGGGATTAGACTGGACAGGGATGGATGGGCGGCGCAGACACGATGGGCCGAAGGGCCTCTTTCTGTGCTGTAAAACTCTATGACTCTATGACTCTATGAATGCAGTACACTTACACTTAACAGGGGAGGAGAAATGGCACATCGAGGGAAAATGGCTAAAATGACAATTCAGCAATCCCCTTAACTCCCACCCTGTACACCTAGCTAGATTATCTTGCGATGGGTCAGAAGTATAATGCTCACCGGTCTGAGATGTTGAAAGAAAAGCCTTGCTCCTTTGCCCTGATGCCTGCCGATGTCACGTGGTCCCAGTGTTGCACAGACTTCACCGTCCAGGTAGAGATACCCCAGTAATTAAAAGGTCTCTGACAGGATATCCTACCTCTCTGGATGGGCTCTCCTTCGATGGTCTTCTTCCTTGGTTGATGGCGAGGCAGGGCGCAGGAGGCGAGGCGAGAGAGAGCGAATGGCTTCTCGAGAGGCTAGTTATATCCCCCTCGGTAGCCCTTATCTCTACGTTCAATCAGCTCATTCTTTTGTCTGATTTGAGCGGGCTGGAATTAAACAAAAGGTATCGATCTTGGCCCATCGACTTGGATGGCCGGTAATCGGTTCCTGCCGGTTTTGCAACTGCTCTCCTTTGTCCAACAGGTTCTTTGCTGGGGGCCAGCCCAGTCTCGACGGCCCCGCTGATTATTTTGATTGTTTGAGCAAACACCTTGATGGCCTTTATGCGTAGGTCTGATTGTAATTGGGTTTGTCCCCAATGCATATGCAAAAGTCTTGTCTGGTTTCATGATCTCCTTGCTGCAGACATTGAAATGCACAAGCTGTTAGCTTGCCAGGGTCCGAATTGAAACTGACAGGCTTTCGGTCACGAGGGCTGGCCGCAGCCATTTTGTTGTGCCCTGGATTTTAAAACTCAGTCTGACCAGGGTTTCTTTTAAAAACCAAATAAATCTTCGGGGGGGGGGGGGGCGGCGGGGAGAGATGTATTAAATTTTTGAATCCTTCAGTCCACCCTAGGATACTGAAACTTGCTTGAAGTGTCCAACCAAGGTGAGCAAAATTTCTGACCCCCCACAAATAACCTTCCCCTGTATTTACCTATCCATAATCCCTCAGCCCACATTTCCCGTACTTAGAGAAAACGCGATGTATGACAGGCATCTACAGATGGCAAATACGATTCGTTACAAACAATCCAAGCGTGGAGGGGGTCCAACGCCCCTGCACCACTTGGTACATTACAAAATTTTTATTCTGTGTTATCAAACAGTCACAATCTTTATTAAAATAACACAATGAAATGAAGAAACAATCTTTACTAAAAATAACAAACAACGACCATCACGTTTAAATGATGCAACGCAAAACTCAAACGGGTGTCTCTTCTTCCACCCGGGCATAATGTTCCTTCCACACCAATTTTTAGTTTTAAACTCTAATCTGGGACCCTTTCTCCTACACTGGATGCACACCAGGTAGAGAACTATCCCTAACTGACATACCACCAGAATGTGGGATGCCATACGGATCCAGGATGGGGCCTCTATATTTTCAAAAATGTCCCACCAGGGTGGGGTCGTAATATCTAAAATGTCAGCCCCTATCTGGACAGTCTTCTGTTCCAGGGTATAGAAGTGTTTTTGTGACACTAAAACGGCTTTTAGCAATTTGGTGAGGTGTTCTGGGAGAGGGGGAATCTGATAACCGAAATGCGCAACATATTTCTGTAGGTGGGTGAAATTCTCTTTCACAGTGAGGTGAACAGTGGAGGGTTCAGGAATGGGGACAATTCGTAGTTGTGCCACTTGTACTTCTGCCTCGGGTTTGAAACAGAAACTGCTGTCACTCACCGCACACCAGCTATGCTGTCCGTACTGGCAGTGAGGCACTCCTGTGGTGACACAATGGGGGAGAAATTGGGTGAGTAGCGCCACCTGTTAGCGCCTAAAGAGGCAGTCAGTGGCTGTAGCGCCACTGGCTGCGTCTCCGGCGATATTCAGTTGGGGCGCTAATGGTGGCGTTAGGCATTTGCGCTGCGCCACCACCGATGACGTCATCGGTGTGCACAGCGCCCCATTCATGCCCCGTTCGCGATATTTGGTAGCGAACGCCGCAGTTGCGCCGCTCGCTACCCGCGCCCGGTTCACGGGGCCTTACTGTGCCGGCAGCGGCGCAAGTTAAGGTGGAGGTGCGGGGCGACCGCTTTTTCGACGGCCGCCTGCCAGCACCTCCGTCCCCGGCCTCCTAACCCCGCCCCCTGCAGCATTGCCGGCTGTATCCCGAGAGCCCGGCACTTCTCCTTGGTGCCGGGCTCATTTGCCGGCACTCGCGATCGGGGATCGCGCTGTTGCAGGCACCTCCCCCTTAACAGTGGGAGGAAGGCCTGCAGTACCGCAGCGTGCCGTGCCGCAGCATGTGGCGCTGCGGCACGTTGCGCTGCGATAATCAGTTTCAGCGCCCTAAGAGGGACGCGGAGCGCCTCGGGCCTCGCCCCGTCTCCCTCGAGGGGCACTGAAACTGAATTTCTGGCAATCGGTATCACACCGATCGCTGCGCTAAATCCTACGCTCAGCCGACTTTTGCGCCACTTTGGCACCCAACCCAATTTCTAGGCCAATATGTCCCACCTCCTATATATGCTACCTGGGGGGGAACATGGCCTTGTGCCATTGCCTCCATGGTGCAATTTATAGGTTTTGCGCCAGCAGCTCTGAACCCGCACTGTGGTTTGGAATAGGCATTCACGTGCTGGGGACACAGGATTATGTGTGCTCTCTGGCTCCGTCATAGCGTGCTCCCACTTTATGACGTAGGGCGGGACCGCTGTAAAACGAATGTGTGCACCCTCCTGAATGACTCCAATGTTCTCCACCCTGTACACCAGCGCGGGTTGGGCCGTCCCGCCCATGACCGGCATTCTTACAACTATCCCCATGATGGTGTGGTTGGACCGCCCACAGTCCACTGGGACTGGGTAGGCCTCCGAAGCTAGCCGGAGCTGGCACGGGCTTAATGCATTCTCAAAAGGGTGGAGGGCTGCGAGGTGTTTGTTGCTGATCCAGGAGGGGACTAAACCTTGCTTTAAATCCTCCAGATTGCTGCGGCCCTCGCCCAGTAACCATGCCCCATACAGACCCTGTGTTAAAACCAGTCAAAACATCGTTAAAAGCACCCCTTCTTTGTTTCCCAATTCCGTCCAAAAGCTCGTTGGTGTATAGTCTGGTTCTGTCAACGTCTGAAAAATCAAACTCATAGAATTTACGGAACATATCTTTTAAGAGGGCTTGATACAACTGCCCGGTCTCTGTGGGGCACCACGCGGGTAGGTGTACCTCGGTGAGGTTTAAAATCACGGAGGCTACCGCATAGTGCACCCCTTGATACAGCACCTGGTCTGTAGGTACTAGCACCAAGCCGTTCCCTGGTCCCTTGGTGGTGGCGGGGCATCCCTCTACTATCATCCGTGATGTCACGGTCATGGGCAGGGGCTGTCGGGGGCGGGTCACTAGTTCAGTGGCATTAACTGAGATTGGGGAGTATGGGATCGCGCATGCGTCCAGGCGAGACTCCCAGTCCATCCCCCTCCCGTTATCTTGCCACTGGCTGTGGAAAATGATGGAAATGCCTGTGGGGCAGGCCTTCTCTGATCACCACATACAGACATAGATCCCCTGATCCGGTTCCCACCATTTATCCCAGCATACACATAACCCCCCCGTGGGTCCCTGTGATAGTCTGATGAGTGTTGTTCCCCAACCGTTCCCACTCAACTCTGGGGTTCCCCATGCCTTTACTTAGTTTCCTGAGCCACCACCACCTATCCAGGGGAACGTGTCCCTTGCATGTTAAACATATCCTTTTGCCCACGGTGACGCTAATCCTGGGAGTGACGATCCGTATCCTGGGGCACAGGAGGGAGGCCTCCCCGTAGGTGAACCCGGTCTGGCTGGAGTACTGGGACGAATTGGATCCCAGCCACCCCGGCCACGTCCCCTCATGGAAGTAAGCGGTTGTCTCCTCCGCCTCCCGTGCGCCGCTACCGTCGACTGCCACCGGCGCCCTGTTTCCTGAGCACACGACGATGTGGTGGTCCTCAACGTCCCCTCTCCTACCGATGCTCAGCCCGAGCAGGGCGAGCAGGATTACGCCTCCGTACATTCCGAAATTTCCTGCAATAGACATAAAGGCATCTAGCCAGGTTCCCTGGAGACTCGCTGGCTCGGGTGACGTATGGTCGGGTCCCGCGACCTCGACTCACGTGGACAATACTCTGAGACGGCTTCATACTTAAATCGAAACTAACTGTTCCTTACTTAGAATTAAATTAAACTAGCCTAACTTAACACTATAAACTTAAACTACTAAAACTATATACATCTGCCGCCTGTCTCCGAGCGGCCAGCCTAATTCCTGTCTGGGCTGTTGCAGGCTGCTCCCTGCGGCGTGGCTGCACTGACCTGCACTTCCGGTCCCTTGCAGTCTGTACCTGCTAGCTGGGGACCTCTGTCTTCCGACTTCTCTTTAACTCAGGAGGTTGCCCTTTCAAACTGGGGAGCCGGCGACCATGCCTTCCTAGGCTGGGGTGCCCGAGGGGACCTCCTAGGAAGTGCTGCTGGTGGGGCTACCCTGGTGAGCGGACTTTTTGCTTGGACCGCATTCCTCGCTGGCTGGGGATCTTCTCCCTGGGGTCCCTCCCCTCCCAAACCTGAACTGGGGACTGGTAATCTCCCGCCACCGGCTGCCGGTGGCTGAGGGTCTCCACCTCCAGGTTCAAAACCTGGGTCGGGGGCGGGGCCATCTGGCTCGGGCTCCTCCTCCTCGGAATCCCGAAGGAGGGGGGGAGTGGTCTGAACAAGGTGCTGGGGGACTCCTCCCTTGACGCACGCGACTGCGCCTGCGTGTGCAGCCTGTGTGTGCGCGCCCGCTGCGGGCTGAGGATTTCTAACCTCGGGTTGGATCCCAGCTGCCTGCTTCTTCGCCTCCGGCTTAAACAGCTTACACTGGTTGATATGGAACCATTTTGTGCGCCGGGGCAATTTCACTGCATACACCATGGGGCTGGCTTTATCTACTATGCTATAGGGTCCCAAGTACAATGGCTCTAAACTCCCCACTCGGGCGTAGTTCCTAACCATTACCTGGTCCCCTATCTCCCATTGGTGACTTTTGTTAGGCTCGAGCAGCAACCGGTTATTCCGGTGCTGTTTCCCCATGCTACCTGCTGCCTGCCCATAAATCTGCTTCAGGCGCTCGAGGAGTGTTCGGGCGAATTTATCCCGATTTACCTCCTGAAGCTTCGGTAAGAACTGGGGCTAGGACATGGGTGGGGGTCCGCATAACCCTGCCAGTCATTAACTCGTACGGGGAATACCCTGTACTTTTGGACTGGCTGGTCCGGATCCCCATGAGGACTAGAGGCAGGACCTCCGCCCATTTTTGGGGCGAGTCCACTGTCTCTTTTCTCAGCTTTTCTTTTACGGTGCGGTTCATGCGCTCCACAATCCCTGAGGACTGTGGATTGTGAGCTACGTGCCACTTCCCCTTGATGCCGAGCAGCATAAGGGTGTTCTGCATGACTTGGCCGGTGAAGTGGCTTCCCTGGTCGGACTCCACAAACTGGGGTAGTCCCCACCGCGAGAACACCTCCCATACCAAGATCCTTGCAGTGCCCAGTGCTGTGGCTGTTCTACAGGGGAAGGCTTCTACCCACTTGGAAAACACGTCTACCAGGACGAGGCAGTATTTGTAGCCTCCCTGGGCGGTGGGCAGGGGCCCGATGTAGTCGATCTGGATCGACTGCCATGGTCCCTCCACCCTCCTAAAGTGTCCCATGGGCACCTTCCTTCTGTGGGGGTCGGGGTTGTTTGCAGCGCACACAAGACAGCTAGCACAGTCTTCCCGGAGTCCCGGCCACCATCCCGCCTGTTCCACCCGTTGCCAGGTGGTCTCAGGCCCGGGGTGTCCCGCTCCCGGACCCTCATGGGCCAGTTGAAGGAACTCCCTCCGGTGCTGCTGTGGTACTACCCACTGTTCTGCCTTGAACAGCAAGCCTTCCCTTATGGAGAGGGCCGCTGCACCGTAAGGGCCTTCTATGCTCCTACCCTCGCTCACTGCGCTGATGGCAGTTTTCAGGACAGGGTCCTGGGCTTGGACCGTTTTAAGATCCGGGGCTAATGCTACTCCTAAGCTCCTCTGGGTCCCATCCCTGCCTCTAACTGCTGCCACGGGCCTGGACCCATAGGGGTCCCAGAAAGTGCCAGTGCGGGCACCCTCCTTGGCCTGCGTGTCAGCTTGCTGGTTACCCTGGCCGCGGGGTTCTGTGGAGGAGTGGGCCTTCACTTTGTGGATGAAGATCTCGCCTTCCTCCCCCACAGCTGCCAGGATTTTCTCCAGCAGGGGCTTTACTGTTAAGGGTCTCCCGTCGGCAGAGGTATACCCGCGGCGAGACCAAATGGCCAGGTATTCCGTGCACAAATTGCAAGTGAACATGCTGTCCGAGCAAATCGTGTACGGGGTAGGGAAGATTTCGGGGTGGGTCACGACATGGACAGCTCTGCCTGCTGTGTAACGTCCGTGTGTAATTGAGACACGGACTGCAGAAGTTGGTTATAACAGGTGTTTACTGAATGGAGACAAAACTGGAACTACTATACAAAGTTACTACACAGGCTTATATACAGGGGTGGTCACTACTGGGACTGCAGTATACAGGGGCTGCAGAATATAGTTCCTTCTTCAAGGTACATACACTACAATTCCTCCCCTTTTAGCTAAACAGTACATAACATTCGATTAATAATTAAATAACATATTTACAATTACAGTTGCTATATACATTAGCTGAAGTTAATCAATTATAAATTCAGTCTTTGAGGAGGCTTCCTGATTCTGTCCGGATAACGCCTCTTTGGGGTATCAGGTTCTTCTGGCAAAGTTGATTCGGGATCAACGTCGTTGTTTGGTTCGTCTGCTTCCAATATCACCGATTCTGAGGTAGATGCAATTGGTACTTCGGTTTCATCGCCAGGTGTATAGGATCGTGGTGTAGATTTGACGTTATCCAGTGACTCTAGAATCTGGTCAGCATGGCGTCTTACAATGCTCTCTCCAACGTCCACGGTATACATTAGAGGTCCTTGCCGTGTGCAGATCGTTCCTGGCTGCCATTTCTCTGTGCGGTAGTCCCGGGCCAAAACTGGTTGACCTATCTTGAAACTCCTGGTTGGCCTTTCATTCATATTCTGAAACTGCCTGTTCTCCACATCTCTTCTGATGTTTGGCTTAACCAAATCCAAGCGGCATCTTAGTCTTCGATTGAAGAACATCATGGCTGGAGTTTGGTTGGTAACCGCATGTGTCGCATTCCGGTAGGCAAACAAGAAGTTATCCACCTTGTGTTGTAGGGGTATGTCTTCATTACACATTGCCTTGATAGCCTTCTTGAATGTTTGAACGAACCTCTCAGCCAATCCATTGGTGGCTGGATGATGTGGGGCGGATGTGTAATGCTTAACACCATTGTTCTTTAAGAACCTCCGGAACTCTTCAGACACAAACTGTGGTCCATTGTCGGAGCAAATCTGTTCAGGCAGCCCATTTCTGGCGAATATGGTTCGTAAGACTGTGATAGTTTTTTCTGTGGTGGTTGAGGACATTTTTATTACCTCTGGCCACTTTGAATGTGCATCCACCGCAATTAAAAACATCGAGTCCATAAATGGACCAGCAAAATCAATGTGTACCCTTTGCCATGGAGATGAGGGCCACCCCCATGGATGTAGAGGGGCTTGTGGTGGGGCGTTTTGGACATTCTGGCATCCTGTACAGCTCTTGGTCATCTCTTCGATTTCTCTATCGATTCCCGGCCACCACACAAATGCTCTGGCTAAGTTCTTCATTTTTACCCCTCCCAGATGACCCTCATGAAGCTCATTGAGCACTCTATCCTTCAATTTGGGTGGAATGGCTACTCTGGATCCACACATCAAGGTTCCTCGGCACACTGACAGCTGTTCTCTTCTCGGCGAGAATGCTGGCAACAGTGGTTCGCCATGTGCTGACCATCCCTTCACCGTTAAATCATAGACCCTGGAGAGTGTCGGGTCATTTCGTGTTTCCTTTTCTATGTTTGCATTCGTCACAGGTAGACATTCGACTATGGTCGAGTGGAATATCTCCACAGGATCCACTGCAAGTGCTTCTTCCACCATCGGCAACGGTAGGCGCGACAATCCATCACCATTCCCATGCTGTTTAGTTCCTTTGTACTCGATGTCATATTGGTGTGCCCCTAGGAAAAGGGACCACCTCTGTAGCCGTTGTGCTGTCATTATCGGGACGCCCTTCTTAGGGTTGAAAATGGAGACAAGAGGTTGATGATCAGTTAGTAGAGCAAATTTCTGTCCGTGCAGGTAGTGATTGAACTTCTTCACCCCCCACACCAGGCTGAGGGCCTCTCTGTCAATCTGGGCGTAGTTACGCTCGGCTGCAGTTAACGAGCGTGACGCAAAAGCTATCGGCCTCTCTGAACCATCAAGGGATTTATGTGACAGTACCGCTCCAACGCCGTAGGGAGACGCATCACACGCCAGTCTTATCAGTAGTGATGGGTTGTAGTGAGCCAATACTTCTCTTGAAGTGATCAGGCCTTTACACTTCTGAAAGGCCCGCTTACATTCATCGCTCCATTTCCATATAGCCGGAACTGATGCTACTCCGAATACCAGTCGATTATACTGGTAAAGACCTTTATGAGTGTTTATCGTGAGATATTTCCTAGAGGATTCTTCAACCTCCATCTGCAAATATGCTTGCGCTAGGTCAATTTTTGTAAAACATTTCCCTCCAGATAGTGAGGTGAAAATATCTTCTATCCTCGGAAGAGGATACTGTACTGTGTGAAGGACTGGGTTCACAGTCACCTTGAAGTCCCCACAGATGCGAACCTTTCTTGGCTCCTCAGACTTATTGTTTAACGTTTTCTTCATGACAGGAATGATGGGTGTCGCCCACTCACTCCAGTCTACCTTAGATAACACGCCTGCATTCTCCAGATTCTCCAGCTCTGCCTCGACGGCTGGGCTAATTGCATACGGTACCGGTCTTGCTTTGAAAAACTTGGGAATTGCATTCTCTTCTATTTTTATCGAGGCGGTTACACCTTTAAGAGTTCCCAGTCCTTGTTGAAATACCTCTTTAGCGTCAGCTAAGATTTTTTGACAATCATCCAGGTGTGACGTCGTCATCCTTTTTACCAGCCACAGTCAGTGCCTGAATGGAGTGCCAGTCTAAACTTATCTTTCTGATCCATTCACGTCCCAATAACGGTGGTCCACCATCTTGCAGCATGTACAGATACAATTTCTGTACTTCCTTGCCGTTGTATTCGACAGGCACCCTTATTTTCCCTCTGGGGTATACTTTCTGCCCCGTATATGTCTTCAAGACAATGGATGTGTCTTTCAAGGGTATGTGTGAGAATAGCCGCTCGTAGTCTCGGCGATTCATGACGGTCAGGGCTGATCCTGTATCCAATTCCATTTTGACTTGGGACCCTGCTATCGTGAGGGTGACCCAAATGGTTCGGTGATCCTCTTTTGTGATTATGTTGTGTAGTTTGAGACAGCTTAGTCTCTTGTTCCCGGATTCACTATCGCTCTTCTGGTCTTCGGAACTACTGTCCGTCATCTTTTGTACTTTCCTGTACTTTTCCTTAGTAGTCTTTTTGTTGTCGTTAGTCTTCTTCCCGGACCTGCAAACTCGTGCAATGTGTCCCATCTTTCCGCATTGCCTGCATGTTTTGTCCTTGGACCAGCAGTCCTTCTGGTCATGGGTTGTTCTGCCGCAGCGATAACATTTTTCAAATCCCCATGTCATTTCATGGGTGCCGTATTCCTGTGGCTTTTGCTGTATTTCCGCAGCTCCCCTTGCTGCTGCTTCGTACAATACTGCCACGCTGAAAGCCTTATCTAGCATCAGCTCTTTCTCTGAGAGTAACCTCTTCTGGGTTCCTTCACTCAGGAGTCCACAGACAAATTTCTCCCGTAGGGTATCTGCCAGTCCTGCTCTGAACTGGCAGTGCTTTGATAGCTTGCGTAGTTCCGTAAGGTACTCAGCATTGCTCTCATCTTTATGCTGATTTCTCTTGTGGAATTTAAATCTTTCTGCTATCAGCAGCGGTGTAGGATTTAGGTATTCCTGTAGGATATCAACAATTTCGTTAAAACTCTTCTCCATCGGTTTGACTGGAGTGATCAGGTTTTGCAATAGGCCGTACGTTCTTGCGCCCATTAAGTTTAGTAGTACCGATGCCTTTTTCTCATCGGCTACTTCATTTGCCTTGCAATATACTTCGACTCTTTCCACATACGTGGTCCAGTCTTCTATTGCATTATCGAAGGCAGTGATATTGCCAGTCTTTGGCATCTTGGAGATCTAAGATGGCGCCTCCCGTGCTTTGCCTTCTTCCCCGATTGAACAAAATGGCTCCTCCCGCACTTTGCCTTCTTCCCCGCTGGATTAAGATGGCGCCTCCCACGCTTTCTGTCTTTTCCGCTGCTGCCAGCGCTGTTGCTGGCGTTTTTATGCCTTGATGGTGACACCCTATGGTCTTTGCACACTTCCCCCCGCGCTGCTGCCAGTGCCGCTCTCCGTGGTCCCCGTGGCAAACTGCAGCTCCTCGCGGCTTTCTGCGCTTCTAATTTCTTTTATTTTAATTACTGTTCCCGTCGTCAGAGCAGACCCTATGGGACACTTCCCTCCCTCTTCTCGGGTCTGTATGCTGCCCGGATTCGTAGCACCGGCCGCGCCCTGTGTGCTCCACCCTCTCTCTCTCTCTCTCCCCGACAACGCTGCTCGGCCCCGTTGAAAAGCCACCCGATCGAGCTCTAGCCCGCCGCAGCCCAGGAAGGATCAGTGTGCTACCTGCCACCAGCCTGATTAGCTGGAACACCATAGACTGAATAACCAAGCCCAGCTCTCGACAGCCTCTCCTGCAAATCTTCGAATTCGATGAATCAGAGGGCGGTTGCCCACGGTCGACGCCCGTTTCTTTTGTTTGTTTTTTTTTCTTTTTGGATTTCTTCCTTCTGGCCTCGACCTCGAACAACTTCGCTTCAGGGATGGATCCCCGTGAGGTGGTTCAGAACTGTAGGTAAGTTCGGATCTGTTCGTCGCCAATGTAACGTCTGTGTGTAATTGAGACACGGACTGCAGAAGTTGGTTATAACAGGTGTTTACTGAATGGAGACAAAACTGGAACTACTATACAAAGTTACTACACAGGCTTATATACAAGGGTGGTCACTACTGGTGCTGCAGTATACAGGGGCTGCAGAATATAGTTCCTTCTTCAAGGTACATACACTACATGCTGGGCGCTCATGGTACTGGGGAGCTTGATCGCCAGGGCAATGTTTGCTGTTGGGTCATAAACTCCACACCCCGTGAGTCGTTCGCCAGCAGATACCATGCTGGAACCACCTACATAGATCTTGCGGCCTGTGGGATGCATCCCGGCCCGTAAACCTATGTTCACCTCCCATACCCCTTCTATGGGCTGTTCCAGGATATACTATATTGGCCACGAGCTTTGGCTCGCAAAAGCCCCTCACCTTTGTTGAGTCTGTATGTCCCAGTTAATGTTAGGATCAATCACTGGACACAGACAACAAGAATAACTTTTAACACGTCTTTACTATTCGGAGGTCAGGGCTGAACTGCCCAGCAAATCCTTACACAACACTTATATACCGGTGTGGTCACCACCGGTATTACAGTATACAGCAGCCAAGAGAAAGTAGTACATCTCTTAAAGTAGCTCTCTTAAGGTGGAACAGGTTACATACACCACAATCCTCCCTTTTTAGCTTAACAGTTATATCCCCATTTAACATAACATAATAACATATATACAACTTCATGCAAAACAGTTCAAAGATTCAGTCTCTGAGGAGGCCTCCTGATTCGAGTTGGATAACGCCTTTCAGGGGTCTCTGATTCTCGTTGTTGGGGTGACTCATCTAGTTGGTCTCTTATGGATTGGACATCATCATCAGGTACATTCACTTCTGAGGTAGATGCTTCAGGTTCACTAACCTCTTCCACGGTTGTCTCTGCCGTAACCATGGGTTCGACCCTTGTTCTCGATTCTACCAGTTGGTCAGCATGACGCCGTATTACATTTTCACCAATATCTACCGTGTACATCAGGGGTCCTTGTCTGGCCCGAATTGTTCCAGATTGCCATTTCTCGTTTTTATAGTCCCGGGCTAACACTGGTTGTCCTATTTTGAAACTCCGAGTGGTCTTGTTATTTATATGCTGGAACTGTTTGTTTTCAACTTCCCTCCGCACATTTGGTTTTAACAAGTCCAACCTGGACCGCAACCTCCTGTTATAGAACATCATGGCAGGACTTTGGTTTGTCACTGCATGAGTGGCGTTTCGATATGCCAGTAGGAATTTGTCCACCTTGTGTTGTAGTGGAATCTGACCTTCGCTCATGGCCATTATTGCTTTTTTAAACGTTTGTACAAATCTCTCGGCCAACCTGTTTGTAGCCGGGTGATATGGGGCAGAGGTATAACGTTTCACCCCATTCTTCTTCATGAATCTCTGGAATTCTTCTGACACGAACTGCGGTCCGTTGTCTGAACATATTTGTTCTGGCAATTCATTTCTCGCAAATATCGTTCTTAACACCGCGATCGTCTTTTCCGAGGTAGTGGTAGTCATCTTAATCACTTCTGGCCATTTAGAATGTGCGTCCACCGCAATTAAAAACATGGAGTCCATGAAAGGACCAGCAAAGTCAATATGTACACGTTGCCATGGGGTTGAAGGCCATTCCCATGGATGCAGCAGTGCAATCGGAGGTGCATTTTGCACTTTTTGGCACCCTGAGCAGCTTTTCGTCAGCTCCTCTATCTGTTGGTCGATACCTGGCCACCACACATAAGCCCTAGCAAGGCTTTTCATCTTGACTCCCCCCAGATGACCTTCATGCAGTTCCTTTAGAACTCTCTCTCTTAACTTAGGAGGAATAATCACCCTTGTTCCATACATCAATGTTCCTTGACAGACGGACAGCTGTTCTCGTCTTGCTGAGAATGCCGGTAACAGTGGATCACCATGTGCTGGCCATCCCTTCACTGTCACTTCGTAGACCCTGGACAGTGTCGGGTCGTTCCTGGTTTCTCTTTCAATACTTGCATTGGTGACTGGTAAACATTCGATGATGGTTGAGTGAAATAACTCAACAGGGTCAACCGTCGGTGCCTCCTCCTCTGTAGGTAGTGGCAGGCGCGACAGCCCATCAGCATTACCATGCTGCTTTGTACCTTTGAATTCTATCTGATATTGATGTGCCCCTAGGAAAAGGGACCATCTCTGGAGTCTCTGTGCTGTCATCACCGAAACACCCTTCTTAAGGTTAAAAATGGATACCAACGGCTGGTGGTCTGTCAGAAGCGTAAACTTTTGGCCCTGCAGGTAATGATTAAACTTCTTTACTCCCCACACAAGGCTGAGAGCCTCCCTATCTATCTGAGCATAGTTGCGCTCAGCGGAGGTCAATGATCTGGATGCGAACGCAACTGGCCTCTCCTGGCCATTTGGCAACTTGTGTGAGAGTACTGCCCCAATACCATATGGAGAAGCATCACAAGCCAAACGAATAGGCAGCGTTGGGTTGAAGTGAGCCAACACTTCCTCTGAGGTGATCAATGCCTTGCTTTCGCGAAAGGCCCTCTTACAGTCCTCGCTCCACTTCCATGGTACTCCCTTCTGCAAAAGAGCGTTCAGCGGGTGCAGCACCGTGGATAAATTTGGCAGAAACTTATGGTAATAGTTAATCAACCCTAGAAACGACCTCAATTGGGATACATTATCCGGAGCGGGAGCCTTCACAACAGCTTCGATCTTGTCAGGAGACTTATGAAGCCCCTCCTGGTCAATGACATGACCACAGTACGAGATCCGCTTCTGAAAGAATTCACATTTCTGGCGATTAACTCGAAGACCATATTCTTTCAATCTGGTGCGCACCAGTTCCAAGTTTGCAAGGTGTTCCTCGTCATCATCTCCTGTAATCAGAATATCGTCCAGGTAACATTGTGTACCTGGAATTCCCTGTAATACCTGCTCCATGGCCCTCTGCCAAATTGCTGGAGCCGATGCCACTCCAAAAACCAGTCTATTATACCGGTACAAGCCTCTATGCGTGTTGATCGTGAGATACTGTCGTGACTCTTCCTCAACTTCCATCTGTAAGTACGCCTGCGCCAGGTCTATCTTGGTGAAGTGTTTCCCGCCAGACAACGAAGCGAAGATATCCTCAATCCGCGGAAGCGGATACTGCACCGTGTGAAGCACCGGATTAACAGTGATCTTGAAATCACCACAGATGCGAACCTTCCCCGGTTCCCCCGGCTTGTTGCTCGATGAACGCTTCATGACTGGAACAATGGGCGTGGCCCACTCACTCCAGTCTACCTTAGACAGTACTCCTGAACGTTCTAGCCCTTCCAGCTCAGCTTCCACAGCAGGTCGTATTGCATAAGGTACCGGTCTAGCTTTGAAAAATTTCTGGTTTGCATGTTCTTCAACCTTGATGCTTGCCGTAATTCCTCTCAGTGTTCCCAGTCCCTGTTGGAACACCTCTTTAGCATCGTCCAATATTCTGGACAATCGTTTAGGTTTGACATCTTTTGTACCGGAATCTACCGTTAGTGCTTTTAAGGAATGCCAGTCCATATTTATTTTCCTAATCCACTCCCGTCCCAGTAGTGGTGGACCTCCCTCAGGTAGCACATATAAGTCCATTCCTCGGCTTTCTTTGCCCTTGTGGACCACCTTTACCTCTATCTTCCCGATGGGGTATACTCTTTGCCCCGTGTATGTTTTCAATACAATCTCCGTATCCCGTAGGGGAATATGTGGGAATAACCTTTTGTAATCTTTCTTATTCATGACCGTCAATGCCGATCCAGTGTCCAATTCCATCTTCACTTGGACTCCTGCTATCTGAAGTGTGACCCAAATTGTTTGGAGGTCTGCTTCCTTACCAACATTGTGTACTCTTAGACTACCCAGTTCATTACTGCTGGAGTCTGAATCTGAATTCTGTTCGTTCGAACTGTTCTCTGTCACCTTGTGTACCTTTTTGTACTTTTCCTGCGGTGACTTTTTGTTGCTGGTCTTCTTTCCTGACCGGCATACTTTAGCTATGTGACCAAGCCTGCCACATTTTCTGCATTCCTGATTTTTGAACCAGCACTGGTTCTGATCGTGCGTTGTCTTTCCACAACGATAACATTTTACTGTACTCAAGACCATTTGATTGGTGCAGAGTTCCGGTGACCGTAGCTGCATTTCCACAGTGCCTCTCGCTGCAGCTTCTTGCGATGCTGCAATAGTGACAGCTTTATCAAGCGTAAGATTATTCTCTTCAAGCAGTCGCTTTTGTGTTCCTTCTTTTACCAATCCACACACAAATTTACCTCTCAGCGCATCTACTAGCCCTGTTCCAAACTGACAGTACTTCGATAGCTTACGTAGTTCAATTAAAAATTCAGCGTTGCTTTCGTCTTTCAACTGCGTTCTTCTGTAAAATTTAAATCGTTCCGCTATCATCAGCGGCGTGGGGTTTAAATGATTTTTCAGGACAGTAACAATATTCGCGAAGGTCTGATCCGCCGGTTTATTTGGTGATAGAAGGTGCTTCAATAGCCCGTATGTCTTCGCCCCCATTGAGCTTAATAAGGTTAATGCTTTCTCATCATCTGGTACCTTATTTGCTTTACAATAAACTCCCATGTGTTCTACATACGTGGTCCAATCTTCGATATCACTATCAAAGGTAGTAATGCTCCCATGTTTAGGCATCCCTGCAAGTTTTTAAATTTTTCTTTTTCTCAAAATGGCGGCTTCCCGCGCTTGTCTTCTTCACCCGCCTACTAAAATGGCGGCTTCCCACGCTTGGCGGTCTTTCCCGCGCTCGTCTTCTTCCCCCGCCGACTACAATGGCGGATTCCCGCGTTTGCCTTCTTCCCCCGCTGGCTGCAATGGCGATTGCCTTGCTGCTGCCGTTCTCGCCTCCCCAGCGGTTCTCACTCCCCGACGCTGCTTTGCCTTGCAGCCCCGCTTGCAGCCCGGTCCTTTACACTGGCTGCGTTTGAGTTCTCCGTGGCTCTCGAGCCTTAAGCTGCCCCAGTCGCTGCGCCTCTCGGCCTCGATTGCAGCCCGGCCCTTTCTACCGGCCGTGGCCGAGCTCTCCACCCTTATTCCTCCGTTTTCCCTCCCCTACTCCACAGTCAACGCGGCTGACTTTCTGCTCGTGTCGCTGATCGGCTTACCCACCACCGTGGTAGAAGGGATGATCACTGCCTGTCGCTGATGGAGGGCTTCGTGGTCAGAATTCTTTTTCTTTTTAACCTGGGTTCTCGATGCCTCCCGTGCGATGGTGCTCAGCAGGATGATGAGGGCGGATGCCTCTTCTCGACGCCCGTTTTGAGGACGAAGCTGCCTTGGATGCCGCAGGGTAAGATCGGACTCGTCGCCACTGTTGAGTCTGTATGTCCCAGTTAATGTTAGGATCAATCACTGGACACAGACAACAAGAATAACTTTTAACAGGTCTTTACTATTCGGAGGTCAGGGCTGAACTGCCCAGCAAATCCTTACACAACACTTATATACCGGTGTGGTCACCACCGGTATTACAGTATACAGCAGCCAAGAGAAAGTAGTACATTTCTTAAAGTAGTTCTCTTAAGGTGGAATAGGTTACATACACCACAACCTTCAGATCCATCTGCGAGAGGAGGAGGGTCCAGCGTGCAATGCGGGCACTGCTGACTGTCCCATCTTTAACCCTCCCGTCCAGAAGCATCTGGGTGGGTGTGTGATGTGTGAGGAGGGTGATGGGAGAGGTGCCTGTGAAGATCGAGGATCTTTTCACAGCCCAATACGTGGCCAAAAGGTGCCGTTCGCAAATTGAGTAGCTCCTCTCCACATCAGTGAGTTCTCTGGAGGAGTAGACCACGGGTCTTAGCCTGCCGTGCCGCTCCTGGAGCAGCACAGCACTGAGACTATCCCCGCTGGCCGCTACCTCCAAGAAGAACTCCTTCCCCCCATCGATGGCTCCCAGGGCTGGTGCGGTGTGCAGGTCCCCCTTGAGCTGGACAAATGCTGCCTGGCACCCCTCATCCCAACACCACTCCACTCCCTTGTGTAGGAGTCGGAGCAGAGGGGCTGCTGTGGCTGCATAGTCTTCAATGAAGTCTCTGCAGTACCCCGGTAACCCTAGGAACGACCTCAGAACTCTCACTGTGTTGGGGATCGGTAGCTCTTGGACCGCTTCCCTCCTCGCCTTGTCTATGGCTCTCTCTCCGGCGCGGACTGTCAGGCCCAGGAATTTAACTTCCCGCTGGCCAATCTGCGCCTTTTTCGGGTTCACTTTGAACCCCTTACACTGTAGCAGCTCCAGCAGTTCGGCCAGCAGCGGGCCGTGCTCCCCGACTGAGTCGGTAAACAAAAGCAGGTCATCCACATACTGCACTAACTGGGTGGGCTGACTAAATTCTTTTAAACTATCCGCCATGCACTGGTGGAAGATGCTGGGGCTGTTATGAAAGCCTTGTGGCAAGCAGTTCCAAGTGTACTGTCGCCCTTTAAAAGTAAAGGCAAATTTGTACTGGTCCTCCCGCCTTAAAGGGATGGACCAAAACCCATTCGAAATATCCAGCACCGTGAACGTGGTCGCAGATGCTGGAATACTTCCGATGAGGTCGGCCACTGCTGCCACTGTGGGGGCGCACGCGGGGATATTGCTGTTGAGCGCCCGATAGTCCACCGTGGCTCTCCATGAATTGTCCGGTTTCTTAACCGGCCAAAGCGGAGAATTAACATGGGTGGCTATGGGCCTCAACACTCCCTGCTGTACTAAAGAGGACATGGCTGCTTCCATGTCGGTCTCTGCTTCTCGGGGGAAGCTATACTGCTTCTGGGGCCGGGCCATGGGGTCCCCGTCTACTCTGACCTCAAACCCGGTGACCCTCCTGCAGTCGTGTTTGTGCGTGGCAAACGCGGCCAGGTGGGCTTGCACGAATGCCTGGAATTCCCTCGGGACACCATCGACCATGAGCCCGAGGTTGTAACCCTCTTTCGGCTTCACAGTACACAGGGTCCCCTTCCCTTCCTTTCCTGGGATGACTACCACACCGCCCTCCTTACCCGTGTCGGCTCCCCAGAGGCAATGATTGCGAAGATCCACGAGGATCCCGTGGCCCACGATAAAGTCGGCCCCTAGGATCCTTTTGCCTCCCTCCGCTTCCCACCTCGCCAGGACGCACGTCCACTTGGTCTGGAGCGTGCCCAGCCGGATTGAGAGCGGCTTGGAGAACGCTCCCGCCTGTTCCTTGCCTGTGAATCCCGATAGGATGTATGGAACCCCGCTAGACAGAGGTGAGGTGGTGGGGTTAGCTGCGTGGATCATGGTGCACGATGCTCCCGTATCCAGCAGATAAGTCCCTTTAACCTTCTCTACCTCCATCTGCACGAGCGGTCTCTTCCATCTGTCATACCGGAGATCACACAGGTGGACAGGCTGCGCGTGCTCCAGTCATTGCGGGGAGTCAGATGGGGCTGAGGGAACTACAACACTGGTGGTGGCAGCTATTTTCCCCTGACTGGCCAGGAGGAGAGATCGTAGGGACTGTATCGACTCCAGGAGTGGCTCGATCGCAGCGGGAGGGATACCTGGCCCTGCCTTTTGGGCTGGGGCTGGTGAATTCCTCCCCTTATTCTCCTTCCAGGGATTCTTACAATCCTTTCGCCAGTGGCCATCCTTCCTGCACCCGTAACAGTTCAGCTTATTCTGGGCGGGACTGTTTCCCTCCTGATGCCACTTTTTCTTATTCTGGCCCCCAGGTTTAACCTCATGGACTTTCCCCTTGGGTTGGGGCGTCTCGATACCCCTTATATTTTTAAATGCTATCGTGAGCTGGCGGATCACTGTTTCCTCGGTGGCCTTGGGGCTACGGGGGTCAAACCAGGCCGCAGCCTGGGCTTGGATTTGGGGCAGGCAGTTTGTCATTAGACAACGGAGCCAGTGGGCCAATTGGTCTTGGTCCACCAACGTTCGTGCCGGTGTTCCCGGGCACGCCCTCCGGTAGACTGGCCACAGCCTGTCTGCGAACGCCTGCGGGGACTCCTCTGGGAGCTGTATCGTTCTTTCTACACGGGCAAATGGCTGCCGTCATTCATACCCATGGCCTCCAATATCTCATCCCTTAAGTCATCGTATCCCTTCTGCCCCTTCTTACATTCATCTGATAGGGACTGGAGGAGCTTACCCTCCAGAGAAAACAGCAGCATCTTGGCTTGCTCTGCGTCATCGCAGTCATTAACGCAAGCTGCCTGTTCTATCTCTCTAAAATGCAGTGAGGGGTCTCCCTTTTCGGAGAGCTTGGGGATGTGACTAACCATGGCCCTGAGTTGCTGGGTGCCATGCAGTACTACACCGTCATCGCCGGGCAGGCCGTACCTCCGTTGTCGGAGGGGGTATACTGGTCCTAGCCCTGGCCTATCTAGCGGGGGCTGCTGTACCTCCCCTACCACTTCATCTTCCACCCCCTTATGCTGTCAGACCTCCTGAAAGCTCGGAGCTATGGGTGGTGGCCGTGAAACTTCTGGTTCCCTTGCTGGCTCATCTCTTTGCGCTGCCTGCGGGACCGTTCTGCTTGGGTTGCCGGTAAAGTCCGACTGGCCTGCCTTTGGGCTGATAAGGCATATCATCCCCTTAGCCCTTGCTAAAGCCAGACTCAAGGTTTCTATCTCTTCCCTACAGGGGCCATGATCTGCTTCCTCAAAGCCTCGGTTGCAAGCCAGCCTATATGCTGCCTTTACATCTTTAACCTTCTCCTCCTGTTCTCTTATCTCTTGGGTTAGGCGGGCAATTGTGTCCTGTAACCTTATCTCACTACCTCTTGCCTCTCTGACCTGGAACTCCAAACTCTGCACCTTGTACCTTGCGCTACCTTTGACTTTGGAGGTCTGGCATTCCAGGCGCTCTATTTTTGCTCTTGTATTATTCTTAACTTCAGCGACCCGGCTCTCCAGGCGCTCTATTTTTGCCTGGTGTTCTTTTGCCATCTGCACTCTTTCTTGGTTTAACGCCTGAAGCGCCACTCTCAATTTCTCCTCTGCTAAAGCCTTATCCTGTATCTCTATCTCCTTGTCCTGGATTTCTAGGGCCGATTTCTTAAGCTTGGCAGCCTGTGCTGCTACAACTCCGTCCAACAATAGGACCTGTTTCTTGTAGCACATAAGCCACACTGCTTTCTCTATTGACCCCTTATGTTGTTTACTGGCCGTCCACTGGGCGGCTGCATCTATGGGGCGCTCAGCCTGTAATAGGGTGAGTATCCACTTCTTGGTGATATTCACCTTTCTAAACACATAATCGGACAACCTCTCTTCCATTACGGCTCCTTCGTCCGCACCACTGTCTGCTATATCGCACACTGCTGCCGGGGTCCTGCCGCCGGTCGCCATTCTATAGGGGGTTTTGCGACTTGCTTTGGTCAGTCGGTTATGTCTACGGCTGCCTTATCTCTGAGCGGTTCGGATCGCTCACCCCTTAGTTCTGATCCCCGGACTTATTGGCAGATAGCGATATAGACAAACGAGCAGACCAGTGGTTTGGTACAAAGAAAACCAAAATTTATTAACAGAGAAAATACGATAACAATACTATACAAAAGGATGATATGAATGCAGTACACTTACACTTAACAGGGGAGGAGAAACGGCACATCGAGGGAAAATGGCTAAAATGACAATTCAGCAATCCCCTTAACTCCCACCCTCTACACCTAGCTAGATTATCTTGCGATGGGTCAGAAGTATAATGCTCACCGGTCTGAGATGTTGAAAGAAAAACCTTGCCCCTTTGCCCTGTTGCCTGCCGATGTCACATGGTCCCGGTGTTGCACAGACTTCACCATCCAGGTAGAGATACCCCAGTAATTAAAAGGTCTCTGACAGGGTATCCTACCTCTCTGGACGGGCTCTCCTTCGATGGTCTTCTTCCTTGGTTGGTGGCGAGGCAGGGCGCAGGAGGCGAGGCGAGATAGAGCGAATGGCTTCTCAAGAGGCTAGTTATACCCCCCTCGGTAGCCCTTATCTCTACGTTCAATCAGCTCATTCTTTTGTCTGATTTGAGCGGGCTGGAATTAAACAAAAGGTACCGATCTTGGCCCATCGACTTGGATGGCCGGTAATCGGTTCCTGCCGGTTCTGCAACTGCTCTCCTTTGTCCAACAGGTTCTTTGATGGGGGCCAGCCCAGTCTCGACGGTCCCGCTGATTATTTTGATTGTTTGAGCAAACACCTTGATGGCCTTTATGCGTAGGCCTGATTGTACAATTGGGTTTGTCCCCAATGCATATGCAAAAGTCTTATCTGGTTTCGTGATCTCCTTGCTGCAGACATTGAAATACACAAGCTGTTAGCTTGCCAGGGTCCGAATTGAAACTGACAGGCTTTCGGTCACGAGGTCTGACCGCAGTCATTTTGTTGTGCCCTGGATTTTAAAACTCAGTCTGACCAGGGTTTCTTTTAAAAACCAAATAAATCTTCGGGGGGTGGGAGAGATGCATGAAATTTTCGAATCCTTCAGTGCGGTGTCCAGAATTGGACACAATACTCCAGTTGGGGCCGAACCAGTGCTTTATAAAGGTTCATCATAACTTCCTTGCTTTTGTACTCTCTGCCTCTATTTATGAAGTCCAGGATCCCGTAAGTTTTTTTAACCGCTTTTTCAACCTGCCCTGCCACCTTCAATGATTTGTGCACATATACCCCAGGTCTCTCTGTTCAGGCACCCCCTTCATGATTGTACCCTTTAGTTTATATATCCTCTCCTCATTCTTCCTACCAAAATGTATCACTTCGCACTTTTCTGTGTTAAATTTCATCTGTCACGTGTCCGCCCATTCCACCAGCCTGTCTATGTCCTCTTGAAGTCTATCACTCTCCTCCTCACTGTTCACTATACTTCCAAGTTTTGTGAATGTAAGACCTTCTTCTTCTTCTTCTTCTTCTTTTGAAATTGTGCCCTGTACACCCAAGTCCAAATCATTAATACATATCAAGAAAAGCAGCGGTCCTAGTACCGACCCTTGGGGAACACCACTCTATTCCTTCCTCCAGTCTGAAAAACAACCATTCACCACTACTCTTTGTTTCCTGTCACTTAGCCAATTTCATATCCATGCTGCCACTGTCCCTTTTATTCCATGGGCTTCAACTTTGCTGGCAAGCCTATTATGTGGCGCTTTGTCGAATGCCTTTTGGAAATCCATGTACACCACGTCAACCGCATTGCCCTCATCAACCCTCTCTGTCAGCCCATCAAAAAACTCAATCAAGTTAGTTAAACACGATTTGCCTTTAACAAGTTCAGGCTGGCTTCCCTTAATTAATCCACACTCATCCAAGTGACTGTTAATTTTGTCCCAGATTATTGTTTCTAAAAGCTTCCCCACCACCGAGGCTAAGCTGACTGGCCTGTAGTTGCTAGGTTTATCCTTACACCCTTTTTTGAACAATGGTGTAACATTTGCAATTCTCCAGTCCTCTGGCACCACCCCTGTATCCAAAAAAGATTGGAAGATTAGGGTCAGCACCTCCGCAATTTCCACCTTTACCTCCCTCACCATCCTAGGATGCATCCCATCCAGTCCTGATGACTTATCTATTTTAAGTACAGCCAGCCTTTCTAGTACCTCCATCTAGTATTTCGGAGGGTTGTGGGGCTGGAGGAGGTTGCAGAGATAGGGAGGGGCGAGGCCGTGGAGGGATTTGAAAACAAGGATGAGAATGTTAAAATTGAGGCGTTGCTTAACCAGGAGCCAATGTAGGTCAACGAGCACAGCGGTGATGGGTGACCAGGACTTGGTGATATCGAGGAACTGCAAAAGGTGTGCAAAAGATTTACAAGAATGATACCAGAATTGAAAGGTTATACCTATCAGGAAATATTGAACAGGCTGGGGCTCTTTTAGTCATAGAGTCATAGTCATAGAGTTTTACAGCACAGAAAGAGGCCCTTCGGCCCATCGTGTCTGCGCCGCCCATCCCTCCCTGTCCAGTCTAATCCCATTTTCCAGCATTTGGTCCATAGCCTTGTATGCAATGGCATTTCAAGTGCTCATCCAAATGCTTCTTGAATGTTGTGAGGGTTCCTGCCTCTACCACCCTTTCAGGCAGTGAGTTCCAGCTTCCAACCACCCTCTGGGTGAAAAAGTTCCTCCTCAAATCCCCCCTAAATCTCCTGCCCCTTACCCTGAATCTGTGCCCCCTTGTTATTGACCCCCCTACTAAGGGGAAAAGTTCCTCTTTATCTACCCTATCTATGCCCCTCATCATTTTGTACACCTCAATCAGGTCCCCCCTCAGCCTCCTTTGCTCCAAGGAAAACAACCCCAGCCTGTTGAGTCTTTCTTCATAGCTGAGGCGCTCCATCTCAGGTAACATCCTGGTGAATCTTCTCTGCACCCTCTCCAAAGCAATCTAGAAAAGAGAAGGTTAAGGGATGATAGAGGTCTTTATGATTATGAAAGGGTTTGATAGGCTTAGACGTAGAGAAGATGTTTCCACTCGTGGGGGAGACCAGAACTAGGGGTCATAAATATAAGATAGTCACTAATAAATCCAATAGGGAATTCAAGAGAAACTTCTTTACCCAGAGAGCGGTGAGAATGTGGAACTCGCTATGACAAGGAGTGGTTGAGGTGTATAGTATAGATCCCTTTAAGGGGAAGCTAGATAAACACAAGAGGGAGCAAGGAATAGAAGTTTATGCTGATAGGGTTAGATGAGGAGGGGTGGGAGGCGGCTCGTGTAAACACCGGCATGGACCTGTTGGGCCGAATGGCCTGTTTCTGTGCTGTAAATTCCACGTAATTCTATGTAATTGCTCTTTCAGGCACTCGGGAGGGATTAAAGGGGGTGGAGACCCATCACATTGGGTATCTGCCTCCCTTTACCTCGCTCTGAGACTTTTGGGTCTTCCCCAAATTGGTGAAGTAGAGTCTACACCAATAGCAGCTAACAGGCCCAGCTTTGGGCCTCCTGCCTTAATTTCTTCTTGTGTGTCTAGCGGCACACATTTACAGTGACATCTGAAGAAGCTGGCAGTGACCCTTGAACTGGGACCACCTCGGCTTAGAGGCTGCAAAATGAAGAGGACCAAAAAGGTAAGTCTGGACTTTCCTTTTCATATTGCTGTTTGTGGGATCTTGCTGTGCGCATTTCCTACATTGCAACAGTGACTGCACTTCAAAAAGTACTTCAATGGCTGTAAAGCGCTTTGGGATGTTCTGAGGTCGTGAAAGGCGCTGTATAAATGCAACATTTCAGGGGCTCATCAAATTTTCTCCAACATTAGCCAGAAGGCCCATAACTGCAGGCTTCTTTCTCTATCCTCAGCGCGAGGTGATTGGGCCAAAGGGCGTTGCTCAGATGGCTAGCTAGTTCTTGTTGTCAGTGTTCAGAAAGCGGGAGCTGTTTAATGAAAATAATGAAAGCTGCTGAAAAGTAGCACCTTGGTTGTTCCAAGTGTCCTGTTCAATAGCGAGGGCTGCAAGTATTTGTGTCGGTATAAGTAACGTCCCCATAAGTGTCGATGCTTTTTGAAATTACTTCTGCTCATTTCCCATTGAATGGTCTTCATCTCCCTTTTTCTGTATCTTTACTTAACTGGATGATTAAAAGGCAATCTGTAACTCAGACAGCATTTCAGACAAATAGATTTCACAGTGCTTCGTCGCGAACCATGTTATCGCACTTATCGCACTGTACAGAGGCAGTGCTCTTTCTGTACACTGAAACCATCGCACATGAAGTATCACATGTGAGGAACTCAGAGACATGTGCAGAGTCATGGAACAGGCCAAAAGTCCACTTGGTGCCATTTCTATTTCCAGTTTGTGGCTTATTGCTTCTTCCACCTGATTTTCAATCGCGTCACCATTGGCGGCCGTGCCTTCAGCTGTCGAGGCCCTATGCTCTGGAATTCCCTCCCCTAAACCTCTCCGCCTCTCTACCTCTCTTTCCTCCTTTAAGTCGCTCCTTAAAACCTACCTCCTTGACCAAGCTTTCGTTCGCCTGTCCTAATATCCCCCTAATATTTCCCACATTACAACAGCGACTCCACTTCAAAAGCACTTCATTGGCTGTAAAGCGCTTTGAGACGTCCAGTGGTCGTGAAAGGCGCTATATAAATGCAAGTCCTTCTTTCTTTCTATGTGGCTCGGGGTCAAATTCTCTTTGCTGACACTCCAGTGAAGCGCCTTGGGAAGTTTTACTGTGTTAATGGCGCTATATAAATACAAGTTGCAGTTGTCTAGCGATGCTGCCTGCCCATTGTGAAAGAGTCCATTCATTTTTTTTCCCATTTGAATCGACCCATAATGGATTCTCTGTGGTGATGCCAATCTTTATTTCTGGGAACGTTTGCAGAAATCAATGGAAGAAGTGCTTGCAATAAAGCCACAAATAAACGGTCGTCAATTTTTTTGGAGCTTCAGGAAGACAGAGCCGATACTGAGCGTTCCCTCGACACGATGACAGCCCAGGACACAATCTGCTATTAGGAACATAGGAACAGGCGTAGGCCATTCAGCCCCTCCAACCTGTTCTGCCATGGCTGATCTGTATCTCAACTCTAACCGCCTTTGCTCCATATCCCTTAATACGCTTACCCAACAAAAACCTATCGATCTAGATCTTGCAAATTTCAATTGACCCCCAACATCCACAACCTTTTTTTTGGTGGGGGAGGTGGGTGGGGAGTGTAGAGAATTCCAGATTTCCACTAACCTTTGTGTTAAAAAGTGCTTCCTGGCTCTAATTTTCAGATTCTGGCCCCTTTGATCTGGATTCCCTGCACCAGAGGAAATAGTTTCTCTGCAGCTACTCTATCGAATCCCTTTACCATTTTAAGCACACTGTCACAAAATGGACCCCTGCCCGACGTGTCCCAAAGGTTTAGCATGGCCCCTGTTATGTTCATTAATAACTAGTCATTTTTATTAAGAACAGCTAGCTTTTGCTAGACACTTTATTGAGCACATGTGGACTAGGTACAGTATCTGTAGAGGCACCCATCTTGACTGCTGCCTTGTGGGTAGCCTGGTGCATCATGGGTAGCCCACTCTTATAAACATACAGCACCACCTAGTGTACCATTCCAGAATGACAGGTTACTGATCATTACATCCCCCTTTATTTGAGGTTAAACAAAATCAGTATCAATCAATATCAATCAATCATAACAACATAAACATCTTCAACAGTCAATACATTTTCAATGTAGTTTTCTTTGTACTCAAAGATGAAGTCTATCAGGCTTTTTTACTTCACGTGTGGATCTTCTCAGCACGGGTAAGTCTGATGTGTTTTCATGAGAGCCTGTATGTGTATTTGTGTTAGATTGTTCTGGTGGTGAGTGACAAGATTCAGTTGCGGCATTGTCATCGATTTGCTCTTCGATAGTCTCTTGTGTTTTTAGGAGGGAACGGCGGTTCCTCCTGAGAATCTGTCCTTCCTCAGTTTTAACAGTGTATGACCTTGGTCCTACTTCCTCAAGAACTGTAGCTTTCCTGTTCCATGCATCTGGATCTTCAATCCTGACAACATCATCCCTTGTCAATGGTTTCAGAGTTTTGGATGACTTGTCATAGTATGATTTCTGTTTCAGCTTTAACAGTTGAAGTCTCTGTCTCAGTTCCTTACTCTGCTTTTCTTTTGCACAGCAGGGTAGCATGGTACGCAACTTGCGACCCATTAGGAGTTCAGCAGGTGAAGAACCAGAGTCTAAAGGTGAGGCTCGGTAGCTCAGCAGGGCGAGATAAGGATCAGACTTGCTTTCTGTCGCTTTCTTCAGTAGCTGCTTGAGAACTTGAACACCTTTCTCTGCCTTACCATTCGACTGAGCATACAAAAGACTGGATGTGATGTGTTGAAAGTCATAATGTGCTGCAAACTGTTGCCACTCCTTACAGTTGAAGCACGGACCATTGTCGCTAACGGCAATCCTGGGAATTCCATGTCTGGCGAAGATGGATTTCACATGCATTAGGACACTGCTTGCTGTGGTGCTTGAGAGCAGTGCCATCTCAGGATAGTTAGAATAGTAGTCAATCACCATTAGATAGTCTTTACCATTTAAATGAAAAAGGTCCATACCAACCTTTTGCCATGGTGCTGTTGGTATGTCAGCTACTATCATTGGTTCCTTTGCTTGTTTGTTTTGGTGTTTCTGACATGTCTCACATTTGCCTATCATGTTCTCAATGTCCTTATTTATGTCAGGCCAATAAACAGTGTCTCTTGCTCTCCTTTTGCATTTTTCAATTCCGAGGTGTCCCTCATGAATCCTTTTGAGCATGTCTTGACGTAGAGCCTGTGGAATGACTATTCTGTTCTGTTTTAGTAATAGTCCACTTGCGACACTCAATTCTGACCTTATGTGAAAATATTTTGGACAGGTACCTTTTGGCCAACCATGATGAATGTTCTCTATTACTGTTTGTAATACTGTATCTTTTACTGTTTCTTCTGCTATTTGCTTTGATTTTGTGTCTGACATGGGCAGCGCAGCAGTGACCATACTCACGTGAACATCCACGTCTTCTTCAGTAGAGCTCACATGACTCATTGTGGGTGCTCGGGATAGTGCATCTGCTAACACTATGTATTTGCCTGGTGTGTAGATCAGTTCAAAGTCATATCTTTGCAGCTTCATCATGAGTCGTTGAATCCTTGGAGATATCTCATTCAGGTTCTTTTTTATGATGGCAACCAGTGGGCTGTGGTCTGTCTCAACTGTGAAGGTGGGAAGTCCATATATGTAGCCATGAAACTTTTCTAGTCCAACTACCAAGCCTAGACATTCCTTTTCAATCTGGGCGTATCGACACTCAGTATCAGTCATAGACCTGGAGGCATAGGCAACAGGCTTCCAATCTTCACCCTCTGCTTGTAGCAAGACCACACCTAGGCCATCTTTTGATGCATCCGTTGACACTTTGATTCTTTTTGTTGGGTCAAAGAAGGTGAGTACAGGTGTGGTTGTCAGCACTGTTTTGAGGTTTATCCACTCTTGTTCATGTCTTTCTGTCCATGCGAACTCATTTGTTTTACGTAGCAGGTCTCGCAGACAGGCTGTCTTGGCTGACAAGTTAGGAATGAACTTTCCAATGAAGTTTATCATCCCCATGATGCATAGCACTCCTTTTTTGTCAGTGGGTCGGGGCATTTTGAGTATGGCGTTTACTTTTTCCATATCTGGCTCTATTCCTTTACCAGATAGATTATCTCCTAGGAAAGTGACTTCCTGGACGCCAAACTGACACTTGGCTTTGTTGAGCTTCAGTCCATTCTGGCGTATGCTCTGTAGCACTTTAGTCAGTCTCTCATTGTGTTCTTTCAGTGTGGAGCCCCAGATGATGATGTCATCAACATAGACCCGAACTCCTTCCAGACCTTCAATTATGTGTTCCATCGCTCTGAAAGATTTCAGATGCAGATATTATCCCGAAAGGCATTCTGAGGAAACAATACATGCCAAATGGTGTGTTGAAGGTACAGTATTTGGTGCTCTCTTCATCCAGTTTTAGTTGCCAAAATCCTTGTGAGGCATCGAGCTTTGTAAAGTATCTGGCACCTGACATTTCACTGGTGATTTCTTCTCGCTTGGGAATCTGGTAGTGTTCACGTTTTATGTTTGCATTTAAGTCCTTTGGATCCATGCATATTCTTAGATCATTGTTCTTTTTCTTTACACATACCATGGAGTTAACCCAGTCTGTTGGCTCTTTGACTTTCCTGATGACTCCTAGTGTGGTCATTCTGTCCAGTTCATTCTTGAGCCGGTCACGCAGGGGTGCTGGAACTCTTCGTGGAGCATGTACCACTGGCTGAGCATCCTCCTTTAGCTGGATCTTGTAAGTGAATGGTAGAACTCCAAATCCTTTGAACACATCCTGGAAATTATTTACTACAGAATCCACCGAGTCATCTGGTCTGCTTATGGCACAGTTTATATGGTATACTCTCTTGACCAGTTCTAAGTCCTCACAAGCTTTGTCACCCAGTAGTGAATCAAGTCCTTCAGCCACAACAGAAAACATGAGATGATGCACTTTGTCTTTGACTGTCACTTTAAGTCTGCATACACCTAAGCTATCTATTTTCTGTCCATTGTAGTCCTTCAGTAGTACTGACCTTTTCTGTATTTTGGGCTTTTCTTTCATGTTTTTAATGTCACTCATACTGATTAAGTTTGCTTTTGCCCCAGTGTCCAATTTCAATGTAACTAATGCTCCATTTATCTGCAGTGGGATCATCCATTTGTCCTCTTTTACTGCATTAATTTTATGTTCAGCATTGTCCATATCTGAGGGCTGCACATTTTCTGTATCATTTTTGACATTGTCACATGACACCATTCGTACAAATCAGTGTCCTCAATCACATTAACTCATTGCCCTTTCTTTGTTTTTACTTTTGAAAAGCATTGTTTAGCAAAGTGATTCTTTCCATTACACTTTGTGCACATTTTTCCAAATGCTGGGCATTGTCTTAACTGGTGTTTGTAACCACAGCGTTTACAATTAAAAATTTCATCCTCCAATTGCTTTTCATTTCTGTTCTGCCCATGTTTCTTCCCCTTGTAGGACACAGCACCGACAGCAGCATTATCACTCATTACAATTGCATCATTATTGATTTCACTGAAAGTCTTCGCGTGCTTTCGAGCTAGCTCGCTGGCTTGGCATATTTTCACAGCAATTTCCAATGTTAGTTCGGTTTCTCTCAACAGACGTTCCCTGAGTTTTTTTTATCATGAATACCAAACACAATCTGGTCACGAATCATGGATGCTTTCAGCTCAGAGAAATTACATGTCTGTGCTTCCAGTTTCAGATCAGTTATAAAGCTATCAAAAGTCTCATTTTGCTGCTGTGTCCGAGAACAGAAGATGTACCTCTCATAGGTTTCATTCTTTTTGGGAGAACAATGTGTATCAAACTTCTTTAGCACATCGTCTAATTTTCCTCTGTTCTCCTCTGGATTAAATACAAATGTATTAAATACCTCTATCGCCTGTGGGCCTGCAACCGTGAGCAGCAATGCTATTTTCCTTGCATCTGGCTTCGTACTGTACCCGATGGCAGCAATGTAGAGTTCGAATTGTTGTTTAAAAGTCTGCCAATTGTAGTCGATATTTCCTGTGAGTTTCAAATGCTCTGGTGGCTTCAAATTCTCCATGTCGCATTGCACAATATTCAGCAGATCTTACCAATCCTGGTACCATGTTATGTTCATTAATAACTAGTCATTTTTATTAAGAACAGCTAGCTTTTGCTAGACACTTTATTGAGCACATGTGGACTAGGTACAGTATCTGTAGAGGCATCCATCTTGACTGCTGCCTTGTGGGTAGCCTGGTGCATCGTGGGTAGCCCACTCTTATATACATACAGCACCACCTAGTGTACCATTCCAGAATGACAGGTTACTGATCATTACAGCCCCCCTGTCCAATTCCAAGGTCCAAGCTCTATCAAGATCAGTGTCTCCACGGGCTTTAATGGGAATTTGCCAGTAACTGCTCCCTCACAGTGCAGAGGTCTTGCAGGACCAAGCAACATTTGAGAAGCCACGAGGAGGACAATTTCATGAAAATTTCAAAAACTGAGATTGATAGGTTTTTATTAGGTAAGGGTATTAAGGGTTACTGAACCAAGGCAGGTGGATGGAGTTAAGCTACAGATCAGCCATGATCTAACTGAACGGCAGAACAGGCTCGAGGGGCTGAATGGCCGCCTCCGGCTCCTATGTTTCTATATAATTCCATAATGTTGGGGCTGTGGCGGAACCACCAGAGGATTACGGACAATTGCATATAATTCCCTTTACAGCAATGTAGTACAGCTGGGGGCTGCACCTTTAATGTATCTGTTAACTGTACTAGGGCTTCTTTCCTGTACTCTGCGTGATGACGCCATGCCGTCCGTCACGTGATCTCTCAACGGCGGGAAGAACATGATGACGTCATGACGTCAGAGCTCGGAACCTTCTAGCAGTAGAGCTCGGAACCTTCTAGCAGTTGAGCTCGGAACCTGCTAGCAGTTGAGCTCGGAACCTGCTAGCAGTTGAGCTCGGAACCTTCTAGCAGTTTCCAGAGAGGCTTTCAAGCAGACCAGACCTATTTGCATTGTATCCTACAGTTTCCTGTACAGCTTCGTTTGTTCATTAAATTTTATTGTTTTTGATTTTCTGAGTCGATCTCAATTCTTCAGCTAGGAACCCCAGTTCCTACAGGGCCTTTTAAACATAGAATTACATAGAATTTACAGCACAGAAACAGGCCATTCGGCCCAACTGGTCTGTGCTGGTGTTTATGCTCCTCCACACGAGCCTCCTCCCGCCCTACTTCATCTAACCCGATCAACACATTCTTCTAATCCTTTCTTCCTCAGGTACTTATCTGGCTTCCTCTTCACCTCAACTACTCCCTGTGGTAGTGAGTGCCACATTCTAACCACTCTCTGGGTAAAGAAGTTTCTCCTGAATTCTTCATTGGATTTATTAATGGCTAACTTATATTTAGTTTTGGACTCCCCATAAGTGGAAACATTTTCTCTACATCTACCCTATCAAATCCTTTCATAACCTTTAAGATAAACCTGTAAATGCAATGAGCTGGGCTACAATTATAGTCTAGGGTTTTATTTTCAATTTATTCTCTGAACTGGGAACCATGGTTCTGTGAGGAAGGGCTAAAGATCAATATTTACAATTAAACAGTGAACATCAGTAGTTCACTCATCAATGCCACTCTTTGACCATGTCATGTGCTGCTGTGCATGGGGGGATGTCCAGTTGGGAATGTAGCCGTTGTTTCACTGTCCAGTGTCCAGGCTGTTCAGTCCATTACCTGTGTCGCAATGATACATTGGGCTGTTTCCTTGAAAATCTGTGGTAACAAATGTGCTGGCAGTTCATTTATTGACATGTTCGAATGACTAATTCACTGCATAATGGAATGCAGAGGCAATGGGGTCGATTTTCATTGACCCGTGGATCGGGATTGGAGGCGTGCAGGGGGTTAAAGTCCTGAATTCGGGGGTCCCGACCCCATCCCGCCCCCAACCCGCCTCCATGTAAGTTTCAAAGGAGGCGGGTACCCGCCCCGCACTGGGACCCGCCTACCCGAGGCGGGAAGGGATTAGTGCCAATTAACTGCCTGTTAACAGTGTAGAAGGACTCAGGTTAGAAGTAAGACTGTCAGTGTTTGACAGCTTCAAACAGCTGTGAACCACTGATATTTCATCTGTCCAAATGTCTTGACAGATGAAATTTCAGTCTGTGACATCACCTGTTGCTGGGTGGCACTTAATTGGCCTGCTGAGCCCGCTGGGCGGGCTCAACAAGGTCAATCAAGTCAAAATCGCGTGGATTGGCCGCATCTCGATGGAGGCGGGACTACAACCCCGAAAGTTGTAGTCCCGCCTCCTTCCCGACTTCTGAATGAAAATCACCCCCAATGGGTGGTTTATTTGTCATTTAGTCAGTCATCAAGTCTGTGTGGGGGTTGCGGGGCGGGGCGGGGGGGGGGGCGGGCTGGTGGAATATGTCTGAAAATCGCTGAGCCCAGATGTTAAACTAGGTGTAAAGATTTAACTGGGATTGACAAATTATGGAAAGCGGTTGCTAAAATAAATCATTGGCTTTCCTATGTGTCGCAGACTAGGTCAGCCGAGCGCAGCTCAATTGGTAGCACGCTCGCATCTGGATTGTCGGTTCAAGTTCCACTCCAGAGACTTGAGCACAAAAATCTAGGTTGACCCTCCCAGGGTGGTACTGAGGGAGTCCTGCATTGTCAGAGGTGCCGTCTTTCGGATGAGATGTTAAACTGAGGCCCTGTCTACTCTCTCAGGTGGACGGAAAAGATCCCGTGGCACTATTTCGAAGAAGAGCAGGGAAGTTATTCCTGGTGTCCTGGTCAATATTTATCCCTCAATCAACATTAAAAAAAAATTATCTGGTAATTATCACATTGCTGTTTGCGGGAGTTAAACCGAGACCCCGTCTGCCCTCTCTCAGGTGGACGTAAAAAAATCCCGCGGCACTATTTCGAAGAAGAGCAGAGGAGTTCTCCCTGGTGTCCTGGTCAATATTTATCACTCAATCAACATCCCAACCCCCCCCCCCCCAGATTATCTGGTCACTATCACATTGCTGTTTGTGGGATCTTGCTGTGCACAGATTGGGTGTCACGTTTCCCTACATTACAACACTTCGAAAGTACTTCACTGGCTGTGAAGCCCTTTGGGATGCCCAGGCGCTATATAAATGCAAGCTCTTCCCTTTCTTATGTTTAAAGGCAAGTGCCAAAAAAAATGGAAATGGCCTAACGCGCGAACTTGGGTGGGCTCTGATGAGGATGTCAGGAGGCTACAGTGTGATTTGGACAGGTTGGGGGAATGGGCGGATACGTGGCAGATGCACTATAATGTGGATAAATGCGAGGTTATCCACTTTGGGGGTAAAAACAGGAGGGTAGATTATTATCTAAATGGCAATAGATTGGGAGATGGGGAAGTGCAGAGGGACCTGGGTGTTCTTGTGCACCAGTCACTGAAGGAGAGCATGCAGGTGCAACAGGCGATTAAGAAGGCAAATGGTATGTTGGCCTTCATATCAAGGGGGTTCGAGTATAGGAATAGGGATACCTTACTACAGCTGTACAAGGTGCTGGTGAGACCGCATCTGGAGTATTGTGTACAGTTTTGGTCGCCCCATCTGCGGAAGGATGTTCTTGCCATGGAAAGAGTGCAACGGCGATTCACCAGGCTGATACCTGGAATGGCGGGAATGACCTACGAAGAGAGATTAAATAGTTTGGGCTTGTACTCTCTGGAGTTTAGAAGATTGAGAGGGGATCTCATCGAAACATATAAAATTATGGCAGGCCTGGACAGGCTGAATTCAGAGAGAATGTTTCCAATGGCCGGGGAGCACAGAACCAGGGGCCACAGTCTAAAAATAGCGGGCAAATCATTTAAAACAGAGATGAGGAAGAATTTCTTCACTCAAAGAGTGGTGAGCCTGTGGAATTCCCTGCCACAGAGGGCTGTGAAGGCTAATTCAATAAATATTTTCAAGAGAGAATTGGATATATTTCTGAAGGCTAAGGGGATTAAGGGTTACGGAGAAAAGGCGGGGACGGGGTACTGAACTGGTAAGATCAGCTATGATCTCAGACGAAGATCAGCCATGATCTCATTGAATGGCGGAGCAGGCTCGAAGGGCCGAATGGCCTACTCCTGTTCCTATCTCTATGTATCTATGAACTTGATCAGAAAAATGGGAAGCCTTTTAAAATCCACGAGTCAACCATAAAAATATATTCACTGGCAAAATGCTGGAGCAAAATCACCGCTCCTCAGAACCAAATGAAAGGCTTGGGAGAGTGAAGCCGGCAGTGTCACCTGTAATAATATCAGCAAATAGTGATGATATTTGTCTGTGTTTGATTACTTATGCCTTACAGCATATTTGTCTGTGTTTTTGATTACTTGTGCCTGACCAGCAGAGGTCATGTGAGAGACAAGCAGTCCAGAGGAGTTTTACTTTCAGTTTCTTTCTAGATGCATCACAGCATAGTGTGTTCTGTAAAAAGCTGTAGAAAGTCTTGAACAAGACTTTAGATTAAACAACATTCTCTTTCAGAAATGAGTCTTTATTGAACCCAAAAAGAAATCAAAACATGATGTCAGAAGTGGCTGAAAGAGAAAAAATCTGAAGTTAGCAACTTGATGGGACAGTGAAAGCAGTTGTGGCAAGTAAGCGAAATCAGCTCTCCACATATTAGCAAGCCAGAAGAGAACATCGTTGCTTACCATTAGAGAATAGCTAACAAAGTGAAAAAATGGAAGGTTTACTCCCACCGGCGACGCTTCAATTGACAGGTAATGTGGCTGAAAATTGGAGAAGGTTCAAACAACGTTTAGAGTTGTATTTAGCGGCAGTCGGAGCTGACGAGAAAAGTGATAAACAAAAATCGTCCGTGTTCTTACATGTCGTGGGTGATGCAGCGCTGGAGGTATATAATAATTTCATATTTGCTGTTGATGGAGACAAAATGAAGCTAGATAAAATAATGGAACAGTTTGAGGCCTACTGCATACCTAAACGCAACGTGACCTTTGAGAGGCACAAATTTTTCACATGTGTACAGAAAATCGGCGAGACTATTGATCAGTATGTGACTGAACTGAGAAACCGGAGCAAATCGTGTGAATTTGGGGGACTCACAGACTCGCTGATAAAAGACAGACTGGTGTGTGGTATTCCAGATAATGGTCTAAGGGAAAGACTGCTAAGAGAGCAAGATCTAGACCTGGGAAAAGCCATAGCACTGTGTAGGGTTACAGAGACTGTGAAGTTGCAGGCAAAGGAGCTGTTCAGTGACAGTAGCTGCAACGTGGATGCAGTGAGAAAGAACGGATACAAACCGTTTAACAAAGAGAGCGCCAATGTGAAAAAAGAGACGTGGCCAACAAACGAAAATGAAAGAGACAATCGGAAGTCATGTAGTCGATGCGGTACACAGCATCCACCAAGAAAGTGTCCAGCATATGGTAAAACATGCAATAGATGCAACAAAAACAACCATTATGCCCGTTGCTGTAAGAACCAAGCGCAACAAAGCAAGGTCCATACAGTAGATGAAAGCGAGACAGAGGAATTCAATGTAGATGTTGTGTCTGAAAGCAAAAAAGAAAGAGACTGGATGTTGACACTAAAAGTGAATGACATACACATTCCATTTAAATTGGATACTGGAGCACAAGTTAATGTGATATCAGAGACCGATTTTAAGAGAATTAGACCCAGACCAAAGTTACATGGAATACAAGTGAAAGTGACCGGATACTCAGGTACTGATATACCAGTGAAAGGAAAATGCATTGTCAAAGTAACACACAAGGACAGAGAGCACACGCTAGCATTAATCGTGGTGCCAAAGGATGTGCAAGCCATACTAGGGTTAAAAGCCTGTGAGAGACTGAACCTGGTAAAGAGAGTCCTCGTTGTGGAAAGCAAAGGAGAGACAGTCTATGATGAACTCATGAAAGAGTACAAAGACCTATTTAAGGGTCTAGGCTGCATTCCAGGAGAACACACGATCAGAGTAGATAAAAGTATAACACCGGTCATACATCCATGCAGAAAAGTTCCATTTGCTCTTCAAAAGCAAGACTGCTCACCTGATATAGCAGAATCACAGAATCACAGAATCTACAGTGCAGATAGAGGCCATTTCGGCCCATCGAGCCTGCACCGACACATATCCCACCCTATCCCTGTAACCCCACGTATTTAATCCCCTAACACTAAGGGTCAATTTATCTTAGCCAAATCAACCTAACCCGCACATCTTTGGACTGTGGGAGGAAACCGGAGCACCCGGAGGAAACCCACGCAGACACAGGGAGAATGTGCAAACTCCACACAGACAGTCGCCCGAGGCCAGATTTGAACCCGGGTCCCTGGCGCTGTGAGGCAACAGTGCTAACCACTATGCCACCGTGCATCCAGAGTACTGGAACTGCAGGGCGGAACTATCAGTGGTCGAAGACATCATCTACAAAGGAAGTAAAATAGTTATCCCAAAGAGTCTGAGAAGAGAGATGCTAAAAAAGATCCATGGAGGACATCTGGGAATCGAAAAGTGTAAGAAAAGAGCACGAGAGGTGATGTACTGGCCACAAATCAACCAAGATGTGACAAATGAGGTGTCAAACTGCACAATATGCCTGAAATATCGAGCAAGCAATCCGATAGAACCACTAAAGCCACACCCAGCACCAGACAGACCTTACCAGAAGGTAGGCGCTGACCTATTCGTATGTCAAGGGAAGGACTATCTTGTCGTCACAGACTATTACTCCCTGTATCCAAAGGTTTGTAGACTGTACACCACCACTGCAGAAGCTGTGATAAGAAGTATGAAAGCCATATTCTCCAGACATGGCGTGGCAAGCGAGGTCTTCACAGACAACGGACCCCAGTTTAACAATGCAAATTTCCGACACTTTGCCAAAGAGTGGGACTTTGTCCACACAACGTCAAGTCCTCACTATCCACAGTCCAATGGACTAGTGGAAAAATCAGTCCAGACAGTGAAAAGACTGATGTACAAGGCAAAAGACAGTGGCACTGACTTCTACCAAAGCATGCTTGTATACCGCACAACGCCGCTCGAGTGTGGTATGTCACCAGCCCAACTCCTGATGGGACGTCGGCTAAGGTCAAACCTACCCATCCCGGAGAACCTCCTGAAAACAAAAGAGGGGGAGAAAGTGAGGAAGTTCAAAGAGCAACAGAAAGAAAAGCAAAAGTACTACTATGACAGAGGAACACAAAACCTACCTGAACTCCACACTGGTGACCAAGTAAGGTTGAAAGACAAAACAAACACATGGACTCAGAAGGGAACTGTCCTGAGTGAAGTTCAACCAAGATCATACACCATTCAGACAGATGAGGGTGCTGTTCTGAGAAGAAATCGTCGCGATCTTCTCACGGGACCAGCCACAGCAGGTCAAGAGACTGATACTGGTGAACAACCTGATCACACAGCTGAGAACCAATCATCTGAGGCAACAACTCAGATTCAAGGACAATCAATCAGAAAATCCTCAAGACACGTGAAGCCTCCTGAGAGACTCATTGAGCAAATTTAAGGACTATTGTTAAAGAAGGAAGTAATGTTATCTTATTCTTTCTTCAAGTTCTAGTGTATTGACATATTTCATGTAAACATACAAAGCAAGGGTAAAAAACCTTGATCATGATAATGATAATGTAAGTTCATTAAATGTTGTTAGTTAAAAGTAAAATACTTTTGTTTTAAGAAAGGGAGATGTAATGATATCAGCAAATAGTGATGATATTTGTCTGTGTTTGATTACTTATGCCTTACAGCATATTTGTCTGTGTTTTTGATTACTTGTGCCTGACCAGCAGAGGTCATGTGAGAGACAAGCAGTCCAGAGGAGTTTTACTTTCAGTTTCTTTCTAGATGCATCACAGCATAGTGTGTTCTGTAAAAAGCTGTAGAAAGTCTTGAACAAGACTTTAGATTAAACAACATTCTCTTTCAGAAATGAGTCTTTATTGAACCCAAAAAGAAATCAAAACATCACCATGGACCACCCAGCTGGGCAATTTACAGCCAGCGGGGCCGAGGGCCATTATTTCAGACTAACGTCGACACGAAACTTGCCGAATGTAATTCTTGACACCTGCATCCCAGCCGAGTGAAGGAGGCTGTAATTCCACGACCCCCCCTCTCTCTCCCCCCCAGTAATATTTATGGCTGGATATTCTTGGTGATAATGATCCTGACATTTGTTCCAGTAAATCATTGGCTTCAGCAGATATCGCGCATGGGACGATGCTCTCCAATCTGCACAGTGCGAGGTAGGAGGTTTATTCCAGCACAGTCACGATTAGTTTTTCTTTCTCTTGTGCGCATCTTGAAGCTTCATCGGCTGTAAGCGCACACACACACACAAACAAAACCCAAGAACTCGCGACCACACGGAGTAGTTGAGGCGAATAGCATAGATGCCTTTATGGGGAAGCTCGATAAGGGAGAAAGGAATAGAAGGTTATGCTGACCGGGTTAGGTGGAGTAAGGTGGGAGGAGGCTCGTGTGGAGCATAAACACCGACATAGACCAGTTGGGCCGAGTGCTGCAAATTCTATGTTAAGAAGTGGCGGAAAAATTTATATACAACCGGGTTGTCCTCGAAAGCGATTTTTACCTGCGTACGATATACCTGGAGGCAAGTTTCAGAAGTGAAGGGGGAGGATGCTCACTATGGGACCGGGATAGGCACATTCCATTTTCAACAGACAAGAGCACTCAAACGTGAACTGTAGCTTGCCTGTACTGTACCAACTGGAAAAACAGAGGCAACTGCACCTGCGACTGAAGACTGCGGCCTAGTCCCACCCTATTGCTGCCCCCATGATAAACACAATCAGTATTAAGGTATATAAGAGTTCACTGTTCACAATGGGTGAGGCGCCTTTAGAGAGTACAGGTAAAGGGAATGTTCTCTGATTGGCAGAATGTAACAAGTGGCGTTCCCCAGGGAGTTGTACTTTTTTTTATTCATTCACGGGATGTGGGCGTAGTTGGCAAGGCCAACATTTATTGCCCATCACTAGTTGCCCTCTGATGCGCTATCAATTACTCATAAAAGACGGAGAGTTAGGAGAGTAACCAAAAGGCTTTTATTAACAAAGAACAGAGCATGCCTCTCGTGGTTGACTGGTTTCCAAGAAGGCAGGGGGCTGCAGAGCAGTCACCTTTATACCTGGGCATGTGGGTGGAGCCAGGGGCGGAGCCAGCTGAGGCGTGCATAGATACAACAGTGTGCAACAACAACAACAACGGTGAACAACAATAACAGTGGTTTACCACATTCACCCCTTGTTTAAAATTGAGTCCGGCGGGGTGAAGTGTACTAAAGGTTCGTGTAAGTAAGTCTATCAGGTGGCCTTGTATGCCGTCCTGATCGTCGTGGTGGCGGCGGTGATGGTGCAGCATCCAACGTTGAATCTGGCGTCTCATTGAGTGGTTGGGTGGTCAATGATGGGTCCTGGGGCTGCGGCATGCCGTCTACAGGGGTTGGGTTGTGGGTAGTGGTGGATGGCAATGGTAGTGTTTCAGGAGCACCCGAAGGTGCGAGGTCTCGTATGGAGACTGTGTCCTCCCGCCCATCCGGGTATGCCACGTAAGCATACTGGGGGTTGGCGTGGAGGAGGCTCACCCTCTCGACCAGGGGGTCCATTTTATGGGACCTCACGTGCTTCCGCAGTAGGACGGGTCCTGGAGACGTCAGCCATGTCGGTAGCGAGGTCCCCGATGTGGACTTCCTGGGGAAAGTGAACATTTTTTCATGGGGGGTGGCATTGGTGGCCGTACAAAGCAGTGACCGAATGGAGTGGAGTGCCGCAGGGAGGACCTCCTGCCAGCGAGAGGTCGGAAGGCCCTTAGATTTTAAGTTTAAGAGGACGATCTTCCAAACCGTCGCGTTCTCTCTTTCCACCTGGCCGTTCCCCCGGGGGTTGTAGCTGGTGGTTCTGCTTGTAGCAATACCTCTCGTGAGCAGGTACTGACGGAGTTCGCCGCTCATAAAGGATGAGCCCCGGTCGCTATGGATATAGCTAGGGAAGCCGAACAAGGCGAAAAGGTCATTCAGACCTTTAATGACCGTGGTACTGGTCATGTCTGGGCAAGGGATGGCAAACGGGAAACGGGAGTACTCATCAATTATGTTGAGGAAGTACACGTTGCGGTCAGAGGAGGGGAGGGGCCCTTTAAAATCGACGCTCAGGCGCTCGAAGGGGCGAGTGGCCTTGATCAGGCTTGCTCTGTCTGGCCTATAAAAATGCGGTTTGCACTCGGCACAGATTTGGCAGTTAAGGTCATGGTCCTGACCTCCCCGATGGAGTAGGGCAGGTTACGGGATTTGATGAAATGGAAGAACCTGGTGACCCCCGGGTGGCAGAGGTCATTGTGGAGGGTCTGCAGTCTATCAACCTGCGCGTTGGCGCATGTACCACGTGATAGGGCATCTGGGGGCTCATTGAGTTTCCCGGGCCGGTACAAGATATCGTAATTGTAGGTGGAGAGTTCAATTCTCCACCTCAAGATCTTGTCGTTCTTGATTTTGCCCCTCTGCTTATTGTTAAACATAAAAGCTACTGAACGCTGGTCAGTGAGCAGGGTAAATCGTTTTCCGGCCAGGTAATGCCTCCAATGTCGCACCGCTTCCACAATGGCCTGGGCCTCCTTTTCGACAGAGGAGTGTCGAATCTCGGGGCCCTGGAGGGTCCTTGAGAAAAAGGCCACGGGTCTCCCCGCCTGGTTAAGGGTTGCAGCTAGGGTGAAGTCGGATGCGTCGCTCTCCACTTGGAAAGGGATGGACTCATCCACTGCGTGCATTGTGGCCTTTGCAATATCTCTTTTTATGAGAGTGAAGGCTGCACATGCCTCTGCTGTCAGGGGGAAGGAGGTGGACTTGATGAGGGGTCTGGCTTTGTCCGCATAGTTGGGCACCCACTGAGCATAGTAAGAGAAAAACCCTAGGCATCTCTTCAGTGCTTTTTGGCAGTGGGGGAGGGGGAGCTCCATAAGGGGGCGCATTCTGTCGGGGTCGGGCTGATGACTCCGTTCTCCACTACGCAGCCAAGAATGGCGAGGCGCGTGGTGCGAAACATACATTTGTCCTTGTTGTATGTTAGATTCAGCCGCTGGGCCATACGGAGGAATTTCTCTAGGTTAACGTCATGGTCCTGCTGGTCGTGGCCGCAGATGGTGACGGTGTCTAGATAGGGGAAGGTGGCCTGCAGCGCGTTCTGGTCAACCATTCGGTCCATCTCCCTTTGGAAGACCGAAACCCCGTTGGTGACGCCGAAGGGGACTCGGAGGAAGTGGTAGAGACGACCGTCAGCTTCAAAAGCTGTGTACTGGCGGTCCTCAGCCCTGATGGGGAGCTGGTGGTATGCCGACTTCAGATCAATCGTCGAGAACACCCGGTATTGTGCTATCTGATTGACCATGTCAGATATGCGGGGGAGTGGGTATGCATCTAACTGGGTGTAGCGATTGATCGTCTGGCTGTAGTCAATAACTAGGCGCTGTTTTTCGCCAGTCTTCACTACCACCACTTGTGCTCGCCATGGGCTAGTGCTACCCTCAATAATCCCTTCCTTCAGGAGTCTTGCTACTTCGGATTTAATGAAGCTCCTATCCCCGGCACTGTACCGCCTGCTTTTGGTAGTGATGGGCTTACAGTCGCGGGTGAGGTTAGCGAACAAGGGGGGGGTAGACTTTAAGCGTGGAGAGGCTGCAAATGCTGCGCGGCGGGTGATTTAAAAGCTGCTGGCTGCAGACTGTGAGTGGGGGGAGGGGTCCGCCGTACGCTAATGTGACACTTTTAAGGTGGCACTGAAAATCCAACCCCAGTAGAACGGCAGCGCAGAGATGGGGCAGGACAAGAAGTTGAAAATTTTTGTATTCTGTGCCCCTTACTGAAAGGGTCACTACACAGTAGCCACCGACGTCTGCTGAATGGGATTTGGAAGCCATAGAGATCCGATGGCGCATTGGCAGGACCGGGAGAGAGTAACTGCGCACCGTGTCAGGGTGGATAAAGCTCTCCGTGCTCCCGCTGTCGAAAAGGCAGGTAGTGGCGCGGCCGTTTACCGTAATGTCCATCATGGACCTGGACAGTTGGTGAGGGAGAGATTGGTCCAGCGTCACGGAGGTCAGCGTATGGTCGAACGAGTCGCTGTGGTCGTCAGACGAGGCGGTGGTTGAGTCCGGGTCACCCGCGATTGGAGTTGGAGGCGTCCAAGATGGCGGACTTCAAGTATTTATATAATTCCCTATTGAAAGTTACTGTTGAATCTGCTTCCACCGCCCTTTTAGGCAGTGCGTTCCAGATCATACCTACTTGCTGCGTAAATAAAATTCTCCTCATCGTCCCTCCAGTTCTTTTGCCAATTACCTTAAAATACACACAAGTTATGGTGCCTCCAGGAATGTCCCCATCCTCAATGATGACAGAGCCCAGCACGTGAGAGCAAAAGACAAGGCTGAAGCGTTTGCAACCATCTTCAGCCAGAAGTGCCGAGTGGATGATCCATATCGGCCTACTCCTGAGGTCTCCACCATCACAGAAGCCAGTCTTCAGCCAATTCGATTCACTCCTCGTGATATCACGAAACAGCTGAGTGCACTGGATACAGCAAAGGCTATGGGCCCCGACAACATCCCGGCTATCGTGCTGAAGACTTGTGCTCCAGAACTAGCCGCGCCTCTAGCCAAGCTGTTCCAGTACAGCTACAACACTGGCATCTGTCTGACAATGTGGAAAACTGCCCAGGTATGTCCTGTCCACAAAAAGCAGGACAAATCCAATCCAACCAATTACCACCCCATCAGTCTACTCTCAATCATCAGCAAAGTGATGGAAGGTGTCATCAACCGTGCTATCAAGCGGCACTTACTCACCAATAACCTGCTCACTGATGCCCAGTTTGGGTTCCGCCAAGACCACTTGGCTCCCGACCTCATTACAGTCTTGGTCCAAGCATGGACAAAAGAGCTGAATTCCAGAGGTGAGGTGAGAGTGACTGCCCTTGACATCAAGGCAGCATTTGACCAAGTGTGGCATCAAGAAGCCCTAGTAAAACTGAAGTCAATGGGAATCAGGGGGAAAACGCTCCACTGACTGGAGTCATACCTAATGTAGTGTCCACGTATCAATAACACACGGACTGCAGGAGAACGGTAATAACAGGTGTTTACTGAACAGAGGGTATGCTGGAACTGAAAGTACAGAAGCCTGCTACGGCTTTATATACAGGTGTGGTCACTGCCGGTACTACAGTATAAAAGCAGTTCTCTCTTAAAGGTACATACACAACAATTCCTCCCCTTTTAGATAAACAGTACATAACATTCATTTAACAATTAAATAATAACTAATTACAATTACAATTTTCTTTGTACTATATACATCAGCTGAAAGTAATCATTTATAAATTCAGTCTTTGAGGAGGCTTCCTGATCCTGTCGGATAGCACCTTTCTCGAGTATCCTGTTCTTGCGGTGGAGTCGATTCTGGCTCATTGTCATTGGTTGGTTCGTCAGCTTCCAAAAACCACTGATTCTGAGGTAGACGCAATCTGTACTTCGGGTTCATCACCAGGTGCGCATGCTTGTGGTATGGGTTTGACTTGTTCCTGTGACTAGAATCTGGTCAGCATGGCATCTCACGATGCTCTCTCCAACGTCCACTGTGTACATTAGTGGTCCCTGCCGTGTGCATATCGTTCCTGGCTGCCATTTTTCTGTTCGGTAGTCGCAGGCCAAGACTGGTTGCCCTATCTTGAAGCTCCTGGTTGGCTTCTCATTGATCTGCTGGAATTGCTTATTCTCAACATCTCGTCTTATAGAAACATAGAAGATAGGAGCAGGAGTAGGCCATTCGGCCCTTCGAGCCTGCTCCGCCATTCAACGAGATCATGGCTGATCATCCAAACCCTAGCACCCGGTCCCTACACCGACAGCCATCCCACCCAAGCCCTATCCCCGTAACCCCGTAACCCCACGTATTTAATCCCCTCCTAACACTAAGGGCCAATTTTTATCATGGCCAATCAACCTAACCCGCACATCTTTGGACTGTGGGAGGAAACCGGAGCACCCGGAGGAAACCCACACAAACACAGGGAGAATGTGCAAACTCCACACAGACAGTCACCCGAGGCCGGATTTGAACCCGGGTCCCTGGCGCTGTGAGGCAACAGTGCTAACCACTATGCCACCGTGCTGCTTGGTTTGGTTTGGTTTGAGCAAATCCAGGCGACATCTTAACCTTCGGTTAAAGAACATCATGGCGGGAGCTTGGCTGGTGACTGCAAGTGTCGCATTCCGGTAAGCAAACAAGAAATTATCCACCTTGTGTTGCAGTGGTATGTTGTCGTTATACATCGCCTTTATTGCTTTTTTAAAGGTTTGAACAAACCTCTCAGCCAATCCATTTGTGGCTGGATGATATGGGGCGGATGTGTAATGCTTTACCCCATTATTCCTCAAAAACCTCCGGAAATCCTCGGACACAAACTGTGGTCCATTGTCGGAGCAAATCTGTTCTGGCAAGCCATTCCTGGCGAAGATGGTCCGTAGGACTGCAATAGTTTTCTCCGTGGTGGTGGAGGACATTTTGATGACCTCTGGCCATTTCGAATGTGCATCCACGGCGATTAAAAACATTGAGTCCATAAATGGACCAGCAAAATCAATGTGTACCCATTGCCATGGAGATGAGGGCCACTCCCATGGGTGTAGCGGGGCCTGTGGTGGAGCATTTTGGACTTTCTGGCATCCTGTGCATCTCTTGGTCATTTCCTCGATTTCTTTATCGATTCCTGGCACCACACAAACGCCCTGGCTAGGCTCTTCATTTTTACCCCTCCCAGATGACCCTCATGAAGCTCATTGAGCACTCTATCTCTCAACTTGGGTGGAATTACCACTCGGGATCCACACATCAAGGCCCCCCGGCACACTGACAGCTGTTCTCTCCTTGGTGAGAATGCTGGCAACAGTGAGTCGCCATCTGCTGGCCATCCCTTCACCGTCAAATCATAGACCCGAGAGAGTGTCGGGTCATTTCGGGTTTCCTTCTCTATACTTGAGTTTGTAACAGGTAGACATTCGACTATGGTCGAATGGAATATCTCAACAGGGTCCACTGCAGGTGCTTCCTCCACCGTAGGCAGCGGCAGGCGCGACAGCCCATCAGCGTTTCCATGCTGTTTCGTGCCCTTATACTCTATGTCGTATTGATGTGCCCCTAGAAAAAGGGACCATCTTTGCAGCCGTTGCGCCGTCATCACCGGAACGCCCTTCTTTGGGTTAAAAATGGAGACAAGAGGCTGGTGATCAGTCAGTAAGGTGAATTTCTGCCCGTGCAGATAATGATTGAACTTCTTCACCCCCCACACCAGGCTGAGGTCCTCCCTGTCAATCTGGGCGTAGTTACGCTCGGCTGAGGTTAACGAGCGTGACGCAAAGGCTATTGGCCTCTCTGAACAGTCAAGGAATTTGTGCGACAGCACCGCTCCAATGCCGTAGGGAGACGCAGCACATGCCAACCGAATCGGTAGTGTTGGATTGTAGTGGGCCAATACTTCTTTTGAAGTGATTAGGCATTTACATTTCTGAAAGGCACGCTTACACTCATCACTCCATTTCCATGCTTCTCCAGTTTGCAGCAGGGCGTTCAGTGGGTGCAAAATTGTAGACAAATTTGGCAAGAACTTATGGTAGTAGTTCACCAACCCAAGGAACGACCTCAGTTGCGACACATTTTCCGGTGCTGGAGCCTTGACTACTGCCTCAATCTTGTCTGGGGACTTATGTAACCCCTCTTCATCAATCACGTGGCCACAATACGAGATTTGTTTCCTGAAAAACTCGCATTTGGGGCGGTTGGCTCGTAGCCCATATTCTTGTAATCTAGTGAGCACCTGCTCCAGGTTGGCAAGGTGTTCACTGTCATTTTCGCCCGTAACCAGGATGTCGTCCAAATAACACTGGGTCCCCGGGATCCCTTGCAGGACTTGTTCCATCACCCTCTGCCAAATAGCCGTAGCTGATGCTACCCCGAATACCAGTTGGTTGTACTGGTAAAGACCTTTGTGAGTGTTTATCGTGAGGTATTTTCTAGATGCTTCTTCTACCTCCATTTGTAGATACGCTTGGGCCAGATCAATCTTCGTAAAGCGTTTCCCTCCAGATAGTGAGGCGATATCTTCTATCCGCGGAAGTGGATATTGTACTGTGTGCAGGACTGGGTTCACAGTTACCTTAAAGTCCCCACAGATGCGAACCTTCTTCGGTTCCCCAGGCGTGCTGCTCAATTATTTCTTCATTACAGGAACAATGGGTGTGGCCCACTCGCTCCAGTCCATCTTGGACAGCACACCCGAACGCTCCAGACTCTCCAGCTCTGCTTCGACGGCTGGGCGGATCGCATACGGTACCGGTCTGGCCTTAAAAAATTTTGGGTTTGCGTTATCTTCAATTTTTATCGTTGCCGTTACGTCTTTTAGAGTCCCAAGTCCTTGCTGGAACACCTCTTTTGCGTCAGTTAGAATTTTTGACAGTCGTCCAGGTGTGACGTCGTCATCCTTTTTGTCAGCCACAGTTAGCGCCTGAATGGAATGCCAATCCAATTGTATTTTTCGGATCCATTCACGTCCCAATAATGGTGGTTCTCCATCTTGTAGTATATTTCGATACAGTTTCTGTGTTTCCTTGCCGTTGTATTTAACGGGCACCCTTATTTTTCCTCTGGGGTAGACTTTTTGCCCCGTATATGTCTTCAAGACAATGGACGTGTCCTTCAGGGGTATGTGTGAGAATAGCTGCTCATAGTCTCGTCGATTCATGACTGTTAAGGCTGATCCTGTGTCCAATTCCATCTTTACTTGGGAACCTGCTATCATGAGGGTGACCCAAATGGTTCGGTGATCCTCCTTTGCGATCACGTTGTGTAACTTTAGACAACTTAGTCTCCTGCTCCCGGAGTCATTATCACCCTTCTGATCTTCTGAACTACTGTCCGTCATCTTTTGTACTTTCTTGTACTTTTCCTTAGTAGTTCTTTTAGTGTTGGTTTTCTTTCCCGACCTGCAGACTCGTGCTATGTGTCCCACTTTTCCACATTGCCTGCATACTTTGTCCTTAAACCAGCAATCCTTCTGGTCATGGGTTGTTCTGCCGCAGCGATAGCACTTTTCTGCTCCATATGCCATTTCATTAGTGCTATATTCTTGTGGTTTCTATTGTATTTCCGTAGCTCCCTGTGCTGCTGCTTCGTAGGATACTGCAACGCTGAAAGCCTTTTCTAGCGTAAGGTCCTTTTCCGAAAGTAGTTGTTTCTGGGTTCCTTCACTCTGGAGCCCGCAGACAAACTTATCCCTTAAGGTATCTGCCAGTCCTGCTCCGAACTGATAGTGTTTCGATAACTTGCGCAGTTCCGTAAGATAGTCAGCATTACTCTCGTCTTTGTGCTGGTTTCTTTTATGGAACTTGAATCTTTCTGCTATCAGCAGCGGTGTAGGGTTTAGATGTTCCTGTAAGATATTGACAATCTCTTCAAAGCTTTTCTCCATTGGTTTAGCTGGGGTAATTAAATTCCGCAATAGGCCGTACGTTCTCGCGCCCATCAAATTCAATAATACCGACGCCTTCTTTTCATTGGCCACCTCATTTGCCTTGCAGTACACTTCAATTCTTTCCACATACGTGGTCCAGTCTTCTATTTCGTTGTCGAAAGCAGTGATGCTGCCACTCTTCGACATCTTGGGTGGTTTAAAATGGCGCCTCCTGCGCTTTTCCTTCTTCCCCAATGGATTAAAATGGCGCCTCCCGCGCTTTTCCTTCTTCCCCCTGCTGCCAATGCTGCTCCTAGCGTTCTAACTAGTAATGGCGGTGCCCCGCGGCTTTCTGCGCGTCTCTCTTTTGTTAATTAATTTTCTTAGTTTTATTCTTCTTCGACGCTGTCCACTGCGCATCTCTTTTCTTTCCCCTTTTTTAATTTTCTTTAATGCTGCCCGACTCTTGAGCACCAGCCGCGCCCTGTGCGCTCCACCCTCTCTCTCTCTTTTTCTTCCCGACGACGCTGCTCGGCCCCCTTGCAGAGCCGCTCGACCGAGCTCTAGCCCGCCGCAGTCCGGGAAAGGTCAGCGCACTACCTGCTACCAGCTCGATTTGCTGGGACATCTTGACTGGAGAACCAAGCCCAGCTCTCCACAGCTTCCCTTGCGATTCTCTGAACTCCGATGGATCACTGGGCGGTTGCCCATGGTCAACGCCCGTTGCTCTGGCTTCGACCTCCAAGAAGCTTCTTTTCAGGGATGGATCCCCGTGAGGTGATGCAGTACTGCAGGAGAGTTTGAACCTGCTCGTCGCCACTGTAGTGTCCGCGTATCAATAACACACGGACTGCAGGAGAACGGTAATAACAGGTACTGAACAGATGGTATGCTGGAACTGAAAGTACAGAAGCCTGCTACGGCTGTATATACAGGTGTGGTCACTGCCGGTACTACAGTATAAAAGCAGTTCTCTCTTAAAGGTACATACACAACACCTAGCACAAAGGAAGATGGTTTTGGTAGTTGAAGGCCAATCATCACAGCCCCAGGACTTCGCTGCAGGAGTTCCTCAGGGCAGTGTCCTAGGCTCAAACAACTTCAGCTGCTTCATCAATGACCTTCCCTCCAACATAAGGTCAGAAATGGGGATGTTCGCTGATGACTGCACAGTGTTCAGTGCCATTCACAACTCCTCAGATAATCAAGCAGTCCATGCCCGCATGCAACAAGACCTGGACGGTGTTCAGGCTTCGGCTGATAAGTGGCAGGTAACATTCGCGCCACAGAATTGCCAGGCAATGACTATCTCCAACAAGCGAGAGTCTAACCACCACCCCTTGACATTCAATGGCATTACCATGGCTGAATCCCCCACCATCAACATGCTGGGGATCACCATTGACCAGAAACTTATCTGGGCCAACCACATAAATACTGTGGCAACAAGAGCAAGTCAGAGGCTAGATATTCTGCGGCAAGTGTCTCACCTCCTGACTCCCCAAAGCCTTTCCACCAGCTACAAGGCACAAGTAAGGAGTGTGATGGAATACTCTCCACTTGCCTGGATGAGTGCAGCTCCAACAACACTCAAGAAGCTCGACACCATCCAGGACAAAGCAGCCCGTTTGATTGGTACCCCATCCACCACCTTAAACATTCACTCTCTCCACCACCGGCGTACCGTGGCTGCAGTGTGTACCATCTACAAGATGCACTTCAGCAACTTGCCAAGGCCTCTTCAGCAGCACCTCCCAAACCTGCGACCTCTTCCACCTAGACGGACAAGGGCAGCAGGCGCATAGGAACACCACCACCTCCAAGTTCCCCTCCAAGTCACACACCATCCTGACTTCAAAGTATATCGCCGATCCTTCATCGTCCCTGGGTCAAAATCCTGGAACTCCCTCCCTAACAGCACTGTGGGAGTACCTTCACCACACGGACTGCAGCGGTTCAAGAAGGTGGCTCACCACCACCTTCTCAAGGGCAACTAGGGATGGGCAATAAATGCTGGCCTTGCCATAGATGCCCACATCCCATAAACAAATAAAAAAAAATCCTATGTAATTCTATGTAGGTAGCAAATGTAACCCCACTGTTCAAGAAAGGAGGGAGAGAGAAAAAGGGGAACTATAGACCAGTTAGCATGACGTCAGTTGTAGGGAAAATGCTAGAATGTATTATTAAGGACGTGGTAACAGAGCACTTGGAAAATCACAATATGATTAGGCAGAGTCAACACAGTTTTATGAAAGGGAAATTGTGTTTGACAAATCTATTAGAGTTTTCTGAGGTGTAACTAGCAGGGTAGATAATAGGATTTTCCCCGCACTTCCAGAGTGGGAGCAGGTGCGAGATAATTCCGGGCCTTTATTTTAAATAGTGCCGCTAATCTCATTTACACAACGATTTTTTTTCAGCTTCATGCAATATCCACCACTCATGGTGCCACTTTTTCACATTCAAAATACGCTACTGAATATAAATAATAGTGTACAGAATTAGTGGTTGTTGTTATATTCAGCTGTGTTACCCTTATATGTTTAGCAGCACACTCTAAAGGATGCCTCACAGATTATGAGGCACTATAGCCCCAATTTTAATGAGGCAACCCGTCGCGACCTCAGCAGCTTAAGGCCCGGTAGGTTAAACCTCCTCGGCCTCAGTTTCATAGACCGCATCACCTATAGGTCTCCCACCCGAAACCGGCAGGAATCAGCAGCAGGCGTGGGGTGGGGGGTGGGCGGGGGAATGGAATGTTGGGGAGGGGGTGTTCGGGAGGACCTCACGGTCGGGGGGATGGCGGGTGGGTGGGGTTGGGGGGGAGGGCTTTGGGGGCAATCCCAGCAGCAGGGAAGGCCTAAACATTCCAGTGGGGTCTGGAGGAGCAGAAGTGGTTCCCTTTAAGCCCCACAAGGAAAGTCAAAATGAAGTTAAAAAACACCGAGCCGGCTTTTTTTTGGTCCTCTTCTGGCCTCGACTCTTCTTCCAGCGAGGTGGGCCTGGAGGCAAATCCGCAACGGCTTTCCCCGCGCAGGCCTCTGGTTAAAATAGCAGTCGGGCCCTGATGACATCATCGGAGCCCCACTTGCATGATTAAAGATGGACTCTTGCCAGCTTCCGTCTGCTGAGAAGAGTAGGTTAAAATCGGAACCTGTGGGAAGAGAATGGGATTTCAGCAGCTAAGTCCCATGGGTGGTTTTAACTGCCCACGCACCTAGTTTCCGCCTGACTGGCAACAACAAGAGCTTGCATTTAAATAGTGCCTTTAACGTAATAAAACATCCCAAGCAACGTTTCCTGTTAGCTGCACGGCCGTGTGGCTACCCAGCACTCCAGGGGACCCACGCAGCCGGTGAGCCGGCATTTAAATAGAAAAATCGCACCTGGCCTGCGCAGCCCGTTAAAAGGGGCCATGCGGGCCAGAAAAATAATTATGGGGAATCATTGGTCCCACAGGAGCTTTATCAGAGAAAATTTGACACCGAGCGACGTAAGGAGATATTAGGGCAGGTGACAAAAGGTTTGGTCAAAGAGGTAGGTTTTAAGGAGCGTCTTAAAGGGGGAGAGAGAGGGAGGAGAGGCGGAGAGGCTTAAAGAGGGAATTACGGAGTTTAGGGCCTAGGCAGCTGAAGGCACGGCCGCCAATGGTGGAGCGATGAAAATCGGGGATGTGCAAGAGGCCAGAATTGTAGGGCTGGAGGAAGTTTCAGAGATAGGGAGGGGCAAGGCCATGAGGGGATTTGAAAACAAGGATGAGAATTTTAAATTTGAGTCATAGTTGGACTTGGAGCCTATGTAGGCCAGCGAGTACGGTGGCGATGGGTGAACGGGGCTTGATGTGAGTTGGGATACGGGCAGCGGAGTTTTGGATGAGCTCAAGTTTACAGATTCAAGCTGAGGTTTCTGTGGCCAAAGCTAATCTCTAAATGATCACAACACTACATAAATGCCCAGTCCTTGTACAGCTGAATCAGTCATGCAGAGTAGAGCTCCCTACCGTAGAGATGGGTGAATTCCCCACAACTGTGGATGCACAGCTCAAGATTCAGTGGCACATAACCAAGGAAAACTGCCGAGCTGACCTCTGTGACACAGTCTGTCGAATGCCAGGAGCTGGGACGGTTGGAGCTTTCAAGACTGAGATCAACAGATTTTTGTTAGATGAGGTTTTCACGGGCTTATGGAGCCAAAGCGGGGAAATGGAATTGAGGTGCAGATCAGCCATGATCCAATTGAATGGCGGCAGGCCTGAGGGGCTGAGTGGCCGACTCCTGGTCCTAATGTTCCTATGTTCCCATGCCACAAATCTTATATCTAATGGTGTATCTCATAGTTTGTTTAGGGCATTTACGACTTCAATTGGGAGCTGGACCGGTCCCTGACTGGGGCAGAGATGGCAGCATACAGAAGCCAAGTGTCTTTATAGACAACACTTAGTCCGCGTGATCTCCTGGACTGGTTTACCATCACCTGAGGGGGTCGGAGGGGAATTTCCCAGAGTATCTTTTTTCCCCCGCCTTGGCCCTGGGGTTTTTCCTCTGTTCTCTTGCCTCTCCCGGGAGATTACATGGCTGCGGGTGGAGGGGGAGAGGGAGGAGGGGGCAGATTGTATTCAGTCACGATTCTCTGGCCATGACCAGCATGGGGCAGGCTTGATGGACCAGCTGGTATTTACCTCCCCGTCAATTTTATATGTTCGTATTAAATAACAAATTTCATTGGGCATTGCCACAGAATCAAATTGGTACTTTTAATGCCGTCCAATATTTACTGAAGCAGACTTGTTTCCAGTCCCACAGTGTGCCCTGTAATTCACCTATTGCAGGCAATATTGGGTGTCTTCAGTTCATAGACGTAGCAGAATTGTTTGATGCAATTGATTCCTACACAATTTGATGTACTTACCCAACATGTACTCTGGTAATCTCCCACCAGGGAGATCACCAGTGGCTTGAAATGGAACATTGTTTCAAATCATTTCAAGGTAATCTGTGGTTCACGACTCCGCTTTGTTCTCCCCTGTCTTCTTAGATGTTGTCACAATATTTTATTCCGAGGGCCCAGAGGAATATATATCGTGAGGGATGCATAGCAATGACTGCGTCCGTGACTGATCGAACACAAGTGCTTGTGTTTCAGGCAGCCTTGAGCTTGAGAAACTGGGTCGGACAGTCCTTCCCTCCACCTCCCCCATTTCGCCCTAACCAATCTGACTTGAGTTTGGATTAAGATATCTAGTTGCATCATAGCATCATAGAATGATACAGCACAGAAGGAGGCCATTCGGCCCAACGTGCCTGTGCCGGCTCTTTGTGGTAGAGCGATCGAATTAATCCCACTCCCCATGCCCTTTCCCCATTGCCCTGTAAGTTTTTTCCCCTTCAAGTATTTAATCCAATTCCCTTTTGAAAGGTCACGATTGAATCTGCTTCCACCACCCTTTCAGGCAGTGCGTTCCAGATCAGAATAACTCAGAAAATGACAGACAATTGAGAAATTTCTTCACTCAGAGGGTTGTGAATCTTTGGAATTCTCTGGCCCAGAGGGCTGTGGATGCTGAACCTTTGAGTATATTTAAGGCTGAGATCGATCGATTTGTGGACTCATGGGGAATCAAGGGATATGGAGATCGGGCGGGAAAATGGAGTTGAGATCAACCATGATCTCATTGAATGGCGGAGCAGGCTCGAGGGGCCGAATGGCCTACTCCTGCTCCTATTTCTTATGTTCTTATGCTCTAACTCGCTGTGTAAAAAGGGCCAAGTGCCGGAGTATAGTCGACACAAAGGTTAGAAAGATTAGAAGAGAAGACAAGATAAGTCAAGAAATCGTTGCTGGTTGACATTAAGCCTCAGCTTTTAAAGCCTGCAGATTGTAGGCAGCAGGAAGGGCGGGGAAGATCGGAATCACTAGGTGCGTAGAGAAAATGAGTTCCCTCATCTCTGGATAAGCCTATTATTGATCTAAATACAACACAGAACTCTCGTGTGCCAATCCATTTCTCATTGGTGTCCCAAGTATAGCATTTATTATCCAGCCTTTTATACTGAAATGCAAAATCCCCATCCCAGCTTAAAGTGTCTACCCTGACGATGTAGCTTTTGGCACCCAGCTGTGAGAGAGATCTGTGGCTAAACATCATTTCGGTGCAAAAAGAGACATTTTTTTGTTGTTGAGTGCTTTCTGGTTGTTTTTTTTTACTCTCTCTCGTTTCGATTGAATTGCTGGACGAACGATTAAACGGTGGACAGATCCACAAGCTGCTATTTTTATACCCGTTCAGGGACATTGCTGAACTAAAAGACTAATCCTCATTCTGTTTCTGGACAAAGTTGCTTTTGTGTGGGGCAGGGCCAGCCCACGGTGCAAACGATCATTGCGATTTTGACCGCGCGCGCTGGGTTAGAGAGGAGAGGTTGAAGTGCGTCAGCTGGCTGGCTGCTGTGTCTCAGTATGAGCCATTTGTCTCAAAAGTGACCCTCATCTCACAGCAGCTGAGTCCCAGGATGGACCTGCTGGAGGCCGTACCCCTGTCTTGCTCTTCTCGGCCCCACATGGAAGGTTTAAGCCTCCTCTTCACAGAAAGGGTAGCAGAATTCTGGAACTCTCTCCCCCAAAAAGCAGCTGAGGCTTGGGGGGGGGGGGGGGTCAATTGAAAATGTCAAAACTGAGATTGATAGATTTTTTCTTAGGCAAGGATGCTAAGGGTTACGGAACCAAGGCGGGTAGATGCAGTTAAGATACAGATCAGCTATGATCTAACTGAATGGCGGAATAGGCTCGAGGGGCTGAATGGCCTCCTCCTGTTCCTATGTTTCCTGCCCTGGGCTCTCCCCGCTTCCCGATCATGAGACCCTTCCTGAAACCCCTCTCTGCCTGTGCCCATTCAGACTTTCCAGCATCACCTGAATACATTATGGCTACGCCACTAGTGTAGGGCCTGGCTCCGCATGGGCACTGATCTGCTGGAAGGTGGACCTAATCATACCAAAGAGATCAGTGCGGCCCTGAGCGATACGTGTCTGCGTCCAAACCTCAGTAGTTTGGTGTCTGAGCGTGACTCCCCTCTCCAATCTGAAGCCCCAGGCCTCCAGAGCAACAGTCTGTGGCAGAAACACAGACAGCAGATTGGGCTGGAGCTGCCACATGCTCCAGTGTGGCCTGCAGTGGAGTGACGTCATCCACTAGGGTACCAAAGGTACCGGAAGTGACCTCTTCCAACGGACCCGCCAACTGCTGCCCCCTGTCGGGAGACCATCGCCAGTGCCTGCACCGACGGTTTCATGCTTCAACAGTGCAATCGGGGTGCCAGGCCCTTCAGCTGAGGAGCAAAGTCTCTGACCAGCAACATCTTACTTCTGATCGTCCACCCCAGCTGTTCCTGCCCACTTCTGCTCTATGCATCAAACTGCACTCCCCTCTTGCCTGGCAGTCTAATGCCCACAGGATGGATGTCTCTTTGCGATGTGGCGGGGTGAGGTGTGTTGTGGTGCTGTGTGGTGTGATGAGGTACAGTGCGGCGCAGCTTGGCGCAGTGCGGTGTGGTGTTCTGTGGTGAGGTGCGGTACAGTACAGTGTGGTGTAGTGTGGTGAGGTGCGGTACAGTACAGTACAGTGTAGTGTTGTGGTGAGGTGTGGTACAGTACAGTGTGGTGTAGTGTTGTGGTGAGGTGCGGTACAGTACAGTGTGGTGTAGTGTTGTGGTGAGGTGCGGTACAGTACAGTGTGGTGTAGTGTTGTGGTGAGGTGCGGTACAGTACAGTGTGGTGTAGTGTTGTGGTGAGGTGCGGTACAGTACAGCGCGGTGTAGTGTTGTGGTACTGTCCCCCGATTATCAAAATCCACGACAAGGCCTTGGACAACATGGACCACTTTCCATACCTCGGGAGCCTACTGTCAACAAGGGCAGACATCGACGACGAAGCCCAACACCGCCTTCAGTGTGCCAGTGCAGCCTTCGGTCGCCTGAGGAAGAGAGTGTTTGAAGACCAGGACCTCAAACCCGGCACTAAGCTCATGGTCTACAGAACAGCAGTGATACCCGCCCTGCTGTATGCCTCAGAGACATGGACCATGTACAGCAGGCACCTCAAAGCACTGGAGAGGTGCCACCAACGCTGCCTCCGCAAGATCCTGCAAATCCATTGGCAGGATAGGCGCACCAACGTCAGTGTTCTTGCTCAGGCCAACATCCCCAGCATCGAAGCTTTGACCATGCTCGATCAGCTCCGATGAACGGGTCACATTGTCCGCATGCCCGATACGAGTCTCGCAAAACAAGCGCTCTACTTGGAACTCCGAAACGGCAAGAGAGCCCCAGGTGGGCAGAGGAAACGTTTCAAGGACACCCTCAAAGCCTCCTTGAAAAAGTGTAACATCCCCATCGACACCTGGGATTCCCTGGCCCAAGACCGCACAAAGTGGAGGAGAAGTATCCGGGAAGACGCCGAACACCTCGAGTCTCTTCACCGGGAGCAAGCGGAAGCCAAGCGCAGGCAGCGCAAGGAGCGCACGTCAACCCAAGCACCCCACCCACCCGCCCCTTCGACCACCGTCTGCCCCGCCTGTGGCAGAGACTGTAGGTCCTGCATTGGACTCATCAGTCACCTGCAAACTCATTTTTAATGTGGAAGCAAGTCATCCTCGGTTCCGAGGGACTGCCTAAGAAGAAGAAGTGTTGTGGTGAGATGTGGTACAGTACAGTGCGGTGTAGTGTTGTGGTGAGATGTGATACAGTACAGTGTGGTGTAGTGTTGTGGTGAGGTGCGGTACAGTACAGTGCGGTGCAGTGTTGTGGTGTGGTGCGGTACTAATCTACTGCAATTTTTTGAGGATGTAACTGGTAGAGCAGATAAGGGAGAACCAGTGGATGTGGTGTATTTGGACTTTCAGAAGGCTTTCGATAAGGTCCCGCATACGAGATTAGCGTTCAAACTTAAAGCACATGGGATTGGGGGTAAGGTACTGACTTGGATGGAGAACTCGTTGGCAGACAGGAAGCAAAGAGTGGGAATAAACAGGTCTTTTTCCGAGTGGCAGGCAGTGACTAGTGGGGTACCGCAGGGATCAGTGCTAGAACCCCAGTTATTCACAATATATATAAATGATCTAGACGAGGGAACTAGATGTATTCGCCCAGAAATTCGTGTCGGAGGCTTCCCGCGGGTGCAAGCCCCCGACCTGCACTTACCTTGCGCGCTGGCTGTTGAGCTGTGGGCCCGCGTGGGATTCCGATCCTGGGCCTGCTCCAACTGCCAGCTCGCAGTGCTTGCGTATCCCAGGGGCGCAGTTAGTTCGATGCGTCCCCTGGGATCACGTGGGCCATGGAAAACCAATCGTAGCAGGGAATCTCTATTCATAGATTTGACAGGAAGGCCTGTCAAATTTATGAATAGAGTTCAGCCCCAAACATAACTAAAACTTCAAATAATTTTTTTTTTAAATCACATTTTTAAAATAACTATAAATTACATAAAATAACTATTTTAAACAATAATTTAAATTTTTGAAAAAATTAACTACAGTTTCTAATGGGGCTAAAAATAAACTTCCCTTTCTTTAAAGTATTTAAAAATAATAAACCTGTGGAAAAAATGTTTTAATTTTAATAAATTCACCACTTACCTTTTTAAAAGCAGGCCTTGAGACTGTTCCAGGTGTATGCGCTGCATCTCTGGCACACGCGCTCGACCTGTGAACCCCTTCTTTTAAGGGAATGGAAGTTCCGATTTCTCACGCATGCGCAGTGCATGCACGAAACCGGCACTTTCGTTGGGTCTATGCGTGAGTACCCAGCGCGTACTCACCCGTGGGGATCCAAAGTTCTGGCCCTTTAAAATCTCCAAGTTTGCAGACGACACAAAGTTGGGTGGGTGTGTGTGCTGTGAGGAGCATGCAGAGAAACTCCAGTATGATTTGGACAGGTTGGGTGATTGGGCAGATGCATGGCAGATGCAGTATAATGTGGATAAATGCGAGGTTATCCACTTCTTTGGCAAAAACAGGAAAGCGGATTATTATCTGAACGGCAATAGATTGGGAAAAGGGGAAGTGCAACGAGGCCTGGGTGTCCTTGTGCACCAGTCGCTGAAGGTAAACACGCAGGTGCAGCAGGCAGTTAAGAAGGCAAATGGTATGTTGGCCTTCATAGCGAGAGGATTCGAGTACAGGAGCAAGGATGTCTTGCTGCAGTTGTACAGGGCCTTGGTGAGACCACATCTTGAGTATCGTGTGCAGTTTTGGTCGCCTTAGCTGAGGAAGGATGTTCTTGCCATGGAGGGAGTGCAGCGAAGATTCACCAGACTGATACCTGGGATGGCAGGAATGACGTATGAAGAGAGATTGGGTTGATTGGGCTTGTATTTGCTAGAGTTTAGAAGAATGAGAGGTGATCTCATTGAAAATTATAAAATTCTAACAGGACTAGACAGACTAGATGCAGGAAGGATGTTCCCAATGGCCGGGGAGTCCAGAACCAGGGGTCACAGTCTAAGGATAAGGGGTAAGCCATTGAGGACAGAGATGAGGAGGAATTTCATCACCCAGAGAGTGGTGAACCTGTGGAATTCTCTACCACAGAAGGCAGTTGAGGCCAGTTCATTAAATATATTCAAGAAGCAGTTAGATATATTTCTTAAGGCTAAAGGGATCAAGGGATATGGGGAGAAAGCAGGGACAGGGTACTGAATTTGGAAGATCAGCCATGATCGCATTGAATGGCTGAACAGGCTCAAGGGGCCGAATGGCCTACTTCTGCCCCTATCTTATAAGTTTCTATGTTTCTGTGGTACAGTACAGTGCGGTGTAGTGTTATGGTGAGGTGCGGTACAGTACAGTGCGGTGTAGTGGTGAGGTGCGGTACAGTACAGTGCAGTGTAGTGTTGTGGTGAGGTGCGGTGCAGTACAGTGTGGTGTAGTGTTATGGTGAGGTGCGGTACAGTACAGTGCGGTGTAGCGGTGAGGTGCGGTACAGTACAGTGTGGTGTAGTGTTGTGGTGAGGTGCGGTACAGTACAGTGTGGCATGGTGCTGTGGTGACATGCGGTACAGTACAGTGTGGTGTAGTGTTGTGGTGATGTGCGGTACAATACAGTGTGGTGTAGTGTTGTGGTGATGTGCGGTACAATACAGTGTGGTGTAGTGTTGTGGTGAGGTGCGGTACAATACAGTGTGGTGTAGTGTTGTGGTGAGGTGCGGTACAGTACAGTGCGGTGTAGTGTTGTGGTGACATGCGGTACAGTACAGTGCGGTGTAGTGTTGTGGTGAGGTGTGGTACAGTGCAGTGCGCTGTAGTGTTGTGGTGAGGTGTGGTACAGTACAGTGCGGTGTAGTGTTGTGGTGAGGTGTGCTACAGTACAGTGCGGTGTAGTGTTGTGGTGAGGTGTGGTACAGTACAGTGCGGTGTAGTGTTGTGGTGAGGTGTGGTACAGTACAGTGCGGTGTAGTGTAGTGGCGAGGTGCGGTACAGTACAGTGCGGTGTAGTGTTGTGGTGAGGTGCGGTACAGTACAGTGCGGTGTAGTGTTGTGGCGAGGTGCGGTACAATACAGTGTGGTGTAGTGTTGTGGTGAGGTGCGGTACAGTACAGTGCAGTGTAGTGTTGTGGTGACATGCGGTACAGTACAGTGCGGTGTAGTGTTGTGGTGAGGTGTGGTACAGTGCAGTGCGGTGTAGTGTTGTGGTGAGGTGTGGTACAGTACAGTGCGGTGTAGTGTTGTGGTGAGGTGTGCTACAGTACAGTGCGGTGTAGTGTTGTGGTGAGGTGTGGTACAGTACAGTGCGGTGTAGTGTTGTGGTGAGGTGTGGTACAGTACAGTGCGGTGTAGTGTTGTGGTGAGGTGTGGTACAGTGCAGTGCGGTGTAGTGTTGTGGTACTGTCCCCCGATTATCAAAATCCACGACAAGGCCTTGGACAACATGGACCACTTTCCATACCTCGGGAGCCTACTGTCAACAAGGGCAGACATCGACGACGAAGCCCAACACCGCCTTCAGTGTGCCAGTGCAGCCTTCGGTCGCCTGAGGAAGAGAGTGTTTGAAGACCAGGACCTCAAACCCGGCACTAAGCTCATGGTCTACAGAACAGCAGTGATACCCGCCCTGCTGTATGCCTCAGAGACATGGACCATGTACAGCAGGCACCTCAAAGCACTGGAGAGGTGCCACCAACGCTGCCTCCGCAAGATCCTGCAAATCCATTGGCAGGATAGGCGCACCAACGTCAGTGTTCTTGCTCAGGCCAACATCCCCAGCATCGAAGCTTTGACCATGCTCGATCAGCTCCGATGAACGGGTCACATTGTCCGCATGCCCGATACGAGTCTCGCAAAACAAGCGCTCTACTTGGAACTCCGAAACGGCAAGAGAGCCCCAGGTGGGCAGAGGAAACGTTTCAAGGACACCCTCAAAGCCTCCTTGAAAAAGTGTAACATCCCCATCGACACCTGGGATTCCCTGGCCCAAGACCGCACAAAGTGGAGGAGAAGTATCCGGGAAGACGCCGAACACCTCGAGTCTCTTCACCGGGAGCAAGCGGAAGCCAAGCGCAGGCAGCGCAAGGAGCGCACGTCAACCCAAGCACCCCACCCACCCGCCCCTTCGACCACCGTCTGCCCCGCCTGTGGCAGAGACTGTAGGTCCTGCATTGGACTCATCAGTCACCTGCAAACTCATTTTTAATGTGGAAGCAAGTCATCCTCGGTTCCGAGGGACTGCCTAAGAAGAAGAAGTGTTGTGGTGAGATGTGGTACAGTACAGTGCGGTGTAGTGTTGTGGTGAGATGTGATACAGTACAGTGTGGTGTAGTGTTGTGGTGAGGTGCGGTACAGTACAGTGCGGTGCAGTGTTGTGGTGTGGTGCGGTACTAATCTACTGCAATTTTTTGAGGATGTAACTGGTAGAGCAGATAAGGGAGAACCAGTGGATGTGGTGTATTTGGACTTTCAGAAGGCTTTCGATAAGGTCCCGCATACGAGATTAGCGTTCAAACTTAAAGCACATGGGATTGGGGGTAAGGTACTGACTTGGATGGAGAACTCGTTGGCAGACAGGAAGCAAAGAGTGGGAATAAACAGGTCTTTTTCCGAGTGGCAGGCAGTGACTAGTGGGGTACCGCAGGGATCAGTGCTAGAACCCCAGTTATTCACAATATATATAAATGATCTAGACGAGGGAACTAGATGTATTCGCCCAGAAATTCGTGTCGGAGGCTTCCCGCGGGTGCAAGCCCCCGACCTGCACTTACCTTGCGCGCTGGCTGTTGAGCTGTGGGCCCGCGTGGGATTCCGATCCTGGGCCTGCTCCAACTGCCAGCTCGCAGTGCTTGCGTATCCCAGGGGCGCAGTTAGTTCGATGCGTCCCCTGGGATCACGTGGGCCATGGAAAACCAATCGTAGCAGGGAATCTCTATTCATAGATTTGACAGGAAGGCCTGTCAAATTTATGAATAGAGTTCAGCCCCAAACATAACTAAAACTTCAAATAATTTTTTTTTTAAATCACATTTTTAAAATAACTATAAATTACATAAAATAACTATTTTAAACAATAATTTAAATTTTTGAAAAAATTAACTACAGTTTCTAATGGGGCTAAAAATAAACTTCCCTTTCTTTAAAGTATTTAAAAATAATAAACCTGTGGAAAAAATGTTTTAATTTTAATAAATTCACCACTTACCTTTTTAAAAGCAGGCCTTGAGACTGTTCCAGGTGTATGCGCTGCATCTCTGGCACACGCGCTCGACCTGTGAACCCCTTCTTTTAAGGGAATGGAAGTTCCGATTTCTCACGCATGCGCAGTGCATGCACGAAACCGGCACTTTCGTTGGGTCTATGCGTGAGTACCCAGCGCGTACTCACCCGTGGGGATCCAAAGTTCTGGCCCTTTAAAATCTCCAAGTTTGCAGACGACACAAAGTTGGGTGGGTGTGTGTGCTGTGAGGAGCATGCAGAGAAACTCCAGTATGATTTGGACAGGTTGGGTGATTGGGCAGATGCATGGCAGATGCAGTATAATGTGGATAAATGCGAGGTTATCCACTTCTTTGGCAAAAACAGGAAAGCGGATTATTATCTGAACGGCAATAGATTGGGAAAAGGGGAAGTGCAACGAGGCCTGGGTGTCCTTGTGCACCAGTCGCTGAAGGTAAACACGCAGGTGCAGCAGGCAGTTAAGAAGGCAAATGGTATGTTGGCCTTCATAGCGAGAGGATTCGAGTACAGGAGCAAGGATGTCTTGCTGCAGTTGTACAGGGCCTTGGTGAGACCACATCTTGAGTATCGTGTGCAGTTTTGGTCGCCTTAGCTGAGGAAGGATGTTCTTGCCATGGAGGGAGTGCAGCGAAGATTCACCAGACTGATACCTGGGATGGCAGGAATGACGTATGAAGAGAGATTGGGTTGATTGGGCTTGTATTTGCTAGAGTTTAGAAGAATGAGAGGTGATCTCATTGAAAATTATAAAATTCTAACAGGACTAGACAGACTAGATGCAGGAAGGATGTTCCCAATGGCCGGGGAGTCCAGAACCAGGGGTCACAGTCTAAGGATAAGGGGTAAGCCATTGAGGACAGAGATGAGGAGGAATTTCATCACCCAGAGAGTGGTGAACCTGTGGAATTCTCTACCACAGAAGGCAGTTGAGGCCAGTTCATTAAATATATTCAAGAAGCAGTTAGATATATTTCTTAAGGCTAAAGGGATCAAGGGATATGGGGAGAAAGCAGGGACAGGGTACTGAATTTGGAAGATCAGCCATGATCGCATTGAATGGCTGAACAGGCTCAAGGGGCCGAATGGCCTACTTCTGCCCCTATCTTATAAGTTTCTATGTTTCTGTGGTACAGTACAGTGCGGTGTAGTGTTATGGTGAGGTGCGGTACAGTACAGTGCGGTGTAGTGGTGAGGTGCGGTACAGTACAGTGCAGTGTAGTGTTGTGGTGAGGTGCGGTGCAGTACAGTGTGGTGTAGTGTTATGGTGAGGTGCGGTACAGTACAGTGCGGTGTAGCGGTGAGGTGCGGTACAGTACAGTGTGGTGTAGTGTTGTGGTGAGGTGCGGTACAGTACAGTGTGGCATGGTGCTGTGGTGACATGCGGTACAGTACAGTGTGGTGTAGTGTTGTGGTGATGTGCGGTACAATACAGTGTGGTGTAGTGTTGTGGTGATGTGCGGTACAATACAGTGTGGTGTAGTGTTGTGGTGAGGTGCGGTACAATACAGTGTGGTGTAGTGTTGTGGTGAGGTGCGGTACAGTACAGTGCGGTGTAGTGTTGTGGTGACATGCGGTACAGTACAGTGCGGTGTAGTGTTGTGGTGAGGTGTGGTACAGTGCAGTGCGCTGTAGTGTTGTGGTGAGGTGTGGTACAGTACAGTGCGGTGTAGTGTTGTGGTGAGGTGTGCTACAGTACAGTGCGGTGTAGTGTTGTGGTGAGGTGTGGTACAGTACAGTGCGGTGTAGTGTTGTGGTGAGGTGTGGTACAGTACAGTGCGGTGTAGTGTAGTGGCGAGGTGCGGTACAGTACAGTGCGGTGTAGTGTTGTGGTGAGGTGCGGTACAGTACAGTGCGGTGTAGTGTTGTGGCGAGGTGCGGTACAATACAGTGTGGTGTAGTGTTGTGGTGAGGTGCGGTACAGTACAGTGCAGTGTAGTGTTGTGGTGACATGCGGTACAGTACAGTGCGGTGTAGTGTTGTGGTGAGGTGTGGTACAGTGCAGTGCGGTGTAGTGTTGTGGTGAGGTGTGGTACAGTACAGTGCGGTGTAGTGTTGTGGTGAGGTGTGCTACAGTACAGTGCGGTGTAGTGTTGTGGTGAGGTGTGGTACAGTACAGTGCGGTGTAGTGTTGTGGTGAGGTGTGGTACAGTACAGTGCGGTGTAGTGTTGTGGTGAGGTGTGGTACAGTGCAGTGCGGTGTAGTGTTGTGGTACTGTCCCCCGATTATCAAAATCCACGACAAGGCCTTGGACAACATGGACCACTTTCCATACCTCGGGAGCCTACTGTCAACAAGGGCAGACATCGACGACGAAGCCCAACACCGCCTTCAGTGTGCCAGTGCAGCCTTCGGTCGCCTGAGGAAGAGAGTGTTTGAAGACCAGGACCTCAAACCCGGCACTAAGCTCATGGTCTACAGAACAGCAGTGATACCCGCCCTGCTGTATGCCTCAGAGACATGGACCATGTACAGCAGGCACCTCAAAGCACTGGAGAGGTGCCACCAACGCTGCCTCCGCAAGATCCTGCAAATCCATTGGCAGGATAGGCGCACCAACGTCAGTGTTCTTGCTCAGGCCAACATCCCCAGCATCGAAGCTTTGACCATGCTCGATCAGCTCCGATGAACGGGTCACATTGTCCGCATGCCCGATACGAGTCTCGCAAAACAAGCGCTCTACTTGGAACTCCGAAACGGCAAGAGAGCCCCAGGTGGGCAGAGGAAACGTTTCAAGGACACCCTCAAAGCCTCCTTGAAAAAGTGTAACATCCCCATCGACACCTGGGATTCCCTGGCCCAAGACCGCACAAAGTGGAGGAGAAGTATCCGGGAAGACGCCGAACACCTCGAGTCTCTTCACCGGGAGCAAGCGGAAGCCAAGCGCAGGCAGCGCAAGGAGCGCACGTCAACCCAAGCACCCCACCCACCCGCCCCTTCGACCACCGTCTGCCCCGCCTGTGGCAGAGACTGTAGGTCCTGCATTGGACTCATCAGTCACCTGCAAACTCATTTTTAATGTGGAAGCAAGTCATCCTCGGTTCCGAGGGACTGCCTAAGAAGAAGAAGTGTTGTGGTGAGATGTGGTACAGTACAGTGCGGTGTAGTGTTGTGGTGAGATGTGATACAGTACAGTGTGGTGTAGTGTTGTGGTGAGGTGCGGTACAGTACAGTGCGGTGCAGTGTTGTGGTGTGGTGCGGTACTAATCTACTGCAATTTTTTGAGGATGTAACTGGTAGAGCAGATAAGGGAGAACCAGTGGATGTGGTGTATTTGGACTTTCAGAAGGCTTTCGATAAGGTCCCGCATACGAGATTAGCGTTCAAACTTAAAGCACATGGGATTGGGGGTAAGGTACTGACTTGGATGGAGAACTCGTTGGCAGACAGGAAGCAAAGAGTGGGAATAAACAGGTCTTTTTCCGAGTGGCAGGCAGTGACTAGTGGGGTACCGCAGGGATCAGTGCTAGAACCCCAGTTATTCACAATATATATAAATGATCTAGACGAGGGAACTAGATGTATTCGCCCAGAAATTCGTGTCGGAGGCTTCCCGCGGGTGCAAGCCCCCGACCTGCACTTACCTTGCGCGCTGGCTGTTGAGCTGTGGGCCCGCGTGGGATTCCGATCCTGGGCCTGCTCCAACTGCCAGCTCGCAGTGCTTGCGTATCCCAGGGGCGCAGTTAGTTCGATGCGTCCCCTGGGATCACGTGGGCCATGGAAAACCAATCGTAGCAGGGAATCTCTATTCATAGATTTGACAGGAAGGCCTGTCAAATTTATGAATAGAGTTCAGCCCCAAACATAACTAAAACTTCAAATAATTTTTTTTTTAAATCACATTTTTAAAATAACTATAAATTACATAAAATAACTATTTTAAACAATAATTTAAATTTTTGAAAAAATTAACTACAGTTTCTAATGGGGCTAAAAATAAACTTCCCTTTCTTTAAAGTATTTAAAAATAATAAACCTGTGGAAAAAATGTTTTAATTTTAATAAATTCACCACTTACCTTTTTAAAAGCAGGCCTTGAGACTGTTCCAGGTGTATGCGCTGCATCTCTGGCACACGCGCTCGACCTGTGAACCCCTTCTTTTAAGGGAATGGAAGTTCCGATTTCTCACGCATGCGCAGTGCATGCACGAAACCGGCACTTTCGTTGGGTCTATGCGTGAGTACCCAGCGCGTACTCACCCGTGGGGATCCAAAGTTCTGGCCCTTTAAAATCTCCAAGTTTGCAGACGACACAAAGTTGGGTGGGTGTGTGTGCTGTGAGGAGCATGCAGAGAAACTCCAGTATGATTTGGACAGGTTGGGTGATTGGGCAGATGCATGGCAGATGCAGTATAATGTGGATAAATGCGAGGTTATCCACTTCTTTGGCAAAAACAGGAAAGCGGATTATTATCTGAACGGCAATAGATTGGGAAAAGGGGAAGTGCAACGAGGCCTGGGTGTCCTTGTGCACCAGTCGCTGAAGGTAAACACGCAGGTGCAGCAGGCAGTTAAGAAGGCAAATGGTATGTTGGCCTTCATAGCGAGAGGATTCGAGTACAGGAGCAAGGATGTCTTGCTGCAGTTGTACAGGGCCTTGGTGAGACCACATCTTGAGTATCGTGTGCAGTTTTGGTCGCCTTAGCTGAGGAAGGATGTTCTTGCCATGGAGGGAGTGCAGCGAAGATTCACCAGACTGATACCTGGGATGGCAGGAATGACGTATGAAGAGAGATTGGGTTGATTGGGCTTGTATTTGCTAGAGTTTAGAAGAATGAGAGGTGATCTCATTGAAAATTATAAAATTCTAACAGGACTAGACAGACTAGATGCAGGAAGGATGTTCCCAATGGCCGGGGAGTCCAGAACCAGGGGTCACAGTCTAAGGATAAGGGGTAAGCCATTGAGGACAGAGATGAGGAGGAATTTCATCACCCAGAGAGTGGTGAACCTGTGGAATTCTCTACCACAGAAGGCAGTTGAGGCCAGTTCATTAAATATATTCAAGAAGCAGTTAGATATATTTCTTAAGGCTAAAGGGATCAAGGGATATGGGGAGAAAGCAGGGACAGGGTACTGAATTTGGAAGATCAGCCATGATCGCATTGAATGGCTGAACAGGCTCAAGGGGCCGAATGGCCTACTTCTGCCCCTATCTTATAAGTTTCTATGTTTCTGTGGTACAGTACAGTGCGGTGTAGTGTTATGGTGAGGTGCGGTACAGTACAGTGCGGTGTAGTGGTGAGGTGCGGTACAGTACAGTGCAGTGTAGTGTTGTGGTGAGGTGCGGTGCAGTACAGTGTGGTGTAGTGTTATGGTGAGGTGCGGTACAGTACAGTGCGGTGTAGCGGTGAGGTGCGGTACAGTACAGTGTGGTGTAGTGTTGTGGTGAGGTGCGGTACAGTACAGTGTGGCATGGTGCTGTGGTGACATGCGGTACAGTACAGTGTGGTGTAGTGTTGTGGTGATGTGCGGTACAATACAGTGTGGTGTAGTGTTGTGGTGATGTGCGGTACAATACAGTATGGTGTAGTGTTGTGGTGAGGTGCGGTACAATACAGTGTGGTGTAGTGTTGTGGTGAGGTGCGGTACAGTACAGTGCGGTGTAGTGTTGTGGTGACATGCGGTACAGTACAGTGCGGTGTAGTGTTGTGGTGAGGTGTGGTACAGTGCAGTGCGCTGTAGTGTTGTGGTGAGGTGTGGTACAGTACAGTGCGGTGTAGTGTTGTGGTGAGGTGTGCTACAGTACAGTGCGGTGTAGTGTTGTGGTGAGGTGTGGTACAGTACAGTGCGGTGTAGTGTTGTGGTGAGGTGTGGTACAGTACAGTGCGGTGTAGTGTAGTGGCGAGGTGCGGTACAGTACAGTGCGGTGTAGTGTTGTGGTGAGGTGCGGTACAGTACAGTGCGGTGTAGTGTTGTGGCGAGGTGCGGTACAATACAGTGTGGTGTAGTGTTGTGGTGAGGTGCGGTACAGTACAGTGCAGTGTAGTGTTGTGGTGACATGCGGTACAGTACAGTGCGGTGTAGTGTTGTGGTGAGGTGTGGTACAGTGCAGTGCGGTGTAGTGTTGTGGTGAGGTGTGGTACAGTACAGTGCGGTGTAGTGTTGTGGTGAGGTGTGCTACAGTACAGTGCGGTGTAGTGTTGTGGTGAGGTGTGGTACAGTACAGTGCGGTGTAGTGTTGTGGTGAGGTGTGGTACAGTACAGTGCGGTGTAGTGTTGTGGTGAGGTGTGGTACAGTGCAGTGCGGTGTAGTGTTGTGGTGAGGTGCGGTACAGTACAGTGCAGTGTAGTGCTGTGGCGAGGTGCGGTACAGTACAGTGCGGTGTAGTGTTGTGGTGAGGTGCGGTACAGTACAGTGCGGTGTAGTGTTGTGGCGAGGTGCGGTACAATACAGTGTGGTGTAGTGTTGTGGTGAGGTGCGGTACAGTACAGTGTGGTGTAGTGTTGTGGTGAGGTGTGGTACAGTACAGTGCGGTGTAGTGTTGTGGTGAGGTGTGGTACAGTGCAGTGCGGTGTAGTGTTGTGGTGAGGTGCGGTACAGTACAGTGCGGTGTAGTGTTGTGGCGAGGTGCGGTACAGTACAGTGCGGTGTAGTGTTGTGGTGAGGTGTGGTACAGTGCAGTGTGGTGTAGTGTTGTGGTGAGGTGCGGTACAGTACAGTGCGGTGTAGTGTTGTGGTGAGGTGCGGTACAGCACAGTGCGGTGTAGTGTTGTGGTGAGGTGCGGTACAGTACAGTGCGGTGTAGTGTTGTGGTGAGGTGCGGTACAGTACAGTGTGGTGTAGTGTTGTGGTGAGGTGTGGTACAGTACAGTGCGGTGTGGTGTTGTGGTGAGGTGCGGTACAGTACAGTGCGGTGTAGTGTTGTGGTGAGATGCGGTACAATACAGTGTGGTGTTGTGGTGAGGTGCGGTACAGTGCAGTGCGGTGTGGTGTTTGTTACGTCCGTGAATAATTGAGACACGGACAGCAGGAGTGAACAAAATAAGTCTTTACTGGTGGAAGTCAATAGTGAAACTAAAAACACAGAGGCTCTCTAGCGCCTTTTATACAGGGGTGGTCACTGCCGGTACTGCAGCCTGAGACCAGTTATTCTCTTAAAGGTACATACACAACAATTCCTCCCCTTTTAGATAAACAGTACATAACATTCATTTAACAACTAAATGATAACTAATTACAATCACAATTACTGTTGCTAGATACATTGGTTAAGTTTAAGCAATTATAAGTTCAGTCTTTGAGGAGGCTTCCTGATTCTGTCTGGATAACGCCTCTTTGGGGTATCAGGTTCTTCTGGCAATGTTGAGTTTGGATCAATGTCGTTGTTTGGTTCATCTGCTTCCAATATTATCGGTTCTGCGGTAGCTGCAATTGGAACGTCGATTTCATTACCAGGTGTATCAGATCGTGGTGTGGAGTTGACGTTTTCCAGTGACTCTAGAATCTGGTCAGCATGGCGTCTTACAATGCTCTCCCCAACGTCCACGGTATACATGAGAGGTCCTTGTCGTGTACAAATCGTTCCTGGCTGCCATTTCTCAGTGCGGTAGTCCCGGGCCAAAACTGGTTGACCTATCTTAAAACTCCTGGTCGGCCTTTCATTCATATTCTGAAACTGCCTGTTCTCCACATCTCTTCGGACGTTTGGCTTAACCAAATCCAAGCGGCATCGTAGTCTTCGATTGAAGAACATCATGGCTGGAGTTTGGTTGGTAACCGCATGTGTCGCATTCCGGTAGGCAAACAAGAAGTTGTCCACCTTGTGTTGTAGGGGTATATCTTCATTACACATTGCCTTGATGGCCTTCTTGAATGTTTGGACAAACCTCTCGGCCAATCCATTAGTGGCTGGATGATATGGGGCAGATGTGTAATGCTTAACACCATTGTTCTTTAAGAACCTCCGGAACTCTTCGGACACAAACTGTGGTCCATTGTCAGAGCAAATCTGTTCAGGCAGCCCATTCCTGGCGAATATGGTTCGTAAAACTGTGATAGTTTTTTCCATGGTGGTTGAGGACATTTTTATTACCTCTGGCCACTTGGAATGTGCATCCACCGCAATTAAAAACATCGAGTCCATGAAGGGACCAGCAAAATCAATGTGCACCCTTTGCCATGGAGTTGAGGGCCACTCCCATGGATGCAGAGGAGCTTGTGGTGGGGCGTTTTGGACCTTCTGGCATCCTGCACAGCTCTTGGTCATCTCTTTGATTTCTCTATCGATTCCCGGCCACCACACAAACGCTCTGGCTAAGCTCTTCATTTTTACCCCACCCAGATGACCCTCATGAAGCTCATTGAGCACTCTATCCATCAACTTAGGTGGAATTACTACTCTGGATCCACACACCAAGGTTCCTCTGCACACTGACAGCTGTTCTCTTCTCAGCGAGAATGCTGGCAGCAGTGGTTTGCCATGTGCTGGCCATCCCTTCACCGTTAAATCATAGACCCGTGATAGTGTCGGGTCATTCCGTGTTTCCTTTTTTATGTTTGCATTCGTCACAGGGAGACATTCGACTATGGTCGAGTGGAATAACTCCATTGGATCCACTGCAAGGTCTTCTTCTTCCACCGTCGGCAACGGTAGACGTGACAATCCATCAGCATTTCCATGCTGTTTAGTTCCTTTGTACTCGATGTCATATTGGTGTGCCCCTAGGAAAAGGGACCACCTCTGCAGCCGTTGTGCTGTCATTATCGGTACGCCCTTCTGAGGGTTGAAAATGGAGAGAAGAGGTTGATGATCGGTTAGTAGAGTAAATTTTTGACCGTGCAGGTAGTGATTGAACTTCTTCACCCCCCACACTAGGCTGAGGGCCTCTCTGTCAATCTGGGCGTAGTTACGCTCGGCAGAAGTTAACGAGCGTGACGCAAAAGCTATCGGCCTCTCTGAACCATCAAGGAATTTATGTGACAGTACCGCCCCAATGCCGTAGGGAGAGGCATCACACGCCAGCCTGATTGGCAGTGCTGGGTTGTAGTGAGCCAATACTTCCCTTGAAGTGATTACGTTCTTACTCTTCTGAAAAGCACGCTTACAATCATCGCTCCATTTCCATGCTACCCCCGTTCGTAGCAGGGCGTTCAGTGGGCGCAGAATTGTCGACAAATTCGACAAAAACTTATGATGGTAATTCACCAATCCGAGGAATGACCTCAGTTGCGACACATTTTCAGGCGCTGGGGCCTTAACAACCGCTTCAATTTTGTCAGGGGACTTATGTAACCCCTCTTCATCAATCACGTGGCCACAATACGATATCTGTTTCTTTAAAAATTCGCACTTGGGGCGGTTGGCTCGCAGCCCATGTTCCCGTAGTCTAGTGAGCACCTGTTCTAGGTTGTTAAGGTGTTCACTGTCATCTTCACCTGTTACAAGGATGTCGTCCAAGTAACACTGAGTCCCCGGAATCCCTTGCAGAACTTGTTCCATCGCTCTTTGCCATATCGCTGGAGCCGATGCTACTCCGAATACCAATCGATGATACTGGTAAAGACCTTTGTGAGTGTTTATCGTGAGATACTTCCTAGAGGACTCCTCAACCTCCATCTGCAAATATGCTTGTGCTAGGTCAATTTTTGTAAAACGCTTCCCTCCAGACAGTGAGGCGAAGATGTCTTCTCTCCTTGGAAGAGGATATTGTACTGTGTGAAGGAGTGGGTTCACCGTCACCTTGAAATCCCCACAGATGCGAATCTTCCTTGGCTCCCCGGACTTATTGCTTAACGTTTTCTTCATGACAGGAACGATGGGTGTCGCCCACTCGCTCCAGTCGACCTTAAACAACACGCCCGCCTTCTCCAGATTCTCCAGCTCTGCCTCGACGGCTGGGCGAATTGCATATGGTACCGGTCTTGCTTTGAAAAACTTGAGAACTGCATTCTCTTCTATTTTTATCGAGGCGGTTACACCTTTAAGCATGCCCAGTTCTTGTTGAAATACCTCTTTGGCGTTAGCTAAGATTGTTGACAATCGTCCAGGAGTGACGTCTTCATCTTTTTTACTGTCCACCGTCATTGCATGAATGGAGTGCCAATCTAAGTTTATCTTCCTGATCCATTCCCGTCCCAATAACGGTGGTCCACCATTTGGCAGTATGTAGAGATACAATTTCCGTATTTTCTTGCCGTTGTATTCGACAGGCACCCTTATTTTTCCTCTGGGGTATACTTTTTGCCCCGTATACATCGTCAAGACGATGGATGTCTCTCTCAAGGGCATGTGTGAAAATAGCCACTCGTAGTCTCGTCGATTCATGACGGTTAGCGCTGATCCTGTATCCAATTCCATTTTAACTTGTGACCCTGCTATCATGAGGGTGACCCAAATGGTTCGGTGATCCTCTTTTGCGATTACATTGTGAAGTTTAAGACAGCTTAGTCTCCTGTTCCCGGATTCATTATCGCTCATCTGGTCTTCGGAACTACTGTCCGTCATCTTTTGTACTTTCTTGTACGGTTCCTTAGTAGCCTTTTTGTTGTCGCTGGTCTTCTTCCCAGACCTGCAAACTCGTGCAATGTGTCCCATCTTCCCGCATTGCCTGCATATTTTGTCTTTGGACCAGCAGTCCTTCTGGTCATGGTTAGTTCTGCCGCAGCGATGACATTTTGCAAATCCCCGTGTCATTTTGTGGGTGCCGTATTCCTGTGGTTTTTGTTGAATTTCTGCAGCTCCCCTGGCTGCTGCTTCATACGATACTGCCACGCTGAAAGCCTTATCTAGCGTCAGCTCTTTCTCTGAGAGTAACTTCTTCTGTGTTCCTTCACTCAGGAGTCCACAGACAAATTTGTCCCGTAGGGTATCTGCCAGTCCTGCTCCGAACTGGCAGTGCTTTGCTAGCTTGCGTAGTTCCGTAAGATACTCAGCATTGCTCTCATCTTTGTGCTGAGTTCTCCTGTGGAATTTAAATCTTTCTGCTATCAACAGTGGTGCAGGGTTTAAGTGTTCCTGTAGGACAGCAACAATTTCGTTAAAACTCTTCACCTTTGGTTTGGCTGGAGTAATCAGGTCCCGCAATAGGCCGTACATTCTAGCGCCCATTAGGTTTAGCAATATCAATGCCTTTTTCCCCTCCGCTATTTCGTTTGCCTCGAAATAAACCTCGACTCTTTCCACATATGTGGTCCAGTCCTCTATTGTATTATCAAAAGCAGTGATACAGCCAGCCTTCGGCATCTTGCAAATCTAAAATGGCGCCTCCCGCGCTTTGCCTTCTTCCCCGATTTAACAAAATGGCGCCTCCCGCGCTTTGCCTTCTTCCCCGCTGTTGTTAGCGTTGCTTTCCACGGTTTCTTGCGCGTTTAATATTGATTCTTTTTCTTTTATTATTTTCCCGTCGTGGAGCGGACCCTCTGGGACACTTCCCTCCCTCTTCTTAGGTCCGAACGCTGCCTGGATTCGAAGCACCGGTCGCGCCCTGTGTGCTCCACCCTCTCTCTCTCTCTTTGCTTCCCGACTCGCTGCCCGGCCCCGTTGAAAAGCCACCCGATCGAGCTCTAGCCCGCTGCAGCCCAGGAAGGATCAGTGCACTACCTGCCACTAGCCCGATTAGCTGGGAAACCACAGACCGAGGAACCCAGCCTGGCTCTGGACAGTCTCTCCTGCAAGTTTTCAATCCGACGATTTGGAGGGCGGTTGCCCACGGTCGACGCCCGTTTCTCGAGTTTCTTTGGATTTTATTTATTTATTTATTTTTTTCTTTCTTCTGGCTTCGACCTTCAATAACGTCGTCTGAGGTGCTGCCGAGTTGCAGGTAAGTTCGTTTCTTACTCGTCGCCAGTGTTACATCCGTGAATAATTGAGATACGGACAGCAGGAGTGAACAAAATAAGTCTTTACTGGTGGAAGTCAATAGTGAAACTAAAAACACAGAGGCTCTCTAGCGCCTTTTATACAGGGGTGGTCACTGCCGGTACTGCAGTCTGAGACCAGTTATTCTCTTAAAGGTACATACACAACAGTGTTGTGGTGAGAAGCGGTACAGTACAGTGTGGTGTAGTGTTATGGTGAGGTGCGGTAATGTACAGTGTGGTGTAGTGTTGTGGTGAGGTGCGGTACAGTACAGTGTGGTGTGGTGTTGTGGTGAGGTGCGGTAATGTACAGTGTGGTGTAGTGTTGTGGTGAGGTGTGGTACAGTACAGTGTGGTGTAGTGTTGTGGAGAGCTGTGGTACAGTACAGTGCGGTGTGGTGTTGTGGTGAGGTGCGGTACAGTACAGTGTGATGTAGTGTTGTGGTGAGGTGCGGTACAGTACAGTGTGATGTAGTGTTGTGGTGAGGTGCGGTACAGTACAGTGTGGTGTAGTGTTTTGGTGAGGTGTGGTATAGTACAGTGCGGTGTAGTGTTGTGGTGAGGTGCGGTACAGTACAGTGCCGTGTGGTTTTGTGGCGAGGTGCGGTATAGTACAGTGCGGTGTAGTGTTGTGGTGAGGTGCGGTACAGTACAGTGCCGTGTGGTTTTGTGGCGACGTGCGGTACAGTACAGTGCCGTGTGGTTTTGTGGCGAGGTGCGGTATAGTACAGTGCCGTGTGGTTTTGTGGTGAGGTGCGGTACAGTACAGTGTGGGGTAGTGTTGTGGTGAGGTGCAGTACAGTACAGTGTGGTGTAGTGTTGTGTGGTGAGATGCGGTGGGCAGTGGAAGGGGGTAGGGGGGCGCCTTGCGGTGGAGGGGGTTGTGGGGGGGTGGTGGAGGTGGGTGCGTGTGGGGTTGTGGGCCGGGGGTTGTTAGATCTTTTCCACCCTCCTGTAGACCTCACTGATATTCTTGGTCATTACCAGTGGCACATGCTGCCTCGAGTATCTTGAATGTTGTGGTCCTTCTGAGTAGCTGTAGACCTTCACACCCGGCAATGGCTCGCTTTCCCACTCCCTCCCCCAGGTAGTGAACGCCCAACCAGAGCTACTCACTTCCAGTGCCGGGAATGGTCCCCACCTGTGTTTTCCTGGGGAAAATCCAGGCTTTTAAGTCAGTCACACTCCACTTAAGTCTTTTCAGTTTGTATTACTCAAGGTGCACCCATAGGGAGCACTGTTAAACACAGAGAAACCAATTGACTGCAGGATTTTCTCAGCAAACATCCTTTCAGCATATTAAATCGGAACACCTTTTTAAACTACCGTGTTATAGTCTTGCAACACAACACCGCTCCTCTTTTATTTTATGTACCAGTGGGTCCCCTGTTGCTTTGTTCGGGTGAGTTGAATGATATGCTGTTTTATAAGGACAGGCACGTTCCCGCTCCAGGTGGTAATCTGCTGTTGTCTCTCTCAAAGGCTGCACAGTTTAATTGCTGGTAAGTAAATATTGTGTGAGGCTAGTCAAAGAAAGATCTCGCATTCCTATAGCACTTACCACGACCTCAAAACATCCCAAAGCGCTTTACAGCCAATGGAGTACTTTTTTGAAGTGTAGTCACTGTTGTAATGTGGGAAACGCGGCAGCCAATTTGCGCACAGCAAGCTCCCGCAAACAGCAATGTGATAATGACCAGATAATTTGTTTTTGTTATGGTGATTCAGGGATAAATATTGGCCAGGACACCAGGGATAACTCCCCTGCTCTTCTTCGAAACAGTGCCATGGGATATTTTACGTCCACCTGAGAGAGCAGACGGGGCCTTGGTTTAAAGAACCAAAACCAGCACCTTTGACAGTGCAGCAACCCAGCACTAAGCTCATGGTCTACAGAGCAGTAGTGATACCCGCCCTGCTGTATGCCTCAGAGACATGGACCATGTACAGCAGGCACCTCAAAGCACTGGAGAGGTACCACCAACGCTGCCTCCGCAAGATCCTGCAAATCCATTGGCAGGATAGGCGCACCAACGTCAGTGTTCTCGCTCAGGCCAACATCCCCAGCATCGAAGCTTTGACCACGCTCGATCAGCTCCGATGGACGGCTCACATTGTCCGCATGCCCGATACGAGACTCCCAAAACAAGCGCTCTACTCGGAGCTCCGGCACGGCAAGAGAGCCCCAGGCGGGCAGCGGAAATGCTTCAAGGACACCCTCAAAGTCTCCTTGAAAAAGTGTAACATCCCCACCGACACCTGGGAATCCCTGGCCCAAGACTGCACAAAGTGGAGGAGAAGCATCCGGGAAGGCGGCGAATAGTTCGAGTCTCTTCGCTGGGAGCAAGCGGAAGCCAAGCGCAAACAGCGGAAGGAGTGCACGTCAACCCAAGCACCCCACCCACTCGCCCCTTCAACCACCGTCTGCCCCACCTGTGACAGAGACTGTAGGTCCTGCATTGGACTCATCAGTCACCTGCAAACTCATTTTTAATGTGGAAGCAAGTCATCCTCGGTTCCGAGGGACTGCCTAAGAAGAAGAAGAAGACTCCCTCAGTACTGCACTGGGTACATCAGCCTAGATTTTGTGTTCAAGTCTCTGGAGTAGGATGTGAACCCGCAACCTTCTAACGTAGAAGGCAAGAGTGCTATGCACTGAGCCACAGCTGACGCCTGGTAGCATAATAGGATCTATCTTAAAGCATGTTTTCGATGCAAATACACTATAACATATTTTAAATGTGGTTTGTGGGGCAAACCCATCAGACAGCCTGTAGTACCATAGCAAAATACTGCAGATGCTGGAAATCCGAAATAACAACAGAAATTGCTGGAAAAACTCAGCAGGTCAGGCAACATCCGTGGAGAGAAATTTGAGTTGACGTTTCGGGTTGAAACCCTTCTTCAAAACTGGAAAGAAAATAAAATAGATCGAAGGCAGGGCTGCGATCGAACAAAAGATCTCCTCTACATTGGGGAGACCAAACGCAGATTGGGTGACCGCTTTGCGGAACACCTCCATTCAGTCCATAAGGGTGACCCCGAGCTTCCGGTCGCCTGTCATTTTAATTCACCGCTCCATTCCCACTCGGACCTCACTGTCCTTGGCCTCTTGTATTGTTCCATGGAAGCTCAACGTAAACTCGAGGAACAGCACCTCATCTTCCGATTAGGCACTTTGCAGCCTTCTGGACTAAATATCGAGTTCAACAATTTCAGATCATAACCTCGGCCCCTATTACATTTTTACTTATAATATTTTCCACCCCTTTGTTTTGGGTCTTCCTTTCCCCCCCACCCCCTTTCCTTTAGTTTCTCTCTCCCACCTGGCAGCTGTCTCTTACCTGCCAGTACACTTCACACCTAATCTCAGCTGTCTTTTGTCTCCACGGGCCTATTACCATCTCGTCTGGTTTCGAATACCTTTTATTGTCTCTTTTACTTCTTTTGTTCGATCGCAGCCCTGCCTTCGATCTATTTTGTTTTCTTTCTAGTTTTGAAGAAGGGTTTCGACACGAAACGTCAACTCAAATTTCTCTCCACGGATGTTGCCTGACCTGCTGAGTTTTTCCAGCAATTTCTGTTGTTATTTAGCCTGTAGTACCAGTTATGCCTGTAGGTGGCACTGTCATAGAACTTTCAATGTCAATACGTGTCACACTTAGCCAATCACAGATTCACCCAGGTCATGATCGCTCAAACTCCCCTGATGGCTGTTTGGGTTAAACTGAGTAAGCAGGTGCGTTTTTACTTCGATAAAAAATGTAATAAATTTGTAGCACCTATTTTTTTAATTGAGTTTAGGAACATAGCCATTTAGCCCCTTGAGCCAGTTCCTCCATTCAATGAGATCATGGTTGACTTGCGACCTAACTCCAAATACCCACCTTTGCCCCATATCCCTCAATACCTTTGGTTAACAAAAATCTATCAATTCTCAGATTTTAAATTAACCATTGATCGAGCATCCATTGCCATTTGCGGAAGAGAGTTCCAAACTTCTACCACCCTTTGTGTGTAGAAGTGTTTCCTAATTTCACTCCTGAAAGGTCTGGCTCTAATTTTTAGACTATATCCCCTAGTCCTAGACTCCCCAACCAGCGGAAATTGTTTCTCTCTACCTACCCTATCTGTTCCACTTAATATCATGAAAATTTCGATCAAGTCACTCCGTAATCTTCTAAATTCCAAGGAATACAACCCTAGTTTGTGTAATCTCTCCTCGTAATTTAACCCTTGGAGTCCGGGTACCATTCTGGTAAATCTACGCTGTTCTCTTCCCAAGGCCAATATATTCTTCCGAAGGTGTGGTGCCCAGAACTGAACATAGTACTCCAGGTACTCTGATCTACCCTTTTTAGGTCCAAAGTGGATGACCTCACACTTGCCTACATTGAAATCCATTTGCCACAATTTTGCACATTCACTTAATCTATTAATATCTTTTTGCAATTTTATGCTACTATCTACACTGTTTAAAATGTCGCTTATCTTTGTGTCAGCGGCAAACTTGGATATGTAGCTCTCTATTCCATCATCTAAGTCGTTAATAAATATTGTGAATAGTTGAGGCCCCAACACAGATCCTTGCTGGACACCACTAGTCACATCCTGCCAGAGTACCCGCCCATTATCCCTACTCTCTGTCTCCTGCTGCTCAGCCAATTTCCTAACCAGATCAATAATTTGCCCTCAAATTTGCCCTGTGTCAGCTGTGGCCCAGTGGGTAGCACACTCACCTCTGAGGAAGAAGGTGGTGGATTCAAGTCCCACTCCAGGGACTTCAGCACAAAAATCTAGGCTGACACTCCAGTGCAGTACTGAGGGAGTGCAGAGAGTGCTGTGAGTTTGGGTAAGTGTGTGAGTTCTTTAATTGTTATTTCTCTTTAAATCATTCTTGATAAGATTACTTAAGCAGTTTAAGTAAAGGGGAAAAGTTAAATATTTGGGATTCTGTTGGTTTAAGAAGAGTAAAACAAGGTTACACTGCAGTAGGAGTAAATTGGCACAGCAGGCAGTGGAAACCAGTTTTCTAACCAATCAGCAGGGGTAACTCATTTGGCTGTAAACAAGCAAACAGTATAAAAAGACCAGGCTAGTGTGAGCAAGCACTAAGTGCGAGTCAGCAGAGAGTGCTGTGAGTTTGGGTAAGTGTGTGAGTTAGGGTAAGTGGGGTGTTAGGTGCTCTTTTCAAACTTTAACTCTGTGGGTTGTAGTTAATAAGGCCTTTCTGGTGCAGAGTGACTGTTGGTAAACCATTTAACTGGTGTAATTAGAGGGATTGATTTAAATTAAATCCAATTAATTAAAGGGGATACTAGCATCTATAATCGGGCAGAGGGTGTCCATAACTAACAATAAAAAATTTAATTAATTGCATAGAATGAAGCAGGTGATGTGTTACTGTTGTGAGATGTGGGAGCCGGTGAACCCCATTGAGGCTCACGGTGACAAGTGTCTGCTGCTACAGGAACTCCAGCTCCGTGTTGATGAGCTGGAGTCTGAGCTTCAGACACTGCGACACATCAGGGAGGGGGAAAAGTACCTGGACTCTGTGTATCAGGAGGTGGTCACACCTATGAAGTTAATTAATTCAGATGTAGCCCATGGTCAGGGACAGGACGGTGTGACTACGAGTGAGGCAGGTACGGGGATCCAGGAGGTAGAGCTGGAGGAGCCGCAGCCCTTGCTCTTGTCCAGCAGGTTCGAGGTTCTTACTCCCTGTGGGGACGGGAGCAGGGACTGCAGGGAGGATGAGCAACCTGGCCACAGCTCCGTGGAACGGGGGGCCATTCAAGAGGGGGGAGTAACTAGAAATGTTGTAGTGGTAGGGGATAGTATTATTAGGGGGATAGATAGAGTTCTCTGCAGCCGAGAGCGAGAGTCCCGAAGGCTGTGTTGCCTACCCGGTGCCAGGGTTAAGGACATCTCCTCTGGGTTGGAAAGAAACTTGCAGTGGGAGGGGGTGGATCCAGTTGTCGTGGTCCATGTTGGTGCAAACGAAAGGAGTATGAACAGCTAGGGGTCAAATTAAAAAACAGAACCTCAAGGGTAATAATCTCTGGATTATTACCTGAGCCACAAGCGAATTTGGCTAGGACAAATAAAATTAGAGAGTTAAATGCGTGGCTCAAAGACTGGTGTGGGAGAAATGGGCTTTGCTTCCTGGGACACTGGCACCAGTACTGGGACAGGAGGGAGCTGTTCCATTGGGACGGGCTTCACTTGGCCAGTGCTGGGACTAGAGTCCTGGCGGATCATATAACTAGGGCTGTAGAGAGGGCTTTAAACTAATTAGTGGGGGGGAGGTTCCTAGAGAGCAAATAATAAAAATGACAACAGAGAAGGTCATAGACTTAGGTAGCAGTGGGGAAATTAAAAACCAGAGCGTGTCAGGAAGGGGCAGAAGGTATGGAGTAAAAGGTAAAGTAATAAAAAGGGCAAAAGCAGGAACTAAGTGTCACAGAACATATTTGAAAGTACTCTATCTGAATGCACGTAGCATTCGTAACAAAATAGACGAGTTAATGGCACAAATAACTACATATGGGTATGATCTTGTGGCCATTACAGAAACATGGCTGCAGGGTGACAATGCCTGGGAATTAAACATACCAGGTTATTTAACGGTCAGGAAGGACAGGCAGGAAGGAAGGGGAGGTGGGGTGGCTATGTTAATAAAGGAAGGAATCACTGTAATACAGAGAAATGATATTGGGTCAAAAGATCAGGATAATGAAACAGTTTGGGTGGAGGTAAGGAATAATAAGGGGGAAAAAACACTAGTGGGCGTAGTCTATAGGCCTCCGAACAGTTGCAACTATGTTGGACGGAGTATCAATCAGGAAATAGTTGAGGCTTGTAATAAGGGAACATCTATAATTATGGGGGATTTTAACTATCATATTAATTGGACAAATCAAATTGGGCAGGGCTGCCTTGAGGATGAGTTCATTGAGTGTATTAGGGATGGGTTTCTTGAGCAGTATGTAACTGAACCGACCAGGGGGCAAGCAACCTTAGACCTGGTCCTGTGTAACAAGTACATCCTTCATATCCTATCATGTGTGTTATCTAAAAGATGTTGGACTTATGCCATCACAGGATTTTCGGTAGGCCTCATCCTTTGAGTTGCTGCAGGCCTTTATGTGCTGCAGCAGCATGCTATCTCATGCCTCTTCCTCCCCAAAGAGTTTCAGTCGCATTCCAATTCCTCATAGGCATGGACCTACAACACAAAACTCTTCCTAATTCGGAACCAATTGACAATCTCTCTCAGCAAGGCTGCAGGACGATGGCTGGTCTGGAAAATGGAAATAAAAATTGTCACGCTGGTGCAGTAAAGGGAGCTCTTTTGAGGATGTATGTTGTTGGTGTTTTACTTTCCATCCTGGCTGTCAGCTGTGGCTCAGTTGGTAGCACACTTGCCTCTGAGTCAGAAGGTTGTCCAGGCTGACGCTCCAGTGCAGTGCTGAGGGAGCGCTGCACTGTCGGAGGTGCCGTCTTTCGGATGTGACATTAAACCGAGGCCCCCGTCTGCTCCCTCAGGTGGACATAAAAGACCCCATGGCACTATTTCAAAGAAGAGCAGGGGAGGTATCCCTGGTGTCCTGGTCAATATTTATCCCTGAATCACCGTAACAAAAACAGATTATCTGGTCATTATCACATTGCTATTTGTGGGACCTTGCTGTGCGCAAATTGGCTGCCGCGTTTCCCACATTACAACAGAAACTACACGCCAAAAGTACTTAATTGGCTGTAAAGTGCTTTGGGACCTCCTGAGGTTGTGAAAGACGCTATATAAATGCAGGTCTTTCTATCGAGTCCTTTACAACTCCAGCTAGTCACGATTTCCTGCTCCGTGTGAAGCTGAACATCCCACTGACTGATAATCATAGAACATTTCTTGATTCGCTGTCTGCTCACAATAAACATTCTTTAGAAGCAAATTGCTGCAATTTTTTCCACATTTTTTCTTTTAATGTTGCAAAGCGACTTGATTCTCAAAGAGCCTTCATATCCTACAGGTTGTCAGAATAAACCGTTGGATTGTATGGGATAAACAATAAATCCTTCAGGATTTGACGATGTCCAATAAGATTTAAAGGTCAATTGACGAGTTTTTTTTTCCATTTTGCAGGTAAAGAAAAATTGCTTCAGCAATATTTAAGCTGCCCTTTTTCATAATCACTGCAATGGGACTAAATCGATGAAAAGATTTTTTTAGAATTATTATTAATAAGGGTGACCCATTATCCTGTTGTGTGTTGATGACTTGAAATTACCTGAACACTCCCTTGCCACTGAGAGTGGATAAGAGATTAACGGGTCAGATTAACCTCTTGGGTCCCATTAAGATTAACCCCATAGGTACCTATAGTAATCTGGGATGTTATGATTAAGGTTATCCACCAGGTGGTGCTGTAGCCAATGCTGCTACTAAGGTCAGAGATTTGCTTCCTGTTAAGGTCAGAGGTTTGCTTCCTGTATAGGTCAGCACAAGGTGGAATGCCAGGATGCTGATGCAGGCTGTCTGTAAACGTGTTTCCCAGTTGTTAATAAAGTACTCGAGTTACTTCTAACCTCTAGCCTCTTTGAGTTCCTTGTTCCACTTTCTGGATTTATCACATTTGGCGACGAGGCAACTAAAGGACCCTGCATAAAGAAGAAAAGTCTGCCGGGACGTTTAAACAATAAAATCACGAGCTAAAGTTAGCTACAAGCTGGAAGAGAGCATGGCTGCCACGGTAGGAACAGTTTCCGCTTTTGATATTCAAGCACAAACCTGGGAAGAATACTGTGAAGTGTTGGGTTATTTTTTCGAAGCAAATTAAATAAATGATGCCGGAAAAAGGAAAGCCATTCTGCTTAGTTCAGTGGGAAGCCAAACCTACAGTTAGATGAAAAATCTGCTCAGTCCTGAAAAGCCTGGAGACAAATCATTTGTTGAATTAGTGGCTTTGCTAAAAGAACATTTCAACCCTAAGCCTAGTGAGGTTGTACAGCAGTTCAAGTTTAATTCAAGGAACAGGAAAGAGGAAGAGAGCGTAATGGACTATGTAGCGGTGTTGCGTAATTTAGCACAAGATTGCAATTATGGGAACAACCTGAAGGAAATGCTGCGAAATAGGCTAGTTTGTGGAATTATGGACAACCGAATGCAGCGTAGATTATTATCCGAGACTGGGCTTACTTATGAAAAAGCATTGGAACTTGCTCAAGCCATAGAGACAGCGAACCGAGATGTAAAAGAAATACAGGGTTCAGACACGGCTAATACTACACAAGTTGCAGGTCAGGTTGTTGTGCACAAGGGAAATTAGGGATAGCATAAGGTCCAAGGAGAGGGCATACAAATTGGCCAGAAAAAGCAATAATCCTGAGGATTGGGAGCAGTTTAGGATTCAACAAAGGAGGACAAAGGGATTAATTAAGAAAGGGAAAATAGAATATGAGAGTAAGCTTGCAGAGAACATAAAAACTGACTGTAAAAGCTTTTATAGATATGTGAAGAGAAAAAGATTGGTGAAGTCAAGCGTAGGTCCCTTGCAGTCAGAATCGGGGGAATTTATAATGGGGAACAAAGAAATGGCAGACCAACTAAATACATATTTTGGTTCTGTCTTCCCAAAGGAGGACACAAATAACCTCCCAGAGATGCCGGGGAACATAGGGTCTGATGAAAGGGTGGAACTGAAAGAAATCAGTATTTGTAGGGAAATGGTGTTAGGAAAATTGATGGGACTGAAGGCCGATAAATCCCCAGGGCCTGATAATCTATGTCCCAGGGTACTTAAGGAAGTGGCCCTAGAAATAGTAGATGCATTGCTGGTCATCTTCCAGAACTCGATAGACTCTGGAACGGTACCCATGGATTGGCGGGTAGCTAATGTTACCCCACTATTCAAAAAAGGTGGTAGAGAAAAGGCGGGGAACTATAGACCGGTAAGCTTGGCATCGGTAGTGGGGAAAATGCTAGAGTCCATTATAAAAGATGTAATAGCAGAGCACTTGGAAAGCAGTGACTGGATCGGACAAAGTCAACATGGATTTATAAAAGGTAAATCATGCTTGACTAATCTACTGGAATTTTTTGAGGATGTAACTGGTAAAATAGATAAGGGAGAACCAGTGGATGTGGTGTATTTGGACTTTCAGAAGGCTTTTGATAAGGTCCCGCATAAGAGATTAGCGTGCAAAATTAAGGCACATGGGATTGGGGGCAAGGTATTTACTTGGATAGAGAACTGGTTGGCGGACAGAAAGCAAAGAGTTGGAATAAACGGGTCGTTTTCCGAGTGGCAGGCAGTGACTAGTGGGGTACCGCAAGGATCAGTCCTAGGACCCCAGCTGTTCACAATATATATTAATGATCTGGACGAGGGAATTGGATGTAATATCTCCAAATTTGCAGACGACACAAAGCTGGGGGGGAGGGTATGCTGTGAGGAGGATGTCGTGAAACTCCAGCACGATTTGGACAGGTTGGGTGATTGGGCAGAAACATGGCAAATGCACTATAATGTGGATAAATGTGAGGTTATCCACTTTGGTGGCAAAAACAGGAAGGCAGATTATTATTTGAATGGTAATAGATTGGGAGAAGGGGAAGTGCAAAGAGACCTGGGTGTTCTTGTACACCAGTCGCTGAAGGTAAGCATGCAGGTGCAGCAGGTGGTTACGAAGGCAAATGGTATGTTGGCCTTCGTAGCAAGAGGGTTCGAGTACAAGAACAAGGGTGTCTTGCTGCAGTTGTACAGGGCCTTGGTGAGACCACACCTTGAGTATTGTGTGCAGTTTTGGTCGCCTTACCTGAGGAAGGACGTTCTTGCCATGGAAGGAGTGCAGCGAAGATTCACCAGGCTGATACATGGGATGGCAGGAATGACGTATGAGGAGAGATTGTGTCGATTGGGCTTATACTCACTGGAGTTTAGAAGATTGAGAGGGGATCTCATCGAAACCTATAAAATTCTGTCAGGCCTGGACAGACTAGATACAGGAAGGATGTTTCTGATGGCCGGGGAGTCCAGAACCAGGGGTCATAGTCTAAGGATAAGGGGTAAGCCATTTAGGACTGAAATGAGGAGGAATTTCTTCACCCAGAGAGTGGTGAACCTGTGGAATTCTCTGCCACAGAGGGCGGTGGAGGCCAGTTCATTAAGTATATTCAAGAAAGAGTTGGATATATTTCTTAAGGCTAAAGGGATCAAGGGATATGGGGAGAAGGCAGGGACCGGGTACTGAATTTGGATGATCAGCCATGATCTCATTGAATGGCGGAGCAGGCTCGAAGGGCTGAATGGCCTACTCCTGCTCCTATCTTCTATGTATCTATGTAACATGCATCAGAAACCACAACGTGAGCATGTGAAGGCATGTTATAGATGCAAGGGCGATCACCTGGTGAGTGAATGCCGGTTTCTGGAGGAAAAGTGCTACAAGTGTGGGAAACAAGGACACATAAAATGAGCTTGCAGAGCGAAATCACCTGTGGAGGAATCCAAACCAAAAGCGGGAGGACAGCAAAACCAAGGGAGAGAAGTGAAAAGACATGGAGCACACCACATCAGCAGGGAAGCTGAGGAAGAAGAGGACATGTTCATAATGCATAGCATGTTAGAGAACATTCCAAAAGTGGCTCCTATCACATTGCAACTGACAGTAAATGACTCTAAGGTGAACTTTGAAGTGGATACAGGGTGCAGCGTGACCATAATGAACAAGGCAGAGTACTCAAAATTGTGGAACCGTGCAAAAGTTCCAGAGTTAAAACCTTGCTCCCTGCATCTTAAAACATATACAGGTGAACGAGTAGCGATATTAGGTACAGCTAAGGTAACTGTGCAACACAGGGACACAATGGAACAGCTACCTGTAGTTATAGTATCAGGTACCGGACCAAACCTGTTAGGTCGGGGCTGGAAAGAAGAACTTAAATTAGACTGGGGAGCAGTACATCAAATAGATGCGGGCAAACAGTTGACTTTGAAAGAAGTGTTGAGTGAACATGAGAGTGTGTTCAAGGAGGAACTTGGCACAGTTAATGGCCCCCCAGCTAAGATTTATGTAGACAAGGAGGCACCGCCAAGGTTTTTTAAACAACGACCTGTGCCTTATGCCATGAAGCCAAAGGTAGAGGCTGAGCTTGACCATCTATTGAGAGAGAACATACTGGAGCCGGTGAAATGTTCGGAATGGGCAGCTCCCATAGTACCTGTTTTAAAACCAAACAATTCGGTAAGACTCTGTGGAGACTATAAATTGACTGTCAATCGGGTGTCCGAACTAGAGCAGTATCCTATTCCCAAAACAGAGGAACTCTTTGCAAACTTGACTGGAGGAAAGAAATTTACAAAGTTGGATATGAGTCATGCCTACTTGCAGATTACACTGGATGATGAATCAAAGAGGTATGTCACCATAAATACACACAAGGGCTTGTATACATATAACCGCTTACCGTTTGGTGTCTCATCTAATCCAGCTATCTTCCAGAGGACAATCGAAGGTGTACTGCAAGGGATTCCATATGTTTCCATCTATCTGGATGACATTCTGGTGACGGGAAGAACTGACCAGGAGCAACTGAGCACTCTGAGAGAGGTACTACAGAGATTGGAGAGGGCAGGGTTCCGGCTCAAGAGGAGTAAGTGCACTTTCCTGGGGAATGAGGCAGTGTTCCTGGGACACAGAGTGGATGCCACCGGGCTCCATCCACTCAAGGAGAAGGTACAAGCACTGCAGGACGTCCCTGCTCCTACAAATGTGGCTGAGTTAAAAGCTTACCTGGGACTGCTGAACTATTATAACAGGTTTTTACCAAACTTGTCAACTGTGTTAGCACCTCTTCACAAACTACTGCGCAAGGAGACACAGTGGCAGTGGGGAGAGGCGCAGGGGGTTTCATTTGAACAGTCCAAGAAACTGATGCTGTCGTCGGATGTGCTGGTTCACTACAATGCAAAGAAAGACATCATTCTCTCTTGTGATTCTTCACCTTACGGGGTGGGGGCAGTTCTTTCACACTGCATGGAAGATGGAACTGAAAGACCAATAGGGTTTATGTCCCGAACTCTAACACCAGCGGAAAAAAACTATTCCCAGTTAGACAAAGAGGGGTTAGCAGTAATTTTTGGGTTACAGAGGTTCCACAAGTACATATATGGCAGGAAGTTCACCATATGCACCGATCATAAACCTCTTCTCTCTCTTTTCAACGAAATGAAAGCAGTTCCACAGATGGTGTCACCCTGGATCCAGAGGTGGGCAGTGACGTTGAGGGTATATGAGTATGTCATCATCTACAAGGCGGGCAAGTACCATGGGAACGCAGATGCCTTGAGCCGTCTTCCACTGCCAGGCACACCTATCCGTGCAGCTCCAGAGGACAGAGTTTTGATGTTGGAGGACACTGACATGGCACTTGTGACTGCAGAGCAAGTAAGAACATGGACAGGTAAAGATCCAGTACTGTCTAGAGTTCGAGAATATGTGGTGAGGGGATGGCCACAGCATCCGGAAGGGGCTGACTACCCTACAGTGTCAGGAAAACAGAGCTGAGTGTGCAGGATGGTTGTGTGTTGTGGGGAGCATGAGTGATTATTCCACAGCCAGCACGACAGTCTATCCTAGAGCAACTACATCAGTGTCATCCTGGGGTCTCGCGTATGAAAGCCTTGGTTAGGAGTTACTTGTGGTGGCCAAAGCTAGATGAGGAGATAGAAAATCTAGTCAAGACATGCAGCACTTGTCAGGAACACCGGAAGGCACCAGCAGCGGCTCCTCTCCACCCCTGGGAGTGGCCGGATAAACCATGGAGAAGATTGCACTTAGATTATGCGGGTCCATTCATGGGGAAGATGTTCCTCATAATCATTGATGCACATTCCAAATGGATGGATGTTTATCCTGTAAATTCTGCTTCCGCCACTACTACTATAGACTGCCTGCGTCGGAGCTTCAGTAATCAAGGGCTACCGGAGATCATGGTGAGTGACAATGCCACTTGTTTTGTGAGTACAGAGACAAAAGAGTTCTTGAGAAAAAATGGCAGTGCAGGTGACCTCGGCTCCATATCATCCATCCTCGAATGGACTTGCGGAGAGAGCCGTACAAACATTTAAGGAGATGATGAAAAAAAGTGCAGAAGGGAGTTTAGCAGCCAAAGTGTCACGGGTTCTGTTCAGCTACAGAATAACACCTCAATCCACCACAGGACTCTCTCCTACTGAGATGTTATTAGGTCATAGACTACGCTCCACTCTTGACCTTGTCCACCCAGACCTAAAAAGGAAAATGGAAAACAGACAAAACAAACAAAAAGAGAACCATGACAAAAGAACAAAGAGCCGAAGTTTTGGAGAAGGAGATGCGATCCTTACCAGGAATTTCAGTTATGGACCAAAGTGGATTCCTGGCTTCATAGACTCAATGACAGGTCCAGTATCATACAAGGTCATGTTGGGAAATGGTAGGGTAGTACGCAGACATGTAGATCAGATACTTCCCAGACAAGGGGAAATTGAAATGAAGGTTCCAGATGCAATGACTGAAGACAGGGTTGCCCCCAGTTATCCAAGTGCATCTGTGGTGCCACCACCAGGGACAGAGATAATTCCACAGGAACCTATCCGTCAAGAGAAAACCATCGTTGCAGAGTCAGATACTCTGAGCACTGCTCAGGAGCAGCTGGTGGCTTCACCACAAACAAGCAGGGACTTTACTGTTAGACATTCACAAAGGCCTCGCAAGCCACCAGAGAGATTGATACTGAACTGTTAGATTCGTCAAGTATGGAACATGATGAATGGAGACTCCTTATGTGACCCTCAGGAATGGTTGTTTGTTAAGAAATTCATACTGAAATCTTAAGGGGGGAGGGATATAGTAATCTGGGATGTTATGATTAAGGTTATCCACCAGGTGGTGCTGTAGCCAATGCTGCTACTAAGTTCAGAGGTTTGCTTCCTGTTAAGGTCAGAGGTTTGCTTCCTGTATAGGTCAGCACAAGGTGGAATGCCAGGATGCTGATGCAGGCTGTCTGTAAACGTGTTTCCCAGTTGTTAATAAAGTACTTATGTTAATTCTAACCTCTAGCCTCTTTGAGTTCCTTGTTCCACTTTCTGGATTTATCACAGTACCGATGGCAGGTGACCAGAAAATCCCCAGCGGGCAAAGCGGTGAATTTATGGTTATAGCAATTTGGGTGGAATGGGAGCAGAAAAATTGGACAATACTGTTAGGAGTCGTAACTTAAAACAAAACAGGAGGGAAAAGAATTGCCATTTTATTGGCTGTCGTGTTCTGAATGATCATGTGAAAAAAAAGATCTCAGTTATATTGCTTGACCTTTAACAAGCCTCTCCAGGGCTGATTGTAAATCCTGGAAGTTTTTAGTGAGGGTAAGGTAGGGGAATATCGAGCAACGTAAAGGAGAAATAAATTACTATAATTAGTTGTTTAAAGGGGTTTCATACATCTGATTTTGGACAGCATAGTTGCCATTTTTCTTCTCCTTCCCTTGGCCACCTGATTGCTGTTGAATGTCAGCAATGTTTTCTATTCTCTCGGAAGGACTTAGAGAAGTTCTTGTACGAAGATTTACATTTATACAGCACCTTATATCTCTCAGAAACATCCAATGAATTACTTTGCAGTCTTATGTGGTCAAGTGCCACAGCCAAAGCAAGATCCCACAACCAACATTGGGATGAACCTGTTTCAGGCTATATTGGTTGAGGGAGGAATGTTGGCGGGGATAACAAGAGAACTCCCTGTCCTTCTTGGTGTCAGCCGTGGCTTAGTGGACAGCTCTCTCGCCTTCCGAGTCAGAAGGTTGTGGGTTCACGCCTCACTCCAGACACTTGAGCACATAATGCAGGCTGATAGCCCAGTGCAGTACTGAGGGAGTGCTGCATTGTCGGAGGAGCCGCCTTTCGGATGAGATGTTAAACCGAGGCCTTGTCTGACCTCTCGGGTGGACATATAAGATCCCATGGCACTATTTGAAGAAGGGCAGGGGAGTTCTCCCCGGTGTTCTGGTCAATATTTATCCCTCAACTAACAATTAAAAACAGATTTATCACATTGCTGTTTGTGGGACCTTGCTGTGCGCAAATTGGCTGCCGCATTTCACTACATTACACCAGTGACTACACTTTAAAAGTACTTAATTGGCAGTAAAGCACTTTGGGTTGTCATGATAGGCGCAAGTCTTCCCTTTTTTTAATTCAGACCTCAGTACAGACAAGGGTGAAAGTCATCAATCTGCTCCCTGCTAAATGCACGAGAGGAAACAAAATAAATCACACATAAGCTAATTCACCTTAATACTCTACAATATGCTTCTTCTTTGTAAGCGTCTTGTGTGATACACTTAATTTATCACCCCAAATTGCTCCCACCACCAGTGACACGCCAGCATTTTCCTCTGGTGTTATGAAGCTCAAACCCCTCTCTTAAGGCACAGCCCAAGTTTAAGGACAAAGGCTATAATTACACTGCTGGCAGTTTATCACAGTTCACTTGGACACAGGATGAATCTGCCACCCCTTATTTACCCCATCGTACTGACGACATTGTTAACTCATTCCTTGCCAAAGGCACCATTTGGCCGCGTTCCGCCCGCAGTGGTTGGTCCCAGAATGGCGCCAGATGGTGTTATTATTAACCGCAGCTGCGGGAAGAACGGGCATTGGGTTATATCACAATGGCAAGTGCACAGCAGATAAATTTGGGAGAGATTTCCCTGCTGTGCTGTTGTAGCTTTATTTTAACATTACACGATGCAGGAAATAATGACAAAGTGGAATTCCAAATGAGAAGTGAACCAATTTGATGTTTTATTGTAACGTATTGCCACTGTAAGAGGGGAGAATACTCTTTCTAAATCCCAAGTGAGTCCTTGGCTATTCTGTTTTTCTCAATAAATCCACCCCATACTTCTGACATATGTGACCCTACATTTGAGAGCTGGTGCACTCCTCTGTTTTCCCTTCCATTATCGCAGGCTATTTATCTTCCATTCCTTTCTAATAAAGCCCCAGTGGTTCTATGTTTAGCAGTGAGTCCATCAATTTAGTACTATGCATTATTATTCGTTGTGCTTTGAAATCGATGTACAAAACTCCACAAATTCATAGTCAACGTCGTCCATTAGAGCTAAACAGAGCAAGTAAGTACCACACTGAACTGCTCTTAAAGCCCTATTTCCTCACGATCTTAGTTAACTCTTTTGCAGACTTGGCTTATCCATTCCTCGCATAAAGCGGAACAAAGTGACAATGGTTAAGGAGAAAGTCTGGCCACCGCTTTCTCTGTTAGCAGTCAGTTGTAGTGCACAGTAAAGCCACCCGTCCCGAGAGCATTAAAAGTCGACCACAGAGCATGGGGCTGGAGTCACGTGTAGGCCAGGAGCAGGTAGAGGTGACCTCATGTCAGGCTGTAAATTACCAGATTTGTTGAATTCATTTCATAGCTTGATATGGTGGGAATTGAACGCTGGTTCTGCTAAGGTTTGGCAAAGCCAGTATCATAACCAGCAGACTATTGTACCCAAATCCAATGTGGTGCATGGGTTGTGAGACGAGCCCCATCAAGTACCCTCCTGCAGCATTGGCTGCACTCATTTCCAATGTCAAAAGAAATACTAATGTTAAGAATTCACTGGTATTCAGGTGCCGGTGGCTAACTCGCCAAAAGCAGGTAAGTGACGTGGGGCTAATTATAAACCTGCATCTCAAACTGGTACCAGTAACATAACGATACCCATACGAATCACTTAAAAAAGGGCTATCAACAGCTTTAAAGCAAGGACTTGCATATATATAGCACATTTTTACAAAGGCCCAAAGCGCTTTACAACCAATGAAGAATTTTTGAAGTGTAGTTAGTCACTGTTGTCATGTAGGAAACATGGCAAACATAAGAACATAAGAAATAGGAGCAGGAGTCGGCCATTCGGCCCTTCGAACCCGCTCCGCCATTCAATAAGATCATGGCTGATCTTCTGCCTCATCTCCACTTTCCTGCACTATCCCCATATCCCTTGATTCCCGTAATATCCAAAAATGTATCGATCTCTGTCTTGAATATACTTAACGACTGAGCCTCCACAGCCCTCTGGGGTAGAGAATTTCAAAGATTCACCAGCCTCTGAGTGAAGAAATTTCTCCTCATCTCAGTCCTAAATGGCCGACCCCTTATTCTGAGACTGTGACCCCTGGTTCTAGACTCCCCAGCCAGGGGAAACATCCTCCCTGCACCTACCCTGTCAAGCCTATAAGAATTTTGTATATTTCAATGAGATCACCTCTCATTCTTCTAAGCTCTAGACAATACAGGCCTAGTCTACTCAATCTCTCTTCATAGAACAATCCCCACATCCCAGGAACCAGTCTGGTGAACCTTTGTTGCACTTCCTCTATGGCAAATACATTCTTCCTTAGGTAAGGAGACCAAAATTGTACACAATACTCCAGGTGTGGTCTCACCAGGGCCCTATATAATTGCAGTAAGACGTCTTTACTCTTATACTCAACTCCTCCTGTAATAAAGGCCAACATACCATTTGCTTTCCTAATTGCTTGTTGTACCTGCATGTTAACTTTCAGTGATTCGTGTACAGGGACACCCAGGTCTCTCTGAACACCAACATTTCGCAATCTCTCACCATTTAAAAAATACTCTGCTATCCTATTTTTCCTATCAAAGTGCATAACTTCACATTTCTCCACATTATATTCCATTTGCCATGTTCTTGCCCACTCACTTAGCCTGTCTATATCCCCTTGAAGCCTCCTTACATCCTCCTCACACCTTACATTCCCACCAAGCTTTGTATCATCAGCAAACTTGGATATATTACATTTGGTCCCCTCATCCAAATTATTGATATAGATTGTGAATAGCTGAGGCCCAAGCACTGATCCTTGTGGTACCCCACTAGTTACAGCCTGCCAACCCGAAAATGACCCATTTATTCCTACTCTATGGTTTCTGTCCGTTAACCAATCCTCAATCCATGCTAGTATATTAACCCCAAGCTCATGAGCTCTAATTTTGTTTAATAACCTCTTGTGTGGCACCTTATCGAATGTCTCCTGAAAACAAGAGAATAAAACGCTGTGCCGCACGGTCCCAGTTTTTGTCCCAATGAGCCCGTAGCTGAAATCTAATTGGCTGTGCTCTTAATGGTCAACCCTTTGACCTGCCCTTGACCTGCTTCTTGCTGCGTCTCTTCCCACCAAGCTCGAACATGCGCCTTTCTTTTTCTTGTGCCTCTTGGGATCCTGACTCCTTCCCCCGTCCATGGGGTTGGCCAGTAGAGCTGCCAATTTGGCTGCTACCAACCCCTTCAATGTGGGCCCCTTGAAACTAGCCCCTGTCAAGCCCAGCAGGATGAGATAGTCCAATCCCTGAAGTGTGAATGATGCTGGAGAATGTTTTTCAAGGAACCTCCATTGCCTGAGACCATCTGACTTCTGATGCTCGTGCCTAGCATGGTGGTTGTTTTGTCAATCAAATCTTAACTTCAAGTACATTTTAAGATAAATTACATCAAGCTGCAGGTTAATAAAAAAAGCAAACAATGCACTGTGACCCGATCAGTGAGGTGATGATGTAATTGCAGCACCGATCACCTCGGGTGCTAGAAACTAATTTTTTCTTTTAAATCATGATTTTAGTTAAAAAAGAACCTTTACATGGTAGGTAGAATGTTTGTAACTTTCTTTGAATGAATGTAGCAGGGTATCAGCTGCAAATCTGCAGCAGCCTATTATGCGATTAGAGCAATTATGCGATTAGTATTTTCTTGTATGCCATCCACCATCATTTAAAAAAATGTATTCATGAGTTGTGGACGTCGCTGGCAAGGCCGGCATTTATTGCCCATCCCTAGTTACCCTTGCGAATGTGGTGGTGAGCTGCCCTTTTGAACCGTTGCAGTCCGTGTGGTGAAGGTACTCCCACAGTGCTGTTTGGGAGGGAGATCCAGACTTTTGACCCAGCGACGATGAAGGATCGGCGATATATGTCCAAGTCAGAATGGTGTGTAATTTGGAGGGGAACTTGGAGGTGATGGTGTTTCCATGTGCCTGCTGCCCTTATCCTTCTAGGTGGAAGAGGTTGTGGGTTTGGGAGGTGCTGTCGAAGAAGCCTTGGCGAGTTGCTGCAGTGCATCTTGTAGATGGTACACACTACAGCCACGGTACGCCGGTGGTGGAGGGAGTGAATGTTTAAGGTGGTGGATGGGGTGCCAATCAAGCGGGCTGCTTTGTCCTGGATGATACCAAGCTTTTTGAGTGTTGTTGGAGCTGTACTTATCTAGGCAAGTCGAGAGTATTCCATCACACTTCTGACTTGTGCCTTGTAGATGGTGGAAAGGCTTTGGGGGGTCAAGAGGTGAGACACTCGCCACAGAATACCTAGCCGCTGACCTGCTCTTGTTGCCACAGTATTTATGTGGCTGGTCCAATTAAGTTTCTGGTCAATGGTGACCCCCCAGAATGCTGATGGTGGGGGATTCAGCGATGGTAATGCCATTGAATGTCAAGGGGCAGTGGTTAGACTCTCACTTGTTGGAGATGGTCATTGCCTGGCACTTGTGTGGCACAAATGTTACTTGCCACTTATCAACACAAGCCTGAATGTCATCCAGGTCTTGCTGCATGTGGGCACGGATTGCTTCATTATCTGAGGAGTTGCAAATGGAACTGAACACTGTGCAGTCATCAGTGAACATCCCCATTTCTGACCTTATGATGGAGGGAAGATCATTGATGAAGCAGCTGAAGATGGTTGGGCCTAGGACACTACCCTGAGGAACTCCTGCAGCGATGTCCTGTGGCTGAGACAATTGGCCTCCAACAACCACAACCATCTTGCTTTGTGCTACGTATGACTCCAGCCAGTGGACAGTTTCCCATTGACTTCAATTTTACTAGGGCTCCTTGATGAACTCTCTCCCCCAAAAAGCTATTGAGGCTGGGGGTCAATTGAAAATTTCAAAACGGAGATTGATAGATTTTTGTTAGGCAAGGGGATTAAGGGTTAGGTAACCAAGGCGGTGGAGGAAGCTAAGATACAGACCAGCCATGAACAAACTGAATGGCAGAACTGGCTTGAGGGGCTGAATGGCCTCCTGCTGTTCTATGGTCCTACGTTCCTAGCACTAAATTGACCTGAAGTGCTACAGTTACCTCTATTATTTATGCACACTAAGAAAACAGATGGTCATCGGTAAAATATTCCTGAAATAAAATGCATAATATTTCCTTTCATTGTTGCAGCCAAAGGTTACGACCTTTGCCCCCTGAGCTGAATTACAATAGCGTGATTTGAGGTCAGTCCTGGACGAGCTGACCAGATGCAAGGCTTTGTTTCACCATCACAAGAGCCCGCCAACCCCGCACCCTTCCTTTTCTCCTGACGTTGCAGCAATTGCATTGAAAGCTCATTCAAATACAGACTGGCTCCTGCCCAGCAGAGCGTAGCAGAATGGAGGGATTCAGGTGAGGTCATACAGGACGAGAGAAATACTCGTGTGGCTGGAATTTCCACGGGGGAATGGGGGGGATCTCCCCGGAGAAGCAGCGTAAGCAGCTGTTCAGGCCGCGCATCTGAGGTTTCCACCGAAGTTACGGAGGATGATTGAAAATTCTACCCCATATAAATTATACGCACCAAGGCCCGTTCACCCATCGCCCCCCTGTGCTCGCTGACTTCCATTGGCTCCCGGTCCCGATTTTAAAATTCTCATCCTTGTTCAGCCCTTCGAGCTTGTTCCGCCATTCAATTAGATCGTGGCTGATCCGAGAGTTGAAGTGCCCCGGGCCTTAAACTTAGTCCTGTTAGTATGTTTTGCACTCGCTGCGCACCTCCACATACCTGAAACCCGCTGGGGGTTAAAATCGTGAATGTGGTATGTGATGATCAGTGAGCAGAGAAGAAAATAATATCTATCTATCTATCTATCTATCTATCTATCTATCTATCTATCTATCTATCTATCTATCTATCTATCTATCTATCTATCTATCTATCTATCCCCTGTGCTCGCTGACCTCCAACGGCTCCCGGTCCTGATTTTGAAATTCTCACCCTTGTTTTCAAATCCCTCCGTGGCTTCACCCCTCCTCATCTCTGCAACCTCCTCCAACCCCACAACCGTCCGAGATCTCTGCGCTCTTCCAATTCTGGCCTCTTGCGCATCCCCAGTTTTAATCGCACCACCATTGGCAACCGTGCCTTCAGCGGCCCTGACCCTAAGCTCAGGAATTCCCTCCCTAAGTCATTCTTTAAAACCTACCTCTTTGACCAAGCTTTTGGTCGTATGTCCTAATATCTCCTTGTGTGGCTCAGTGTCAGATTTTGTTGGATAACGCTCCTGTGAAGTGCCTTGGGGCGCTTTTGCAACGTTGTTGCTGTAATGTCATCTCAGTCCTATGCTGTGTTCGGTCGAGGTGGCTGGCAGTTAGTCAAAGGCAGTTATTCAATCGAGCGGTGATAATAACACCATCACCATCTACAGGCTCCCCTCACCCTACCACAGGGGCAAAGCCACTTAAAGCACTGAGTATCTGAGATCAGGAAGGTCCCAGGTTCAAGTTCCCTATCTCGGCTGGGACAACGGTAAGGGTGCTACAATTGGCCTCAGTACCCCTGGGCTAGCAAGGGGAAAATTGGGCCAGTGTTTCTGCACCCGATGACTGATCCGGCAACCCCCTACTGGAGTTTGCACGTGCGTGGGCATTGGGGACGTGGTTTGGACAGGCGTGACGGCTCTTGTGGTTGAAAAGCCTCACTTTCCTGGCTCACACAGCAGGGATGGAATAAGGGTTTTCTGAATTTGCGTGGGATCAGGCACGCGATATGTAAGGTTAAAAAAACCTGCCCCCTCACAAGGCTATAGGGATGTGAGTATAAGCTAATAAGGTCAGATGTGTGGGATGCAGAAACCTAGCTTAGAGCATACGGGGGAAGGGATTAATAGTAAGTGAGGCAAAGCAGGTCAAATGGTGAGCTCAAAGGGGGAGTATGGAGGGACAAACCTTAGGACAGATAGCAGAGAGATTAAGAAGGATAGCGAAGGAAAGAGTAATAAAAATAGAAGGAAAAATGGGCACTGAGCAATTTGAATGGATCAGGGTTTGTGCAGGAATAGATAAAACATCCAAAATATAGTCACTAATTAGAATGGAGGGACTTGATGTTCCAGCCTTGACAGTGGTGTGACGGCAGCCAGGAGTGAGACTAGGATTGAAATATTCCTGGCTATAAAATGTTAAGCAGAGATAGAGAAAAGAAAAAAAAAACAGGGAAGGATAGCCTTGTTAATTAAAGCTGTGATCACAGCCACGGAAAGGAGAGTTTTATTTATTAACGGGGGTGCTCAGGTGGAGTCTGCTGGGTTTAAGAAATAATAAGGAAATCTGTTACCACATTGGGAGGATATTATAACCCTGTGAATACTGGGGCAGTAATGGAAGATGGGATTTGTAACAGTAACAGAGTCATAATACTGGGGGTTGGGGGGTTGTGGGGGGGGGGACTTTCAGTAAAAGGTGGTCCACTGGTGCATGCCATCAATAATATGAAAGAAAGAAAGACTTGCATTTATATAGCGCCTTTCACCACCTCGGGACGCCCCAAATCGCTTTACAGCCAATGATGTACTTTTGAAGCGTTTTCACTGTTGTAATGTAGGAAACACAGCAAGCTCCCACAAACAGCAATGTGATAATGACCAGATAATCTGTTTTTGTTATGTTGATTGAGGAATAAATATTGGCCAGGACACCGGGGGATGACTCCCCTGCTCTTCTTCGAAATAGTGCCGTGGGATCTTTTACATCCACCTGAGAGAGCAGGCGGGGCCTCGGTTTAACGTCTCATACAAAAGACGGCACCTCCGACAGTGCAGCACTCCCTCAGTACTGCACTGGGAGTGTCAAGTCTCTGGAGTGGGGCTTAAAACCCACAACCTTCTGACTCAGAGGCGAGAGTGCTACCCACTGAGCCACAGCTGACCCTTATCCTAAGGTAGGCTGGGATAAGACAAACATTTGTGGTTGAAATGAAAAGAGATTCTCTAAGAGGTGGGTTTGGAAAATGGCTAATTTACTGGGATGAAAGAAGACGTATCCTAGATGGATTTGTCGGAAGAAACGGCACGTCAAATAGCAGAACATCAGTGGGAGATATTTAAATATGAGATAAATAAACTACAAGTTAAAAATACATCCTGAATTGGAGTAAAGGAGATGCATCAAAATTCAGGTTCGGTGAATAGAGAGGAATTAGAATAAAATAAGGTTTAAAAAGAAACACTATTTAAATAAAGGAGGATAATACAGAAGAAAACTAAGAAATATACAAAGCATTGAAAGGAAGCAAAAAGTAAGATCAAGAAGGCTAAGAGGGAATATGAAGAAAGACTGGCAGTCAACATAAAGGGGAATAGCAAGACTTTTATAAGTGCGTGGGAAGTAAAGGGATAGTTAAAGAAGGGGTGGGAAGAATTTGAGATGAAGGAGGTCACCTTGTAGTTGAAAGTGAGGGAATGGTACAGCTTGTGTAATATGTATTTTGCCTCAGTTATTATAGAGGTGGAATAAAGTGGGACTGTAGGAGTACCTGAGGGGGTTATGGAAGCAATGCTATTGGAGATAAGTGGTCAAAATGGAACTGTATTAAAAAAGTTAATGGGACTGAAGGTAAAAAAGTCACCATGGCCTAAATGGTAGGTATCAAGGGATAATGGAGATTGGGGTGGGGGAGAGATAGGGGAGGAATTAACCATAGTTTTGTAAAAAAAAATCTTTGGAAATGGGAGTTGTCTATAGTGTGGCAAATGGTGCTCTGTGCTGATAAAAGAGGAAAGGGATAAACCCACAATTATAGGCTTGTTAATCTTAGCTTGGTTGTACGTAGAGCCAGTTGTCCAATATTGGTCATTAATTTTAATGAGTAGAAAATCATGGCGATGGCTCCCAGTGGTGGGGGGGGGGGAACGCCACACCTGGAGCACTCGTTGGCAAAATCGGCTCTCAAGAGGCCATAATGCAGGAGGGAATTGGTGAACACTTATAAAGGCACAGACTAATCAGGGACTGTCAGCATGGATTGATAAAGGGCAGGTCATGCTTAAATAATTTCAATGAATTGTTTCAGGAAATTACAGAAGGTATTGATAGAGGGAATGCAGTGGTGTTGCCTATGTGAAAGACGTTTGATAAGGTGCCACTTATGTGACTTGCGATGAACATGCTATTAACAACAACAACTTGCATCTACATAGCACCTTTAATGTAATAAAACATCCCAAGGCGCTTCACAGGAGGGCTATCAAACAAAATTTGACACCAAGCCACATAAGGAGATATTAGAAAAGGCGACTTGGTCACCGAGGTAGGTTTTAAGGAGTGTCTTAAAGGTGGAGAGAGAAGTCGAGAGGCGGAGAGGTTTAGGGAGGGAATTCCAGAGCTTAGGGCCCAGGGCAGCTGAAGGCACGGCCGCCAATGGTGAAGCGATGAAAATCGTGGCTGCGCAAGAGGTCAGAGTTGGAGGAGCGCAGAGATCTCGGAGTGTTGTGGGACTGGAAATTTAGCTGTGTGAATAGAGGAATGGCTCGGACACAGAAAGTAAAGAGTGGGGTAGATTGGCAGGATATAGTTAGCCACGGATTATGGTATCTTTGCTGGGACATAGTTTGAAATGCTATTTATAGAAATAGTTTGGACGTAGACAGAAGAAAAATTATATTGAAGTTTGCTGATATGAAATTAGGAAGCATACAAACTGTGAAGAAGAATTCAGGGGGACATAGGCAGTAGGAAGACAGGTTCAATTCAGAGACAATTTGGGAAAAATAAAAGGAAAGACAGTATAAGCTAAATGGGAAGATTGGAGTGGAGGCGCAGAGAGATCTAGGGGTGCAGTTATGTAGATCTTAAAAGGTGGGAGTGCAGCTAGAATCATAGAATGACCTCCTTCTGTGCTGTAAGCATTCTATGATTCTATGATCATAGAATGTTTACAGCACAGAAGGAGGCCATTCGGCCTGTCGAGCCTGTGCCGGCTCTCTGCAAGAGCACTTCAGCTAGTCCCCCTCCCCCGCCCTTTCCCCACAACCCTGCAAATGTTTTCCCTTCAGGTACTTATCCAACTCCCTTTTGAAAGCCACAATTGAATCTGCCTCCACCACCCTCTTAGGCAGTGCGTTCCAGATCCCAACCACTCACTGTGTGAAAAAGTTTTCCCTCATGTTGCCTTTGGTTCTTCTGCCAATCACCTTAAATCTGTGTCCTCTGGTTCTCGACCCTTCCGCCAATGGGAACAGTTCTGCTGGTTGGGGATTCGCTAACAAAGGGGCCACAGATTGAGGATCATCAGTTGAAGAGTGGAGTGGGAAGTTATAAGATTCTCACACAGAGAACGTAAAGTGACTATTAAGGCAGAGACCAATAGAGTTCTGCCAGAACCACTCGTCTCCTGAAATCAATAAAGCCATGATTCAGATGTGGCCGCAATAGTTGAATGCCAGAGAGAGGTGAGAATGACTACCCTCCACAGGTAGCATCTGACCGAATATGACACCGAGGTGTCCTAGCAAAACCAAAGCCAGTTGGGTCAAAGGGGAAAACCCACCAATGGCTGGAGCCATATCTGACGCAAGTGAAGATGGTTGCGGTTGTTGGATGCTCATCATCATAGCCCCAGAACATCGCTTGCAGATGTTCTTCAGAGAAGCATCCTCAGCCCGCCCACCATCAGTAATACAAACTGAAAAGATTTAAGTGGAGTGTGGCTGACTTATAAGCCTGGATTGTCCCGAGGAAAACAGTGGTGGGACCATTCCCGGCACTGGAAGTGAGTAGTTCTGGTTGGGAGTTCACTACCTGGGGGAGGGATTGGGAAAGTGAGCCATTGCCGGTTGTGAAGGTCTACAGCTACTCAGAAGGACCACAACATTCAAGATCCTCGAGGCAGCATGTGCCACTGGTAATGACCAAGAATATCAGTGAGGTCTACAGGAGGGTGGAAAAGATCTAACAACCCCCGGCCCACAACCCCACATGCACCCACCTCCACCGCCTCCCCCACAACCCCCTCCACCGCCCGCCGCCCCCCCACACACCCCCTTCCACCGCCCACCGCATCTACCACACAACACTACACCACACTGTACTGTACCGCACCTCACCACAACACTACCCCACACTGTACTGTACCGCACCTCACCACAACACTACACCACACTGTACTGTACCGCATCTCACCACAACACTACACCACATTGTACTGTACCGCATCTCACCACAACACTACACCACATTGTACTGTACCGCACCTCACCACAACACTACACCACACTGTACTGTACCGCATCTCACCACAACACTGCACCACATTGTACTGTACTGCACCTCACCACAACACTACACCGCACTGTACTGTACCGCACCTCACCAAAACACCACACCTCACTGCATTGTACCACACCTCACCAAAACACTACACCACACTGTACGGTCATCTAACCTTGACCTTCAACATCACCATGATTGCTGAGTCTATCATCATCAACTTCCTTAACCAGCCATATCAACACTGTGGCTACAAGAGCAGAACAGAGACTGGGTACTCTGTAACAAGGGGCGCACCTCCTCATCCCTCAAAGCATCTCAGCCATCTACATGGCTCTAGTCAGGAGCATGATGGAATGCTCACCCTTGCCTGGATTGGTGCAGCCACAACAACATTCAAGAAGCTTGATGCCTTCCAGGACAGAGAAGTTCACTGGATACAATATCCACCCCCTCCATCACCAGCCCATTATGGCTGCAGTATGTACAATCTACAGGATGCACGGCAGCAACTCATCATGGTTGCCTTGACAGCACCTCCCTCCCTTGTGATCTCGACCACCAAGAAGAACATGAGCAGCAATGTTATGGGATCACCATCGCCTCCAAGTTCCTCGCCAAGTCACACACTATTCTTAATTGGACGTACATCACTCTTCTTTCATTGTTGCTGGTCCAGAGTCCTGGAATTCCCTGCCTAACATCATTCTGGGAGCACCACCACCATCTGGACTGCAGCAGTTCAAGGAGGAGGTCCACCACTATAAATATGGCCTTGTCCGTGTCTCCCACATCCCAAGAATAATTTTTTTTTAAAGTACCAGTTCAAGAGGTGAAGAGATGCGATGATCCAAATGGTCTCAAGTGTTGTAATTATTATGATTCCCTGCGCCAGGTAGAGGTGGGAAGGTGTCTACAGAAACTACGTCAGTCCTTACTATCGCCCCCCCCCCACCCCGCCCAGACCAGGCTTCATATCTAGCTGACGTGTGTCAATGAGAAGGTCCCTCCCACATATGTGTCTCAAACCAGTCCTGTTCACCAACCTTTCCCCATGATAAATATATGGATAAAGTAATGGTGGGACATTTGTCAGTCTAAGCGAGTTGTATATGGAGCTGGAGAAATGTGATCCCTCCCCACTCCAGGCCCAATCCTCCCTGATCCTTCAACCCTCCCCCATACAGTTGAAGAGAACGTGTGATCAATGCACAAATAGGAAGGCCCCAGCGCCCCATTGGAAACAGGTTACATACTGTCCAACCCTCACCCACACCCAAAGTGTGTGTAACGCACAGATGCCTAAACGGTTAGCGCCACTCAATCGGCAGGCAAGCAATTGAATATTTAGCCTGCAGCCGAGTCTCAACCTGAACACACTACGAATGGAAAAAATGGCAGCAAGTGTGAACTGAGTCTGTAGCACGGTTGGCTGTGGGCTTGCCCTGGACTGATTGCACAGAGCAAGCAAATGGAAACCCTCAATCTCCAAACTCAAGGTGAAGCAAATGGAGCATAGAAACATAGAAAAATAGGAGCAGGAGTAGGCCATTCGGCCCTTCGAGCCTGCTCCACCATTCAATATGATCACGGCTGATCCTCTATCTCAATACCATATTCCTGCTCTCTCCCCATACCCCTTGACGCCTTTTGTGTCTAGAAATCTATCTATCTCCTTCTTAAATATATTCAGTGACTTGGCTTCCACAGCCTTCTGTGGTAGAGAATCCCACAGGTTCACCGCCCTCTGAGTGAAGAAATTTTGCCTCATCTCGGTCCTAAATGTCCTACCCCATATCCTGTGACCCCTTGTTCTAGACCCCCCACCCCCAGCCAGGGGAAACCTCCTCCCTGCATCCAGTCTATTTAGCCGTCAGAATGTTATACATTTCAATGAGATCCCCTCTCATTCTTCTAAACTCTAGTGAATACAGGCCTAGTTGACCCAATCTCTTCTCATACGACAGTCCTGCCATCCCCGGAATCAGTCTGGTGAACCTTCGCTGCACTCCCTCTATGGCAAGTATATCCTTTCTTAGGTAAGGAGACCAAAACTGCTCACAGTACTACAGGTGTGGTCTCACCATGGCCCTGTCCAACTGTAGTAAGACATCCTTGCTCCTTTACTCAAATCCTCTTGCAATGAAGGCCAACATACCATTTGCCTTCCTAACTGCTTGCTGCACCTGCATGTTTGCTTTCAGTGACTGGTGTACAAGGACACCCAGGTCCCCTTTGTACATCAGCAGTTCCCAATCTAGCACCATTTAAATAAAACTCTGCCTTTCTGTTTTTCCTACCGAAGTAGATAACTTCACATTTATCCATGTTAAACTGCATCTGCCATGTATTTGCCCACATCAGTGCAAGTGAGCTCCCAATCTTTCCTCAACAGACTGGTGTTTGATGAGTGCGAACAGGTTCCGAACCAAAGTGCAGCAAAGCAAAAGGACTTGAGCAAACCAGCCCCCAGGTCAGTGCGGACATGATCAAAGTGTGCTGAACTCGGGAGCCAGATCCAAAGGGGCTCGCACTTGGCATTAGATTTAACTCCCTTTCCATTGCTGGGGTTAGTGCCTCAGCCTGGGGGTCGCTGGTGGAATGCATGCCATCAGAACAAGAGGAGCTGCTCTGGTGGTGTTTTTGTGTGTGTGTGACATCTATCCCATGGATAATTGTGGGTCTCCAGTCAGGCAGCTCCCACTGGCCTCTCAGCGGGCTAGTTCCACAGCTGCAGTTGTTGTTGTTGTTGGTTCACCGATGCAACAAATAATAATGTTGTCTTTTAAACCATTTACCAGGCATGTGAACTTTGCTGGGAGTCACAGGTTGTGCCCCCCCCCCGGCCTCCCTGCTCAGGAGGTGAATCTGAACCAAATGTTGGAAGGGCAGTGATTTATGCCCAGAGTCCATCACACTTTACCTGACCAAACTGAATTGGCCAGCTATTAGGCCTGGCCTAACAACAGAAAGTGTTGGAAACACTCAGCAGGTCAGGCAGCATCGAGGAGAGGAGAAACAGAGTCAATGTTTCCGGGTCGATGACCCTTCGTCAGAACTGGAAAAGGCCAGGGAGGAGAGATTTTTAAGCAGGGGCAGGGAGGAGGGGAGGAAAGAACAAAGGGATGGTCTGTGATAGGCTGGAAGGCAGGAGAGATTGACTGACGAAAGGGATGATGGTGCAAGGCAAAAGGAGGTACCTGTAATGGGACAAGTTAAGAAACAAAAGATGGCTCTAGGTGAGGTGTGAATGATGGGGGCAGCAACATTAACAGTTACCATGTGAGGAAACAAGGGAACAAAAAATAAAGAAATACAGGGGCCAATTTACACGATAACAAAATACTGCGGATGCTGGAAATCCGAAATAACAACAGAAAACGCTGGAAAAACTCAGCAGGCCATGGCAGCATCCGTGGAGAGAGAAGCAGAGTTAACGTTTCAGGTCGAAGACCCTGGCCAATTTATAGACTGAAATTGTTGAACTCTATGTTGAGTCCAGAAGGCTGTAAAGTGCCTAATCGACAGATGAGGTGCTGTTCCTCGAGCTTACGTTGAGCTTCGTTGGAACAGTGTAAGAGGCCGAGGATGGAGAGATTGCCCGGTGCTGCCACGATTAATTGGAAGAGAAAGGACATGGTTAAAAAGCTGAGCTCGATCCTCGTTCATTCCCTTCACTTATTTATGACTTCCCGGTTCAGATTTGCCAGGCCATTTACCAGAAACCGGAGTCCAGACAGTGAAACGCTCAGTCGGAGCCCCGGGGAGCCCGATTCAACGTGGATTTGGCTCTGATTGCCAGGTTAACTTGTCCACCAGTCCCTCCAAGGGCACTAATTAAGAGCTGAATTTGTTCCCTTTTTCCAAGTGCAAATTAGGCTCATTGAAACGTATAAAATTCTGACAGGACTGGACAGACTAGATGCAGGAAGGATGTTCCCGATGGTCGGGGAGTCCAGAACCAGGGGTCACAGTCTAAGGATAAGGGGTAGGCCATTTAGGACAGAGATGAGGAATTTCTTCACCCAGAGAGTGGTGAACCTGTGGAATTCTCTACCACACAAGGCAGTAGAGGCCAATTCATTAAATATATTCAAGAAGGAGTTAGATATATTTCTTGAGGCTAAAGGGATCAAGGGATATGGGGAGAAAGCAGGGACAGGGTGACATAATAAAACTCACTACGCACTTGGTTTAAGCATAAAGCAAGGCTTTAATCAACTTGTTTCAGACCATGGAGGTCTAGTTGTACTTCACTATCTCCTTGTCTTTACAAAATGTCCCTGGCAAGCTGGGGCCAACACCCGAGTATTTATACTCCTTGGACGGTGCCACCAGCTGGCCGTCCAGTGTTATTTCATAGGTAGTTTCTCGATGATGAGATTTATGACATTCTTCCTGCCTAAGAGATTTGGAAATCCGACGACTTCCTCTTAACGGATTAGGCGGACCACGAATAGCCGCAGTCTTTTAGATTTTTGTTTATGGCCAGAAGGCACGTCTCCCCGGACCGTGTCTTGGTCCCTGGGCCGCTTGATCCATGCCAGTGGATCGACAGGGCCCATGTTGCCCTGATCAACACGAGGGAGGCTGGGGAGATCGTGACTCCGGGTGTGGGTCCCCACAGACGCAGAACTGACTTCGTCCCGTTGGTTAGCCGGAGATTGACCGGCGTCCTGGCCCGGGGTGGTCATCCCACGGGGAGCGCTCGGCTCCCCAAGCGGATCCGGCGGGGCAGCCGGCAGATCCCTCGATGTCCCAGGTAGGGCGTCATCCTCGGGGGAGCGCAGAGAGTCGGCCTCATCCCCGCGGGTCCCTCCATCAGTTGGGTCCGTGGAACCAGCTGGGCAGGGCGCCAGGTCCCGGAGCGAAACGGTGGACTCCCGGCCATCCGGGTACCGCACATGGGCGTATGCGGGGTTGACGTCTGTAAGTTCTACTTCGTCGACTAGAGGATCGGTTTTTGACGATTGGACGAATCTTCGCAGCAGCACGGGGCCAGGAGCTGCCAACCATGATGGTAGAGACGTCCCATGGGTGGAAGCTGAAGAATCGCTCATGAGGTGTGACATTGGTAGAAGTAGAAAGGAGAGACCTGATGGAATGCAACGCGTCAGGGAGCATAGTTTCCCACTGCTGGTCTGGTAGATTGCTTGACCTCAGCGCAAGATGAACAGCGTTCCAAATGATAGCGTTGTATCTCTCAACCTGTCCGTTACCGATGGGATGGCACAGTGTCATTTTACTTGTGGCGATTCCCCGTTGGGAGAGATAACTTTTGAGTTCGCTTGACATGAAGAAGGGACCCCGATCAGAGTGGATGAAATTGGCCGTACCGCAAAGGCAAAAGACTTGATCAAGGCATTTGATCACTGTGGAAGTAAGCATATTGGGACAGGGGAAAGCAAAGGGAAAGTGTGAATATTCGTCCACCATAGTCAGTAAGTAGGTGTTCCGCGTTGAAGAAGGCAATGGCCCTTTAAAGTCAATGCTGAGTCGCTGCATAGGCTGCATAGCGTGTATGAGCAAGCCGTCCGATGGACGGAAGAATTGCAGTTTTGACTCCGCACAAATTTTACAGGAGGAGCACGTTCTTTTCACATTTTCCGTAGAAAATGGGAGATTTTTAGATCGCACAAAGTGCAACATACGGGTAACGCCAGGATGGCATAAGTCAGTGTGAAGATCTGCAAGAGTCGAAGTTGAAATAGAAGAGCAGAATGCCTGCGTGAGGGTATCCAGGGCCACATTCTCTTTGCCGGGTCGATAATGTATGGTGTATCCAAAGGCAGCCAATTCCATCCTCCAGAGTTGTATTTTGTTATTCTTGATCTTAGTGCGTTTCCGGTTATCCAACATAAAGGCCATGGAGCGCTGATCAGTTATAAGTGTGAAATGGCGACGTGCGAGAAAATGACTCCATTTACGTACCGCTTCGATGATGGCCGTAGCCTCCTTCTCGACAGGAGGATAATGGAGCTCGCTACCCTGCAAAGTTCTGGACAGAAATGCAACGGGTTGACCACCTTGATTCAAGGTAGCAGAGATCGCCACATCCGATGCATCACACTCGACCACGAGAGGAAGATTTTCATCAATGGAACGAAGCGTGGCTTTTTCCAGTTGTCGCTTGAGGAGGTTGAAAGCTGAAATAGCCGTTGCCTCCAATGGAAATGACTTTGCATGAAGCAGGGGCTGGATCTTGTCAGAGAAGTGGGGTATCCATTTCGCATAATAGGCGAACATGCCGAGTGCCCGACGAAGAGAGCCAAGATTCGTAGGGGGAGGGAGCTCCTGAAGTGGACAAAGTCACTCCGGATCCAGTTTGATGACACCGTTGCCCACCCAGTAGCCAAGGATGTTGACTGATGGTACTGATTTCACAGATTTGGACTCATTTAAGGTTAAGTTGTGACAACGGAGAGTGTCAAAAAATTTCTGGAGATTGGCATCATGCTCCTTCTGGTTCTGACCAGCAATGGTGATATTATCTAGATATGGAAAAGTGTCCGTTAAGTTCTCCTGTTTGACTAGGCTATCCATTGCCCATGGAAAGACGGCCACCCCATTGGTGACCCCAAATGGAAGGCAACAAAACTGGTAAAGCCTGTTAGATCCGTGATTCTTAAAGTAGGATGTTTCCCAATAACTACACGGAGGCTGTAACTTAACAATCAACAGGTGTTTACTGGAGTAGGGTAGTCTCAAGACTGGGGTACAGAGGCATGCTCAAGGCTTATATACAGGTGTGGTCACTGCCGGTACTACAGTATACAGGAGCTGTAAAAGTAGTTCTCTCTTAAAGGTACATACACTACAATTCCTCCCCTTTTAGATTAGCATTACCCATAATATGCAAATAACAATTAACACTTTAACATGCACATTAAACAGAAATAGTCCATTTATAGATTCAGTCTTTGGGGCGGCTTCCTGATCCTTTCTGGACAGCGCCTTTCCTGAGGTTCTTGTTCTTGGTGCGGAGGCGATTCTGGCCCCTTTTCATCGGTTTCCACTGCTACTGTTTCTGAGGTAGATGCTACCGGTATGTCGGGTTCATCCCCAGGTACGCGAGCCATGGGGTTGACTTGTTCCTGTGATGCTAAGATCTGGTGAACGTGGCGTCTCACAATGTTCTCCCCGACATCCACTGTGTACATTAATGGCCCCTGCCGTGTGCATATCGTTCCGGGTTGCCATTTCTCTGTTCGGTAGTCATGGGCCAAGACTGGTTGTCCTACATTGAAGCTCCTTGTCGGCTTCTCATTGATGTGCTGGAATTGTTTATCCTCAACATTTCTTCGCACATTTGGTCTGAGCAAATCCAGACGAGATCTCAACCTTCGGTTAAAGAACGTCATGGCCGGGGTCTGGTTGGTAACTGCATGTGTCGCATTTCTGTAGGCTAACAGGAAATTGTCCACCTTATGCTGCAGTGGAATTTCATCATCGCACATGGCCTTTATCGCCTTTTTAAAGGTTTGTACGAACCTCTCAGCCAATCCATTGGTGGCTGGATGATACGGGGCGGAGGTGTAATGCCTTACCCCATTCCTTCTCATAAATTTCCGAAACTCTTCAGACACAAACTGTGGTCCATTATCAGAGCAAATCTGCTCTGGCAATCCGTTCCTGGCAAATATGGTCTGTAGGACTGCAATCGTTTTCCCTGTAGTGGTTGAGGACATTTTTATCACCTCAGGCCATTTCGAGTGCGCATCCACTGCTATTAAGAACATTGAGTCCATGAATGGACCAGCAAAATCAATATGCACCCGTTGCCATGGAGAGGAGGGCCACTCCCATGGGTGTAGAGGGGCATGTGGTGGTGCATTTTGGACCTTCTGGCATCCTGAGCAGCTCTTAGTTAGGTCCTCGATTTGTTGATCAATCCCCGGCCACCACACATAAGCCCTAGCAAGGCTTTTCATTTTCACCCCTCCCAGATGACCTTCGTGAAGCTCATTTAGCACTCTCTCCCTTAACTTGGGTGGAATTACCACTCGGGATCCACACATCACTGTCCCCTGGCATACTGACAGCTGTTCTCTTCTGGATGAGAATGCTGGCAACAGTGAGTCGCCATGTGTTGGCCATCCCCTCACCGTCAAATCATATACCCGAGACAGTGTCGGATCATTGCGGGTCTCCTTCTCTATATCCGCGTTAGTTACTGGCAATCGTTCAATTATTGATGAATAAAATATCTCGATAGGGTCCACTGCTGGTGCTTCCTCCACAGTAGGCAGTGGCAAGCGTGATAGCCCATCAGCGTTTCCATGCTGTTTCGTGCCTTTATATTCTATTTCATATTGGTTCGCCCCTAGAAAAAGGGATCATCTTTGTAACCATTGTGCAGTCATCACCGGAACGCCCTTCTTTGGATTAAAGATGGAGACAAATGGTTGGTGGTCAGTCAGCAAGGTGAACTTCTGCCCATGCAGATAGTGGTTGAATTTTTTTACTCCCCATACTAGGCTGAGGGCCTCCCTGTCGATCTGGGCATAGTTGCGCTCGGCTGAGGTTAGTGACCGAGACGCAAAGGCTACTGGCCTCTCCAACCCGTCTGGGAATTTGTGCGACAGCACCGCTCCAATACCATAGGGTGATGCATCACATGCCAACTGGATTGGTAGTGCTGGGTTGAAATGGGCCAACACCTCTTTTGATGTGATCAAATCTTTGCACTTCTGGAAAGCTCGTTTACATTCGTCATTCCACTTCCATAGTACCCCCGTTTGCAGTAGGGTATTCAGTGGGTGTACTACTGTAGACAAATTTGGTAAGAACTTATGGTAGTAGTTTACCAGCCCGAGGAACGACCTCAGTTGAGACACATTTTCCGGTGCTGGAGCCTTGACTACTGCCTCAATCTTTTCAGGGGACTTATGTAACCCCTCTTCATCAATAACGTGGCCAGAATACGAGATCTGCTTCTGGAAAAACTCGCACTTGTGGCGATTAGCTCGTAGCCCATATTCCTTTAATCTAGTGAGCACCTTCTCCAGGTTGGCGAGGTGATCACTGTCATTTTCGCCCATGACCAGGATGTCGTCCAAATAACACTGGGTCCCTGGAATCCCTTGCAGGACTTGATCCATTGCCCTTTACCAAATAGCTGGAGCCGATGCTACCCCGAACACCAGCCGGTTGTATTGATAGAGACCTTTATGAGTGTTGATCGTGAGGTATTGTTTCGAGGCTTCTTCTACCTCCATTTGCAAGTACGCCTGGGCTAGATCAATTTTGGTGAAGCGTTTACCTCCAGATAGCGAGGTGAAAATATCCTCAATCCGTGGAAGTGGATATTGTACCGTGTGAAGGACTGGGTTCACTGTCACCTTAAAATCCCCACAAATGCGGACCTTCTTTGGTTCCCCAGGCGTATTACTCAATGACCTCTTCATTACAGGGACGATGGGTGTAGCCCACTCGCTCCAGTCTACTTTGGACAGTCCTCCTGAACGTTCCAACCCTTCCAGCTCTGCTTTGACGGCTGGTCGGATCGCATAAGGCACCGGTCTGACCTTAAAAAACTTTGGACTTGCATTTTCCTCTATTTTAATCATTGCTGTTATGCCTTTTAGTGTTCTGAGTCCCTCCTGGAACACTTCTTGTGCGTCAGTTAGCATTTTTGACAGTCGTCCAGGTGTGACGTCGTCATCCTTTTTGGCCTCAACCTTCAGTGCTTGTATAGAATGCCAATCTAATTGTATCTTCCGGATCCATTCCCGTCCTAGTAGTGGTGGTCCTCCATCTGGCAAAACATATAGGTCCATTTTAGGTATTTCCTGGCCTTTGTATATCACTTTCACCCTTATTTTTCCTTTGGGGTAGACTTTTTGCCCCGTGTACGTCTTCAAGACAATCTCTGTAGCTTTCAAGGGTATATGTGAAAATAGCTGCTTGTAGTCCCTTTGGTTTATGACTGTTAGGGCTGATCCAGTGTCCAATTCCATTTTCACTTGGACTCCGTCTATCTTGAGTGTGACCCAGATAGTCTGGTGATCCTCCATTTTGGGTACCTTATGTAGTTTCAGACAACCCAGCTCCTTGCTTCCGGAGTCTGTACCACTTCCCTGTTCGTCTGAACTACTGTCCATCACCTTATGTACCTTTTTGTACTTCTCCTCTGGAGATTTCCTGCTGTTGGTTTTCTTCCCTGACCTGCAGACTCTTGCTTTGTGTCCTGTTTTTCCACACTGTCTGCACACTTCGTCCTTGAACCAACAATCCTTCTGGTCATGTGTTGTTCTGCCGCAGCGATAACACGTCCCTGCTACATATGACATTTCATTGGTGCCATATTCTTGCGGTCTCCGTTGTATCTCTGCAGCGCCCCGTGCGGCTGCTTCGTGTGATACTGCCATGCTGAAAGCCTTGTCCAGCGTAAGATCCTTTTCTGATAGAAGCCGTTTCTGGGTTCCTTGACTTTGAAGTCCACACACAAACTTGTCCCTTAACGTATCTGATAGTCCCACTCCAAACTGGCAGTGTTTCGATAGCTTGCGCAGTTCCGTTAAGTACTCAGCATTACTTTCGTCTTTATGCTGGTTCCTTTTGTGGAACTTAAATCTTTCTGCTATCAGCAGCAGTGTGGGGCTTAAGTGGTCCTGTAGGATTTCTACTATGCTTTCGAAATTCTTATCCACGGGCTTCTCTGGGGTTATCAGGTTTCGCAGTAAGCCATAAGTTTTTGCACCCATAGAATTTAACAAAACCAGTGCTTTCCTAGCATCTGGCACTTCATTCGCCCTGCAGTACACCTCAATGCGTTCCACATATGTCGCCCAATCTTCGACTTCATTGTCGAACGCAGTGATACTGCCACTCTTCGCCATCCCTGGGTGTGATTTAACTGTCTAAAATGGCGTCTCCCGCGCTCTCTCTTCTTCTCCGCTAGCACAAAATGGCGTCTCCCGCGCTTTCCTTCCTTCCCACGCTCGCCCTTCTTCTCCGCTGCGGCTTCTAAAAATGGCGTCTCCCGCGCTCTCCCTTCTTCTCCGCGGCTCAATGGTGTCTCCCGCGCTCTCTCTTCTTCTCCCCGCGGATGCGGTTCAGCCCTTGAGCCCTGGCTGTGCTCTGCGCATTCTCCTGTGCGCCTTTTCCCCGTTGCCGTCGCTCGGTCCTGAACCCGGCTGCTGCTTTACCCTCTCTCTCTCTCTCTGTTTGTTTTTCCTCGACGCCGCTCGGTTTTCAACCCCCGGCCGCACCCTGTGCACTTCACCCTCTCTCTTACCCCGTCGACGCTGCTCGGCTTTTCTACGCCGTCGGTCGGCTCCAGCCGCCGCTGTCCGGGAAGGGTGTGCGCTGTACCTGTTGCCAGTCTGTTGCTGGATCGTCGTGGCTGGGGAACCAAGCCCGGCTCTCAACAGCCTCTCCTGCGATGTTTACTCTCTGCCGGGTGACTGGGCGGTTGCTCATGGTCGACGCCCGTGCTTCTGGCCTTGACTTTCTTCCACCGTCCTCCCGGAGCGAATCCTTGAAGGGAAATGCAAAGTTGCAGGCAGATTCGAATCGACCTCGTCGCCACTGTTAGATCTGTGATTCTTAAAGTAGGATGTTTCCCAATAACTACACGGAGGCTGTAACTTAACAATCAACAGGTGTTTACAGGAGTAGAGTAGTCTCAAGACTGGGGTACAGAGGCATGCTCAAGGCTTATATACAGGTGTGGTCACTGCCGGTACTACTGTAAACAGGAGCTGTAAAAGTAGTTCTCTCTGCAGTTATACAAGGTATTGGTGAGACCGCACCTGGAATACTGCATACAGTTTTGGTGTCCATACTTAAGAAAAGACATACTTGCACTCGAGTCGGTACAAAGAAGGTTCACTCGGTTAATCCTGGGAATGAGGGGGTGGTCATATGAGGAGAGGTTGAGTAAATTGGGACTCTACTCATTGGAGTTCAGAAGAATGAGAGGTGATCTTATTGAAACATATAAGATTGTGAAGCGGCTTGATCGGGTGGATGCGGTGAGGATGTTCCCAATGATGGGTGAAACTAGAACTAGGGGGCATAATCTTAAAATAAGGGGCTGCTCTTTCAAAACTGAGATGAGGAGAAACTTCTTCACTCAGAGGGTGGTAGGTTTGTGGAATTTGCTGCCCCAGAAAGCTGTGGAAGCTACATCATTAAATAAATTTAAAACAGAAATAGATAGTTTCCTAGAAGTAAAGGGAATTAAGGGTTACGGGGAGCGGGCAGGAAATTGGACATGAGCCTAGGTTCGGAATGGTCATGGCCCTGTGGGTAGTGGAGCGGGCCCAGGGGCCGTGTAGCCTGGTTCTGTTCCTACTTCTTGTGTTCTAATTCTGTGTTAGATTTCAGCAGATGGTTTTATTCCTGTTCCTGGCTGGGGTGGAGATCACCTTTACAGAAGGTAAGTACTGTAGAAAATATAGGGACAGAGTGATCTCCTGGACGAGTTTCGATCGCCTAGATGGGTTGGAGAGGAATTTCCCAGTTTTTTTCTCCCAAATTGTCCATTGGGTTTTTTATCTGGTTTTTCGCCTCTCCTGGGAGATCACATGGGTTCGGGTGGGATGGAGAGTGATAGAAGATTTGAGGTTAGGATCAGATCAGCCATGATCTTATTGAATGGTGGAGCAGGCTCGAGGGGCCGATTGGCCTACTCCTACTCCTATTTCTTATGTTCTTATGTTCTTAAAGGTACATACACTACAAAGCTGACCATTGGCCTCAAAGGCCGTGTACTTTTTGTCAGAGTCCTTTAATGGTACTTGATGATATGCGCTCTTTAAATCAAAAGTTGAAAATACCTTGTAGTTGGCAAGGTTATTGACCATGTCATCGATGTGTGGTAGTGGGTAGGCATCCAGGTCTGTATACTGGTTAATAGTTTGCGAGTAATTGATGCAAAGACGTTTCTTGTGTTGCTTTAGAGGATTTTTAACAATGACGACTTGAGCCCGCCAGGAAGATGAACATGGCTCAATGATACCATCAGCTAGAAGGTGAGAGATTTCTGCCTCGATAAAGGCTCGATCATCTCGGCTGAAACGTCGTGATTTAGTGACTATGGGCTTACATCGGGTGGAAAGATTGGCAAACAAGGACTGTTCATCGAACGAAGCCGTCAAAAGCGCACAAAACGATACTTTGGAAATAGTAAGCTCCGGCTTTGACCCTCCAAACTCGAAAGTGAGTCTTTTGTGTTGTTTCTGGAAATCCTCTCCCAGGAGCACATCACTGCATAGGTTCTTGAACACCCCGAGCCAGGTGGAGAAATAAGTGCGGCCATTGAGAATAAGGTCGACAAGACAAAAGCCGGAAGAATTGGTGGTCAGTGTCGTCAGAGCCATTGCAATTTCCATGTCCGAGGGGTAAATACGCAGTTTTAACTTACTGGCAGCCCACTCACTAATGAAGCTGTCAGAGCTGCATGAGTCGATTAGTGCACTCAAAATGTGTCCATTTATCGAAACCTTCATGGCTGCATGGGACAAACTTTGGGGAAAAACAGCTGTGATAGGAGGAGGGGCAGTTTTACCCTTGACAGCTGTAACCTTAGTAGTGGTTCTTGGGGGAGGAGCAGTTTTATAGATAGTAGCTGCAAAACTAACAGGAGCTCTCGACCGGTATACCTTAGAAAAGTGGCCTTTCTTACTAACAGCGGCTCTTGACTGGCATACCTTAGAAAAGTGACCTTTCTTGCTGCAATGATTGCAGGTCGCGTTACGAGCAGGACAAAATTTCCTATAATGGAACGCTCCTCCACAGAAGAAACACTTCCTTCCAGATTGCCAAGATGCTGCTAGGGCGGGGTTGTCATCAGTGTTGGTTTCTAGGGTAGGGTCATCAGCCGGGTTGGAGTCATCACCCGTGAGGGCTTCCGCCCGAGGCCTATTGAAAGAGTCACTAAAAGAGATAGCAGCAGCCCATGCACGTGGTAAAAGATAGGTGTCTGCATTCCTCTTTGCTAAGTCCAGAGAACATGCCTGGTCATAGACAGCCTGTAACTTGTGGGTTTTATTCTCCAACAGATGCTGACGTATGACGGGAGACGCAATCCCATTAATAAAGGAATCACGAATTAACTCCTCATGGTACTGCTTAGCTGTAACAGCTTTAAGATTACAATCCTTGCTGAGCCTATGAAGTTTCTGAAGGAATTCATCAAGTGATTCCTTGGGTTGTTGTCGAGTTGTGGCCAGTAGATGCCGAGAAAAAATTTCATTTGGGGACTTGACATATAGCTGCTGTAGTATTTGGATAGCGGCGTCATAGTCTACACAGTCTTCGATATAATCAAACACATGAGGGGATACGTAATTAGCAAGTATTTCTAATTTATCAGGAACATTTTCACCACACACCCTGAGGAAGTTGCTAAAAGTACAATACCAGTGTTTCCATACCTTAGCAGCTATAAGTGAATTCGAGTCCAGGTCAAGACGAACGGGGCTAAGTAGTTTCTCCTTGATGGATCGATTACTTGCTTGAGTTCCCTTCTACGGTTCGAGTCGTAGCTGGCTGTTCCCGAAATCACCCAAAGCGTGGAGTCGATATTAAGTTGATTAAATTGACGTAATAAAACTCACTACGCATTTGGTTTGAGCATAAAGCAAGGCTTTAATCAACTTATTTCAGAACATGGAAGTCTAGTTGTATCCAGTAGCTCCTTGTCTTTACAAAATGTCCCTGGCAAGCTGGGGCCAACGCCCGAGTAGTTATACTCCTTGGACGGCGCCACCAGCTGGCCGTCCAGTGTTATTTCATAGGTAGTTTCTCGATGATGAGATTTATGACACAGGGTACTGAATTTGGATGATCAGCCATGATCTCATTAAATGGCGGAGCAGGCTCCAGGGGCCGAATGGCCTACTCCTGCTCCTATCTTCTATGTTTTCTATGTAAAGTTGCCATTCACTTTATTCCTGCGGTTTGCTCCACCGCTTCAAGCCCTTTCTTGGAGCCGCCCCCCCCTTGCAAGTGTCACCATCAAAGGAAGTGCTTGAATTTCATGCCTGGCCATCACACAGAGAGCTCGCAATCCCAACTCAGCCCCTTCAGATTCTTCCCTGGGAAACCCGTTGCCGAGCTACAGCACAGACTGCCGAAGAGGAGGTGATTGTACTCCGGCCTGAAAGTAGAGTGCATGAATGAAAGATTTACAAGATTAAAAAAAAGAGCCTGTCAGGAGACAATGACAGACAGAGCCCGCCACAAGATGACGATGCGGCCTTCATTTCCACTCCGCTATCTCGATGTCACTGCATGTCTGTGACCTTACTTTTTAATTATACTGGATATTTGAGGTTGATCCCTCGCGCTTCACAATTCAGCTGAAGCAAAGACGAGATTGAAATGATGCCTTTGTTTAGAGGTAGCCGTTTGGAAACCCCACATCCAAGGTTTCAGTTTGAATCTGGCGCATATGTCTCCTTTAATAATAAAGCCTGTGTAGATCAAAGGGGGATTCTCTGTCCCTTCCTGAGCCTTGAAGCTTTAGCTGAAATATTTAACAGAAATGCTGGTACATATTTCTCTGTGCCTCCCGCTAGAAATATTTCCATCCCCTTCATTTGCCTTTTGGTGCCCGTTTAAGCTTCTTCTTGTGCGAATGTATTTACATCTGATTCTTTCAAATCATCCTGATTGATTTTGCATTAATAAAACTTCTGCAATTTATAAATGGCTGCCTATCTTGATAGAAAGAACATGCATTTATATAGCGCCTTTCATGACCTTGAGACATCCCAAACCACTTTACAGTCAATGAAGTATTTTTTGAAGTGTAGTCACTGTTGTAATGTAGGAAACACGGCAGCCAATTTGCACACAGCAAGCTCCCACACAAACAGCAATGTGATAAATGACCAGATAATCTGTTTTTTAGTGATGTTGGTTGAGGGATAAATATTAGCCAGAACTTCCCTGCTTTTCTTCAAAATAGCGCCATGGAATCTTTTACGGTCACCTGAGAGGAGCAGACGGGACCTCGGTATAACATTTCATCCGAAAGACGGCACCTCAGACAGTGCAGTGCTCCCTCAGTACTGCACTAGAGTGTCAGCCTGGATTTTGTGCTCAAGTCTCTGGAGTAGGATTTGAACCCCACAACCTTCTGACATCAGAGGCGAGAGTGCGACCAACTGAGCCATGGCTGACACTAAGGCAAACAAGTTTGATGAAAAAAATAAAACAGTCGTCATATTATTTTGAGTAACCCTTCCCCCCAAACCCAGAACACAGTGTAACAGAGGCCCTCCATTACTGAGGGAAGGGGGGGGGGGAAGAGTAGGGAACAGGGCTGTCAGATAGCTTTGTTTTCTCATGCTTAGTAGATAATAACCTTCTCAATGACCAGGATATTTGCCACTTTGTATATCTGTTGTGTTTGTACCGCTATCCACAACTACATAAATAATAAAGCAGCAGAGACTGAGAGTAACTTCAAGTGATCTTTACTGGGTAACTGGAACTTCGGCACTGACTGTACAAATCGATACGCGTCTGTTATATACGCTCGCAACTAAGGATATACATCCGCAATACAAAGTAGCCCCTTCAATGTTGTATACATTACACTTCCTCCCCCTTTAGTTTAATAGTATATTAACGCAAAATTTCTATAATTAACATACAGAGCCTGTCCTTACAGTAACAAAATTCAAATTCCAACATAACATTTTATTTTGTCAACAGCCCTTTTACAAGTCAAGTCTCTGGGGAGGCCTCCTCTGCCTCTCTGGGTAACGTCTCTCCAGACTCTTGCTTTGGGGAATGAGACTGTACAGGTACAGTTGCATCAGATGAGCTATCAGCACAGGTAGAGCTCTCAGCTGAGGATGAGGCTGGTGCTGATGCTAATGAATCAGGAGTGTCTGTTTCCATGTCAGGTGAGTCTGGGCGAGGTATAGGGGTGTTTTCCACCTGAACGTCCAGAATTTGGTCCACATGACGTCTCAAAACGTTCTCTCCCACATCCACAGTATACAGCAGTGGTCCCTCTCTTGTGGATATTGTACCTGGTTGCCACTTTTCCGTCCGGAAATCACGAGCAAGAACTGACTGTCCCACACTGAAGCTTCTTGTTGGCTTAGCATTCAAATGTTTGAACTGTTTGTTCTCTACATCACGACGTACATTCGGTTTAAGAAGGTCCATGCGAGATCTCAGGTTCCTGTTCAGAAACATCATCGCTGGAGTCTGATTAGTGGCTGCATGTACTGCGTTCCGATAAGCAAAGAGGAATTTGTCTATCTTGTGTTGCAGTGGTAGATCCTCGCTGTACATTGCTTTGATGGCCTTCTTGAAAGTCTGTACGAATCTTTCTGCCAAGCCATTTGTAGCTGGATGGTACGGGGCAGATGTGTAGTGCTTGATTCCATTTTTCCTCGTGAACCTTTGGAATTCGTCAGAGACAAATTGTCGTCCATTGTCTGTGCAGATTTGTTCTGGTAGTCCATTTCTAGCGAACATGGTCCTCAGAACTGAAATGGTCTTTTCAGATGTGGTTAATTTCATTTTAATGACCTCGGGCCATTTGGAATGTGCATCGACTGCAATCAAGAACATGGAGTCCATGAACGGTCCAACAAAGTCGATGTGCACACGTTGCCATGGTGATGAGGGCCATTCCCATGGATGGAGAGGGGCTTGTGGTGGTGCGTTCTGGACCTTTTGACATCATGAGCAGCTCTTTGTCAGGTCCTCGATCTGTTTGTCAATTCCCGGCCACCACACGTAACCACGGGCAAGGCTTTTCCTCTTTACCGTACCTAAGTGGCCTTCATGCAGTTCATCTAGCACTCGGTTATGAAGCTTGGGAGGAATCACAACTCGTGAGCCGCACATCAGTGTTCCCCGACACACTGATAACTGCTCCCTCCTAGCTGAGAATGCTGGAAACAATGAGTCACCATGCGCTGGCCATCCCTTCACAGTGATGTCATAAACCTTTGACAATGTAGGGTCATTGCGTGTTTCTCTTTCAATGAGGGAGTTTGTCACTGGTAGCTGCTCAACTATTGTTGTGTGAAATACCTCTGCTGAGTCAACTGTTGTAGTTCTCTCTGAGGTCGGCAGTGGTAAACGTGACAAACCATTGGCGTTGCCATGTTGCTTGGTCCCCTTGTATTCAATGTCATACAGGTGAACCCCTAGGAAGAGTGACCATCGCTGTAGCTGTCGTGCCATCATCACTGGAACACCCTTCCTTGGGTTGAAGATTGAAACGAGAGGCTGGTGGTCAGTTAACAGTGTAAACTGTTGACCATACAAGTAGTGGTTGAATTTCTTGACTCCCCACACAAGGCTGAGGGCTTCTCAGTCAATCTGTGCATAATTGCGTTCAGCTGTCGTCAATGATCTTGAAGCAAAGGCTATTGGTCTCTCTGAGCCGTCTGGGAACTTATGTGACAACATGGCACCAATGCCATAGGGTGAAGCATCACATGCCAGTCGAATAGGTAAGGATGGGTCAAAGTGAGCTAGCAACTCTTCTGAAGTAATGAGTCTTTTACTCTCTTGAAAAGCTTGTTCACAGCTGTCACTCCACTTCCATTGTGACCCTGTCTGTAGCAGTGCATTTAGTGGATGTAACACTGTGGATAGGTTGGGCAAGAACTTGTGATAGTAGTTCACCAGTCCAAGATATGATCTCAACTGAGACACATTTTCAGGTGTTGGTGCATTAACCACAGCCTCAATCTTGTCTGGAGACTTGTGTAAACCATCCTTGTCAATCACATGTCCACAGTATGAGATTTCCTTTTTGAAAAACTCACACTTGTCTCGGTTCGCTCGGAGCCCATACTCCCGTAACCTGATGAGCACCTGTTCAAGGTTGGAAAGGTGGTCGTTGTCATTCTTGCCAGTAATGATGATGTCATCAAGATAACACTGAGTACCTGGAATCCCCTGCAGGACTTGGTCCATTGCCCTTTGCCAGATTGCAGGAGCTGATGCTATTCCGAATACCAGCCGATTGTACTGGTAAAGGCCTTTGTGCGTATTTATTGTCAGGTACTTCTTTGATGCATCATCAATTTCCATTTGGAGATAGGCCTGGGCCAAGTCAATCTTTGTGAAGCGTTCCCCTCTTGACAGGGAAGCAAAGATGTCCTCAATACGAGGCAATGGGTACTGTACTGTGTGGAGGACTGGGTTAACAGTCACCTTAAAGTCTCCACAGATGCGCACTTTTCTTGGCTTTCCTGGTTTTGTGCTGGAGGTTTTCTTCATCACTGGAACTATAGGTGTGGCCCATTCACTCCAATCCACCTTGGACAGGACCCCTAACTGCTCCAAGTTCTCCAGCTCTGTTTCTACTGAAGGGCGAATTGCATAAGGCACTGGTCTGGCCTTGTGGAACTTTGGATTTGCGTTCTCCTCAATCTTAATTTTTGCTTTCATGTCCTTAAGTGTTCCTATTCCCTTCTTGAACAGTTCCTGAGAGTCAGAGAGTATTTGTGACAGTCTCTCAGGAGTGGCATTGCTGTCCTCCTTTGCTGACACAAACAGTGCTTGGATGGTGTGTCAATCCAACTGTATTTTCCTGAGTCACTCGCGTCCCAGCAATGGTGGTCCTCCATTTTCCACTACGTAGAGGTTCAATTGCGGTATTTTTTTTTCTTTGTATGTCACTGTCACTTTTATTTTACCTTTGGGGCACACTCTTTATCCTGTGTGTTGAATCCGTAAATCTTAAGGTATGGTGTTCTTCAATAACTAGACGGAGGCTGTAGATTAACAATCAACAGGTGTTTACTGGAGGAGGGTAGTCTAAAGACTAACAGTACAGATGCCTGCTGAAGGCTTATATGCAGGTGTGGTCACTGCCGGTACTACAGTACACAGGAGCTGTAAAAGTAGTTCTCTCTTAAAGGTACATACACTACATTGTGTATGTCTTTAACAGTACTTTAGTTGGCCTTAGCGGTATGTGTGAAAACAGTCGTTTGTAGTCATGTACAGAGATCACTGTTAAAGCTGAGCCTGTGTCCAACTCCATTTTCAGCCTAACTCCTGCCACTTCTGGAGTAACCCATATTATTCTGCGATCCTCTGTTTCTTTCACACTGTGTAGTTTTAGACAAGCCAGATCCTCTTCCCCTGAGTCTGTGTCACTTTTTCCTTTATCTGAACTGTCTCCAGTCACGTAGCATACCTTCTTGTATCTATCTTTGAAAGGTTTCTTGTTTTCAGTCACTTGGTGTGCCTTTTTGCTCTGTATTGTATCAGTTTTCTGCTTCTTTGCTTTGCAAACTCTTTCAATGTGCCCTCGTTTGCCACATTGTCTGCAATCTTTGTCTTTAAACCAACAGTCATTGTGGTCATGTGACATTTTACCACAGCGATAGCACTTCTTTTCTTGTTTCAGTGACATTTTGTTAGTGGAATATTCCAGGGATTTTTGTTGAATTTCTAAAACGCCACGTGTTGCTGCTTCCATTGAAATTGCAATACTTAGAGCCTTCTCCAAGGTGAGATCTTTTTCAGACAAGAGCTTCTTTTGTGTGCTTTCATTTTGCATGCCACACACAAATCTATCTCTCAATGCGTCTGATAAGCCCACTCCAAATTGGCAATGTTCTGATAATTTGCGCAACTTTGCCAAATATTCAGAAATGCTTTCATTTTTGCTCTGGTTCCGTTTATGGAATTTAAATCTTTCGGCTATGAGCAGTGGTCTAGGGCTTAAATGGTCTTGGAGTGTGTCCAATATTTGTTTGAATGTTTTGTTTGCTGGCTTTTCAGGGGTTAATAAACTACATAGCAGCCCGTATGTCTTTGCGCCCATAACACTCAGCAAAACAGTGGCTTTCTTTTCTACCTCCACTCCGTTAGCCTCACAGTACAACTCCACTCTTTCAATGTAAGTTGCCCAGTCTTCAATGCTGCTATCAAATGCTGCAATAGTGCCAATCATCGCCATTTTTTTTTTCGAAACCCGTTTTTCTTTCTTTACTAGTTAGCTAGCGTCATGCAAGTCCTGTGCACTTTTCACTTGACTTACGTATCCCCTGCCTAGCTTAGCAAGCGTGCTCTGTTTTCTCTACCTTCTCGCTCCTTTCTTCCAAGTTTCGGTGTTCTCTGGATGCGATGCCAGAATAGGAAGACATAGGTTCATAATTCTCGTCGCCAATTTGTTGTGTTTGTACCGCTATCCACAACTACATAAATAAATAAAGCAGCAGAGACTGAGAGTAACTTCAAGTGATCTTTACTGGGTAACTGGAACTTCGGCACTGGCTGTACAAATCGATACGTGTCTGTTATATACGCTCGCAACTAAGGATATACATCCACAATACAAAGTAGTCCCTTCAATGTTGTATACATTACAATATCTATTTACCGTGGGCTACCCCCTCCCGAAACAGAAACATCTCTCAAATCCCCTAGTCTGGAAAAATCCTTAGATACTTTGGAGCTGTCCTATTTGGGAAATAAAATCCTGTGTTACTGTTGATTTCATAGTGGACTATGTCAGGAGGGGACAGAGAATCCCCCTTTGATCTATAACATGCTTCCCTGTCTGTGGAAAAGATAATCCCAGGCCTTAGGGGACTAAGCTATAAATAAAGCCTTAGGGGGAAAAATTTGGTATCGACCATTTTGGGGTGCTAACATCACCTGGGCGCAAGCTTTAGCGTCCGGTGCTAATTAGCGCCGGCGACCGCGGAATTCAGTTTTAGCGCCCCAAGAGGGAAGTGGAGCGCTAAATCAAGTGCTACTCACTTCTCTTAGGGCGCTAACGTCGGGGAGCGGGGCGCTACCGCAGAGCGCTAATCAAGTTCAGACACTGTCAATTACAAGTACTCAGACAGACTGGCGCCTTCCAGTTCTTAAAGGGGAGGTTCAATCTTGCTGCACAGCCTCACTCTGATCATTGCTGCTTGTGACCTGGGCCTGCAAGGAGCTGCAATGCATCAACCACAAATCTCATGGCTGATCAGAGGCCCAGGGAGAGAGCTCGCCGGTTCAGCGACCAGGCATTGGAGGCTCTGGTCACGGCCGTGGAACGCCAACGGGCAGTGCTGTTCCCAGACACTGGCAGGAGGCCATTGCCGCAGGAGTTCAGAAGGATGTGGAGGGAGGTGGCCCAGTACGTCTTGGCCAGAAGCCTGGTCCACAGGACTCACACCCAGTGCCGCTAGAAGTTCAACGACCTCACTCGGGTGGTCAGGGTGAGTGCATGCTTCAAAAACCTCTACATCCCACCATTTCAACCTCACTCTGCGTACACACTGTATAAACGGCCAAATCCCCAACACTCACCCACCAACTATGCCCATCCACTAAAAGTCACATCCACATCTCACGCCTTGTATACATTAACAGCTATTCAACCACGGTAGGCACACCTGCCAAATACATGGTTGCACACTCACTCACACGCTGCTGTCCTTTTTCTTGCAGGCCAAGCTTGCTCATAACAGGAGGGAGCAGCAATGCACGGGAGGAGGTCAGGCGGAGCTGCACCCACTTACACAGCTGGAGCAGCGAGTGCGCAGCACCATCGCGGCCCAGGCCGTGGGCATTGTGGCAGTCGGAGAGGTCAACCCCCTTGAGGAGAACAACTCTCCCTCTTGTCTCATACCACTTCCCCCTCACAACATAAGCCCTTCCCACTTTCCATCTAAGTATACGGTTTCCATTCCTTGCTCTCTTCCTGCCCCACTCCCCTGACGTTAAACCCACTCTTGTGCCTTAATGCTTTCAGATAATCAGCCACCACCTGACCAGCCTGTCCCTCAGATTCCCAGTGGCAGCGACGCGGGAGAGGAGGAGGAATACCAAGCCGGAGCCTCACTGCCTGTGTCTCCCGAGGGCGAGACATCCGATAATGGGGCCACGCGGTCACTGGAGGAGAGCAGAGGAAATGGCTCTGATGTGGGTGAAGCTCCAGGACCCAGCGGGCTGCAGCAACGCCATGGGGAAAGGGAAGCTTGGGGGCCATCTCCCCGGAGGGTGAGTGCGCGCAGGAGTTCTGCTGCACAGGACTCAGATGAGGACCTCGATGTTGAGGCGATGGCCACACAGGCGATAAGCATGCATACTGAGCTCATGGGTGCTATGGCAAGGGTGCCCGAGAGCATGGATGCACTGGCTAGGAGCATGGAAGAGTCCGCCTCCAGCATTGCTCTCCTCTCCGCGCAAACCATCGAGCCCATCCTTGGCACTTTGCAGAGGATCCTGAGACCTTCGTGGATAGCACGTTTAACGAGGTGGTCACACCGCAGGTAAAGAGTGCACAGGCAGACAGGAAATGGGTGACCGCCAGACAGAGTAAAAGAACTAGGAGGGTAGTGCAGGAGTCCCATGGGTCCATCTCCCTCTCCAACAGATTTTCCGTTTTGGATACTGATGGGGGAGATAGTTTCTCAGGGGAATGCAGCAAGAGCCAAGTCTGTGGCACTACGAGTGGCTCAGCTGCACAGGAGGGGAGGAAAAAGAGTGGGAGAGCAATAGTGATCGGGGATTCTATCGTAAGGGGAACAGGTAGACATTTCTGTGGCCACAGACGTGACTCCAGGATGGTATGTTGCCTTCCTGGTGCCAGGGTCAAGGATGTCACTGAACGGCTGCAGAGCATTCTGAAGGGGAAGGGTGAACAGTCAGAGGTCATGGTTCACATTGGTACCAATGCCATGGGTAGAAAGAGGGATGAGATCCTGCAACAAGAATTTAGGGAGCTAGGTAGCAGATTAAAAAGGACCTCAAAGGTTGTAATCTCTGGATTACTCCCAGTGCCACATGCTGGTGAGTATAGGAATAGGAGGATAGAGCAGATGAATGCGTGGCTAAAGAGTTGGTGCAGGAGGGAGGGCTTTAGTTTCCTGGATCACTGGGTCTGCTTCTGGGGAAGGTGGGACCTGTACAAGTTGGACGGGTTGCACCTGAACCGGAACGGGACCAACATCCTTGTGGGGAGGTTTGCTACTACTGTTGGGGGGGGGTTTTGTAAAGTCTGTGGGTTATATGGTGAATTAATACACAGACTACAAGAGTAACTTTAACAGGACTTTACTATTCGAAGGTCAGGGTGAACCTGCCCAATAAATCCTTACCCAACACTTATATACCGGTGTGGTCACTCCCGGCATTACAGTATACAGCAGCCAAGATAAAGTAGTGCAACACCTAAAATAGTTCTCTTAAAGGTGGATGGTTACATACAATAGTTCTCTTAAAGGTAGAACGGTTACATACACTACAATCCTCCCTTTTTAGCTTACAACATACTTATTCCCCATTAAACATAACATATATCCAACTTCATGTAAAAACAGTTCACAGATGTAGTCTCTGCGGAAACAGTTCACAGATTCAGTCTCTGCGGGAAACAGTTCACAGATTCAGTCTCGGTGTAGTCGGTTCACGTTGCTGGAGTGACTCATCCAATAGTCCTTCACTGGACTTAACAGCTTGAACTTCCGTCACTTCTGAACCAGCATTGTTGACTTCTAAAAGCTTGAGCACCTTGGGAAGTTTTTCTACTTCCAAACTGATTTGGCTCTGTACGGAGAGACCACGTGCGTGACCTGGTAGAGGTGATAATGGTTCAGATGGTCATCATCTTCTGCTTCGTCTTTTCCTTTTCTGCTTCTTGGAGACTCTCTGGGCTCCACTGTCAGCTGCCAGCTGCATGCACCGTTCCTCCTTCTCATCCTCCTTTTTCCATAGTAGCGCCACCATCTCCCGATGTTCCTTAGACTTTAGGTGATTCTTCATGGTTTCTGCACTTTGGGAGTTTTCATTACAAGCTGGGCAGAGCAGGTCATCGTAATATTCGGTGTCGTCCAACAGGTCATGGTAATATTCGGTGTCGTCCTGAGCTAGGCCAGCGAGAGGGTCTTCTATTTCCTCCATACCCAGCTGGACGTTAGCCAGCTTTTGTTCCAAATCCAGACATCTTTCCTGAAGAGACTTCTTCATGCGTTCCGTTTCATCCAGCTTTTTCTGGGCTTCCTGCAAGTCTTTTACTAATGACCTCATTCGTGATTTCAATACTTCAACTTCATTGGGAGATTGATTGATTGTATTATTCAATCCCTCTACTGGAGCAGCTGTTTCAGCATTCTGTTGTTCAACATTGACGTGAATCAGCGTACTTTTGGCATCCAAGGTTTGCTCTGCTGCCATCTTCTCAGTCTGTGTTGCAACCTCAGCTATTCCAATAACTTTTGGGAGCTCCAAACCCCTCTCCTTTGAATATTTAGACTCATGTCCAAATTGTTCCCATTTCAGAGTCTTGTCCCTCAGCATATGAAGGAGTTGGCTGACCGTTGACTCTTCTGACCTCATCCGTTTCCCAGTAGCTGCAGGGCTGCTTATAACCTTGCCCTGGGGCTCCTTTGCTGTTTCTACTTCGCCATCATCCGCAGCCTCCACCATTCGAATTTCCACAAATGAATCGTCCGGTGATGCTGCACCCAACTTCAGTAGGAGCTCGGAATTCATGGCGACCAACTCAGCCTTTTCTGCCTGCAATCTGCTAACAAGCGCCTTCAGTTGCTGAACATCTTGCTCCACCAGATTAGAGCACGCACCTTCAGAAACCGAATCAGCTTTGATTCGTTTGGCCTCCTTGCGCAGACGGTTTGTGTGCTCCTGCTCCCTTTTCTCCCTCAGCTGTTCCTGTTGTCTTTCCAGATTCTCCCACTCTGTGTCAAAGAACGTTTTCATTGCTTTTATCTCTTGCTCGAGACGGCAACTCAATTGTTCTAATTGCTGTTGTAATTTGAAATGGAGTTGAGTTCGAGCCCAGTGTTCCTCAGACTTGTGCATGTCTGTAAACTGGACAGACTCAGAATTCTCTGCCAAACTATGTTGTTGTTGTTCAGTGGAATTCTGTTCTGAAACTTTGTTCTCCTTTGAAGCATCAGTATTTATGCACTCCTTCGTTTTTCCAACCTTAGTCAGAAAGTCCATTTTAGACTTATCTTTCGCACCTGGGCTGGTCTTGTCGTCATCCGTTTCAGAGTCTGAGCTGATTGTCTTCACCGAGTTCTCACTCGTTATTGCTTTTAGGTAGTGCCATTCCATGTTTATTTCCCTGATCCACTCCCGTCCCAGAAGTGGTGGACCTCCCTCAGATAGTACATATAAGTCCATTCCTTGGTGTTCTTTGCCCCTGTCTCTCACCTTGACTTGTATCTTTCCCATGGGGTATACTTTATGCCCCGTGTATGTCTGCAATACGATCTTGGTATCTCTCAAGGGTATATGTGAGAATAGCCGGTTGTAATCCCTTCGATTTATGACTGATAGGGCTGATCCTGTGTCCAATTCCATTTTCACTTGGGCTCCGGCTACTTTTAGTGTGACCCAGATAGTTTGTAGGTCAGCTTCCTTACTCACATTGTGAATTCTCAGACTACCCAGTTCCTGGCCGTTCAGGTCTGAATCCGAATTCTGTTCATCTGAGCTCTTCTCAGCCACCTTGTGTACCTTGCTGTACTTTTCCTGCGGTGACTTTTTTCTGTTGTTGGTCTTCTTTCCTGACCGGCATACTTTAGCTATGTGACCAAGCTTGCCACATTTTCTACATTCCTGGTTTTTAAACCAGCATTGGTTCTGGTCGTGTGTTGTCTTCCCACAACGATAACATTTTGTTGTACCCGAAGTCATTTGATCCACGCTGAGTACCGCTGCCTTCAGCTGCATTTCCGCAGTGCCTCTCGCGGCTGCTTCGTGTGATGCTGCAATAAGGACAGCCTTGTCAAGTGTAAGATCGTTCTCTTCGAGCAGTCGCTTTTGTGTTCCTTCCTTCGACAACCCGCACACGAACTTGTCTCTCAATGCCTCTGTCAGATTTTCCCCAAACTGGCAGTATTTCGCTAGTCTACGCAGTGCGACCAAGTATTCCGCGTTGCTTTCCTCTTTCCGTTGTGTTCTCGCATAAAATTTGAATCGTTCCGCCAACATCAGCGGTGTGGGGTTCAAATGATCCTTCAGGACAGCAACAATATCAGCGAAAGTCTGATCCGCCGGTTTAGCTGGTGATAGAAGATGCTTCAATAGCCCGTATGTCTTCGCCCCCATTGCGTTTAATAAGGTGAGAGCTTTATCATCATCTGCTATTTTATTGGCCTCACAATATATCTCGATGCGTTCTACGTACGTGGCCCAATCTTCCACCTCGGAATCGAAGTTGTTGATGTTACCATGCTTAGGCATCTTCACTATCTTTTTGAGAAACCACAACGAATTTGTTCGTTACTTTTTTTTTCCAAAAATGGCGGTTTCCCGCGCTTGTCTTCTTCCCCGCCCACTTTCAAAATGGCGGTTTCCCGCTTCTGTCTTCTTCCCCGCCTACTGGCGGCTTCCCGCGTTTCTTCCCCTGGCGGGAGGGGTAAGCTTTCCTTCGGGCGACGACCGCTGGCTTTCGGAGTTCGCAGCCTGCGCGCCGGCTTCAGTGCGTTCCTTGTTCCCTTTTCTCGGCCGGCAACCGGCGCTGGGGACAACCCGTTGGCGGTGAACAGTTCCAGCCGCTGGGCGGAATCTCGCTCGGTCTCCCTCGCTTGGTCCCGTTCCCCCTTCACTCGGGCTCTATCTCTCCCTCAGCGGCTTCCAATCGCGCCTCCCAGCCCTCTCGCAGTCCGGTCCTTTCCTCCCCCGGCTGCAGCTGAGTTCTCTGCGGGTTTATTTATTTTTATATCTTCCCGCGCCTTACGATCCCGGTCGCAGCGCCTCGTGGCCTCGGTAGCTGCCCGGCCTTTTTCGCCGGTCGCGGTCTAGCTGTCTCACGACGCTGTTGCGTCTCCCAGCCCGCTTGTAGCCCGGTCTCTCACACCGGCTGCGTTCCTGCTTGTACCGCGGCTTCCGTGCCCTACGCTGCCCCAGTCTCAGCGCCTCTGGGCCCGACTTCTGTCCGGCTCCTTTCCCCCGACCGTGGTCGAGTTCACCGCCCTTATCCTCCGTTTCTTTTTATTTTCCCCCTACTCACAGTCAACGTGGCCGACTTGCTTCACTTGGCTGATCGGCTCACTCACCGCCGTGGCAGAAGGGACAATAACAGCCTGTTGCTGATGGAAGGCTTCGTGTCTGAATCCTTCCTTCTTCCTTGCTCTGCAGACTCGAGTCTTCTCTCAGCAGAACGACGAGGGCGGGTGCCTCTTCTCAACGCTCGTTAACTGCTTCGGGTGTGTCGCTGCCGCAGGGTAAGATCGAACCCGTCGCCACTGTAAAGTCTGTGGGTTATATGGTGAATTAATACACAGACTACAAGAGTAACTTTAACAGGACTTTACTATTCGAAGGTCAGGGCGAATCTGCCCAATAAATCCTTACCCAACACTTATATACCGGTGTGGTCACTCCCGGTATTACAGTATACAGCAGCCAAGATAAAGTAGTGCAACACCTAAAATAGTTCTCTTAAAGGTGGACGGTTACATACAATAGTTCTCTTAAAGGTAGAACGGTTACATACACTACAGGTTTAAACTAACTTGGCAGGGGGATGGGATACGGAGTGGAGCTATAGTAGGGGGTGATGCATAGCCAAATACAGAGGAAAAAACAAGTCAGCCTGGAAGGCAGAGCAAATATGTAACGGCACAAGGGAGTATGGCAAGGCTGGATGGCATTTATTTTAATGCAAGGAGTCCTGCGAGTAAGGCAGAAGAATTGAAGGTTTTGATGAACACATGGGAGTATGATATTGTTGCTATCACAGAGACATGGTTGAGAGAGGGGCAAGACTGGCAGCTCAATATTCCGGGGTATAGAATCTTCAGGCGAGACAGAGGTGGGTGTAAAAGAGGAGGGGGTGTCGCAATATTAATCAAACAGTCAATTACTGCTGTAAGGAGGGATGATATAGTAGCAGGTTCCTCTAATGAGGCCATATGGGTAGAACTTAAAAACCAAAAGGGGGCAAGCACTTTGCTAGGAGTGTACTATAGGCCCCCAAACAGTCAGGGGGAGATAGAGGAACAGATATGTAGACAAATCTCAGAGAAGAGTAGAAATAATAGGGTAATAATAGTAGGGGATTTCAACTTCCCCAATATTAACTGGGGTAGCCAGAGTGTGAAAGGCTTAGAGGCTGCGGAATTCTTAAAATGCATCCAGGAGAGCTTTTTGAGCCAGCATGTAGAAAGTCCTACAAAAGAGGGGGCGGTACTGGACCTAATTCTAGGGAATGTAGCCGGGCAAGTGGTAGATGTGTCAATAGGAGAGCGTTTTGGTGACAGTGACCGTAATTCGGTGAGATTTAAGGTCGTCATGGAAAAGGACAAAGATGGACCGGAAATAAAGGTTCTAAATTCGGGGATGGCCGATTTTAATATGATAAGGCAGGATCTGGCTAAAATGGACTGGGATCAGCTACTTGTAGGAAAATCCACATCAGAGCAATGGGAGTCTTTCAGAAAAGAAATAGAGAGAGTACAACACCAACATGTTCCCATAAAGGCCAAGGGTGGGACCAACAAGCCCAGGGAAACCTGGATGTCAAGGGATATATAAAAATAGATTAGAAAAAAAAGGACTAAAAACAGTGGAAGCCCTAGAGGAGTATAGAAAGTGCAGGGGGGTACTTAAAAATGAAATTAGGAGAGCGAAGAGAGGGCTTGAAAAAACACTGGCGGGCAAAATAAAGGAAAATTCCAAGGTGTTTTATGAGTATATTAAGGGCAAGAGGATAACCAGGGAAAGAGTAGGGCCCATTAGGGACCAAAGTGGCAATCTGTGTGTAGAGCCAGAAGGTGTAGGTGAGATTTTAAATGAATATTTTGCATCTGTGTTCACTACGGAGACGGGTGATGTAGGCATAGAAATCAGGCAGGGGGATTGTGATATACTTGAACAAATTAGCATTGAGAGGGAGGAGGTACTAGCAGTTTTAGTGGGCTTAAAAGTGGATAAATCCCCAGGCCCTGACGGGATGTATCCCAGGCTGCTGTGTGAGGCAAGGGAGGAGATTGCAGGGGCTCTGACACAAATTTTCAGAACCTCTCTGGCCACAGGGGAGGTGCCAGAGGACTGGAGAACAGCTAACGTAGTACCATTGTTCAAGAAGGGTAGTAGGGATCAACCAGGGAATTACAGGCCAGTGAGCCTTACATCAGTGGTGGGGAAATTATTGGAAAAAATTCTGAGGGACAGAATTCGTCTCCACTTGGAGAGGCAGGGATTAATCAGGGATAGTCAGCATGGCTTTGTCAGGGGGAGATCATGGCTGACCAAATTGATTGAATTTTTTGAGGGGGTGACTAGGTGTGTGGATGAGGGTAGTGCAGTTGATGTAGTCTACATGGGCTTCAGTAAGGCTTTTGACAAAGTCCCACATGGGAGACTGGTCAAGAAGGTAAGAGCCCATGGGATCCAGGGCAATTTGGCATATTGGATCCAAAATTGGCTTAGTGGCAGGAGGCAGAGGGTGATGGTCGAAGGTTGTTTTTGTGACTGGAAGCCTGGGTCCAGTGGTGTACCGCAGGGATTGGTGCTGGGTCCTTTGCTGTTTGTAGTGTACATTAATGATTTAGATATGAATGTAGGAGGTATGATCAGTAAGTTCGCAGATGATACAAAAATTGGTGGAGTGGTAAATAACGAGGAGGGAAGCCTCAGGCTACAGGACGATATAAACGGGATGGTTAGATGGGCAGTACAGTGGCAAATGGAATTTAACCCTGAAAAATGTGAGGTGATGCATTTTGAGAGGGCTAACAAGGCAAGGGAATACACAATCAATGGTAGGACCCTAGGAAGGACAGAGGATCAGAGGGACCTTGGTGTGCATGTACATAGATCCCTGAAGGCAGCAGGACAGGTAGATGTGGTTAAAAAGGCATATGGGATACTTGCCTTCATTAGCCGAGGCATAGAATATAAGAGCAGGGAGGTTATGATGGAGCTGTACAAAACGCTAGTTAGGCCACAGCTGGAATACTGTGTGCAGTTCTGGTCACCACACCATAGGAGGGATGTGATTGCATTGGAGAGGGTGCAGAGGAGCTTCACCAGGATGTTACCTGGGCTGGAGCGCTTCAGCTATGAAGAGAGACTGGACAGGCTGGGGTTGTTTTCTTTAGAGCAGAGAAGGCTGAGGGGGGACCTGATTGAGGTGTACAAAATTATGAGGGGCATAGATAGGGTAGATAGAAAGGAACTTTTCCCCTTAGTAGAGGGGTCAATAACCAGGGGATATAGTTTCAAGGTAAGGGGCAGGAGGTTTAGAGGGGATTTGAGGAGAAATTTTTTCACCCAGAGGGTGGTTGGAATCTGGAACTCACTGCCTGAAAGGGTGGTAGAGGCAGGAACCCTCACAACATTCAAGAAGCATTTAGATGAGCACTTGAAACGCCATAGCATACAAGGCTACGGACCGAGTGCTGGAAAATGGGATTAGAATAGACAGGGCTTGATGGCCGGCGTGGACACGATGGGCCGAAGGGCCTCTTTCTGTACTGTATAACTCTATGGCCTAGAAATTCAGTTGTTAGCGCCGGCGATTAGCGCCTAATGAGTCCGAAATGTGGGGCGTTACCCAATGTTCGGGCGGGTGCAATGAAGATAGCGACACCTCCCATATTGACTATACATTTAACGCCTGCGCTAACTGTTAGCGCGCGCCTGCGTGCGCAGGCAGATCATGACGTCATTTCAGTGTGCAACGCCTTTTAGGCGCCCCTGACCGGATATTCGGTGGCGCCCGGAACCTTTCCGCCTAGCGCTATTAGTGACAGTTCGATGGAACATTACCGGGCCCTTCTTGGAGTCGGGGGGCGCTATTTAAAGGGGACAGCTCCAGTATAAAAGCTGCAGCCACTTGGCCTGTTCATTGTGATCGTTGCTGGAGAGAGTTGGTGAGCTACTGTTGAGCAGATTTTTTTGGATTTAGCCTTAGAATATTTGGGACCTTCAGACCTGTCCGGAGCAGTTGGAGCTCTACACCTAACAGCGTTTTGCCCGACTGGCATCGGAATGGGAGCTGCTTTGGAGGGCCACGTCCTCATGGCTGGACACTTTGAAGGGGCACAGAGACAGCGGGAGAGAGGGCCGGGATTGGCCAGAAGGAGGAGGGGCAATGGAGGTCGGCCAATCCGAGGGTACGCTGCGAGGGTATTCAGGCAGCAGGTGTCATACCTTGCCATGTCGGAGGAGCAGTGTGTTCGAAGGTTCCGATTCGGTAAGGAGGTTGTATCTGAGCTGTGCCACCTGCTTGCTGAGGATCTGCAGCCGCGTCTACGGTGCAGGACCTCTCTGTCGGTGGCCGTCAAAGTGACTGTTGCCCTCAATTTCTATGCCAGCGGATCCTTTCAGTCAGCCACTGGGGACATTGCGAATATCTCTCAGTTTGCAGTGCATTGTTGCATCCGGCAAGTGACAGCTGCCCTTTATAGAAGAAGGCGTCAATTCATCACCTTCCCTCTGACCTTGGAGAAGCAGGCGGAGCGCGCGCAGGGCTTCGCTGCTGTTGCGGACTTTCCCATGGTGCAGGGGGCGATTGATTGCACACACGTGGCTTTGCGGGCGCCATTACTGAATCCTGAGGACTTCCGCAACCGCAAGGGGTTCCACTCCCTCAATGTGCAGCTGGTCTGTGACCACCGCCAAATGATCATGGCAGTCAACGCCCAATTCCCAGGGAGCAGCCACGATGTGTTCATCCTGCGGCAGACCTGAGTTTGTGACCTTTTTGAGGGGCCGGCTCGCCCACGAGGCTGGCTTCTTGGGGACAAGAGCTATCCTCTCTGCCCATGGCTCATGACACCACTCCGTTTGGCCGCCACCCCAGCAGAAGAGCTGTACAACAGCAGCCATCAGACGACCAGGAACATTGTGGAGCACACTATTGGTGTGCTCAAACAGCGTTTCCGCTGCCTAGACCATTCGGGGGGAGCCCTGCAGTACTTGCAAGTGGGTCACATCGTCATCGTCTGCTGCATGCTCCACAACTTGGCCATTCGACGCACCCAACCAATGCCAGCTGTCCCTCACGGTCCAGCAGAGCAGGTGGACGAGGAGGAGGAGGAGGAGGATGAGCAGGCGGACGAGGAGGAGGAGGAGGAGCATGCGGACGAGGAGGAGGAGGAGGAGGAAAATGGGAGGGCTCCTGAAAGTGGAAGGGCCATCCGTCAGAGGCTCATCAGGACTCGGTTCGAGGCCCCTCTGACGGAATGATGGGTGTCATTCGTCCTGCGCACTTCGGATCTTTCAAAGCCTCTGAAGGCCAGCGTGACTGTAAATAGTAACGTGTACCATTGCAAATTAAAACTTTTCTTTATTGTCAAAAAAGTCCTTCCTTCCAGCATAACAACGTCATGTCAACAGAAACCATAACTAACAAAATAACAGTTAACTCTTCGGCAAAGCCATAAAACTAAACAAACCATTTCCAACAATCACAACAGGTGAGGGAGTCCTTGAATTTGGCCAAAGAAACGTCTCAGCACCTCCCTCTACTGCTGGCCCCTTGATGGAGAACGACTTCTCTTTCGCGGTCGGCCCCTTCCCTCCCTGCTGCTCCTACGTAATTGAACCCCAGTGGCGGGGTCAAGGCTGGGGGACGCCTGCTGACTGTGTGGAAGCGCAGAAGCCCCTGAGGGACGGCCTGGACGACCTCTGGTCTTGGAGGGTGCGGAGGCTGGCTGTTTGATCTGGGCATGGCTGGAAGCAGTGTGACCTGCAGGTGGTGGCAGCTGCACTGCAGACGTACCAGCGGTGGCATGAGCAATGGTCACCTGCCGAGAGAGGACACCTGCACCATGGTCGGACGACACACTGGCTCTCTGAGGGGACCGGTTCGGCTCATCCGCCACAATCGACTGCTCCACTGATTCCTGGCCTCGTATGGTACTGGAAGGGCCCGGGGTGATCCTAGCTGATGCAGATAGGGTGGCTGCAGTGAGAGTTCGCGTTGCCTCAATCTGGGTGTGGACGAGGCCAGCAAGTGACTGCGTGGCAGCAGTGAGGACCTGTGTGGCAGGTGCCAGTGCTTCGGAGAAGCCCTGGACAGTTCTTTCCATTGCTTCGGACAAGGCCGGAGCAATCCATTCCACTGCCTCGGACAAGCCCTGGACAGAGCTTTCCAGGGATTGTCCGAAGCTCTGAACAGTCCTTTCCATAGCAGCCTCGAAGCCCTGGACAGTCCTCTCCATTGCTGCCCCGAAGCCCTGGCCAGTCCTCTCCATTGCTGCTCCAAAGTCCAGCACACTCTTTGCCAGTGTTTCTATCGACTGAGGCATCCTCCCCACTGCAGCCACCAGCTCAGTGTGCCTGAGCCAGGCCTGGGTGCTCATTTCAGCCAGGCTACGCACCTCCTCTGCACTCTGTGCAGCAGTCATCGCTCCCTGCCTTGCCCTCCGGGGAGCCGGTGGCCGAACTTGCCTACCCCCCTCGCGTTGCTGCAGGCCGCTTGTTCCGGCAACTGGCTCATCATCAGAGCACCCCCCCCTCCCCTCCAGGGAACTACTATCCCCAGTCTGCAGATGTGTAGGCTCCCCTGAGGCTGGAACGGATGCTCCGGCTTCCTCCTGATCCTTGCCTCTGGAGGCACTGGCACTGGCAGCTTCAGGGTGCAGATCCCGAGTTGGTGATGCAGCATCTGAAAGCAGGGAGGTCGAAGAATGGCTTTAGCAAAAGGACAGGTTGGCGGCAAGGCATGCCAGATTGCGGCAAGGCTCTGACATGGCTGCACACTGAGAAAGCATGCTGGCGGGGGGACCAAGTGGAAGGAGACAGCTGAAAAAGGTGAGAGCCTTACCCTCGTTGTCGACAATGGGGTCGGCAGCTGCAGTGGTAACAGGACCACTCAGACGTCCTCCAAGAATCTGGTGCACTCTCTCCTCGAGATCCGTGAGAGTGACCACTTGTGGAGGTCCGCCACCGGTTCGAAGCTGGTCCTTGCGGATCATCGCCAGCTTGGACTGCAGGGGAAAGAAGGGGAAGTTCTGTTACATGATGCCCTGAGTGATCATCTCATGCCCCCCATGGTGCAAGAGCCCTTACATGATGCCTTGAGTGATCATCTCATGCCCCCCATGGTGTAAGAGCCCTTACATGATGCCTTGAGTCATATGTGCATGTGTGTGCCCAGAAAGGGCCATGGGTGCTTGCTGACATATGGCCATTGGGGCATCATGGCTGTAATGTATGTACCTTTAAGGGGGGGAACTACTTTTTACAGCTCATGTATACTGTAGTACCGGCAGTGACCACACCTGTATATAACGTTGAGTAGTAATCTGTACAGTTCAGTTGCAGTCTGAGCCACATTGAGTAAACACCGTTTGTACCATTCTCCACAGTCTGTGTCTGATTATACCCGGACGTAACATTGGCGACGAGGAAGGTTCGAACCTACCTGCAACTCTGCATCACCTCCCGGGGATTCGCTCCTGGAGAACAGTGGAAGAAGGTCGAGTCCAGAAGCATGGGCGTCTACCACGGGCAACCGCCCAGTCATCCAGAGGAGATTTGAGCATCGCAGGGGAGGCTGTCGAGGGCCAGGCTTGGATTTCCAGTCACGGTGGTCCAGCGAAACGGGCTGGCAACAGGTACTGCGCAGACCCTTCCCGGACAGCGGCAGGCTAGAGCCCGACCGAGCGGCACAGAAAAAGGCCGAGCAGCGTCGACGGGGGAGAGAGACAGGGCAGAGCGCGCAGGGCGCAGCCGGTGTTCAGGACTGAGCGGCGTCAATGGGGGAGAGAGACGAGAGAGAGCAGAGCGCAGCCGGTGTTCAAGGGCCGAGCAGCTTCAACGGGGGAGAGAGGCGCGCAGGAAAACGCGAGGCGCTGCCATTGCCACGAGGACCACAGAGAGTGGCGTTGGCAGCAGTGCAGGAGCAGCGCGCGAAACCCACAGGGCGTCGCCATTTGCCACGAGGACCGCCGAGAGCGGCGTTGGCAGCAGCACGGGAGATGCCATTTTAAGCCGCAGCGGGAAAGAAAGGAAAGCGTGGGAGACGCCATTTTAAGCCAGTCTAACCACACCCAAAAATGCCGAAGAGTGGCAGCATCACAGCGTTTGACAATAAAGTCGAAGATTGGATGACATATGTCGAACGCATAGAAGTATACTGCAAGGCGAATGAAGTGCCAGATGACAAGAAAGCACTGGTATTGTTGAATTCAATGGGTGCAAAAATGTATGGCTTACTACGAAACCTAGTAACCCCAGAGAAGCCAGTAGAAAAGGATTTTGAAAACATAGTGTCAATCCTACAGGACCACTTAAACCCCACACTGCTGCAGATAGCAGAAAGATTTAAGTTTCACAAAAGGAACCAGCATAAAGATGAAAGTAATGCTGAGTATTTAATGGAACTGCACAAGCTATCGAAACACTGCCAGTTTGGAACAGGACTAGCAGATACCTTAAGGGACAAGTTTGTGTGTGGGCTTCAAAGTGAAAGAACCCAGAAACGCCTTCTATCAGAAAAGGACCTTATGCTGGAAAAGGCTTTCAGCATTGCGGTATCATATGAAGCAGCAGCACGGGGCGCTGCAGAGATACAACAGAGACCGCAAGAATATGGCACAAACGAAATGTCATATGGAACAGAGAAGTGTTATCGCTGCGGCAGAACAACACATGACCATAATGATTGCTGGTTCAAAGACAAAGTGTGCAGACAGTGTGGAAAAGTAGGACACATAGCACGAGTCTGCAGGTCGGGAAAGAAAACCAGCAATAAGAAACCGACCAAAAGAAAGTACAAGAAGGTACATAAGATAACGGAGAATAGTTCAGACGAACAAAAGAGTGATAACGACTTTGAAAGCAGGGAACTGAGTTGTCTGAAACTACATAATGTGATCACAACAGAGGATCACCGAACCATTTGGGTCACTCTCAAGATAGCAGGAGTCCAGGTAAAGATGGAATTGGATACAGGATCAGCCCTAACAGTCATAAACCGACGGGACTACGAGCAGCTATTCTCACACATACCCTTGAGAGACACAAAAATTATTTTGAAGACGTACACGGGGCAAAAAGTCTACCCCAAAGGAAAAATAAGGGTGACCGTTATATATAACGGTAAGGAAACACCAAAACTAGACCTGTATGTATTGCAAGATGGAGGACCACCATTACTGGGACGTGAATGGATCCGGAAAATACAACTGGATTGGCATTCCATACAGGCACTGACTGTGGCTGACAAAAAGGATGATGATGCCACACCTGGGCGACTGTCAAAGATCCTAACTGACGTGAAAGAAGTGTTCCAGCAAGGACTCGGAACACTAAAAGGCATGACAGCGATGATTAAAATTGAAGAAAACGCAAGTCCAAAATGTTTTAAGGCCAGATCCGCCCAGCCGTCGAAGCAGAGCTGGAGAGTCTGGAACGTTCAGGTGTACTGTCCAAGGTAGACTGGAGCGAGTGGGCTACACCCATCGTCCCTGTGATGAAAAAGTCATTGAGCAGCACACCTGGGGAACCAAGGAAGGTTCGCATCTGTGGGGACTTTAAGGTGACAGTGAACCCGATCCTTTACACCGTACAATATCCACTTCCGCGGATTGAAGATATTTTCGCCTCGCTATCTGGAGGGAAACGCTTCACTAAGATTGATCTGGCCCAGGCGTATCTGCAAATGGAGGTAGAAGAAGCATCAAAAAAATACCTCACAATCAACACCCATAAAGGTCTCTACCAATACAACCGGCTGGTATTCGGGGTAGCATCAGCTCCGGCTATTTGGCAGAGGGCAATGGAACAAGTCCTGCAAGGGATCCCAGGGACCCAGTGTTATTTGGACGACATCCTGGTCACGGGCGAAAATGACAGTGATCACCTTGCCAACCTGGAGCAGGTGCTCACTAGATTGCAGGAATATGGGCTCCGAGCTAACCGCCCCAAATGCGAGTTTTTTAGAAAACAGATCTCGTATTGTGGCCACGTTATCGATAAAGAGGGGTTACATAAGTCCCCAGAGAAGATTGAGGCAGTAGTGAAGGCTCCAGCACCGGAAAATGTGTCACAACTGAGGTCGTTCCTCGGGCTGGTAAACTACTACCATAAGTTCTTGCCAAATTTGTCTACAATACTACACCCACTGAACACCCTACTGCAAACTGGAGTGCCATGGAAGTGGAGTGACGAATGTAGACGAGCTTTCCAGAAGAGCAAAACACTAATCACATCGAAAGAGGTATTGGCCCATTACAACCCAGCATTACCAATTCAGTTGGCATGTGATGCGTCACCCTACGGCATTGGAGCGCTGCTGTCGCACAAATTCTCGGACGGCTCAGAGAGGCCAATAGCCTTTGCGTCACGATCACTAACCTCAGCCGAGCGTAACTACGCCCAGATTGACAGGGAGGCCCTCAGCCTAGTGTGGGGAGTGAAAAAGTTCAATCACTATCTGCACGGGCAGAAAGTCACCTTGCTGACTGATCACCAGCCTCTTGTCTCCATTTTTAATCCAAAGAAGGGCGTTCCGGTGATGACTGCGCAACGACTACAAAGATGGTCACTTTTTCTAGGGGCGCACCACTATGAGATTGAATATAAGGGCACGAAACAGCATGGAATTGTTGATGGGCTATCACGCCTGCCACTGCCTACTGCGGAGGAAGCACCAGCAGTGGATCCTGTCGAAATATTCCATTCGACTATAGTTGAATACCTACCGGTAACTAACGCTTGTATCGAAAAGGAAACCCGAAATGACCCGACATTGTCTTGGGTATATGATTTGACGGTGAAGGGATGGCCAGCATTCTCGACAAGGAGAGAACAGCTGTCAGTGTGCCGGGGGACCTTGATGTGTGGATCCCGAGTGGTAATTCCACCTAAGTTAAGGGATAGAGTGCTCAATGAGCTTCATGAGGGTCATCTGGGAGGGGTAAAAATGAAAAGCCTAGCCAGGGCTTATGTGTGGTGGCCGGGAATCGATAAACAAATCGAGGACCTGACCAAGAGCTGCTCAGGCTGCCAGAAAGTCCAAAATGCACCACCACAGGCCCCTCTACACCCATGGGAGTGGCCCTCATCTCCATGGCAACGGGTGCATATTGATTTTGCTGGTCCATTCATGGACTCAATGTTTTTAATAGCCGTGGATGCGCACTCGAAATGGCCTTAGGTCATCAAAATGTCCTCCACCACCACGGAGAAAACTTTTGCAGTCCTACGGACCATTTTTGCCAGGAATGGCTTGCCAGAACAGATTTGCTCCGACAACGGACCACAGTTTGTGTCCGAAGGGTTCCGGAGGTTCTTGAAAAAGAATGGGGTAAGGCATTACACATCCGCCCCGTATCATCCAGCCACAAATGGATTGGCTGAGAGGTTCGTACAAACCTTTAAGAAGGCAATAAAGGCCATGTACAATGACAACATTCCGCTGCAGCACAAGGTGGACAATTTCCTGTTCACCTACCGGAATGCGACACATGCAGTCACCAACCAGCCCCCAGCCATGATGTTCTTTAACCGAAGGTTAAGATCTCGCCTGGATTTGCTCAGACCAAACGTACGAAGAGATGTTGAGAGTAAGCAATTCCAGCACATCCATGAGAAGCCAACAAGGAGCTTCAATGTAGGGCAACCAGTCTTGGCCCGCGACTACCGAACAGAAAAATGGCAGCCAGGAACGATATGCACACGGCAGGGTCCACTGATGTACACAGTGGATGTTGGGGAGAGCATCGTGAGACGCCATGCTGACCAGATCCTAGAGTCACAGGAACAAGTCAACCCCATGCCTCGCCCATATGTACCTGGTGAGGAACCGGCGTACAGGTAGCATCTACCCCAGAAACAGTAGCATCGGAAGCTGATGAACCAACCGACGACAGGGGGGCAGAATCGCCTCCGCACCAAGAGCAAGACACTCGGGAAAGGCGCTATCCAGAAAGGATCAGGAAGCCTCCCCAAAGACTGAATTTATAAATAGACTATTTTCAGCTAATGTTGCATGTTAAAAGTGTTAATTGTAATTAGTTTGATATTTAATTGTTAAATGAGTGTTATGGTACTGTTAATCTAAAAGGGGAGGAATTGTAATGTATGTACCTTTAAGGGGGGAACTACTTTTTACAGCTCATGTATACTGTAGTACCGGCAGTGACCACACCTGTATATAACGTTGAGTAGTAATCTGTACAGTTCAGTTGCAGTCTGAGCCACGTTGAGTAAACGCCGTTTGTACCGTTCTCCGCAGTCTGTGTCTGATTATACACGGACGTAACAATGGCTACAGGGTGCGCGAAGTCAGGTGCAGATGGAGGGAATCAGAAGTTTGCATAAACAACACTCACCCTAATGACCCGAGTGAGGTCGTTGAATTTCTTCCTGCACTGAACAGGGCTCCTGGCCGCCATGCTGCTGGAGTTGACCCTCTGACAAACATCCCTCCAAGCTCGGCGGTACTCCTTTTGATTCGGCCTCCTGCCATTGTCAGGATAGAGAACATCTCGACGGCGCTCCACTGCGGACACCAACTGCTCCAGAACCTCAGTGCTGAAGCGCTCTGCTCTCTGTCTCACCTTCTCCATCTTGACCAAGTTTTTTGCGCCAGAGAATGGCGAGCGCCGATTCTGAGGCCTACAGGGCGATGAGTGTGGAAGCTGAGGCTGACTGACCCACCCCTTTAAGAGCCGGCCGGAGCCTGGAAGTCTCGTGGTTATCGGTAATTGAGATCACCTGCGCTGCACCCGTCCGCGCCGATATTGGGTGGCGCCGGAAGTTTTCCACCTTAGGAGGTCCGTGCAATGTCTGAATTTGCGCCTCAATCCCCTTTGGGGGCGATGCAACCCTATATCGTGCCAGGCGGCGATAAGTTTTTTCTGGCTATAAACTTTGCGCAGCGCCATTTCTAACGCCTCAAGCGGGGCTATACCCAATTTCTAGGCCTATGACTCTATGATGGTTGACTCGCAGAGAGACCGTGAGGACCCAGACCTCATGCCGTGTGTCATGGGTGAGGCGGCAGCAGCTATTGCAGCACAGGCCGAGGCAATGCAACGGCTTAGTGCTGTAATGGAGTCACTAGTTGCTGGCATGCAATCTCAAACTGCACTCATGCAGTCACAGATTGATGCCACGCAAGCGCTGACTGCTGCCATCGTTGCTGGGTCGCCCACAGTCCCTCAGGGATCTAACGGTGCCGCAGCAGGCCAGCTATCTGTGCTCGAGCAGATTGCTCCGGATGCTGAGGTACCGTCCCGGGGGAGTGGCCGTGTGTCGGTCGAGCAGGAAGGTCCTGTCCTCTCTCAGGATGACAGCATTCCTGCTCCCACCACTGCCACTCTGCCATTGCACTTGCCGCAGCCTGTAACCCAGCCACCCCAGACTGCTGCCGCCCGTGCTGAGGTGGTGCAGCCTGCAGCCGGGCCTTCCAGGCCCAGAGCTGGTCAAGGGCGTCCTGCAAGGCCATATGCAGTCTCTGGCTCCCAGATTCAGCAGCCTTCCACCAGCCTTGCTGCAGCCACTGGGGCCACATTACGGAGCAGCAGAAGTGTTGGGAATTGTAAAGGGGAGGGCAGTCATTGAGGAAGGCCCAGTAAATAAAATGTTAATAGCAAATGGGGGGAGTGTGTGTACAACAGTTGATGTGTTTGTAAATATATTGTTCAGTTTGGCAAGAAATAGTTCCATTTGCTAAGAGCCAGCTGTATTTGTTCATAAATTCTGTTTTTTTATTATTGGTTGTTTCTGATAAGAGAGAGTTGTGCAGAATAATAAATGTTTATTTCGACGTAGCAAATTTTGTGATGTTTCTCATTTGAGCTTTGCCCAGTGATAGGGGCTGCGAGCTGGCTGTAATGATATGGTTGTTCTGCGCAAAGGCCATGTGCTGTCTCATTTATTGGAAGCGCTGTGTAATGAGGCATTCATGAACGGCCCTTGCAGAAGCAACACTGAGTGGCTCACTCCTACGTTGGTGCTGCTCTTTCTCCTCTTCATCCTCCTCCTCCACCTCCTCCTCCTCCTCTCCCTCTTCCTCCTTCTGAGGTGGACCTGGTGGCAATAGCTGGGCCCTCAGAATGGCTAGGCTGTGCAGCATGCAGCACACAACGATGAAAAGGGAAACTCGATCAGGGGAGTACTGCAGGGCTCCAAAGAGCGGTCAAGGCCGCGGAGCCGTTGCTTTAGCATGCCGATAGTCTGTTCGATCAGGTTCCTGGTGGCACTATGGCTGTCATTGTATGCGTGCTGAGCAGGAGTTTTGGGGTTGCGGAGGGGTGTCATCAGCCAGGTTGCGAGTGGATAACCCTTGTCGCCGAGCAGCCAGCCGCGAGCTTCATGTGGTGGGTGCAACAGTGCTGGGACATGGGTCTGTCGCAGGATGAATGCATTGTGGCTGCTGCCAGGATAGCGGGCATTGACGGTGAGGATGCGCTGTTTGTGGTCGCACACCAACTGAACGTTCAGAGAGTGGTAGCCTTTGCAGTTGCGGAACACCTCTGCATTGTGATGAGGTGCCCGCAATGCCACGTGGGTGCAGTCAATGGCGCCCTGAACCATGGGGAAGCCCGCTATCCTTGCAAAGCCACATGAGCATTCATGCTGTTTGTCTCTGGTCATGGGGAATGAGATGTAGTCTCTTCTTCTGTACAGAGCATTTGTCACCTCCCAGATGCAGCAATGGACAGCGAACTGTGAAATGTTTGCAATATCCCCTGTTGAAGCTTGGAAGGAGCCGCTGGCATAGAAATTGAGAGCGACTGTGACCTTCACTGCCACTGAGAGAGACATCCTGGTCCTGAGCTGAGGCTGGCGGAGGTGGCAGAGCTCTGTGACCACCTCCTTGCTGAAGCGGAGCCTTCTAAGGCACTGCTCCTCTGACAGATGAATGTAGGAGAAGTGCTCCCGGAATACCCTGGGAGGGTAAGGTCTCCTGTTGAGAGCCCTGTTGGCCCTCCTCACTCTGGCCACGTTTTCCAACCTTTCTCTTTGCCTCCGCTGCCTCTGCTGGAGGGATTTGAAAACAAGGATGAGAATTTTGAAATTGAGGTGCTGCTTAACCGGGAGCCAATGTAGGTCAGCGAGCACGGGGGTGATGGGCGAATGGGACTTGGTGATATAGAGGAACTGCAGAAGGTGCGCAAAAGATTTACAAGAATGATACCAGAATTGAAAGGTTTATACCCACCAGGAAATATTGAACAGGCTGGGGCTCCTTTCTCTAGAAAAGAGAAGGCTAAGGGATGATAGAGGTCTTTATGATTATGAAAGGGTTTGATAGGCGTAGTTTTGGATGACCTCAAGTTTACGTAGGGTGGAATGTGGGAGGCCAGCCATGAGTGTGTTGGAATAGTCAAGTCTAGAGGTAACAAAGGCATGGATGAGGGTTTCAGCAGCGGACGAGCTGAGGCGAGGGCGGAGACGGGCGCTGTTACGGAGGTGGAAGTAGGCGGTCTTAGTTATGCTGCAGATATGTGGTCAGAAGCCCATTTCAGGGTCAAATATAACACCAAGGTTGCGAACAGTCTGATCGTCTGTATTGCAAGTCTCGTCTATGCAACATGTCCTCGCAATTTAACCCTTTTAGCCCCGAAAGGGCTTTTTTCTTTTACATGTTTATGATTTAAAGCTTGGCTTTAAAGTTTCATACACAACAAAACTGTGAGCTCCAAATTCTTCCACCTTATTTTTAGATGAACACTCTTGACAGATTAACAGCTTGTTATGCTTGATGTGGGAGGGATGATTTTTTTCGTAGCACAATCTGTCTTCACAATGCATCTTAAACATTTCCTGTTTCTGCAGCAATGGACATGTATCACCAGGGATAACAGATGCTTACTGATTAACTATGCATTCCCCCAGGTTATTTTACGTAAGAGCCCACCAAAATAAATAACTCTTGCAAAAATCCATTTTTCACACGGTAATTACCTGCCTGAGATGGAGTGCTGCGACGTTGGCCTCCATAAGTCATAAAGAAATAGTCCGTCCAAATTGGTAAATGACGAGATACCTGTCCCTTTAAGATACTCTTCATTGAAGCGGCTCAGATCATTGGTATTTTTATTATTGTTGAATATAAGGATTGTTCTCCTTAGAACAGAGAAGGTTAAGGGGAGATTTAATAGAGGTGTTCAAAATTACGAAGAGTTTTGATTAGAGTAGATAGGGAGAAACCGGTTCCAGTGGCAGGAGGGTCGGTAACCAGAGGACACAGGTTTAAGACAATTGGTAAAAGAGCCAGAGGCGAGATGAGGAGAATTGTATGGGGAGAGAGCAGGAATATGGTATTGAGATACAGGATCAGCCATGATCATATTGAATGGCGGAGCAGGCTCGAAGGGCCGAATGGCCTACTCCTGCTCCTATTTTTCTATGTTTTCTATGTTCTATGTTTATGCAGTGAGTTGTTATGATCTTGAATGCATTGCCTGAAAGGGTGGCGGAGGCAGATTCAATAGTAACTTTCAAATGGGAATCGGATAAGTACTTGAAAAGGAAAAAAATATACAGGGCTATGAGGAAAGAGCGGGGGAATGGGGCTACTTGGAGAGCTCTTTCAAAGAGCTGGCATGGGCATGATGGGCCGAATGGCTACATAGAAACATAGAAGATAGGAGCAGGAGTAGGCCATTCGGCCCCTCGAGCCTGCTCCGCCATTCAATGAGATCATGGCTGATCATCCAAATTCAGTACCCTTCACCCCATACCCCTTGATCCCTTTAGCCTTAAGAACATAAGAACATAAGAACATAAGAAGTAGGAGCAGGAGGAGGCCATACGGCCCCTCGGGCCTGCTCCGCCATTCAATAGGATCATGGCTGATCCGAATCTAGACTCACGTCCACTTCCCTGCCCTCTCCCCGTATCCCCTAATTCCCTTATCTGCTAGGAAACTGTCTATCTCCATTTTAAATTTATTTAATGTTGCAGCTTCCACAGCTCTCTGGGGTAGCAAATTCCATAGATTTACTACCCTCTGACTGAAGAAGTTTCTCCTCATCTCAGTTTTGAAAGCGCAGCCCCTTATTCTTATTTTATGCCCCCTAGTTCTAGTCTCACCCATCAGTGGAAACATCCTCCCCGCATCCACCCGATCAAGCCCCCTCACAATCTTATTTAAGCTCAGTATGCTGGTTTGAGATCCAACTCTCTCACCCTCAAACTGAATTTGGAATTTAACCATATTATTGTCACTCATTCCAAGGGGATCCTTTACTAGGACATTTTTTATTAATCCTGTTTCATTACACAGGACCAGATCTAATATTGCCTGCCCCCTGGTTGGTTCAGTTACATACTGCTCAAGGAACCCGTCCCTAATACACTCTATGAACTCTTCCTCTAGGCTGCCATGCCCAATTTGATTAGTCCAGTCAATGTGAAAGTTAAAATCCCCCATGATTATAGCTGTGCCCTTATTACAAGTCCCAACTATTTCCTGATTTATACTCCGACCAACAGAGTTGCCACTGTTAGGAGGCCTATAGACTACGCCCACTAGTGACTTTTTCCCTTCTTATTCCTTATCTCCACCCTAACTATTTCACTATCCTGATCCTTTGACCCAATATCATTTCTGACTATTGCAGTGATTCCATCCTTGATTAACATAGCAACCCCACCTCCCTTTCCTTCCTGTCTGTCCTACCCAATTGTCAAATACCCTTGTATGTTTAGCTCCCAGTCATGATTATCTTGCAGCCATGCTTCCGTAATGGCCACCAGATCATACCCATGTGTAGAAATATATCCAACTCCTTCTTGAATTTATTTAATGAACTGGCCTCCACCGCCCTCTGTGGCAGAGAATCCACAGGTTCACCACTCTCTGGGTGAAGAAATTCCTCCTCATCTCAGTCCTAAATGGCTTACCCCTTATCCTTAGACTATGACCCCTGGTTCTGGACTCCCCGGCCATCGGGAACATCCTTCCTGAATGTAGTCTGTCCAGGCCTGACAGAATTTTATAGGTTTCGATGAGATCCCCTCTCAATCTTCTAAACCCAGTGAGTATAAGCCCAATCGACACAATCTCTCCTCATACGTCATTCCTGCCATCCCAGGTATCAGCCTGGTGAATCTTCGCTGCACTCCTTCCATGGCAAGAACATCCTTCCTCAGATAAGGCGACCAAAACTGCACACAATACTCAAGGTGCGGTCTCACCAAGGCCCTGTACAACTGCAGCAAGACATCCTTGGTCCTGTACTCGAACCCTCTTGCTACGAAGGCCAACGTACCATTTGCCTTCTTAACCGCCTGCTGCACCTGCATGCTTACCTTCAGCGACTGGTGCACAAGAACACCCAGGTCTCTTTGCACTTCCCCTTCTCCCAATCTATTGCCATTCAAATAATAATCTGCCTTCCTGTTTTTGCCACCAAAGTGGATAACCTCACATTTACCCACATTATAGTGCATTTGCCATGTTTCTGCCCAATCACCCAACCTGTCCAAATCATACTGGAGTTTCACGACATCCTCCTCACAGCATACCCTCCCACCCAGCTTTGTGTCATCTGCAAATTTGGAGATGCTTCGTCCAATTCCCTCGTCCAGATCATTAATATATATTGTGAACATCTGGGGTCCTAGGACCGATCCTTGCGGTACCCCACTAGTCACTGCCTGCCACTCGGAAAACGACCCGTTTATTCCAACTCTTTGCTTTCTATCTGCCAACTGTAATGTATGTACCTTTAAGGGGGAGAACTACTTTTTACAGCTCCTGTATCCTGTAGTACCGGCAGTGACCACACCTGTATATAAACCCTGAGTAGTGATCTGTACAGTCAGTTGCAGTTTGAACCCTCATTCAGTAAACACCTGTTGATCGTTCCCTGCAGTCTTTGTCTGATTATTGAAGGACACAACATTAAGATACACGGATATAACACCAACCAGTTCTCTATCCAAGTCAATACCTTGCCCCAATCCCATGTGCCTTAATTTTGCACGCTAATCTCTTATGCGGGACCTTATCGAAAGCCTTCTGAAAGTCCAAATACACCACATCCACTGGTTCTCCATTATCTATTTTACCAGTTACATCCTCAAAAAATTCCAGTAGATTAGTCAAGCACGATTTACCTTTTGTAAATCCATGTTGACTTTGTCCGATCCTGTCACTGCTTTCCAAGTGCTCTGCTATTACATCTTTTATAATGGACTGTAACATTTTCCCCACTACCGATGTCAGAATTACTATAATTCCCCGCTTTTTCTCTACTACCTTTTTTGAATAGTGGGGTAACATTAGCTACCCTCCAATCCATGGGTACTGTTCCAGAGTCTATCGAGTTCTGGAAGATGGCCAGCAATGCATCTACTATCTCCAGGGCCACTTCCTTAAGTACCCTAGGATGTAGATTATCAGGCCCTGGGGATTTATCGGCCTTCAATCCCGTCAACTTCCCCAACACCATTTCCCTACAAATACTGATTTCTTTCAGTTCCTCCCTCTCATTAGTCCCTATGTTCCCCGACATCTCTGGGAGGTTATTTGTGTCCTCCTTTGTGAAGACAGAACCAAAATATGTATTTAATTGGTCTGCCATTTCTTTGTTCCCCATTATAAATTCCCCTGATTCTGACTGTAAGGGACCTATGCTTGACTTCACCAATCTTTTTCTCTTCACATATCTATAAAAGCTTTTACAGTCAGTTTTTATGTTCCCTGCAAGCTTACTTTCATCATCTAATTTCCCCCTCTTAATTAATCCCTTTGTCCTCCTTTGCTGAATCCTAAACTGCTCCCAATCCTCAGGTTTGCTGCTTTTTTTGGCCAATTTATATGTCCTTCTTTGCTGATTGATTCTATGATCATATAAAATGCTCCAGGCCTTCTGGCCAGAGGACACCCCAGTGAGATCACAGGCTTCATTTTCCTCTATAATACCGACTATCCTTTAGTTTGCTTGGGCCCTGTTGGGGCCGACTATTAAGTAAAACAGAATATTGTAGCATGAATGTAAAATGATGCAGACAAGTCAAAACTTTTTATTTCTTGCTCATTTTCTGTCCTTCCCTCAACTCCCGACGGCATTGGTTTCTTAGCCGATACAGTTCCATGGGCGCTGGGCACATTCCAGTACCTCGGCCGAGTGGCCAATATTCATTGGCGATGCGTGTCAGGCATCATAGCCGCACCCAATCCTCGCCTCCACACGTGTACTTCCAGCAGGGGCCCTGTTGCCCTAACACAATCAGGAGCACAAGATTGGAACCGTAGCCTTTTTTTATTTACCCTTACTAACTTTTGGCGCTGAGCACCAGTTGTCGTACCCCTCACTCGGCACAAATCGGAGATCGGACCTGGAACCTTCCCCCCCCGCCCCGTATGGCTCAGCTGCTCACTGGGGTAACCCGTTGAACCATCAGCGGAGGTCCCATCTGTTATATCCGTGTATCTTAATGTTGTGTCCTTCAATAATCAGACAACAGACCGCAGGGAACGATCAACAGGTGTTTACTGAATGAGGGGTCAAACTGCAGCTGACTGTACAGATCACTACTCAGGGTTTATATACAGGTGTGGTCACTGCCAGTACTACAGGATACAGGAGCTGTAAAAAGTAGTTCTCCCCTTAAAGGTACATACATTACAATTCCTCCCCTTTTAGATTAACAGTACCATAACACTCATTTAACAATTAAATATCAAACTAATTACAATTAACACTTTTAACATGCAACATTAACTGAAAATAGTCTATTTATAAATTTAGTCTTTGGGGAGGCTTCCTGATTCTTTCTGGATAACGCCTTTCCTGAGTGTCTCGCTCTTGGTGCGGAGACGATTCTAACACCCTGTCGTCAGTTGATTCATCAGCTTCCAATGCTATTGTTTCTGAGGTAGATGCGACCTGTACCTTGGGTTCCTCACCAGGTACGTATGGCCGAGACATGGGGTTGACTCGTTCCTGTGACTCTAGGATCTGGTCAGCATGGCATCTCACAATGTTCTCCCCAACATCCACTGTGTACATTAGTGGCCCCTGCCGTGTGCATATCGTTCCTGGTTGCCATTTTTCTGTTCGGTAGTCGCGGGCCAAGACTGGTTGCCCTACATTGAAGCTCCTTGTCGGCTTCTCATTGATGTGCTGGAATTGCTTACTCTCAACATCTCTTCGTACATTTGGTTTGAGCAAATCCAGACGAGATCTCAACATTCGGTTAAAGAACATCATGGCCGAGGCCTGGTTGGTGACTGCATGTGTCGCATTTCTGTAGGCTAACAGGAAATTGTCCACCTTATGCTGCAGTGGAATGTCGTCATCGCCCATGGCCTTTACTGCTTTTTTAAAGGTTTGTACGAACCTCTCAGCCAATCCATTTGTGGCTGGATGATACGGGGCGGATGTGTAATGCCTTACCCCATTCCTTTTCATAAATCTTCGAAACTCATTGGACACAAACTGTGGTCTGTTATCAGAGCAAATCTGCTCTGGCAAGCCGTTCCTGGCAAAAATGGTCTGTAGGACTGCAATAGTTTTCTCCGTGGTGGTGGAGGACATTTTGATCACCTCAGGCCATTTCGAGTGCGCATCCACAGCTATTAAAAACATTGAGTCCATGAGTGGACCAGCAAAATCAATATGCACCCGTTGCCATGGAGATGAGGGCCACTCCCATGGGTGTAGAGGGGCATGTGGTGGTGCATTTTGGACCTTCTGGCATCCTGAGCAGCTCTTTGTCAGGTCCTCGATTTGCTGATCAATCCCCAGCCACCACACATAAGCCCTAGCAAGGCTTTTCATTTTCACCCCTCCCAGATGACCTTCGTGAAGCTCATTGAGCACTCTCTCCCTTAACTTGGGTGGAATTACCACTCGGGATCCACATATCAAGGTCCCCTGGCATACTGACAGCTGTTCTCTTCTGGATGAGAATGCTGGCAACAGTAAGTCGCCATGTGCTGGCCATCCCTTCACCGTCAAATCATATACCCGAGACAGTGTCGGGTCATTTCGGGTCTCCTTCTCTATACCAGCGTTATTTACTGGCAAGCATTCAATTATAGTCAAATGAAATATTTCGATAGGATCCACTGCTGGTGCTTCCTCCGCAGTAGGCAGTGGCAGGCGTGATAGCCCATCAGCGTTTCCATGCTGTTTCGTGCCCTTATACTCGATTTCATATTGGTTCGCCCCAAGAAAAAGGGACCATCTTTGTAACCGTTGTGCAGTCATCACCGGAACGCCCTTCTTTGGATTAAAGATGGAGACAAGTGGTTGGTGGTCAGTCAGCAAGGTGAACTTCTGCCCATGCAGATAGTGATTGAACTTTTTCACTCCCCACACTAGGCTGAGGGCCTCCCTGTCAATCTGGGCGTAGTTACGCTCGGCTGAGGTTAGTGACCGAGATGCAAAGGCTATTGGCCTCTCTGAGCCGTCCGGGAATTTGTGCGACAGCGCCGCTCCAATGCCATAGGGTGATGCGCCACACGCCAACTGAATTGGTAGTGCTGGGTTGAAATGAGCCAACACCTCTTTTGATGTGATCAATGCTTTGCTCTTCTGGAAAGCTCGTTTACATTCGTCACTCCACTTCCATGGTACCCCTGTTTGTAGTAGGGTGTTCAGTAGGTGTATTACGGTAGACAAATTCGGCAAGAACTTATGGTAGTAGTTCACCAGCCCGAGGAACGACCTCAGTTGTGACACATTTTCCGGTGCTGGAGCCTTGACTACTGCCTCAATCTTTTCAGGGGACTTATGTAACCCCTCTTTATCAATAACGTGGCCACAATACAAGATCTGCTTCTGGAAAAACTTGCATTTGTGGCGATTAGCTCGGAGCCCATATTCCTTCAATCTAGTGAGCACCTGCTCCAGGTTGGCGAGGTGATCACTGTCATTTTCGCCCGTGACCAGGATGTCGTCCAAATAACACTGGGTCCCTGGAATCCCTTGCAGGACTTGTTCCATTGCCCTTTGCCAAATAGCCGGAGCTGATGCTACCCCGAACACCAGCCGGTTGTATTGGTAGGGACCTTTATGAGTGTTGATCGTGAGGTACTGTTTCGAGGCTTCTTCTACCTCCATTTGCAGGTACGCCTGGGCCAGATCAATCTTAGTGAAGCGTTTCCCTCCAGATAGCGAGGCGAAAATATCTTCAATCCGCGGAAGCGGATATTGTACAGTGTGAAGGACTGGGTTCACTGTCACCTTAAAGTCCCCACAGATGCGAATCTTCTTTGGTTCCCCAGGCGTATTACTCAACGACCTCTTCATTACAGGAACGATGGGTGTAGCCCACTTGCTCCAGTCCACTTTGAACAGTACTCCTGAACGTTCCAAACCTTTCAGCTCTGCTTCGACGGCTGGGCGGATCGCATAAGATACCGGCCTGGCCTTAAAAAACTTTGGGCTTGCATTTTCCTCTATTTTGATTGTCGCTGTTATGCCTTTTAGTGTTCCGAGTCCCTGCTGGAACACTTCTTGTGCGTCAGTTAGCATTTTTGACAGTCGTCCAGGTGTGACGTCGTCATCCTTTTTGGCATCTACAGTCAGTGCTTGTATGGAATGCCAATCTAGCTGTATCTTCCGGATCCATTCACATCCTAGTAGTGGTGGTCCTCCATCTGGCAATACATATAGGTCCATTTTTGGTGTTTCCTTGCCGTTATATATAACGTTCACCCTTATTTTTCCTTTGGGGTAGACGTTTTGCCCCGTGTACGTCTTCAAGACAATCTTTGTATCTCTCAAGGGTATATGTGAGAATAGCTGCTTGTAGTCCCTTCGGTTTATGACTGTTAGGGCTGATCCTGTGTCCAATTCCATTTTCACTTGGACTCCTGCTATCTTGAGCGTGACCCAGATAGTTTGGTGATCCTCCATTTTGATCACATTATGTAGTTTCAGACAACCCAGCTCCTTGCTTCCGGAGTCTGTATCACTTTTCTGTTTGTCTGAACTACTCTCCGTCACCTTATGCACCTTCTTGTACTTCTCCTGTGGAGATTTCTTGCTGCTGGTTTTCTTTCCCGACCTGCAGACTCTTGCTATGTGTCCTACTTTTCCACAGTGTCTGCACACTTTGTCCTTGAACCAGCAATCATTATGGTCGTGTGTTGTTCTGCCGCAGCGATAGCACTTCACTGTTCCGTATGACATTTCATTTGTGCCATATTCTTGCGGTCTCCGTTGTATCTCTGCAGCGCCCCGTGCTGCTGCTTCATGTGATACTGCAATGCTGAAAGCCTTGTCCAGCGTAAGATCCTTTTCTGATAGAAGCCGTTTCTGGGTTCCTTCACTTTGAAGCCCACACATAAACTTGTCCCTTAAAGTATCTGCTAGTCCCATTGCAAACTGGCAGTGTTTCGATAGCTTGTGCAGTTCCGTTAAATACTCAGCATTACTTTCATCTTTATGCTGGTTCCTTTTGTGAAGCTTAAATCTTTCTGCGATCAGCAGCGGTGTGGGGTTTAAGTGGTCCTGTAGGATTGACACTATGTTTTCAAAATCCTTTTCTACTGGCTTCTCTGGGGTTACTAGGTTTCGTAGTAAGCCATACGTTTTTGCACCCATTGACTTCAACAATACCAGTGCTTTCTTGTCATCTGGCACTTCATTCGCCTTGCAGTATACTTCTATGCGTTCGACATATGTCGTCCAATCTTCGACTTCATTGTCGAACGCTGTGATACTGCCACTCTTCGGCATTTTTGGGTGTGGTTAGACTGGCTTAAAATGGCGTCTCCCGCGCTTTCCTTTCTTCCCCGCTGCGGCTTAAAATGGCATCTCCTGCGCTTTCCTTTCTTCCCCGCTGCGGCTTAAAATGGCATCTCCCGCGCTGCTGCCAACGCCGCTCTCGGCGGTCCTCGTGGCAAATGGCGATGCCCTGTGGGTTTCGTGCGCTGCTCCTGCACTGCTGCCAATGCCGCTCTCTGCGGTCCTCGTGGCAATGGCAGCGCCTCGCGTTTTCCTGCGTGCCTCTCTCCCCCGTTGATGCTGCTCGGCCCTTGAACACCAGCTGCGCTCTGCTCTCTCTCATCTCTCTCCCCGTTGACGCTGCTCGGCCCTGAACACCGGCTGCGCCTGTGTGCTCTGCCCTCTCTCTCTCCACGTCGACGCTGCTCGGCCTTTTTCTGTGCCGCTCGGTCGGCTCTAGCCGCCGCTGTCCGGGAAGGGTCTGCGCAGTACCTGTTGCCAGCCCGTTTCGCTGGACCACCATGACTGGAAAGCCAAGCCTGGCCCTCGACAGCCTCCCCTGCGATGCTCAAATCTCCGCTGGATGACTGGGCGGTTGCCCGTGGTCGACGCCCATGCTTCTGGACTCGACCTCCTTCCACTGTTCTCCAGGAGCGAATCCCTGGGAGGTGATGCAGAGTTGCAGGTAGGTTCGAATCTGCGTCGTCGCCAATGTTATATCCGTGTATCTTAATGTTGTGTCCTTCAATAATCAGACAACAGACTGCAGGGAACGATCAACAGGTGTTTACTGAATGAGGGTTCAAACTGCAACTGATTGTACAGATCACTACTCAGGGTTTATATACAGGTGTGGTCACTGCCGGTACTACAGGATACAGGAGCTGTAAAAAGTAGTTCTCCCCCTTAAAGGTACATACATTACACCATCAACACGATTTAAAAGGGCCAAGGCCCAGACTGCATTCTGTCACCAAGGTTCAAATCAGTAAAAGAGAAAGCAGGTCAAAGCCAGAAGTAATAGTCCGCTGATTACGCGAGTTTGGGTTTTTAGAAGGCTGAGAATTGTCAGAGGAGGGAAAGACTTAGGGAGCGAAGGAGTTCCTCAGCTTGGGGGTTTTTGGAACGAACAGGAGATGTTCAGTGAGTCTCGCTTTCACACAGTGAGGATACAGGAAGGAGGAAGAGTGTGAACGATGGTATATTGGGGGCTTAGGAGGAAGAAAAAAGGGAAGTTTAGAGGGGGAATGACCAAAGCATTACATAAAATTTACAGCTCAGAAACAGGCCATTCAGCCCAACTGGTCTATGCCGGTGTTTATGCTCCACACAAGCCTCCTCCCACCTTACTTCATCTCACCTTATCAACATATCCTTCTATTCCTTTCTCCCTCACGTACTTACCTAGCTTCCCCTTAAATACAAGTTCACTATTCGCCTCAACTACTCCATGTGGTGGCGAGTTCCATATTCTAACCACTCTCTGGGTAAAGAAGTTTCTCCTGAATTCCCTATTGGATTTATTAGTGACTATCTTATATTTGTGGCCCCGATAAAGTATAGAAGTAGCATCAATAAAACAGAAAGGGAGAGAGATAAGTGAGGTAGTGATGGACGTAGACAGGTTGGAGGCTAGCAGTTAGAAAAGGATCATTTATCAGGCAATAAGCTTCTTCTTATGTTCTAACTAGGAGCGTGAGAAACACGTGTAGATAATTAAAACCTGAGAATGTCAAATAAGACCAAAGGCATGGAGGAAGGAGGGTGAGAAATATCGATGCCACCTTCAATCAAAGTGTTTACAATTACACCATTTCCCATTTATAAATTTGTTAAACTTGCATTGATATTGGTGAAATTTTGTTTCCCTAGTCAACTACAGGAAGTTCCCTCTGACCTGGCAGTGTTTGTATGATTGACAGCTGAACCTAGTTTAGTTGAAATGGCTGATCAATAAGGAGGGCAACCCAGAAATGTTCACACCATCTTGGGGCAGCTGAAGTGGAGGAAATGGAACCTGAGATCCATTCAGAAAGCAGCAGCAAATTCCAACACAAGGGGACCAGGAGCTTTTTCCGCCCGCCCTCTAGGTCCTGACTGAGGTTCAGGGGGCGAGACTGGGGGAACCGGGGGTTGGCAGAACTCAAACTGAGCATCGGTGAGCAGGTTATTGGTGAGTAAGTGCCGCTTCATATTGACACCTTCCATCACTTTGCTGATGATTGAGAGTAGACTGATGGGGTGGTAATTGGCCGGGTTGGATTTGTCCTGCTTTTTGTGGACGGGACATACCTGGGCAGTTTTCCACATTGTCGGATAGATGCCAGTGTTGTAGCTGTACTGGAACAGTTTGGCTAGAGGCGCAGCTAGTTCTGGAGCACAAGTCTTCAGCACGATAGCCGGGATGTTGTCGGGGCCCATAGCCTTTGCTGTATCCAGTGCGCTCAGCTGTTTCTTGATATCACGTGTAGTGAATCGAATTGGCTGAAGACTGGCTTCTGTGATGGTGGGGACCTCAGGAGTAGGCCAATATGGATCATCCACTCGGCACTTCTGGCTGAAGATGGTTGCAAACGCTTCAGCCTTGTCTTTTGCACTCGCGTGCTGGGCTCCACCATCATTGAGGATGGGGATATTCCTGGAGCCTCTTTCTTCTGTTAGTTGTTTAATTGTCCACCACCATTCATGACTGGATGTGGCAGGACTGCAGAGCTTTGAGCTGATCTGTTGATTGTGGGATCGCTTAGCTCTGTCTATAGTATGCTGCTTCTGCTGTTTAGCATGTATGTAGTCCTGTGTTGCAGCTTCCCCAGGTTGGCACCTCATTTTTAGGTATGCCTGGTGCTGCTCCTAGCATGCTCTTCTACACTCCTTATTGAACCAGGGTTGGTCCCCTGGCTTGATGGTAATGGTAGAGTGAGGGATATGTCGGGCCATGAGGTTATAGATTGTGGTGGAATACAATTCTGCTGATGGCCCACAGCGCCTCATGGATGCCCAGTTTTGAGCTGCTAGGTCTGTTCTGAATCTATCCCATTTAGCACGGTGGTAGTGCCACACAACACGATGGAGGGTGTCCTCAGTGTGAGGGCGGGACTTCATCTCCACAATGACTGTGCGGCGGTCACTGCTATCAATACTGTCATGGACAGATGCATCTGCAACAGGTAGATTGGTGAGGACGAGGTCAAGTAGGTTTTTCCCTTGTGTTGGTTCTCTCACCACCTGCCGCAGTCCTAGTCTGGCAGCTATGTCCTTCAGGACTCGGCCAGCATTGGAGCTACCGAGCCACTCTTGGTGATGGACATTGAAGTCCCCCACCCAGAGTACATTGTGTGCCCTTGCTACCCTCAGTGCTTCTTCAACATGGAGGAGCACTGATTCATCAGCTGAGGGAGGGCGGTAGGTGGTAATCAGCAGGAGGATTCCTTACCCGTGCTTGACCTGAAGCCACGAGACTTCATGGGGTCCGGAGCCAATGTTGAGGACTCCCAGGGCCACTCCCTCCCGACTGTATAACACTGTGCCACCGCCTCTGGTGGGTATGTCCTGCCAGTGGGACAGGACATATCCAGGGATGGTGATGGAGGAATCTGGGACATTGGCTGAAAGGTATGATTCTGTGAGTATGACTAGACTATGGGACAGCTCTCCCAATTTTGGCACAAGTTTCCAGATGTTAGTGAGGAGAACTTTGCAGGATTTACAAAAGGTAAATCGTGCTTGACTAATCTACTGGAATTTTTTGAGGATGTAACTGGTAAATTAGATAAGGGAGAACCAGTGGATGTGGTGTATTTGGACTTTCAGAAGGCTTTCAATAAGGTCCCGCATAAGAGATTAGCGTGTAAAGTTAAGGCACATGGGATTCGGGGCAAGGTATTGACTTGGATAGAGAACTTGTTGGCAGACAGAAAGCAAAGAGTTGGAATAAACAGGTCTTTTTCCGAGTGGCAGGCAGTGACTAGTGGGGTACAGCAGGGATCGGTTCTAGGACCCCAGCTAGTCACAATATATATTAATGATCTAGACAAGGGAACTAGATGTAATATCTCCAAGTTTGCAGATGACACAAAGCTGGGTGGGCGTGTGTGCTGTGAGGAGGATGCCGAGAAACTCCAGGATGATTTGGACAGGTTGGGTGATTGGGCAGAAGCATGGCAGATGCAATATAATGTGGATAAATGTGAGGTTATCCACTTTGGTGGCAAAAACAGGAAGGCAGATTATTATCTGAATGGCAATAGATTGGGAGAAGGGGAAGTGCAACGAGACCTGGGTGTCCTTGTGCACCAGTCGCTGAAGGTAAGCATGCAGATGCAGCAGGCGGTTAAGAAGGCAAATGGTATGTTGGCCTTTGTAGCGAGAGGGTTTGAGTACAGGAACAAGGATGTCTTGCTGCAGTTGTACAGGGCCTCGGTGAGACCACATCTTGAGTATTGTGTGCAGTTTTGGTCGTCTTATCTGAGGAAGGATGTTCTTGCCATGGAAGGAGTTCAGCGAAGATTCACCAGGCTGATACTTGGGATGGCAGGAATGACGTATGAGGAGAGATTGTGTCGATTGGGCTTATACTCGCTGGAGTTTAGAAGAATGAGAGGGGATCTCATTGAAACTTATAAAATTCTGACAGGACTGGACAGACTAGATACAGGAAGGATGTTCCCGATGGTCGGGGAGTCCAGAACCAGGGGTCACAATCTAAGGATAAGGGGTAAGCCATTTAGGACAGAAATGAGGAAGAATTTCTTCACCCAGAGAGTGGTGAACCTGTGGAATTCTCTACCACAGAAGGCAATAGAGGCCAATTCATTAAATATATTCAAAAAGGAGTTGGATATATTTCTTAAGGCTAAAGGGATCAAGGAGGGGTATGGGGAGAAAGCAGGGACAGGGTACTGAATTTGGATGATCAGCCACGATCGCATTGAATGGCGGAGCAGGCTCGAGGGGCCGAATGGCCTACTCCTGCGTTTCTATGGGTCAACTGGGCCGTTGTCATGTCCGATGCTGGTGCCAGTGCCAGTGCCAGGTTGTCCATCTGGTTTTATTCTTATTATTGTTTTTCATAGCTGTTGTGTACAACTGAGTTGCTTGCTAGGCCATTTCAGAGGGCAGTTAAGAGTCAACCACATTGCTGGATCTGGAGTCACATATAGGTCAGACCAGGTAAGGACAGTAGATTTCCTTCCCTAAAGGACATTAGTGAACCAGATGGGTTTTTACAACAATCCGATAGTTTCATGGTCACCATTACTGATACTAGCTTTTTGTTCCAGATTTATTTAATTAACTGAATTTAAATTCTCCAGCTGCCGTGGTAGGATTGGACTTCATGTCTCTTGGATCATTAGTCCAGGCCTCTGGATTACTAGTCCAGTAAGCTAACCACTATGCTACCATTCCCATTTTAAAGATTTTTGAGAATGTAACTAGCAGGGTAGATAAAGGGGAACCATTTGATGTAGTATATGTGGATTTCCAAAAGGCATTTGATAAGTTGCCACACAAAAGGTTGTTACACAAGATAAGGGCTCCTGGGATTGGAGGTAATGTATTAGCATCGATAGAGGATTGGTTAATGGACACCATTGTTCAAAAAAGGGTGTAAGGACAATCCTAGTAACTACAGGCCAGTCAGTTTAACATCAGTGGTGGATAAATTTTAGAAACAATAATCAAGGAAAAAATTAACGGGCACTTGGAGAGGTTTAAGCTAATTAAGGAGAGCCAACACAGATTTGTAAAAGGCAGATCGTGTTTGACTAATCTAATTGAATTTTTTGATGAAGTAACAGAGATGATTGATGAAGGGAATGCAATGGATGTTATTTACATGGATTTTTGGAAGGCGTTTGACAAAGTACCACATTGAAGACTGATTAACAAAATTGAGGCTCATGGAATAGGTGGGTCAGTGGCAGCTTGGATAAGGAATTGGCTTAAGGACAGAAAACAGCGAGTTATGGTAAATGGCAGTTTTTCAGACTGGAGGATGGTAGACAGTGGTGTTCCCCAAGGGTCAGTGCTGGGACCACTGCTTTTTTGATATATGTAAATGACCTGGATATTGGAATGCAGAGTAAAATTTCTAAATTTGCCGATGACACCAAACTTGGGGGTGTGGCAAACAGTGATGATGATACCAATCGACTGCAACAGGACATAGAAAGGCTAGCAGAATGGGCAGACAAGTGGCAGATGGAATTTAATACAGAGAAGTGTGAAGTGATACATTTTGGCAGAAGGAACAGGGAGAGGCAATATACACTTAATGACACAGTTTTAAAGAGTGTGCAGGGACAGAGGGACCTGAGAGTTAATGTGCATAGGTCCCTGAAGGTGGCAGGACATATTGAGAGAGTGGTTAACAAAGCATATGGGATCTTGGGCTTCATAAATAGAGGTATTGAGTGATGTAATAAAACTACTAAGCACTTGGTTTGTATTATGTCCGTGTATAATTGAGACACGGACTGCAGGAGTTGATTATAACAAGTCTTTACTGAATGGAGACAACCTGGAAACTGAAAACTACAGAAGCCTGCTAGGGCCTTTTATACAGGGGTGGTCACTGCTGGTACTGCAGTCTGAGACCAGTTATTCCCTTAAAGGTACATACACAACAATTCCTCCCCTTTTAGATAAACAGTACATAACATTCATTTAACAACTAAATAATAACTAATTACAATTACAATTACGGTTGCTAGATACACTGGTTGAAGTTAAGCAATTATAAGTTCAGTCTTTGAGGAGGCTTCCTGATTCTGTCTGGCTAACGCCTCTTTGGGATATCAGGTTCTTCTGGCAAGGTTGAGTCGGGGTCAATGTCGTTGTTTGGTTCGTCTGCTTCCAATATCACCGATTCTGCGGTAGATGCAATTGGTACTTCGGTTTCATCGCCAGGTGTATCAGATCGTGGTGTGGAGTTGACGTTTTCCAGTGACTCTAGAATCTGGTCAGCATGGCGTCTTACAATGCTCTCTCCAACGTCCACGGTATACATTAGAGGTCCTTGCCGTGTACAGATCGTTCCTGGCTGCCATTTCTCTGTGCGGTAGTCCCGGGCCAAAACTGGTTGACCTATCTTAAAACTCCTGGTCGGCCTTTCATTCATATTCTGAAACTGCCTGTTCTCCACATCTCTTCTGACGTTTGGCTTAACCAAATCCAAGCAGCATCGTAATCTTCGATTGAAGAACATCATGGCTGGAGTTTGGCTGGTAACCGCATGTGTCGCATTCCGGTAGGCAAACAAGAAGTTATCCACCTTGTGTTGTAGGGGTATATCTTCATTACACATTGCCTTGATAGCCTTCTTGAATGTTTGAATAAACCTCTCGGCCAATCCATTAGTGGCTGGATGATATGGGGCGGATGTGTAATGCTTAACACCATTGTTCTTTAAGAACCTCCGGAACTCTTCAGACACAAACTGTGGTCCATTGTCAGAGTAAATCTGTTCAGGCAGCCCATTCCTGGCGAATATGGTTCGTAAGACTGTGATAGTTTTTTCTGTGGTGGTTGAGGACATTTTTATTACCTCTGGCCACTTTGAATGTGCATCCACCGCAATTAAAAACATCGAGTCCATAAAGGGACCAGCAAAATCAATGTGCACCCTTTGCCATGGCGATGAGGGCCACTCCCATGGATGTAGAGGGGCTTGTGGTGGAGCGTTTTGGACCTTCTGGCATCCTGTACAGCTCTTGGTCATCTCTTCGATTTCTCTATCGATTCCTGGCCACCACACAAACGCTCTGGCTAAGTTCTTCATTTTTACCCCTCCCAGATGACCCTCATGAAGCTCATTGAGCACTCTATCCTTCAATTTGGGTGGAATTACTACTCTGAATCCACACATCAAGGTTCCTCTGCACACTGACAGCTGTTCTCTTCTCGGCGAGAATGCTGGCAGCAGTGGCTCGCCATGTGCTGGCCATCCCTTCACCGTTAAATCATAGACCCAGGGGAGTGTCGGGTCATTTCGTGTTTCCTTTTCTAGGTTTGCATTTGTCACAGGGAGACATTCGACTATAGTCGAGTGGAATAACTCCACTGGATCCACTGCCAGTTCTTCTTCCACCGTCGGCAACTGTAGGCACGACAATCCATCAGCATTCCCATGCTGTTTAGTTCCTTTGTACTCGATGTCATATTGGTGTGCCCCTAGGAAAAGGGATCACCTCTGTAGCCGTTGTGCCGTCATTATCGGTACACCCCTCTGAGGGTTGAAAATGGAGACGAGAGGTTGATGATCAGTTAGTAGAGTAAATTTCTGACCGTGCAGGTAGTGATTGAACTTCTTCACCCCCAACACCAGGCTGAGGGCCTCTCTGTCAATCTGGGCGTAGTTACGCTCGGCTGAAGTTAACGAGCGTGACGCAAAAGCTATCGGCCTCTCTGAACCATCAAGGAATTTATGTGACAGTACCGCCCCAATGCCATAGGGAGACGCATCACACGCCAGTCTTATCGGTAGTGAAGGGTTGTAGTGAGCCAATACTTCTCTTGAAGTGATTAGGTCCTTACTCTTCTGAAAGGCCCGCTTACATTCATTGCTCCATTTCCATGCTACTCCTGTTCGTAGTAGGGCGTTCAGTGGATGCAGAATTGTGGACAAATTCGGCAAAAACTTATGGTAGTAATTCACCAATCCGAGGAATGACCTCAGTTGCGACACATTTTCAGGTGCAGGAGCCTTAACTACCGCTTCAATTTTGTCAGGGGACTTATGCAACCCCTCTTCATCAATCACGTGGCCACAATACGATATCTGTTTCTTAAAAAACTCGCACTTGGGGCGATTGGCTCGTAGCCCATGTTCACGTAGTCTAGTGAGCACCTGCTCTAGGTTGGCAAGGTGTTCACTGTCATCTTCACCTGTCACTAGGATGTCGTCCAAGTAACACTGAGTCCCCGGAATCCCTTGCAGGACTTGTTCCATCGCTCTTTGCCATATCGCCGGAGCTGATGCTACTCCGAATACCAGTCGATTATACTGGTAAAGACCTTTGTGAGTGTTTTTCGTGAGATACTTCCTAGAGGATTCTTCAACCTCCATCTGCAAATATGCTTGTGCTAGGTCAATTTTTGTAAAACGCTTCCCTCCAGATAGTGAGGCGAAGATATCTTCTATCTTTGGAAGAGGATATTGTACTGTGTGAAGGACTGGGTTCACCGTCACCTTGAAGTCCCCACAGATGCGAACCTTCCTTGGCTCCTCAGACTTATTGTTTAACGTTTTCTTCATGACAGGAACGATGGGTGTCGCCCACTCGCTCCAGTCTACCTTAGATAACACGCCTGCATTCTCCAGATTCTCCAGCTCTGCCTCGACGGCTGGGCGAATTGCATATGGTACCGGTCTTGCTTTGAAAAACTTGGGAATTGCATTCTCCTCTATTTTTATCGAGGCGGTTACATCTTTAAGAGTGCCCAGTTCTTGTTGAAATACCTCTTTGGCATCAGCTAAGATTGTTGACAATCGTCCAGGAGTGACGTCGTCATCCTTTTTACCAGCCACCGTCAGTGCCTGAATGGAGTGCCAGTCTAAACTTATCTTTCTGATCCATTCCCGTCCCAATAACGGTGGTCCACCATCTTGCAGAATGTAGAGATACAATTTCTGTATTTTCTTGCCGTTGTATTCAACAGGCACCCTTATTTTTCCTCTGGGGTATACTTTTTGCCCCGTATACGTCCTCAAGACAATGGATGTCTCTCTCAAGGGTATGTGTGAGAATAGCCGCTCGTAGTCTCGTCGATTCATGATGGTTAGAGCTGATCCTGTATCCAATCCCATTTTGACTTGGGACCCTGCTATCGTGAGGGTGACCCAAATGGTTTGGTGATCCTCTTTCGCGATTATGTTGTGAAGTTTGAGACAGCTTAGTCTCTTGTTCCCGGATTCACTATTGCTCATCTGGCCTTCGGAACTACTGTCCGTCATCTTTTGTACTTTCCTGTACGGTTCCTTAGTAGCCTTTTTGTTGTCATTGGTCTTCTTCCCAGACCTGCAAACTCGTGCAATGTGTCCCATCTTTCCGCATTGCCTGCATATTTTGTCCTTGGACCAGCAGTCCTTCTGGTCATGGTTTGTTCTGCCGCAGCGATAACATTTTGCAAATCCCCGTGTCATTTCGTGGGATGCCGTATTCCTGTGGCTTTTGTTGTATTTCCGCAGCTCCCCTTGCTGCTGCTTCGTACGATACTGCCACGCTGAAAGCCTTATCTAGCGTCAGCTCTTTCTCTGAGAGTAACCTCTTCTGGGTTCCTTCATTCAGGAGTCCACAGACAAATTTGTCCCGTAAGGTATCTGCCAGTCCTGCTCCGAACTGGCAGTGCTTTGATAGCTTGCGTAGTTCTGTAAGGTAATCAGCATTGCTCTCATTTTTATGCTGATTTCTCCTGTGGAATTTAAATCTTTCTGCTATCAGCAGCAGTGTAGGATTTAGGTGTTCCTGTACGATAGCAACAATTTCGTTAAAACTCTTCGCCTTCGGTTTGGCTGGAGTAATCAGGTCCCGCAATAGGCCGTACGTTCTTGCGCCCATTAAATTTAGCAATACCGATGCCTTTTTCGCATCGGCTATTTCGTTTGCCTCGCAATATACCTCGACTCTTTCCACATACGTGGTCCAGTGTTCTATTGTATTATCGAAGGCAGTGATATAGCCAGTCTTTGGCATCTTGAAAATCTAAGATGGCGCCTCCCGCGCTTTGCCTTCGTTCCCGATAGATCAAAATGGCGCCTCCCGCGCTTTTCCTTCTTCCCCGCCGAGTTAAGATGGCGCCTCCCGCACTTTCCCGCCGCTGCCGCTGCCAACGCCGCTCTCCGCGGTATTTTTACTTTTCTATCGCGCTTCAATATTTGCTCCGTTAATTGAAGAACCATTTCCGTCGTGGAGCGGACCCTCTGGGACACTTCCCTCCCTCTTCTTAGGTCCGAACGCTGCCTGGCTGCGAAGCACCGGCCGCGCCCTGTGTGCTCCACCCTCTCTCTCTCTCTTTGCTTCCCGACTCGCTGCCCGGCCCCGTTGCAGAGCCACCCAATCGAGCTCTAGCCCGCCGCAGCCCAGGAAGGATCAGTGCACTACCTGCCACCAGCCCGATTAGCTGGGAAACCACAGACTGGAGAATCAAGCCAGGCTCTCGACAGTCTCTCCTGCACTTTTCAGCTCGATGATTTGGATTATTTTTTTTTTCTTTCTTCTGGCTTCGACCTTCAATAACGTCGTCTGAGGTGCTGCCGAGTTGCAGGTAAGTTCGTTTCTTACTCGTCGCCAGTATTATGTCCGTGTATAATTGAGGCACGGACTGCAGGAGTTGATTATAACAAGTCTTTACTGAATGGAGACAACCTGGAAACTGAAAACTACAGAAGCCTGCTAGGGCCTTTTATACAGGGGTGGTCACTGCTGGTACTGCAGTCTGAGACCAGTTATTCCCTTAAAGGTACATACACAACAGTTTGAGTATAAAACAAGGCTTTAATCAACTGTTTCACAACCATGAGCTCTAGTTACATCACTAGTTCCTGATTACAAAACGTTCTGAGCAAGCTGGGCCCACGCCCGAGTATTTATACTTTCCTTGGACGGTGCCACCAGCTGGCCGCGCAGTGTTATCTCATGAGTCATTTCTCCATGGATGGTAAGATTCATGACATTGAATACAAAAGTAGAGAAGTTATGCTGAACCTTTATAAAGCGCTGGCTAGGCCAGAACTGGAGTATTGCGTCCAGTTCTGGTCACCACACTTTAGGAAGGATGTGAAGGCCCTTGAGAGGATGCAGAGGAGATTTACCAGAATGGTTCTGTGGATGGGGGATCTTAGCTACAAGGACAGGTTGGAGAAGCTGGATTTGTTTTCATTAGAGCAAAGGAGGTTGAGGGGTGATTTGATAGATGTGTACAAGATTATGACGGGTTTGGATAGGCTAGATGGGGAAAGGCTGTTCCCAATAGTTGATGGTACAAGGACTAGGGGACACAGATTTAAGGTTTTGGGTAAGAGATACAGGAGGGATGTGAGGAAAAACTTTTTTACACAGTGAGTGGAATTCGCTGCCAACGGAAGTGGCGGAAGCAGAGACACTCAATGTTTTCAAGGGGAGACTGGATAGGCACTTGAGGGAAATAAACTTGTAGGGCTCCGGGACTAGAGTGGGGGAATGGGACTGACTGGATTGCTCTACAGAGAGCTGGCATGGACTCAGTGGGCCGATTGGCCTCCTTCTGTGCCGTTATGACTCTACGACTCTATGAGAAAGCAGAGAGTTGGGATAAATGGGTCAGTTTCAGATTGGCAGGCTGTAACTAGTGGGGTGCTGCAAGGATCAGTGCTTCGGCCTCAGCTATTTACAATCTACTTTAATGACTTAGATGAAGGGATGGAGTGTAATGTATCCAAGTTTGCTGATGATACAAAGCTAGGTGGGAAATTAAGCTGCGAGGAGGACACAAAGAACCTGCAAAGGGATATAGACAGGTTAAGTGAGTGGGCAATAAGGTGGCAGATGGAGTATAATGTGGGGAAATGTGAGGTTATTCAGTTTGGTAGGAAGAATAGAAAAGCAGAATATTTTTTAAATGGTGAGAAACTATTAAATGCTGGTGTTCATAGAGATTTAGGTGTCCTCGTACAGGAAAGACAGAGAGTTAGCATGCAGGTACAGCAAGCAATTAGGAAGGCAAATGGCATGTTGGCCTTTATTACTAGGGGGTTAGAGTGCAAGGGTAAAGAAGTCTTGCTACAATTGTATAGGGCTTTGGTGAGACCACACCTGGAGTGCTGCGTGCAGTTTTGGTCTCCTTATCTAAGGATGGATATATTTGCCTTGGAGATGGATCAATGCAGGTTCAGTAGACTAATCCCTGGGATGAGAGGGTTGTCCTATGAGGAGAGATTGCGTAGATTAGGCCTATACTCTTTGGAATTTAGACGAATGAGAGGTGATTTCATTGAAACATATATAATTCTGAGGGGGATTGACAGGATAGTTGCTGAGAGATTGTTTCCCTTGGCTGGAGCGTCCAGAACTAGGGGGCATAGTCTCAGGATAAGGGGTAGGCCATTTAAGAGCAAGATGAGGATGTACTTCTTCACTCAGAGGGTTGCGAATATTTGGAATTCTCTGCTCCAAAGGGCTGTGGATGCTGAGTCTTTGAGTATATTCAAGGCTGAGATAGATGTATTTTTGGCCTCTAGGGGAATCAAGGGATATGGAGATTGGGCAGGAAAGTGGAGTTGAGGTCGCTGATCAGCCATGATCTTATTGAATGGCGGAGCAGGCTCGAGGGGCCGTATGGCCTACTCCTGCTCCTAATTCTTACGTTCTTATGTTCTTAATGTTACAGTACCCCAAACAACAAGAGGTACAGCATTGAGTTTCAAGTAGAGTAAGTGGACGTCGACCTATTCTAGGTGCTGGAGTCATTCAACGTGCACAGCATGTGACAGTGAATCATAGGAAGATTGTGATAAAGGAGGCTGCATTGAAGCTCATGGAACAAGATGTTGCGTTCAAGTATCAGATGTCTTCCAAGGAGAGGTGAAGTTAGAAGGTATTCAGCACCATTAAACTGATTCCAAGGTCTCACATTCGCAGTCACTAGCCAGGAAACTACCTCTAGCTATAAAAGCATTATTAATAATACCAAAGCAAAATACTGCAGATGCTGGAAATCTGAAATAAAAACAGAAAATGCTGCAAACGCTCAGCAGGTCAGGCAGCCTCTGTGGAGGGAGAAACAGGGTTAACGTTCAGGTCGATGACCCTTCGTCAGAACTGGAAAATGTTAGAGATGTAACAGTTTTAAGCAAGTACAGTGGCAGGGAAAATGGGGGGAAGAGCAAAAGGGAAGGTCTGTGATAGGATGGAAGGCAGGAGAGATTAAAAGACAAAAGAGATGATGATGCAAGGGAAAAGGAGATGGTAATGGGACAAGTAAAGAAAGAAAATGTAACTTGTCCCATTGCCATCTCCTTTCACCTTGCATCTTCAGTCCTTTTGTCATTTAATCTCTCCTGCCTTCTACCCTATCAAAGACCTTCTCTTTTGTTTTTTTCCTACCCCCTCCCCTTTCCCTGCATTTTCTGTTGTTATAGTACCATTACTATTACAACATCCCCAGCATCGAAGCTTTGACCACGCTCGATCAGCTCCGATGGATGGGCCACATCGTCCGCATGCCCGATACGAGACTCCCAAAACAAGCGCTCTACTTGGAGCTCCAACACAGCAAGAGAGCCCCAGGTGAGCAGAGGAAACGCTTCAAGGACACCCTCAAAGCCTCCTTGAAAAAGTGCAACATCCCCACCGACACCTGGGAATACCTGGCCCAAGACCGCACAAAGTGGAGGAGAAGCATCCGGGAAAGCAACGAACACCTCGAGTCTCTTCGCTGGGAGCAAGCGGAAGCCAAGCGCAAACAACGCAAGGACCGCACGTCAACCCAAGCAACCCCACCTACCTGCCCCTTCAACCACCCTCTGCCCCACCTGTGGCAGAGACTGTAGGTCCCGCACCGGACTCATCAGTCAGCTGAGAACTCATTTTTAGTGTGGAAGCAAGTCATCCTCGGTTCCGAGGGCCTGCCTAAGAAGAAGAAGAAGAACTGGCCCTGAATTTGCAGTCGGAGGCTCCCCACGGGGAAATGCCTCCGATCCGCAAATAAAATGCCTGCGTACCTGCTGGTCCGGGTGGTACGGAGGTTCGTGGTCCTGGGCCTCTCCAGGTACCTGCGGGCAGAGGCCCACATACCCCAGGGGCGCAGGCCAGTCAAGGAATGACAGAAGAGAATCCCCATTCCTGCTTATGGAGATTCTGTATGTACGGAAACCCCATAAGTATGAATGGGAATACCCCAAAAAATACCTCTACACATCAAATTAAAAAAAAATTACATATTTAAAGTTAATTAAAATGCCATTTAATTAAATACTTAAAACAAAAATTTAATTTTTTGAAAAATAAATTTAAATGTTTTGAAGGGGCTATAAATGACCTTGCCTTATTGCACAGGTTTTTAATGTATAAATTATTAAAAAATTATATATTTTTATTTCTTTAAAACTCTTACGCTGGTAAAAGCAGGCCTTATGCTTGCTTTTATCAGCGTAAGAATTTCACGGGCATTCGCAGGGCAGTAGTTGGGCAAAAAGCGCAACTCTTCGCTCGTGGAGGCCCTTTTCCCAGGGATGCGTTGGATCTGTCAAGAAAATTCTTGACAAATCGCAAGTTCTGGGTTTTTGCGCATGCGCTTCGAGTGCGCCTCACGGGCGCATCCACACCTTGCATGCGCCCGTAGGGGCCGCAAATTACGGGCCAGTAATAGGTGAGTTCTTGTTCCAGTTAGTGTACTGACTGATTGGGTTTTTTCAATGGCGGTGGTAATGAAAGGGAATGGTAAAGTATGGTCGGTGTCATGAATCTTATCATGACTCATGAAGTAACACTGGGCGGCCAGCTGGTGGCGCCGTCCGAGGAGTATAAATACTCAGGCGTGGGCCTAGCTTGCTCAGGATGTTTCTGTAACCAGGAACTAGTGATGTAACTAGAAAGCTCATGGTTCTGAAACAGTTGATTAAAGTCTTGTTTTATACTCAAACCAGGTGCTCAGTAGTCTTTTTACATCAGTCGGTGTCAAAGTATCCAAAGCCACACAACAAAACCATCAAACGTAATCGCTACTTACTTCAAACCACAGACAATGTTCTGCCTGAACTAGTGAATGCGAAGCTATTCGTGGCTGTAGATGCAAAGAACGGGGTTTCGTAGGTTGCGTTAGATGGAGAATCAAGTCTGTTGACGACATTTTCAGCAGCAGTTGCTACCTGCCTGCACCTTCTTCAGCCTGCCCCTGGGGGGCAGACCCTTACACTAACGGCTTTAAGATGCCCCTCTACTCGGCTGCCTAACCAGTGTAGCTGGAGGAAAAATGAGGCTGGAGGCTAAGAAGGTCCCCTCTTGCCTCACTGTAAAAGCAATGCTGAGCCGGCACCAAGTACAGCTCCCCCATTACAAGCACTGAGGAAGCCCCAGGAAATTCGGGAACAGGGCAATGGGAGTGGAGACCTGACATTATGGGCCTCCCCAACCCCCCTTTTTAACACTCTTTGCATCTGGGAAACGCCGATGACCTAGATGCTGGGAAGAGGACAATCTACATCTTCAAAAAGTATAAATTTCATCTTGTCTATAAAAGAGGCAAGATGTTTCTTGCTGACACACCGGATGAAGAGTGTCTACCTTTTATGAGTAGATAGGTTGACAATGAGGAGGTCACATCAATTGATGTATGTTCAGAAACAGAAAAGGAGGTAGAAAGCACCAGTATGCTGCAAAATTTACCCCTGTCTGAGGATAAAATGAACAAGGACAAGCAAGCTACTGGAATAGATGAAGATCTCAATTTGTTGAGAATGGAAATTAGCCAAGGATGATCTGACACAAGAGAAGTGCCACCCAGATTGCTGTGTATTTCGACAGCACCTCGCAAACCCGTGACCTCCACCATCTAGAAGGACAAAGGTAGCAGGTCCATGGGAACACCATCACCTCCAAGTTCTCCTCCAAGTTAAACACCATTCTGACTTGGACATGTATCACCGTTCCTTCACCGTCGTTGGGTCAAAGTCCTGGAACTCCCTCCCTAACAGCACTGTGGGAGTACCTTCAGCACAAGGACTGCAGAGATTCAAGGAGGCGGCTCACCACCACCTTCTCAAGGACAACTAGGGATGGGCAATAAATGCTGGCCTTGGCAGCGACGCCCACATCCCGAGAATGGATTTTTAAGAACTGTCAACATTAGAGAGGGACTCTGTACAGGATGCACTGGTAGTCAAGGAGATGGAGTAGTTACATCACTTGCTATGAGAGAGGAGATGAAGCGCAGAGTTCACACCAGAATCTAGGGCTCTCTTTGTAGAGCTAGAGTAGTGATTTATTGGCTCCCTTATGAGCAAGGACATAGACACATACGTATTAAAGAGTGATACATTGCCAACAAATTCAAGCTAAAAGGCAAAGCCAACTGCTTATTAGTCACCAAATACCAGAAAAGCCCTGGGAGAAAATAGGGTGTGATCTGCCTTGACTCAGATGGAAGAAACTCGTACTATACGTTTTGACTATTACTCTGATTGCCTCGAAACAGACAGAATGTCTGATTGAAAAAGAGAAAGAAAGTCACAGCTAAGATGAAAACTTATTTCAAATGAGTCACGGGGGAATTAGAAAGAGTTTCTCGCAAGGACAGCTTCTTGCGATTACCTACTTTGTTTAAGCTGGGTTTACATTGGGGCAGTTCAGATTCGATTTGCTGGGGGAAAAGATGAATGACCCTGCTCCTGATGTCAGTGATCCTGATCCTGATGCTGGTGATCCTGATGTCGGTGATCCTGATCCTGATGTCGGTGATCCTGACCCTGATGTTGGTTATCCTGATCCTGATGTCGGTGATCATGATGCCGGTGATCCTGACCCTGATGTCGGTGATCCGGCTCCTGATGTCGGTGATCCTACTCCTGATGTCTGTGATCCTGATCCTGATGCCAGTGATCCTGATGTTGGTGATCCTGATCCTGATGTCCGTGATCATGATCCTGATGTTGGTGATCCTGATGCCGGTGATCCTGATCACGATGTCGCGAACCCTGATCCTGATGTTGGTGCTCCTGATCCTGATGTCGGTGATCTTGATGCCGGTGATCCTGATCCTGGTGTCGGTGATCTTGATGTCGGTGATCCTGATTTTGATGTCGGTGATCCTGATCCAGATGTCGGTGACCCTGATGCTGGTGATCCTGATCCTGATGTCAGTGATCTTGATGTCGGTGATCCTACTCGTGATGTCGGTGATCCTGATCTTGATGCCGGTGGTCCTAATGTCGGTGATCCTGATCTTGATGTCGATGATTCTGATGTCGGTGATCCTACTTCTGATGTCTGTGATCCTGGTCCTGATGTCTGTGATCCTGATCCTGATGCCGGTGATCCTGATGTTGGTGATCCTGATCTTGATGTCGATGATTCTGATGTTGGTGGTCCTAATGTCATGATCCTGATCCTGATGTCGGCGATCCTGATTCTGATGTCGGTGATCCTGATCTTGATGTCGGTGACCCTGCTCGTGATGTCGATGATCCTGATCTTGATGTCGGTGACCCTGATGGTGGTGATCCTGATCCTGATGTCGGTGATCTTGATGTCGGTGATCCTTTTTATGGTGTCGGTTATCCTGATCCTGATGCCAGTGATCATGATATTGGTGATCCTGATCCTGATGTCAGTGATCCTGAAATTGGTGATCCTGATCCTGATGTCGGTGATCCTGATGTCAGTGGTCCTGATGTGGGGGATCCTGATCCTGATGTTGATGGTCATGGATGTTGGTGATCCTGATCCTGATGCCGGTGATCCTGATGTTGGTGATCCTGATCCTGGTGTTGGTGATCCTGAAGTTGGTGATCCTGATCCTGATGTCGGTGATCCTGATCCTGATGTCGGAGATCCTGATCCTGATGTTGTTGATCCTGATCCTGGTGTTGGTGATACTGATCCTTATGTCGGTGATCCTGATGTCAGTGATCCTGATCCTGATGTCGGTGATCCTGATGTCGGTGATCCTTATGTTGATCAGCCTGATCCTGATGTCTGTGATCCTGATGTAGCTGATTCTGATCTCGTTGATCCTGATGTCAGTGATCTTGGTGTCGGTGATCCTGATCCTGTTGTCAGTGTTCCTGATCCTCATGTCAGTGATCCTGATGCCAGTGATCCTGATCCTGATGTCTATGATCCTGGTGTCGGTGATCTTGGAGTCGGTGATCCTGATCCTGATGTCCGTGGTCCTGATCCAGATGTCCGTGATCCTGTTGTCGGTGATCCTGATCCTGATGTCAGTTATCCAGATGTCGGTGATCCTGATCCTGATGTCCGTGATTCTGATGTCGGTGTTCCTGATCCTGATGTTGGTGATCCTGATCCTGATGTCGGTGATCCTGATGTCGGTTATCCTGATCCTGATGTCGGTGATCCTGATCATGATGTTGGTGATCTTGATAGCGGTGATCCTGATCCTGATGTCGGTGATCTTGATATCGGTGATCCTGATCCTGATGTTGGTGATCCTGATCCTGATGTTGTTGATCCTGATCCTGGTGTTGGTGATACTGATCCTGATGTCGGTGATCCTGATGTCAGTGATCCTGATCCTGATGTCGGTGATCCTGATGTCGGTGATCCTTATGTTGATCAGCCTGATCCTGATGTCGGTGATCCTGATGCAACTGATCCTGATCTCGTTGATCCTGATGTCAGTGATCCTGGTGTCGGTGATCCTGATCCTGTTGTCGGTGTTCCTGATCCTCATGTCAGTGATCCTGATGCCGGTGTTCCTGATCCTGATGTCTATGATCCTGGAGTCAGTGATCTTGGTGTCGGTGATCCTGATCCTGATGTCCGTGGTCCTGTCCTGATGTCTGTGATCCTGCTGTCGGTGATCCTAATCCTGATGTCAGTTATCCAGATGTCGGTGATCCTGATCCTGATGTCCGTGATTCTGATGTCGGTGTTCCTGATCCTGATGTTGGTGATCCTGATCCTGATGTCGGTGATCCTGATGTTGGTGAGCCTGATCCTGATGTCGGTGATCCTGATCCTGATATCGGAGATCCTGATGTCGGTTATCCTGATCCTGATGTCGGTGATCCTGATCCTGATGTTGGTGATCTTGATATCGGTGATCCTGATCCTGATGTCGGTGATCTTGATATCGGTGATCCTGATCCAGATGCCGGTGACCCTGATCTTGATGTTGGTGATTCTGATGTCGGTGAACCTGATGTCAGTGGTCCTGATGTGGGTGATCGTGATACTGATGTTGGTGATCCTGATCCTGATGTCGGTGATCCTGATGTTGGTGATCCTGATTCTGATGTCAGTGATCCTGATGTTGGTGATCCTGATCCTGATGTTGGTGATCCTGATCCTGATGTCAGTGATCCTGATGTTGGTGATCCTGATTCTGATGGTCATGATGTTGGTGATCCTGATCCTGATGTCAGTGATCCTGATGTTGGTGATCCTGATTCTGATGCTCATGATGTCGGTGATCCTGATCCTGATGTCGGTGATCCTGAAGCTGATGATCCTGATCCTGATGACAGTGATCCTGATCCTGATGTCGTTGATCCTGGTGTTGGTGATATTGGTGATGGTGATCCTGATCCTGATGTCCGTGGTCCTGATCCTGATGTCCTTGATCCTGCTGTCGGTGATCCTGATCCTGATGTCAGTGATCCAGATGTCGGTGATCCTGATCCTGATGTCGGTGATCCTGATCCTGATGCCGGTGATCCTGATGCCGGTGATCCTGATCCTGATGTTGCTGATACTGATTTCGGTGATCCTGGTGCCGGTGATCCTGATCCTGATGTCACTGATCCTGATGTCAGTGATCCTGGTGTCGGTGATCCGGTTCCTGTTGTTGGTGATGCTGACCATGATGTCGTTGATCCTGATGTCGGTGATCTTGGTGTCGGTGATCCTGATCCTGATATCAGTGACCAAGGTGTCGGTGATCCTGATCTTGATGTCGGTGATCCTGATGTCAGTGATCCTGCTCCTGGTGTTGGTGATCCTGATGTCAGTGATCCTGATCCTGATGTCGGTGATCCTGATCCTGATGTCCATGATCCTGATGTCGGTGATCCTGATGTCAGTGATCCTGATCCTGATGTCAGTGATCCTGCTCCTGATGTCAGTGACCCTGGTGTTGGTGAGCCTGATCCTGATGTCGGTGATCCTGATCCTGATATCGGTGATCCTGATCCTGATGTCCATGATCCTGCTGTCAGTGATCCTGATCCTGATGTCCGTGATCCTGATGTCAGTGGTCCTGATGTCGGTAATCCTGATCCTGATATCGGTGATCCTGATGTCGGCGATCCTGATCCTGATGTCAGTGATCCTGCTCCTGATGCCGGTGATCCTGATGTCGGTGATCCTGATCCTGATGTCGGTGATCCTGATCTTGATGTCCACGATCCTGATGGTGGTGATCCTGATGTCGGTGATTGTGATCCTGATGTCAGTGATCCTGCTCCTGATGTCGGTGATCCTGGTGTTGGTGAGCCTAATCCTGCTGTCGGTGATCCTGATCCTGATGTCGGTGATTCTGACCCACTTGTCCATGATCCTGCTGTCGGTGATCTGATCATGATGTCTGTGATCCTGATGTTGGTGAGCCTGATCCGGATGTCGGTGATCCTGATCCTGATGTCCATGATCCTGATGTCGGTGATCCTGATCCTGATGTCGGTGATTCTGATGTCGGTGATCCTGATGCTGATGTCGATGATCTTGTTATCAGTGATCCTGATGTCGGTGATCCTAATCGTGATGTCGGTGATTCTGATGTCGGTGATCCTGATGTCAGTGCTCCTGATGTCCGTGATCCTGATCCTGATGTCGGTGATCCTGATGTCGGTGATCCTGATCCTGATGTCGGTGATCCTGATCCTGATGTCGGTGATACTGATCCTGATGTCCATGATCCTGATGTTGGTGATCCTGATCTTGATGTCAGTGATCCTGATATCAGTGATCCTGCTCCTGAAGTATGTGATCCTGATGTTAGTGAGCCTCATCCTGATGTCAGTGATCCTGCTCCTGATGTCAGTGATCCTGCTCCTGATGTCGGTGATTCTGATCCTGATGTCGGTGATCCTGATCCTGATGTCCATGATCCTGATGTCAGTGAACCTAATCCAGATTTGGTGTTCCTGATGTCAGTGATCCTGATCCAGATATCAGTGATCCTGCTCCTAATGTCGGTGATCTTGATGTCGGTGATCCTGATAACGTTGTTCCTGATCCTGATGTCGGTGATCCTGATGTCAGTGATCCTGATCCTGATATCGGTGATTCTGCTCCTGATGCAAGTGACTTCATGTCGGTGATACTGATCCTGATGATGGTGATCCTGATTTCGCTGATCCTTATGTTGGTGATCCTGATGCTGATGTCGGTGATCCTGATGCCATTGATCCTGATGCTGCTGTCGTTGATCCTGATGTCAGTGATCCTGATGTCGGTGATCCTGATCATGATGCCCATGATCCTGATGTCGGTGATCCTGATGTCAGTGATCCTGATCCTGATGTCAGTGATCCTGATCCTGATGCCAGTGATCCTGATGCCGGTGATCCTGATCCTGATGTTGCTGATACTGATTTCGGTGATCCTGGTGCCGGTGATCCTGATCCTGATGTCACTGATCCTGATGTCAGTGATCCTGGTGTCGGTGATCTGGTTCCTGTTGTTGGTGATGCTGACCATGATGTCGTTGATCCTGATGTCGGTGATCTTGGTGTCGGTGATCCTGATCCTGATATCAGTGACCAAGGTGTCGGTGATCCTGATCTTGATGTCGGTGATCCTGATGTCAGTGATCCTGCTCCTGGTGTTGGTGATCCTGATGTCAGTGATCCTGATCCTGATGTCGGTGATCCTGATCCTGATGTCCATGATCCTGATGTCGGTGATCCTGATGTCAGTGATCCTGATCCTGATGTCAGTGATCCTGCTCCTGATGTCAGTGACCCTGGTGTTGGTGAGCCTGATCCTGATGTCGGTGATCCTGATCCTGATATCGGTGATCCTGATCCTGATGTCCATGATCCTGCTGTCAGTGATCCTGATCCTGATGTCCGTGATCCTGATGTCAGTGGTCCTGATGTCGGTAATCCTGATCCTGATATCGGTGATCCTGATGTCGGTGATCCTGATCCTGATGTCGGTGATCCTGATCTTGATGTCCACGATCCTGATGGTGGTGATCCTGATGTCGGTGATTGTGATCCTGATGTCAGTGATCCTGCTCCTGATGTCGGTGATCCTGGTGTTGGTGAGCCTAATCCTGCTGTCGGTGATCCTGATCCTGATGTCGGTGATTCTGACACATTTGTCCATGATCCTGCTGTCGGTGATCTGATCATGATGTCTGTGATCCTGATGTTGGTGAGCCTGATCCGGATGTCGGTGATCCTGATCCTGATGTCCATGATCCTGATGTCGGTGATCCTGATCCTGATGTCGGTGATTCTGATGTCGGTGATCCTGATGCTGATGTCGATGATCTTGTTATCAGTGATCCTGATGTCGGTGATCCTAATCGTGATGTCGGTGATTCTGATGTCGGTGATCCTGATGTCAGTGCTCCTGATGTCCGTGATCCTGACCCTGATGTCGGTGATCCTGATGTCGGTGATCCTGATCCTGATGTCGGTGATCCTGATCCTGATGTCGGTGATACTGATCCTGATGTCCATGATCCTGATGTTGGTGATCCTGATCTTGATGTCAGTGATCCTGATGTCAGTGATCCTGCTCCTGAAGTATGTGATCCTGATGTTAGTGAGCCTCATCCTGATGTCAGTGATCCTGCTCCTGATGTCGGTGATCCTGATCCTGATGTCGGTGATCCTGATCCTGATGTCCATGATCCTGATGTCAGTGAACCTAATCCAGATTTGTGATCCTGATGTCAGTGATCCTGATCCAGGTATCAGTGATCCTGCTCCTGATGTCGGTGATCTTGATGTCGGTGATCCTGATAACGTTGTTCCTGATCCTGATGTCGGTGATCCTGATGTCAGTGATCCTGATACTGATATCGGTGATTCTGCTCCTGATGCAAGTGACTTCATGTCGGTGATACTGATCCTGATGATGGTGATCCTGATTTCGCTGATCCTTATGTTGGTGATCCTGATGCTGATGTCGGTGATCCTGATGCCATTGATCCTGATGCTGCTGTCGTTGATCCTGATGTCAGTGATCCTGATGTCGGTGATCCTCATCCTGATGTCCATGATCCTGATGTCGGTGATCCTGATGTCAGTGATCCTGATCCTGATGTCAGTGATCCTGCTCCTGATGTCGGTGATCCTGGTGTTGGTGAGCCTGATCCTGATGTCGGTGATCCTGATCCTGATATCGGTGATCCTGATCCTGATGTCCATGATCCTGCTGTCAGTGATCCTGATCCTGATGTCTGTGATCCTGATGTCAGTGGTCCTGATGTCGGTAATCATGATCCTGATATCGGTGATCCTGATGACGGTGATATTGATCCTGATGTCAGTGATCCTGCTCCTGATGCCGGTGATCCTGATGTCGGTGATCCTGATCCTGACGTTGGTGATCCTGATTTGAAGTCCACGATCCAGATGGCGGTGATCCTGATGTCGGTGATCGTGATCCTGATGTCAGTGATCCTGCTCCTGATGTCGGTGATCCTGGTGTTGGTGAGCCTGATCCTGATGTCGGTGATCCTGATCCTGATGTCGGTGAGCCTGATTCTGATGTCCATGATCCTGCAGTTGGTGATCTGATCATGATGTCTGTGATCCTGATGTTGGTGAGCCTGATCCTGATGTCGGTGATCCTGATCCTGATGTCCATGATCCTGATGTCGGTGATCCTGATCCTGATGTCGGTGATTCTGATGTCGGTGATCCCGATCCTGATGTCGATGATCTTGTTATCAGTGATCTGGATGTTGGTTATCCTAATCGTGATGTCGGTGATCCTGATGCCGGTGATCCTGATAATGATGTCGCTGATCCTGATGTCAGTGACCCTGGTGTCAGTGATCCTGATCCTGTTGTCGGTGATCCTGATCCTCATGTCAGTGATCCTGATGTCGGTGATCCTGATGCCGGTGATCTTGATCCTGATGTCGCTGATCCTGATGTCAGTGACCCTGGTGTCGGTGATCCGGTTCCTGCTGTTGGTGATCCTGCCTGATGTCATTGATCCTGAAGTTGGTGATCTTGGTGTCGGTGATCCAGTTCCTGTTGTCCGTGATCCAGCTGTCGGTGATCCAGATCCTGTTATCAGTGATCCAGATGTCGGTGATCCTGATCCTGATGTCGGTGATCCTTATCCTGATGCCGGTGATCCTGATGCCGGTGATCCTGATCCTGATGTTGCTGATACTGATTTCGGTGATCCTGGTGCCGGTGATCCTGATCCTGATGTCACTGATCCTGATGTCAGTGATCCTGGTGTCGGTGATCCGGTTCCTGTTGTTGGTGATGCTGACCATGATGTCGTTGATCCTGATGTCGGTGATCTTGGTGTCGGTGATCCTGATCCTGATATCAGTGACCAAGGTGTCGGTGATCCTGATCTTGATGTCGGTGATCCTGATGTCAGTGATCCTGCTCCTGGTGTTGGTGATCCTGATGTCAGTGATCCTGATCCTGATGTCGGTGATCCTGATCCTGATGTCCATGATCCTGATGTCGGTGATCCTGATGTCAGTGATCCTGATCCTGATGTCAGTGATCCTGCTCCTGATGGTAGTGACCCTGGTGTTGGTGAGCCTGATCCTGATGTCGGTGATCCTGATCCTGATATCGGTGATCCTGATCCTGATGTCCATGATCCTGCTGTCAGTGATCCTGATCCTGATGTCCGTGATCCTGATGTCAGTGGTCCTGATGTCGGTAATCCTGATCCTGATATCGGTGATCCTGATGTCGGCGATCCTGATCCTGATGTCGGTGATCCTGATCCTGATGTCGGTGATCCTGATCTTGATGTCCACGATCCTGATGGTGGTGATCCTGATGTTGGTGATTGTGATCCTGATGTCAGTGATCCTGCTCCTGATGTCGGTGATCCTGGTGTTGGTGAGCCTAATCCTGCTGTCGGTGATCCTGATCCTGATGTCGGTGATTCTGACCCACTTGTCCATGATCCTGCTGTCGGTGATCTGATCATGATGTCTGTGATCCTGATGTTGGTGAGCCTGATCCGGATGTCGGTGATCCTGATCCTGATGTCCATGATCCTGATGTCGGTGATCCTGATCCTGATGTCGGTGATTCTGATGTCGGTGATCCTGATGCTGATGTCGATGATCTTGTTATCAGTGATGCTGATGTCGGTGATCCTAATCGTGATGTCGGTGATTCTGATGTCGGTGATCCTGATGTCAGTGCTCCTGATGTCCGTGATCCTGATCCTGATGTCGGTGATCCTGATGTCGGTGATCCTGATCCTGATGTCGGTGATCCTGATCCTGATGTCGGTGATACTGATCCTGATGTCCATGATCCTGATGTCAGTGAACCTAATCCAGATTTGGTGATCCTGATGTCAGTGATCCTGATCCAGATATCAGTGATCCTGCTCCTGATGTCGGTGATCTTGATGTCGGTGATCCTGATAACGTTGTTCCTGATCCTGATGTCGGTGATCCTGATGTCAGTGATCCTGATCCTGATATCGGTGATTCTGCTCCTGATGCAAGTGACTTCATGTCGGTGATACTGATCCTGATGATGGTGATCCTGATTTCGCTGATCCTTATGTTGGTGATCCTGATGCTGATGTCGGTGATCCTGATGCCATTGATCCTGATGCTGCTGTCGTTGATCCTGATGTCAGTGATCCTGATGTCGGTGATCCTGATGTCAGTGATCCTGATCCTGATGTCAGTGATCCTGCTCCTGATGTCGGTGATCCTGGTGTTGGTGAGCCTGATCCTGATGTCGGTGATCCTGATCCTGATATCGGTGATCCTGATCCTGATGTCCATGATCCTGCTGTCAGTGATCCTGATCCTGATGTCTGTGATCCTGATGTCAGTGGTCCTGATGTCGGTAATCATGATCCTGATATCGGTGATCCTGATGACGGTGATCCTGATCCTGATGTCAGTGATCCTGCTCCTGATGCCGGTGATCCTGATGTCGGTGATCGTGATCCTGATGTCAGTGATCCTGCTCCTGATGTCGGTGATCCTGGTGTTGGTGAGCCTGATCCTGATGTCGGTGATCCTGATCCTGATGTCGGTGAGCCTGATTCTGATGTCCATGATCCTGCAGTTGGTGATCTGATCATGATGTCTGTGATCCTGATGTTGGTGAGCCTGATCCTGATGTCGGTGATCCTGATCCTGATGTCCATGATCCTGATGTCGGTGATCCTGATCCTGATGTCGGTGATTCTGATGTCGGTGATCCCGATCCTGATGTCGATGATCTTGTTATCAGTGATCTGGATGTTGGTTATCCTAATCGTGATGTCGGTGATCCTGATGTCGGTGATCCTGATACTGATGTTGCTGATCCTGATGTCAGTGACCCTGGTGTCAGTGATCCTGATCCTGTTGTCGGTGATCCTGATCCTCATGTCAGTGATCCTGATGTCGGTGATCCTGATGTCAGTGCTCCTGATGTCCGTGATCCTGATCCTGATGTCGGTGATCCTGATGTCGGTGATCCTGATCCTGATGTCGGTGATCCTGATCCTGATGTCGGTGATACTGATCCTGATGTCCATGATCCTGATGTTGGTGATCCTGATCTTGATGTCAGTGATCCTGATGTCAGTGATCCTGCTCCTGAAGTATGTGATCCTGTTGTTAGTGAGCCTCATCCTGATGTCAGTGATCCTGCTCCTGATGTCGGTGATCCTGATCCTGATGTCGGTGATCCTGATCCTGATGTCCATGATCCTGATGTCGGTGATCCTAATCCAGATTTGGTGATCCTGATGTCGGTGATCCTGATCCAGATATCAGTGATCCTGCTCCTGATGTCGGTGATCTTGATGTCGGTGATCCTGATAACGTTGTTCCTGATCCTGATGTCGGTGATCCTGATGTCAGTGATCCTGATCCTGATATCGGTGATTCTGCTCCTGATGCAAGTGACTTCATGTCGGTGATACTGATCCTGATGATGGTGATCCTGATTTCGCTGATCCTTATGTTGGTGATCCTGATGCTGATGTCAGTGATCCTGATGCCATTGATCCTGATGCTGCTGTCGTTGATCCTGATGTCAGTGATCCTGATGTCGGTGATCCTGATCCTGATGTCCATGATCCTGATGTCGGTGATCCTGATGTCAGTGATCCTGATCCTGATGTCAGTGATCCTGCTCCTGATGTCGGTGATCCTGGTGTTGGTGAGCCTGATCCTGATGTCGGTGATCCTGATCCTGATATCGGTGATCCTGATCCTGATGTCCATGATCCTGCTGTCAGTGATCCTGATCCTGATGTCTGTGATCCTGATGTCAGTGGTCCTGATGTCGGTAATCATGATCCTGATATCGGTGATCCTGATGACGGTGATCCTGATCCTGATGTCAGTGATCCTGCTCCTGATGCCGGTGATCCTGATGTCGGTGATCCTGATCCTGACGTTGGTGATCCTGATTTGAAGTCCACGATCCAGATGGCGGTGATCCTGATGTCGGTGATCGTGATCCTGATGTCAGTGATCCTGCTCCTGATGTCGGTGATCCTGGTGTTGGTGAGCCTGATCCTGATGTCGGTGATCCTGATCCTGATGTCCATGATCCTGATGTCGGTGATCCTGATCCTGATGTCGGTGATTCTGATGTCGGTGATCCCGATCCTGATGTCGATGATCTTGTTATCAGTGATCTGGATGTTGGTTATCCTAATCGTGATGTCGGTGATCCTGATGTCAGTGATCCTGATGTCAATGCTCCTGATGTCAGTGATCCTGATCCTGATGTCGGTGATTCTGATGTCGGTGATCCTGATCCTGATGTCGGTCATCCTGCTCCTGATGTCGGTGATCCTGATGTCGGTGATCCTGATCCTGATGTCGGTGATCCTGATCCTGATGTCAGTGATCTTGATGTCGATGATCCTGATATCGTTGTTCCTGATCCTGATGTCGGTGATCCTGATGTCAGTGATCCTGATCCTGATATCGGTGATTCTGCTCCTGATGTCAGTGACTTGATGTCGGTGATACTGATCCTGATGATGGTGATCCTGATTTCGGTGATCCTTATGTTGGTGATCCTGATGTCGGTGATCCTGACGCCATTGATCCTGATGCTGCTGTCATTGATCCTGATGTCAGTGTTCCTGCTTTCGGTGATCCTTATTCTGATGTCGGTGATCCTGATCCTGATGTTGGTGATCCTGATCCTGATATCGATGATCCTGATGTCGGTGATCCTGATCCTGATGAAGGTGATCCTGATGTCGGTGACCCTGATCCTGATGCCAGTGATCCTTATCCTGATGCCGGTGATTCTGATGTCGGTCACACTGATCCTGATGCCAGTGATCCTTATCCTGATGCCGGTGATTCTGATGTCTGTCACACTGATCCTGATGTCAGTGTTCCTGATCCTTATGTCGGTGATCCTGATGTCGGTGATCCTGATGTTGGCGATCTTGATCCTGATGGCGGTGATCCTGATCCTGATGTCGGTGATCCTGATATCAGTGTTCCTGATCATGATGTCGGTGATCCTGATGTTGGTGATCCTGATCCTGATGTCAGTGATTCTGCTCCTGATGTCAGTGACTTGATGTCGGTGATACTGATCCTGATGATGGTGATCCTGATTTCGGTGATCCTTATGTTGGTGATCCTGATGTCGGTGATCCTGATGCCATTGATCCTGATGCTGCTGTCATTGATCCTGATGTCAGTGATCCTGATGTCGGTGATCCTGATCCTGATGTTCGTGATCCAAATCCTGATGATACTGATGTCGGTGATCCTGATCCTTATGTCAGTGATCCTGATTCTGATCCTGATGACAGTGATACAGATCCTAAAGATGGTGATCCTGATCCTGATGTCGGCAATCCTGATGTCGGTGATCCTGATCCTCATGCCGGTGATCCTGCTTTCGGTGATCCTTATTCTGATGTCAGTGATCCTGATCCTGATGTTGGTGATCCTGATCCTGATGTCGATGATCCTGATGTCGGTGATCCTGATCCTGATGAAGGTGATCCTGATGTCAGTGACCCTGATCCTGATGCCAGTGATCCTTATCCTGATGCCGGTGATTCTGATGTCGGTCACACTGATCCTGATGTCAGTGTTCCTGATCCTTATGTCGGTGATCCTGATGTCGGTGATCCTGATGTTGGTGATCTTGATCCTGATGGTGGTGATCCTGATCCTGATGTCGGTGATCCTGATATCAGTGTTCCTGATCATGATGTCGGTGATCCTGATGTTGGTGATCCTGATCCTGATGTCGGTGATCCTGATATCGGTGTTCCTGATCCTGATGTCGATGATCCTGATGTCGGTGGTCCTGATCCTGATATCGGCAATTCTGATCGTGATGGCAGTGATCTTGATGTCGGTGATCCTGATCCTGATGTCAGTGACCCTGATGTCGGTGATCCTGATATCAGTGGTCCTGATGTCGGTGATCCTGATCCTGATGTCGGTGATCCTGATGTCGGTTATCCTGATGTCAGTGGTCCTGATGTCGGTGATCCTGGTCCTGATGTCGGTGATCCTAATGTCGGTGATCCTGATCCTGATACCAGTGATACTGCTCCTGATGTTGGTGATCCTGATGTCGGTGATCCTGATCCTGATGTCGGTGATCCTGATCCTGATGTCCATGATCCTGATGTCGGTGATCCTGATCCTGATGTCGGTGATCCTGATGTCGGTGATCCTGATCCTGATGTCAGTGATCCTGCCCCTGATGTCAGTGATCCTGCTCCTGATGTCGGTGTTCCTGATGTTGGTGAGCCTGATCCAGATGTCGTTGATCCTGATCCAGATGTCGGTGATCCTGATCCTGATGTCCATGATCCTGATGTCGGTGATCCAGATCCTGATGTCAGTGATTCTGATGTCGGTGATCCTGATCCTGATGCCAGTGATCCTGCTTTCGGTGATCCTTATTCTGATGTCGGTGATCCTGATCCTGATGTTGGTGATCCTGAACCTGATGTCGATGATCCTGATGTCGGTGATCCTGATCCTGATGAAGGTGATCCTGATGTCGGTGAACCTGATCCTGATGCCAGTGATCCTTATCCTGATGTCGGTGATTCTGATGTTGGTCACACTGATCCTGATGTCAGTGTTCCTGATTCTTATGTCAGTGATCCTGATGTCGGTGATCCTGATCCTGATATCGGTGATTCTGATCCTGATGTCAGTGATCTTGATGTCGGTGATACTGATCCTGATTTCGGTGATCCTTATGTTGGTGAGCCTGATCCTGATGTTGGTGATCCTGATGCCGGTTATCCTGATCCTGCTGTTGTTGATCCTCATGTCAGTGATCCTGACGTCGGTGATCCTGATCCTGAAGTCAGTGATCCTGATCCTGATGTCGTTGATCCTGATCTGATGTCGGTGATCCTGATCCTGATGTCGGTGATCGTGATCCTGATGTCGGTGATCCTGATGTCGGTGCTCCTGATCCTTATGTCGGTGATCCTGATTCTGATCCTGTTTTCTGTGATCCTGATCCTGAAGCCGGTGATCCTGATCCTGATGTCGGTGATCCTGATGTCGGTCATTCTGATCCTGCTGTCGGTGATCCTGATGTCGGTGATCCTGATCCTGATGATGGTGATCCTGATGTCGGTGATCCTCATCCTGATGTTGGTGATCCTGATGTCAGTGAAACTGATCCTGATGTCGGTGATCCTGATCCTGATCTCCATGATCCTGATGTCGGTGATCCAGATCCTGATGTCGGTGATCCTGATGTCGGTGATCCTGATCCTGTTGTCAGTGATCCTGCTCCTGATGTCGGTGATCCTGATATCAGTGTTCCTGATCATGATGTCGGTGATCCTGATGTCGGTGATCTTGATCCTGAAGTCGGTGATCCTGATCCTGATGTCGGTGATCTTGATGTCGGTGATCTTGATCCTGATGTTGGTGATCCTGATCGTGATGTTGGTGATCCTGCTCCTGATATCGGTGATCCTGCTCCTGATGTTGGTGATCCTGATGTCGGTGATCCTAATCCTGATGTCGGTGATCCTGATGTCGGTGATCCTGATCCTGATATCGGTGATTCTGATCCTGATGTCAGTGATCTTGATGTCGGTGATACTGATCCTGATTTCGGTGATCCTTATGTTGGTGAGCCTGATCCTGATGTTGGTGATCCTGATGCCGGTTATCCTGATCCTGCTGTTGTTGATCCTCATGTCAGTGATCCTGACGTCGGTGATCCTGATCCTGAAGTCAGTGATCCTGATCCTGATGTCGTTGATCCTGATCCTGATGTCGGTGATCCTGATCCTGATGTCGGTGATCCTGATCCTGATGTCGGTGATCCTGATCCTGATGTCGGTGATCCTGATGTCGGTGCTACTGATCCTTATGTCGGTGATCCTGATTCTGATTCTGTTTTCTGTGATCCTGATCCTGAAGCCGGTGATCCTGATCCTGATGTCGGTGATCCTGATGTCGGTCATTCTGATCCTGCTGTCGGTGATCCTGATGTCGGTGATCCTGATCCTGATGATGGTGATCCTGATGTCGGTGATCCTCATCCTGATGTTGGTGATCCTGATCCTGATGTCTGTGATCCTGATGTTGGTGATCCTGATCCTGATGTTGGTGATCCTGATCCTGATGTCCAAGATTCTGATATCGTTGTTCCTGATCCTGATGTCGGTGATCCTGATGTCGGTGATCCTGATCCTGATATCGGTGATTCTGCTCCTGATGTCAGTGACTTGATGTCGGTGATACTGATCCTGAAGACGGTGATCCTGATTTTGGTGATCCTTATGTTGGTGTTCCTGATCCTGATGTCGGTGATCCTGATGCTGGTGTTCCTGATCCTGCTGTCGTTGATCCTGATGTCAGTGATCCTGATGTCGGTGATCCTGATTCTGAGGTCGGTGATCCTGATCCTGATGTCATTGATCCTGATCCTGATGTCGGTGATCCTGATCCTGATGTCGGTGCTCCTGATGTCGGTGCTCCTGACCCTTATGTCGGTGATCCTGATTTTGATCCTGATCCTGATGTCGGTAATCCTGATGTCGGTGATCCTGATCCTGATGCCGGTGATCCTGCTTTCGGTGATCCTTATCCTGATGTCAGTGATCCTGATGTCGGTGAGCCTGATCCTGATGACACTGATTCTGATGTCAATGATCCTGATCCTGATGTTGGTGATCCTGATGTCGATGATCCTGATGTCGGTGATCCTGATCCTGATGAAGGTGATCCTGATATCGGTGACCCTGATCCTGATGCCAGTGTTCCTGATGTCGGTGATCCTGATGTTGGTCACACTGATCCTGATGTCAGTGTTCCTGATCCTTATGTTGGTGATCCTGAAGTCGGTGATCCTGATGTTGGTGATCTTGATCCTGATGGCGGTGATTCTGATATCGGTGTTCCTGATCTTGATGTCGGTGATCCTGATGTCTGTGATCCTGATGTCAGTGGTCCTGATGTCGGTGATCCTGATCCTGATGTCGGTGCTCCTGATGTTGGTGATCCTGATGTCAGTGATCCTGATGTCGGTGCTCCTGATCCTGATGTCGGTGATACTGATGTCGGTGATCCTGATCCTGATATCAGTGATCCTGCTCCTGATGTTGGTGATCCTGATGTCGGTGATCCTGATCCTGATCTCCATGATCCTGATGTCGGTGATCCAGATCCTGATGTCAGTGATCCTGATCCTGATGTCAGTGATCCTGCTCCTGATGTCGGTGATCCTGATGTTGGTGAGCTTGTTCCTGATGTCAATGATCCTGCTCCTGATGTTGGTGATCCTGATGTCGGTGATCCTGATCCTGATGTCGGTGATCTTAATCCAGATGTCGGTGATCTTGATGTCGGTGATCTTGATCCTGATGTTGGTGATCCTGATTATGATGTTGGTGATCCTGCTCCTGATATCGGTGATCCTGCTCCTGATGTTGGTGATCCTGATGTCGGTGATCCTGATCCTGATGTCGGTGATCCTGATCCTGAAGTCCATGATCCTGATATCGGTGTGCCTGATCCTGATGTCGGTGATCCTGATGTCGGTGATCCTGGTCCTGATATCGGTGATTCTGATCCTGATGTCAGTGATCTTGATGTCGGTGATACTGATCCTGATTTCGGTGATCCTTATGTTGGTGAGCCTGATCCTGATGTTGGTGATCCTGATGCCGGTTATCCTGATCCTGCTGTTGTTGATCCTCATGTCAGTGATCCTGACGTCGGTGATCCTGATCCTGAAGTCAGTGATCCTGATCCTGATGTCGTTGATCCTGATCCTGATGTCGGTGATCCGGATCCTGATGTCGGTGATCCTGATGTCGGTGCTCCTGATCCTTATGTCGGTGATCCTGATTCTGATCCTGTTATCTGTGATCCTGATCCTGAAGCCGGTGATCCTGATCCTGATGTCGGTGATCCTGATGTCGGTCATTCTGATCCTGCTGTCGGTGATCCTGATGTCGGTGATCCTGATCCTGATGATGGTGATCCTGATGTCGGTGATCCTCATCCTGATGTTGCTGATCCTGATCCTGATGTCTGTGATCCTGATGTTGGTGATCCTGATCCTGATGTTGGTGATCCTGATCCTGATGTCCAAGATTCTGATATCGCTGTTCCTGATCCTGATGTCGGTGATCCTGATGTCGGTGATCCTGATCCTGATATCGGTGATTCTGATGTCGGTGATCCTGATCCTGATGTCGGTGATCCTGATCCTGAAGTCCATGATCCTGATATCGGTGTGCCTGATCCTGATGTCGGTGATCCTGATGTCGGTGATCCTGATCCTGATATCGGTGATTCTGATCCTGATGTCAGTGATCTTGATGTCGGTGATACTGATCCTGATTTCAGTGATCCTTATGTTGGTGAGCCTGATCCTGATGTTGGTGATCCTGATGCCGGTTATCCTGATCCTGCTGTTGTTGATCCTCATGTCAGTGATCCTGACATCGGTGATCCTGATCCTGAAGTCAGTGATCCTGATCCTGATGTCGTTGATCCTGATCCTGATGTCGGTGATCCTGATCCTGATGTCGGTGATCCGGATCCTGATGTCGGTGCTCCTGATCCTTATGTCGGTGATCCTGATTCTGATCCTGTTTTCTGTGATCCTGATCCTGAAGCCGGTGATCCTGATCCTGATGTCGGTGATCCTGATGTCGGTCATTCTGATCCTGCTGTCGGTGAACCTGATGTCGGTGATCCTGATCCTGATGATGGTGATCCTGATGTCGGTGATCCTCATCCTGATGTTGGTGATCCTGATCCTGATGTCTGTGATCCTGATGTTGGTGATCCTGATCCTGATGTTGGTGATCCTGATCCTGATGTCTGTGATCCTGATGTTGGTGATCCTGATCCTGATATCGGTGATTCTGCTCCTGATGTCAGTGACTTGATGTCGGTGATACTGATCCTGATGACGGTGATCCTGATTTTGGTGATCCTTATGTTGGTGTTCCTGATCCTGATGTCGGTGATCCTGATGCTGGTGTTCCTGATCCTGCTGTCGTTGATTCTGATGTCAGTGTTCCTGATGTCAGTGATCCTGATTCTGAAGTCGGTGATCCTGATCCTGATGTCATTGATCCTGATCCTGATGTCGGTGATCCTGATCCTGATGTCAGTGCTCCTGATGTTGGTGCTCCTGACCCTTATGTCGGTGATGCTGATTTTGATCCTGATCCTGATGTCGGTAATCCTGATGTCGGTGATCCTGATCCTGATGCCGGTGATCCTGCTTTCGGTGATCCTTATCCTGATGTCGGTGATCCTGATGTCGGTGAGCCTGATCCTGCTGATACTGATTCTGATGCCAATGATCCTGATCCTGATGTTGGTGATCCTGATGTCGATGATCCTGATGTCGGCGATCCTGATCCTGATGAAGGTGATCCTGATATCGGTGACCCTGATCCTGATGCCAGTGATCCTGATGTCGGTGATCCTGATGTCGGTCACACAGATCCTGATGTCAGTGTTCCTGATCCTTATGTTGGTGATTCTGATGTCGGTGATCCTGATGTTGGTGATCTTGATCCTGATGGCGGTGATCCTGATCCTGATGTCGGTGATCCTGATATCGGTGTTCCTGATCTTGATGTCGGTGATCCTGATGTCTGTGATCCTGATCTCAGTGGTCCTGATGTCGGTGATCCTGATCCTGATGTCGGTGCTCCTGATGTTGGTGATCCTGATGTCAGTGATCCCGATCCTGATGTCGGTGATCCTGATCCTGATATCGGTGATCCTGATCCTGATGTCCCTGATCCTGCTGTCAGTGATCCTGATCCTGATGTCTGTGATCCTGATGTCAGTGGTCCTGATGTCGGTAATCATGATCCTGATATCGGTGATCCTGATGACGGTGATCCTGATCCTGATGTCAGTGATCCTGCTCCTGATGCCGGTGATCCTGATGTCGGTGATCCTGATCCTGACGTTGGTGATCCTGATTTGAAGTCCACGATCCAGATGGCGGTGATCCTGATGTCGGTGATCGTGATCCTGATGTCAGTGATCCTGCTCCTGATGTCGGTGATCCTGGTGTTGGTGAGCCTGATCCTGATGTCGGTGATCCTGATCCTGATGTCGGTGAGCCTGATTCTGATGTCCATGATCCTGCAGTTGGTGATCTGATCATGATGTCTGTGATCCTGATGTTGGTGAGCCTGATCCTGATGTCGGTGATCCTGATCCTGATGTCCATGATCCTGATGTCGGTGATCCTGATCCTGATGTCGGTGATTCTGATGTCGGTGATCCCGATCCTGATGTCGATGATCTTGTTATCAGTGATCTGGATGTTGGTTATCCTAATCGTGATGTCGGTGATCCTGATGTCAGTGATCCTGATGTCAATGCTCCTGATGTCAGTGATCCTGATCCTGATGTCGGTGATTCTGATGTCGGTGATCCTGATCCTGATGTCGGTCATCCTGCTCCTGATGTCGGTGATCCTGATGTTGGTGAGCCTGATCCTGATGTCGGTGATCCTGATCCTGATGTCGGTGATCCTGATCCTGATGTCCATGATCCTGATGTTGGTGATCCTGATCTTGATGTCGGTGATCCTGATGTCGGTGATCCTGCTCCTGATGTATGTGATCCTGATGTTGGTGAGCCTGATCCTGATGTCAGTGATCCTGCTCCTGATGTCGGTGATCCTGATGTCGGTGATCCTGATCCTGATGTCGGTGATCCTGATCCTGATGTCAGTGATCTTGATGTCGATGATCCTGATATCGTTGTTCCTGATCCTGATGTCGGTGATCCTGATGTCAGTGATCCTGATCCTGATATCGGTGATTCTGCTCCTGATGTCAGTGACTTGATGTCGGTGATACTGATCCTGATGATGGTGATCCTGATTTCGGTGATCCTTATGTTGGTGATCCTGATGTCGGTGATCCTGATGCCATTGATCCTGATGCTGCTGTCATTGATCCTGATGTCAGTGTTCCTGCTTTCGGTGATTCTTATTCTGATGTCGGTGATCCTGATCCTGATGTTGGTGATCCTGATCCTGATATCGATGATCCTGATGTCGGTGATCCTGATCCTGATGAAGGTGATCCTGATGTCGGTGACCCTGATCCTGATGCCAGTGATCCTTATCCTGATGCCGGTGATTCTGATGTCGGTCACACTGATCCTGATGTCAGTGTTCCTTATCCTGATGCTGGTGATTCTGATGTCTGTCACACTGATCCTGATGTCAGTGTTCCTGATCCTTATGTCGGTGATCCTGATGTCAGTGATCCTGATGTTGGTGATCTTGATCCTGATGGCGGTGATCCTGATCCTGATGTCGGTGATCCTGATATCAGTGTTCCTGATCATGATGTCGGTGATCCTGATGTTGGTGATCCTGATCCTGATGTCAGTGATTCTGCTCCTGATGTCAGTGACTTGATGTCGGTGATACTGATCCTGATGATGGTGATCCTGATTTCGGTGATCCTTATGTTGGTGATCCTGATGTCGGTGATCCTGATGCCATTGATCCTGATGCTGCTGTCATTGATCCTGATGTCAGTGATCCTGATGTCGGTGATCCTGATCCTGATGTTCGTGATCCTGATCCTGATGATACTGATGTCGGTGATCCTGATCCTTATGTCAGTGATCCTGATTCTGATCCTGATCCTGATGACAGTGATACAGATCCTAAAGATGGTGATCCTGATCCTGATGTCGGTAATCCTGATGTCGGTGATCCTGATCCTCATGCCGGTGATCCTGCTTTCGGTGATCCTTATTCTGATGTCAGTGATCCTGATCCTGATGTTGGTGATCCTGATCCTGATGTCGATGATCATGATGTCGGTGATCCTGATCCTGATGAAGGTGATCCTGATGTCAGTGACCCTGATCCTGATGCCAGTGATCCTTATCCTGATGCCGGTGATTCTGATGTCGGTCACACTGATCCTGATGTCAGTGTTCCTGATCCTTATGTCGGTGATCCTGATGTCGGTGATCCTGATGTTGGTGATCTTGATCCTGATGGCGGTGATCCTGATCCTGATGTCGGTGATCCTGATATCAGTGTTCCTGATCATGATGTCGGTGATCCTGATGTTGGTGATCCTGATCCTGATGTCGGTGATCCTGATCCTGATGTCGGTGATCCTGATATCGGTGTTCCTGATCCTGATGTCGATGATCCTGATGTCGGTGGTCCTGATCCTGATATCGGCAATTCTGATCCTGATGGCAGTGATCTTGATGTCGGTGATCCTGATCCTGATGTCAGTGACCCTGATGTCGGTGATCCTGATATCAGTGGTCCTGATGTCGGTGATCCTGATCCTGATGTCGGTGATCCTGATGTCGGTGATCCTGATGTCAGTGGTCCTGATGTCGGTGATCCTGGTCCTGATGTCGGTGATCCTAATGTCGGTGATCCTGATCCTGATACCAGTGATACTGCTCCTGATGTTGGTGATCCTGATGTCGGTGATCCTGATCCTGATGTCGGTGATCCTGATGTCCATGATCCTGATGTCGGTGATCCTGATCCTGATGTCGGTGATCCTGATGTCGGTGATCCTGATCCTGATGTCAGTGATCCTGCCCCTGATGTCAGTGATCCTGCTCCTGATGTCAGTGTTCCTGATGTTGGTGAGCCTGATCCAGATGTCGTTGATCCTGATCCAGATGTCGGTGATCCTGATCCTGATGTCCATGATCCTGATGTCGGTGATCCAGATCCTGATGTCAGTGATTCTGATGTCGGTGATCCTGATCCTGATGCCAGTGATCCTGCTTTCGGTGATCCATATTCTGATGTCGGTGATCCTGATCCTGATGTTGGTGATCCTGAACCTGATGTCGATGATCCTGATGTCGGTGATCCTGATCCTGATGAAGGTGATCCTGATGTCGGTGAACCTGATCCTGATGCCAGTGATCCTTATCCTGATGTCGGTGATTCTGATGTTGGTCACACTGATCCTGATGTCAGTGTTCCTGATTCTTATGTCAGTGATCCTGATGTCGGTGATCCTGATCCTGATATCGGTGATTCTGATCCTGATGTCAGTGATCTTGATGTCGGTGATACTGATCCTGATTTCGGTGATCCTTATGTTGGTGAGCCTGATCCTGATGTTGGTGATCCTGATGCCGGTTATCCTGATCCTGCTGTTGTTGATCCTCATGTCAGTGATCCTGACGTCGGTGATACTGATCCTGAAGTCAGTGATCCTGATCCTGATGTCGTTGATCCTGATCCTGATGTCGGTGATCCGGATCCTGATGTCGGTGATCCTGATGTCGGTGCTCCTGATCCTTATGTCGGTGATCCTGATTCTGATCCTGTTATCTGTGATCCTGATCCTGAAGCCGGTGATCCTGATCCTGATGTCCATGATCCTGATGTTGGTGATCCTGATCTTGATGTCGGTGATCCTGATGTCGGTGATCCTGCTCCTGATGTATGTGATCCTGATGTTGGTGAGCCTGATCCTGATGTCAGTGATCCTGCTCCTGATGTCGGTGATCCTGATGTCGGTGATCCTGATCCTGATGTCGGTGATCCTGATCCTGATGTCAGTGATCTTGATGTCGATGATCCTGATATCGTTGTTCCTGATCCTGATGTCGGTGATCCTGATGTCAGTGATCCTGATCCTGATATCGGTGATTCTGCTCCTGATGTCAGTGACTTGATGTCGGTGATACTGATCCTGATGATGGTGATCCTGATTTCGGTGATCCTTATGTTGGTGATCCTGATGTCGGTGATCCTGATGCCATTGATCCTGATGCTGCTGTCATTGATCCTGATGTCAGTGTTCCTGCTTTCGGTGATTCTTATTCTGATGTCGGTGATCCTGATCCTGATGTTGGTGATCCTGATCCTGATATCGATGATCCTGATGTCGGTGATCCTGATCCTGATGAAGGTGATCCTGATGTCGGTGACCCTGATCCTGATGCCAGTGATCCTTATCCTGATGCCGGTGATTCTGATGTCGGTCACACTGATCCTGATGTCAGTGTTCCTTATCCTGATGCTGGTGATTCTGATGTCTGTCACACTGATCCTGATGTCAGTGTTCCTGATCCTTATGTCGGTGATCCTGATGTCAGTGATCCTGATGTTGGTGATCTTGATCCTGATGGCGGTGATCCTGATCCTGATGTCGGTGATCCTGATATCAGTGTTCCTGATCATGATGTCGGTGATCCTGATGTTGGTGATCCTGATCCTGATGTCAGTGATTCTGCTCCTGATGTCAGTGACTTGATGTCGGTGATACTGATCCTGATGATGGTGATCCTGATTTCGGTGATCCTTATGTTGGTGATCCTGATGTCGGTGATCCTGATGCCATTGATCCTGATGCTGCTGTCATTGATCCTGATGTCAGTGATCCTGATGTCGGTGATCCTGATCCTGATGTTCGTGATCCTGATCCTGATGATACTGATGTCGGTGATCCTGATCCTTATGTCAGTGATCCTGATTCTGATCCTGATCCTGATGACAGTGATACAGATCCTAAAGATGGTGATCCTGATCCTGATGTCGGTAATCCTGATGTCGGTGATCCTGATCCTCATGCCGGTGATCCTGCTTTCGGTGATCCTTATTCTGATGTCAGTGATCCTGATCCTGATGTTGGTGATCCTGATCCTGATGTCGATGATCATGATGTCGGTGATCCTGATCCTGATGAAGGTGATCCTGATGTCAGTGACCCTGATCCTGATGCCAGTGATCCTTATCCTGATGCCGGTGATTCTGATGTCGGTCACACTGATCCTGATGTCAGTGTTCCTGATCCTTATGTCGGTGATCCTGATGTCGGTGATCCTGATGTTGGTGATCTTGATCCTGATGGCGGTGATCCTGATCCTGATGTCGGTGATCCTGATATCAGTGTTCCTGATCATGATGTCGGTGATCCTGATGTTGGTGATCCTGATCCTGATGTCGGTGATCCTGATCCTGATGTCGGTGATCCTGATATCGGTGTTCCTGATCCTGATGTCGATGATCCTGATGTCGGTGGTCCTGATCCTGATATCGGCAATTCTGATCCTGATGGCAGTGATCTTGATGTCGGTGATCCTGATCCTGATGTCAGTGACCCTGATGTCGGTGATCCTGATATCAGTGGTCCTGATGTCGGTGATCCTGATCCTGATGTCGGTGATCCTGATGTCGGTGATCCTGATGTCAGTGGTCCTGATGTCGGTGATCCTGGTCCTGATGTCGGTGATCCTAATGTCGGTGATCCTGATCCTGATACCAGTGATACTGCTCCTGATGTTGGTGATCCTGATGTCGGTGATCCTGATCCTGATGTCGGTGATCCTGATGTCCATGATCCTGATGTCGGTGATCCTGATCCTGATGTCGGTGATCCTGATGTCGGTGATCCTGATCCTGATGTCAGTGATCCTGCCCCTGATGTCAGTGATCCTGCTCCTGATGTCAGTGTTCCTGATGTTGGTGAGCCTGATCCAGATGTCGTTGATCCTGATCCAGATGTCGGTGATCCTGATCCTGATGTCCATGATCCTGATGTCGGTGATCCAGATCCTGATGTCAGTGATTCTGATGTCGGTGATCCTGATCCTGATGCCAGTGATCCTGCTTTCGGTGATCCATATTCTGATGTCGGTGATCCTGATCCTGATGTTGGTGATCCTGAACCTGATGTCGATGATCCTGATGTCGGTGATCCTGATCCTGATGAAGGTGATCCTGATGTCGGTGAACCTGATCCTGATGCCAGTGATCCTTATCCTGATGTCGGTGATTCTGATGTTGGTCACACTGATCCTGATGTCAGTGTTCCTGATTCTTATGTCAGTGATCCTGATGTCGGTGATACTGATCCTGATATCGGTGATTCTGATCCTGATGTCAGTGATCTTGATGTCGGTGATACTGATCCTGATTTCGGTGATCCTTATGTTGGTGAGCCTGATCCTGATGTTGGTGATCCTGATGCCGGTTATCCTGATCCTGCTGTTGTTGATCCTCATGTCAGTGATCCTGACGTTGGTGATCCTGATCCTGAAGTCAGTGATCCTGATCCTGCTGTCGTTGATCCTGATCCTGATGTCGGTGATCCTGATCCTGATGTCGGTGATCGTGATCCTGATGTCGGTGATCCTGATATCGGTGCTCCTGATCCTTATGTCGGTGATCCTGATTCTGATCCTGTTTTCTGTGATCCTGATCCTGAAGCCGGTGATCCTGATCCTGATGTCGGTGATCCTGATGTCGGTCATTCTGATCCTGCTGTCGGTGATCCTGATGTCGGTGATCCTGATCCTGATGATGGTGATCCTGATGTCGGTGATCCTCATCCTGATGTTGGTGATCCTGATGTCAGTGAAACTGATCCTGATGTCGGTGATCCTGATCCTGATCTCCATGATCCTGATGTCGGTGATCCAGATCCTGATGTCGGTGATCCTGATGTCGGTGATCCTGATCCTGTTGTCAGTGATCCTGCTCCTGATGTCGGTGATCCTGATATCAGTGTTCCTGATCATGATGTCGGTGATCCTGATGTCGGTGATCTTGATCCTGAAGTCGGTGATCCTGATCCTGATGTCGGTGATCTTGATGTCGGTGATCTTGATCCTGATGTTGGTGATCCTGATCGTGATGTTGGTGATCCTGCTCCTGATATCGGTGATCCTGCTCCTGATGTTGGTGATCCTGATGTCGGTGATCCTAATCCTGATGTCGGTGATCCTGATCCTGAAGTCCATGATCCTGATATCGGTGTGCCTGATCCTGATGTCGGTGATCCTGATGTCGGTGATCCTGATCCTGATATCGGTGATTCTGATCCTGATGTCAGTGATCTTGATGTCGGTGATACTGATCCTGATTTCGGTGATCCTTATGTTGGTGAGCCTGATCCTGATGTTGGTGATCCTGATGCCGGTTATCCTGATCCTGCTGTTGTTGATCCTCATGTCAGTGATCCTGACGTCGGTGATCCTGATCCTGAAGTCAGTGATCCTGATCCTGATGTTGTTGATCCTGATCCTGATGTCGGTGATCCTGATCCTGATGTCGGTGATCCTGATCCTGATGTCGGTGATCCTGATGTCGGTGCTACTGATCCTTATGTCGGTGATCCTGATTCTGATTCTGTTTTCTGTGATCCTGATCCTGAAGCCGGTGATCCTGATCCTGATGTCGGTGATCCTGATGTCGGTCATTCTGATCCTGCTGTCGGTGATCCTGATGTCGGTGATCCTGATCCTGATGATGGTGATCCTGATGTCGGTGATCCTCATCCTGATGTTGGTGATCCTGATCCTGATGTCTGTGATCCTGATGTTGGTGATCCTGATCCTGATGTTGGTGATCCTGATCCTGATGTCCAAGATTCTGATATCGTTGTTCCTGATCCTGATGTCGGTGATCCTGATGTCGGTGATCCTGATCCTGATATCGGTGATTCTGCTCCTGATGTCAGTGACTTGATGTCGGTGATACTGATCCTGAAGACGGTGATCCTGATTTTGGTGATCCTTATGTTGGTGTTCCTGATCCTGATGTCGGTGATCCTGATGCTGGTGTTCCTGATCCTGCTGTCGTTGATCCTGATGTCAGTGATCCTGATGTCGGTGATCCTGATTCTGAGGTCGGTGATCCTGATCCTGATGTCATTGATCCTGATCCTGATGTCGGTGATCCTGATCCTGATGTCGGTGCTCCTGATGTCGGTGCTCCTGACCCTTATGTCGGTGATCCTGATTTTGATCCTGATCCTGATGTCGGTAATCCTGATGTCGGTGATCCTGATCCTGATGCCGGTGATCCTGCTTTCGGTGATCCTTATCCTGATGTCAGTGATCCTGATGTCGGTGAGCCTGATCCTGATGACACTGATTCTGATGTCAATGATCCTGATCCTGATGTTGGTGATCCTGATGTCGATGATCCTGATGTCGGTGATCCTGATCCTGATGAAGGTGATCCTGATATCGGTGACCCTGATCCTGATGCCAGTGTTCCTGATGTCGGTGATCCTGATGTTGGTCACACTGATCCTGATGTCAGTGTTCCTGATCCTTATGTTGGTGATCCTGATGTCGGTGATCCTGATGTTGGTGATCTTGATCCTGATGGCGGTGATCCTGATATCGGTGTTCCTGATCTTGATGTCGGTGATCCTGATGTCTGTGATCCTGATCTCAGTGGTCCTGATGTCGGTGATCCTGATCCTGATGTCGGTGCTCCTGATGTTGGTGATCCTGATGTCAGTGATCCTGATGTCGGTGCTCCTGATCCTGATGTCGGTGATACTGATGTCGGTGATCCTGATCCTGATATCAGTGATCCTGCTCCTGATGTTGGTGATCCTGATGTCGGTGAACCTGATCCTGATGTCAGTGATCCTGATCCTGATCTCCATGATCCTGATGTCGGTGATCCAGATCCTGATGTCAGTGATCCTGATCCTGATGTCAGTGATCCTGCTCCTGATGTCAGTGATCCTGATGTTGGTGAGCTTGTTCCTGATGTCAATGATCCTGCTCCTGATGTCGGTGATCCTGATGTCGGTGATCCTGATCCTGATGTCGGTGATCTTAATCCAGATGTCGGTGATCTTGATGTCGGTGATCTTGATCCTGATGTTGGTGATCCTGATTATGATGTTGGTGATCCTGCTCCTGATATCGGTGATCCTGCTCCTGATGTTGGTGATCCTGATGTCGGTGATCCTGATCCTGATGTCGGTGATCCTGATCCTGAAGTCCATGATCCTGATATCGGTGTGCCTGATCCTGATGTCGGTGATCCTGATGTCGGTGATCCTGGTCCTGATATCGGTGATTCTGATCCTGATGTCAGTGATCTTGATGTCGGTGATACTGATCCTGATTTCGGTGATCCTTATGTTGGTGAGCCTGATCCTGATGTTGGTGATCCTGATGCCGGTTATCCTGATCCTGCTGTTGTTGATCCTCATGTCAGTGATCCTGACGTCGGTGATACTGATCCTGAAGTCAGTGATCCTGATCCTGATGTCGTTGATCCTGATCCTGATGTCGGTGATCCGGATCCTGATGTCGGTGATCCTGATGTCGGTGCTCCTGATCCTTATGTCGGTGATCCTGATTCTGATCCTGTTATCTGTGATCCTGATCCTGAAGCCGGTGATCCTGATCCTGATGTCGGTGATCCTGATGTCGGTCATTCTGATCCTGCTGTCGGTGATCCTGATGTCGGTGATCCTGATCCTGATGATGGTGATCCTGATGTCGGTGATCCTCATCCTGATGTTGCTGATCCTGATCCTGATGTCTGTGATCCTGATGTTGGTGATCCTGATCCTGATGTTGGTGATCCTGATCCTGATGTCCAAGATTCTGATATCGTTGTTCCTGATCCTGATGTCGGTGATCCTGATGTCGGTGATCCTGATCCTGATATCGGTGATTCTGATGTCGGTGATCCTGATCCTGATGTCGGTGATCCTGATCCTGAAGTCCATGATCCTGATATCGGTGTGCCTGATCCTGATGTCGGTGATCCTGATGTCGGTGATCCTGATCCTGATATCGGTGATTCTGATCCTGATGTCAGTGATCTTGATGTCGGTGATACTGATCCTGATTTCAGTGATCCTTATGTTGGTGAGCCTGATCCTGATGTTGGTGATCCTGATGCCGGTTATCCTGATCCTGCTGTTGTTGATCCTCATGTCAGTGATCCTGACATCGGTGATCCTAATCCTGAAGTCAGTGATCCTGATCCTGATGTCGTTGATCCTGATCCTGATGTCGGTGATCCTGATCCTGATGTCGGTGATCCTGATCCTGATGTCGGTGATCCTGATGTCGGTGCTCCTGATCCTTATGTCGGTGATCCTGATTCTGATCCTGTTTTCTGTGATCCTGATCCTGAAGCCGGTGATCCTGATCCTGATGTCGGTGATCCTGATGTCGGTCATTCTGATCCTGCTGTCGGTGATCCTGATGTCGGTGATCCTGATCCTGATGATGGTGATCCTGATGTCGGTGATCCTCATCCTGATGTTGGTGATCCTGATCCTGATGTCTGTGATCCTGATGTTGGTGATCCTGATCCTGATGTTGGTGATCCTGATCCTGATGTCTGTGATCCTGATGTTGGTGATCCTGATCCTGATGTTGGTGATCCTGATCCTGATGTCCAAGATTCTGATATCGTTGTTCCTGATCCTGATGTCGGTGATCCTGATGTCGGTGATCCTGATCCTGATATCGGTGATTCTGCTCCTGATGTCAGTGACTTGATGTCGGTGATACTGATCCTGATGACGGTGATCCTGATTTTGGTGATCCTTATGTTGGTGTTCCTGTTCCTGATGTCGGTGATCCTGATGCTGGTGTTCCTGATCCTGCTGTCGTTGATTCTGATGTCAGTGATCCTGATGTCAGTGATCCTGATTCTGAAGTCGGTGATCCTGATCCTGATGTCATTGATCCTGATCCTGATGTCGGTGATCCTGATCCTGATGTCGGTGCTCCTGATGTCGGTGCTCCTGACCCTTATGTCGGTGATCCTGATTTTGATCCTGATCCTGATGTCGGTAATCCTGATGTCGGTGATCCTGATCCTGATGCCGGTGATCCTGCTTTCGGTGATCCTTATCCTGATGTCGGTGATCCTGATGTCGGTGAGCCTGATCCTGCTGATACTGATTCTGATGCCAATGATCCTGATCCTGATGTTGGTGATCCTGATGTCGATGATCCTGATGTCGGCGATCCTGATCCTGATGAAGGTGATCCTGATATCGGTGACCCTGATCCTGATGCCAGTGATCCTGATGTTGGTGATCCTGATGTCGGTCACACAGATCCTGATGTCAGTGTTCCTGATCCTTATGTTGGTGATTCTGATGACGGTGATCCTGATGTTGGTGATCTTGATCCTGATGGCGGTGATCCTGATCCTGATGTCGGTGATCCTGATATCGGTGTTCCTGATCTTGATGTCGGTGATCCTGATGTCTGTGATCCTGATCTCAGTGGTCCTGATGTCGGTGATCCTGATCCTGATGTCGGTGCTCCTGATGTTCGTGATCCTGATGTCAGTGATCCTGATGTCGGTGCTCCTGATCCTGATGTCGGTGATACTGATGTCGGTGATCCTGATCCTGATGTCAGTGATCCTGCTCCTGATGTCGGTGATCCTGATGTCGGTGATCCTGATCCTGATGTCGGTGATCCTGATCCTGATGTCCATGATCCTGATGTCGGTGATCTTAATCCAGATGTCGGTGATCCTGATGTCGGTGATCCTGATCCAGATATCAGTGATCCTGCTCCTGATGTCGGTGATCCTGGTGTTGGTGAGTCTAATCCCGATGTCGGTGATCCTGATCCTGATGTCCATGATCCTGATGCTGGTGATCCTGATCCTGATGTCGGTGATTCTGATGTCGGTGATCCAGATCCTGATGTTAATGATCTTAATATCAATGATCCTGATGTCGGTGATCCTGATACTGATGTCGGTGATCCTGATCTTGATGTCCATGATCCTGATGCTGGTGATCCTGATCCTGATGTCGGTGATTCTGATGTCGGTGATCCTGATCCTCATGTTGATGATCTTGATATCAATGATCATGATGTCGGTGGTCCTAATCGTGATGTCGGTGATCCTGATGTCGGTGATCCTGATGTCAGTGCTCCTGATGTCAGTGATCCTGATCCTGATGTCGGCGATCTTGATGTCAGTGATCCTGATTCTGATGTCGGTGATCCTGATCCTGATGTCGGTGATGCTGATCCTGATGTCCATGATCCTGATGTTGGTGATCCTGATCCTGATGTCGGTGATCCTGATGTTGGTGATGCTGCTCCTGATGTCTGTGATCCTGATGTTGGTGAGCCTGATCCTGATGACGGTGATCCTGATCCTGATGTCAGTGATCCTGATCCTGATGTCCATGATCCTGTTGTCAGTGATCCTGATCCTGATGTCAGTGATCCTGAGATCCGTGTTCCTAATCCTGATGCCGGTGCTCCTGCTGTCGGCGATCCTTATCCTGATGTCGGTGATCCTGATGTTGGTGCTCCTGATCCTGATGTCGGTGATCCTGATATCGGTGTTTCTGATCCTGATGTCGATGATCCTGATGTCGGAGGTCCTGATCCTGATATCGGCAATTCTGATCCTGATGTCAGTGATCTTGATGTCGGTGATCCTGATCCTGATGTCGGTGACCCTGATGTCGGTGATCCTAATATCAGTGGTCCTGATGTCGGTGATCCTGATCCTGATGTTGGTGATCCTGATGTCGGTGATCCTGATGTCAGTGGTCCTGATGTCGGTGATCCTGATCCTGATGTCGGTGATCCTAATGTCGGTGATCCTGATCCTGATATCAGTGATCCTGCTCCTGATGTTGGTGATCCTGATGTCAGTGATCCTGCTCCTGATGTCGGTGTTCCTGATGTTAGTGAGCCTGATCCTGATGTTAGTGAGCCTGATCCAGATGTCGTTGATCCTGATCCTGATGTCGGTGATCCTGATCCTGATATTGGTAATTCTGAAACTGATGTCGATGATCTTGATATCGGTGATCCTGATGTCGGTGATCCTGATCTTGATGTCGGTGATCCTGATGTCGGTGATCCTGATGTAAGAAGTCCTGATGTCGGTGATCCTGATCCTGATGTTGGTGACCCTGATGTCGGTGATCCTGCTCCAGATGTCTGTGATCATGATGTTGGTGAACCTGATCCTGATGACGGTGATCCTGATCCTGATGTCAGTGATCCTGATCCTGATGTCCATGATCCTGTTGTCAGTGATCCTGTTCCTGATGTCAGTGATCCTGAGATCCGTGTTCCTGATCCTGATGCTGGTGCTCCTGCTGTCGGCGATCCTTATCCTGATGTCGGTGATCCTGATATTGGTGTTCCTGATCCTGATGTCGATGATCCTGATGTCGGTGGTCCTGATCCTGATATCAGTAATTCTGAGCCTGATGTCAGTGATCTTGATGTCGGTGATCCTGATCCTGTTGTCAGTGATCCTGTTCCTGATGTCAGTGATCCTGAGATCCGTGTTCCTGATCCTGATGCTGGTGCTCCTGCTGTCGGCGATCCTTATCCTGATGTCGGTGATCCTGATATTGGTGTTCCTGATCCTGATGTCGATGATCCTGATGTCGGTGGTCCTGATCCTGATATCGGTAATTCTGATCCTGATGTCAGTGATCTTGATGTCGGTGATCCTGATCCTGATGTCGGTGATCCTGATGTTGGTGATCCTGATATCAGTGGTCCTGATGTCGGTGATCCTGATCCTGATGTCGATGATCCTGATGTCAGTGGTCCTGATCCTGATATCGGTAGTTCTGATCCTGATGTCAGTGATCTTGATGTCGGTGATCCTGATCCTGATGTTTGTGATCCTGATGTCGGTGATCCTGATATCAGTGGTCCTGATGTCAGTGATCCTGATCCTGATGTCGGTGATCCTGATGTCGGTGATCCTGATGTCACTGGTCCTGATGTCGGTGATCCTGATCCTGATGTCGGTGATCCTAATGTCGGTGATCCTGATCCTGATATCAGTGATTATGCTCCTGACGTTGGTGATCCTGATGTCGGTGATCCTGATCCTGATGTCGGTGATCCTGATCCTGATGGCCATGATGCTGATGTCAATGATCCTGATCCTGATGTCGGTGATCCTGATGTCGGTGATCCTGATCCTGATGTCAGTGATCCTGCCCCTGATGTCGGTGATCCTGATGTTGGTGAGCCTGATCCTGATGTCGGTGATCCTGATCCTGATGTCAGTGATCCTGCTCCTGATGTCGGTGTTCCTGATGTTGGTGAGCCTGATCCTGATGTCGGTGATCCTGATCCTGATGTCAGTGATCCTGCTCCTGATGTCGGTGATCCTGATGTTGGTGAGCTTGTTCCTGATGGCAATGATCCTGCTCCTGATGTCGGTGATCCTGATGTCGGTGATCCTGATCCTGATGTCGGTGATCTTAATCCAGATGTCGGTGATCTTGATGTCGGTGATCTTGATCCTGATGTTGGTGATCCTGATTATGATATTGGTGATCCTGCTCCTGATATCGGTGATCCTGCTCCTTATGTTGGTGATCCTGATGTCGGTGATCCTGATCCTGATGTCCATGATCCTGATGTCGGTGATCCTGATCCTGATGTCGGTGATTCTGATGTCGGTGATCCCGATCCTGATGTCGATGATCTTGTTATCAGTGATCTGGATGTTGGTTATCCTAATCGTGATGTCAGTGATCCTGATGTCGGTGATCCTGATACTGATGTCGCTGATCCTGATGTCAGTGACCCTGGTGTCAGTGATCCTGATCCTGTTGTCGGTGATCCTGATCCTCATGTCAGTGATCCTGATGTTGGTGATCCTGATGCTGGTGATCTTGATCCTGATGTCGCTGATCCTGATGTCAGTGACCCTGGTGTCGGTGATCCGGTTCCTGTTGTCCGTGATCCAGCTGTCGGTGATCCAGATCCTGTTATCAGTGATCCAGATGTCGGTGATCCTGATCCTGATGTCGGTGATCCTGATCCTGATGCCGGTGATCCTGATGCCGGTGATCCTGATCCTGATGTTGCTGATACTGATTTCGGTGATCCTGGTGCCGGTGATCCTGATCCTGATGTCACTGATCCTGATGTCGGTGATCCTGGTGTCGGTGATCCGGTTCCTGTTGTTGGTGATGCTGACCATGATGTCGTTGATCCTGATGTCGGTGATCTTGGTGTCGGTGATCCTGATCCTGATATCAGTGACCAAGGTGTCGGTGATCCTGATCTTGATGCCGGTGATCCTGATGTCAGTGATCCTGCTCCTGGTGTTGGTGATCCTGATGTCAGTGATCCTGATCCTGATGTCGGTGATCCTGATCCTGATGTCCATGATCCTGATGTCGGTGATCCTGATGTCAGTGATCCTGATCCTGATGTCAGTGATCCTGCTCCTGATGTCAGTGACCCTGGTGTTGGTGAGCCTGATCCTGATGTCGGTGATCCTGATCCTGATATCGGTGATCCTGATCCTGATGTCCATGATCCTGCTGTCAGTGATCCTGATCCTGATGTCCGTGATCCTGATGTCAGTGGTCCTGATGTCGGTAATCCTGATCCTGATATTGGTAATCTTGATGTTGGCGATCCTGATCCTGATGTCAGTGATCCTGCTCCTGATGCCGGTGATCCTGATGTCGGTGATCCTGATCCTGATGTCGGTGATCCTGATCTTGATGTCCACGATCCTGATGGTGGTGATCCTGATGTCGGTGATTGTGATCCTGATGTCAGTGATCCTGCTCCTGATGTCGGTGATCCTGGTGTTGGTGAGCCTAATCCTGCTGTCGGTGATCCTGATCCTGATGTCGGTGATTCTGACACATTTGTCCATGATCCTGCTGTCGGTGATCTGATCATGATGTCTGTGATCCTGATGTTGGTGAGCCTGATCCAGATGTCGGTGATCCTGATCCTGATGTCCATAATCCTGATGTCGGTGATCCTGATCCTGATGTTGGTGATTCTGATGTCGGTGATCCTGATGCTGATGTCGATGATCTTGTTATCAGTGATCCTGATGTCGGTGATCCTAATCGTGATGTCGGTGATTCTGATGTCGGTGATCCTGATGTCAGTGCTCCTGATGTCCGTGATCCTGATCCTGATGTCGGTGATCCTGATGTCGGTGATCCTGATCCTGATGTCGGTGATCCTGATCCTGATGTCGGTGATCCTGATCCTGTTGTCCATGATCCTGATGTTGGTGATCCTGATCTTGATGTCAGTGATCCTGATGTCAGTGATCCTGCTCCTGAAGTATGTGATCCTGATGTTAGTGAGCCTCATCCTGATGTCAGTGATCCTGCTCCTGATGTCGGTGATCCTGATCCTGATGTCGGTGATCCTGATCCTGATGTCCATGATCCTGATGTCAGTGAACCTAATCCAGATTTGGTGATCCTGATGTCAGTGATCCTGATCCAGATATCAGTGATCCTGATGTCGGTGATCCTGATCCAGATATCAGTGATCCTGCTCCTGATGTCGGTGATCTTGATGTCGGTGATCCTGATAACGTTGTTCCTGATCCTGATGACGGTGATCCTGATGTCAGTGATCCTGATCCTGATATCGGTGATTCTGCTCCTGATGCAAGTGACTTCATGTCGGTGATACTGATCCTGATGATGGTGATCCTGATTTCCCTGATCCTGATGTCAGTGATCCTGCTCCTGATGTCGGTGATCCTGGTGTTGGTGAGCCTGATCCTGATGTCGGTGATCCTGATCCTGATATCGGTGATCCTGATCCTGATGTCCATGACCCTGCTGTCAGTGATCCTGATCCTGATGTCTGTGATCCTGATGTCAGTGGTCCTGATGTCGGTAATCATGATCCTGATATCGGTGATCCTGATGACGGTGATCCTGATCCTGATGTCAGTGATCCTGCTCCTGATGCCGGTGATCCTGATGTCGGTGATCCTGATCCTGACGTTGGTGTTCCTGATTTGAAGTCCACGATCCAGATGGCGGTGATCCTGATGTCGGCGATCGTGATCCTGATGTCAGTGATCCTGCTCCTGATGTCGGTGATCCTGGTGTTGGTGAGCCTGATCCTGATGTCGGTGATCCTGATCCTGATGTCGGTGAGCCTGATTCTGATGTCCATGATCCTGCAGTTGGTGATCTGATCATGATGTCTGTGATCCTGATGTTGGTGAGCCTGATCCTGATGTCGGTGATCCTGATCCTGATGTCCATGATCCTGATGTCGGTGATCCTGATCCTGATGTCGGTGATTCTGATGTCGGTGATCCCGATCCTGATGTCGATGATCTTGTTATCAGTGATCTGGATGTTGGTTATCCTAATCGTGATGTCGGTGATCCTGATGTCGGTGATCCTGATACTGATGTTGCTGATCCTGATGTCAGTGACCCTGGTGTCAGTGATCCTGATCCTGTTGTCGGTGATCCTGATCCTCATGTCAGTGATCCTGATGTCGGTGATCCTGATGTCAGTGCTCCTGATGTCCGTGATCCTGATCCTGATGTCAGTGATCCTGATGTCGGTGATCCTGATCCTGATGTCGGTGATCCTGATCCTGATGTCGGTGATACTGATCCTGATGTCCATGATCCTGATGTTGGTGATCCTGATCTTGATGTCAGTGATCCTGATGTCAGTGATCCTGCTCCTGAAGTATGTGATCCTGTTGTTAGTGAGCCTCATCCTGATGTCAGTGATCCTGCTCCTGATGTCGGTGATCCTGATCCTGATGTCGGTGATCCTGATCCTGATGTCCATGATCCTGATGTCGGTGATCCTAATCCAGATTTGGTGATCCTGATGTCGGTGATCCTGATCCAGATATCAGTGATCCTGCTCCTGATGTCGGTGATCTTGATGTCGGTGATCCTGATAACGTTGTTCCTGATCCTGATGTCGGTGATCCTGATGTCAGTGATCCTGATCCTGATATCGGTGATTCTGCTCCTGATGCAAGTGACTTCATGTCGGTGATACTGATCCTGATGATGGTGATCCTGATTTCGCTGATCCTTATGTTGGTGATCCTGATGCTGATGTCAGTGATCCTGATGCCATTGATCCTGATGCTGCTGTCGTTGATCCTGATGTCAGTGATCCTGATGTCGGTGATCCTGATCCTGATGTCCATGATCCTGATGTCGGTGATCCTGATGTCAGTGATCCTGATCCTGATGTCAGTGATCCTGCTCCTGATGTCGGTGATCCTGGTGTTGGTGAGCCTGATCCTGATGTCGGTGATCCTGATCCTGATATCGGTGATCCTGATCCTGATGTCCATGATCCTGCTGTCAGTGATCCTGATCCTGATGTCTGTGATCCTGATGTCAGTGGTCCTGATGTCGGTAATCATGATCCTGATATCGGTGATCCTGATGACGGTGATCCTGATCCTGATGTCAGTGATCCTGCTCCTGATGCCGGTGATCCTGATGTCGGTGATCCTGATCCTGACGTTGGTGATCCTGATTTGAAGTCCACGATCCAGATGGCGGTGATCCTGATGTCGGTGATCGTGATCCTGATGTCAGTGATCCTGCTCCTGATGTCGGTGATCCTGGTGTTGGTGAGCCTGATCCTGATGTCGGTGATCCTGATCCTGATGTCGGTGAGCCTGATTCTGATGTCCATGATCCTGCAGTTGGTGATCTGATCATGATGTCTGTGATCCTAATGTTGGTGAGCCTGATCCTGATGTCGGTGATCCTGATCCTGATGTCCATGATCCTGATGTCGGTGATCCTGATCCTGATGTCGGTGATTCTGATGTCGGTGATCCCGATCCTGATGTCGATGATCTTGTTATCAGTGATCTGGATGTTGGTTATCCTAATCGTGATGTCGGTGATCCTGATGTCAGTGATCCTGATGTCAATGCTCCTGATGTCAGTGATCCTGATCCTGATGTCGGTGATTCTGATGTCGGTGATCCTGATCCTGATGTCGGTCATCCTGCTCCTGATGTCGGTGATCCTGATGTTGGTGAGCCTGATCCTGATGTCGGTGATCCTGATCCTGATGTCGGTGATCCTGATCCTGATGTCCATGATCCTGATGTTGGTGATCCTGATCTTGATGTCGGTGATCCTGATGTCGGTGATCCTGCTCCTGATGTATGTGATCCTGATGTTGGTGAGCCTGATCCTGATGTCAGTGATCCTGCTCCTGATGTCGGTGATCCTGATGTCGGTGATCCTGATCCTGATGTCGGTGATCCTGATCCTGATGTCAGTGATCTTGATGTCGATGATCCTGATATCGTTGTTCCTGATCCTGATGTCGGTGATCCTGATGTCAGTGATCCTGATCCTGATATCGGTGATTCTGCTCCTGATGTCAGTGACTTGATGTCGGTGATACTGATCCTGATGATGGTGATCCTGATTTCGGTGATCCTTATGTTGGTGATCCTGATGTCGGTGATCCTGATGCCATTGATCCTGATGCTGCTGTCATTGATCCTGATGTCAGTGTTCCTGCTTTCGGTGATTCTTATTCTGATGTCGGTGATCCTGATCCTGATGTTGGTGATCCTGATCCTGATATCGATGATCCTGATGTCGGTGATCCTGATCCTGATGAAGGTGATCCTGATGTCGGTGACCCTGATCCTGATGCCAGTGATCCTTATCCTGATGCCGGTGATTCTGATGTCGGTCACACTGATCCTGATGCCAGTGTTCCTTATCCTGATGCCGGTGATTCTGATGTCGGTGACCCTGATCCTGATGCCAGTGATCCTTATCCTGATGCCGGTGATCCTGATGTCAGTGACCCTGATCCTGATGTCAGTGTTCCTTATCCTGATGCCGGTGATTCTGATGTCTGTCACACTGATCCTGATGTCAGTGTTCCTGATCCTTATGTCGGTGATCCTGATGTCGGTGATCCTGATGTTGGTGATCTTGATCCTGATGGCGGTGATCCTGATCCTGATGTCGGTGATCCTGATATCAGTGTTCCTGATCATGATGTCGGTGATCCTGATGTTGGTGATCCTGATCCTGATGTCAGTGATTCTGCTCCTGATGTCAGTGACTTGATGTCGGTGATACTGATCCTGATGATGGTGATCCTGATTTCGGTGATCCTTATGTTGGTGATCCTGATGTCGGTGATCCTGATGCCATTGATCCTGATGCTGCTGTCATTGATCCTGATGTCAGTGATCCTGATGTCGGTGATCCTGATCCTGATGTTCGTGATCCAAATCCTGATGATACTGATGTCGGTGATCCTGATCCTTATGTCAGTGATCCTGATTCTGATCCTGATCCTGATGACAGTGATACAGATCCTAAAGATGGTGATCCTGATCCTGATGTCGGTAATCCTGATGTCGGTGATCCTGATCCTCATGCCGGTGATCCTGCTTTCGGTGATCCTTATTCTGATGTCAGTGATCCTGATCCTGATGTTGGTGATCCTGATCCTGATGTCGATGATCCTGATGTCGGTGATCCTGATCCTGATGAAGGTGATCCTGATGTCAGTGACCCTGATCCTGATGCCAGTGATCCTTATCCTGATGCCGGTGATTCTGATGTCGGTCACACTGATCCTGATGTCAGTGTTCCTGATCCTTATGTCGGTGATCCTGATGTCGGTGATCCTGATGTTGGTGATCTTGATCCTGATGGCGGTGATCCTGATCCTGATGTCGGTGATCCTGATATCAGTGTTCCTGATCATGATGTCGGTGATCCTGATGTTGGTGATCCTGATCCTGATGTCGGTGATCCTGATATCGGTGTTCCTGATCCTGATGTCGATGATCCTGATGTCGGTGGTCCTGATCCTGATATCGGCAATTCTGATCCTGATGGCAGTGATCTTGATGTCGGTGATCCTGATCCTGATGTCAGTGACCCTGATGTCGGTGATCCTGATATCAGTGGTCCTGATGTCGGTGATCCTGATCCTGATGTCGGTGATCCTGATGTCGGTTATCCTGATGTCAGTGGTCCTGATGTCGGTGATCCTGGTCCTGATGTCGGTGATCCTAATGTCGGTGATCCTGATCCTGATACCAGTGATACTGCTCCTGATGTTGGTGATCCTGATGTCGGTGATCCTGATCCTGATGTCCATGATCCTGATGTCGGTGATCCTGATCCTGATGTCGGTGATCCTGATGTCGGTGATCCTGATCCTGATGTCAGTGATCCTGCCCCTGATGTCAGTGATCCTGCTCCTGATGTCGGTGTTCCTGATGTTGGTGAGCCTGATCCAGATGTCGTTGATCCTGATCCAGATGTCGGTGATCCTGATCCTGATGTCCATGATCCTGATGTCGGTGATCCAGATCCTGATGTCAGTGATTCTGATGTCGGTGATCCTGATCCTGATGCCAGTGATCTTGCTTTCGGTGATCCTTATTCTGATGTCGGTGATCCTGATCCTGATGTTGGTGATCCTGAACCTGATGTCGATGATCCTGATGTCGGTGATCCTGATCCTGATGAAGGTGATCCTGATGTCGGTGAACCTGATCCTGATGCCAGTGATCCTTATCCTGATGTCGGTGATTCTGATGTTGGTCACACTGATCCTGATGTCAGTGTTCCTGATTCTTATGTCAGTGATCCTGATGGCGGTGATCCTGATCCTGATGTCGGTGATCCTGATATCAGTGTTCCTGATCATGATGTCGGTGATCCTGATGTTGGTGATCCTGATCCTGATGTCGGTGATCCTGATATCGGTGTTCCTGATCCTGATGTCGATGATCCTGATGTCGGTGGTCCTGATCCTGATATCGGCAATTCTGATCCTGATGGCAGTGATCTTGATGTCGGTGATCCTGATCCTGATGTCAGTGACCCTGATGTCGGTGATCCTGATATCAGTGGTCCTGATGTCGGTGATCCTGATCCTGATGTCGGTGATCCTGATGTCGGTTATCCTGATGTCAGTGGTCCTGATGTCGGTGATCCTGGTCCTGATGTCGGTGATCCTAATGTCGGTGATCCTGATCCTGATACCAGTGATACTGCTCCTGATGTTGGTGATCCTGATGTCGGTGATCCTGATCCTGATGTCCATGATCCTGATGTCGGTGATCCTGATCCTGATGTCGGTGATCCTGATGTCGGTGATCCTGATCCTGATGTCAGTGATCCTGCCCCTGATGTCAGTGATCCTGCTCCTGATGTCGGTGTTCCTGATGTTGGTGAGCCTGATCCAGATGTCGTTGATCCTGATCCAGATGTCGGTGATCCTGATCCTGATGTCCATGATCCTGATGTCGGTGATCCAGATCCTGATGTCAGTGATTCTGATGTCGGTGATCCTGATCCTGATGCCAGTGATCTTGCTTTCGGTGATCCTTATTCTGATGTCGGTGATCCTGATCCTGATGTTGGTGATCCTGAACCTGATGTCGATGATCCTGATGTCGGTGATCCTGATCCTGATGAAGGTGATCCTGATGTCGGTGAACCTGATCCTGATGCCAGTGATCCTTATCCTGATGTCGGTGATTCTGATGTTGGTCACACTGATCCTGATGTCAGTGTTCCTGATTCTTATGTCAGTGATCCTGATGTCGGTGATCCTGATCCTGATATCGGTGATTCTGATCCTGATGTCAGTGATCTTGATGTCGGTGATACTGATCCTGATTTCGGTGATCCTTATGTTGGTGAGCCTGATCCTGATGTTGGTGATCCTGATGCCGGTTATCCTGATCCTGCTGTTGTTGATCCTCATGTCAGTGATCCTGACGTCGGTGATCCTGATCCTGAAGTCAGTGATCCTGATCCTGATGTCGTTGATCCTGATCTGATGTCGGTGATCCTGATCCTGATGTCGGTGATCGTGATCCTGATGTCGGTGATCCTGATGTCGGTGCTCCTGATCCTTATGTCGGTGATCCTGATTCTGATCCTGTTTTCTGTGATCCTGATCCTGAAGCCGGTGATCCTGATCCTGATGTCGGTGATCCTGATGTCGGTCATTCTGATCCTGCTGTCGGTGATCCTGATGTCGGTGATCCTGATCCTGATGATGGTGATCCTGATGTCGGTGATCCTCATCCTGATGTTGGTGATCCTGATGTCAGTGAAACTGATCCTGATGTCGGTGATCCTGATCCTGATCTCCATGATCCTGATGTCGGTGATCCAGATCCTGATGTCGGTGATCCTGATGTCGGTGATCCTGATCCTGTTGTCAGTGATCCTGCTCCTGATGTCGGTGATCCTGATATCAGTGTTCCTGATCATGATGTCGGTGATCCTGATGTCGGTGATCTTGATCCTGAAGTCGGTGATCCTGATCCTGATGTCGGTGATCTTGATGTCGGTGATCTTGATCCTGATGTTGGTGATCCTGATCGTGATGTTGGTGATCCTGCTCCTGATATCGGTGATCCTGCTCCTGATGTTGGTGATCCTGATGTCGGTGATCCTAATCCTGATGTCGGTGATCCTGATCCTGAAGTCCATGATCCTGATATCGGTGTGCCTGATCCTGATGTCGGTGATCCTGATGTCGGTGATCCTGATCCTGATATCGGTGATTCTGATCCTGATGTCAGTGATCTTGATGTCGGTGATACTGATCCTGATTTCGGTGATCCTTATGTTGGTGAGCCTGATCCTGATGTTGGTGATCCTGATGCCGGTTATCCTGATCCTGCTGTTGTTGATCCTCATGTCAGTGATCCTGACGTCGGTGATCCTGATCCTGAAGTCAGTGATCCTGATCCTGATGTCGTTGATCCTGATCCTGATGTCGGTGATCCTGATCCTGATGTCGGTGATCCTGATCCTGATGTCGGTGATCCTGATGTCGGTGCTACTGATCCTTATGTCGGTGATCCTGATTCTGATTCTGTTTTCTGTGATCCTGATCCTGAAGCCGGTGATCCTGATCCTGATATCGGTGATCCTGATGTCGGTCATTCTGATCCTGCTGTCGGTGATCCTGATGTCGGTGATCCTGATCCTGATGATGGTGATCCTGATGTCGGTGATCCTCATCCTGATGTTGGTGATCCTGATCCTGATGTCTGTGATCCTGATGTTGGTGATCCTGATCCTGATGTTGGTGATCCTGATCCTGATGTCCAAGATTCTGATATCGTTGTTCCTGATCCTGATGTCGGTGATCCTGATGTCGGTGATCCTGATCCTGATATCGGTGATTCTGCTCCTGATGTCAGTGACTTGATGTCGGTGATACTGATCCTGAAGACGGTGATCCTGATTTTGGTGATCCTTATGTTGGTGTTCCTGATCCTGATGTCGGTGATCCTGATGCTGGTGTTCCTGATCCTGCTGTCGTTGATCCTGATGTCAGTGATCCTGATGTCGGTGATCCTGATTCTGAGGTCGGTGATCCTGATCCTGATGTCATTGATCCTGATCCTGATGTCGGTGATCCTGATCCTGATGTCGGTGCTCCTGATGTCGGTGCTCCTGACCCTTATGTCGGTGATCCTGATTTTGATCCTGATCCTGATGTCGGTAATCCTGATGTCGGTGATCCTGATCCTGATGCCGGTGATCCTGCTTTCGGTGATCCTTATCCTGATGTCAGTGATCCTGATGTCGGTGAGCCTGATCCTGATGACACTGATTCTGATGTCAATGATCCTGATCCTGATGTTGGTGATCCTGATGTCGATGATCCTGATGTCGGTGATCCTGATCCTGATGAAGGTGATCCTGATATCGGTGACCCTGATCCTGATGCCAGTGTTCCTGATGTCGGTGATCCTGATGTTGGTCACACTGATCCTGATGTCAGTGTTCCTGATCCTTATGTTGGTGATCCTGATGTCGGTGATCCTGATGTTGGTGATCTTGATCCTGATGGCGGTGATCCTGATATCGGTGTTCCTGATCTTGATGTCGGTGATCCTGATGTCTGTGATCCTGATGTCAGTGGTCCTGATGTCGGTGATCCTGATCCTGATGTCGGTGCTCCTGATGTTGGTGATCCTGATGTCAGTGATCCTGATGTCGGTGCTCCTGATCCTGATGTCGGTGATACTGATGTCGGTGATCCTGATCCTGATATCAGTGATCCTGCTCCTGATGTTGGTGATCCTGATGTCGGTGATCCTGATCCTGATCTCCATGATCCTGATGTCGGTGATCCAGATCCTGATGTCAGTGATCCTGATCCTGATGTCAGTGATCCTGCTCCTGATGTCGGTGATCCTGATGTTGGTGAGCTTGTTCCTGATGTCAATGATCCTGCTCCTGATGTTGGTGATCCTGATGTCGGTGATCCTGATCCTGATGTCGGTGATCTTAATCCAGATGTCGGTGATCTTGATGTCGGTGATCTTGATCCTGATGTTGGTGATCCTGATTATGATGTTGGTGATCCTGCTCCTGATATCGGTGATCCTGCTCCTGATGTTGGTGATCCTGATGTCGGTGATCCTGATCCTGATGTCGGTGATCCTGATCCTGAAGTCCATGATCCTGATATCGGTGTGCCTGATCCTGATGTCGGTGATCCTGATGTCGGTGATCCTGGTCCTGATATCGGTGATTCTGATCCTGATGTCAGTGATCTTGATGTCGGTGATACTGATCCTGATTTCGGTGATCCTTATGTTGGTGAGCCTGATCCTGATGTTGGTGATCCTGATGCCGGTTATCCTGATCCTGCTGTTGTTGATCCTCATGTCAGTGATCCTGACGTCGGTGATCCTGATCCTGAAGTCAGTGATCCTGATCCTGATGTCGTTGATCCTGATCCTGATGTCGGTGATCCGGATCCTGATGTCGGTGATCCTGATGTCGGTGCTCCTGATCCTTATGTCGGTGATCCTGATTCTGATCCTGTTATCTGTGATCCTGATCCTGAAGCCGGTGATCCTGATCCTGATGTCGGTGATCCTGATGTTGGTCATTCTGATCCTGCTGTCGGTGATCCTGATGTCGGTGATCCTGATCCTGATGATGGTGATCCTGATGTCGGTGATCCTCATCCTGATGTTGCTGATCCTGATCCTGATGTCTGTGATCCTGATGTTGGTGATCCTGATCCTGATGTTGGTGATCCTGATCCTGATGTCCAAGATTCTGATATCGTTGTTCCTGATCCTGATGTCGGTGATCCTGATGTCGGTGATCCTGATCCTGATATCGGTGATTCTGATGTCGGTGATCCTGATCCTGATGTCGGTGATCCTGATCCTGAAGTCCATGATCCTGATATCGGTGTGCCTGATCCTGATGTCGGTGATCCTGATGTCGGTGATCCTGATCCTGATATCGGTGATTCTGATCCTGATGTCAGTGATCTTGATGTCGGTGATACTGATCCTGATTTCAGTGATTCTTATGTTGGTGAGCCTGATCCTGATGTTGGTGATCCTGATGCCGGTTATCCTGATCCTGCTGTTGTTGATCCTCATGTCAGTGATCCTGACATCGGTGATCCTGATCCTGAAGTCAGTGATCCTGATCCTGATGTCGTTGATCCTGATCCTGATGTCGGTGATCCTGATCCTGATGTCGGTGATCCTGATCCTGATGTCGGTGCTCCTGATCCTTATGTCGGTGATCCTGATTCTGATCCTGTTTTCTGTGATCCTGATCCTGAAGCCGGTGATCCTGATCCTGATGTCGGTGATCCTGATGTCGGTCATTCTGATCCTGCTGTCGGTGAACCTGATGTCGGTGATCCTGATCCTGATGATGGTGATCCTGATGTCGGTGATCCTCATCCTGATGTTGGTGATCCTGATCCTGATGTCTGTGATCCTGATGTTGGTGATCCTGATCCTGATGTTGGTGATCCTGATCCTGATGTCTGTGATCCTGATGTTGGTGATCCTGATCCTGATATCGGTGATTCTGCTCCTGATGTCAGTGACTTGATGTCGGTGATACTGATCCTGATGACGGTGATCCTGATTTTGGTGATCCTTATGTTGGTGTTCCTGATCCTGATGTCGGTGATCCTGATGCTGGTGTTCCTGATCCTGCTGTCGTTGATTCTGATGTCAGTGATCCTGATGTCAGTGATCCTGATTCTGAAGTCGGTGATCCTGATCCTGATGTCATTGATCCTGATCCTGATGTCGGTGATCCTGATCCTGATGTCGGTGCTCCTGATGTCGGTGCTCCTGACCCTTATGTCGGTGATGCTGATTTTGATCCTGATCCTGATGTCGGTAATCCTGATGTCGGTGATCCTGATCCTGATGCCGGTGATCCTGCTTTCGGTGATCCTTATCCTGATGTCGGTGATCCTGATGTCGGTGAGCCTGATCCTGCTGATACTGATTCTGATGCCAATGATCCTGATCCTGATGTTGGTGATCCTGATGTCGATGATCCTGATGTCGGCGATCCTGATCCTGATGAAGGTGATCCTGATATCGGTGACCCTGATCCTGATGCCAGTGATCCTGATGTCGGTGATCCTGATGTCGGTCACACAGATCCTGATGTCAGTGTTCCTGATCCTTATGTTGGTGATTCTGATGTCGGTGATCCTGATGCTGGTGATCTTGATCCTGATGGCGGTGATCCTGATCCTGATGTCGGTGATCCTGATATCGGTGTTCCTGATCTTGATGTCGGTGATCCTGATGTCTGTGATCCTGATCTCAGTGGTCCTGATGTCGGTGATCCTGATCCTGATGTCGGTGCTCCTGATGTTGGTGATCCTGATGTCAGTGATCCCGATCCTGATGTCGGTGATCCTGATCCTGATATCGGTGATCCTGATCCTGATGTCCCTGATCCTGCTGTCAGTGATCCTGATCCTGATGTCTGTGATCCTGATGTCAGTGGTCCTGATGTCGGTAATCATGATCCTGATATCGGTGATCCTGATGACGGTGATCCTGATCCTGATGTCAGTGATCCTGCTCCTGATGCCGGTGATCCTGATGTTGGTGATCCTGATCCTGACGTTGGTGATCCTGATTTGAAGTCCACGATCCAGATGGCGGTGATCCTGATGTCGGTGATCGTGATCCTGATGTCAGTGATCCTGCTCCTGATGTCGGTGATCCTGGTGTTGGTGAGCCTGATCCTGATGTCGGTGATCCTGATCCTGATGTCGGTGAGCCTGATTCTGATGTCCATGATCCTGCAGTTGGTGATCTGATCATGATGTCTGTGATCCTGATGTTGGTGAGCCTGATCCTGATGTCGGTGATCCTGATCCTGATGTCCATGATCCTGATGTCGGTGATCCTGATCCTGATGTCGGTGATTCTGATGTCGGTGATCCCGATCCTGATGTCGATGATCTTGTTATCAGTGATCTGGATGTTGGTTATCCTAATCGTGATGTCGGTGATCCTGATGTCAGTGATCCTGATGTCAATGCTCCTGATGTCAGTGATCCTGATCCTGATGTCGGTGATTCTGATGTCGGTGATCCTGATCCTGATGTCGGTCATCCTGCTCCTGATGTCGGTGATCCTGATGTTGGTGAGCCTGATCCTGATGTCGGTGATCCTGATCCTGATGTCGGTGATCCTGATCCTGATGTCCATGATCCTGATGTTGGTGATCCTGATCTTGATGTCGGTGATCCTGATGTCGGTGATCCTGCTCCTGATGTATGTGATCCTGATGTTGGTGAGCCTGATCCTGATGTCAGTGATCCTGCTCCTGATGTCGGTGATCCTGATGTCGGTGATCCTGATCCTGATGTCGGTGATCCTGATCCTGATGTCAGTGATCTTGATGTCGATGATCCTGATATCGTTGTTCCTGATCCTGATGTCGGTGATCCTGATGTCAGTGATCCTGATCCTGATATCGGTGATTCTGCTCCTGATGTCAGTGACTTGATGTCGGTGATACTGATCCTGATGATGGTGATCCTGATTTCGGTGATCCTTATGTTGGTGATCCTGATGTCGGTGATCCTGATGCCATTGATCCTGATGCTGCTGTCATTGATCCTGATGTCAGTGTTCCTGCTTTCGGTGATCCTTATTCTGATGTCGGTGATCCTGATCCTGATGTTGGTGATCCTGATCCTGATGTCGATGATCCTGATGTCGGTGATCCTGATCCTGATGAAGGTGATCCTGATGTCGGTGACCCTGATCCTGATGCCAGTGATCCTTATCCTGATGCCGGTGATTCTGATGTCGGTCACACTGATCCTGATGTCAGTGTTCCTTATCCTGATGCCGGTGATTCTGATGTCTGTCACACTGATCCTGATGTCAGTGTTCCTGATCCTTATGTCGGTGATCCTGATGTCAGTGATCCTGATGTTGGTGATCTTGATCCTGATGGCGGTGATCCTGATCCTGATGTCGGTGATCCTGATATCAGTGTTCCTGATCATGATGTCGGTGATCCTGATGTTGGTGATCCTGATCCTGATGTCAGTGATTCTGCTCCTGATGTCAGTGACTTGATGTCGGTGATACTGATCCTGATGATGGTGATCCTGATTTCGGTGATCCTTATGTTGGTGATCCTGATGTTGGTGATCCTGATGCCATTGATCCTGATGCTGCTGTCATTGATCCTGATGTCAGTGATCCTGATGTCGGTGATCCTGATCCTGATGTTCGTGATCCTGATCCTGATGATACTGATGTCGGTGATCCTGATCCTTATGTCAGTGATCCTGATTCTGATCCTGATCCTGATGACAGTGATACAGATCCTAAAGATGGTGATCCTGATCCTGATGTCGGTAATCCTGATGTCGGTGATCCTGATCCTCATGCCGGTGATCCTGCTTTCGGTGATCCTTATTCTGATGTCAGTGATCCTGATCCTGATGTTGGTGATCCTGATCCTGATGTCGATGATCATGATGTCGGTGATCCTGATCCTGATGAAGGTGATCCTGATGTCAGTGACCCTGATCCTGATGCCAGTGATCCTTATCCTGATGCCGGTGATTCTGATGTCGGTCACACTGATCCTGATGTCAGTGTTCCTGATCCTTATGTCGGTGATCCTGATGTCGGTGATCCTGATGTTGGTGATCTTGATCCTGATGGCGGTGATCCTGATCCTGATGTTGGTGATCCTGATATCAGTGTTCCTGATCATGATGTCGGTGATCCTGATGTTGGTGATCCTGATCCTGATGTCGGTGATCCTGATCCTGATGTCGGTGATCCTGATATCGGTGTTCCTGATCCTGATGTCGATGATCCTGATGTCGGTGGTCCTGATCCTGATATCGGCAATTCTGATCCTGATGGCAGTGATCTTGATGTCGGTGATCCTGATCCTGATGTCAGTGACCCTGATGTCGGTGATCCTGATATCAGTGGTCCTGATGTCGGTGATCCTGATCCTGATGTCGGTGATCCTGATGTCGGTGATCCTGATGTCAGTGGTCCTGATGTCGGTGATCCTGGTCCTGATGTCGGTGATCCTAATGTCGGTGATCCTGATCCTGATACCAGTGATACTGCTCCTGATGTTGGTGATCCTGATGTCGGTGATCCTGATCCTGATGTCGGTGATCCTGATGTCCATGATCCTGATGTCGGTGATCCTGATCCTGATGTCGGTGATCCTGATGTCGGTGATCCTGATCCTGATGTCAGTGATCCTGCCCCTGATGTCAGTGATCCTGCTCCTGATGTCAGTGTTCCTGATGTTGGTGAGCCTGATCCAGATGTCGTTGATCCTGATCCAGATGTCGGTGATCCTGATCCTGATGTCCATGATCCTGATGTCGGTGATCCAGATCCTGATGTCAGTGATTCTGATGTCGGTGATCCTGATCCTGATGCCAGTGATCCTGCTTTCGGTGATCCATATTCTGATGTCGGTGATCCTGATCCTGATGTTGGTGATCCTGAACCTGATGTCGATGATCCTGATGTCGGTGATCCTGATCCTGATGAAGGTGATCCTGATGTCGGTGAACCTGATCCTGATGCCAGTGATCCTTATCCTGATGTCGGTGATTCTGATGTTGGTCACACTGATCCTGATGTCAGTGTTCCTGATTCTTACGTCAGTGATCCTGATGTCGGTGATCCTGATCCTGATATCGGTGATTCTGATCCTGATGTCAGTGATCTTGATGTCAGTGATACTGATCCTGATTTCGGTGATCCTTATGTTGGTGAGCCTGATCCTGATGTTGGTGATCCTGATGCCGGTTATCCTGATCCTGCTGTTGTTGATCCTCATGTCAGTGATCCTGACGTTGGTGATCCTGATCCTGAAGTCAGTGATCCTGATCCTGCTGTCGTTGATCCTGATCCTGATGTCGGTGATCCTGATCCTGATGTCGGTGATCGTGATCCTGATGTCGGTGATCCTGATATCGGTGCTCCTGATCCTTATGTCGGTGATCCTGATTTTGATCCTGTTTTCTGTGATCCTGATCCTGAAGCCGGTGATCCTGATCCTGATGTCGGTGATCCTGATGTCGGTCATTCTGATCCTGCTGTCGGTGATCCTGATGTCGGTGATCCTGATCCTGATGATGGTGATCCTGATGTCGGTGATCCTCATCCTGATGTTGGTGATCCTGATGTCAGTGAAACTGATCCTGATGTCGGTGATCCTGATCCTGATCTCCATGATCCTGATGTCGGTGATCCAGATCCTGATGTCGGTGATCCTGATGTCGGTGATCCTGATCCTGTTGTCAGTGATCCTGCTCCTGATGTCGGTGATCCTGATATCAGTGTTCCTGATCATGATGTCGGTGATCCTGATGTCGGTGATCTTGATCCTGAAGTCGGTGATCCTGATCCTGCTGTCGGTGATCTTGATGTCGGTGATCTTGATCCTGATGTTGGTGATCCTGATCGTGATGTTGGTGATCCTGCTCCTGATATCGGTGATCCTGCTCCTGATGTTGGTGATCCTGATGTCGGTGATCCTAATCCTGATGTCGGTGATCCTGATCCTGAAGTCCATGATCCTGATATCGGTGTGCCTGATCCTGATGTCGGTGATCCTGATGTCGGTGATCCTGATCCTGATATCGGTGATTCTGATCCTGATGTCAGTGATCTTGATGTCGGTGATACTGATCCTGATTTCGGTGATCCTTATGTTGGTGAGCCTGATCCTGATGTTGGTGATCCTGATGCCGGTTATCCTGATCCTGCTGTTGTTGATCCTCATGTCAGTGATCCTGACGTCGGTGATCCTGATCCTGAAGTCAGTGATCCTGATCCTGATGTTGTTGATCCTGATCCTGATGTCGGTGATCCTGATCCTGATGTCGGTGATCCTGATCCTGATGTCGGTGATCCTGATGTCGGTGCTACTGATCCTTATGTCGGTGTTCCTGATTCTGATTCTGTTTTCTGTGATCCTGATCCTGAAGCCAGTGATCCTGATCCTGATGTCAGTGATCCTGATGTCGGTCATTCTGATCCTGCTGTCGGTGATCCTGATGTCGGTGATCCTGATCCTGATGATGGTGATCCTGATGTCGGTGATCCTCGTCCTGATGTTGGTGATCCTGATCCTGATGTCTGTGATCCTGATGTTGGTGATCATGATCCTGATGTTGGTGATCCTGATCCTGATGTCCAAGATTCTGATATCGTTGTTCCTGATCCTGATGTCGGTGATCCTGATGTCGGTGATCCTGATCCTGATATCGGTGATTCTGCTCCTGATGTCAGTGACTTGATGTCGGTGATACTGATCCTGAAGACGGTGATCCTGATTTTGGTGATCCTTATGTTGGTGTTCCTGATCCTGATGTCGGTGATCCTGATGCTGGTGTTCCTGATCCTGCTGTCGTTGATCCTGATGTCGGTGATCCTGATTCTGAGGTCGGTGATCCTGATCCTGATGTCATTGATCCTGATCCTGATGTCGGTGATCCTGATCCTGATGTCGGTGCTCCTGATGTCGGTGCTCCTGACCCTTATGTCGGTGATCCTGATTTTGATCCTGATCCTGATGTCGGTAATCCTGATGTCAGTGATCCTGATCCTGATGCCGGTGATCCTGCTTTCGGTGATCCTTATCCTGATGTCAGTGATCCTGATGTCGGTGAGCCTGATCCTGATGACACTGATTCTGATGTCAATGATCCTGATCCTGATGTTGGTGATCCTGATGTCGATGATCCTGATGTCGGTGATCCTGATCCTGATGAAGGTGATCCTGATATCGGTGACCCTGATCCTGATGCCAGTGTTCCTGATGTCGGTGATCCTGATGTTGGTCACACTGATCCTGATGTCAGTGTTCCTGATCCTTATGTTGGTGATCCTGATGTCGGTGATCCTGATGTTGGTGATCTTGATCCTGATGGCGGTGATCCTGATATCGGTGTTCCTGATCTTGATGTCGGTGATCCTGATGTCTGTGATCCTGATGTCAGTGGTCCTGATGTCGGTGATCCTGATCCTGATGTCGGTGCTCCTGATGTTGGTGATCCTGATGTCAGTGATCCTGATGTCGGTGCTCCTGATCCTGATGTCGGTGATACTGATGTCGGTGATCCTGATCCTGATATCAGTGATCCTGCTCCTGATGTTGGTGATCCTGATGTCGGTGAACCTGATCCTGATGTCAGTGATCCTGATCCTGATCTCCATGATCCTGATGTCGGTGATCCAGATCCTGATGTCAGTGATCCTGATCCTGATGTCAGTGATCCTGCTCCTGATGTCGGTGATCCTGATGTTGGTGAGCTTGTTCCTGATGTCAATGATCCTGCTCCTGATGTCGGTGATCCTGATGTCGGTGATCCTGATCCTGATGTCGGTGATCTTAATCCAGATGTCGGTGATCTTGATGTCGGTGATCTTGATCCTGATGTTGGTGATCCTGATTATGATGTTGGTGATCCTGCTCCTGATATCGGTGATCCTGCTCCTGATGTTGGTGATCCTGATGTCGGTGATCCTGATCCTGATGTCGGTGATCCTGATCCTGAAGTCCATGATCCTGATATCGGTGTGCCTGATCCTGATGTCGGTGATCCTGATGTCGGTGATCCTGGTCCTGATATCGGTGATTCTGATCCTGATGTCAGTGATCTTGATGTCGGTGATACTGATCCTGATTTCGGTGATCCTTATGTTGGTGAGCCTGATCCTGATGTTGGTGATCCTGATGCCGGTTATCCTGATCCTGCTGTTGTTGATCCTCATGTCAGTGATCCTGACGTCGGTGATACTGATCCTGAAGTCAGTGATCCTGATCCTGATGTCGTTGATCCTGATCCTGATGTCGGTGATCCGGATCCTGATGTCGGTGATCCTGATGTCGGTGCTCCTGATCCTTATGTCGGTGATCCTGATTCTGATCCTGTTATCTGTGATCCTGATCCTGAAGCCGGTGATCCTGATCCTGATGTCGGTGATCCTGATGTTGGTCATTCTGATCCTGCTGTCGGTGATCCTGATGTCGGTGATCCTGATCCTGATGATGGTGATCCTGATGTCGGTGATCCTCATCCTGATGTTGCTGATCCTGATCCTGATGTCTGTGATCCTGATGTTGGTGATCCTGATCCTGATGTTGGTGATCCTGATCCTGATGTCCAAGATTCTGATATCGTTGTTCCTGATCCTGATGTCGGTGATCCTGATGTCGGTGATCCTGATCCTGATATCGGTGATTCTGATGTCGGTGATCCTGATCCTGATGTCGGTGATCCTGATCCTGAAGTCCATGATCCTGATATCGGTGTGCCTGATCCTGATGTCGGTGATCCTGATGTCGGTGATCCTGATCCTGATATCGGTGATTCTGATCCTGATGTCAGTGATCTTGATGTCGGTGATACTGATCCTGATTTCAGTGATCCTTATGTTGGTGAGCCTGATCCTGATGTTGGTGATCCTGATGCCGGTTATCCTGATCCTGCTGTTGTTGATCCTCATGTCAGTGATCCTGACATCGGTGATCCTAATCCTGAAGTCAGTGATCCTGATCCTGATGTCGTTGATCCTGATCCTGATGTCGGTGATCCTGATCCTGATGTCGGTGATCCTGATCCTGATGTCGGTGATCCTGATGTCGGTGCTCCTGATCCTTATGTCGGTGATCCTGATTCTGATCCTGTTTTCTGTGATCCTGATCCTGAAGCCGGTGATCCTGATCCTGATGTCGGTGATCCTGATGTCGGTCATTCTGATCCTGCTGTCGGTGATCCTGATGTCGGTGATCCTGATCCTGATGATGGTGATCCTGATGTCGGTGATCCTCATCCTGATGTTGGTGATCCTGATCCTGATGTCTGTGATCCTGATGTTGGTGATCCTGATCCTGATGTTGGTGATCCTGATCCTGATGTCTGTGATCCTGATGTTGGTGATCCTGATCCTGATGTTGGTGATCCTGATCCTGATGTCCAAGATTCTGATATCGTTGTTCCTGATCCTGATGTCGGTGATCCTGATGTCGGTGATCCTGATCCTGATATCGGTGATTCTGCTCCTGATGTCAGTGACTTGATGTCGGTGATACTGATCCTGATGACGGTGATCCTGATTTTGGTGATCCTTATGTTGGTGTTCCTGTTCCTGATGTCGGTGATCCTGATGCTGGTGTTCCTGATCCTGCTGTCGTTGATTCTGATGTCAGTGATCCTGATGTCAGTGATCCTGATTCTGAAGTCGGTGATCCTGATCCTGATGTCATTGATCCTGATCCTGATGTCGGTGATCCTGATCCTGATGTCGGTGCTCCTGATGTCGGTGCTCCTGACCCTTATGTCGGTGATCCTGATTTTGATCCTGATCCTGATGTCGGTAATCCTGATGTCGGTGATCCTGATCCTGATGCCGGTGATCCTGCTTTCGGTGATCCTTATCCTGATGTCGGTGATCCTGATGTCGGTGAGCCTGATCCTGCTGATACTGATTCTGATGCCAATGATCCTGATCCTGATGTTGGTGATCCTGATGTCGATGATCCTGATGTCGGCGATCCTGATCCTGATGAAGGTGATCCTGATATCGGTGACCCTGATCCTGATGCCAGTGATCCTGATGTTGGTGATCCTGATGTCGGTCACACAGATCCTGATGTCAGTGTTCCTGATCCTTATGTTGGTGATTCTGATGACGGTGATCCTGATGTTGGTGATCTTGATCCTGATGGCGGTGATCCTGATCCTGATGTCGGTGATCCTGATATCGGTGTTCCTGATCTTGATGTCGGTGATCCTGATGTCTGTGATCCTGATCTCAGTGGTCCTGATGTCGGTGATCCTGATCCTGATGTCGGTGCTCCTGATGTTCGTGATCCTGATGTCAGTGATCCTGATGTCGGTGCTCCTGATCCTGATGTCGGTGATACTGATGTCGGTGATCCTGATCCTGATGTCAGTGATCCTGCTCCTGATGTCGGTGATCCTGATGTCGGTGATCCTGATCCTGATGTCGGTGATCCTGATCCTGATGTCCATGATCCTGATGTCGGTGATCTTAATCCAGATGTCGGTGATCCTGATCCAGATATCAGTGATCCTGCTCCTGATGTCGGTGATCCTGGTGTTGGTGAGTCTAATCCCGATGTCGGTGATCCTGATCCTGATGTCCATGATCCTGATGCTGGTGATCCTGATCCTGATGTCGGTGATTCTGATGTCGGTGATCCAGATCCTGATGTTAATGATCTTAATATCAATGATCCTGATGTCGGTGATCCTGATACTGATGTCGGTGATCCTGATCTTGATGTCCATGATCCTGATGCTGGTGATCCTGATCCTGATGTCGGTGATTCTGATGTCGGTGATCCTGATCCTCATGTTGATGATCTTGATATCAATGATCATGATGTCGGTGGTCCTAATCGTGATGTCGGTGATCCTGATGTCGGTGATCCTGATGTCAGTGCTCCTGATGTCAGTGATCCTGATCCTGATGTCGGCGATCTTGATGTCAGTGATCCTGATTCTGATGTCGGTGATCCTGATCCTGATGTCGGTGATGCTGATCCTGATGTCCATGATCCTGATGTTGGTGATCCTGATCCTGATGTCGGTGATCCTGATGTTGGTGATGCTGCTCCTGATGTCTGTGATCCTGATGTTGGTGAGCCTGATCCTGATGACGGTGATCCTGATCCTGATGTCAGTGATCCTGATCCTGATGTCCATGATCCTGTTGTCAGTGATCCTGATCCTGATGTCAGTGATCCTGAGATCCGTGTTCCTAATCCTGATGCCGGTGCTCCTGCTGTCGGCGATCCTTATCCTGATGTCGGTGATCCTGATGTTGGTGCTCCTGATCCTGATGTCGGTGATCCTGATATCGGTGTTTCTGATCCTGATGTCGATGATCCTGATGTCGGAGGTCCTGATCCTGATATCGGCAATTCTGATCCTGATGTCAGTGATCTTGATGTCGGTGATCCTGATCCTGATGTCGGTGACCCTGATGTCGGTGATCCTAATATCAGTGGTCCTGATGTCGGTGATCCTGATCCTGATGTCGGTGACCCTGATGTCGGTGATCCTAATATCAGTGGTCCTGATGTCGGTGATCCTGATCCTGATGTTGGTGATCCTGATGTCGGTGATCCTGATGTCAGTGGTCCTGATGTCGGTGATCCTGATCCTGATGTCGGTGATCCTAATGTCGGTGATCCTGATCCTGATATCAGTGATCCTGCTCCTGATGTTGGTGATCCTGATGTCAGTGATCCTGCTCCTGATGTCGGTGTTCCTGATGTTAGTGAGCCTGATCCTGATGTTAGTGAGCCTGATCCAGATGTCGTTGATCCTGATCCTGATGTCGGTGATCCTGATCCTGATATTGGTAATTCTGAAACTGATGTCGATGATCTTGATATCGGTGATCCTGATGTCGGTGATCCTGATCTTGATGTCGGTGATCCTGATGTCGGTGATCCTGATGTAAGAAGTCCTGATGTCGGTGATCCTGATCCTGATGTTGGTGACCCTGATGTCGGTGATCCTGCTCCAGATGTCTGTGATCATGATGTTGGTGAACCTGATCCTGATGACGGTGATCCTGATCCTGATGTCAGTGATCCTGATCCTGATGTCCATGATCCTGTTGTCAGTGATCCTGTTCCTGATGTCAGTGATCCTGAGATCCGTGTTCCTGATCCTGATGCTGGTGCTCCTGCTGTCGGCGATCCTTATCCTGATGTCGGTGATCCTGATATTGGTGTTCCTGATCCTGATGTCGATGATCCTGATGTCGGTGGTCCTGATCCTGATATCGGTAATTCTGAGCCTGATGTCAGTGATCTTGATGTCGGTGATCCTGATCCTGTTGTCAGTGATCCTGTTCCTGATGTCAGTGATCCTGAGATCCGTGTTCCTGATCCTGATGCTGGTGCTCCTGCTGTCGGCGATCCTTATCCTGATGTCGGTGATCCTGATATTGGTGTTCCTGATCCTGATGTCGATGATCCTGATGTCGGTGGTCCTGATCCTGATATCGGTAATTCTGATCCTGATGTCAGTGATCTTGATGTCGGTGATCCTGATCCTGATGTCGGTGATCCTGATGTCGGTGATCCTGATATCAGTGGTCCTGATGTCGGTGATCCTGATCCTGATGTCGGTGATCCTGATGTCGGTGATCCTGATATTGGTGTTCCTGATCCTGATGTCGATGATCCTGATGTCAGTGGTCCTGATCCTGATATCGGTAGTTCTGATCCTGATGTCAGTGATCTTGATGTCGGTGATCCTGATCCTGATGTTTGTGATCCTGATGTCGGTGATCCTGATATCAGTGGTCCTGATGTCAGTGATCCTGATCCTGATGTCGGTGATCCTGATGTCGGTGATCCTGATGTCACTGGTCCTGATGTCGGTGATCCTGATCCTGATGTCGGTGATCCTAATGTCGGTGATCCTGATCCTGATATCAGTGATTATGCTCCTGACGTTGGTGATCCTGATGTCGGTGATCCTGATCCTGATGTCGGTGATCCTGATCCTGATGGCCATGATGCTGATGTCAATGATCCTGATCCTGATGTCGGTGATCCTGATGTCGGTGATCCTGATCCTGATGTCAGTGATCCTGCCCCTGATGTCGGTGATCCTGATGTTGGTGAGCCTGATCCTGATGTCGGTGATCCTGATGTCGGTGATCCTGATGTAAGAAGTCCTGATGTCGGTGATCCTGATCCTGATGTTGGTGACCCTGATGTCGGTGATCCAGATCCTGATGTCAGTGATCCTGATCCTGATGTCAGTGATCCTGCTCCTGATGTCGGTGATCCTGATGTTGGTGAGCTTGTTCCTGATGTCAATGATCCTGCTCCTGATGTCGGTGATCCTGATGTCGGTGATCCTGATCCTGATGTCGGTGATCTTAATCCAGATGTCGGTGATCTTGATGTCGGTGATCTTGATCCTGATGTTGGTGATCCTGATTATGATGTTGGTGATCCTGCTCCTGATATCGGTGATCCTGCTCCTGATGTTGGTGATCCTGATGTCGGTGATCCTGATCCTGATGTCGGTGATCCTGATCCTGAAGTCCATGATCCTGATATCGGTGTGCCTGATCCTGATGTCGGTGATCCTGATGTCGGTGATCCTGGTCCTGATATCGGTGATTCTGATCCTGATGTCAGTGATCTTGATGTCGGTGATACTGATCCTGATTTCGGTGATCCTTATGTTGGTGAGCCTGATCCTGATGTTGGTGATCCTGATGCCGGTTATCCTGATCCTGCTGTTGTTGATCCTCATGTCAGTGATCCTGACGTCGGTGATCCTGATCCTGAAGTCAGTGATCCTGATCCTGATGTCGTTGATCCTGATCCTGATGTCGGTGATCCGGATCCTGATGTCGGTGATCCTGATGTCGGTGCTCCTGATCCTTATGTCGGTGATCCTGATTCTGATCTTGTTATCTGTGATCCTGATCCTGAAGCCGGTGATCCTGATCCTGATGTCGGTGATCCTGATGTCGGTCATTCTGATCCTGCTGTCGGTGATCCTGATGTCGGTGATCCTGATCCTGATGATGGTGATCCTGATGTCGGTGATCCTCATCCTGATGTTGCTGATCCTGATCCTGATGTCTGTGATCCTGATGTTGGTGATCCTGATCCTGATGTTGGTGATCCTGATCCTGATGTCCAAGATTCTGATATCGTTGTTCCTGATCCTGATGTCGGTGATCCTGATGTCGGTGATCCTGATCCTGATATCGGTGATTCTGATGTCGGTGATCCTGATCCTGATGTCGGTGATCCTGATCCTGAAGTCCATGATCCTGATATCGGTGTGCCTGATCCTGATGTCGGTGATCCTGATGTCGGTGATCCTGATCCTGATATCGGTGATTCTGATCCTGATGTCAGTGATCTTGATGTCGGTGATACTGATCCTGATTTCAGTGATCCTTATGTTGGTGAGCCTGATCCTGATGTTGGTGATCCTGATGCCGGTTATCCTGATCCTGCTGTTGTTGATCCTCATGTCAGTGATCCTGACATCGGTGATCCTCATCCTGAAGTCAGTGATCCTGATCCTGATGTCGTTGATCCTGATCCTGATGTCGGTGATCCTGATCCTGATGTCGGTGATCCTGATCCTGATGTCGGTGATCCTGATGTCGGTGCTCCTGATCCTTATGTCGGTGATCCTGATTCTGATCCTGTTTTCTGTGATCCTGATCCTGAAGCCGGTGATCCTGATCCTGATGTCGGTGATCCTGATGTCGGTCATTCTGATCCTGCTGTCGGTGATCCTGATGTCGGTGATCCTGATCCTGATGATGGTGATCCTGATGTCGGTGATCCTCATCCTGATGTTGGTGATCCTGATCCTGATGTCTGTGATCCTGATGTTGGTGATCCTGATCCTGATGTTGGTGATCCTGATCCTGATATCTGTGATCCTGATGTTGGTGATCCTGATCCTGATGTTGGTGATCCTGATCCTGATGTCCAAGATTCTGATATCGTTGTTCCTGATCCTGATGTCGGTGATCCTGATGTCGGTGATCCTGATCCTGATATCGGTGATTCTGCTCCTGATGTCAGTGACTTGATGTCGGTGATACTGATCCTGATGACGGTGATCCTGATTTTGGTGATCCTTATGTTGGTGTTCCTGTTCCTGATGTCGGTGATCCTGATGCTGGTGTTCCTGATCCTGCTGTCGTTGATTCTGATGTCAGTGATCCTGATGTCAGTGATCCTGATTCTGAAGTCGGTGATCCTGATCCTGATGTCATTGATCCTGATCCTGATGTCGGTGATCCTGATCCTGATGTCGGTGCTCCTGATGTCGGTGCTCCTGACCCTTATGTCGGTGATCCTGATTTTGATCCTGATCCTGATGTCGGTAATCCTGATGTCGGTGATCCTGATCCTGATGCCAGTGATCCTGCTTTCGGTGATCCTTATCCTGATGTCGGTGATCCTGATGTCGGTGAGCCTGATCCTGCTGATACTGATTCTGATGCCAATGATCCTGATCCTGATGTTGGTGATCCTGATGTCGATGATCCTGATGTCGGCGATCCTGATCCTGATGAAGGTGATCCTGATATCGGTGACCCTGATCCTGATGCCAGTGATCCTGATGTCGGTGATCCTGATGTCGGTCACACAGATCCTGATGTCAGTGTTCCTGATCCTTATGTTGGTGATTCTGATGACGGTAATCCTGATGTTGGTGATCTTGATCCTGATGGCGGTGATCCTGATCCTGATGTCGGTGATCCTGATATCGGTGTTCCTGATCTTGATGTCGGTGATCCTGATGTCTGTGATCCTGATCTCAGTGGTCCTGATGTCGGTGATCCTGATCCTGATGTCGGTGCTCCTGATGTTCGTGATCCTGATGTCAGTGATCCTGATGTCGGTGCTCCTGATCCTGATGTCGGTGATACTGATGTCGGTGATCCTGATCCTGATGTCAGTGATCCTGCTCCTGATGTCGGTGATCCTGATGTCGGTGATCCTGATCCTGATGTCGGTGATCCTGATCCTGATGTCCATGATCCTGATGTCGGTGATCTTAATCCAGATGTCGGTGATCCTGATGTCGGTGATCCTGATCCAGATATCAGTGATCCTGCTCCTGATGTCGGTGATCCTGGTGTTGGTGAGTCTAATCCTGATGTCGGTGATCCTGATCCTGATGTCCATGATCCTGATGCTGGTGATCCTGATCCTGATGTCGGTGATTCTGATGTCGGTGATCCAGATCCTGATGTTAATGATCTTAATATCAATGATCCTGATGTCGGTGATCCTGATACTGATGTCGGTGATCCTGATCTTGATGTCCATGATCCTGATGCTGGTGATCCTGATCCTGATGTCGGTGATTCTGATGTCGGTGATCCTGATCCTCATGTTGATGATCTTGATATCAATGATCATGATGTCGGTGGTCCTAATCGTGATGTCGGTGATCCTGATGTCGGTGATCCTGATGTCAGTGCTCCTGATGTCAGTGATCCTGATCCTGATGTCGGCGATCTTGATGTCAGTGATCCTGATTCTGATGTCGGTGATCCTGATCCTGATGTCGGTGATGCTGATCCTGATGTCCATGATCCTGATGTTGGTGATCCTGATCCTGATGTCGGTGATCCTGATGTTGGTGATGCTGCTCCTGATGTCTGTGATCCTGATGTTGGTGAGCCTGATCCTGATGACGGTGATCCTGATCCTGATGTCAGTGATCCTGATCCTGATGTCCATGATCCTGTTGTCAGTGATCCTGATCCTGATGTCAGTGATCCTGAGATCCGTGTTCCTAATCCTGATGCCGGTGCTCCTGCTGTCGGCGATCCTTATCCTGATGTCGGTGATCCTGATGTTGGTGCTCCTGATCCTGATGTCGGTGATCCTGATATCGGTGTTTCTGATCCTGATGTCGATGATCCTGATGTCGGAGGTCCTGATCCTGATATCGGCAATTCTGATCCTGATGTCAGTGATCTTGATGTCGGTGATCCTGATCCTGATGTCGGTGACCCTGATGTCGGTGATCCTAATATCAGTGGTCCTGATGTCGGTGATCCTGATCCTGATGTTGGTGATCCTGATGTCGGTGATCCTGATGTCAGTGGTCCTGATGTCGGTGATCCTGATCCTGATGTCGGTGATCCTAATGTCGGTGATCCTGATCCTGATGTTAGTGAGCCTGATGTTAGTGAGCCTGATCCTGATGTTAGTGAGCCTGATCCAGATGTCGTTGATCCTGATCCTGATGTCGGTGATCCTGATCCTGATATTGGTAATTCTGAAACTGATGTCGATGATCTTGATATCGGTGATCCTGATGTCGGTGATCCTGATCTTGATGTCGGTGATCCTGATGTCGGTGATCCTGATGTAAGAAGTCCTGATGTCGGTGATCCTGATCCTGATGTTGGTGACCCTGATGTCGGTGATCCTGCTCCAGATGTCTGTGATCATGATGTTGGTGAGCCTGATCCTGATGACGGTGATCCTGATCCTGATGTCAGTGATCCTGATCCTGATGTCCATGATCCTGTTGTCAGTGATCCTGTTCCTGATGTCAGTGATCCTGAGATCCGTGTTCCTGATCCTGATGCTGGTGCTCCTGCTGTCGGCGATCCTTATCCTGATGTCGGTGATCCTGATATTGGTGTTCCTGATCCTGATGTCGATGATCCTGATGTCGGTGGTCCTGATCCTGATATCGGTAATTCTGAGCCTGATGTCAGTGATCTTGATGTCGGTGATCCTGATCCTGTTGTCAGTGATCCTGTTCCTGATGTCAGTGATCCTGAGATCCGTGTTCCTGATCCTGATGCTGGTGCTCCTGCTGTCGGCGATCCTTATCCTGATGTCGGTGATCCTGATATTGGTGTTCCTGATCCTGATGTCGATGATCCTGATGTCGGTGGTCCTGATCCTGATATCGGTAATTCTGATCCTGATGTCAGTGATCTTGATGTCGGTGATCCTGATCCTGATGTCGGTGATCCTGATGTCGGTGATCCTGATATCAGTGGCCCTGATGTCGGTGATCCTGATCCTGATGTCGGTGATCCTGATGTCGGTGATCCTGATATTGGTGTTCCTGATCCTGATGTCGATGATCCTGATGTCAGTGGTCCTGATCCTGATATCGGTAGTTCTGATCCTGATGTCAGTGATCTTGATGTCGGTGATCCTGATCCTGATGTTTGTGATCCTGATGTCGGTGATCCTGATATCAGTGGTCCTGATGTCAGTGATCCTGATCCTGATGTCGGTGATCCTGATCCTGATGTCGGTGATCCTGATCCTGATGGCCATGATGCTGATGTCAATGATCCTGATCCTGATGTCGGTGATCCTGATGTCGGTGATCCTGATCCTGATGTCAGTGATCCTGCCCCTGATGTCGGTGATCCTGATGTTGGTGAGCCTGATCCTGATGTCGGTGATCCTGATCCTGATGTCAGTGATCCTGCTCCTGATGTCGGTGTTCCTGATGTTGGTGAGCCTGATCCTGATGTCGGTGATCCTGATCCTGATGTCAGTGATCCTGCTCCTGATGTCGGTGATCCTGATGTTGGTGAGCTTGTTCCTGATGGCAATGATCCTGCTCCTGATGTCGGTGATCCTGATGTCGGTGATCCTGATCCTGATGTCGGTGATCTTAATCCAGATGTCGGTGATCTTGATGTCGGTGATCTTGATCCTGATGTTGGTGATCCTGATTATGATATTGGTGATCCTGCTCCTGATATCGGTGATCCTGCTCCTGATGTTGGTGATCCTGATGTCGGTGATCCTGATCCTGATGTTGGTGATCCTGATCCTGAAGTCCATGATCCTGATATCGGTGTGCCTGATCCTGATGTCGGTGATCCTGATGTCGGTGATCCTGGTCCTGATATCGGTGATTCTGATCCTGATGTCAGTGATCTTGATGTCGGTGATACTGATCCTGATTTCGGTGATCCTTATGTTGGTGAGCCTGATCCTGATGTTGGTGATCCTGATGCCGGTTATCCTGATCCTGCTGTTGTTGATCCTCATGTCAGTGATCCTGACGTCGGTGATACTGATCCTGAAGTCAGTGATCCTGATCCTGATGTCGTTGATCCTGATCCTGATGTCGGTGATCCGGATCCTGATGTCGGTGATCCTGATGTCGGTGCTCCTGATCCTTATGTCGGTGATCCTGATTCTGATCCTGTTATCTGTGATCCTGATCCTGAAGCCGGTGATCCTGATCCTGATGTCGGTGATCCTGATGTCGGTCATTCTGATCCTGCTGTCGGTGATCCTGATGTCGGTGATCCTGATCCTGATGATGGTGATCCTGATGTCGGTGATCCTCATCCTGATGTTGCTGATCCTGATCCTGATGTCTGTGATCCTGATGTTGGTGATCCTGATCCTGATGTTGGTGATCCTGATCCTGATGTCCAAGATTCTGATATCGTTGTTCCTGATCCTGATGTCGGTGATCCTGATGTCGGTGATCCTGATCCTGATATCGGTGATTCTGATGTCGGTGATCCTGATCCTGATGTCGGTGATCCTGATCCTGAAGTCCATGATCCTGATATCGGTGTGCCTGATCCTGATGTCGGTGATCCTGATGTCGGTGATCCTGATCCTGATATCGGTGATTCTGATCCTGATGTCAGTGATCTTGATGTCGGTGATACTGATCCTGATTTCAGTGATCCTTATGTTGGTGAGCCTGATCCTGATGTTGGTGATCCTGATGCCGGTTATCCTGATCCTGCTGTTGTTGATCCTCATGTCAGTGATCCTGACATCGGTGATCCTCATCCTGAAGTCAGTGATCCTGATCCTGATGTCGTTGATCCTGATCCTGATGTCGGTGATCCTGATCCTGATGTCGGTGATCCTGATCCTGATGTCGGTGATCCTGATGTCGGTGCTCCTGATCCTTATGTCGGTGATCCTGATTCTGATCCTGTTTTCTGTGATCCTGATCCTGAAGCCGGTGATCCTGATCCTGATGTCGGTGATCCTGATGTCGGTCATTCTGATCCTGCTGTTGGTGATCCTGATGTCGGTGATCCTGATCCTGATGATGGTGATCCTGATGTCGGTGATCCTCATCCTGATGTTGGTGATCCTGATCCTGATGTCTGTGATCCTGATGTTGGTGATCCTGATCCTGATGTTGGTGATCCTGATCCTGATGTCTGTGATCCTGATGTTGGTGATCCTGATCCTGATGTTGGTGATCCTGATCCTGATGTCCAAGATTCTGATATCGTTGTTCCTGATCCTGATGTCGGTGATCCTGATGTCGGTGATCCTGATCCTGATATCGGTGATTCTGCTCCTGATGTCAGTGACTTGATGTCGGTGATACTGATCCTGATGACGGTGATCCTGATTTTGGTGATCCTTATGTTGGTGTTCCTGTTCCTGATGTCGGTGATCCTGATGCTGGTGTTCCTGATCCTGCTGTCGTTGATTCTGATGTCAGTGATCCTGATGTCAGTGATCCTGATTCTGAAGTCGGTGATCCTGATCCTGATGTCATTGATCCTGATCCTGATGTCGGTGATCCTGATCCTGATGTCGGTGCTCCTGATGTCGGTGCTCCTGACCCTTATGTCGGTGATCCTGATTTTGATCCTGATCCTGATGTCGGTAATCCTGATGTCGGTGATCCTGATCCTGATGCCGGTGATCCTGCTTTCGGTGATCCTTATCCTGATGTCGGTGATCCTGATGTCGGTGAGCCTGATCCTGCTGATACTGATTCTGATGCCAATGATCCTGATCCTGATGTTGGTGATCCTGATGTCGATGATCCTGATGTCGGCGATCCTGATCCTGATGAAGGTGATCCTGATATCGGTGACCCTGATCCTGATGCCAGTGATCCTGATGTCGGTGATCCTGATGTCGGTCACACAGATCCTGATGTCAGTGTTCCTGATCCTTATGTTGGTGATTCTGATGACGGTGATCCTGATGTTGGTGATCTTGATCCTGATGGCGGTGATCCTGATCCTGATGTCGGTGATCCTGATATCGGTGTTCCTGATCTTGATGTCGGTGATCCTGATGTCAGTGATCCTGATGTCGGTGCTCCTGATCCTGATGTCGGTGATACTGATGTCGGTGATCCTGATCCTGATGTCAGTGATCCTGCTCCTGATGTCGGTGATCCTGATGTCGGTGATCCTGATCCTGATGTCGGTGATCCTGATCCTGATGTCCATGATCCTGATGTCGGTGATCTTAATCCAGATGTCGGTGATCCTGATGTCGGTGATCCTGATCCAGATATCAGTGATCCTGCTCCTGATGTCGGTGATCCTGGTGTTGGTGAGTCTAATCCTGATGTCGGTGATCCTGATCCTGATGTCCATGATCCTGATGCTGGTGATCCTGATCCTGATGTCGGTGATTCTGATGTCGGTGATCCAGATCCTGATGTTAATGATCTTAATATCAATGATCCTGATGTCGGTGATCCTGATACTGATGTCGGTGATCCTGATCTTGATGTCCATGATCCTGATGCTGGTGATCCTGATCCTGATGTCGGTGATTCTGATGTCGGTGATCCTGATCCTCATGTTGATGATCTTGATATCAATGATCATGATGTCGGTGGTCCTAATCGTGATGTCGGTGATCCTGATGTCGGTGATCCTGATGTCAGTGCTCCTGATGTCAGTGATCCTGATCCTGATGTCGGCGATCTTGATGTCAGTGGTCCTGATTCTGATGTCGGTGATCCTGATCCTGATGTCGGTGATGCTGATCCTGATGTCCATGATCCTGATGTTGGTGATCCTGATCCTGATGTCGGTGATCCTGATGTTGGTGATGCTGCTCCTGATGTCTGTGATCCTGATGTTGGTGAGCCTGATCCTGATGACGGTGATCCTGATCCTGATGTCAGTGATCCTGATCCTGATGTCCATGATCCTGTTGTCAGTGATCCTGATCCTGATGTCAGTGATCCTGAGATCCGTGTTCCTAATCCTGATGCCGGTGCTCCTGCTGTCGGCGATCCTTATCCTAATGTCGGTGATCCTGATGTTGGTGCTCCTGATCCTGATGTCGGTGATCCTGATATCGGTGTTTCTGATCCTGATGTCGATGATCCTGATGTCGGAGGTCCTGATCCTGATATCGGCAATTATGATCCTGATGTCAGTGATCTTGATGTCGGTGATCCTGATCCTGATGTCGGTGACCCTGATGTCGGTGATCCTAATATCAGTGGTCCTGATGTCGGTGATCCTGATCCTGATGTTGGTGATCCTGATGTCGGTGATCCTGATGTCAGTGGTCCTGATGTCGGTGATCCTGATCCTGATGTCGATGATCCTAATGTCGGTGATCCTGATCCTGATATCAGTGATCCTGCTCCTGATGTTGGTGATCCTGATGTCAGTGATCCTGCTCCTGATGTCGGTGTTCCTGATGTTAGTGAGCCTGATCCTGATGTTAGTGAGCCTGATCCAGATGTCGTTGATCCTGATCCTGATGTCGGTGATCCTGATCCTGATATTGGTAATTCTGAAACTGATGTCGATGATCTTGATATCGGTGATCCTGATGTCGGTGATCCTGATCTTGATGTCGGTGATCCTGATGTCGGTGATCCTGATGTAAGAAGTCCTGATGTCGGTGATCCTGATCCTGATGTTGGTGACCCTGATGTCGGTGATCCTGCTCCAGATGTCTGTGATCCTGATGTTGGTGAGCCTGATCCTGATGACGGTGATCCTGATCCTGATGTCAGTGATCCTGATCCTGATGTCCATGATCCTGTTGTCAGTGATCCTGTTCCTGATGTCAGTGATCCTGAGATCCGTGTTCCTGATCCTGATGCTGGTGCTCCTGCTGTCGGCGATCCTTATCCTGATGTCGGTGATCCTGATATTGGTGTTCCTGATCCTGATGTCGATGATCCTGATGTCGGTGGTCCTGATCCTGATATCGGTAATTCTGAGCCTGATGTCAGTGATCTTGATGTCGGTGATCCTGATCCTGTTGTCAGTGATCCTGTTCCTGATGTCAGTGATCCTGAGATCCGTGTTCCTGATCCTGATGCTGGTGCTCCTGCTGTCGGCGATCCTTATCCTGATGTCGGTGATCCTGATATTGGTGTTCCTGATCCTGATGTCGATGATCCTGATGTCGGTGGTCCTGATCCTGATATCGGTAATTCTGATCCTGATGTCAGTGATCTTGATGTCGGTGATCCTGATCCTGATGTCGGTGATCCTGATGTCGGTGATCCTGATATCAGTGGTCCTGATGTCGGTGATCCTGATCCTGATGTCGGTGATCCTGATGTCGGTGATCCTGATATTGGTGTTCCTGATCCTGATGTCGATGATCCTGATGTCAGTGGTCCTGATCCTGATATCGGTAGTTCTGATCCTGATGTCAGTGATCTTGATGTCGGTGATCCTGATCCTGATGTTTGTGATCCTGATGTCGGTGATCCTGATATCAGTGGTCCTGATGTCAGTGATCCTGATCCTGATGTCGGTGATCCTGATGTCGGTGATCCTGATGTCACTGGTCCTGATGTCGGTGATCCTGATCCTGATGTCGGTGATCCTAATGTCGGTGATCCTGATCCTGATATCAGTGATTATGCTCCTGACGTTGGTGATCCTGATGTCGGTGATCCTGATCCTGATGTCGGTGATCCTGATCCTGATATCCATGATCCAGATGTCGGTGATCCTGATCCTGATGACAGTGGTCCTGATGTCGGTGATCCTGATCCTGATCCTGAAGTCAGTGATCCTGCTCCTGATGTCAGTGATCCTGATGTTGGTGAGCCTGATCCTGATGTCGGTGATCCTGATCCTGATTTCAGTGATCCTGCTCCTGATGTCGGTGATCCTGATGTTGGTGAGCCTGATCCTGATGTCAGTGATCCTGATCCTGATGTCGGTGATCCTGATATCCATGATCCTGCTGTCGGCGGTCATGATCCTGATGTCAGTGATCCTGATTTCGGTGTTCCTGATCCTGATGCAGGTGTTCCTGCTGTCAGTTTTCCTTATCCTGATGTCGGTGATCCTGATGTTGGTGAACCTGATCCTGATGTTCATGATCCTGATATCGGTGTTCCTGATCCTGATCTCGGTGATCCTGATGTCGGTGATCCTGATCCTGATATCGGTGATTCTGATCCTGATGTCAGTGATCTTGATGTCGGTGATACCGATCCTGATGACGGTGATCCTGATTTCGGTGATACTGATGTCGGTGATCCTGATCTTGATGTCAGTGATCCTGATGTCAGTGATCCTGATGTCAGTTGTCTTGACGTCGGTGATCCTGATCCTGATGTCGGTGCTCCTGATGTCGGTGCTCCTGATGTTGGTGATCCTGATGTCAGTGGTCCTGATGTTGGTGCTCCTGATCCTGATGTCGGTGATCCTGATGTCGGTGATCCTGATCCAGATATCAGTGATCCTGCTCCTGATGTCGGTGATCCTGGTATTTGTGAGCCTGATCCTGATGTCGGTGATCCTGATCCTGATGTCGGTGATCCTGATCCTGATGTCCATGATCCTGCTGTTGGTTATCCTGATCCTGATGTCTGCGATCCTGATGTTGGTGAGCCTGATCCTGATGTCGGTGATCCTGATACTGATTTCGGTGATCCTGATGTCGGTGATCCTGATCCTGATGTCGGTGATCCTGATGTCGATGATCTTGATATCAGTGATCCTGATGTCGGTGATCCTAATCGTGATGTCGGTGATCCTGACGTCAGTGATCCTGATGTCAGTGCTCCAGATGTCAGTGATCCTGATCCTGATGTCGGTGATCTTGATGTTGGTGATCCTGATGTCGGTGATCCTGATGTCAGTGATCCTGATCCTGATGTCAGTGATCCTGATGTCGGTGCTCCTGATGTTGGTGATCCTGATGTCAGTGGTCCTGATGTCGGTGCTCCTGATCCTGATGTCGGTGATCCTGATGTCAGTGATCCTGATCCAGATCCAGATATCAGTGATCCTGCTCCTGATGTCGGTGATCCTGGTATTTGTGAGCCTGATCCTGATGTCGGTGATCCTGATCCTGATGTCGGTGATCCTGATCCTGATGTCCATGATCCTGCTGTTGGTTGTCCTGACCCTGATGTCTGTGATCCTGATGTTGGTGAGCCTGATCCTGATGTCGGTGATCCTGATACTGATTTCGGTGATCCTGATGTCGGTGATCCTGATCCTGATGTCGGTGATCCTGATGTCGATGATCTTGATATCAGTGATCCTGATGTCGGTGATCCTAATCGTGATGTCGGTGATCCTGACGTCGGTGATCCTGATGTCAGTGCTCCAGATGTCAGTGATCCTGATCCTGATGTCGGTGCTCCTGATGTTGGTGATCCTGATGTCAGTGGTCCTGATGTCTGTGCTCCTGATCCTGATGTCGGTGATCCTGATGTCGGTGATCCTGATCCAGATACCAGTGATCCTGCCCCTGATGTCGGTGATCCTGGTATTTGTGAGACTGATCCTGATGTTGGTGATCCTGAGCCTGATGTCGGTGATCCTGATCCTGATGTCCATGATCCTGCTGTTGGTTATCCTGATCCTGATGTCTGTGATCCTGATGTTGGTGAGCCTGATCCTGATGTCGGTGATCCTGATACTGATTTCGGTGATCCTGATGTCAGTGATCCTGATCCTGATGTCGGTGATCCTGATGTCGATGATCTTGATATCAGTGATCCTGATGTCGGTGATCCTAATCGTGATGCCGGTGATCCTGATGTCGGTGATCCTGATGTCAGTGCTCCTGATGCCAGTGATCCTGATCCTGATGTCGGTGATCTTGATGTCGGCGATCCTGATCCTGATGTAAGTGATCCTGCTCCTGGTGTCGGTGATCCTGATGTCGATGAACCTGATCCTGATGTCGGTGATCCTGATCCTGATGTCCATGATCCTGATGTTGGTGATCCTGATCCTGATGTCGGTGATCCTGATGTTGGTGATCCTGCTCCTGATGACGGTGATCCTGATCCTGCTGTCAGTGATCCTGATCCTGATATCCATGATCCTGTTGTCGGTGATCCTGATCCTGATGTCAGTGATCCTGAGATCCGAGTTCCTGATCCTGATGCCGGTGCTCCTGCTGTCGGTGATCCTGATCCTGATGTCGGTGATCCTGATGTTGGTGATCCTGATCCTGATGTCGGTGATCCTGATTTCAGTGTTCCTGATGCTGATATCGGTAATTTTGATCCTGATGTCAGTGATCTTGATGGCAGTGATCCTGATCCTGATGTCGATGATCTTGATATCGGTGATCCTGATGTTGGTGAGCCTGATCCTGATGTCAGTGATCCTGATGTTGGTGATCCTGATATCAGTGGTCCTGATGTCGGTGATCCTGATCCTGATGTCGGTGATCCTGATGTCGGTGATCCTGATGTCAATGGTCCTGATGTCGGTGATCCTGATCTTGATGTTGGTGATGCAGATGTCGGTGATCCTGATCCTGATATCAGTGATCCAGCTCCTGATGTTGGTGATCCTGATGTCGGTGAACCTGATCCTGATGTCGGTGAACCTGATCCTGATGTCGGTGATCCTGATCCTGATCTCCATGATCCTGATGTCGGTGATCCAGATCCTGATGTCAGTGGATCCTGATGTCGGTGATCCTGATCCTGATGTCAGTGATCCTGCTCCTGATGTCGGTGATCCTGATGTTGGTGAGCCTGTTCCTGATGTCGGTGATCCTGATCCTGATGTCAGTGATCCTGCTACTGATATCGGTGTTCCTGATGTCGGTGATACTGATCCTGATGTCGGTAATCCTGATGATGGTGAACCTGATCCTGATGCAGGTGATCCTGATATCGGTGTTCCTGATCCTGATGTCGGTGATCCTGATGTCGGTGATCCTGATCTTGATGTCGGTGATCCTGATGTCGGAAATCCTGATGTCAGTGGTCCTGATGTTGGTGATCCTGATCCTGATGTCAGTGATCCTGATGTCGGTGATACTGATCCTGATGTCAGTGACCCTGCTCCTGATGTTGGTGATCCTGATGTTGGTCAGCCTGATCCTGATGTCGGTGATCCTGATCCTGATGTCGGTGATCCTGATGTTGCTGATCCTGATCCTGATGTTGATGATCATGATGTCAGTGATCCTGATCCTGATGCCGGTGATCCTGATGTTGGTGATCCTGATCCTGATGTCGGTGATCCTGATGTCGGTGATCCTGATCCTGATGTCGGTGATCTTGATACTGTTGTCGGAGATCCTGATCCTGATGTTGGTGATCCTGATCCTGATGTTGATGATACTGATCCTGATGACGGTGATCCTGATGTCATTGATCCTTATGTTGGTGAGCCTGATTCTGATGTCGGTGCTCCTGATGCCCTTGATCCTGATGCCCGTGACCCTGATCCGGCTGTTGGTGATCCTGAACCTGATGTCGGTGATCCTGATACAGTTGTCGGCGATCCTGCTCCTGATGTTTGTGATCCTGATCCTGATGTTGGTGATACTGATCATGATGATGGTGATCCTGATCCTGATATCTGTGATCCTGCTCCTGATGTTGGTGATCCTGATGTCAGTAATCCTGATCCTGATATCGGAAATTCTGATCCTGTTGTCATTGATCTTGATGTCGGTGATCCTGATGTCAATGATCTTGATATCGGTGATCCTGATGTCGGTGATCCTGATCTTGATGTCGGTGATCCTGATGTCGGTGATCCTGATGTCAGTGATCCTGATGTCGGTGATCCTGATCTTGATGTCGGGGATCCTGATGTCGGTGATCCTGATCCTGATATCAGTGGTCCTGCTCCTGATGTTGGTGATCCTGATGTCGGTGAACCTGATCCTGAAGTCGGTGATCCTGATCCTGATCTCCATGATCCTGATGTCGGTGATCCAAATCCTGATGTCAGTGATCCTGATCCTGATGTCAGTGATCCTGCTCCTGATGTCAGTAATCCTGATGTTGGTGAGCCTGTTCCTGATGTCGGTGATCCTGATCCTGATGTCAGTGATCCTGCTCCTGATGTCGGTGTTCCTGATGTTGGTGAGCCAGATCCTGATGTCGGTGATCCTGATCCTGATGTCGGTGATCCTGATCCTGATGTCCATGATCCTGCTGTCGGTGATCCTGATCCTGATGTCGGTGATCCTGATGTTGGTGAACCTGATCCTGATGTCGGTGAACCTGATATCGGTGTTCCTGATCCTGATGTCGGTGATCCTGATCCTGATGTCGGTGATCCTGATGTCGGTGATCCTGATGTCACTGGTCCTGATGTCGGTGATCCTGATCCTGATGTCGGTGATCCTAATGTCGGTGATCCTGATCCTGATATCAGTGATTATGCTCCTGACGTTGGTGATCCTGATGTCGGTGATCCTGATCCTGATGTCGGTGATCCTGATCCTGATATCCATGATCCAGATGTCGGTGATCCTGATCCTGATGACAGTGGTCCTGATGTCGGTGATCCTGATCCTGATCCTGAAGTCAGTGATCCTGCTCCTGATGTCAGTGATCCTGATGTTGGTGAGCCTGATCCTGATGTCGGTGATCCTGATCCTGATTTCAGTGATCCTGCTCCTGATGTCGGTGATCCTGATGTTGGTGAGCCTGATCCTGATGTCAGTGATCCTGATCCTGATGTCGGTGATCCTGATATCCATGATCCTGCTGTCGGCGGTCATGATCCTGATGTCAGTGATCCTGATTTCGGTGTTCCTGATCCTGATGCAGGTGTTCCTGCTGTCAGTTTTCCTTATCCTGATGTCGGTGATCCTGATGTTGGTGAACCTGATCCTGATGTTCATGATCCTGATATCGGTGTTCCTGATCCTGATCTCGGTGATCCTGATGTCGGTGATCCTGATCCTGATATCGGTGATTCTGATCCTGATGTCAGTGATCTTGATGTCGGTGATACCGATCCTGATGACGGTGATCCTGATTTCGGTGATACTGATGTCGGTGATCCTGATCTTGATGTCAGTGATCCTGATGTCAGTGATCCTGATGTCAGTTGTCTTGACGTCGGTGATCCTGATCCTGATGTCGGTGCTCCTGATGTCGGTGCTCCTGATGTTGGTGATCCTGATGTCAGTGGTCCTGATGTTGGTGCTCCTGATCCTGATGTCGGTGATCCTGATGTCGGTGATCCTGATCCAGATATCAGTGATCCTGCTCCTGATGTCGGTGATCCTGGTATTTGTGAGCCTGATCCTGATGTCGGTGATCCTGATCCTGATGTCGGTGATCCTGATCCTGATGTCCATGATCCTGCTGTTGGTTATCCTGATCCTGATGTCTGCGATCCTGATGTTGGTGAGCCTGATCCTGATGTCGGTGATCCTGATACTGATTTCGGTGATCCTGATGTCGGTGATCCTGATCCTGATGTCGGTGATCCTGATGTCGATGATCTTGATATCAGTGATCCTGATGTCGGTGATCCTAATCGTGATGTCGGTGATCCTGACGTCAGTGATCCTGATGTCAGTGCTCCAGATGTCAGTGATCCTGATCCTGATGTCGGTGATCTTGATGTTGGTGATCCTGATGTCGGTGATCCTGATGTCAGTGATCCTGATCCTGATGTCAGTGATCCTGATGTCGGTGCTCCTGATGTTGGTGATCCTGATGTCAGTGGTCCTGATGTCGGTGCTCCTGATCCTGATGTCGGTGATCCTGATGTCAGTGATCCTGATCCAGATCCAGATATCAGTGATCCTGCTCCTGATGTCGGTGATCCTGGTATTTGTGAGCCTGATCCTGATGTCGGTGATCCTGATCCTGATGTCGGTGATCCTGATCCTGATGTCCATGATCCTGCTGTTGGTTGTCCTGACCCTGATGTCTGTGATCCTGATGTTGGTGAGCCTGATCCTGATGTCGGTGATCCTGATACTGATTTCGGTGATCCTGATGTCGGTGATCCTGATCCTGATGTCGGTGATCCTGATGTCGATGATCTTGATATCAGTGATCCTGATGTCGGTGATCCTAATCGTGATGTCGGTGATCCTGACGTCGGTGATCCTGATGTCAGTGCTCCAGATGTCAGTGATCCTGATCCTGATGTCGGTGCTCCTGATGTTGGTGATCCTGATGTCAGTGGTCCTGATGTCTGTGCTCCTGATCCTGATGTCGGTGATCCTGATGTCGGTGATCCTGATCCAGATACCAGTGATCCTGCCCCTGATGTCGGTGATCCTGGTATTTGTGAGACTGATCCTGATGTTGGTGATCCTGAGCCTGATGTCGGTGATCCTGATCCTGATGTCCATGATCCTGCTGTTGGTTATCCTGATCCTGATGTCTGTGATCCTGATGTTGGTGAGCCTGATCCTGATGTCGGTGATCCTGATACTGATTTCGGTGATCCTGATGTCAGTGATCCTGATCCTGATGTCGGTGATCCTGATGTCGATGATCTTGATATCAGTGATCCTGATGTCGGTGATCCTAATCGTGATGCCGGTGATCCTGATGTCGGTGATCCTGATGTCAGTGCTCCTGATGCCAGTGATCCTGATCCTGATGTCGGTGATCTTGATGTCGGCGATCCTGATCCTGATGTAAGTGATCCTGCTCCTGGTGTCGGTGATCCTGATGTCGATGAACCTGATCCTGATGTCGGTGATCCTGATCCTGATGTCCATGATCCTGATGTTGGTGATCCTGATCCTGATGTCGGTGATCCTGATGTTGGTGATCCTGCTCCTGATGACGGTGATCCTGATCCTGCTGTCAGTGATCCTGATCCTGATATCCATGATCCTGTTGTCGGTGATCCTGATCCTGATGTCAGTGATCCTGAGATCCGAGTTCCTGATCCTGATGCCGGTGCTCCTGCTGTCGGTGATCCTGATCCTGATGTCGGTGATCCTGATGTTGGTGATCCTGATCCTGATGTCGGTGATCCTGATTTCAGTGTTCCTGATGCTGATATCGGTAATTTTGATCCTGATGTCAGTGATCTTGATGGCAGTGATCCTGATCCTGATGTCGATGATCTTGATATCGGTGATCCTGATGTTGGTGAGCCTGATCCTGATGTCAGTGATCCTGATGTTGGTGATCCTGATATCAGTGGTCCTGATGTCGGTGATCCTGATCCTGATGTCGGTGATCCTGATGTCGGTGATCCTGATGTCAATGGTCCTGATGTCGGTGATCCTGATCTTGATGTTGGTGATGCAGATGTCGGTGATCCTGATCCTGATATCAGTGATCCAGCTCCTGATGTTGGTGATCCTGATGTCGGTGAACCTGATCCTGATGTCGGTGAACCTGATCCTGATGTCGGTGATCCTGATCCTGATCTCCATGATCCTGATGTCGGTGATCCAGATCCTGATGTCAGTGGATCCTGATGTCGGTGATCCTGATCCTGATGTCAGTGATCCTGCTCCTGATGTCGGTGATCCTGATGTTGGTGAGCCTGTTCCTGATGTCGGTGATCCTGATCCTGATGTCAGTGATCCTGCTACTGATATCGGTGTTCCTGATGTCGGTGATACTGATCCTGATGTCGGTAATCCTGATGATGGTGAACCTGATCCTGATGCAGGTGATCCTGATATCGGTGTTCCTGATCCTGATGTCGGTGATCCTGATGTCGGTGATCCTGATCTTGATGTCGGTGATCCTGATGTCGGAAATCCTGATGTCAGTGGTCCTGATGTTGGTGATCCTGATCCTGATGTCAGTGATCCTGATGTCGGTGATACTGATCCTGATGTCAGTGACCCTGCTCCTGATGTTGGTGATCCTGATGTTGGTCAGCCTGATCCTGATGTCGGTGATCCTGATCCTGATGTCGGTGATCCTGATGTTGCTGATCCTGATCCTGATGTTGATGATCATGATGTCAGTGATCCTGATCCTGATGCCGGTGATCCTGATGTTGGTGATCCTGATCCTGATGTCGGTGATCCTGATGTCGGTGATCCTGATCCTGATGTCGGTGATCTTGATACTGTTGTCGGAGATCCTGATCCTGATGTTGGTGATCCTGATCCTGATGTTGATGATACTGATCCTGATGACGGTGATCCTGATGTCATTGATCCTTATGTTGGTGAGCCTGATTCTGATGTCGGTGCTCCTGATGCCCTTGATCCTGATGCCCGTGACCCTGATCCGGCTGTTGGTGATCCTGAACCTGATGTCGGTGATCCTGATACAGTTGTCGGCGATCCTGCTCCTGATGTTTGTGATCCTGATCCTGATGTTGGTGATACTGATCATGATGATGGTGATCCTGATCCTGATATCTGTGATCCTGCTCCTGATGTTGGTGATCCTGATGTCAGTAATCCTGATCCTGATATCGGAAATTCTGATCCTGTTGTCATTGATCTTGATGTCGGTGATCCTGATGTCAATGATCTTGATATCGGTGATCCTGATGTCGGTGATCCTGATCTTGATGTCGGTGATCCTGATGTCGGTGATCCTGATGTCAGTGATCCTGATGTCGGTGATCCTGATCTTGATGTCGGGGATCCTGATGTCGGTGATCCTGATCCTGATATCAGTGGTCCTGCTCCTGATGTTGGTGATCCTGATGTCGGTGAACCTGATCCTGAAGTCGGTGATCCTGATCCTGATCTCCATGATCCTGATGTCGGTGATCCAAATCCTGATGTCAGTGATCCTGATCCTGATGTCAGTGATCCTGCTCCTGATGTCAGTAATCCTGATGTTGGTGAGCCTGTTCCTGATGTCGGTGATCCTGATCCTGATGTCAGTGATCCTGCTCCTGATGTCGGTGTTCCTGATGTTGGTGAGCCAGATCCTGATGTCGGTGATCCTGATCCTGATGTCGGTGATCCTGATCCTGATGTCCATGATCCTGCTGTCGGTGATCCTGATCCTGATGTCGGTGATCCTGATGTTGGTGAACCTGATCCTGATGTCGGTGAACCTGATATCGGTGTTCCTGATCCTGATGTCGGTGATCCTGATGTCGGTGATCCTGATCCTGATATCGGTAATTCTGAAACTGATGTCGATGATCTTGATATTGGTGATCCTGATGTCGGTGATCCTGATCTTGATGTCGGTGATCCTGATGTCGGTGATCCTGATGTCAGTGGTCCTGATGTTGGTGATCCTGATCCTGATGTCGGTGATCCTGATGTCGGTGATCCTGATACTGTTGTCGGAGATCCTGATCCTGATGTTGGTGATCCTGATCCTGATGTTGGTGACACTGATCCTGATGCCAGTGATCCTGATCCTGATGTCGGTGATCCTGATCCTGATATCCATGATCCAGATGTCGGTGATCCTGATGACAGTGATCCTGATGTCAGTGATCCTGATCCTGATGTCAGTGATCCTGCTCCTGATGTCAGTGATCCTGCTCCTGATGTCGGTGATCCTGATCCTGATATCCATGATCCAGATGTCGGTGATCCTGATGACAGTGATCCTGATGACGGTGATCCTGATCCTGATGTTGGTGATCCTGATCCTGATATCCATGATCCAGATGTCGGTGATCCTGATCCTGATGACAGTGATCCTGATGTCGGTGATCTTGATATCAGTGATCCTGATGTTGGTGAGCCTGATCCTGATGTCAGTGATCCTGATGTTGGTGATCCTGATATCAGTGGTCCTGATGTCGGTGATCCTGACCCTGATGTCGGTGATCCTGATGTCGGTGATCCTGATGTCAATGGTCCTGATGTCGGTGATCCTGATCTTGATGTTGGTGATGCAGATGTCGGTGATCCTGATCCTGATATCAGTGATCCAGCTCCTGATGTTGGTGATCCTGATGTCGGTGAACCTGATCCTGATGTCGGTGAACCTGATCCTGATGTCAGTGATCCTGATCCTGATCTCCATGATCCTGATGTCGGTGATCCAGATCCTGATGTCAGTGGATCCTGATGTCGGTGATCCTGATCCTGATGTCAGTGATCCTGCTCCTGATGTCGGTGATCCTGATGTTGGTGAGCCTGTTCCTGATGTCGGTGATCCTGATCCTGATGTCAGTGATCCTGCTACTGATATCGGTGTTCCTGAGGTCGGTGATACTGATCCTGATGTCGGTAATCCTGATGATGGTGAACCTGATCCTGATGCAGGTGATCCTGATATCGGTGTTCCTGATCCTGATGTCGGTGATCCTGATGTCGGTGATCCTGATCTTGATGTCGGTGATCCTGATGTCGGAAATCCTGATGTCAGTGGTCCTGATGTTGGTGATCCTGATCCTGATGTCAGTGATCCTGATGTCGGTGATACTGATCCTGATGTCAGTGACCCTGCTCCTGATGTCGGTGATCCTGATGTTGGTCAGCCTGATCCTGATGTCGGTGATCCTGATCCTGATGTCGGTGATCCTGATGTTGGTGATCTTGATCCTGATGTTGATGATCATGATGTCAGTGATCCTGATCCTGATGCCGGTGATCCTGATGTTGGTGATCCTGATCCTGATGTCGGTGATCCTGATGTCGGTGATCCTGATCCTGATGTCGGTGATCTTGATACTGTTGTCGGAGATCCTGATCCTGATGTTGGTGATCCTGATCCTGATGTTGATGATACTGATCCTGATGACGGTGATCCTGATGTCGTTGATCCTTATGTTGGTGAGCCTGATTCTGATGTCGGTGCTCCTGATGCCCTTGATCCTGATGCCCGTGACCCTGATCCGGCTGTTGGTGATCCTGAACCTGATGTCGGTGATCCTGATACAGTTGTCGGCGATCCTGCTCCTGATGTTTGTGATCCTGATCCTGATGTTGGTGATACTGATCATGATGATGGTGATCCTGATCCTGATATCTGTGATCCTGCTCCTGATGTTGGTGATCCTGATGTCAGTAATCCTGATCCTGATATCGGAAATTCTGGTCCTGATGTCATTGATCTTGATGTCGGTGATCCTGATGTCAATGATCTTGATATCGGTGATCCTGATGTCGGTGATCCTGATCTTGATGTCGGTGATCCTGATGTCGGTGATCCTGATGTCAGTGGTCCTGATGTCGGTGATCCTGATCTTGATGTCGGGGATCCTGATGTCGGTGATCCTGATCCTGATATCAGTGGTCCTGCTCCTGATGTTGGTGATCCTGATGTCGGTGAACCTGATCCTGAAGTCGGTGATCCTGATCCTGATCTCCATGATCCTGATGTCGGTGATCCAGATCCTGATGTCAGTGATCCTGATCCTGATGTCAGTGATCCTGCTCCTGATGTCAGTAATCCTGATGTTGGTGAGCCTGTTCCTGATGTCGGTGATCCTGATCCTGATGTCAGTGATCCTGCTCCTGATGTCGGTGTTCCTGATGTTGGTGAGCCAGATCCTGATGTCGGTGATCCTGATCCTGATGTCGGTGATCCTGATCCTGATGTCCATGATCCTGCTGTCGGTGATCCTGATCCTGATGTCGGTGATCCTGATGTTGGTGAACCTGATCCTGATGTCGGTGAACCTGATATCGGTGTTCCTGATCCTGATGTCGGTGATCCTGATGTCGGTGATCCTGATCCTGATATCGGTAATTCTGAAACTGATGTCGATGATCTTGATATTGGTGATCCTGATGTCGGTGATCCTGATCTTGATGTCGGTGATCCTGATGTCGGTGATCCTGATGTCAGTGGTCCTGATGTTGGTGATCCTGATCCTGATGTCGGTGATCCTGATGTCGCTGATCCTGATACTGTTGTCGGAGATCCTGATCCTGATGTTGGTGATCCTGATCCTGATGTTGGTGACACTGATCCTGATGCCAGTGATCCTGATCCTGATGTCGGTGATCCTGATCCTGATATCCATGATCCAGATGTCGATGATCCTGATGACAGTGATCCTGATGTCGGTGATCCTGATCCTGATGTCAGTGATCCTGCTCCTGATGTCAGTGATCCTGCTCCTGATGTCGGTGATCCTGATCCTGATATCCATGATCCAGATGTCGGTGATCCTGATGACAGTGATCCTGATGACGGTGATCCTGATCCTGATGTTGGTGATCCTGATCCTGATATCCATGATCCAGATGTCGGTGATCCTGATCCTGATGACAGTGATCCTGATGTCGGTGATCTTGATATCGGTGATCCTGATGTTGGTGAGCCTGATCCTGATGTCAGTGATCCTGATGTTGGTGATCCTGATATCAGTGGTCCTGATGTCGGTGATCCTGACCCTGATGTCGGTGATCCTGATGTCGGTGATCCTGATGTCAATGGTCCTGATGTCGGTGATCCTGATCTTGATGTTGGTGATGCAGATGTCGGTGATCCTGATCCTGATATCAGTGATCCAGCTCCTGATGTTGGTGATCCTGATGTCGGTGAACCTGATCCTGATGTCGGTGAACCTGATCCTGATGTCGGTGATCCTGATCCTGATCTCCATGATCCTGATGTCGGTGATCCAGATCCTGATGTCAGTGGATCCTGATGTCGGTGATCCTGATCCTGATGTCAGTGATCCTGCTCCTGATGTCGGTGATCCTGATGTTGGTGAGCCTGTTCCTGATGTCGGTGATCCTGATCCTGATGTCAGTGATCCTGCTACTGATATCGGTGTTCCTGATGTCGGTGATACTGATCCTGATGTCGGTAATCCTGATGATGGTGAACCTGATCCTGATGCAGGTGATCCTGATATCGGTGTTCCTGATCCTGATGTCGGTGATCCTGATGTCGGTGATCCTGATCTTGATGTCGGTGATCCTGATGTCGGAAATCCTGATGTCAGTGGTCCTGATGTTGGTGATCCTGATCCTGATGTCAGTGATCCTGATGTCGGTGATACTGATCCTGATGTCAGTGACCCTGCTCCTGATGTCGGTGATCCTGATGTTGGTCAGCCTGATCCTGATGTCGGTGATCCTGATCCTGATGTCGGTGATCCTGATGTTGGTGATCTTGATCCTGATGTTGATGATCATGATGTCAGTGATCCTGATCCTGATGCCGGTGATCCTGATGTTGGTGATCCTGATCCTGATGTCGGTGATCCTGATGTCGGTGATCCTGATCCTGATGTCGGTGATCTTGATACTGTTGTCGGAGATCCTGATCCTGATGTTGGTGATCCTGATCCTGATGTTGATGATACTGATCCTGATGACGGTGATCCTGATGTCGTTGATCCTTATGTTGGTGAGCCTGATTCTGATGTCGGTGCTCCTGATGCCCTTGATCCTGATGCCCGTGACCCTGATCCGGCTGTTGGTGATCCTGAACCTGATGTCGGTGATCCTGATACAGTTGTCGGCGATCCTGCTCCTGATGTTTGTGATCCTGATCCTGATGTTGGTGATACTGATCATGATGATGGTGATCCTGATCCTGATATCTGTGATCCTGCTCCTGATGTTGGTGATCCTGATGTCAGTAATCCTGATCCTGATATCGGAAATTTTGATCCTGATGTCATTGATCTTGATGTCGGTGATCCTGATGTCAATGATCTTGATATCGGTGATCCTGATGTCGGTGATCCGGATCTTGATGTCGGTGATCCTGATGTCGGTGATCCTGATGTCAGTGGTCCTGATGTCGGTGATCCTGATCTTGATGTCGGTGATCCTGATGTCGGTGATCCTGATCCTGATATCAGTGGTCCTGCTCCTGATGTTGGTGATCCTGATGTTGGTGAACCTGATCCTGATGTCGGTGAACCTGATATCGGTGTTCCTGATCCTGATGTCGGTGATCCTGATGTCGGTGATCCTGATCCTGATATCGGTAATTCTGAAACTGATGTCGATGATCTTGATATTGGTGATCCTGATGTCAGTGATCCTGACCTTGATGTCGGTGATCCTGATGTCGGTGATCCTGATGTCAGTGGTCCTGATGTTGGTGATCCTGATCCTGATGTCGGTGATCCTGATGTCGGTGATCCTGACACTGTTGTCGGAGATCCTGATCCTGATGTTGGTCATCCTGATCCTGATGTTGGTGACACTGATCCTGATGACGGTGATCCTGATCCGGATATCAGTGATCCTGCTCCTGAAGTTGGTGATCCTGATGTCGGTGATCCTGATCCTGATGTCGGTGATCCTGATCCTGATATCCATGATCCAGATGTTGGTGATCCTGATCCTGATGACAGTGATCCTGATGTCGGTGAACCTGATCCTGATGTCAGTGACCCTGATCCTGATCTCCATGGTCCTGATGTCGGTGATCCAGATCCTGATGTCAGTGATCCTGATCCTGATGTCGGTGATCCTGATCCTGATATCCATGATCCAGATGTTGGTGATCCTGATCCTGATGACAGTGATCCTGCTTCTGATGTTGGTAATCCTGATGTTGGTGAGCCTGTTCCTGGTGTCGGTGATCCTGATCCTGATGTCAGTGATCCTGCTCCTGATGTTGGTGTTCCTGATGTTGGTGAGCCAGATCCTGATGTCGGTGATCCTGATCCTGATGTCGGTGATCCTGATCCTGATGTCCATGATCCTGCTGTCGGTGATCCTGATCCTGATGTCGGTGATCCTGATGTTGGTGAACCTGATCCTGATGTCGGTGAACCTGATATCGGTGTTCCTGATCCTGATGTCGGTGATCCTGATCCTGATATCGGTAATTCTGAAACTGATGTCGATGATCTTGATATTGGTGATCCTGATGTCGGTGATCCTGATCTTGATGTCGGTGATCCTGATGTCGGTGATCCTGATGTCAGTGGTCCTGATGTTGGTGACCCTGATCCTGATGTCGGTGATCCTGATGTCAGTGATCCTGATACTGTTGTCGGAGATCCTGATCCTGATGTTGGTGATCCTGATCCTGATGTTGGTGACACTGATCCTGATGACGGTGATCCTGATCCTGATGTTGGTGATCCTGATCCTGATATCCATGATCCAGATGTCGGTGATCCTGATCCTGATGACAGTGATCCTGATGTCAGTGATCCTGATCCTGATGTCAGTGATCCTGCTCCTGATGTCAGTGATCCTGATGTTGGTGAGCCTGATCCTGATGTCGGTGATCCTGATCCTGATGTCAGTGATCCTGCTCCTGATGTCGGTGATCCTGATGTTGGTGAGCCTGATCCTGATGTTGATGATCCTGATCCTGATGTTGGTGATCCTGATCCTGATATCCATGATCCTGCTGTCGGCGGTCATGATCCTTATGTCAGTGATCCTGATATCGGTGTTCCTGATCCTGATGCAGGTGTTCCTGCTGTCGGTTTTCCTTATCCTGATGTCGGTGATCCTGATGTTGGTGAACCTGATCCTGATGTTCATGATCCTGATATCGGTAATTATGAAACTGATGTCGATGATCTTGATATTGGTGATCCTGATGTCGTTGATCCTGATCTTGATGTCGGTGATCCTGATGTCGGTAATCCTGATGTCAATGGTCCTGATGTTGGTGATCCTGATCCTGATGTCGGTGATCCTGATGTCGTTGATCCTGATCCTGATGTCAGTGACCCTGCTCCTGATGTCGGTGATCCTGATGTTGGTGAGCCTGATCCTGATGTCGGTGATCCTGATCCTGATGTCGGTGATCCTGATGTTGGTGAGCCTGATCCTGTTGTCAGTGTTCCTGATCCTGATGTCGGTGATCCTGATGTTGGTGATCCTGATGTCAGTGGTCCTGATGTTGGTGATCCTGATCTTGATGTCGGTGATCCTGATGTCGGTGATCCTGATCCTGATATCAGTGGTCCTGCTCCTGATGTTGGTGATCCTGATGTCGGTGAACCTGATCCTGATGTCAGTGATCCTGATCCTGATGTCGGTGTTCCTGATGTTGGTGAGCCAGATCCTGATGTCGGTGATCCTGATCCTGATGTCGGTGATCCTGATCCTGATGTCCATGATCCTGCTGTCGGTGATCCTGATCCTGATGTCGGTGATCCTGATGTTGGTGAACCTGATCCTGATGTCGGTGCACCTGATATCGGTGTTCCTGATCCTGATGTCGGTGATCCTGATGTCGGTGATCCTGATCCTGATATCGGTAATTCTGAAACTGATGTCGATGATCTTGATATTGGTGATCCTGATGTCGGTGATCCTGACCTTGATGTCGGTGATCCTGATGTCGGTGATCCTGATGTCAGTGGTCCTGATGTCGGTGATCCTGATCTTGATGTCGGTGATCCTGATGTCGGTGATCCTGATCCTGATATCAGTGATCCTGCTCCTGATGTTGGTGATCCTGATGTCGGTGAACCTGTTCCTGATGTCAGTGATCCTGATCCGGATCTCCATGATCCTGATGTCGGTGATCCAGATCCTGATGTCAGTGATCCTGATCCTGATGTCAGTGATCCTGCTCCTGATGTCGGTAATCCTGATGTTGCTGAGCCTGTTCCTGATGTCAGTGATCCTGATCCTGATGTCAGTGATCCTACTTCTGATGTTGGTTGTTCCTGATGTTGGTGAGCCAGATCCTGATGTCGGTGATCCTGACCCTGATGTCGGTGATCCTGATCCTGATGTCCATGATCCTGCTGTCGGTGAACCTGATCCTGCTGTCGGTGATCCTGATATCGGTGATCCTGCTCCTGATGTCAGTGATCCTGATCATGATATCCATGATCCAGATGTCGGTGATCCTGATCCTGATGACAGTGATCCTGATGTCGGTGATCCTGATGCTGATGTCAGTGATCCTGCTCCTGATGTCGGTGATCCTGATGTTGGTGAGCCTGATCCTGATGTCGGTGATCCTGATCCTGATGTCAGTGATCCTGCTCCTGATGTCGGTGATCCTGATGTTGATGAGCCTGATCCTGATGTTGATGATCCTGATCCTGATGTTGGTGATCCTGATCCTGATATCCATGATCCTGCTGTCGGCGGTCATGATCCTGATGTCATTGATCCTGATATCGGTGTTCCTGATCCTGATGCAGGTGTTCCTGCTGTCGGTTTTCCTTATCCTGATGTCGGTGATCCTGATGTTGGTGAACCTGATCCTGATGTTCATGATCCTGATATCGGTAATTATGAAACTGATGTCGATGATCTTGATATTGGTATTCCTGATGTCGGTGTTCCTGATCTTGATGTCGGTGATCCTGATGTCGGTAATCCTGATGTCAGTGGTCCTGATGTTGGTGATCCTGATCCTGATGTCGGTGATCCTGATGTCGTTGTTCCTGATCCTGATTTCAGCGACCCTGCTCCTGATGTCGGCGATCCTGATGTTGGTGAGCCTGATCCTGATGTCGGTGATCCTGATCCTGATGTCGGTGATCCTGATCTTGGTGATCCTGATCCTGATGTTGATGATGATGATGTCGGTGATCCTGATCGTGATGCCGGTGATCCTGATGTTGGTGATCCTGATCCTGATGTCGGTGATCCTGATGTCGGTGATCCTGATCCTGATGTCGGTGATCCTGATACTGTTGTCAGAGATCCTGATCCTGATGTTGGTGATACTGATCCTGATGATGGTGATCCTGATGTTGGTGATCCTGCTCCTGATGTTGGTGATCCTGATGTCAGTAATCCTGATCCTGATATTGGTAATTCTGATCCTCATGTCATTGATCTTGATGTCGGGGATCCTGATGTCACTGATCTTGATATCAGTGATCCTGATGTCGGTGATCCTGATCTTGATGTCGGTGATCCTGATGTCGGTGATCCTGATGTCAGTGGTCCTGATGTCGTTGATCCTGATCCTGATATCTGTGATCCTGATGTCGGTGATCCTGATCCTGATGTCAGTGATCCTGACCCTGATGTCGGTGATCCTGATGTCGGTGATCCTGATGTCAATGGTCCTGATGTTGGTGATCCTGATCCTGATGTCGGTGATCCTGATCCTGATATCCATGATCCAGATGTCGGTGATCCTGATGACAGTGATCCTGATGTCGGTGATCCTGATCCTGATGTCAGTGATCCTGCTCCTGATGTCAGTGATCCTGCTCCTGATGTCGGTGATCCTGATCCTGATATCCATGATCCAGATGTCGGTGATCCTGATGACAGTGATCCTGATGACGGTGATCCTGATCCTGATGTTGGTGATCCTGATCCTGATATCCATGATCCAGATGTCGGTGATCCTGATCCTGATGACAGTGATCCTGATGTCGGTGATCTTGATATCGGTGATCCTGATGTTGGTGAGCCTGATCCTGATGTCAGTGATCCTGATGTTGGTGATCCTGATATCAGTGGTCCTGATGTCGGTGATCCTGACCCTGATGTCGGTGATCCTGATGTCGGTGATCCTGATGTCAATGGTCCTGATGTCGGTGATCCTGATCTTGATGTTGGTGATGCAGATGTCGGTGATCCTGATCCTGATATCAGTGAACCAGCTCCTGATGTTGGTGATCCTGATGTCGGTGAACCTGATCCTGATGTCGGTGAACCTGATCCTGATGTCGGTGATCCTGATCCTGATCTCCATGATCCTGATGTCGGTGATCCAGATCCTGATGTCAGTGGATCCTGATGTCGGTGATCCTGATCCTGATGTCAGTGATCCTGCTCCTGATGTCGGTGATCCTGATGTTGGTGAGCCTGTTCCTGATGTCGGTGATCCTGATCCTGATGTCAGTGATCCTGCTACTGATATCGGTGTTCCTGAGGTCGGTGATCCTGATCCTGATGTCGGTAATCCTGATGATGGTGAACCTGATCCTGATGCAGGTGATCCTGATATCGGTGTTCCTGATCCTGATGTCGGTGATCCTGATGTTGGTGATCCTGATCTTGATGTCGGTGATCCTGATGTCGGAAATCCTGCTGTCAGTGGTCCTGATGTTGGTGATCCTGATCCTGATGTCAGTGATCCTGATGTCGGTGATACTGATCCTGATGTCAGTGACCCTGCTCCTGATGTCGGTGATCCTGATGTTGGTCAGCCTGATCCTGATGTCGGTGATCCTGATCCTGATGTCGGTGATCCTGATGTTGGTGATCTTGATCCTGATGTTGATGATCATGATGTCAGTGATCCTGATCCTGATGCCGGTGATCCTGATGTTGGTGATCCTGATCCTGATGTCGGTGATCCTGATGTCGGTGATCCTGATCCTGATGTCGGTGATCTTGATACTGTTGTCGGAGATCCTGATCCTGATGTTGGTGATCCTGATCCTGATGTTGATGATACTGATCCTGATGACGGTGATCCTGATGTCGTTGATCCTTATGTTGGTGAGCCTGATTCTGATGTCGGTGCTCCTGATGCCCTTGATCCTGATGCCCGTGACCCTGATCCGGCTGTTGGTGATCCTGAACCTGATGTCGGTGATCCTGATACAGTTGTCGGCGATCCTGCTCCTGATGTTTGTGATCCTGATCCTGATGTTGGTGATACTGATCATGATGATGGTGATCCTGATCCTGATATCTGTGATCCTGCTCCTGATGTTGGTGATCCTGATGTCAGTAATCCTGATCCTGATATCGGAAATTCTGGTCCTGATGTCATTGATCTTGATGTCGGTGATCCTGATGTCAATGATCTTGATATCGGTGATCCTGATGTCGGTGATCCTGATCTTGATGTCGGTGATCCTGATGTCGGTGATCCTGATGTCAGTGGTCCTGATGTCGGTGATCCTGATCTTGATGTCGGTGATCCTGATGTCGGTGATCCTGATCCTGATATCAGTGGTCCTGCTCCTGATGTTGGTGATCCTGATGTCGGTGAACCTGATCCTGAAGTCGGTGATCCTGATCCTGATCTCCATGATCCTGATGTCGGTGATCCAGATCCTGATGTCAGTGATCCTGATCCTGATGTCAGTGATCCTGCTCCTGATGTCAGTAATCCTGATGTTGGTGAGCCTGTTCCTGATGTCGGTGATCCTGATCCTGATGTCAGTGATCCTGCTCCTGATGTCGGTGTTCCTGATGTTAGTGAGCCAGATCCTGATGTCGGTGATCCTGATCCTGATGTCGGTGATCCTGATCCTGATGTCCATGATCCTGCTGTCGGTGATCCTGATCCTGATGTCGGTGATCCTGATGTTGGTGAACCTGATCCTGATGTCGGTGAACCTGATATCGGTGTTCCTGATCCTGATGTCGGTGATCCTGATGTCGGTGATCCTGATCCTGATATCGGTAATTCTGAAACTGATGTCGATGATCTTGATATTGGTGATCCTGATGTCGGTGATCCTGATCTTGATGTCGGTGATCCTGATGTCGGTGATCCTGATGTCAGTGGTCCTGATGTTGGTGATCCTGATCCTGATGTCGGTGATCCTGATGTCGGTGATCCTGATACTGTTGTCGGAGATCCTGATCCTGATGTTGGTGATCCTGATCCTGATGTTGGTGACACTGATCCTGATGCCGGTGATCCTGATCCTGATGTCGGTGATCCTGATCCTGATATCCATGATCCAGATGTCGGTGATCCTGATGACAGTGATCCTGATGTCGGTGATCCTGATCCTGATGTCAGTGATCCTGCTCCTGATGTCAGTGATCCTGCTCCTGATGTCGGTGATCCTGATCCTGATATCCATGATCCAGATGTCGGTGATCCTGATGACAGTGATCCTGATGACGGTGATCCTGATCCTGATGTTGGTGATCCTGATCCTGATATCCATGATCCAGATGTCGGTGATCCTGATCCTGATGACAGTGATCCTGATGTCGGTGATCCTGATCCTGATGTCAGTGATCCTGCTCCTGATGTCGGTGATCCTGATGTTGGTGAGCCTTATCCTGATGTCGGTGATCCTGATCCTGATGTCAGTGATCCTGCTCCTGATGTCGGTGATCCTGATGTTGGTGAGCCTGATCCTGATGTTGATGATCCTGATCCTGATGTTGGTGATCCTGATCCTGATACCCATGATCCTGCTGTCGGCGGTCATGATCCTTATGTCAGTGATCCTGATATCGGTGTTCCTGATCCTGATGCAGGTGTTCCTGCTGTCGGTTTTCCTTATCCTGATGTCGGTGATCCTGATGTTGGTGAACCTGATCCTGATGTTCATGATCCTGATATCGGTAATTATGAAACTGATGTCGATGATCTTGATATTGGTGATCCTGATGTCGGTGATCCTGATGTCAGTGGTCCTGATGTTGGTGATCCTGATCCTGATGTCGGTAATTCTGAAACTGATGTCGATGATCTTGATGTCGGTGATCCTGATGTCGGTGATCCTGATGTCAGTGGTCCTGATGTTGGTGATCCTGATCCTGATGTCGGTGATCCTGATGTCGGTGATCCTGATACTGTTGTCGGAGATCCTGATCCTGATGTTGGTGATCCTGATCCTGATGTTGGTGACACTGATCCTGATGCCGGTGATCCTGATCCTGATGTCGGTGATCCTGATCCTGATATCCATGATCCAGATGTCGGTGATCCTGATGACAGTGATCCTGATGTCGGTGATCCTGATCCTGATGTCAGTGATCCTGCTCCTGATGTCAGTGATCCTGCTCCTGATGTCGGTGATCCTGATCCTGATATCCATGATCCAGATGTCGGTGATCCTGATGACAGTGATCCTGATGACGGTGATCCTGATCCTGATGTTGGTGATCCTGATCCTGATATCCATGATCCAGATGTCGGTGATCCTGATCCTGATGACAGTGATCCTGATGTCGGTGATCCTGATCCTGATGTCAGTGATCCTGCTCCTGATGTCGGTGATCCTGATGTTGGTGAGCCTTATCCTGATGTCGGTGATCCTGATCCTGATGTCAGTGATCCTGCTCCTGATGTCGGTGATCCTGATGTTGGTGAGCCTGATCCTGATGTTGATGATCCTGATCCTGATGTTGGTGATCCTGATCCTGATACCCATGATCCTGCTGTCGGCGGTCATGATCCTTATGTCAGTGATCCTGATATCGGTGTTCCTGATCCTGATGCAGGTGTTCCTGCTGTCGGTTTTCCTTATCCTGATGTCGGTGATCCTGATGTTGGTGAACCTGATCCTGATGTTCATGATCCTGATATCGGTAATTATGAAACTGATGTCGATGATCTTGATATTGGTGATCCTGATGTCGTTGTTCCTGATCTTGATGTCGGTGATCCTGATGTCGGTAATCCTGATGTCAATGGTCCTGATGTTGGTGATCCTGATCCTGATGTCGGTGATCCTGATGTCGGTGATCCTGATGTTGGTGAGCCTGATCCTGATGTCGGTGATCCTGATCCTGATGTCGGTGATCCTGATGTCGGTGATCCTGATCCTGATGTCGGTGATCCTGATGTTGGTGATCCTGATGTCAGTGATCCTGATGTTGGTGATCCTGATCTTGATGTCGGTGATCCTGATGTCGGTGATCCTGATCCTGATATCAGTGGTCCTGCTCCTGATGTTGGTGATCCTGATGTCGGTGAACCTGATCCTGATGTCAGTGATCCTGATCCTGATGTCGGTGATCCTGATGTTGGTGAGCCTGATCCTGATGTCAGTGATCCAGCTCCTGATGTCGGTGATCCTGATGTTGGTGAGCCTGGTCCTGTTGTCAGTGAACCTGATCCTGATGTCGGTGAACCTGATATCGGTGTTCCTGATCCTGATGTCGGTGATCCTGTTTTCGGTGATCCTGATCCTGATATCGGTAATTCTGAAACTGATGTCGATGATCTTGATATTGGTGATCCTGATGTCGGTGATCCTGACCTTGATGTCGGTGATCCTGATGTCGGTGATCCTGATGTCAGTGATCCTGTTGTCAGTGATCCTGATCCTGATGTCGGTGATCCTGATGTTGGTGATCCTGATGTCAGTGATCCTGATGTTGGTGATCCTGATCTTGATGTCGGTGATCCTGATGTCGGTGATCCTGATCCTGATATCAGTGGTCCTGCTCCTGATGTTGGTGATCCTGATGTCGGTGAACCTGATCCTGATGTCAGTGATCCTGATACTGATGTCGGTGATCCTGATGTTGGTGAGCCTGATCCTGATGTCAGTGATCCAGCTCCTGATGTCGGCGATCCTGATGTTGGTGAGCCTGATCCTGTTGTCAGTGAACCTGATCCTGATGTTGGTGAACCTGATATCGGTGTTCCTGATCCTGATGTCGGTGATCCTGTTTTCGGTGATCCTGATCCTGATATCGGTAATTCTGAAACTGATGTCGATGATCTTGATATTGGTGATCCTGATGTCGGTGATCCTGACCTTGATGTCGGTGATCCTGATGTCGGTGATCCTGATGTCAGTGGTCCTGATGTTGGTGATCCTGATCCTGATGTCGGTGATCCTGATGTCGGTGATCCTGACACTGTTGTCGGAGATCCTGATCCTGATGTTGGTCATCCTGATCCTGATGTTGGTGACACTGATCCTGCTGACGGTGATCCTGATCCGGATATCAGTGATCCTGCTCCTGAAGTTGGTGATCCTGATGTCGGTGATCCTGATCCTGATGTCGGTGATCCTGATCCTGATATCCATGATCCAGATGTTGGTGATCCTGATCCTGATGACAGTGATCCTGATGTCGGTGAACCTGATCCTGATGTCAGTGACCCTGATCCTGATCTCCATGGTCCTGATGTCGGTGATCCAGATCCTGATGTCAGTGATCCTGATCCTGATGTCGGTGATCCTGATCCTGATATCCATGATCCAGATGTTGGTGATCCTGATCCTGATGACAGTGATCCTGCTTCTGATGTTGGTAATCCTGATGTTGGTGAGCCTGTTCCTGGTGTCGGTGATCCTGATCCTGATGTCAGTGATCCTGCTCCTGATGTCGGTGTTCCTGATGTTGGTGAGCCAGATCCTGATGTCGGTGATCCTGATCCTGATGTCGGTGATCCTGATCCTGATGTCCATGATCCTGCTGTCGGTGATCCTGATCCTGATGTCGGTGATCCTGATGTTGGTGAACCTGATCCTGATGTCGGTGAACCTGATATCGGTGTTCCTGATCCTGATGTCGGTGATCCTGATGTCGGTGATCCTGATCCTGATATCGGTAATTCTGAAACTGATGTCGATAATCTTGATATTGGTGATCCTGATGTCGGTGATCCTGATCTTGATGTCGGTGATCCTGATGTCGGTGATCCTGATGTCAGTGGTCCTGATGTTGGTGACCCTGATCCTGATGTCGGTGATCCTGATGTCGGTGATCCTGATACTGTTGTCGGTGATCCTGATCCTGATGTTGGTGATCCTGATCCTGATGTTGGTGACACTGATCCTGATGACGGTGATCCTGATCCTGATGTTGGTGATCCTGATCCTGATATCCATGATCCAGATGTCGGTGATCCTGATCCTGATGACAGTGATCCTGATGTCAGTGATCCTGATCCTGATGTCAGTGATCCTGCTCCTGATGTCAGTGATCCTGATGTTGGTGAGCCTGATCCTGATGTCGGTGATCCTGATCCTGATGTCAGTGATCCTGCTCCTGATGTCGGTGATCCTGATGTTGGTGAGCCTGATCCTGATGTTGATGATCCTGATCCTGATGTTGGTGATCCTGATCCTGATATCCATGATCCTGCTGTCGGCGGTCATGATCCTTATGTCAGTGATCCTGATATCGGTGTTCCTGATCCTGATGCAGGTGTTCCTGCTGTCGGTTTTCCTTATCCTGATGTCGGTGATCCTGATGTTGGTGAACCTGATCCTGATGTTCATGATCCTGATATCGGTAATTATGAAACTGATGTCGATGATCTTGATATTGGTGATCCTGATGTCGTTGATCCTGATCTTGATGTCGGTGATCCTGATGTCGGTAATCCTGATGTCAATGGTCCTGATGTTGGTGATCCTGATCCTGATGTCGGTGATCCTGATGTCGTTGATCCTGATCCTGATGTCAGTGACCCTGCTCCTGATGTTGGTGATCCTGATGTCGGTGAACCTGATCCTGAAGTCAGTGATCCTGATCTCCATGATCCTGATGTTGGTGATCCAGATCCTGATGTCAGTGATCCTGCTCCTGATGTCAGTGATCCTGCTCCTGATGTCGGTGATCCTGATCCTGATATCCATGATCCAGATGTCGGTGATCCTGATGACAGTGATCCTGATGACGGTGATCCTGATCCTGATGTTGGTGATCCTGATCCTGATATCCATGATCCAGATGTCGGTGATCCTGATCCTGATGACAGTGATCCTGATGTCGGTGATCCTGATCCTGATGTCAGTGATCCTGCTCCTGTTGTCGGTGATCCTGATGTTGGTGAGCCTTATCCTGATGTCGGTGATCCTGATCCTGATGTCAGTGATCCTGCTCCTGATGTCGGTGATCCTGATGTTGGTGAGCCTGATCCTGATGTTGATGATCCTGATCCTGATGTTGGTGATCCTGATCCTGATATCCATGATCCTGCTGTCGGCGGTCATGATCCTTATGTCAGTGATCCTGATATCGGTGTTCCTGATCCTGATGCAGGTGTTCCTGCTGTCGGTTTTCCTTATCCTGATGTCGGTGATCCTGATGTTGGTGAACCTGATCCTGATGTTCATGATCCTGATATCGGTAATTATGAAACTGATGTCGATGATCTTGATATTGGTGATCCTGATGTCGTTGATCCTGATCTTGATGTCGGTGATCCTGATGTCGGTAATCCTGATGTCAATGGTCCTGATGTTGGTGATCCTGATCCTGATGTCGGTGATCCTGATGTCGGTGATCCTGATGTTGGTGAGCCTGATCCTGATGTCGGTGATCCTGATCCTGATGTCGGTGATCCTGATGTCGGTGATCCTGATCCTGATGTCGGTGATCCTGATGTTGGTGATCCTGATGTCAGTGATCCTGATGTTGGTGATCCTGATCTTGATGTCGGTGATCCTGATGTCGGTGATCCTGATCCTGATATCAGTGGTCCTGCTCCTGATGTTGGTGATCCTGATGTCGGTGAACCTGATCCTGATGTCAGTGATCCTGATCCTGATGTCGGTGATCCTGATGTTGGTGAGCCTGATCCTGATGTCAGTGATCCAGCTCCTGATGTCGGTGATCCTGATGTTGGTGAGCCTGATCCTGTTGTCAGTGAACCTGATCCTGATGTCGGTGAACCTGATATCGGTGTTCCTGATCCTGATGTCGGTGATCCTGTTTTCGGTGATCCTGATCCTGATATCGGTAATTCTGAAACTGATGTCGATGATCTTGATATTGGTGATCCTGATGTCGGTGATCCTGACCTTGATGTCGGTGATCCTGATGTCGGTGATCCTGATGTCAGTGATCCTGTTGTCAGTGATCCTGATCCTGATGTCGGTGATCCTGATGTTGGTGATCCTGATGTCAGTGATCCTGATGTTGGTGATCCTGATCTTGATGTCGGTGATCCTGATGTCGGTGATCCTGATCCTGATATCAGTGGTCCTGCTCCTGATGTTGGTGATCCTGATGTCGGTGAACCTGATCCTGATGTCAGTGATCCTGATCCTGATGTCGGTGATCCTGATGTTGGTGAGCCTGATCCTGATGTCAGTGATCCAGCTCCTGATGTCGGCGATCCTGATGTTGGTGAGCCTGATCCTGTTGTCAGTGAACCTGATCCTGATGTCGGTGAACCTGATATCGGTGTTCCTGATCCTGATGTCGGTGATCCTGTTTTCGGTGATCCTGATCCTGATATCGGTCATTCTGAAACTGATGTCGATGATCTTGATATTGGTGATCCTGATGTCGGTGATCCTGACCTTGATGTCGGTGATCCTGATGTCGGTGATCCTGATGTCAGTGGTCCTGATGTTGGTGATCCTGATCCTGATGTCGGTGATCCTGATGTCGGTGATCCTGACACTGTTGTCGGAGATCCTGATCCTGATGTTGGTCATCCTGATCCTGATGTTGGTGACACTGATCCTGATGACGGTGATCCTGATCCGGATATCAGTGATCCTGCTCCTGAAGTTGGTGATCCTGATGTCGGTGATCCTGATCCTGATGTCGGTGATCCTGATCCTGATATCCATGATCCAGATGTTGGTGATCCTGATCCTGATGACAGTGATCCTGATGTCGGTGATCCAGATCCTGATGTCAGTGATCCTGATCCTGATGTCGGTGATCCTGATCCTGATATCCATGATCCAGATGTTGGTGATCCTGATCCTGATGACAGTGATCCTGCTTCTGATGTTGGTAATCCTGATGTTGGTGAGCCTGTTCCTGGTGTCGGTGATCCTGATCCTGATGTCAGTGATCCTGCTCCTGATGTCGGTGTTCCTCATGTTGGTGAGCCAGATCCTGATGTCGGTGATCCTGATCCTGATGTCGGTGATCCTGATCCTGATGTCGGTGATCCTGATCCTGATGTCCATGATCCTGCTGTCGGTGATCCTGATCCTGATGTCGCTGATCCTGATGTTGGTGAACCTGATCCTGATGTCGGTGAACCTGATATCGGTGTTCCTGATCCTGATGTCGGTGATCCTGATGTCGGTGATCCTGATCCTGATATCGGTAATTCTGAAACTGATGTCGATGATCTTGATATTGGTGATCCTGATGTCGGTGATCCTGATCTTGATGTCGGTGATCCTGATGTCGGTGATCCTGATGTCAGTGGTCCTGATGTTGGTGACCCTGATCCTGATGTCGGTGATCCTGATGTCGGTGATCCTGATACTGTTGTCGGAGATCCTGATCCTGATGTTGGTGATCCTGATCCTGATGTTGGTGACACTGATCCTGATGACGGTGATCCTGATCCTGATGTTGGTGATCCTGATCCTGATATCCATGATCCAGATGTCGGTGATCCTGATCCTGATGACAGTGATCCTGATGTCAGTGATCCTGATCCTGATGTCAGTGATCCTGCTCCTGATGTCAGTGATCCTGATGTTGGTGAGCCTGATCCTGATGTCGGTGATCCTGATCCTGATGTCAGTGATCCTGCTCCTGATGTCGGTGATCCTGATGTTGGTGAGCCTGATCCTGATGTTGATGATCCTGATCCTGATGTTGGTGATCCTGATCCTGATATCCATGATCCTGCTGTCGGCGGTCATGGTCCTTATGTCAGTGATCCTGATATCGGTGTTCCTGATCCTGATGCAGGTGTTCCTGCTGTCGATTTTCCTTATCCTGATGTCGGTGATCCTGATGTTGGTGAACCTGATCCTGATGTTCATGATCCTGATATCGGTAATTATGAAACTGATGTCGATGATCTTGATATTGGTGATCCTGATGTCGTTGATCCTGATCTTGATGTCGGTGATCCTGATGTCGGTAATCCTGATGTCAATGGTCCTGATGTTGGTGATCCTGATCCTGATGTCGGTGATCCTGATGTCGTTGATCCTGATCCTGATGTCAGTGACCCTGCTCCTGATGTCGGTGATCCTGATGTTGGTGAGCCTGATCCTGATGTCGGTGATCCTGATCCTGATGTCGGTGATCCTGATGTTGGTGAGCCTGATCCTGTTGTCAGTGTTCCTGATACTGATGTCGGTGATCCTGATGTTGGTGATCCTGATGTCAGTGGTCCTGATGTTGGTGATCCTGATCTTGATGTCGGTGATCCTGATGTCGGTGATCCTGATCCTGATATCAGTGGTCCTGCTCCTGATGTTGGTGATCCTGATGTCGGTGAACCTGATCCTGATGTCAGTGATCCTGATCCTGATGTCGGTGTTCCTGATGTTGGTGAGCCAGATCCAGATGTCGGTGATCCTGATCCTGATGTTGGTGATCCTGATCCTGATGTCCATGATCCTGCTGTCGGTGATCCTGATCCTGATGTCGGTGATCCTGATGTTGGTGAACCTGATCCTGATGTCGGTGAACCTGATATCGGTGTTCCTGATCCTGATGTCGGTGATCCTGATGTCGGTGATCCTGATCCTGATATCGGTAATTCTGAAACTGATGTCGATGATCTTGATATTGGTGATCCTGATGTCGGTGATCCTGACCTTGATGTCGGTGATCCTGATGTCGGTGATCCTGATGTCAGTGGTCCTGATGTTGGTGATCCTGATCCTGATATCTGTGATCCTGATGTCGGTGATCCTGCTCCTGATGTCAGTGATCCTGCTCCTGATGTCGGTGATCCTGATGTTGGTGAGCCTGATCCTGTTGTCAGTGATCCTGAGCCTGATGTCGGTGATCCTGATGTCGGTGATCCTGATGTCAGTGGTCCTGATGTCGGTGATCCTGATCTTGATGTCGGTGATCCTGATGTCGGTGATCCTGATCCTGATATCAGTGATCCTGCTCCTGATGTTGGTGATCCTGATGTCGGTGAACCTGTTCCTGATGTCAGTGATCCTGATCCGGATCTCCATGATCCTGATGTCGGTGATCCAGATCCTGATGTCAGTGATCCTGATCCTGATGTCAGTGATCCTGCTCCTGATGTCAGTAATCCTGATGTTGGTGAGCCAGATCCTGATGTCGGTGATCCTGACCCTGATGTCGGTGATCCTGATCCTGATGTCCATGATCCTGCTGTCGGTGAACCTGATCCTGCTGTCGGTGATCCTGATATCGGTGATCCTGCTCCTGATGTCGGTGATCCTGATCATGATATCCATGATCCAGATGTCGGTGATCCTGATCCTGATGACAGTGATCCTGATGTCGGTGATCCAGATCCTGATGTCAGTGATCCTGATCCTGATGTCGGTGATCCTGATCCTGATATCCATGATCCAGATGTTGGTGATCCTGATCCTGATGACAGTGATCCTGATGTCGGTGATCCAGATCCTGATGTCAGTGATCCTGATCCTGATGTCGGTGATCCTGATCCTGATATCCATGATCCAGATGTTGGTGATCCTGATCCTGATGACAGTGATCCTGCTTCTGATGTTGGTAATCCTGATGTTGGTGAGCCTGTTCCTGGTGTCGGTGATCCTGATCCTGATGTCAGTGATCCTGCTCCTGATGTCAGTGTTCCTCATGTTGGTGAGCCAGATCCTGATGTCGGTGATCCTGATCCTGATGTCGGTGATCCTGATCCTGATGTCGGTGATCCTGATCCTGATGTCCATGATCCTGCTGTCGGTGATCCTGATCCTGATGTCGCTGATCCTGATGTTGGTGAACCTGATCCTGATGTCGGTGAACCTGATATCGGTGTTCCTGATCCTGATGTCGGTGATCCTGATGTCGGTGATCCTGATCCTGATATCGGTAATTCTGAAACTGATGTCGATGATCTTGATATTGGTGATCCTGATGCCGGTGATCCTGATCTTGATGTCGGTGATCCTGATGTCGGTGATCCTGATGTCAGTGGTCCTGATGTTGGTGACCCTGATCCTGATGTCGGTGATCCTGATGTCAGTGATCCTGATACTGTTGTCGGAGATCCTGATCCTGATGTTGGTGATCCTGATCCTGATGTTGGTGACACTGATCCTGATGACGGTGATCCTGATCCTGATGTTGGTGATCCTGATCCTGATATCCATGATCCAGATGTCGGTGATCCTGATCCTGATGACAGTGATCCTGATGTCAGTGATCCTGATCCTGATGTCAGTGATCCTGCTCCTGATGTCAGTGATCCTGATGTTGGTGAGCCTGATCCTGATGTCGGTGATCCTGATCCTGATGTCAGTGATCCTGCTCCTGATGTCGGTGATCCTGATGTTGGTGAGCCTGATCCTGATGTTGATGATCCTGATCCTGATGTTGGTGATCCTGATCCTGATATCCATGATCCTGCTGTCGGTGGTCATGATCCTTATGTCAGTGATCCTGATATCGGTGTTCCTGATCCTGATGCAGGTGTTCCTGCTGTCGGTTTTCCTTATCCTGATGTCGGTGACCCTGATGTTGGTGAACCTGATCCTGATGTTCATGATCCTGATATCGGTAATTATGAAACTGATGTCGATGATCTTGATATTGGTGATCCTGATGTCGTTGATCCTGATCTTGATGTCGGTGATCCTGATGTCGGTAATCCTGATGTCAATGGTCCTGATGTTGGTGATCCTGATCCTGATGTCGGTGATCCTGATGTCGTTGATCCTGATCCTGATGTCAGTGACCCTGCTCCTGATGTCGGTGATCCTGATGTTGGTGAGCCTGATCCTGATGTCGGTGATCCTGATCCTGATGTCGGTGATCCTGATGTTGGTGAGCCTGATCCTGTTGTCAGTGTTCCTGATCCTGATGTCGGTGATCCTGATGTTGGTGAGCCAGATCCTGATGTCGGTGATCCTGATCCTGATGTCGGTGATCCTGATCCTGATGTCCATGATCCTGCTGTCGGTGATCCTGATCCTGATGTCGGTGATCCTGATGTTGGTGAACCTGATCCTGATGTCGGTGAACCTGATACCGGTGTTCCTGATCCTGATGTCGGTGATCCTGATGTCGGTGATCCTGATCCTGATATCGGTAATTCTGAAACTGATGTCGATGATCTTGATATTGGTGATCCTGATGTCGGTGATCCTGATCTTGATGTCGGTGATCCTGATGTCGGTGATCCTGATGTCAGTGGTCCTGATGTTGGTGACCCTGATCCTGATGTCGGTGATCCTGATGTCGGTGATCCTGATACTGTTGTCGGAGATCCTGATCCTGATGTTGGTGATCCTGATCCTGATGTTGGTGACACTGATCCTGATGACGGTGATCCTGATCCTGATGTTGGTGATCCTGATCCTGATATCCATGATCCAGATGTCGGTGATCCTGATCCTGATGACAGTGATCCTGATGTCAGTGATCCTGATCCTGATGTCAGTGATCCTGCTCCTGATGTCAGTGATCCTGATGTTGGTGAGCCTGATCCTGATGTCGGTGATCCTGATCCTGATGTCAGTGATCCTGCTCCTGATGTCGGTGATCCTGATGTTGGTGAGCCTGCTCCTGATGTTGATGATCCTGATCCTGATGTTGGTGATCCTGATCCTGATATCCATGATCCTGCTGTCGGCGGTCATGATCCTTATGTCAGTGATCCTGATATCGGTGTTCCTGATCCTGATGCAGGTGTTCCTGCTGTCGATTTTCCTTATCCTGATGTCGGTGATCCTGATGTTGGTGAACCTGATCCTGATGTTCATGATCCTGATATCGGTAATTATGAAACTGATGTCGATGATCTTGATATTGGTGATCCTGATGTCGTTGATCCTGATCTTGATGTCGGTGATCCTGATGTCGGTAATCCTGATGTCAATGGTCCTGATGTTGGTGATCCTGATCCTGATGTCGGTGATCCTGATGTCGTTGATCCTGATCCTGATGTCAGTGACCCTGCTCCTGATGTCGGTGATCCTGATGTTGGTGAGCCTGATCCTGATGTCGGTGATCCTGATCCTGATGTCGGTGATCCTGATGTTGGTGAGCCTGATCCTGTTGTCAGTGTTCCTGATACTGATGTCGGTGATCCTGATGTTGGTGATCCTGATGTCAGTGGTCCTGATGTTGGTGATCCTGATCTTGATGTCGGTGATCCTGATGTCGGTGATCCTGATCCTGATATCAGTGGTCCTGCTCCTGATGTTGGTGATCCTGATGTCGGTGAACCTGATCCTGATGTCAGTGATCCTGATCCTGATGTCGGTGTTCCTGATGTTGGTGAGCCAGATCCAGATGTCGGTGATCCTGATCCTGATGTTGGTGATCCTGATCCTAATGTCCATGATCCTGCTGTCGGTGATCCTGATCCTGATGTCGGTGATCCTGATGTTGGTGAACCTGATCCTGATGTCGGTGAACCTGATATCGGTGTTCCTGATCCTGATGTCGGTGATCCTGATGTCGGTGATCCTGATCCTGATATCGGTAATTCTGAAACTGATGTCGATGATCTTGATATTGGTGATCCTGATGTCGGTGATCCTGACCTTGATGTCGGTGATCCTGATGTCGGTGATCCTGATGTCAGTGGTCCTGATGTTGGTGATCCTGATCCTGATATCTGTGATCCTGATGTCGGTGATCCTACTCCTGATGTCAGTGATCCTGCTCCTGATGTCGGTGATCCTGATGTTGGTGAGCCTGATCCTGTTGTCAGTGATCCTGAGCCTGATGTCGGTGATCCTGATGTCGGTGATCCTGATGTCAGTGGTCCTGATGTCGGTGATCCTGATCTTGATGTCGGTGATCCTGATCCTGATATCAGTGATCCTGCTCCTGATGTTGGTGATCCTGATGTCGGTGAACCTGTTCCTGATGTCAGTGATCCTGATCCGGATCTCCATGATCCTGATGTCGGTGATCCAGATCCTGATGTCAGTGATCCTGATCCTGATGTCAGTGATCCTGCTCCTGATGTCAGTAATCCTGATGTTGGTGAGCCAGATCCTGATGTCGGTGATCCTGACCCTGATGTCGGTGATCCTGATCCTGATGTCCATGATCCTGCTGTCGGTGAACCTGATCCTGCTGTCGGTGATCCTGATATCGGTGATCCTGCTCCTGATGTCGGTGATCCTGATCATGATATCCATGATCCAGATGTCGGTGATCCTGATCCTGATGACAGTGATCCTGATGTCGGTGATCCTGATCCTGATGTCAGTGATCCTGCTCCTGATGTCGGTGATCCTGATGTTGGTGAGCCTGATCCTGATGTCGGTGATCCTGATCCTGATGTCAGTGATCCTGCTCCTGATGTCGGTGATCCTGATGTTGGTGAGCCTGATCCTGATGTTGATGATCCTGATCCTGATGTTGGTGATCCTGATCCTGATATCCATGATCCTGCTGTCGGCGGTCATGATCCTGATGTCATTGATCCTGATATCGGTGTTCCTGATCCTGATGCAGGTGTTCCTGCTGTCGGTTTTCCTTATCCTGATGTCGGTGATCCTGATGTTGGTGAACCTGATCCTGATGTTCATGATCCTGATATCGGTAATTATGAAACTGATGTCGATGATCTTGATATTGGTATTCCTGATGTCGGTGATCCTGATCTTGATGTCGGTGATCATGATGTCGGTAATCCTGATGTCAGTGGTCCTGATGTTGGTGATCCTGATCCTGATGTCGGTGATCCTGATGTCGTTGTTCCTGATCCTGATGTCAGCGACCCTGCTCCTGATGTCGGCGATCCTGATGTTGGTGAGCCTGATCCTGATGTCGGTGATCCTGATCCTGATGTCGGTGATCCTGATCTTGGTGATCCTGATCCTGATGTTGATGATGATGATGTCGGTGATCCTGATCGTGATGCCGGTGATCCTGATGTTGGTGATCCTGATCCTGATGTCGGTGATCCTGATGTCGGTGATCCTGATCCTGATGTCGGTGATCCTGATACTGTTGTCAGAGATCCTGATCCTGATGTTGGTGATCCTGATCCTGATGTTGGTGATACTGATCCTGATGATGGTGATCCTGATGTTGGTGATCCTGCTCCTGATGTTGGTGATCCTGATGTCAGTAATCCTGATCCTGATATTGGTAATTCTGATCCTCATGTCATTGATCTTGATGTCGGGGATCCTGATGTCACTGATCTTGATATCAGTGATCCTGATGTCGGTGATCCTGATCTTGATGTCAGTGATCCTGATGTCGGTGATCCTGATGTCAGTGGTCCTGATGTCGTTGATACTGATCCTGATATCTGTGATCCTGATGTCGGTGATCCTGATCCTGATGTCAGTGATCCTGCTCCTGATGTCGGTGATCCTGATGTTGGTGAGCCTGATCCTGATGTCAGTGATCCTGATCCTGATGTCGGTGATCCTGATGTCGGTGATCCTGATGTCAGTGGTCCTGATGTCGGTGATCCTGATCCTGATATCAGTGATCCTGCTCCTGATGTTGGTGATCCTGATGTCGGTGAACCTGATCCTGATGTCGGTGATCCTGATCTTGATGTCGGTGATCCTGATGTCGGTGATCCTGATGTCAGTGGTCCTGATGTCGGTGATCCTAATCCTGATATCTGTGATCCTGATGTCGGTGATCCTGATCCTGATGTCAGTGATCCTGCTCCTGATGTCGGTGATCCTGATGTTGGTGAGCCTGATCCTGATGTCAGTGATCCTGATCCTGATGTCGGTGATCCTGATATCGGTGATCCTGATCTTGATGTCGGTGATCCTGATGTCGGTGATCCTGATCCTGATATCAGTGATCCTGCTCCTGATGTTGGTGATCCTGATGTCGGTGAACCTGATCCTGATGTCGGTGATCCTGATCCTGATCTCCATGATCCTGATGTCGGTGATCCAGATCCTGATGTTGGTGATCCTGATGTTGGTGATCCTGATGTCAATGGTCCTGATGTCGGTGATCCTGATCTTGATGTTGGTGATGCAGATGTCGGTGATCCTGATCCTGATATCAGTGATCCTGCTCCTGATGTTGGTGATCCTGATGTCGGTGAACCTGATCCTGATGTCGGTGAACCTGATCCTGATGTCGGTGATCCTGATCCTGATCTCCATGATCCTGATGTCGGTGATCCAGATCCTGATATCAGTGGATCCTGATGTCGGTGATCCTGATCCTGATGTCAGTGATCCTGCTCCTGATGTTGGTGATCCTGATGTCGGTGATCCTGATCCTGATATCAGTGATCCTGCTCCTGATGTTGGTGATCCTGATGTCGGTGAACCTGATCCTGATGTCGGTGATCCTGATCCTGATCTCTATGATCCTGATGTCGGTGATCCAGATCCTGATGTCGGTGATCCTGATGTCGGTGATCCTGATGTCAATGGTCCTGATGTCGGTGATCCTGATCTTGATGTTGGTGATGCAGATGTCGGTGATCCTGATCCTGATATCAGTGATCCTGCTCCTGATGTTGATGATCCTGATGTCGGTGAACCTGATCCTGATGTCGGTGAACCTGATCCTGATGTCGGTGATCCTGATCCTGTTCTCCATGATCCTGATGTTGGTGATCCAGATCCTGATATCAGTGGATCCTGATGTCGGTGATCCTGATCCTGATGTCAGTGATCCTGCTCCTGATGTCGGTGATCCTGATGTTGGTGAGCCTGTTCCTGATGTCGGTGATCCTGATCCTGATGTCAGTGATCCTGCTACTGATATCGGTGTTCCTGATGTCGGTGATCCTGATCCTGATGTCGGTGATCCTGATGATGGTGAACCTGATCCTGATGCCGGTGATCCTGATATCGGTGTTCCTGATCCTGATGTCGCTGATCCTGATGTCGGTGATCCTGATCTTGATGTCGGTGATCCTGATGTCGGAAATCCTGATGTCAGTGGTCCTGATGTTGGTGATCCTGATCCTGATGTCAGTGATCCTGATGTCGGTGATCCTGATCCTGATGTCAGTGACCCTGCTCCTGATGTCGGTGATCCTGAAGTCGGTGATCCTGATCCTGATGTCGGTGATCCTGATGTTGGTGATCCTGATCCTGATGTTGATGATCATGATGTCAGTGATCCTGATCCTGATGCCGGTGATCCTGATGTTGGTGATCCTGATCCTGATGTCGGTGATCCTGATGTCGGTGATCCTGATCCTGATGTCGGTGATCTTGATACTGTTGTCGGAGATCCTGATCCTGATGTTGGTGATCCTGATCCTGATGTTGATGATACTGATCCTGATGACGGTGATCCTGATGTCGTTGATCCTTATGTTGGTGAGCCTGATTCTGATGTCGGTGCTCCTGATGCCCTTGATCCTGATGCCCGTGACCCTGATCGGGCTGTTGGTGATCCTGAACCTGATGTCGGTGATCCTGATACAGTTGTCGGCGATCCTGCTCCTGATGTTTGTGATCCTGATCCTGATGTTGGTGATACTGATCATGATGATGGTGATCCTGATCCTGATATCTGTGATCCTGCTCCTGATGTTGGTGATCCTGATGTCAGTAATCTTGATCCTGATATCGGAAATTCTGATCCTGATGTCATTGATCTTGATGTCGGTGATCCTGATGTCAATGATCTTGATATCGGTGATCCTGATGTCGGTGATCCTGATCTTGATGTCGGTGATCCTGATGTCGGTGATCCTGATGTCAGTGATCCTGATGTCGGTGATCCTGATCCTGATATCAGTGGTCCTGCTCCTGATGTTGGTGATCCTGATGTCGGTGAACCTGATCCTGATGTCGGTGATCCTGATCCTGATCTCCATGATCCTGATGTCGGTGATCCAGATGCTGATGTCAGTGATCCTGATCCTGATGTCAGTGATCCTGCTCCTGATGTCAGTAATCCTGATGTTGGTGAGCCTGTTCCTGATGTCGGTGATCCTGATCCTGATGTCAGTGATCCTGCTCCTGATGTCGGTGTTCCTGATGTTGGTGAGCCAGATCCTGATGTCGGTGATCCTGATCCTGATGTCGGTGATCCTGATCCTGATGTCCATGATCCTGCTGTCGGTGATCCTGATCCTGATGTCGGTGATCCTGATGTTGGTGAACCTGATCCTGATGTCGGTGAACCTGATATCGGTGTTCCTGATCCTGATGTCGGTGATCCTGATGTCGGTGATCCTGATCCTGATATTGGTAATTCTGATCCTCATGTCATTGATCTTGATGTCGGGGATCCTGATGTCACTGATCTTGATATCAGTGATCCTGATGTCGGTGATCCTGATCTTGATGTCAGTGATCCTGATGTCGGTGATCCTGATGTCAGTGGTCCTGATGTCGTTGATACTGATCCTGATATCTGTGATCCTGATGTCGGTGATCCTGATCCTGATGTCAGTGATCCTGCTCCTGATGTCGGTGATCCTGATGTTGGTGAGCCTGATCCTGATGTCAGTGATCCTGATCCTGATGTCGGTGATCCTGATGTCGGTGATCCTGATGTCAGTGGTCCTGATGTCGGTGATCCTGATCCTGATATCAGTGATCCTGCTCCTGATGTTGGTGATCCTGATGTCGGTGAACCTGATCCTGATGTCGGTGATCCTGATCTTGATGTCGGTGATCCTGATGTCGGTGATCCTGATGTCAGTCGTCCTGATGTCGGTGATCCTAATCCTGATATCTGTGATCCTGATGTCGGTGATCCTGATCCTGATGTCAGTGATCCTGCTCCTGATGTCGGTGATCCTGATGTTGGTGAGCCTGATCCTGATGTCAGTGATCCTGATCCTGATGTCGGTGATCCTGATATCGGTGATCCTGATCTTGATGTCGGTGATCCTGATGTCGGTGATCCTGATCCTGATATCAGTGATCCTGCTCCTGATGTTGGTGATCCTGATGTCGGTGAACCTGATCCTGATGTCGGTGATCCTGATCCTGATCTCCATGATCCTGATGTCGGTGATCCAGATCCTGATGTTGGTGATCCTGATGTTGGTGATCCTGATGTCAATGGTCCTGATGTCGGTGATCCTGATCTTGATGTTGGTGATGCAGATGTCGGTGATCCTGATCCTGATATCAGTGATCCTGCTCCTGATGTTGGTGATCCTGATGTCGGTGAACCTGATCCTGATGTCGGTGAACCTGATCCTGATGTCGGTGATCCTGATCCTGATCTCCATGATCCTGATGTCGGTGATCCAGATCCTGATATCAGTGGATCCTGATGTCGGTGATCCTGATCCTGATGTCAGTGATCCTGCTCCTGATGTTGGTGATCCTGATGTCGGTGATCCTGATCCTGATATCAGTGATCCTGCTCCTGATGTTGGTGATCCTGATGTCGGTGAACCTGATCCTGATGTCGGTGATCCTGATCCTGATCTCTATGATCCTGATGTCGGTGATCCAGATCCTGATGTCGGTGATCCTGATGTCGGTGATCCTGATGTCAATGGTCCTGATGTCGGTGATCCTGATCTTGATGTTGGTGATGCAGATGTCGGTGATCCTGATCCTGATATCAGTGATCCTGCTCCTGATGTTGATGATCCTGATGTCGGTGAACCTGATCCTGATGTCGGTGAACCTGATCCTGATGTCGGTGATCCTGATCCTGTTCTCCATGATCCTGATGTTGGTGATCCAGATCCTGATATCAGTGGATCCTGATGTCGGTGATCCTGATCCTGATGTCAGTGATCCTGCTCCTGATGTCGGTGATCCTGATGTTGGTGAGCCTGTTCCTGATGTCGGTGATCCTGATCCTGATGTCAGTGATCCTGCTACTGATATCGGTGTTCCTGATGTCGGTGATCCTGATCCTGATGTCGGTGATCCTGATGATGGTGAACCTGATCCTGATGCCGGTGATCCTGATATCGGTGTTCCTGATCCTGATGTCGCTGATCCTGATGTCGGTGATCCTGATCTTGATGTCGGTGATCCTGATGTCGGAAATCCTGATGTCAGTGGTCCTGATGTTGGTGATCCTGATCCTGATGTCAGTGATCCTGATGTCGGTGATCCTGATCCTGATGTCAGTGACCCTGCTCCTGATGTCGGTGATCCTGAAGTCGGTGATCCTGATCCTGATGTCGGTGATCCTGATGTTGGTGATCCTGATCCTGATGTTGATGATCATGATGTCAGTGATCCTGATCCTGATGCCGGTGATCCTGATGTTGGTGATCCTGATCCTGATGTCGGTGATCCTGATGTCGGTGATCCTGATCCTGATGTCGGTGATCTTGATACTGTTGTCGGAGATCCTGATCCTGATGTTGGTGATCCTGATCCTGATGTTGATGATACTGATCCTGATGACGGTGATCCTGATGTCGTTGATCCTTATGTTGGTGAGCCTGATTCTGATGTCGGTGCTCCTGATGCCCTTGATCCTGATGCCCGTGACCCTGATCGGGCTGTTGGTGATCCTGAACCTGATGTCGGTGATCCTGATACAGTTGTCGGCGATCCTGCTCCTGATGTTTGTGATCCTGATCCTGATGTTGGTGATACTGATCATGATGATGGTGATCCTGATCCTGATATCTGTGATCCTGCTCCTGATGTTGGTGATCCTGATGTCAGTAATCTTGATCCTGATATCGGAAATTCTGATCCTGATGTCATTGATCTTGATGTCGGTGATCCTGATGTCAATGATCTTGATATCGGTGATCCTGATGTCGGTGATCCTGATCTTGATGTCGGTGATCCTGATGTCGGTGATCCTGATGTCAGTGATCCTGATGTCGGTGATCCTGATCCTGATATCAGTGGTCCTGCTCCTGATGTTGGTGATCCTGATGTCGGTGAACCTGATCCTGATGTCGGTGATCCTGATCCTGATCTCCATGATCCTGATGTCGGTGATCCAGATGCTGATGTCAGTGATCCTGATCCTGATGTCAGTGATCCTGCTCCTGATGTCAGTAATCCTGATGTTGGTGAGCCTGTTCCTGATGTCGGTGATCCTGATCCTGATGTCAGTGATCCTGCTCCTGATGTCGGTGTTCCTGATGTTGGTGAGCCAGATCCTGATGTCGGTGATCCTGATCCTGATGTCGGTGATCCTGATCCTGATGTCCATGATCCTGCTGTCGGTGATCCTGATCCTGATGTCGGTGATCCTGATGTTGGTGAACCTGATCCTGATGTCGGTGAACCTGATATCGGTGTTCCTGATCCTGATGTCGGTGATCCTGATGTCGGTGATCCTGATCCTGATATCGGTAACTCTGAAACTGATGTCGATGATCTTGATATTGGTGATCCTGATGTCGGTGATCCTGATCTTGATGTCGGTGATCCTGATGTCGGTGATCCTGATGTCAGTGGTCCTGATGTTGGTGATCCTGATCCTGATGTCGGTGATCCTGATGTCGGTGATCCTGATACTGTTGTCGGAGATCCTGATCCTGATGTTGGTGATCCTGATCCTGATGTTGGTGACACTGATCCTGATGCCGGTGATCCTGATCCTGATGTCGGTGATCCTGATCCTGATATCCATGATCCAGATGTCGGTGATCCTGATGACAGTGATCCTGATGTCGGTGATCCTGATCCTGATGTCAGTGATCCTGCTCCTGATGTCAGTGATCCTGCTCCTGATGTCGGTGATCCTGATCCTGATATCCATGATCCAGATGTCGGTGATCCTGATGACAGTGATCCTGATGACGGTGATCCTGATCCTGATGTTGGTGATCCTGATCCTGATATCCATGATCCAGATGTCGGTGATCCTGATCCTGATGACAGTGATCCTGATGTCGGTGATCCTGATCCTGATGTCAGTGATCCTGCTCCTGATGTCGGTGATCCTGATGTTGGTGAGCCTGATCCTGATGTCGGTGATCCTGATCCTGATGTCAGTGATCCTGCTCCTGATGTCGGTGATCCTGATGTTGGTGAGCCTGATCCTGATGTTGATGATCCTGATCCTGATGTTGGTGATCCTGATCCTGATATCCATGATCCTGCTGTCGGCGGTCATGATCCTTATGTCAGTGATCCTGATATCGGTGTTCCTGATCCTGATGCAGGTGTTCCTGCTGTCGGTTTTCCTTATCCTGATGTCGGTGATCCTGATGTTGGTGAACCTGATCCTGATGTTCATGATCCTGATATCGGTAATTATGAAACTGATGTCGATGATCTTGATATTGGTGATCCTGATGTCGTTGATCCTGATCTTGATGTCAGTGATCCTGATGTCGGTAATCCTGATGTCAATGGTCCTGATGTCGGTGATCCTGATGTCGGTGATCCTGGTGTTGGTGAGCCTGATCCTGATGTCGGTGATCCTGATCCTGATGTCGGTGATCCTGATGTTGGTGAGCCTGATCCTGTTGTCAGTGATCCTGATCCTGATGTCGGTGATCCTGATGTTGGTGATCCTGATGCCAGTGGTCCTGATGTTGGTGATCCTGATCTTGATGTCGGTAATCCTGATGTCGGTGATCCTGATCCTGATATCAGTGGTCATGCTCCTGATGTTGGTGATCCTGATGTCGGTGAACCTGATCCTGATGTCAGTGATCCTGATCCTGATGTCGCTGATCCTGATGTTGGTGAGCCTGATCCTGATGTCAGTGATCCTGCTCCTGATGTCGGTGATCCTGATGTTGGTGAGCCTGATCCTGTTGTCAGTGAACCTGATCCTGATGTCGGTGAACCTGATATCGGTGTTCCTGATCCTGATGTCGGTGATCCTGATGTCGGTGATCCTGATCCTGATATCGGTAATTCTGAAACTGATGTCGATGATCTTGATATTGGTGATCCTGATGTCGGTGATCCTGACCTTGATGTCGGTGATCCTGATGTCGGTGATCCTGATGTCAGTGGTCCTGATGTTGGTGATCCTGATCCTGATGTCGGTGATCCTGATGTCGGTGATCCTGACACTGTTGTCGGAGATCCTGATCCTGATGTTGGTGATCCTGATCCTGATGTTGGTGACACTGATCCTGATGACGGTGATCCTGATCCGGATATCAGTGATCCTGCTCCTGAAGTTGGTGATCCTGATGTCGGTGATCCTGATCCTGATGTCGGTGATCCTGATCCTGATGTCCATGATCCAGATGTTGGTGATCCTGATCCTGATGTCGGTGATCCTGATGTCGGTGAACCTGATCCTGATGTCAGTGACCCTGATCCTGATCTCCATGGTCCTGATGTCGGTGATCCAGATCCTGATGTCAGTGATCCTGATCCTGATGTCGGTTATCCTGATCCTGATATCCATGATCCAGATGTTGGTGATCCTGATCCTGATGACAGTGATCCTGATGTCGGTGAACCTGATCCTGATGTCAGTGACCCTGATCCTGATCTCCATGGTCCTGATGTCGGTGATCCAGATCCTGATGTCAGTGATCCTGATCCTGATGTCAGTGATCCTGCTTCTGATGTTGGTAATCCTGCTGTTGGTGAGCCTGTTCCTGGTGTCGGTGATCCTGATCCTGATGTCAGTGATCCTGCTCCTGATGTCGGTGTTCCTGATGTTGGTGAGCCAGATCCTGATGTCGGTGATCCTGATCCTGATGTCGGTGATCCTGATCCTGATGTCCATGATCCTGCTGTCGGTGATCCTGATCCTGATGTCGGTGATCCTGATGTTGGTGAACCTGATCCTGATGTCGGTGAACCTGATATCGGTGTTCCTGATCCTGATGTCGGTGATCCTGATGTCGGTGATCCTGATCCTGATATCGGTAATTCTGAAACTGATGTCGATGATCTTGATATTGGTGATCCTGATGTCGGTGATCCTGATCTTGATGTCGGTGATCCTGATGTCGGTGATCCTGATGTCAGTGGTCCTGATGTTGGTGATCCTGATCCTGATGTCGGTGATCCTGATGTCGGTGATCCTGATACTGTTGTCGGAGATCCTGATCCTGATGTTGGTGATCCTGATCCTGATGTTGGTGACACTGATCCTGATGCCGGTGATCCTGATCCTGATGTTGGTGATCCTGATCCTGATATCCATGATCCAGATGTCGGTGATCCTGATCCTGATGACAGTGATCCTGATGTCGGTGATCCTGATCCTGATGTCAGTGATCCTGCTCCTGATGTCAGTGATCCTGATGTTGGTGAGCCTGATCCTGATGTCGGTGATCCTGATCCTGATGTCAGTGATCCTGCTCCTGATGTCGGTGATCCTGATGTTGGTGAGCCTGATCCTGATGTTGATGATCCTGATCCTGATATCCATGTTCCTGCTGTCGGCGGTCATGATCCTTATGTCAGTGATCCTGATATCGGTGTTCCTGATCCTGATGCAGGTGTTCCTGCTGTCGGTTTTCCTTATCCTGATGTCGGTGATCCTGATGTTGGTGAACCTGATCCTGATGTTCATGATCCTGATATCGGTAATTATGAAACTGATGTCGATGATCTTGATATTGGTGATCCTGATGTCGTTGATCCTGATCTTGATGTCGGTGATCCTGATGTCGGTAATCCTGATGTCAATGGTCCTGATGTTGGTGATCCTGATCCTGATGTCGTTGATCCTGATCCTGATGTCAGTGACCCTGCTCCTGATGTCGGTGATCCTGATGTTGGTGAGCCTGATCCTGATGTCGGTGATCCTGATCCTGATGTCGGTGATCCTGATGTTGGTGAGCCTGATCCTGTTGTCAGTGTTCCTGATCCTGATGTCGGTGATCCTGATGTTGGTGATCCTGATGTCAGTGGTCCTGATGTTGGTGATCCTGATCCTGATGTCGGTGATCCTGATGTTGGTGAGCCTGATCCTGATGTCAGTGATCCTGCTCCTGATGTCGGTGATCCTGATGTTGGTGAGCCTGATCCTGTTGTCAGTGAACCTGATCCTGATGTCGGTGAACCTGATATCGGTGTTCCTGATCCTGATGTCGGTGATCCTGATGTCGGTGATCCTGATCCTGATATCGGTAATTCTGAAACTGATGTCGATGATCTTGATATTGGTGATCCTGATGTCGGTGATCCTGACCTTGATGTCGGTGATCCTGATGTCGGTGATCCTGATGTCAGTGGTCCTGATGTTGGTGATCCTGATCCTGATGTCGGTGATCCTGATGTCGGTGATCCTGACACTGTTGTCGGAGATCCTGATCCTGATATTGGTGATCCTGATCCTGATGTTGGTGACACTGATCCTGATGACGGTGATCCTGATCCGGATATCAGTGATCCTGCTCCTGAAGTTGGTGATCCTGATGTCGGTGATCCTGATCCTGATGTCGGTGATCCTGATCCTGATATCCATGATCCAGATGTTGGTGATCCTGATCCTGATGTCGGTGATCCTGATGTCGGTGAACCTGATCCTGATGTCAGTGACCCTGATCCTGATCTCCATGGTCCTGATGTCGGTGATCCAGATCCTGATGTCAGTGATCCTGATTCTGATGTCGGTGATCCTGATCCTGATATCCATGATCCAGATGTTGGTGATCCTGATCCTGATGACAGTGATCCTGATGTCGGTGAACCTGATCCTGATGTCAGTGACCCTGATCCTGATCTCCATGGTCCTGATGTCGGTGATCCAGATCCTGATGTCAGTGATCCTGATCCTGATGTCAGTGATCCTGCTTCTGATGTTGGTAATCCTGCTGTTGGTGAGCCTGTTCCTGGTGTCGGTGATCCTGATCCTGATGTCAGTGATCCTGCTCCTGATGTCGGTGTTCCTGATGTTGGTGAGCCAGATCCTGATGTCAGTGATCCTGATCCTGATGTCGGTGATCCTGATCCTGATGTCCATGATCCTGCTGTCGGTGATCCTGATCCTGATGTCGGTGATCCTGATGTTGGTGAACCTGATCCTGATGTCGGTGAACCTGATATCGGTGTTCCTGATCCTGATGTCGGTGATCCTGATGTCGGTGATCCTGATCCTGATATCGGTAATTCTGAAACTGATGTCGATGATCTTGATATTGGTAATCCTGATGTCGGTGATCCTGATCTTGATGTCGGTGATCCTGATGTCGGTGATCCTGATGTCAGTGGTCCTGATGTTGGTGATCCTGATCCTGATGTCGGTGATACTGTTGTCGGAGATCCTGATCCTGATGTTGGTGATCCTGATCCTGATGTTGGTGACACTGATCCTGATGCCGGTGATCCTGATCCTGATGTTGGTGATCCTGATCCTGATATCCATGATCCAGATGTCGGTGATCCTGATCCTGATGACAGTGATCCTGATGTCGGTGATCCTGATCCTGATGTCAGTGATCCTGCTCCTGATGTCAGTGATCCTGATGTTGGTGAGCCTGATCCTGATGTTGGTGATCCTGATCCTGATGTCAGTGATCCTGCTCCTGATGTCGGTGATCCTGATTTTGGTGAGCCTGATCCTGATGTTGATGATCCTGATCCTGATATCCATGTTCCTGCTGTCGGCGGTCATGTTCCTTATGTCAGTGATCCTGATATCGGTGTTCCTGATCCTGATGCAGGTGTTCCTGCTGTCGGTTTTCCTTATCCTGATGTCGGTGATCCTGATGTTGGTGAACCTGATCCTGATGTTCATGATCCTGATATCGGTAATTATGAAACTGATGTCGATGATCTTGATATTGGTGATCCTGATGTCGTTGATCCTGATCTTGATGTCGGTGATCCTGATGTCGGTAATCCTGATGTCAATGGTCCTGATGTTGGTGATCCTGATCCTGATGTCGTTGATCCTGATCCTGATGTCAGTGACCCTGCTCCTGATGTCGGTGATCCTGATGTTGGTGAGCCTGATCCTGATGTCGGTGATCCTGATCCTGATGTCGGTGATCCTGATGTTGGTGAGCCTGATCCTGTTGTCAGTGTTCCTGATCCTGATGTCGGTGATCCTGATGTTGGTGATCCTGATGTCAGTGGTCCTGATGTTGGTGATCCTGATCTTGATGTCGGTGATCCTGATGTCGGTGATCCTGATCCTGATATCAGTGGTCCTGCTCCTGATGTTGGTGATCCTGATGTCGGTGAACCTGATCCTGATGTCAGTGATCCTGATCCTGATGTCGTTGTTCCTGATGTTGGTGAGCCAGATCCTGATGTCGGTGATCCTGATCCTGATGTCGGTGATCCTGATCCTGATGTCCATGATCCTGCTGTTGGTGATCCTGATCCTGATGTCGGTGATCCTGATGTTGGTGAACCTGATCCTGATGTCGGTGAACCTGATATCGGTGTTCCTGATCCTGATGTCGGTGATCCTGATGTCGGTGATCCTGATCCTGATATCGGTAATTCTGAAACTGATGTCGATGATCTTGATATTGGTGATCCTGATGTCGGTGATCCTGACCTTGATGTCGGTGATCCTGATGTCGGTGATCCTGATGTCAGTGGTCCTGATCCTGATGTCAGTGATCCTGCTCCTGATGTCGGTGATCCTGATGTTGGTGAGCCTGATCCTGTTGTCAGTGATCCTGAGCCTGATGTCGGTGATCCTGATGTCGGTGATCCTGATGTCAGTGGTCCTGATGTCGGTGATCCTGATCTTGATGTCGGTGATCCTGATGTCGGTGATCCTGATCCTGATATCAGTGATCCTGCTCCTGATGTTGGTGATCCTGATGTCGGTGAACCTGTTCCTGATGTCAGTGATCCTGATCCGGATCTCCATGATCCTGATGTCGGTGATCCAGATCCTGATGTCAGTGATCCTGCTCCTGATGTCAGTGATCCTGCTCCTGATGTCGGTAATCCTGATGTTGCTGAGCCTGTTCCTGATGTCGGTGAACCTGATCCTGATGTCGGTGATCCTGATATCGGTGATCCTGCTCCTGATGTCGGTGATCCTGATCATGATATCCATGATCCAGATGTCGGTGATCCTGATCCTGATGACAGTGATCCTGATGTCGGTGATCCTGATCCTGATGTCAGTGATCCTGCTCCTGATGGCGGCGATCCTGATGTTGGTGAGCCTGATCCTAATGTCGGTGATCCTGATCCTGATGTCAGTGATCCTGCTCCTGATGTCGGTGATCCTGATGTTGGTGAGCCTGATCCTGATGTTGATGATCCTGATCCTGATGTTGGTGATCCTGATCCTGATATCCATGATCCTGCTGTCGGCGGTCATGATCCTGATGTCATTGATCCTGATATCGGTGTTCCTGATCCTGATGCAGGTGTTCCTGCTGTCGGTTTGCCTTATCCTGATGTCGGTGATCCTGATGTTGGTGAACCTGATCCTGATGTTCATGATCCTGATATCGGTAATTATGAAACTGATGTCGATGATCTTGATATTGGTATTCCTGATGTCGGTGATCCTGATCTTGATGTCGGTGATCATGATGTCGGTAATCCTGATGTCAGTGGTCCTGATGTTGGTGATCCTGATCCTGATGTCGGTGATCCTGATGTCGTTGTTCCTGATCCTGATGTCAGCGACCCTGCTCCTGATGTCGGCGATCCTGATGTTGGTGAGCCTGATCCTGATGTCGGTGATCCTGATCCTGATGTCGGTGATCCTGATCTTGGTGATCCTGATCCTAATGTTGATGATGATGATGTCGGTGATCCTGATCGTGATGCCGGTGATCCTGATGTTGGTGATCCTGATCCTGATGTCGGTGATCCTGATGTCGGTGATCCTGATCCTGATGTCGGTGATCCTGATACTGTTGTCAGAGATCCTGATCCTGATGTTGGTAATCCTGATCCTGATATTGGTAATTCTGATCCTCATGTCATTGATCTTGATGTCGGGGATCCTGATGTCACTGATCTTGATATCAGTGATCCTGATGTCGGTGATCCTGATCTTGATGTCGGTGATCCTGATGTCGGTGATCCTGATGTCAGTGGTCCTGATGTCGGTGATCCTGATCCTGATATCAGTGATCCTGCTCCTGATGTTGGTGATCCTGATGTCGGTGAACCTGATCCTGATGTCGGTGATCCTGATCTTGATGTCGGTGATCCGGATGTCGGTGATCCTGATGTCAGTGGTCCTGATGTCGGTGTTACTAATCCTGATATCTGTGATCCTGATGTCGGTGATCCTGATCCTGATGTCAGTGATCCTGCTCCTGATGTTGGTGATCCTGATGTCGGTGAACCTGATCCTGATGTCGGTGATCCTGATCCTGATCTCCATGATCCTGATGTCGGTGATCCAGATCCTGATGTCGGTGATCCTGATGCCGGTGATCCTGATGTCAATGGTCCTGATGTCGGTGATCCTGATCTTGATGTTGGTGATGCAGATGTCGGTGATCCTGATCCTGATATCAGTGATCTTGCTCCTGATGTTGTTGATCCTGATCTCTGTGAACCTGATCCTGATGTCGGTGAACCTGATCCTGATGTCGGTGATCCTGATCCTGATCTCCATGATCCTGATGTCGGTGATCCAGATCCTGATGTCAGTGGGTCCTGATGTCGGTGATCCTGATCCTGATGTCAGTGATCCTGCTCCTGATGTCGGTGATCCTGATGTTGGTGAGCCTGTTCCTGATGTCGGTGATCCTGATCCTGATGTCAGTGATCCTGCTCCTGATGTCGGTGTTCCTGATGTTGGTGAGCCAGATCCTGATGTCGGTGATCCTGATCCTGATGTCGGTGATCCTGATCCTGATGTCCATGATCCTGCTGTCGGTGATCCTGATCCTGATGTCGGTGATCCTGATGTTGGTGAACCTGATCCTGATGTCGGTGAACCTGATATCGGTGTTCCTGATCCTGATGTCGGTGATCCTGATGTCGGTGATCCTGATCCTGATATCGGTAATTCTGAAACTGATGTCGATGATCTTGATATTGGTGATCCTGATGTCGGTGATCCTGATCTTGATGTCGGTGATCCTGATGTCGGTGATCCTGATGTCAGTGGTCCTGATGTTGGTGATCCTGATCCTGATGTCGGTGATCCTGATGTCGGTGATCCTGATACTGTTGTCGGAGATCCTGATCCTGATGTTGGTGATCCTGATCCTGATGTTGGTGACACTGATCCTGATGCCGGTGATCCTGATCCTGATGTTGGTGATCCTGATCCTGATATCCATGATCCAGATGTCGGTGATCCTGATCCTGATGACAGTGATCCTGATGTCGGTGATCCTGATCCTGATGTCAGTGATCCTGCTCCTGATGTCAGTGATCCTGATGTTGGTGAGCCTGATCCTGATGTCGGTGATCCTGATCCTGATGTCAGTGATCCTGCTCCTGATGTCGGTGATCCTGATGTTGGTGAGCCTGATCCTGATGTTGATGATCCTGATCCTGATATCCATGTTCCTGCTGTCGGCGGTCATGATCCTTATGTCAGTGATCCTGATATCGGTGTTCCTGATCCTGATGCAGGTGTTCCTGCTGTCGGTTTTCCTTATCCTGATGTCGGTGATCCTGATGTTGGTGAACCTGATCCTGATGTTCATGATCCTGATATCGGTAATTATGAAACTGATGTCGATGATCTTGATATTGGTGATCCTGATGTCGTTGATCCTGATCTTGATGTCGGTGATCTTGATGTCGGTAATCCTGATGTCAATGGTCCTGATGTTGGTGATCCTGATCCTGATGTCGTTGATCCTGATCCTGATGTCAGTGACCGTGCTCCTGATGTCGGTGATCCTGATGTTGGTGAGCCTGATCCTGATGTCGGTGATCCTGATCCTGATGTCGGTGATCCTGATGTTGGTGAGCCTGATCCTGTTGTCAGTGTTCCTGATCCTGATGTCGGTGATCCTGATGTTGGTGATCCTGATGTCAGTGGTCCTGATGTTGGTGATCCTGATCCTGATGTCGGTGATCCTGATGTTGGTGAGCCTGATCCTGATGTCAGTGATCCTGCTCCTGATGTCGGTGATCCTGATGTTGGTGAGTCTGATCCTGTTGTCAGTGAACCTGATCCTGATGTCGGTGAACCTGATATCGGTGTTCCTGATCCTGATGTCAGTGATCCTGATGTCGGTGATCCTGATCCTGATATCGGTAATTCTGAAACTGATGTCGATGATCTTGATATTGGTGATCCTGATGTCGGTGATCCTGACCTTGATGTCGGTGATCCTGATGTCGGTGATCCTGATGTCAGTGGTCCTGATGTTGGTGATCCTGATCCTGATGTCGGTGATCCTGATGTCGGTGATCCTGACACTGTTGTCGGAGATCCTGATCCTGATGTTGGTGATCCTGATCCTGATGTTGGTGACACTGATCCTGATGACGGTGATCCTGATCCGGATATCAGTGATCCTGCTCCTGAAGTTGGTGATCCTGATGTCGGTGATCCTGATCCTGATGTCGGTGATCCTGATCCTGATATCCATGATCCAGATGTTGGTGATCCTGATCCTGATGTCGGTGATCCTGATGTCGGTGAACCTGATCCTGATGTCAGTGACCCTGATCCTGATCTCCATGGTCCTGATGTCGGTGATCCAGATCCTGATGTCAGTGATCCTGATCCTGATGTCGGTGATCCTGATCCTGATATCCATGATCCAGATGTTGGTGATCCTGATCCTGATGACAGTGATCCTGATGTCGGTGAACCTGATCCTGATGTCAGTGACCCTGATCCTGATCTCCATGGTCCTGATGTCGGTGATCCAGATCCTGATGTCAGTGATCCTGATCCTGATGTCAGTGATCCTGCTTCTGATGTTGGTAATCCTGCTGTTGGTGAGCCTGTTCCTGGTGTCGGTGATCCTGATCCTGATGTCAGTGATCCTGCTCCTGATGTCGGTGTTCCTGATGTTGGTGAGCCAGATCCTGATGTCGGTGATCCTGATCCTGATGTCGGTGATCCTGATCCTGATGTCCATGATCCTGCTGTCGGTGATCCTGATCCTGATGTCGGTGATCCTGATGTTGGTGAACCTGATCCTGATGTCGGTGAACCTGATATCGGTGTTCCTGATCCTGATGTCGGTGATCCTGATGTCGGTGATCCTGATCCTGATATCGGTAATTCTGAAACTGATGTCGATGATCTTGATATTGGTGATCCTGATGTCGGTGATCCTGATCTTGATGTCGGTGATCCTGATGTCGGTGATCCTGATACTGTTGTCGGAGATCCTGATCCTGATGTTGGTGATCCTGATCCTGATGTTGGTGACACTGATCCTGATGCCGGTGATCCTGATCCTGATGTTGGTGATCCTGATCCTGATATCCATGATCCAGATGTCGGTGATCCTGATCCTGATGTCGGTGATCCTGATGTCGGTGATCCTGATCCTGATGTCAGTGATCCTGCTCCTGATGTCAGTGATCCTGATGTTGGTGAGCCTGATCCTGATGTCGGTGATCCTGATCCTGATGTCAGTGATCCTGCTCCTGATGTCGGTGATCCTGATGTTGGTGAGCCTGATCCTGATGTTGATGATCCTGATCCTGATATCCATGTTCCTGCTGTCGGCGGTCATGTTCCTTATGTCAGTGATCCTGATATCGGTGTTCCTGATCCTGATGCAGGTGTTCCTGCTGTCGGTTTTCCTTATCCTGATGTCGGTGATCCTGATGTTGGTGAACCTGATCCTGATGTTCATGATCCTGATATCGGTAATTATGAAACTGATGTCGATGATCTTGATATTGGTGATCCTGATGTCGTTGATCCTGATCTTGATGTCGGTGATCCTGATGTCGGTAATCCTGATGTCAATGGTCCTGATGTTGGTGATCCTGATCCTGATGTCGTTGATCCTGATCCTGATGTCAGTGACCCTGCTCCTGATGTCGGTGATCCTGATGTTGGTGAGCCTGATCCTGATGTCGGTGATCCTGATCCTGATGTCGGTGATCCTGATGTTGGTGAGCCTGATCCTGTTGTCAGTGTTCCTGATCCTGATGTCGGTGATCCTGATGTTGGTGATCCTGATGTCAGTGGTCCTGATGTTGGTGATCCTGATCTTGCTGTCGGTGATCCTGATGTCGGTGATCCTGATCCTGATATCAGTGGTCCTGCTCCTGATGTTGGTGATCCTGATGTCGGTGAACCTGATCCTGATGTCAGTGATCCTGATCCTGATGTCGGTGTTCCTGATGTTGGTGAGCCAGATCCTGATGTCGGTGATCCTGATCCTGATGTCGGTGATCCTGATCCTGATGTCCATGATCCTGCTGTTGGTGATCCTGAACCTGATGTCGGTGATCCTGATGTTGGTGAACCTGATCCTGATGTCGGTGAACCTGATATCGGTGTTCCTGATCCTGATGTCGGTGATCCTGATGTCGGTGATCCTGATCCTGATATCGGTAATTCTGAAACTGATGTCGATGATCTTGATATTGGTGATCCTGATGTCGGTGATCCTGACCTTGATGTCGGTGATCCTGATGTCGGTGATCCTGATGTCAGTGGTCCTGATCCTGATGTCAGTGATCCTGCTCCTGATGTCGGTGATCCTGATGTTGGTGAGCCTGATCCTGTTGTCAGTGATCCTGAGCCTGATGTCGGTGATCCTGATGTCGGTGATCCTGATGTCAGTGGTCCTGATGTCGGTGATCCTGATCTTGATGTCGGTGATCCTGATGTCGGTGATCCTGATCCTGATATCAGTGATCCTGCTCCTGATGTTGGTGATCCTGATGTCGGTGAACCTGTTCCTGATGTCAGTGATCCTGATCCGGATCTCCATGATCCTGATGTCGGTGATCCAGATCCTGATGTCAGTGATCCTGCTCCTGATGTCAGTGATCCTGCTCCTGATGTCGGTAATCCTGATGTTGCTGAGCCTGTTCCTGATGTCGGTGAACCTGATCCTGATGTCGGTGATCCTGATATCGGTGATCCTGCTCCTGATGTCGGTGATCCTGATCATGATATCCATGATCCAGATGTCGGTGATCCTGATCCTGATGACAGTGATCCTGATGTCGGTGATCCTGATCCTGATGTCAGTGATCCTGCTCCTGATGGCGGCGATCCTGATGTTGGTGAGCCTGATCCTAATGTCGGTGATCCTGATCCTGATGTCAGTGATCCTGCTCCTGATGTCGGTGATCCTGATGTTGGTGAGCCTGATCCTGATGTTGATGATCCTGATCCTGATGTTGGTGATCCTGATCCTGATATCCATGATCCTGCTGTCGGCGGTCATGATCCTGATGTCATTGATCCTGATATCGGTGTTCCTGATCCTGATGCAGGTGTTCCTGCTGTCGGTTTGCCTTATCCTGATGTCGGTGATCCTGATGTTGGTGAACCTGATCCTGATGTTCATGATCCTGATATCGGTAATTATGAAACTGATGTCGATGATCTTGATATTGGTATTCCTGATGTCGGTGATCCTGATCTTGATGTCGGTGATCATGATGTCGGTAATCCTGATGTCAGTGGTCCTGATGTTGGTGATCCTGATCCTGATGTCGGTGATCCTGATGTCGTTGTTCCTGATCCTGATGTCAGCGACCCTGCTCCTGATGTCGGCGATCCTGATGTTGGTGAGCCTGATCCTGATGTCGGTGATCCTGATCCTGATGTCGGTGATCCTGATCTTGGTGATCCTGATCCTGATGTTGATGATGATGATGTCGGTGATCCTGATCGTGATGCCGGTGATCCTGATGTTGGTGATCCTGATCCTGATGTCGGTGATCCTGATGTCGGTGATCCTGATCCTGATGTCGGTGATCCTGATACTGTTGTCAGAGATCCTGATCCTGATGGTGGTAATCCTGATCCTGATATTGGTAATTCTGATCCTCATGTCATTGATCTTGATGTCGGGGATCCTGATGTCACTGATCTTGATATCAGTGATCCTGATGTCGGTGATCCTGATCTTGATGTCGGTGATCCTGATGTCGGTGATCCTGATGTCAGTGGTCCTGATGTCGGTGATCCTGATCCTGATATCAGTGATCCTGCTCCTGATGTTGGTGATCCTGATGTCGGTGAACCTGATCCTGATGTCGGTGATCCTGATCTTGATGTCGGTGATCCGGATGTCGGTGATCCTGATGTCAGTGGTCCTGATGTCGGTGTTACTAATCCTGATATCTGTGATCCTGATGTCGGTGATCCTGATCCTGATGTCAGTGATCCTGCTCCTGATGTCGGTGATCCTGATGTTGATGAGCCTGATCCTGTTGTCAGTGATCCTGATCCTGATGTCGGTGATCCTGATATCGGTGATCCTGATCTTGATGTCGGTGATCCTGATGTCGGTGATCCTGATCCTGATATCAGTGATCCTGCTCCTGATGTTGGTGATCCTGATGTCGGTGAACCTGATCCTGATGTCGGTGATCCTGATCCTGATCTCCATGATCCTGATGTCGGTGATCCAGATCCTGATGTCGGTGATCCTGATGCCGGTGATCCTGATGTCAATGGTCCTGATGTCGGTGATCCTGATCTTGATGTTGGTGATGCAGATGTCGGTGATCCTGATCCTGATATCAGTGATCTTGCTCCTGATGTTGTTGATCCTGATCTCTGTGAACCTGATCCTGATGTCGGTGAACCTGATCCTGATGTCGGTGATCCTGATCCTGATCTCCATGATCCTGATGTCGGTGATCCAGATCCTGATGTCAGTGGGTCCTGATGTCGGTGATCCTGATCCTGATGTCAGTGATCCTGCTCCTGATGTCGGTGATCCTGATGTTGGTGAGCCTGTTCCTGATGTCGGTGATCCTGATCCTGATGTCAGTGATCCTGCTCCTGATATCGGTGTTCCTGATGTCGGTGATCCTGATCCTGATGTCAGTGATCCTGATGTCGGTGATCCTGACACTGTTGTCGGAGATCCTGATCCTGATGTTGGTGATCCTGATCCTGATGTTGGTGACACTGATCCTGATGACGGTGATCCTGATCCGGATATCAGTGATCCTGCTCCTGAAGTTGGTGATCCTGATGTCGGTGATCCTGATCCTGATGTCGGTGATCCTGATGTCGGTGATCCTGACACTGTTGTCGGAGATCCTGATCCTGATGTTGGTGATCCTGATCCTGATGTTGGTGACACTGATCCTGATGACGGTGATCCTGATCCGGATATCAGTGATCCTGCTCCTGAAGTTGGTGATCCTGATGTCGGTGATCCTGATCCTGATGTCGGTGATCCTGATCCTGATGTCCATGATCCAGATGTTGGTGATCCTGATCCTGATGTCGGTGATCCTGATGTCGGTGAACCTGATCCTGATGTCAGTGACCCTGATCCTGATCTCCATGGTCCTGATGTCGGTGATCCAGATCCTGATGTCAGTGATCCTGATCCTGATGTCGGTTATCCTGATCCTGATATCCATGATCCAGATGTTGGTGATCCTGATCCTGATGACAGTGATCCTGATGTCGGTGAACCTGATCCTGATGTCAGTGACCCTGATCCTGATCTCCATGGTCCTGATGTCGGTGATCCAGATCCTGATGTCAGTGATCCTGATCCTGATGTCAGTGATCCTGCTTCTGATGTTGGTAATCCTGCTGTTGGTGAGCCTGTTCCTGGTGTCGGTGATCCTGATCCTGATGTCAGTGATCCTGCTCCTGATGTCGGTGTTCCTGATGTTGGTGAGCCAGATCCTGATGTCGGTGATCCTGATCCTGATGTCGGTGATCCTGATCCTGATGTCCATGATCCTGCTGTCGGTGATCCTGATCCTGATGTCGGTGATCCTGATGTTGGTGAACCTGATCCTGATGTCGGTGAACCTGATATCGGTGTTCCTGATCCTGATGTCGGTGATCCTGATGTCGGTGATCCTGATCCTGATATCGGTAATTCTGAAACTGATGTCGATGATCTTGATATTGGTGATCCTGATGTCGGTGATCCTGATCTTGATGTCGGTGATCCTGATGTCGGTGATCCTGATGTCAGTGGTCCTGATGTTGGTGATCCTGATCCTGATGTCGGTGATCCTGATGTCGGTGATCCTGATACTGTTGTCGGAGATCCTGATCCTGATGTTGGTGATCCTGATCCTGATGTTGGTGACACTGATCCTGATGCCGGTGATCCTGATCCTGATGTTGGTGATCCTGATCCTGATATCCATGATCCAGATGTCGGTGATCCTGATCCTGATGACAGTGATCCTGATGTCGGTGATCCTGATCCTGATGTCAGTGATCCTGCTCCTGATGTCAGTGATCCTGATGTTGGTGAGCCTGATCCTGATGTCGGTGATCCTGATCCTGATGTCAGTGATCCTGCTCCTGATGTCGGTGATCCTGATGTTGGTGAGCCTGATCCTGATGTTGATGATCCTGATCCTGATATCCATGTTCCTGCTGTCGGCGGTCATGATCCTTATGTCAGTGATCCTGATATCGGTGTTCCTGATCCTGATGCAGGTGTTCCTGCTGTCGGTTTTCCTTATCCTGATGTCGGTGATCCTGATGTTGGTGAACCTGATCCTGATGTTCATGATCCTGATATCGGTAATTATGAAACTGATGTCGATGATCTTGATATTGGTGATCCTGATGTCGTTGATCCTGATCTTGATGTCGGTGATCCTGATGTCGGTAATCCTGATGTCAATGGTCCTGATGTTGGTGATCCTGATCCTGATGTCGTTGATCCTGATCCTGATGTCAGTGACCCTGCTCCTGATGTCGGTGATCCTGATGTTGGTGAGCCTGATCCTGATGTCGGTGATCCTGATCCTGATGTCGGTGATCCTGATGTTGGTGAGCCTGATCCTGTTGTCAGTGTTCCTGATCCTGATGTCGGTGATCCTGATGTTGGTGATCCTGATGTCAGTGGTCCTGATGTTGGTGATCCTGATCCTGATGTCGGTGATCCTGATGTTGGTGAGCCTGATCCTGATGTCAGTGATCCTGCTCCTGATGTCGGTGATCCTGATGTTGGTGAGCCTGATCCTGTTGTCAGTGAACCTGATCCTGATGTCGGTGAACCTGATATCGGTGTTCCTGATCCTGATGTCGGTGATCCTGATGTCGGTGATCCTGATCCTGATATCGGTAATTCTGAAACTGATGTCGATGATCTTGATATTGGTGATCCTGATGTCGGTGATCCTGACCTTGATGTCGGTGATCCTGATGTCGGTGATCCTGATGTCAGTGGTCCTGATGTTGGTGATCCTGATCCTGATGTCGGTGATCCTGATGTCGGTGACCCTGACACTGTTGTCGGAGATCCTGATCCTGATGTTGGTGATCCTGATCCTGATGTTGGTGACACTGATCCTGATGACGGTGATCCTGATCCGGATATCAGTGATCCTGCTCCTGAAGTTGGTGATCCTGATGTCGGTGATCCTGATCCTGATGTCGGTGATCCTGATCCTGATATCCATGATCCAGATGTTGGTGATCCTGATCCTGATGTCGGTGATCCTGATGTCGGTGAACCTGATCCTGATGTCAGTGACCCTGATCCTGATCTCCATGGTCCTGATGTCGGTGATCCAGATCCTGATGTCAGTGATCCTGATTCTGATGTCGGTGATCCTGATCCTGATATCCATGATCCAGATGTTGGTGATCCTGATCCTGATGACAGTGATCCTGATGTCGGTGAACCTGATCCTGATGTCAGTGACCCTGATCCTGATCTCCATGGTCCTGATGTCGGTGATCCAGATCCTGATGTCAGTGATCCTGATCCTGATGTCAGTGATCCTGCTTCTGATGTTGGTAATCCTGCTGTTGGTGAGCCTGTTCCGGGTGTCGGTGATCCTGATCCTGATGTCAGTGATCCTGCTCCTGATGTCGGTGTTCCTGATGTTGGTGAGCCAGATCCTGATGTCAGTGATCCTGATCCTGATGTCGGTGATCCTGATCCTGATGTCCATGATCCTGCTGTCGGTGATCCTGATCCTGATGTCGGTGATCCTGATGTTGGTGAACCTGATCCTGATGTCGGTGAACCTGATATCGGTGTTCCTGATCCTGATGTCGGTGATCCTGATGTCGGTGATCCTGATCCTGATATCGGTAATTCTGAAACTGATGTCGATGATCTTGATATTGGTGATCCTGATGTCGGTGATCCTGATCTTGATGTCGGTGATCCTGATGTCGGTGATCCTGATGTCAGTGGTCCTGATGTTGGTGATCCTGATCCTGATGTCGGTGATCCTGATGTCGGTGATCCTGATACTGTTGTCGGAGATCCTGATCCTGATGTTGGTGATCCTGATCCTGATGTTGGTGACACTGATCCTGATATCCATGATCCAGATGTCGGTGATCCTGATCCTGATGACAGTGATCCTGATGTCGGTGATCCTGATCCTGATGTCAGTGATCCTGCTCCTGATGTCAGTGATCCTGATGTTGGTGAGCCTGATCCTGATGTTGGTGATCCTGATCCTGATGTCAGTGATCCTGCTCCTGATGTCGGTGATCCTGATTTTGGTGAGCCTGATCCTGATGTTGATGATCCTGATCCTGATATCCATGTTCCTGCTGTCGGCGGTCATGTTCCTTATGTCAGTGATCCTGATATCGGTATTCCTGATCCTGATGCAGGTGTTCCTGCTGTCGGTTTTCCTTATCCTGATGTCGGTGATCCTGATGTTGGTGAACCTGATCCTGATGTTCATGATCCTGATATCGGTAATTATGAAACTGATGTCGATGATCTTGATATTGGTGATCCTGATGTCGTTGATCCTGATCTTGATGTCGGTGATCCTGATGTCGGTAATCCTGATGTCAATGGTCCTGATGTTGGTGATCCTGATCCTGATGTCGTTGATCCTGATCCTGATGTCAGTGACCCTGCTCCTGATGTCGGTGATCCTGATGTTGGTGAGCCTGATCCTGATGTCGGTGATCCTGATCCTGATGTCGGTGATCCTGATGTTGGTGAGCCTGATCCTGTTGTCAGTGTTCCTGATCCTGATGTCGGTGATCCTGATGTTGGTGATCCTGATGTCAGTGGTCCTGATGTTGGTGATCCTGATCTTGATGTCGGTGATCCTGATGTCGGTGATCCTGATCCTGATATCAGTGGTCCTGCTCCTGATGTTGGTGATCCTGATGTCGGTGAACCTGATCCTGATGTCAGTGATCCTGATCCTGATGTCGTTGTTCCTGATGTTGGTGAGCCAGATCCTGATGTCGGTGATCCTGATCCTGATGTCGGTGATCCTGATCCTGATGTCCATGATCCTGCTGTTGGTGATCCTGATCCTGATGTCGGTGATCCTGATGTTGGTGAACCTGATCCTGATGTCGGTGAACCTGATATCGGTGTTCCTGATCCTGATGTCGGTGATCCTGATGTCGGTGATCCTGATCCTGATATCGGTAATTCTGAAACTGATGTCGATGATCTTGATATTGGTGATCCTGATGTCGGTGATCCTGACCTTGATGTCGGTGATCCTGATGTCGGTGATCCTGATGTCAGTGGTCCTGATCCTGATGTCAGTGATCCTGCTCCTGATGTCGGTGATCCTGATGTTGGTGAGCCTGATCCTGTTGTCAGTGATCCTGAGCCTGATGTCGGTGATCCTGATGTCGGTGATCCTGATGTCAGTGGTCCTGATGTCGGTGATCCTGATCTTGATGTCGGTGATCCTGATGTCGGTGATCCTGATCCTGATATCAGTGATCCTGCTCCTGATGTTGGTGATCCTGATGTCGGTGAACCTGTTCCTGATGTCAGTGATCCTGATCCGGATCTCCATGATCCTGATGTCGGTGATCCAGATCCTGATGTCAGTGATCCTGCTCCTGATGTCAGTGATCCTGCTCCTGATGTCGGTAATCCTGATGTTGCTGAGCCTGTTCCTGATGTCGGTGAACCTGATCCTGATGTCGGTGATCCTGATATCGGTGATCCTGCTCCTGATGTCGGTGATCCTGATCATGATATCCATGATCCAGATGTCGGTGATCCTGATCCTGATGACAGTGATCCTGATGTCGGTGATCCTGATCCTGATGTCAGTGATCCTGCTCCTGATGGCGGCGATCCTGATGTTGGTGAGCCTGATCCTAATGTCGGTGATCCTGATCCTGATGTCAGTGATCCTGCTCCTGATGTCGGTGATCCTGATGTTGGTGAGCCTGATCCTGATGTTGATGATCCTGATCCTGATGTTGGTGATCCTGATCCTGATATCCATGATCCTGCTGTCGGCGGTCATGATCCTGATGTCATTGATCCTGATATCGGTGTTCCTGATCCTGATGCAGGTGTTCCTGCTGTCGGTTTGCCTTATCCTGATGTCGGTGATCCTGATGTTGGTGAACCTGATCCTGATGTTCATGATCCTGATATCGGTAATTATGAAACTGATGTCGATGATCTTGATATTGGTATTCCTGATGTCGGTGATCCTGATCTTGATGTCGGTGATCATGATGTCGGTAATCCTGATGTCAGTGGTCCTGATGTTGGTGATCCTGATCCTGATGTCGGTGATCCTGATGTCGTTGTTCCTGATCCTGATGTCAGCGACCCTGCTCCTGATGTCGGCGATCCTGATGTTGGTGAGCCTGATCCTGATGTCGGTGATCCTGATCCTGATGTCGGTGATCCTGATCTTGGTGATCCTGATCCTAATGTTGATGATGATGATGTCGGTGATCCTGATCGTGATGCCGGTGATCCTGATGTTGGTGATCCTGATCCTGATGTCGGTGATCCTGATGTCGGTGATCCTGATCCTGATGTCGGTGATCCTGATACTGTTGTCAGAGATCCTGATCCTGATGTTGGTAATCCTGATCCTGATATTGGTAATTCTGATCCTCATGTCATTGATCTTGATGTCGGGGATCCTGATGTCACTGATCTTGATATCAGTGATCCTGATGTCGGTGATCCTGATCTTGATGTCGGTGATCCTGATGTCGGTGATCCTGATGTCAGTGGTCCTGATGTCGGTGATCCTGATCCTGATATCAGTGATCCTGCTCCTGATGTTGGTGATCCTGATGTCGGTGAACCTGATCCTGATGTCGGTGATCCTGATCTTGATGTCGGTGATCCGGATGTCGGTGATCCTGATGTCAGTGGTCCTGATGTCGGTGTTACTAATCCTGATATCTGTGATCCTGATGTCGGTGATCCTGATCCTGATGTCAGTGATCCTGCTCCTGATGTTGGTGATCCTGATGTCGGTGAACCTGATCCTGATGTCGGTGATCCTGATCCTGATCTCCATGATCCTGATGTCGGTGATCCAGATCCTGATGTCGGTGATCCTGATGCCGGTGATCCTGATGTCAATGGTCCTGATGTCGGTGATCCTGATCTTGATGTTGGTGATGCAGATGTCGGTGATCCTGATCCTGATATCAGTGATCTTGCTCCTGATGTTGTTGATCCTGATCTCTGTGAACCTGATCCTGATGTCGGTGAACCTGATCCTGATGTCGGTGATCCTGATCCTGATCTCCATGATCCTGATGTTGGTGATCCAGATCCTGATGTCAGTGGGTCCTGATGTCGGTGATCCTGATCCTGATGTCAGTGATCCTGCTCCTGATGTCGGTGATCCTGATGTTGGTGAGCCTGTTCCTGATGTCGGTGATCCTGATCCTGATGTCAGTGATCCTGCTCCTGATGTCGGTGTTCCTGATGTTGGTGAGCCAGATCCTGATGTCGGTGATCCTGATCCTGATGTCGGTGATCCTGATCCTGATGTCCATGATCCTGCTGTCGGTGATCCTGATCCTGATGTCGGTGATCCTGATGTTGGTGAACCTGATCCTGATGTCGGTGAACCTGATATCGGTGTTCCTGATCCTGATGTCGGTGATCCTGATGTCGGTGATCCTGATCCTGATATCGGTAATTCTGAAACTGATGTCGATGATCTTGATATTGGTGATCCTGATGTCGGTGATCCTGATCTTGATGTCGGTGATCCTGATGTCGGTGATCCTGATGTCAGTGGTCCTGATGTTGGTGATCCTGATCCTGATGTCGGTGATCCTGATGTCGGTGATCCTGATACTGTTGTCGGAGATCCTGATCCTGATGTTGGTGATCCTGATCCTGATGTTGGTGACACTGATCCTGATGCCGGTGATCCTGATCCTGATGTTGGTGATCCTGATCCTGATATCCATGATCCAGATGTCGGTGATCCTGATCCTGATGACAGTGATCCTGATGTCGGTGATCCTGATCCTGATGTCAGTGATCCTGCTCCTGATGTCAGTGATCCTGATGTTGGTGAGCCTGATCCTGATGTCGGTGATCCTGATCCTGATGTCAGTGATCCTGCTCCTGATGTCGGTGATCCTGATGTTGGTGAGCCTGATCCTGATGTTGATGATCCTGATCCTGATATCCATGTTCCTGCTGTCGGCGGTCATGATCCTTATGTCAGTGATCCTGATATCGGTGTTCCTGATCCTGATGCAGGTGTTCCTGCTGTCGGTTTTCCTTATCCTGATGTCGGTGATCCTGATGTTGGTGAACCTGATCCTGATGTTCATGATCCTGATATCGGTAATTATGAAACTGATGTCGATGATCTTGATATTGGTGATCCTGATGTCGTTGATCCTGATCTTGATGTCGGTGATCTTGATGTCGGTAATCCTGATGTCAATGGTCCTGATGTTGGTGATCCTGATCCTGATGTCGTTGATCCTGATCCTGATGTCAGTGACCCTGCTCCTGATGTCGGTGATCCTGATGTTGGTGAGCCTGATCCTGATGTCGGTGATCCTGATCCTGATGTCGGTGATCCTGATGTTGGTGAGCCTGATCCTGTTGTCAGTGTTCCTGATCCTGATGTCGGTGATCCTGATGTTGGTGATCCTGATGTCAGTGGTCCTGATGTTGGTGATCCTGATCCTGATGTCGGTGATCCTGATGTTGGTGAGCCTGATCCTGATGTCAGTGATCCTGCTCCTGATGTCGGTGATCCTGATGTTGGTGAGCCTGATCCTGTTGTCAGTGAACCTGATCCTGATGTCGGTGAACCTGATATCGGTGTTCCTGATCCTGATGTCGGTGATCCTGATGTCGGTGATCCTGATCCTGATATCGGTAATTCTGAAACTGATGTCGATGATCTTGATATTGGTGATCCTGATGTCGGTGATCCTGACCTTGATGTCGGTGATCCTGATGTCGGTGATCCTGATGTCAGTGGTCCTGATGTTGGTGATCCTGATCCTGATGTCGGTGATCCTGATGTCGGTGATCCTGACACTGTTGTCGGAGATCCTGATCCTGATGTTGGTGATCCTGATCCTGATGTTGGTGACACTGATCCTGATGACGGTGATCCTGATCCGGATATCAGTGATCCTGCTCCTGAAGTTGGTGATCCTGATGTCGGTGATCCTGATCCTGATGTCGGTGATCCTGATCCTGATATCCATGATCCAGATGTTGGTGATCCTGATCCTGATGTCGGTGATCCTGATGTCGGTGAACCTGATCCTGATGTCAGTGACCCTGATCCTGATCTCCATGGTCCTGATGTCGGTGATCCAGATCCTGATGTCAGTGATCCTGATCCTGATGTCGGTGATCCTGATCCTGATATCCATGATCCAGATGTTGGTGATCCTGATCCTGATGACAGTGATCCTGATGTCGGTGAACCTGATCCTGATGTCAGTGACCCTGATCCTGATCTCCATGGTCCTGATGTCGGTGATCCAGATCCTGATGTCAGTGATCCTGATCCTGATGTCAGTGATCCTGCTTCTGATGTTGGTAATCCTGCTGTTGGTGAGCCTGTTCCTGGTGTCGGTGATCCTGATCCTGATGTCAGTGATCCTGCTCCTGATGTCGGTGTTCCTGATGTTGGTGAGCCAGATCCTGATGTCGGTGATCCTGATCCTGATGTCGGTGATCCTGATCCTGATGTCCATGATCCTGCTGTCGGTGATCCTGATCCTGATGTCGGTGATCCTGATGTTGGTGAACCTGATCCTGATGTCGGTGAACCTGATATCGGTGTTCCTGATCCTGATGTCGGTGATCCTGATGTCGGTGATCCTGATCCTGATATCGGTAATTCTGAAACTGATGTCGATGATCTTGATATTGGTGATCCTGATGTCGGTGATCCTGATCTTGATGTCGGTGATCCTGATGTCGGTGATCCTGATACTGTTGTCGGAGATCCTGATCCTGATGTTGGTGATCCTGATCCTGATGTTGGTGACACTGATCCTGATGCCGGTGATCCTGATCCTGATGTTGGTGATCCTGATCCTGATATCCATGATCCAGATGTCGGTGATCCTGATCCTGATGTCGGTGATCCTGATGTCGGTGATCCTGCTCCTGATGTCAGTGATCCTGATGTTGGTGAGCCTGATCCTGATGTCGGTGATCCTGATCCTGATGTCAGTGATCCTGCTCCTGATGTCGGTGATCCTGATGTTGGTGAGCCTGATCCTGATGTTGATGATCCTGATCCTGATATCCATGTTCCTGCTGTCGGCGGTCATGTTCCTTATGTCAGTGATCCTGATATCGGTGTTCCTGATCCTGATGCAGGTGTTCCTGCTGTCGGTTTTCCTTATCCTGATGTCGGTGATCCTGATGTTGGTGAACCTGATCCTGATGTTCATGATCCTGATATCGGTAATTATGAAACTGATGTCGATGATCTTGATATTGGTGATCCTGATGTCGTTGATCCTGATCTTGATGTCGGTGATCCTGATGTCGGTAATCCTGATGTCAATGGTCCTGATGTTGGTGATCCTGATCCTGATGTCGTTGATCCTGATCCTGATGTCAGTGACCCTGCTCCTGATGTCGGTGATCCTGATGTTGGTGAGCCTGATCCTGATGTCGGTGATCCTGATCCTGATGTCGGTGATCCTGATGTTGGTGAGCCTGATCCTGTTGTCAGTGTTCCTGATCCTGATGTCGGTGATCCTGATGTTGGTGATCCTGATGTCAGTGGTCCTGATGTTGGTGATCCTGATCTTGCTGTCGGTGATCCTGATGTCGGTGATCCTGATCCTGATATCAGTGGTCCTGCTCCTGATGTTGGTGATCCTGATGTCGGTGAACCTGATCCTGATGTCAGTGATCCTGATCCTGATGTCGGTGTTCCTGATGTTGGTGAGCCAGATCCTGATGTCGGTGATCCTGATCCTGATGTCGGTGATCCTGATCCTGATGTCCATGATCCTGCTGTTGGTGATCCTGAACCTGATGTCGGTGATCCTGATGTTGGTGAACCTGATCCTGATGTCGGTGAACCTGATATCGGTGTTCCTGATCCTGATGTCGGTGATCCTGATGTCGGTGATCCTGATCCTGATATCGGTAATTCTGAAACTGATGTCGATGATCTTGATATTGGTGATCCTGATGTCGGTGATCCTGACCTTGATGTCGGTGATCCTGATGTCGGTGATCCTGATGTCAGTGGTCCTGATCCTGATGTCAGTGATCCTGCTCCTGATGTCGGTGATCCTGATGTTGGTGAGCCTGATCCTGTTGTCAGTGATCCTGAGCCTGATGTCGGTGATCCTGATGTCGGTGATCCTGATGTCAGTGGTCCTGATGTCGGTGATCCTGATCTTGATGTCGGTGATCCTGATGTCGGTGATCCTGATCCTGATATCAGTGATCCTGCTCCTGATGTTGGTGATCCTGATGTCGGTGAACCTGTTCCTGATGTCAGTGATTCTGATCCGGATCTCCATGATCCTGATGTCGGTGATCCAGATCCTGATGTCAGTGATCCTGCTCCTGATGTCAGTGATCCTGCTCCTGATGTCGGTAATCCTGATGTTGCTGAGCCTGTTCCTGATGTCGGTGAACCTGATCCTGATGTCGGTGATCCTGATATCGGTGATCCTGCTCCTGATGTCGGTGATCCTGATCATGATATCCATGATCCAGATGTCGGTGATCCTGATCCTGATGACAGTGATCCTGATGTCGGTGATCCTGATCCTGATGTCAGTGATCCTGCTCCTGATGGCGGCGATCCTGATGTTGGTGAGCCTGATCCTAATGTCGGTGATCCTGATCCTGATGTCAGTGATCCTGCTCCTGATGTCGGTGATCCTGATGTTGGTGAGCCTGATCCTGATGTTGATGATCCTGATCCTGATGTTGGTGATCCTGATCCTGATATCCATGATCCTGCTGTCGGCGGTCATGATCCTGATGTCATTGATCCTGATATCGGTGTTCCTGATCCTGATGCAGGTGTTCCTGCTGTCGGTTTGCCTTATCCTGATGTCGGTGATCCTGATGTTGGTGAACCTGATCCTGATGTTCATGATCCTGATATCGGTAATTATGAAACTGATGTCGATGATCTTGATATTGGTATTCCTGATGTCGGTGATCCTGATCTTGATGTCGGTGATCATGATGTCGGTAATCCTGATGTCAGTGGTCCTGATGTTGGTGATCCTGATCCTGATGTCGGTGATCCTGATGTCGTTGTTCCTGATCCTGATGTCAGCGACCCTGCTCCTGATGTCGGCGATCCTGATGTTGGTGAGCCTGATCCTGATGTCGGTGATCCTGATCCTGATGTCGGTGATCCTGATCTTGGTGATCCTGATCCTAATGTTGATGATGATGATGTCGGTGATCCTGATCGTGATGCCGGTGATCCTGATGTTGGTGATCCTGATCCTGATGTCGGTGATCCTGATCTTGATGTTGTTGATGCAGATGTCGGTGATCCTGATCCTGATATCAGTGATCTTGCTCCTGATGTTGTTGATCCTGATCTCTGTGAACCTGATCCTGATGTCGGTGAACCTGATCCTGATGTCGGTGATCCTGATCCTGATCTCCATGATCCTGATGTCGGTGATCCAGATCCTGATGTCAGTGGGTCCTGATGTCGGTGATCCTGATCCTGATGTCAGTGATCCTGCTCCTGATGTCGGTGATCCTGATGTTGGTGAGCCTGTTCCTGATGTCGGTGATCCTGATCCTGATGTCAGTGATCCTGCTCCTGATGTCGGTGTTCCTGATGTTGGTGAGCCAGATCCTGATGTCGGTGATCCTGATCCTGATGTCGGTGATCCTGATCCTGATGTCCATGATCCTGCTGTCGGTGATCCTGATCCTGATGTCGGTGATCCTGATGTTGGTGAACCTGATCCTGATGTCGGTGAACCTGATATCGGTGTTCCTGATCCTGATGTCGGTGATCCTGATGTCGGTGATCCTGATCCTGATATCGGTAATTCTGAAACTGATGTCGATGATCTTGATATTGGTGATCCTGATGTCCGTGATCCTGATCTTGATGTCGGTGATCCTGATGTCGGTGATCCTGATGTCAGTGGTCCTGATGTTGGTGATCCTGATCCTGATGTCGGTGATCCTGATGTCGGTGATCCTGATACTGTTGTCGGAGATCCTGATCCTGATGTTGGTGATCCTGATCCTGATGTTGGTGACACTGATCCTGATGCCGGTGATCCTGATCCTGATGTTGGTGATTCTGATCCTGATATCCATGATCCAGATGTCGGTGATCCTGATCCTGATGACAGTGATCCTGATGTCGGTGATCCTGATCCTGATGTCAGTGATCCTGCTCCTGATGTCAGTGATCCTGATGTTGGTGAGCCTGATCCTGATGTCGGTGATCCTGATCCTGATGTCAGTGATCCTGCTCCTGATGTCGGTGATCCTGATGTTGGTGAGCCTGATCCTGATGTTGATGATCCTGATCCTGATATCCATGTTCCTGCTGTCGGCGGTCATGATCCTTATGTCAGTGATCCTGATATCGGTGTTCCTGATCCTGATGCAGGTGTTCCTGCTGTCGGTTTTCCTTATCCTGATGTCGGTGATCCTGATGTTGGTGAACCTGATCCTGATGTTCATGATCCTGATATCGGTAATTATGAAACTGATGTCGATGATCTTGATATTGGTGATCCTGATGTCGTTGATCCTGATCTTGATGTCGGTGATCTTGATGTCGGTAATCCTGATGTCAATGGTCCTGATGTTGGTGATCCTGATCCTGATGTCGTTGATCCTGATCCTGATGTCAGTGACCCTGCTCCTGATGTCGGTGATCCTGATGTTGGTGAGCCTGATCCTGATGTCGGTGATCCTGATCCTGATGTCGGTGATCCTGATGTTGGTGAGCCTGATCCTGTTGTCAGTGTTCCTGATCCTGATGTCGGTGATCCTGATGTTGGTGATCCTGATGTCAGTGGTCCTGATGTTGGTGATCCTGATCCTGATGTCGGTGATCCTGATGTTGGTGAGCCTGATCCTGATGTCAGTGATCCTGCTCCTGATGTCGGTGATCCTGATGTTGGTGAGCCTGATCCTGTTGTCAGTGAACCTGATCCTGATGTCGGTGAACCTGATATCGGTGTTCCTGATCCTGATGTCGGTGATCCTGATGTCGGTGATCCTGATCCTGATATCGGTAATTCTGAAACTGATGTCGATGATCTTGATATTGGTGATCCTGATGTCGGTGATCCTGACCTTGATGTCGGTGATCCTGATGTCGGTGATCCTGATGTCAGTGGTCCTGATGTTGGTGATCCTGATCCTGATGTCGGTGATCCTGATGTCGGTGATCCTGACACTGTTGTCGGAGATCCTGATCCTGATGTTGGTGATCCTGATCCTGATGTTGGTGACACTGATCCTGATGACGGTGATCCTGATCCGGATATCAGTGATCCTGCTCCTGAAGTTGGTGATCCTGATGTCGGTGATCCTGATCCTGATGTCGGTGATCCTGATCCTGATATCCATGATCCAGATGTTGGTGATCCTGATCCTGATGTCGGTGATCCTGATGTCGGTGAACCTGATCCTGATGTCAGTGACCCTGATCCTGATCTCCATGGTCCTGATGTCGGTGATCCAGATCCTGATGTCAGTGATCCTGATCCTGATGTCGGTGATCCTGATCCTGATATCCATGATCCAGATGTTGGTGATCCTGATCCTGATGACAGTGATCCTGATGTCGGTGAACCTGATCCTGATGTCAGTGACCCTGATCCTGATCTCCATGGTCCTGATGTCGGTGATCCAGATCCTGATGTCAGTGATCCTGATCCTGATGTCAGTGATCCTGCTTCTGATGTTGGTAATCCTGCTGTTGGTGAGCCTGTTCCTGGTGTCGGTGATCCTGATCCTGATGTCAGTGATCCTGCTCCTGATGTCGGTGTTCCTGATGTTGGTGAGCCAGATCCTGATGTCGGTGATCCTGATCCTGATGTCCATGATCCTGCTGTCGGTGATCCTGATCCTGATGTCGGTGATCCTGATGTTGGTGAACCTGATCCTGATGTCGGTGAACCTGATATCGGTGTTCCTGATCCTGATGTCGGTGATCCTGATGTCGGTGATCCTGATCCTGATATCGGTAATTCTGAAACTGATGTCGATGATCTTGATATTGGTGATCCTGATGTCGGTGATCCTGATCTTGATGTCGGTGATCCTGATGTCGGTGATCCTGATACTGTTGTCGGAGATCCTGATCCTGATGTTGGTGATCCTGATCCTGATGTTGGTGACACTGATCCTGATGCCGGTGATCCTGATCCTGATGTTGGTGATCCTGATCCTGATATCCATGATCCAGATGTCGGTGATCCTGATCCTGATGACAGTGATCCTGATGTCGGTGATCCTGATCCTGATGTCAGTGATCCTGCTCCTGATGTCAGTGATCCTGATGTTGGTGAGCCTGATCCTGATGTCGGTGATCCTGATCCTGATGTCAGTGATCCTGCTCCTGATGTCGGTGATCCTGATGTTGGTGAGCCTGATCCTGATGTTGATGATCCTGATCCTGATATCCATGTTCCTGCTGTCGGCGGTCATGATCCTTATGTCAGTGATCCTGATATCGGTGTTCCTGATCCTGATGCAGGTGTTCCTGCTGTCGGTTTTCCTTATCCTGATGTCGGTGATCCTGATGTTGGTGAACCTGATCCTGATGTTCATGATCCTGATATCGGTAATTATGAAACTGATGTCGATGATCTTGATATTGGTGATCCTGATGTCGTTGATCCTGATCTTGATGTCGGTGATCTTGATGTCGGTAATCCTGATGTCAATGGTCCTGATGTTGGTGATCCTGATCCTGATGTCGTTGATCCTGATCCTGATGTCAGTGACCCTGCTCCTGATGTCGGTGATCCTGATGTTGGTGAGCCTGATCCTGATGTCGGTGATCCTGATCCTGATGTCGGTGATCCTGATGTTGGTGAGCCTGATCCTGTTGTCAGTGTTCCTGATCCTGATGTCGGTGATCCTGATGTTGGTGATCCTGATGTCAGTGGTCCTGATGTTGGTGATCCTGATCCTGATGTCGGTGATCCTGATGTTGGTGAGCCTGATCCTGATGTCAGTGATCCTGCTCCTGATGTCGGTGATCCTGATGTTGGTGAGCCTGATCCTGTTGTCAGTGAACCTGATCCTGATGTCGGTGAACCTGATATCGGTGTTCCTGATCCTGATGTCGGTGATCCTGATGTCGGTGATCCTGATCCTGATATCGGTAATTCTGAAACTGATGTCGATGATCTTGATATTGGTGATCCTGATGTCGGTGATCCTGACCTTGATGTCGGTGATCCTGATGTCGGTGATCCTGATGTCAGTGGTCCTGATGTTGGTGATCCTGATCCTGATGTCGGTGATCCTGATGTCGGTGATCCTGACACTGTTGTCGGAGATCCTGATCCTGATGTTGGTGATCCTGATCCTGATGTTGGTGACACTGATCCTGATGACGGTGATCCTGATCCGGATATCAGTGATCCTGCTCCTGAAGTTGGTGATCCTGATGTCGGTGATCCTGATCCTGATGTCGGTGATCCTGATCCTGATATCCATGATCCAGATGTTGGTGATCCTGATCCTGATGTCGGTGATCCTGATGTCGGTGAACCTGATCCTGATGTCAGTGACCCTGATCCTGATCTCCATGGTCCTGATGTCGGTGATCCAGATCCTGATGTCAGTGATCCTGATCCTGATGTCGGTGATCCTGATCCTGATATCCATGATCCAGATGTTGGTGATCCTGATCCTGATGACAGTGATCCTGATGTCGGTGAACCTGATCCTGATGTCAGTGACCCTGATCCTGATCTCCATGGTCCTGATGTCGGTGATCCAGATCCTGATGTCAGTGATCCTGATCCTGATGTCAGTGATCCTGCTTCTGATGTTGGTAATCCTGCTGTTGGTGAGCCTGTTCCTGGTGTCGGTGATCCTGATCCTGATGTCAGTGATCCTGCTCCTGATGTCGGTGTTCCTGATGTTGGTGAGCCAGATCCTGATGTCGGTGATCCTGATCCTGATGTCCATGATCCTGCTGTCGGTGATCCTGATCCTGATGTCGGTGATCCTGATGTTGGTGAACCTGATCCTGATGTCGGTGAACCTGATATCGGTGTTCCTGATCCTGATGTCGGTGATCCTGATGTCGGTGATCCTGATCCTGATATCGGTAATTCTGAAACTGATGTCGATGATCTTGATATTGGTGATCCTGATGTCGGTGATCCTGATCTTGATGTCGGTGATCCTGATGTCGGTGATCCTGATACTGTTGTCGGAGATCCTGATCCTGATGTTGGTGATCCTGATCCTGATGTTGGTGACACTGATCCTGATGCCGGTGATCCTGATCCTGATGTTGGTGATCCTGATCCTGATATCCATGATCCAGATGTCGGTGATCCTGATCCTGATGTCGGTGATCCTGATGTCGGTGATCCTGATCCTGATGTCAGTGATCCTGCTCCCGATGTCAGTGATCCTGATGTTGGTGAGCCTGATCCTGATGTCGGTGATCCTGATCCTGATGTCAGTGATCCTGCTCCTGATGTCGGTGATCCTGATGTTGGTGAGCCTGATCCTGATGTTGATGATCCTGATCCTGATATCCATGTTCCTGCTGTCGGCGGTCATGTTCCTTATGTCAGTGATCCTGATATCGGTGTTCCTGATCCTGATGCAGGTGTTCCTGCTGTCGGTTTTCCTTATCCTGATGTCGGTGATCCTGATGTTGGTGAACCTGATCCTGATGTTCATGATCCTGATATCGGTAATTATGAAACTGATGTCGATGATCTTGATATTGGTGATCCTGATGTCGTTGATCCTGATCTTGATGTCGGTGATCCTGATGTCGGTAATCCTGATGTCAATGGTCCTGATGTTGGTGATCCTGATCCTGATGTCGTTGATCCTGATCCTGATGTCAGTGACCCTGCTCCTGATGTCGGTGATCCTGATGTTGGTGAGCCTGATCCTGATGTCGGTGATCCTGATCCTGATGTCGGTGATCCTGATGTTGGTGAGCCTGATCCTGTTGTCAGTGTTCCTGATCCTGATGTCGGTGATCCTGATGTTGGTGATCCTGATGTCAGTGGTCCTGATGTTGGTGATCCTGATCTTGCTGTCGGTGATCCTGATGTCGGTGATCCTGATCCTGATATCAGTGGTCCTGCTCCTGATGTTGGTGATCCTGATGTCGGTGAACCTGATCCTGATGTCAGTGATCCTGATCCTGATGTCGGTGTTCCTGATGTTGGTGAGCCAGATCCTGATGTTGGTGAGCCAGATCCTGATGTCGGTGATCCTGAACCTGATGTCGGTGATCCTGATGTTGGTGAACCTGATCCTGATGTCGGTGAACCTGATATCGGTGTTCCTGATCCTGATGTCGGTGATCCTGATGTCGGTGATCCTGATCCTGATATCGGTAATTCTGAAACTGATGTCGATGATCTTGATATTGGTGATCCTGATGTCGGTGATCCTGACCTTGATGTCGGTGATCCTGATGTCGGTGATCCTGATGTCAGTGGTCCTGATCCTGATGTCAGTGATCCTGCTCCTGATGTCGGTGATCCTGATGTTGGTGAGCCTGATCCTGTTGTCAGTGATCCTGAGCCTGATGTCGGTGATCCTGATGTCGGTGATCCTGATGTCAGTGGTCCTGATGTCGGTGATCCTGATCTTGATGTCGGTGATCCTGATGTCGGTGATCCTGATCCTGATATCAGTGATCCTGCTCCTGATGTTGGTGATCCTGATGTCGGTGAACCTGTTCCTGATGTCAGTGATCCTGATCCGGATCTCCATGATCCTGATGTCGGTGATCCAGATCCTGATGTCAGTGATCCTGCTCCTGATGTCAGTGATCCTGCTCCTGATGTCGGTAATCCTGATGTTGCTGAGCCTGTTCCTGATGTCGGTGAACCTGATCCTGATGTCGGTGATCCTGATATCGGTGATCCTGCTCCTGATGTCGGTGATCCTGATCATGATATCCATGATCCAGATGTCGGTGATCCTGATCCTGATGACAGTGATCCTGATGTCGGTGATCCTGATCCTGATGTCAGTGATCCTGCTCCTGATGGCGGCGATCCTGATGTTGGTGAGCCTGATCCTAATGTCGGTGATCCTGATCCTGATGTCAGTGATCCTGCTCCTGATGTCGGTGATCCTGATGTTGGTGAGCCTGATCCTGTTGTCAGTGATCCTGAGCCTGATGTCGGTGATCCTGATGTCGGTGATCCTGATGTCAGTGGTCCTGATGTCGGTGATCCTGATCTTGATGTCGGTGATCCTGATGTCGGTGATCCTGATCCTGATATCAGTGATCCTGCTCCTGATGTTGGTGATCCTGATGTCGGTGAACCTGTTCCTGATGTCAGTGATCCTGATCCGGATCTCCATGATCCTGATGTCGGTGATCCAGATCCTGATGTCAGTGATCCTGCTCCTGATGTCAGTGATCCTGCTCCTGATGTCGGTAATCCTGATGTTGCTGAGCCTGTTCCTGATGTCGGTGAACCTGATCCTGATGTCGGTGATCCTGATATCGGTGATCCTGCTCCTGATGTCGGTGATCCTGATCATGATATCCATGATCCAGATGTCGGTGATCCTGATCCTGATGACAGTGATCCTGATGTCGGTGATCCTGATCCTGATGTCAGTGATCCTGCTCCTGATGGCGGCGATCCTGATGTTGGTGAGCCTGATCCTAATGTCGGTGATCCTGATCCTGATGTCAGTGATCCTGCTCCTGATGTCGGTGATCCTGATGTTGGTGAGCCTGATCCTGATGTTGATGATCCTGATCCTGATGTTGGTGATCCTGATCCTGATATCCATGATCCTGCTGTCGGCGGTCATGATCCTGATGTCATTGATCCTGATATCGGTGTTCCTGATCCTGATGCAGGTGTTCCTGCTGTCGGTTTGCCTTATCCTGATGTCGGTGATCCTGATGTTGGTGAACCTGATCCTGATGTTCATGATCCTGATATCGGTAATTATGAAACTGATGTCGATGATCTTGATATTGGTATTCCTGATGTCGGTGATCCTGATCTTGATGTCGGTGATCATGATGTCGGTAATCCTGATGTCAGTGGTCCTGATGTTGGTGATCCTGATCCTGATGTCGGTGATCCTGATGTCGTTGTTCCTGATCCTGATGTCAGCGACCCTGCTCCTGATGTCGGCGATCCTGATGTTGGTGAGCCTGATCCTGATGTCGGTGATCCTGATCCTGATGTCGGTGATCCTGATCTTGGTGATCCTGATCCTGATGTTGATGATGATGATGTCAGTGATCCTGATCGTGATGCCGGTGATCCTGATGTTGGTGATCCTGATCCTGATGTCGGTGATCCTGATGTCGGTGATCCTGATCCTGATGTCGGTGATCCTGATACTGTTGTCAGAGATCCTGATCCTGATGGTGGTAATCCTGATCCTGATATTGGTAATTCTGATCCTCATGTCATTGATCTTGATGTCGGGGATCCTGATGTCACTGATCTTGATATCAGTGATCCTGATGTCGGTGATCCTGATCTTGATGTCGGTGATCCTGATGTCGGTGATCCTGATGTCAGTGGTCCTGATGTCGGTGATCCTGATCCTGATATCAGTGATCCTGCTCCTGATGTTGGTGATCCTGATGTCGGTGAACCTGATCCTGATGTCGGTGATCCTGATCTTGATGTCGGTGATCCGGATGTCGGTGATCCTGATGTCAGTGGTCCTGATGTCGGTGTTACTAATCCTGATATCTGTGATCCTGATGTCGGTGATCCTGATCCTGATGTCAGTGATCCTGCTCCTGATGTCGGTGATCCTGATGTTGATGAGCCTGATCCTGTTGTCAGTGATCCTGATCCTGATGTCGGTGATCCTGATATCGGTGATCCTGATCTTGATGTCGGTGATCCTGATGTCGGTGATCCTGATCCTGATATCAGTGATCCTGCTCCTGATGTTGGTGATCCTGATGTCGGTGAACCTGATCCTGATGTCGGTGATCCTGATCCTGATCTCCATGATCCTGATGTCGGTGATCCAGATCCTGATGTCGGTGATCCTGATGCCGGTGATCCTGATGTCAATGGTCCTGATGTCGGTGATCCTGATCTTGATGTTGGTGATGCAGATGTCGGTGATCCTGATCCTGATATCAGTGATCTTGCTCCTGATGTTGTTGATCCTGATCTCTGTGAACCTGATCCTGATGTCGGTGAACCTGATCCTGATGTCGGTGATCCTGATCCTGATCTCCATGATCCTGATGTCGGTGATCCAGATCCTGATGTCAGTGGGTCCTGATGTCGGTGATCCTGATCCTGATGTCAGTGATCCTGCTCCTGATGTCGGTGATCCTGATGTTGGTGAGCCTGTTCCTGATGTCGGTGATCCTGATCCTGATGTCAGTGATCCTGCTCCTGATATCGGTGTTCCTGATGTCGGTGATCCTGATCCTGATGTCGGTGATCCTGATGATGGTGAACCTGATCCTGATGCCGGTGATCCTGATATCGGTGTTCCTGATCCTGATGTCGGTGATCCTGATGTCAGTGATCCTGATCTTGATGTCGGTGATCCTGATGTCGGAAATCCTGATGTCAGTGGTCCTGATGTTGGTGATCCTGATCCTGATGTCAGTGATCCTGATGTCGGTGATCCTGATCCTGATGTCAGTGACCCTGCTCCTGATGTCGGTGATCCTGATGTTGGTCAGCCTGATCCTGATGTCGGTGATCCTGATGTTGGTGATCCTGATCCTGATGTTGATGATCATGATGTCGGTGATCCTGATCCTGATGTCGGTGATCTTGATACTGTTGTCGGAGAACCTGATCCTGATGTTGGTGATCCTGATCCTGATGTTGATGATACTGATCCTGATGACGGTGATCCTGATGTCGTTGATCCTTATGTTGGTGAGCCTGATTCTGATGCCGGTGCTCCTGATGCCCGTGACCCTGATCCGGCTGTTATTGATCCTGAACCTGATGTCGGTGATCCTGATACAGTTGTCGGCGATCCTGCTCCTGATGTTTGTGATCCTGATCCTGATGTTGGTGATACTGATCATGATGATGGTGATCCTGATCCTGATATCTGTGCTCCTGCTCCTGATGTTGGTGATCCTGATGTCAGTAATCCTGATCCTGATATCGGTAATTCTGATCCTGATGTCATTGATCTTGATGTCGGTGATCCTGATGTCAATGATCTTGATATCGGTGATCCTGATGTCGGTGATCCTGATCTTGATGTCGGTGATCCTGATGTCGGTGATCCTGATGTCAGTGGTCCTGATGTCGGTGATCCTGATCCTGATATCTGTGATCCTGATGTCGGTGATCCTGATCCTGATGTCAGTGATCCTGCTCCTGATGTCGGTGATCCTGATGTTGGTGAGCCTGATCCTGTTGTCAGTGATCCTGATCCTGATGTCGGTGATCCTGATGTCGGTGATCCTGATGTCAGTGGTCCTGATGTCGGTGATCCTGATCTTGATGTCGGTGATCCTGATGTCGGTGATCCTGATGTCAGTGGTCCTAATGTCGGTGATCCTGATCCTGATATCTGTGATCCTGATGTCGGTGATCCTGATCCTGATGTCAGTGATTCTGCTCCTGATGTCGGTGATCCTGATGTTGGTGAGCCTGATCCTGTTGTCAGTGATCCTGATCCTGATGTCGGTGATCCTGATGTCGGTGATCCTGATGTCAGTGGTCCTGATGTCGGTGATCCTGATCTTGATGTCGGTGAGCCTGATGTCGGTGATCCTGATCCTGATATCAGTGGTCCTGCGCCTGATGTTGGTGATCCTGATGTCGGTGGACCTGATCCTAATGTCGGTGATCCTGATCCTGATCTCCATGATCCTGATGTCGGTGATCCAGATCCTGATGTCAGTGATCCTGATGTCGGTGATCCTGATCCTGATATCAGTGATCCTGCTCCTGATGTTGGTGATCCTGATGTCGGTGAACCTGATCCTGATGTCGGTGATCCTGATCTTGATGTCGGTGATCCTGATGTCGGTGATTCTGATGTCAGTGGTCCTGATATCGGTGATCCTAATCCTGATATCTGTGATCCTGATGTCGGTGATCCTGATCCTGATGTCAGTGATCCTGCTCCTGATGTCGGTGATCCTGATGTTGGTGAGCCTGATCCTGATGTCAGTGATCCTGATCCTGATGTCGGTGATCCTGATATCGGTGATCCTGATCTTGATGTCGGTGATCCTGATGTCGGTGATCCTGATCCTGATATCAGTGATCCTGCTCCTGATGTTGGTGATCCTGATGTCGGTGAACCTGATCCTGATGTCGGTGATCCTGATCCTGATCTCCATGATCCTGATGTCGGTGATCCAGATCCTGATGTCGGTGATCCTGATGTCGGTGATCCTGATGTCAATGGTCCTGATGTCGGTGATCCTGATCTTGATGTTGGTGATGCAGATGTCGGTGATCCTGATCCTGATATCAGTGATCCTGCTCCTGATGTTGGTGATCCTGATGTCGGTGAACCTGATCCTGATGTCGGTGAACCTGATCCTGATGTCGGTGATCCTGATCCTGATCTCCATGATCCTGATGTCGGTGATCCAGATCCTGATATCAGTGGATCCTGATGTCGGTGATCCTGATCCTGATGTCAGTGATCCTGCTCCTGATGTCGGTGATCCTGATGTTGGTGAGCCTGTTCCTGATGTCGGTGATCCTGATCCTGATGTCAGTGATCCTGCTACTGATATCGGTGTTCCTGATGTCGGTGATCCTGATCCTGATGTCGGTGATCCTGATGATGGTGAACCTGATCCTGATGCCGGTGATCCTGATATCGGTGTTCCTGATCCTGATGTCGCTGATCCTGATGTCGGTGATCCTGATCTTGATGTCGGTGATCCTGATGTCGGAAATCCTGATGTCAGTGGTCCTGATGTTGGTGATCCTGATCCTGATGTCAGTGATCCTGATGTCGGTGATCCTGATCCTGATGTCAGTGACCCTGCTCCTGATGTCGGGGATCCTAATGTTGGTCAGCCTGATCCTGATGTCGGTGATCCTGATGTTGGTGATCCTGATCCTGATGTTGATGATCATGATGTCAGTGATCCTGATCCTGATGCCGGTGATCCTGATGTTGGTGATCCTGATCCTGATGTCGGTGATCCTGATGTCGGTGATCCTGATCCTGATGTCGGTGATCTTGATACTGTTGTCGGAGATCCTGATCCTGATGTTGGTGATCCTGATCCTGATGTTGATGATACTGATCCTGATGACGGTGATCCTGATGTCGTTGATCCTTATGTTGCTGAGCCTGATTCTGATGTCGGTGCTCCTGATGCCCTTGATCCTGATGCCCGTGACCCTGATCCGGCTGTTGGTGATCCTGAACCTGATGTCGGTGATCCTGATACAGTTGTCGGCGATCCTGCTCCTGATGTTTGTGATCCTGATCCTGATGTTGGTGATACTGATCATGATGATGGTGATCCTGATCCTGATATCTGTGATCCTGCTCCTGATGTTGGTGATCCTGATGTCAGTAATCCTGATCCTGATATCGGTAATTCTGATCCTGATGTCATTGATCTTGATGTCGGTGATCTTGATGTCGGTGATCCTGATGTCGGTGATCCTGATGTCAGTGGTCCTGATGTCGGTGATCCTGATCCTGATATCTGTGATCCTGATGTCGGTGATCCTGATCCTGATGTCAGTGATCCTGCTCCTGATGTCGGTGATCCTGATGTTGGTGAGCCTGATCCTGTTGTCAGTGATCCTGATCCTGATGTCGGTGATCCTGATGTCGGTGATCCTGATGTCAGTGGCCCTGATGTCGGTGATCCTGATCTTGATGTCGGTGATCCTGATGTCGGTGATCCTGATCCTGATATCAGTGGTCCTGCTCCTGATGTTGGTGATCCTGATGTCGGTGAACCTGATCCTGATGTCGGTGATCCTGATCCTGATCTCCATGATCCTGATGTCGATGATCCAGATCCTGATGTCAGTGATCCTGATCCTGATGTCAGTGATCCTGCTCCTGATGCCGGTAATCCTGATGTTGGTGAGCCTGTTCCTGATGTCGGTGATCCTGATCCTGATGTCAGTGATCCTGCTCCTGATGTCGGTGTTCCTGATGTTGGTGAGCCAGATCCTGATGTCGGTGATCCTGATCCTGATGTCGGTGATCCTGATCCTGATGTCCATGATCCTGCTGTCAGTGATCCTGATCCTGATGTCGGTGATCCTGATGTTGGTGAACCTGATCCTGATGTCGGTGAACCTGATATCGGTGTTCCTGATCCTGATGTCGGTGATCCTGATGTCGGTGATCCTGATCCTGATATCGGTAATTCTGAAACTGATGTCGATGATCTTGATATTGGTGATCCTGATGTCGGTGATCCTGATCTTGATCTCGGTGATCCTGATGTCGGTGATCCTGATGTCAGTGGTCCCGATGTTGGTGATCCTGATCCTGATATCTGTGATCCTGATGTCGGTGATCCGGATCCTGATGTCAGTGATCCTGCTCCTGATGTCGGTGATCCTGATGTTGGTGAGCCTGATCCTGTTGTCAGTGATCCTGATCCAGATGTCGGTGATCCTGATGTCGGTGATCCTGATGTCAGTGGTCCTGATGTCGGTGCTCCTGATCTTGTTGTCGGTGATCCTGATGTCGGTGATCCTGATCCTGATATCAGTGATCCTGCTCCTGATGTTGGTGATCCTGATGTCGGTGAACCTGATCCTGATGTCGGTGAACCTGATCCTGATGTCAGTGATCCTGATCCTGATCTCCATGATCCTGATGTCGGTGATCCAGATCCTGATGTCAGTGATCCTGATCCTGATGTCAGTGATCCTGCTCCTGATGTCGGTAATCCTGATGTTGATGAGCCTGTTCCTGATGTCGGTGATCCTGATCCTGATGTCAGTGATCCTGCTTCTGATGTCAGTGTTCCTGATGTTGGTGAGCCAGATCCTGATGTCGGTGATCCTGATCCTGATGTCGGTGATCCTGATCCTGATGTCCATGATCCTGCTGTCGGTGATCCTGATCCTGATGTCGGTGATCCTGATGTTGGTGAACCTGATCCTGATGTCGGTGAACCTGATATCGGTGTTCCTGATCCTGATGTCAGTGATCCTGATGTCGGTGATCCTGATCCTGATATCGGTAATTCTGAAACTGATGTTGATGATCTTGATATTGGTGATCCTGATGTCGGTGACCCTGATCTTGATGTCGGTGATCCTGATGTCGGTGATCCTGATGTCAGTGGTCCTGATGTTGGTGATCCTGATCCTGATGTCGGTGATCCTGATGTCGGTGATCCTGATACTGTTGTCGGAGATCCTGATCCTGATGTTGGTGATCCTGATCCTGATGTTGGTGACACCGATCCTGATGACGGTGATACTGATCCTGATCTCCATGATCCTGATGTCGGTGATCCAGATCCTGATATCAGTGGATCCTGATGTCGGTGATCCTGATCCTGATGTCAGTGATCCTGCTCCTGATGTCGGTGATCCTGATGTTGGTGAGCCTGTTCCTGATGTCGGTGATCCTGATCCTGATGTCAGTGATCCTGCTACTGATATCGGTGTTCCTGATGTCGGTGATCCTGATCCTGATGTCGGTGATCCTGATGATGGTGAACCTGATCCTGATGCCGGTGATCCTGATATCGGTGTTCCTGATCCTGATGTCGCTGATCCTGATGTCGGTGATCCTGATCTTGATGTCGGTGATCCTGATGTCGGAAATCCTGATGTCAGTGGTCCTGATGTTGGCGATCCTGATCCTGATGTCAGTGATCCTGATGTCGGTGATCCTGATCCTGATGTCAGTGACCCTGCTCCTGATGTCGGGGATCCTAATGTTGGTCAGCCTGATCCTGATGTCGGTGATCCTGATGTTGGTGATCCTGATCCTGATGTTGATGATCATGATGTCAGTGATCCTGATCCTGATGCCGGTGATCCTGATGTTGGTGATCCTGATCCTGATGTCGGTGATCCTGATGTCGGTGATCCTGATCCTGATGTCGGTGATCTTGATACTGTTGTCGGAGATCCTGATCCTGATGTTGGTGATCCTGATCCTGATGTTGATGATACTGATCCTGATGACGGTGATCCTGATGTCGTTGATCCTTATGTTGCTGAGCCTGATTCTGATGTCGGTGCTCCTGATGCCCTTGATCCTGATGCCCGTGACCCTGATCCGGCTGTTGGTGATCCTGAACCTGATGTCGGTGATCCTGATACAGTTGTCGGCGATCCTGCTCCTGATGTTTGTGATCCTGATCCTGATGTTGGTGATACTGATCATGATGATGGTGATCCTGATCCTGATATCTGTGATCCTGCTCCTGATGTTGGTGATCCTGATGTCAGTAATCCTGATCCTGATATCGGTAATTCTGATCCTGATGTCATTGATCTTGATGTCGGTGATCCTGATGTCAATGATCTTGATATCGGTGATCCTGATGTCGGTGATCCTGATCTTGATGTCGGTGATCCTGATGTCGGTGATCCTGATGTCAGTGGTCCTGATGTCGGTGATCCTGATCCTGACATCTGTGATCCTGATGTCGGTGATCCTGATGTTGGTGATCCTGATCCTGATGTTGATGATCATGATGTCAGTGATCCTGATCCTGATGTCGGTGATCCTGATGTCGGTGATCCTGATGTCAGTGGCCCTGATGTCGGTGATCCTGATCTTGATGTCGGTGATCCTGATGTCGGTGATCCTGATCCTGATATCAGTGGTCCTGCTCCTGATGTTGGTGATCCTGATGTCGGTGAACCTGATCCTGATGTCGGTGATCCTGATCCTGATCTCCATGATCCTGATGTCGATGATCCAGATCCTGATGTCAGTGATCCTGATCCTGATGTCAGTGATCCTGCTCCTGATGCCGGTAATCCTGATGTTGGTGAGCCTGTTCCTGATGTCGGTGATCCTGATCCTGATGTCAGTGATCCTGCTCCTGATGTCGGTGTTCCTGATGTTGGTGAGCCAGATCCTGATGTCGGTGATCCTGATCCTGATGTCGGTGATCCTGATCCTGATGTCCATGATCCTGCTGTCAGTGATCCTGATCCTGATGTCGGTGATCCTGATGTTGGTGAACCTGATCCTGATGTCGGTGAACCTGATATCGGTGTTCCTGATCCTGATGTCGGTGATCCTGATGTCGGTGATCCTGATCCTGATATCGGTAATTCTGAAACTGATGTCGATGATCTTGATATTGGTGATCCTGATGTCGGTGATCCTGATCTTGATCTCGGTGATCCTGATGTCGGTGATCCTGATGTCAGTGGTCCCGATGTTGGTGATCCTGATCCTGATATCTGTGATCCTGATGTCGGTGATCCGGATCCTGATGTCAGTGATCCTGCTCCTGATGTCGGTGATCCTGATGTTGGTGAGCCTGATCCTGTTGTCAGTGATCCTGATCCAGATGTCGGTGATCCTGATGTCGGTGATCCTGATGTCAGTGGTCCTGATGTCGGTGCTCCTGATCTTGTTGTCGGTGATCCTGATGTCGGTGATCCTGATCCTGATATCAGTGATCCTGCTCCTGATGTTGGTGATCCTGATGTCGGTGAACCTGATCCTGATGTCGGTGAACCTGATCCTGATGTCAGTGATCCTGATCCTGATCTCCATGATCCTGATGTCGGTGATCCAGATCCTGATGTCAGTGATCCTGATCCTGATGTCAGTGATCCTGCTCCTGATGTCGGTAATCCTGATGTTGATGAGCCTGTTCCTGATGTCGGTGATCCTGATCCTGATGTCAGTGATCCTGCTTCTGATGTCAGTGTTCCTGATGTTGGTGAGCCAGATCCTGATGTCGGTGATCCTGATCCTGATGTCGGTGATCCTGATCCTGATGTCCATGATCCTGCTGTCGGTGATCCTGATCCTGATGTCGGTGATCCTGATGTTGGTGAACCTGATCCTGATGTCGGTGAACCTGATATCGGTGTTCCTGATCCTGATGTCAGTGATCCTGATGTCGGTGATCCTGATCCTGATATCGGTAATTCTGAAACTGATGTTGATGATCTTGATATTGGTGATCCTGATGTCGGTGACCCTGATCTTGATGTCGGTGATCCTGATGTCGGTGATCCTGATGTCAGTGGTCCTGATGTTGGTGATCCTGATCCTGATGTCGGTGATCCTGATGTCGGTGATCCTGATACTGTTGTCGGAGATCCTGATCCTGATGTTGGTGATCCTGATCCTGATGTTGGTGACACCGATCCTGATGACGGTGATACTGATCCGGATGATGGTGATACTGATCCGGATATCAGTGATCCTGCTCCTGAAGTTGGTGATCCTGATGTCGGTGATGCTGATCCTGATGTCGGTGATCCTGATCCTGATGTCCATGATCCTGCTGTCGGTGATCCTGATCCTGATGTCGGTGATCCTGATGTTGGTGAACCTGATCCTGATGTCGGTGAACCTGATATCGGTGTTCCTGATCCTGATGTCAGTGATCCTGATGTCGGTGATCCTGATCCTGATCTCCATGATCCTGATGTCGGTGATCCAGATCCTGATGTCGGTGATCCTGATGTCGGTGATCCTGATGTCAATGGTCCTGATGTCGGTGATCCTGATCTTGATGTTGGTGATGCAGATGTCGGTGATCCTGATCCTGATATCAGTGATCCTGCTCCTGATGTTGGTGATCCTGATGTCGGTGAACCTGATCCTGATGTCGGTGAACCTGATCCTGATGTCGGTGATCCTGATCCTGATCTCCATGATCCTGATGTCGGTGATCCAGATCCTGATATCAGTGGATCCTGATGTCGGTGATCCTGATCCTGATGTCAGTGATCCTGCTCCTGATGTCGGTGATCCTGATGTTGGTGAGCCTGTTCCTGATGTCGGTGATCCTGATCCTGATGTCAGTGATCCTGCTACTGATATCGGTGTTCCTGATGTCGGTGATCCTGATCCTGATGTCGGTGATCCTGATGATGGTGAACCTGATCCTGATGCCGGTGATCCTGATATCGGTGTTCCTGATCCTGATGTCGCTGATCCTGATGTCGGTGATCCTGATCTTGATGTCGGTGATCCTGATGTCGGAAATCCTGATGTCAGTGGTCCTGATGTTGGCGATCCTGATCCTGATGTCAGTGATCCTGATGTCGGTGATCCTGATCCTGATGTCAGTGACCCTGCTCCTGATGTCGGGGATCCTAATGTTGGTCAGCCTGATCCTGATGTCGGTGATCCTGATGTTGGTGATCCTGATCCTGATGTTGATGATCATGATGTCAGTGATCCTGATCCTGATGCCGGTGATCCTGATGTTGGTGATCCTGATCCTGATGTCGGTGATCCTGATGTCGGTGATCCTGATCCTGATGTCGGTGATCTTGATACTGTTGTCGGAGATCCTGATCCTGATGTTGGTGATCCTGATCCTGATGTTGATGATACTGATCCTGATGACGGTGATCCTGATGTCGTTGATCCTTATGTTGCTGAGCCTGATTCTGATGTCGGTGCTCCTGATGCCCTTGATCCTGATGCCCGTGACCCTGATCCGGCTGTTGGTGATCCTGAACCTGATGTCGGTGATCCTGATACAGTTGTCGGCGATCCTGCTCCTGATGTTTGTGATCCTGATCCTGATGTTGGTGATACTGATCATGATGATGGTGATCCTGATCCTGATATCTGTGATCCTGCTCCTGATGTTGGTGATCCTGATGTCAGTAATCCTGATCCTGATATCGGTAATTCTGATCCTGATGTCATTGATCTTGATGTCGGTGATCCTGATGTCGGTGATCCTGATCTTGATGTCGGTGATCCTGATGTCGGTGATCCTGATGTCAGTGGTCCTGATGTCGGTGATCCTGATCCTGATATCTGTGATCCTGATGTCGGTGATCCTGATCCTGATGTCAGTGATCCTGCTCCTGATGTCGGTGATCCTGATGTTGGTGAGCCTGATCCTGTTGTCAGTGATCCTGATCCTGATGTCGGTGATCCTGATGTCGGTGATCCTGATGTCAGTGGCCCTGATGTCGGTGATCCTGATCTTGATGTCGGTGATCCTGATGTCGGTGATCCTGATCCTGATATCAGTGGTCCTGCTCCTGATGTTGGTGATCCTGATGTCGGTGAACCTGATCCTGATGTCGGTGATCCTGATCCTGATCTCCATGATCCTGATGTCGATGATCCAGATCCTGATGTCAGTGATCCTGATCCTGATGTCAGTGATCCTGCTCCTGATGCCGGTAATCCTGATGTTGGTGAGCCTGTTCCTGATGTCGGTGATCCTGATCCTGATGTCAGTGATCCTGCTCCTGATGTCGGTGTTCCTGATGTTGGTGAGCCAGATCCTGATGTCGGTGATCCTGATCCTGATGTCGGTGATCCTGATCCTGATGTCCATGATCCTGCTGTCAGTGATCCTGATCCTGATGTCGGTGATCCTGATGTTGGTGAACCTGATCCTGATGTCGGTGAACCTGATATCGGTGTTCCTGATCCTGATGTCGGTGATCCTGATGTCGGTGATCCTGATCCTGATATCGGTAATTCTGAAACTGATGTCGATGATCTTGATATTGGTGATCCTGATGTCGGTGATCCTGATCTTGATCTCGGTGATCCTGATGTCGGTGATCCTGATGTCAGTGGTCCCGATGTTGGTGATCCTGATCCTGATATCTGTGATCCTGATGTCGGTGATCCGGATCCTGATGTCAGTGATCCTGCTCCTGATGTCGGTGATCCTGATGTTGGTGAGCCTGATCCTGTTGTCAGTGATCCTGATCCAGATGTCGGTGATCCTGATGTCGGTGATCCTGATGTCAGTGGTCCTGATGTCGGTGCTCCTGATCTTGTTGTCGGTGATCCTGATGTCGGTGATCCTGATCCTGATATCAGTGATCCTGCTCCTGATGTTGGTGATCCTGATGTCGGTGAACCTGATCCTGATGTCGGTGAACCTGATCCTGATGTCAGTGATCCTGATCCTGATCTCCATGATCCTGATGTCGGTGATCCAGATCCTGATGTCAGTGATCCTGATCCTGATGTCAGTGATCCTGCTCCTGATGTCGGTAATCCTGATGTTGATGAGCCTGTTCCTGATGTCGGTGATCCTGATCCTGATGTCAGTGATCCTGCTTCTGATGTCAGTGTTCCTGATGTTGGTGAGCCAGATCCTGATGTCGGTGATCCTGATCCTGATGTCGGTGATCCTGATCCTGATGTCCATGATCCTGCTGTCGGTGATCCTGATCCTGATGTCGGTGATCCTGATGTTGGTGAACCTGATCCTGATGTCGGTGAACCTGATATCGGTGTTCCTGATCCTGATGTCAGTGATCCTGATGTCGGTGATCCTGATCCTGATATCGGTAATTCTGAAACTGATGTTGATGATCTTGATATTGGTGATCCTGATGTCGGTGACCCTGATCTTGATGTCGGTGATCCTGATGTCGGTGATCCTGATGTCAGTGGTCCTGATGTTGGTGATCCTGATCCTGATGTCGGTGATCCTGATGTCGGTGATCCTGATACTGTTGTCGGAGATCCTGATCCTGATGTTGGTGATCCTGATCCTGATGTTGGTGACACCGATCCTGATGACGGTGATACTGATCCGGATGATGGTGATACTGATCCGGATATCAGTGATCCTGCTCCTGAAGTTGGTGATCCTGATGTCGGTGATGCTGATCCTGATGTCGGTGATCCTGATCCTGATGTCCATGATCCTGCTGTCGGTGATCCTGATCCTGATGTCGGTGATCCTGATGTTGGTGAACCTGATCCTGATGTCGGTGAACCTGATATCGGTGTTCCTGATCCTGATGTCAGTGATCCTGATGTCGGTGATCCTGATCCTGATATCGGTAATTCTGAAACTGATGTCGATGATCTTGATATTGGTGATCCTGATGTCGGTGATCCTGATCTTGATGTCGGTGATCCTGATGTCGGTGATCCTGATGTCAGTGGTCCTGATGTTGGTGATCCTGATCCTGATGTCGGTGATCCTGCTCCTGATGTCGGTGATCCTGATGTCGGTGATCCTGATCCTGATGTCGGTGATCTTGATACTGTTGTCGGAGATCCTGATCCTGATGTTGGTGATCCTGATCCTGATGTTGATGATACTGATCCTGATGATGGTGATCCTGATGTCGTTGATCCTTATGTTGGTGAGCCTGATTCTGATGTCGGTGCTCCTGATGCCCTTGATCCTGATGCCCGTGACCCTGATCCGGCTGTTGGTGATCCTGAACCTGATGTCGGTGATCCTGATACAGTTGTCGGTGATCCTGCTCCTGATGTTTGTGATCCTGATCCTGATGTTGGTGATACTGATCATGATGATGGTGATCCTGATCCTGATATCTGTGATCCTGCTCCTGATGTTGGTGATCCTGATGTCAGTAATCCTGATCCTGATATCGGTAATTCTGATCCTGATGTCATTGATCTTGATGTCGGTGATCCTGATGTCAATGATCTTGATATCGGTGATCCTGATGTCGGTGATCCTGATCTTGATGTCGGTGATCCTGATGTCGGTGATCCTGATGTCAGTGGTCCTGATGTCGGTGATCCTGATCCTGACATCTGTGATCCTGATGTCGGTGATCCTGATCCTGATGTCAGTGATCCTGCTCCTGATGTCGGTGATCCTGATGTTGGTGAGCCTGATCCTGTTGTCAGTGATCCTGATCCTGATGTCGGTGATCCTGATGTCGGTGATCCTGATGTCAGTGGTCCTGATGTCGGTGATCCTGATCTTGATGTCGGTGATCCTGATGTCGGTGATCCTGATCCTGATATCAGTGGTCCTGCTCCGGATGTTGGTGATCCTGATGTCGGTGAACCTGATCCTGATGTCGGTGATCCTGATCCTGATCTCCATGATCCTGATGTCGGTGATCCAGATCCTGATGTCAGTGATCCTGATCCTGATGTCAGTGACCCTGCTCCTGATGTCAGTAATCCTGATGTTGGTGAGCCTGTTCCTGGTGTCGGTGATCCTGATCCTGATGTCAGTGATCCTGCTCCTGATGTCGGTGTTCCTGATGTTGGTGAGCCAGATCCTGATGTCGGTGATCCTGATCCTGATGTCGGTGATCCTGATCCTGATGTCCATGATCCTGCTGTCGGTGATCCTGATCCTGATGTCGGTGATCCTGATGTTGGTGAACCTGATCCTGATGTCGGTGAACCTGATATCGGTGTTCCTGATCCTGATGTCGGTGATCCTGATGTCGGTGATCCTGATCCTGATATCGGTAATTCTGAAACTGATGTCGATGATCTTGATATTGGTGATCCTGATGTCCGTGATCCTGATCTTGATGTCGGTGATCCTGATGTCGGTGATCCTGATGTCAGTGGTCCTGATGTTGGTGATCCTGATCCTGATGTCGGTGATCCTGATGTCGGTGATCCTGATACTGTTGTCGGAGATCCTGATCCTGATGTTGGTGATCCTGATCCTGATGTTCGTGACACTGATCCTGATGACGGTGATCCTGATCCTGATCCTGATGTTGGTGATCCTGATCCTGATATCCATGATCCAGATGTCGGTGATCCTGATCCTGATGACAGTGATCCTGATGTCGGTGATCCTGATCCTGATGTCAGTGATCCTGCTCCTGATGTCGGTGATCCTGATGTTGGTGAGCCTGATCCTGATGTCGGTGATCCTGATCCTGATGTCAGTGATCCTGCTCCTGATGTCGGTGATCCTGATGTTGGTGAGCCTGATCCTGATGTTGATGATCCTGATCCTGATGTTGGTGATCCTGATCCTGATATCCATGATCCTGCTGTCGGCGGTCATGATCCTTATGTCAGTGATCCTGATATCGGTGTTCCTGATCCTGATGCAGGTGTTCCTGCTGTCGGTTTTCCTTATCCTGATGTCGGTGATCCTGATGTTGGTGAACCTGATCCTAATGTTCATGATCCTGATATCGGTAATTATGAAACTGATGTCGATGATCTTGATATTGGTGATCCTGATGTCGTTGATCCTGATCTTGATGTCGGTGATCCTGATGTCGGTAATCCTGATGTCAATGGTCCTGATGTTGGTGATCCTGATCCTGATGTCGGTGATCCTGATGTCGTTGATCCTGATCCTGATGTCAGTGACCCTGCTCCTGATGTCGGTGATCCTGATGTTGGTGAGCCTGATCCTGATGTTGGTGATCCTGATCCTGATGTCGGTGATCCTGTTGTTGGTGAGCCTGATCCTGTTGTCAGTGATCCTGATCCTGATGTCGGTGATCCTGATGTCGGTGATCCTGATGTCAGTGGTCCTGATGTTGGTGATCCTGATCTTGATGTCGGTGATCCTGATGACGGTGATCCTGATCCTGATATCAGTGGTCCTGCTCCTGATGTTGGTGATCCTGATGTCGGTGAACCTGATCCTGATGTCAGTGATCCTGATCCTGATGTTGGTTTTCCTGATGTTGGTGAGCCAGATCCTGATGTCGGTGATCCTGATCCTGATGTCGGTGATCCTGATCCTGATGTCCATGATCCTGCTGTCGGTGATCCTGATCCTGATGTCGGTGATCCTGATGTCGGTGATCCTGATCCTGATATCGGTAATTCTGAAACTGATGTCGATGATCTTCATATTGGTGATCCTGATGTCGGTGATCCTGATCCTGATGTCGGTGATCCTGATCCTGATGTCCATGATCCTGCTGTCGGTGAACCTGATCCTGATGTCAGTGATCCTGATATCGGTGATCCTGCTCCTCATGTCGGTGATCCTGATCATGATATCCATGATCCAGATGTCGGTGATCCTGATCCTGATGACAGTGATCCTGATGTCGGTGATCCTGATCCTGATGTCAGTGATCCTGCTCCTGATGTCGGTGATCCTGATGTTGGTGAGCCTGATCCTGATGTCGGTGATCCTGATCCTGATGTCAGTGATCCTGCTCCTGATGTCGGTGATCCTGATGTTGGTGAGCCTGATCCTGATGTTGATGATCCTGATCCTGATGTTGGTGATCCTGATCCTGATATCCATGATCCTGCTGTCGGCGGTCATGATCCTGATGTCATTGATCCTGATACCGGTGTTCCTGATCCTGATGCAGGTGTTCCTGCTGTCGGTTTTCCTTATCCTGATGTCGGTGATCCTGATGTTGGTGAACCTGATCCTGATGTTCATGATCCTGATATCGGTAATTATGAAACTGATGTCGATGATCTTGATATTGGTATTCCTGATGTCGGTGATCCTGATCATGATGTCAGTGATCATGATGTCGGTAATCCTGATGTCAGTGGTCCTGATGTTGGTGAACCTGATCCTGATGTCGGTGATCCTGATGTCGTTGTTCCTGATCCTGATGTCAGCGACCCTGCTCCTGATGTCGGCGATCCTGATGTTGGTGAGCCTGATCCTGATGTTGGTGATCCTGATCCTGATGTCGGTGATCCTGATCTTGGTGATCCTGATCCTGATGTTGATGATGATGATGTCGGTGATCCTGATCGTGATGCCGGTGATCCTGATGTTGGTGATCCTGATCCTGATGTCGGTGATCCTGATGTCGGTGATCCTGATCCTGATGTCGGTGATCCTGATACTGTTGTCAGAGATCCTGATCCTGATGTTGGTGATCCTGATCCTGATGTTGGTGATACTGATCCTGATGACGGTGATCCTGATGTTGGTGATCCTGCTCCTGATGTTGGTGATCATGATGTCAGTAATCCTGATCCTGATATTGGTAATTCTGATCCTCATGTCATTGATCTTGATGTCGGGGATCCTGATGTCACTGATCTTGATATCAGTGATCCTGATGTCGGTGATCCTGATCTTGATGTCGGTGATCCTGATGTCGGTGATCCTGATGTCAGTGGTCCTGATGTCGTTGATCCTGATCCTGATATCTGTGATCCTGATGTCGGTGATCCTGATCCTGATGTCAGTGATCCTGATCCTGATGTCGGTGATCATGATGTTGGTGAGCCTGATCCTGATGTCAGTGATCCTGATCCTGATGTCGGTGATCCTGATGTCGGTGATCCTGATGTCAGTGGTCCTGATGTTGGTGATCCTGATCCTGATATCAGTGATCCTGCTCCTGATGTTGGTGATCCTGATGTCAGTGAACCTGATCCTGATGTCGGTGATCCTGATCTTGATGTCAGTGATCCTGATGTCGGTGATCCTGATGTCAGTGGTCCTGATGTCGGTGATCCTAATCCTGATATCTGTGATCCTGATGTCGGTGATCCTGATCCTGATGTCAGTGATCCTGCTCCTGATGTCGGTGATCCTGATGTTGGTGAGCCTGATCCTGATCCTGATGTCGGTGATCCTGATATCGGTGATCCTGATCTTGATGTCGGTGATCCTGATGTCGGTGATCCTGATCCTGATATCAGTGATCCTGCTCCTGATGTTGGTGATCCTGATGTCGGTGAACCTGATCCTGATGTCGGTGATCCTGATCCTGATCTCCATGATCCTGATGTCGGTGATCCAGATCCTGATGTCGGTGATCCTGATGTCGGTGATCCTGATGTCAATGGTCCTGATGTCGGTGATCCTGATCTTGATGTTGGTGATGCAGATGTCGGTGAACCTGATCCTGATGTCGGTGAACCTGATCCTGATGTTGGTGATCCTGATCCTGATCTCCATGATCCTGATGTCGGTGATCCAGATCCTGATGTCAGTGGATCCTGATGTCGGTGATCCTGATCCTGATGTCAGTGATCCTGCTCCTGATGTCGGTGATCCTGATGTTGGTGAGCCTTTTCCTGGTGTCGGTGATCCTGATCCTGATGTCAGTGATCCTGCTACTGATATCGGTGTTCCTGATGTCGGTGATCCTGATCCTGATGTCGGTGATCCTGATGATGGTGAACCTGATCCTGATGCCGGTGATCCTGATATCGGTGTTCCTGATCCTGATGTCAGTGATCCTTATGTCGGTGATCCTGATCTTGATGTCGGTGATCCTGATGTTGGAAATCCTGATGTCAGTGGTCCTGATGTTGGTGATCCTGATCCTGATGTCAGTGATCCTGATGTCGGAGATCCTGATCCTGATGTCAGTATCCCTGCTCCTGATGTCGGTGATCCTGATGTTGGTCAGCCTGATCCTGATGTCGGTGATCCTGATGTTGGTGATCCTGATCCTGATGTTGATGATCATGATGTCAGTGATCCTGATCCTGATGCCGGTGATCCTGATGTTGGTGAGCCTGATCCTGATGTTGGTGATCCTGATGTCGGTGATCCTGATCCTGATGTCGGTGATCTTGATACTGTTGTCGGAGATCCTGATCCTGATGTTGGTGATCCTGATCCTGATGTTGATGATACTGATCCTGATGACGGTGATGCTGATGTCGTTGATCCTTATGTTGGTGAGCCTGATTCTGATGTCGGTGCTCCTGATGCCCTTGATCCTGATGCCCGTGACCCTGATCCGGCTGTTGGTGATCCTGAACCTGATGTCGGTGATCCTGATACAGTTGTCAGCGATCCTGCTCCTGATGTTTGTGATCCTGATCCTGATGTTGGTGATACTGATCATGATGATGGTGATCCTGATCCTGATATCTGTGATCCTGCTCCTGATGTTGGTGATCCTGATGTCAGTAATCCTGATCCTGATATCGGTAATTCTGATCCTGATGTCATTGATCTTGATGTCGGTGATCCTGATGTCAATGATCTTGATATCGGTGATCCTGATGTCGGTGATCCTGATCTTGATGTCGGTGATCCTGATGTCGGTGATCCTGATGTCAGTGGTCCTGATGTCGGTGATCCTGATCCTGATATCTGTGATCCTGATGTCGGTGATCCTGATCCTGATGTCAGTGATCCTGCTCCTGATATCGGTGATCCTGATGTTGGTGAGCCTGATCCTGTTGTCAGTGATCCTGATCCTGATGTCGGTGATCCTGATGTCGGTGATCCTGATGTCAGTGGTCCTGATGTCGGTGATCCTGATCTTGATGTCGGTGATCCTGATGTCGGTGATCCTGATCCTGATATCAGTGGTCCTGCTCCTGATGTTGGTGATCCTGATGTCGGTGAACCTGATCCTGATGTCGGTGATCCTGATCCTGATCTCCATGATCCTGATGTCGGTGATCCAGATCCTGATGTCAGTGATCCTGATCCTGATGTCAGTGATCCTGCTCCTGATGTCGGTAATCCTGATGTTGGTGAGCCTGTTCCTGATGTCGGTGATCCTGATCCTGATGTCAGTGATCCTGCTCCTGATGTCGGTGTTCCTGATGTTGGTGAGCCAGATCCTGATGTCGGTGATCCTGATCCTGATGTCGGTGATCCTGATCCTGATGTCCATGATCCTGCTGTCAGTGATCCTGATCCTGATGTCGGTGATCCTGATGTTGGTTAACCTGATCCTGATGTCGGTGAACCTGATATCGGTGTTCCTGATCCTGATGTCGGTGATCCTGATGTCGGTGATCCTGATCCTGATATCGGTAATTCTGAAACTGATGTCGATGATCTTGATATTGGTGATCCTGATGTCGGTGATCCTGATCTTGATGTCGGTGATCCTGATGTCGGTGATCCTGATGTCAGTGGTCCTGATGTTGGTGATGCTGATCCTGATATCTGTGATCCTGATGTCGGTGATCCGGATCCTGATGTCACTGATCCTGCTCCTGATGTCGGTGATCCTGATGTTGGTGAGCCTGATCCTGTTGTCAGTGATCCTGATCCTGATGTTGGTGATCCTGATGTCGGTGATCCTGATGTCAGTGGTCCTGATGTCGGTGATCCTGATCTTGATGTCGGTGATCCTGATCCTGATATCAGTGATCCTGCTCCTGATGTTGGTGATCCTGATGTCGGTGAACCTGATCCTGATGTCGGTGAACCTGATCCTGATGTCAGTGATACTGACCCTGATCTCCATGATCCTGATGTCGGTGATCCAGATCCTGATGTCAGTGATCCTGATCCTGATGTCAGTGATCCTGCCCCTGATGTCGGTAATCCTGATGTTGGTGAGCCTGTTCCTGATGTCGGTGATCCTGATCCTGATGTCAGTGATCCTGCTTCTGATGTCAGTGTTCCTGATGTTGGTGAGCCAGATCCTGATGTCGGTGATCCTGATCCTGATGTCGGTGATCCTGATCCTGATATCCATGATCCTGCTGTCGGTGATCCTGATCCTGATGTCGGTGATCCTGATGTTGGTGAACCTGATCCTGATGTCGGTGATCCTGATCTTGATGTCGGTGATCCTGATGTCGGTGATCCTGATGTCAGTGGTCCCGATGTTGGTGATCCTGATCCTGATGTCGGTGATCCTGATGTTGGTGAACCTGATCCTGATGTCGGTGAACCTGATATCGGTGTTCCTGATCCTGATGTCAGTGATCCTGATGTCGGTGATCCTGATCCTGATATCGGTAATTCTGAAACTGATGTTGATGATCTTGATATTGGTGATCCTGAGGTCGGTGACCCTGATCTTGATGTCGGTGATCCTGATGTCGGTGATCCTGATGTCAGTGGTCCTGATGTTGGTGATGCTGATCCTGATATCTGTGATCCTGATGTCGGTGATCCGGATCCTGATGTCAGTGATCCTGCTCCTGATGTCGGTGATCCTGATGTTGGTGAGCCTGATCCTGTTGTCAGTGATCCTGATCCTGATGTCGGTGATCCTGATGTCGGTGATCCTGATGTCAGTGGTCCTGATGTCGGTGATCCTGATCTTGATGTCGGTGATCCTGATGTCGGTGATCCTGATCCTGATATCAGTGGTCCTGCTCCTGATGTTGGTGATCCTGATGTCGGTGAACCTGATCCTGGTGTCGGTGATCCTGATCCTGATCTCCATGATCCTGATGTCGGTGATCCAGATCCTGATGTCAGTGATCCTGATCCTGATGTCAGTGATCCTGCTCCTGATGTCGGTAATCCTGATGTTGGTGAGCCTGTTCCTGATGTCGGTGATCCTGATCCTGATGTCAGTGATCCTGCTCCTGATGTCGGTGTTCCTGATGTTGGTGAGCCAGATCCTGATGTCGGTGATCCTGATCCTGATGTCGGTGATCCTGATCCTGATGTCCATGATCCTGCTGTCAGTGATCCTGATCCTGATGTCGGTGATCCTGATGTTGGTGAACCTGATCCTGATGTCGGTGAACCTGATATCGGTGTTCCTGATCCTGATGTCGGTGATCCTGATGTCGGTGATCCTGATCCTGATATCGGTAATTCTGAAACTGATGTCGATGATCTTGATATTGGTGATCCTGATGTCGGTGATCCTGATCTTGATGTCGGTGATCCTGATGTCGGTGATCCTGATGTCAGTGGTCCTGATGTTGGTGATGCTGATCCTGATATCTGTGATCCTGATGTCGGTGATCCGGATCCTGATGTCAGTGATCCTGCTCCTGATGTCGGTGATGCTGATGTTGGTGAGCCTGATCCTGTTGTCAGTGATCCTGATCCTGATGTCGGTGATCCTGATGTCGGTGATCCTGATGTCAGTGGTCCTGATGTCGGTGATCCTGAATTTGATGTCCGTGATCCTGATGTCGGTGATCCTGATCCTGATATCAGTGATCCTGCTCCTGATGTTGGTGATCCTGATGTCGGTGAACCTGATCCTGATGTCGGTGAACCTGATCCTGATGTCAGTGATCCTGACCCTGATCTCCATGATCCTGATGTCGGTGATCCAGATCCTGATGTCAGTGATCCTGATCCTGATGTCAGTGATCCTGCCCCTGATGTCGGTAATCCTGATGTTGGTGAGCCTGTTCCTGATGTCGGTGATCCTGATCCTGATGTCAGTGATCCTGCTTCTGATGTCAGTGTTCCTGATGTTGGTGAGCCAGATCCTGATGTCGGTGATCCTGATCCTGATGTCGGTGATCCTGATCCTGATATCCATGATCCTGCTGTCGGTGATCCTGATCCTGATGTCGGTGATCCTGATGTTGGTGAACCTGATCCTGATGTCGGTGATCCTGATCTTGATGTCGGTGATCCTGATGTCGGTGATCCTGATGTCAGTGGTCCCGATGTTGGTGATCCTGATCCTGATGTCGGTGATCCTGATGTCGGTGATCCTGACACTGTTGTCGGAGATCCTGATACTGATGTTGGTGATCCTGATCCTGATGTTGGTGACACCGATCCTGATGACGGTGATCCTGATCCGGATATCAGTGATCCTGCTCCTGAAGTTGGTGATCCTGATGTTGGTGAACGTGATCCTGATGTCGGTGAACCTGATATCGGTGTTCCTGATCCTGATGTCAGTGATCCTGATGTCGGTGATCCTGATCCTGATATCGGTAATTCTGAAACTGATGTTGATGATCTTGATATTGGTGATCCTGATGTCGGTGACCCTGATCTTGATGTCGGTGATCCTGATGTCGGTGATCCTGATGTCAGTGGTCCTGATGTTGGTGATCCTGATCCTGATGTCGGTGATCCTGATGTCGGTGATCCTGACAATGTTGTCGGAGATCCTGATCCTGATGTTGGTGATCCTGATCCTGATGTTGGTGACACCGATCCTGATGACGGTGATACTGATCCGGATGATGGTGATACTGATCCGGATATCAGTGATCCTGCTCCTGAAGTTGGTGATCCTGATGTCGGTGATGCTGATCCTGATGTCGGTGATCCTGATCCTGATATCCATGATCCAGATGTTGGTGATCCTGATCCTGATGACAGTGATCCTGATGTCGGTGAACCTGATCCTGATGTCAGTGACCCTGATCCTGATCTCCATGGTCCTGATGTCGGTGATCCAGATCCTGATGTCAGTGATCCTGATCCTGATGTCAGTGATCCTGCTCCTGATGTCGGTAATCCTGATGTTGGTGAGCCTGTTCCTGGTGTCGGTGATCCTGATCCTGATGTCAGTGATCCTGCTCCTGATGTCGGTGTTCCTGATGTTGGTGAGCCAGATCCTGATGTTGGTGATCCTGATCCTGATGTCGGTGATCCTGATCCTGATGTCCATGATCCTGCTGTCGGTGATCCTGATCCTGATGTCGGTGATCCTGATGTTGGTGAACCTGATCCTGATGTCGGTGAACCTGATATCGGTGTTCCTGATCCTGATGTCGGTGATCCTGATGTCGGTGATCCTGATCCTGATATCGGTAATTCTGAAACTGATGTCGATGATCTTGATATTGGTGATCCTGATGTCGGTGATCCTGATCTTGATGTCGGTGATCCTGATGTCGGTGATCCTGATGTCAGTGGTCCTGATGTTGGTGATCCTGATCCTGATGTCGGTGATCCTGATGTCGGTGATCCTGATACTGTTGTCGGAGATCCTGATCCTGATGTTGGTGATCCTGATCCTGATGTTGGTGACACTGATCCTGATGCCGGTGATCCTGATCCTGATGTCGGTGATCCTGATCCTGATATCCATGATCCAGATGTCGGTGATCCTGATGACAGTGTTCCTGATGTCGGTGATCCTGATCCTGATGTCAGTGATCCTGCTCCTGATGTCGGTGATCCTGATGTTGGTGAGACTGATTTTGATTTCGGTGATCCTTATCCTGATGTCAGTGATCCTGCTCCTGATGTCGGTGATCATGATGTTGGTGAGCCTGATCCTGATGTTGATGATCCTGATCCTGATGTTGGTGATCCTGATCCTGATATCCATGATCCTGCTGTCGGCGGTCATGATCCTTATGTCAGTGATCCTGATATCGGTGTTCCTGATCCTGATGCAGGTGTTCCTGCTGTCGGTTTTCCTTATCCTGATGTCGGTGATCCTGATGTTGGTGAACCTGATCCTGATGTTCATGATCCTGATATCGGTAATTATGAAACTGATGTCGATGATCTTGATATTGGTGATCCTGATGTTGGTGATCCTGATCCTGATGTCGGTGATCCTGATGTCGGTGATCCTGACACTGTTGTCGGAGATCCTGATCCTGATGTTGGTGATCCTGATCCTGATGTTGGTGACACTGATCCTGATGACGGTGATCCTGATCTGGATATCAGTGATCCTGCTCCTGAAGTTGGTGATCCTGATGTCGGTGATCCTGATCCTGATGTCGGTGATCCTGATCCTGATATCCATGATCCAGATGTTGGTGATCCTGATCCTGATGACAGTGATCCTGATGTCGGTGAACCTGATCCTGATGTCAGTGACCCTGATCCTGATCTCCATGGTCCTGATGTCGGTGATCCAGATCCTGATGTCAGTGATCCTGATCCTGATATCAGTGATCCTGCTCCTGATGTCGGTAATCCTGATGTTGGTGAGCCTGTTCCTGGTGTCGGTGATCCTGATCCTGATGTCAGTGATCCTGCTCCTGATGTCGGTGTTCCTGATGTTGGTGAGCCAGATCCTGATGTCGGTGATCCTGATCCTGATGTCGGTGATCCTGATCCTGATGTCCATGATCCTGCTGTCGGTGATCCTGATCCTGATGTCGGTGATCCTGATGTTGGTGAACCTGATCCTGATGTCGGTGAACCTGATATCGGTGTTCCTGATCCTGATGTCAGTGATCCTGATGTCGGTGATCCTGATCCTGATATCGGTAATTCTGAAACTGATGTCGATGATCTTGATATTGGTGATCCTGATGTCGGTGATCCTGATCTTGATGTCGGTGATCCTGATGTCGGTGATCCTGATGTCAGTGGTCCTGATGTTGGTGATCCTGATCCTGATGTCGGTGATCCTGCTCCTGATGTCGGTGATCCTGATGTTGGTCAGCCTGATCCTGATGTCGGTGCTCCTGATGTTGGTGATCCTGATCCTGATGTTGATGATCATGATGTCAGTGATCCTGATCCTGATGCCGGTGATCCTGATGTTGGTGATCCTGATCCTGATGTCGGTGATCCTGATGTCGGTGATCCTGATCCTGATGTCGGTGATCTTGATACTGTTGTCGGAGATCCTGATCCTGATGTTGGTGATCCTGATCCTGATGTTGATGATACTGATCCTGATGATGGTGATCCTGATGTCGTTGATCCTTATGTTGGTGAGCCTGATTCTGATGTCGGTGCTCCTGATGCCCTTGATCCTGATGCCCGTGACCCTGATCCGGCTGTTGGTGATCCTGAACCTGATGTCGGTGATCCTGATACAGTTGTCGGTGATCCTGCTCCTGATGTTTGTGATCCTGATCCTGATGTTGGTGATACTGATCATGATGATGGTGATCCTGATCCTGATATCTGTGATCCTGCTCCTGATGTTGGTGATCCTGATGTCAGTAATCCTGATCCTGATATCGGTAATTCTGATCCTGATGTCATTGATCTTGATGTCGGTGATCCTGATGTCAATGATCTTGATATCGGTGATCCTGATGTCGGTGATCCTGATCTTGATGTCGGTGATCCTGATGTCGGTGATCCTGATGTCAGTGGTCCTGATGTCGGTGATCCTGATCCTGACATCTGTGATCCTGATGTCGGTGATCCTGATCCTGATGTCAGTGATCCTGCTCCTGATGTCGGTGATCCTGATGTTGGTGAGCCTGATCCTGTTGTCAGTGATCCTGATCCTGATGTCGGTGATCCTGATGTCGGTGATCCTGATGTCAGTGGTCCTGATGTCGGTGATCCTGATCTTGATGTCGGTGATCCTGATGTCGGTGATCCTGATCCTGATATCAGTGGTCCTGCTCCGGATGTTGGTGATCCTGATGTCGGTGAACCTGATCCTGATGTCGGTGATCCTGATCCTGATCTCCATGATCCTGATGTCGGTGATCCAGATCCTGATGTCAGTGATCCTGATCCTGATGTCAGTGACCCTGCTCCTGATGTCAGTAATCCTGATGTTGGTGAGCCTGTTCCTGGTGTCGGTGATCCTGATCCTGATGTCAGTGATCCTGCTCCTGATGTCGGTGTTCCTGATGTTGGTGAGCCAGATCCTGATGTCGGTGATCCTGATCCTGATGTCGGTGATCCTGATCCTGATGTCCATGATCCTGCTGTCGGTGATCCTGATCCTGATGTCGGTGATCCTGATGTTGGTGAACCTGATCCTGATGTCGGTGAACCTGATATCGGTGTTCCTGATCCTGATGTCGGTGATCCTGATGTCGGTGATCCTGATCCTGATATCGGTAATTCTGAAACTGATGTCGATGATCTAGATATTGGTGATCCTGCTGTCGGTGATCCTGATCTTGATGTCGGTGATCCTGATGTCGGTGATCCTGATGTCAGTGGTCCTGATGTTGGTGATCCTGATCCTGATGTCGGTGATCCTGATGTCGGTGATCCTGACACTGTTGTCGGAGATCCTGATCCTGATGTTGGTGATCCTGATCCTGATGTTGGTGACACTGATCCTGATGACGGTGATCCTGATCCTGATCCTGATGTTGGTGATCCTGATCCTGATATCCATGATCCAGATGTCGGTGATCCTGATCCTGATGACAGTGATCCTGATGTCGGTGATCCTGATCCTGATGTCAGTGATCCTGCTCCTGATGTCGGTGATCCTGATGTTGGTGAGCCTGATCCTGATGTCGGTGATCCTGATCCTGATGTCAGTGATCCTGCTCCTGATGTCGGTGATCCTGATGTTGGTGAGCCTGATCCTGATGTTGATGATCCTGATCCTGATGTTGGTGATCCTGATCCTGATATCCATGATCCTGCTGTCGGCGGTCATGATCCTTATGTCAGTGATCCTGATATTGGTGTTCCTGATCCTGATGCAGGTGTTCCTGCTGTCGGTTTTCCTTATCCTGATGTCGGTGATCCTGATGTTGGTGAACCTGATCCTGATGTTCATGATCCTGATATCGGTAATTATGAAACTGATGTCGATGATCTTGATATTGGTGATACTGATGTCGTTGATCCTGATCTTGATGTCGGTGATCCTGATGTCGGTAATCCTGATGTCAATGGTCCTGATGTTGGTGATCCTGATCCTGATGTCGGTGATCCTGATGTCGTTGATCCTGATCCTGATGTCAGTGACCCTGCTCCTGATGTCGGTGATCCTGATGTTGGTGAGCCTGATCCTGATGTTGGTGATCCTGATCCTGATGTCGGTGATCCTGTTGTTGGTGAGCCTGATCCTGTTGTCAGTGATCCTGATCCTGATGTCGGTGATCCTGATGTCGGTGATCCTGATGTCAGTGGTCCTGATGTTGGTGATCCTGATCTTGATGTCGGTGATCCTGATGACGGTGATCCTGATCCTGATATCAGTGGTCCTGCTCCTGATGTTGGTGATCCTGATGTCGGTGAACCTGATCCTGATGTCAGTGATGCTGATCCTGAGGTCGGTTTTCCTGATGTTGGTGAGCCAGATCCTGATGTCGGTGATCCTGATCCTGATGTCGGTGATCCTGATCCTGATGTCCATGATCCTGCTGTCGGTGATCCTGATCCTGATGTCGGTGATCCTGATGTTGGTGAACCTGATCCTGATGTCGGTGAACCTGATATCGGTGTTCCTGATCCTGATGTCGGTGATCCTGATGTCGGTGATCCTGATCCTGATATCGGTAATTCTGAAACTGATGTCGATGATCTTCATATTGGTGATCCTGATGTCGGTGATCCTGATCCTGATGTCGGTGATCCTGATCCTGATGTCCATGATCCTGCTGTCGGTGAACCTGATCCTGATGTCAGTGATCCTGATATCGGTGATCCTGCTCCTCATGTCGGTGATCCTGATCATGATATCCATGATCCAGATGTCGGTGATCCTGATCCTGATGACAGTGATCCTGATGTCGGTGATCCTGATCCTGATGTCAGTGATCCTGCTCCTGATGTCGGTGATCCTGATGTTGGTGAGCCTGATCCTGATGTCGGTGATCCTGATCCTGATGTCAGTGATCCTGCTCCTGATGTCGGTGATCCTGATGTTGGTGAGCCTGATCCTGATGTTGATGATCCTGATCCTGATGTTGGTGATCCTGATCCTGATATCCATGATCCTGCTGTCGGCGGTCATGATCCTGATGTCATTGATCCTGATACCGGTGTTCCTGATCCTGATGCAGGTGTTCCTGCTATCGGTTTTCCTTATCCTGATGTCGGTGATCCTGATGTTGGTGAACCTGATCCTGATGTTCATGATCCTGATATCGGTAATTATGAAACTGATGTCGATGATCTTGATATTGGTATTCCTGATGTCGGTGATCCTGATCATGATGTCGGTGATCATGATGTCGGTAATCCTGATGTCAGTGGTCCTGATGTTGGTGAACCTGATCCTGATGTCGGTGATCCTGATGTCGTTGTTCCTGATCCTGATGTCAGCGACCCTGCTCCTGATGTCGGCGATCCTGATGTTGGTGAGCCTGATCCTGATGTTGGTGATCCTGATCCTGATGTCGGTGATCCTGATCTTGGTGATCCTGATCCTGATGTTGATGATGATGATGTCGGTGATCCTGATCGTGATGCCGGTGATCCTGATGTTGGTGATCCTGATCCTGATGTCGGTGATCCTGATGTCGGTGATCCTGATCCTGATGTCGGTGATCCTGATACTGTTGTCAGAGATCCTGATCCTGATGTTGGTGATCCTGATCCTGATGTTGGTGATACTGATCCTGATGACGGTGATCCTGATGTTGGTGATCCTGCTCCTGATGTTGGTGATCATGATGTCAGTAATCCTGATCCTGATATTGGTAATTCTGATCCTCATGTCATTGATCTTGATGTCGGGGATCCTGATGTCACTGATCTTGATATCAGTGATCCTGATGTCGGTGATCCTGATCTTGATGTCGGTGATCCTGATGTCGTTGATCCTGATCCTGATATCTGTGATCCTGATGTCGGTGATCCTGATCCTGATGTCAGTGATCCTGCTCCTGATGTCGGTGATCATGATGTTGGTGAGCCTGATCCTGATGTCAGTGATCCTGATCCTGATGTCGGTGATCCTGATGTCGGTGATCCTGATGTCAGTGGTCCTGATGTTGGTGATCCTGATCCTGATATCAGTGATCCTGCTCCTGATGTTGGTGATCCTGATGTCAGTGAACCTGATCCTGATGTCGGTGATCCTGATCTTGATGTCAGTGATCCTGATGTCGGTGATCCTGATGTCAGTGGTCCTGATGTCGGTGATCCTAATCCTGATATCTGTGATCCTGATGTCGGTGATCCTGATCCTGATGTCAGTGATCCTGCTCCTGATGTCGGTGATCCTGATGTTGGTGAGCCTGATCCTGATGTCAGTGATCCTGATCCTGATGTCGGTGATCCTGATATCGGTGATCCTGATCCTGATGTCAGTGGTCCTGATGTCGGTGATCCTGATCCTGATATCAGTGATCCTGCTCCTGATGTTGGTGATCCTGATGTCGGTGAACCTGATCCTGATGTCGGTGATCCTGATCCTGATCTCCATGATCCTGATGTCGGTGATCCAGATCCTGATGTCGGTGATCCTGATGTCGGTGATCCTGATGTCAATGGTCCTGATGTCGGTGATCCTGATCTTGATGTTGGTGATGCAGATGTCGGTGATCCTGATCCTGATATCAGTGATCCTGCTCCTGATGTTGGTGATCCTGATGTCGGTGAACCTGATCCTGATGTCGGTGAACCTGATCCTGATGTTGGTGATCCTGATCCTGATCTCCATGATCCTGATGTCGGTGATCCAGATCCTGATGTCAGTGGATCCTGATGTCGGTGATCCTGATCCTGATGTCAGTGATCCAGCTCCTGATGTCGGTGATCCTGATGTTGGTGAGCCTGTTCCTGGTGTCGGTGATCCTGATCCTGATGTCAGTGATCCTGCTACTGATATCGGTGTTCCTGATGTCGGTGATCCTGATCCTGATGTCGGTGATCCTGATGATGGTGAACCTGATCCTGATGCCGGTGATCCTGATATCGGTGTTCCTGATCCTGATGTCGGTGATCCTTATGTCGGTGATCCTGATCTTGATGTCGGTGATCCTGATGTCGGAAATCCTGATGTCAGTGGTCCTGATGTTGGTGATCCTGATCCTGATGTCAGTGATCCTGATGTCGGAGATCCTGATCCTGATGTCAGTATCCCTGCTCCTGATGTCGGTGATCCTGATGTTGGTCAGCCTGATCCTGATGTCGGTGATCCTGATGTTGGTGATCCTGATCCTGATGTTGATGATCATGATGTCAGTGATCCTGATCCTGATGCCGGTGATCCTGATGTTGGTGATCCTGATCCTGATGTTGGTGATCCTGATGTCGGTGATCCTGATCCTGATGTCGGTGATCTTGATACTGTTGTCGGAGATCCTGATCCTGATGTTGGTGATCCTGATCCTGATGTTGATGATACTGATCCTGATGACGGTGATCCTGATGTTGTTGATCCTTATGTTGGTGAGCCTGATTCTGATGTCGGTGCTCCTGATGCCCTTGATCCTGATGCCCGTGACCCTGATCCGGCTGTTGGTGATCCTGAACCTGATGTCGGTGATCCTGATACAGTTGTCGGCGATCCTGCTCCTGATGTTTGTGATCCTGATCCTGATGTTGGTGATACTGATCATGATGATGGTGATCCTGATCCTGATATCTGTGATCCTGCTCCTGATGTTGGTGATCCTGATGTCAGTAATCCTGATCCTGATATCGGTAATTCTGATCCTGATGTCATTGATCTTGATGTCGGTGATCCTGATGTCAATGATCTTGATATCGGTGATCCTGATGTCGGTGATCCTGATCTTGATGTCGGTGATCCTGATGTCGGTGATCCTGATGTCAGTGGTCCTGATGTCGGTGATCCTGATCCTGACATCTGTGATCCTGATGTCGGTGATCCTGATCCTGATGTCAGTGATCCTGCTCCTGATGTCGGTGATCCTGATGTTGGTGAGCCTGATGTCAGTGGTCCTGATGTCGGTGATCCTGATCTTGATGTCGGTGATCCTGATGTCGGTGATCCTGATCCTGATATCAGTGGTCCTGCTCCGGATGTTGGTGATCCTGATGTCGGTGAACCTGATCCTGATGTCGGTGATCCTGATCCTGATCTCCATGATCCTGATGTCGGTGATCCAGATCCTGATGTCAGTGATCCTGATCCTGATGTCAGTGATCCTGCTCCTGATGTCGGTGTTCCTGATGTTGGTGAGCCAGATCCTGATGTCGGTGATCCTGATCCTGATGTCGGTGATCCTGATCCTGATGTCCATGATCCTGCTGTCGGTGATCCTGATCCTGATGTCGGTGATCCTGATGTTGGTGAACCTGATCCTGATGTCGGTGAACCTGATATCGGTGTTCCTGATCCTGATGTCGGTGATCCTGATGTCGGTGATCCTGATCCTGATATCGGTAATTCTGAAACTGATGTCGATGATCTAGATATTGGTGATCCTGATGTCGGTGATCCTGATCTTGATGTCGGTGATCCTGATGTCGGTGATCCTGATGTCAGTGGTCCTGATGTTGGTGATCCTGATCCTGATGTCGGTGATCCTGATGTCGGTGATCCTGATACTGTTGTCGGAGATCCTGATCCTGATGTTGGTGATCCTGATCCTGATGTTGGTGACACTGATCCTGATGACGGTGATCCTGATCCTGATCCTGATGTTGGTGATCCTGATCCTGATATCCATGATCCAGATGTCGGTGATCCTGATCCTGATGACAGTGATCCTGATGTCGGTGATCCTGATCCTGATGTCAGTGATCCTGCTCCTGATGTCGGTGATCCTGATGTTGGTGAGCCTGATCCTGATGTCGGTGATCCTGATCCTGATGTCAGTGATCCTGCTCCTGATGTCGGTGATCCTGATGTTGGTGAGCCTGATCCTGATGTTGATGATCCTGATCCTGATGTTGGTGATCCTGATCCTGATATCCATGATCCTGCTGTCGGCGGTCATGATCCTTATGTCAGTGATCCTGATATCGGTGTTCCTGATCCTGATGCAGGTGTTCCTGCTGTCGGTTTTCCTTATCCTGATGTCGGTGATCCTGATGTTGGTGAACCTGATCCTGATGTTCATGATCCTGATATCGGTAATTATGAAACTGATGTCGATGATCTTGATATTTGTGATCCTGATGTCGTTGATCCTGATCTTGATGTCGGTGATCCTGATGTCGGTAATCCTGATGTCAATGGTCCTGATGTTGGTGATCCTGATCCTGATGTCGGTGATCCTGATGTCGTTGATCCTGATCCTGATGTCAGTGACCCTGCTCCTGATGTCGGTGATCCTGATGTTGGTGAGCCTGATCCTGATGTTGGTGATCCTGATCCTGATGTCGGTGATCCTGTTGTTGGTGAGCCTGATCCTGTTGTCAGTGATCCTGATCCTGATGTCGGTGATCCTGATGTCGGTGATCCTGATGTCAGTGGTCCTGATGTTGGTGATCCTGATCTTGATGTCGGTGATCCTGATGACGGTGATCCTGATCCTGATATCAGTGGTCCTGCTCCTGATGTTGGTGATCCTGATGTCGGTGAACCTGATCCTGATGTCAGTGATCCTGATCCTGATGTCGGTTTTCCTGATGTTGGTGAGCCAGATCCTGATGTCGGTGATCCTGATCCTGATGTCGGTGATCCTGATCCTGATGTCCATGATCCTGCTGTCGGTGATCCTGATCCTGATGTCGGTGATCCTGATGTTGGTGAACCTGATCCTGATGTCGGTGAACCTGATATCGGTGTTCCTGATCCTGATGTCGGTGATCCTGATGTCGGTGATCCTGATCCTGATATCGGTAATTCTGAAACTGATGTCGATGATCTTCATATTGGTGATCCTGATGTCGGTGATCCTGATCCTGATGTCGGTGATCCTGATCCTGATGTCCATGATCCTGCTGTCGGTGAACCTGATCCTGATGTCAGTGATCCTGATATCGGTGATCCTGCTCCTCATGTCGGTGATCCTGATCATGATATCCATGATCCAGATGTCGGTGATCCTGATCCTGATGACAGTGATCCTGATGTCGGTGATCCTGATCCTGATGTCAGTGATCCTGCTCCTGATGTCGGTGATCCTGATGTTAGTGAGCCTGATCCTGATGTCGGTGATCCTGATCCTGATGTCAGTGATCCTGCTCCTGATGTCGGTGATCCTGATGTTGGTGAGCCTGATCCTGATGTTGATGATCCTGATCCTGATGTTGGTGATCCTGATCCTGATATCCATGATCCTGCTGTCGGCGGTCATGATCCTGATGTCATTGATCCTGATACCGGTGTTCCTGATCCTGATGCAGGTGTTCCTGCTGTCGGTTTTCCTTATCCTGATGTCGGTGATCCTGATGTTGGTGAACCTGATCCTGATGTTCATGATCCTGATATCGGTAATTATGAAACTGATGTCGATGATCTTGATATTGGTATTCCTGATGTCGGTGATCCTGATCATGATGTCGGTGATCATGATGTCGGTAATCCTGATGTCAGTGGTCCTGATGTTGGTGAACCTGATCCTGATGTCGGTGATCCTGATGTCGTTGTTCCTGATCCTGATGTCAGCGACCCTGCTCCTGATGTCGGCGATCCTGATGTTGGTGAGCCTGATCCTGATGTTGGTGATCCTGATCCTGATGTCGGTGATCCTGATCTTGGTGATCCTGATCCTGATGTTGATGATGATGATGTCGGTGATCCTGATCGTGATGCCGGTGATCCTGATGTTGGTGATCCTGATCCTGATGTCGGTGATCCTGATGTCGGTGATCCTGATCCTGATGTCGGTGATCCTGATACTGTTGTCAGAGATCCTGATCCTGATGTTGGTGATCCTGATCCTGATGTTGGTGATACTGATCCTGATGACGGTGATCCTGATGTTGGTGATCCTGCTCCTGATGTTGGTGATCATGATGTCAGTAATCCTGATCCTGATATTGGTAATTCTGATCCTCATGTCATTGATCTTGATGTCGGGGATCCTGATGTCACTGATCTTGATATCAGTGATCCTGATGTCGGTGATCCTGATCCTGATGTCAGTGATCCTGCTCCTGATGTCGGTGATCATGATGTTGGTGAGCCTGATCCTGATGTCAGTGATCCTGATCCTGATGTCGGTGATCCTGATGTCGGTGATCCTGATGTCAGTGGTCCTGATGTTGGTGATCCTGATCCTGATATCAGTGATCCTGCTCCTGATGTTGGTGATCCTGATGTCAGTGAACCTGATCCTGATGTCGGTGATCCTGATCTTGATGTCAGTGATCCTGATGTCGGTGATCCTGATGTCAGTGGTCCTGATGTCGGTGATCCTAATCCTGATATCTGTGATCCTGATGTCGGTGATCCTGATCCTGATGTCAGTGATCCTGCTCCTGATGTCGGTGATCCTGATGTTGGTGAGCCTGATCCTGATGTCAGTGATCCTGATCCTGATGTCGGTGATCCTGATATCGGTGATCCTGATCTTGATGTCGGTGATCCTGATGTCGGTGATCCTGATCCTGATATCAGTGATCCTGCTCCTGATGTTGGTGATCCTGATGTCGGTGAACCTGATCCTGATGTCGGTGATCCTGATCCTGATCTCCATGATCCTGATGTCGGTGATCCAGATCCTGATGTCGGTGATCCTGATGTCGGTGATCCTGATGTCAATGGTCCTGATGTCGGTGATCCTGATCTTGATGTTGGTGATGCAGATGTCGGTGATCCTGATCCTGATATCAGTGATCCTGCTCCTAATGTTGGTGATCCTGATGTCGGTGAACCTGATCCTGATGTCGGTGAACCTGATCCTGATGTTGGTGATCCTGATCCTGATCTCCATGATCCTGATGTCGGTGATCCAGATCCTGATGTCAGTGGATCCTGATGTCGGTGATCCTGATCCTGATGTCAGTGATCCTGCTACTGATATCGGTGTTCCTGATGTCGGTGATCCTGATCCTGATGTCGGTGATCCTGATGATGGTGAACCTGATCCTGATGCCGGTGATCCTGATCCTGATGTCGGTGATCCTGATCCTGATATCCATGATCCAGATGTCGGTGATCCTGATGAAAGTGATCCTGATGTCGGTGATCCTGATCCTGATGTCAGTGATCCTGCTCCTGATGTCGGTGATCCTGATGTTGGTGCGCCTGATTTTGATTTCGGTGATCCTGATCCTGTTGTCAGTGATCCTGCTCCTGATGTCGGTGATCATGATGTTGGTGAGCCTGATCCTGATGTTGATGATCCTGATCCTGATGTTGGTGATCCTGATCCTGATATCCATGATCCTGCTGTCGGCGGTCATGATCCTTATGTCAGTGATCCTGATATCGGTGTTCCTGATCCTGATGCAGGTGTTCCTGCTGTCGGTTTTCCTTATCCTGATGTCGGTGATCCTGATGTTGGTGAAACTGATCCTGATGTTCATGATCCTGATATCGGTAATTATGAAACTGATGTCGATGATCTTGATATTGGTGATCATGATGTCGGTGATCCTGATCTTGATGTCGGTGATCCTGATGTCGTTGATCCTGATCCTGATGTCAGTGACCCAGCTCCTGATGTCGGTGATCCTGATGTTGGTGAGCCTGATCCTGATCCTGATGTCGGTGATCCTGATGTTGGTGAGCCTGATCCTGTTGTCAGTGATCCTGATCCTGATGTCGGTGATCCTGATGTCGGTGATCCTGATGTCAGTGGTCCTGATGTTGGTATTCCTGATCTTGATGTCGGTGATCCTGATGTCGGTGATCCTGATCCTGATATCAGTGGTCCTGCTCCTGATGTTGGTGATCCTGATGTCGGTGAACCTGATCCTGATGTCAGTGATCCTGATCCTGATGTCGGTGTTCCTGATGTTGGTGACCCAGATCCTGATGTCGGTGATCCTGATCCTGATGTCGGTGATCCTGATCCTGATGTCCATGATCCTGCTGTCGGTGATCCTGATCCTGATGTCGGTGATCCTGATGTCGGTGATCCTGCTCCTGATGTCGGTGATCCTGATCCTGATGTCGGTGATCCTGATCCTGATGTCGGTGATCCTGATGTTGGTGAACCTGATCCTGATGTCGGTGAACCTGATATCGGTGTTCCTGATCCTGATGTCGGTGATCCTGATGTCGGTGATCCTGATCCTGATATCGGTAATTCTGAAACTGATGTCGATGATCTTGATATTGGTGATCCTGATGTCGGTGATCCTGATCTTGATGTCGGTGATCCTGATGTCGGTGATCCTGATGTCAGTGGTCCTGATGTTGGTGATCCTGATCCTGATGTCGGTGATCCTGATGTCGGTGATCCTGATACTGTTGTCGGAGATCCTGATCCTGATGTCGGTGATCCTGATCCTGATCTCCATGATCCTGATGTCGGTGATCCAGATCCTGATGTCAGTGGATCCTGATGTCGGTGATCCTGATCCTGATGTCAGTGATCCAGCTCCTGATGTCGGTGATCCTGATGTTGGTGAGCCTGTTCCTGGTGTCAGTGATCCTGATCCTGATGTCAGTGATCCTGCTACTGATATCGGTGTTCCTGATGTCGGTGATCCTGATCCTGATGTCGGTGATCCTGATGATGGTGAACCTGATCCTGATGCCGGTGATCCTGATATCGGTGTTCCTGATCCTGATGTCGGTGATCCTTATGTCGGTGATCCTGATCTTGATGTCGGTGATCCTGATGTCGGAAATCCTGATGTCAGTGGTCCTGATGTTGGTGATCCTGATCCTGATGTCAGTGATCCTGATGTCGGAGATCCTGATCCTGATGTCAGTATCCCTGCTCCTGATGTCGGTGATCCTGATGTTGGTCAGCCTGATCCTGATGTCGGTGATCCTGATGTTGGTGATCCTGATCCTGATGTTGATGATCATGATGTCAGTGATCCTGATCCTGATGCCGGTGATCCTGATGTTGGTGATCCTGATCCTGATGTTGGTGATCCTGATGTCGGTGATCCTGATCCTGATGTCGGTGATCTTGATACTGTTGTCGGAGATCCTGATCCTGATGTTGGTGATCCTGATCCTGATGTTGATGATACTGATCCTGATGACGGTGATCCTGATGTTGTTGATCCTTATGTTGGTGAGCCTGATTCTGATGTCGGTGCTCCTGATGCCCTTGATCCTGATGCCCGTGACCCTGATCCGGCTGTTGGTGATCCTGAACCTGATGTCGGTGATCCTGATACAGTTGTCGGCGATCCTGCTCCTGATGTTTGTGATCCTGATCCTGATGTTGGTGATACTGATCATGATGATGGTGATCCTGATCCTGATATCTGTGATCCTGCTCCTGATGTTGGTGATCCTGATGTCAGTAATCCTGATCCTGATATCGGTAATTCTGATCCTGATGTCATTGATCTTGATGTCGGTGATCCTGATGTCAATGATCTTGATATCGGTGATCCTGATGTCGGTGATCCTGATCTTGATGTCGGTGATCCTGATGTCGGTGATCCTGATGTCAGTGGTCCTGATGTCGGTGATCCTGATCCTGACATCTGTGATCCTGATGTCGGTGATCCTGATCCTGATGTCAGTGATCCTGCTCCTGATGTCGGTGATCCTGATGTTGGTGAGCCTGATGTCAGTGGTCCTGATGTCGGTGATCCTGATCTTGATGTCGGTGATCCTGATGTCGGTGATCCTGATCCTGATATCAGTGGTCCTGCTCCGGATGTTGGTGATCCTGATGTCGGTGAACCTGATCCTGATGTCGGTGATCCTGATCCTGATCTCCATGATCCTGATGTCGGTGATCCAGATCCTGATGTCAGTGATCCTGATCCTGATGTCAGTGATCCTGCTCCTGATGTCGGTGTTCCTGATGTTGGTGAGCCAGATCCTGATGTCGGTGATCCTGATCCTGATGTCGGTGATCCTGATCCTGATGTCCATGATCCTGCTGTCGGTGATCCTGATCCTGATGTCGGTGATCCTGATGTTGGTGAACCTGATCCTGATGTCGGTGAACCTGATATCGGTGTTCCTGATCCTGATGTCGGTGATCCTGATGTCGGTGATCCTGATCCTGATATCGGTAATTCTGAAACTGATGTCGATGATCTAGATATTGGTGATCCTGATGTCGGTGATCCTGATCTTGATGTCGGTGATCCTGATGTCGGTGATCCTGATGTCAGTGGTCCTGATGTTGGTGATCCTGATCCTGATGTCGGTGATCCTGATGTCGGTGATCCTGATACTGTTGTCGGAGATCCTGATCCTGATGTTGGTGATCCTGATCCTGATGTTGGTGACACTGATCCTGATGACGGTGATCCTGATCCTGATCCTGATGTTGGTGATCCTGATCCTGATATCCATGATCCAGATGTCGGTGATCCTGATCCTGATGACAGTGATCCTGATGTCGGTGATCCTGATCCTGATGTCAGTGATCCTGCTCCTGATGTCGGTGATCCTGATGTTGGTGAGCCTGATCCTGATGTCGGTGATCCTGATCCTGATGTCAGTGATCCTGCTCCTGATGTCGGTGATCCTGATGTTGGTGAGCCTGATCCTGATGTTGATGATCCTGATCCTGATGTTGGTGATCCTGATCCTGATATCCATGATCCTGCTGTCGGCGGTCATGATCCTTATGTCAGTGATCCTGATATCGGTGTTCCTGATCCTGATGCAGGTGTTCCTGCTGTCGGTTTTCCTTATCCTGATGTCGGTGATCCTGATGTTGGTGAACCTGATCCTGATGTTCATGATCCTGATATCGGTAATTATGAAACTGATGTCGATGATCTTGATATTTGTGATCCTGATGTCGTTGATCCTGATCTTGATGTCGGTGATCCTGATGTCGGTAATCCTGATGTCAATGGTCCTGATGTTGGTGATCCTGATCCTGATGTCGGTGATCCTGATGTCGTTGATCCTGATCCTGATGTCAGTGACCCTGCTCCTGATGTCGGTGATCCTGATGTTGGTGAGCCTGATCCTGATGTTGGTGATCCTGATCCTGATGTCGGTGATCCTGTTGTTGGTGAGCCTGATCCTGTTGTCAGTGATCCTGATCCTGATGTCGGTGATCCTGATGTCGGTGATCCTGATGTCAGTGGTCCTGATGTTGGTGATCCTGATCTTGATGTCGGTGATCCTGATGACGGTGATCCTGATCCTGATATCAGTGGTCCTGCTCCTGATGTTGGTGATCCTGATGTCGGTGAACCTGATCCTGATGTCAGTGATCCTGATCCTGATGTCGGTTTTCCTGATGTTGGTGAGCCAGATCCTGATGTCGGTGATCCTGATCCTGATGTCGGTGATCCTGATCCTGATGTCCATGATCCTGCTGTCGGTGATCCTGATCCTGATGTCGGTGATCCTGATGTTGGTGAACCTGATCCTGATGTCGGTGAACCTGATATCGGTGTTCCTGATCCTGATGTCGGTGATCCTGATGTCGGTGATCCTGATCCTGATATCGGTAATTCTGAAACTGATGTCGATGATCTTCATATTGGTGATCCTGATGTCGGTGATCCTGATCCTGATGTCGGTGATCCTGATCCTGATGTCCATGATCCTGCTGTCGGTGAACCTGATCCTGATGTCAGTGATCCTGATATCGGTGATCCTGCTCCTCATGTCGGTGATCCTGATCATGATATCCATGATCCAGATGTCGGTGATCCTGATCCTGATGACAGTGATCCTGATGTCGGTGATCCTGATCCTGATGTCAGTGATCCTGCTCCTGATGTCGGTGATCCTGATGTTAGTGAGCCTGATCCTGATGTCGGTGATCCTGATCCTGATGTCAGTGATCCTGCTCCTGATGTCGGTGATCCTGATGTTGGTGAGCCTGATCCTGATGTTGGTGATCCTGATCCTGATATCCATGATCCTGCTGTCGGCGGTCATGATCCTGATGTCATTGATCCTGATACCGGTGTTCCTGATCCTGATGCAGGTGTTCCTGCTGTCGGTTTTCCTTATCCTGATGTCGGTGATCCTGATGTTGGTGAACCTGATCCTGATGTTCATGATCCTGATATCGGTAATTATGAAACTGATGTCGATGATCTTGATATTGGTATTCCTGATGTCGGTGATCCTGATCATGATGTCGGTGATCATGATGTCGGTAATCCTGATGTCAGTGGTCCTGATGTTGGTGAACCTGATCCTGATGTCGGTGATCCTGATGTCGTTGTTCCTGATCCTGATGTCAGCGACCCTGCTCCTGATGTCGGCGATCCTGATGTTGGTGAGCCTGATCCTGATGTTGGTGATCCTGATCCTGATGTCGGTGATCCTGATCTTGGTGATCCTGATCCTGATGTTGATGATGATGATGTCGGTGATCCTGATCGTGATGCCGGTGATCCTGATGTTGGTGATCCTGATCCTGATGTCGGTGATCCTGATGTCGGTGATCCTGATCCTGATGTCGGTGATCCTGATACTGTTGTCAGAGATCCTGATCCTGATGTTGGTGATCCTGATCCTGATGTTGGTGATACTGATCCTGATGACGGTGATCCTGATGTTGGTGATCCTGCTCCTGATGTTGGTGATCATGATGTCAGTAATCCTGATCCTGATATTGGTAATTCTGATCCTCATGTCATTGATCTTGATGTCGGGGATCCTGATGTCACTGATCTTGATATCAGTGATCCTGATGTCGGTGATCCTGATCCTGATGTCAGTGATCCTGCTCCTGATGTCGGTGATCATGATGTTGGTGAGCCTGATCCTGATGTCAGTGATCCTGCTCCTGATGTCGGTGATCCTGATGTTGATGATCCTGATCCTGATGTTGGTGATCCTGATCCTGATATCCATGATCCTGCTGTCGGCGGTCATGATCCTGATGTCATTGATCCTGATACCGGTGTTCCTGATCCTGATGCAGGTGTTCCTGCTGTCGGTTTTCCTTATCCTGATGTCGGTGATCCTGATGTTGGTGAACCTGATCCTGATGTTCATGATCCTGATATCGGTAATTATGAAACTGATGTCGATGATCTTGATATTGGTATTCCTGATGTCGGTGATCCTGATCATGATGTCGGTGATCATGATGTCGGTAATCCTGATGTCAGTGGTCCTGATGTTGGTGAACCTGATCCTGATGTCGGTGATCCTGATGTCGTTGTTCCTGATCCTGATGTCAGCGACCCTGCTCCTGATGTCGGCGATCCTGATGTTGGTGAGCCTGATCCTGATGTTGGTGATCCTGATCCTGATGTCGGTGATCCTGATCTTGGTGATCCTGATCCTGATGTTGATGATGATGATGTCGGTGATCCTGATCGTGATGCCGGTGATCCTGATGTTGGTGATCCTGATCCTGATGTCGGTGATCCTGATGTCGGTGATCCTGATCCTGATGTCGGTGATCCTGATACTGTTGTCAGAGATCCTGATCCTGATGTTGGTGATCCTGATCCTGATGTTGGTGATACTGATCCTGATGACGGTGATCCTGATGTTGGTGATCCTGCTCCTGATGTTGGTGATCATGATGTCAGTAATCCTGATCCTGATATTGGTAATTCTGATCCTCATGTCATTGATCTTGATGTCGGGGATCCTGATGTCACTGATCTTGATATCAGTGATCCTGATGTCGGTGATCCTGATCCTGATGTCAGTGATCCTGCTCCTGATGTCGGTGATCATGATGTTGGTGAGCCTGATCCTGATGTCAGTGATCCTGATCCTGATGTCGGTGATCCTGATGTCGGTGATCCTGATGTCAGTGGTCCTGATGTTGGTGATCCTGATCCTGATATCAGTGATCCTGCTCCTGATGTTGGTGATCCTGATGTCAGTGAACCTGATCCTGATGTCGGTGATCCTGATCTTGATGTCAGTGATCCTGATGTCGGTGATCCTGATGTCAGTGGTCCTGATGTCGGTGATCCTAATCCTGATATCTGTGATCCTGATGTCGGTGATCCTGATCCTGATGTCAGTGATCCTGCTCCTGATGTCGGTGATCCTGATGTTGGTGAGCCTGATCCTGATGTCAGTGATCCTGATCCTGATGTCGGTGATCCTGATATCGGTGATCCTGATCTTGATGTCGGTGATCCTGATGTCGGTGATCCTGATCCTGATATCAGTGATCCTGCTCCTGATGTTGGTGATCCTGATGTCGGTGAACCTGATCCTGATGCCGGTGATCCTGATATCGGTGTTCCTGATCCTGATGTCGGTGATCCTTATGTCGGTGATCCTGATCTTGATGTCGGTGATCCTGATGTCGGAAATCCTGATGTCAGTGGTCCTGATGTTGGTGATCCTGATCCTGATGTCAGTGATCCTGATGTCGGAGATCCTGATCCTGATGTCAGTATCCCTGCTCCTGATGTCGGTGATCCTGATGTTGGTCAGCCTGATCCTGATGTCGGTGATCCTGATGTTGGTGATCCTGATCCTGATGTTGATGATCATGATGTCAGTGATCCTGATCCTGATGCCGGTGATCCTGATGTTGGTGATCCTGATCCTGATGTTGGTGATCCTGATGTCGGTGATCCTGATCCTGATGTCGGTGATCTTGATACTGTTGTCGGAGATCCTGATCCTGATGTTGGTGATCCTGATCCTGATGTTGATGATACTGATCCTGATGACGGTGATCCTGATGTTGTTGATCCTTATGTTGGTGAGCCTGATTCTGATGTCGGTGCTCCTGATGCCCTTGATCCTGATGCCCGTGACCCTGATCCGGCTGTTGGTGATCCTGAACCTGATGTCGGTGATCCTGATACAGTTGTCGGCGATCCTGCTCCTGATGTTTGTGATCCTGATCCTGATGTTGGTGATACTGATCATGATGATGGTGATCCTGATCCTGATATCTGTGATCCTGCTCCTGATGTTGGTGATCCTGATGTCAGTAATCCTGATCCTGATATCGGTAATTCTGATCCTGATGTCATTGATCTTGATGTCGGTGATCCTGATGTCAATGATCTTGATATCGGTGATCCTGATGTCGGTGATCCTGATCTTGATGTCGGTGATCCTGATGTCGGTGATCCTGATGTCAGTGGTCCTGATGTCGGTGATCCTGATCCTGACATCTGTGATCCTGATGTCGGTGATCCTGATCCTGATGTCAGTGATCCTGCTCCTGATGTCGGTGATCCTGATGTTGGTGAGCCTGATGTCAGTGGTCCTGATGTCGGTGATCCTGATCTTGATGTCGGTGATCCTGATGTCGGTGATCCTGATCCTGATATCAGTGGTCCTGCTCCGGATGTTGGTGATCCTGATGTCGGTGAACCTGATCCTGATGTCGGTGATCCTGATCCTGATCTCCATGATCCTGATGTCGGTGATCCAGATCCTGATGTCAGTGATCCTGATCCTGATGTCAGTGATCCTGCTCCTGATGTCGGTGTTCCTGATGTTGGTGAGCCAGATCCTGATGTCGGTGATCCTGATCCTGATGTCGGTGATCCTGATCCTGATGTCCATGATCCTGCTGTCGGTGATCCTGATCCTGATGTCGGTGATCCTGATGTTGGTGAACCTGATCCTGATGTCGGTGAACCTGATATCGGTGTTCCTGATCCTGATGTCGGTGATCCTGATGTCGGTGATCCTGATCCTGATATCGGTAATTCTGAAACTGATGTCGATGATCTAGATATTGGTGATCCTGATGTCGGTGATCCTGATCTTGATGTCGGTGATCCTGATGTCGGTGATCCTGATGTCAGTGGTCCTGATGTTGGTGATCCTGATCCTGATGTCGGTGATCCTGATGTCGGTGATCCTGATACTGTTGTCGGAGATCCTGATCCTGATGTTGGTGATCCTGATCCTGATGTTGGTGACACTGATCCTGATGACGGTGATCCTGATCCTGATCCTGATGTTGGTGATCCTGATCCTGATATCCATGATCCAGATGTCGGTGATCCTGATCCTGATGACAGTGATCCTGATGTCGGTGATCCTGATCCTGATGTCAGTGATCCTGCTCCTGATGTCGGTGATCCTGATGTTGGTGAGCCTGATCCTGATGTCGGTGATCCTGATCCTGATGTCAGTGATCCTGCTCCTGATGTCGGTGATCCTGATGTTGGTGAGCCTGATCCTGATGTTGATGATCCTGATCCTGATGTTGGTGATCCTGATCCTGATATCCATGATCCTGCTGTCGGCGGTCATGATCCTTATGTCAGTGATCCTGATATCGGTGTTCCTGATCCTGATGCAGGTGTTCCTGCTGTCGGTTTTCCTTATCCTGATGTCGGTGATCCTGATGTTGGTGAACCTGATCCTGATGTTCATGATCCTGATATCGGTAATTATGAAACTGATGTCGATGATCTTGATATTTGTGATCCTGATGTCGTTGATCCTGATCTTGATGTCGGTGATCCTGATGTCGGTAATCCTGATGTCAATGGTCCTGATGTTGGTGATCCTGATCCTGATGTCGGTGATCCTGATGTCGTTGATCCTGATCCTGATGTCAGTGACCCTGCTCCTGATGTCGGTGATCCTGATGTTGGTGAGCCTGATCCTGATGTTGGTGATCCTGATCCTGATGTCGGTGATCCTGTTGTTGGTGAGCCTGATCCTGTTGTCAGTGATCCTGATCCTGATGTCGGTGATCCTGATGTCGGTGATCCTGATGTCAGTGGTCCTGATGTCGGTGATCCTGATCCTGATGTCCATGATCCTGCTGTCGGTGAACCTGATCCTGATGTCAGTGATCCTGATATCGGTGATCCTGCTCCTCATGTCGGTGATCCTGATCATGATATCCATGATCCAGATGTCGGTGATCCTGATCCTGATGACAGTGATCCTGATGTCGGTGATCCTGATCCTGATGTCAGTGATCCTGCTCCTGATGTCGGTGATCCTGATGTTAGTGAGCCTGATCCTGATGTCGGTGATCCTGATCCTGATGTCAGTGATCCTGCTCCTGATGTCGGTGATCCTGATGTTGGTGAGCCTGATCCTGATGTTGATGATCCTGATCCTGATGTTGGTGATCCTGATCCTGATATCCATGATCCTGCTGTCGGCGGTCATGATCCTGATGTCATTGATCCTGATACCGGTGTTCCTGATCCTGATGCAGGTGTTCCTGCTGTCGGTTTTCCTTATCCTGATGTCGGTGATCCTGATGTTGGTGAACCTGATCCTGATGTTCATGATCCTGATATCGGTAATTATGAAACTGATGTCGATGATCTTGATATTGGTATTCCTGATGTCGGTGATCCTGATCATGATGTCGGTGATCATGATGTCGGTAATCCTGATGTCAGTGGTCCTGATGTTGGTGAACCTGATCCTGATGTCGGTGATCCTGATGTCGTTGTTCCTGATCCTGATGTCAGCGACCCTGCTCCTGATGTCGGCGATCCTGATGTTGGTGAGCCTGATCCTGATGTTGGTGATCCTGATCCTGATGTCGGTGATCCTGATCTTGGTGATCCTGATCCTGATGTTGATGATGATGATGTCGGTGATCCTGATCGTGATGCCGGTGATCCTGATGTTGGTGATCCTGATCCTGATGTCGGTGATCCTGATGTCGGTGATCCTGATCCTGATGTCGGTGATCCTGATACTGTTGTCAGAGATCCTGATCCTGATGTTGGTGATCCTGATCCTGATGTTGGTGATACTGATCCTGATGATGGTGATCCTGATGTTGGTGATCCTGCTCCTGATGTTGGTGATCATGATGTCAGTAATCCTGATCCTGATATTGGTAATTCTGATCCTCATGTCATTGATCTTGATGTCGGGGATCCTGATGTCACTGATCTTGATATCAGTGATCCTGATGTCGGTGATCCTGATCCTGATGTCAGTGATCCTGCTCCTGATGTCGGTGATCATGATGTTGGTGAGCCTGATCCTGATGTCAGTGATCCTGATCCTGATGTCGGTGATCCTGATGTCGGTGATCCTGATGTCAGTGGTCCTGATGTTGGTGATCCTGATCCTGATATCAGTGATCCTGCTCCTGATGTTGGTGATCCTGATGTCAGTGAACCTGATCCTGATGTCGGTGATCCTGATCTTGATGTCAGTGATCCTGATGTCGGTGATCCTGATGTCAGTGGTCCTGATGTCGGTGATCCTAATCCTGATATCTGTGATCCTGATGTCGGTGATCCTGATCCTGATGTCAGTGATCCTGCTCCTGATGTCGGTGATCCTGATGTTGGTGAGCCTGATCCTGATGTCAGTGATCCTGATCCTGATGTCGGTGATCCTGATATCGGTGATCCTGATCTTGATGTCGGTGATCCTGATGTCGGTGATCCTGATCCTGATATCAGTGATCCTGCTCCTGATGTTGGTGATCCTGATGTCGGTGAACCTGATCCTGATGTCGGTGATCCTGATCCTGATCTCCATGATCCTGATGTCGGTGATCCAGATCCTGATGTCGGTGATCCTGATGTCGGTGATCCTGATGTCAATGGTCCTGATGTCGGTGATCCTGATCTTGATGTTGGTGATGCAGATGTCGGTGATCCTGATCCTGATATCAGTGATCCTGCTCCTAATGTTGGTGATCCTGATGTCGGTGAACCTGATCCTGATGTCGGTGAACCTGATCCTGATGTTGGTGATCCTGATCCTGATCTCCATGATCCTGATGTCGGTGATCCAGATCCTGATGTCAGTGGATCCTGATGTCGGTGATCCTGATCCTGATGTCAGTGATCCTGCTACTGATATCGGTGTTCCTGATGTCGGTGATCCTGATCCTGATGTCGGTGATCCTGATGATGGTGAACCTGATCCTGATGCCGGTGATCCTGATCCTGATGTCGGTGATCCTGATCCTGATATCCATGATCCAGATGTCGGTGATCCTGATGAAAGTGATCCTGATGTCGGTGATCCTGATCCTGATGTCAGTGATCCTGCTCCTGATGTCGGTGATCCTGATGTTGGTGCGCCTGATTTTGATTTCGGTGATCCTGATCCTGTTGTCAGTGATCCTGCTCCTGATGTCGGTGATCATGATGTTGGTGAGCCTGATCCTGATGTTGATGATCCTGATCCTGATGTTGGTGATCCTGATCCTGATATCCATGATCCTGCTGTCGGCGGTCATGATCCTTATGTCAGTGATCCTGATATCGGTGTTCCTGATCCTGATGCAGGTGTTCCTGCTGTCGGTTTTCCTTATCCTGATGTCGGTGATCCTGATGTTGGTGAAACTGATCCTGATGTTCATGATCCTGATATCGGTAATTATGAAACTGATGTCGATGATCTTGATATTGGTGATCATGATGTCGGTGATCCTGATCTTGATGTCGGTGATCCTGATGTCGTTGATCCTGATCCTGATGTCAGTGACCCAGCTCCTGATGTCGGTGATCCTGATGTTGGTGAGCCTGATCCTGATCCTGATGTCGGTGATCCTGATGTTGGTGAGCCTGATCCTGTTGTCAGTGATCCTGATCCTGATGTCGGTGATCCTGATGTCGGTGATCCTGATGTCAGTGGTCCTGATGTTGGTATTCCTGATCTTGATGTCGGTGATCCTGATGTCGGTGATCCTGATCCTGATATCAGTGGTCCTGCTCCTGATGTTGGTGATCCTGATGTCGGTGAACCTGATCCTGATGTCAGTGATCCTGATCCTGATGTCGGTGTTCCTGATGTTGGTGACCCAGATCCTGATGTCGGTGATCCTGCTCCTGATGTGGGTGATCCTGATGTTGGTGAGCCTGTTCCTGGTTTCGGTGATCCTGATCCTGATGTCAGTGATCCTCCTACTGATATCGGTGTTCCTGATGTCGGTGATCCTGATCCTGATGTCGGTGATCCTGATGATGGTGAACCTGATCCTGATGCCGGTGATCCTGATCCTGATGTCGGTGATCCTGATCCTGATATCCATGATCCAGATGTCGGTGATCCTGATGAAAGTGATCCTGATGTCGGTGATCCTGATCCTGATGTCAGTGATCCTGCTCCTGATGTCGGTGATCCTGATGTTGGTGCGCCTGATTTTGATTTCGGTGATCCTGATCCTGTTGTCAGTGATCCTGCTCCTGATGTCGGTGATCATGATGTTGGTGAGCCTGATCCTGATGTTGATGATCCTGATCCTGATATCCATGATCCTGCTGTCGGCGGTCATGATCCTTATGTCAGTGATCCTGATATCGGTGTTCCTGATCCTGATGCAGGTGTTCCTGCTGTCGGTTTTCCTTATCCTGATGTCGGTGATCCTGATGTTGGTGAAACTGATCCTGATGTTCATGATCCTGATATCGGTAATTATGAAACTGATGTCGATGATCTTGATATTGGTGATCATGATGTCGGTGATCCTGATCTTGATGTCGGTGATCCTGATGTCGTTGATCCTGATCCTGATGTCAGTGACCCAGCTCCTGATGTCGGTGATCCTGATGTTGGTGAGCCTGATCCTGATCCTGATGTCGGTGATCCTGATGTTGGTGAGCCTGATCCTGTTGTCAGTGATCCTGATCCTGATGTCGGTGATCCTGATGTCGGTGATCCTGATGTCAGTGGTCCTGATGTTGGTATTCCTGATCTTGATGTCGGTGATCCTGATGTCGGTGATCCTGATCCTGATATCAGTGGTCCTGCTCCTGATGTTGGTGATCCTGATGTCGGTGAACCTGATCCTGATGTCAGTGATCCTGATCCTGATGTCGGTGTTCCTGATGTTGGTGACCCAGATCCTGATGTCGGTGATCCTGATCCTGATGTCGGTGATCCTGATGTCGGTGATCCTGCTCCTGATGTCGGTGATCCTGATCCTGATGTCGGTGATCCTGATCCTGATGTCGGTGATCCTGATGTTGGTGAACCTGATCCTGATGTCGGTGAACCTGATATCGGTGTTCCTGATCCTGATGTCGGTGATCCTGATGTCGGTGATCCTGATCCTGATATCGGTAATTCTGAAACTGATGTCGATGATCTTGATATTGGTGATCCTGATGTCGGTGATCCTGATCTTGATGTCGGTGATCCTGATGTCGGTGATCCTGATGTCAGTGGTCCTGATGTTGGTGATCCTGATCCTGATGTCGGTGATCCTGATGTCGGTGATCCTGATCCTGATGTCAGTGATCCTGCTCCTGATGTCGGTGATCCTGATGTTGGTGAGCCTGATCCTGTTGTCAGTGATCCTGATCCTGATGTCGGTGATCCTGATGTCGGTGATCCTGATGTCAGTGGTCCTGATGTCGGTGATCCTGATCATGATGTCGGTGATCCTGATGTCGGTGATCCTGATCCTGATATCAGTGATCCTGCTCCTGATGTTGGTGATCCTGATGTTGGTGAACCTGATCCTGATGTCAGTGATCCTGATCCTGATCTCCATGATCCTGATGTCGGTGATCCAAATCCTGATGTCAGTGATCCTGATCCTGATGTCAGTGATCCTGCTCCTGATGTCGGTAATCCTGATGTTGCTGAGCCTGTTCCTGATGTCGGTGATCCTGATCCTGATGTCAGTGATCCTGCTTCTGATGTCGGTGTTCCTGATGTTGGTGAGCCAGATCCTTATGTCGGTGATCCTGATCCTGATGTCGGTGATCCTGATCCTGATGTCCATGATCCTGCTATCGGTGAACCTGATCCTGATGTCGGTGATCCTGATGTCGGTGATCCTGATGTCGTTGATCCTGCTCCTGATGTCAGTGATCCTGATCCTGATATCCATGTCCCAGATGTCGGTGATCCTGATCCTGATGACAGTGATCCTGATGTCGGTGATCCTGCTCCTGATGTCGGTGATCCTGATGTTGGTGAGCCTGATCCTGATGTCGGTGATCCTGATCCTGATGTCAGTGATCCTGCTCCTGATGTCGGTGATCCTGATGTTGGTGAGCCTGATCCTGATGTTGATGATCCTGATCCTGATGTTGGTGATCCTGATCCTGATATCCATGATCCTGCTGTCGGCGGTCATGATCCTGATGTCATTGATCCTGATCCTGATATCGGTGTTCCTGATCCTGATGCAGGTGTTCCTGCTGTCGGTTTTCCTTATCCTGATGTCGGTGATCCTGATGTTGGTGAACCTGATCCTGATGTTCATGATCCTGATATCGGTAATTATGAAACTGATGTCGATGATCTTGATATTGGTGATCCTGATGTTGGTGATCCTGATCCTGATGTCGGTGATCCTGATGTCGGTGATCCTGACACTGTTGTCAGAGATCCTGATCCTGATGTTGGTGATCCTGATCCTGATGTTGGTGACACTGATCCTGATGACGGTGATCCTGATCTGGATATCAGTGATCCTGCTCCTGAAGTTGGTGATCCTGATGTCGGTGATCCTGATCCTGATGTCGGTGATCCTGATCCTGATATCCATGATCCAGATGTTGGTGATCCTGATCCTGATGACAGTGATCCTGATGTCGGTGAACCTGATCCTGATGTCAGTGACCCTGATCCTGATCTCCATGGTCCTGATGTCGGTGATCCAGATCCTGATGTCAGTGATCCTGATCCTGATGTCAGTGATCCTGCTCCTGATGTCGGTAATCCTGATGTTGGTGAGCCTGTTCCTGGTGTCGGTGATCCTGATCCTGATGTCAGTGATCCTGCTCCTGATGTCGGTGTTCCTGATGTTGGTGAGCCAGATCCTGATGTCGGTGATCCTGATCCTGATGTCGGTGATCCTGATCCTGATGTCCATGATCCTGCTGTCGGTGATCCTGATCCTGATGTCGGTGATCCTGATGTTGGTGAACCTGATCCTGATGTCGGTGAACCTGATATCGGTGTTCCTGATCCTGATGTCAGTGATCCTGATGTCGGTGATCCTGATCCTGATGTCGGTAATTCTGAAACTGATGTCGATGATCTTGATATTGGTGATCCTGATGTCGGTGATCCTGATCTTGATGTCGGTGATCCTGATGTCGGTGATCCTGATGTCAGTGGTCCTGATGTTGGTGATCCTGATCCTGATGTCGGTGATCCTGCTCCTGATGTCGGTGATCCTGATGTTGGTCAGCCTGATCCTGATGTCGGTGCTCCTGATGTTGGTGATCCTGATCCTGATGTTGATGATCATGATGTCAGTGATCCTGATCCTGATGCCGGTGATCCTGATGTTGGTGATCCTGATCCTGATGTCGGTGATCCTGATGTCGGTGATCCTGATCCTGATGTCGGTGATCTTGATACTGTTGTCGGAGATCCTGATCCTGATGTTGGTGATCCTGATCCTGATGTTGATGATACTGATCCTGATGATGGTGATCCTGATGTCGTTGATCCTTATGTTGGTGAGCCTGATTCTGATGTCGGTGCTCCTGATGCCCTTGATCCTGATGCCCGTGACCCTGATCCGGCTGTTGGTGATCCTGAACCTGATGTCGGTGATCCTGATACAGTTGTCGGTGATCCTGCTCCTGATGTTTGTGATCCTGATCCTGATGTTGGTGATACTGATCATGATGATGGTGATCCTGATCCTGATATCTGTGATCCTGCTCCTGATGTTGGTGATCCTGATGTCAGTAATCCTGATCCTGATATCGGTAATTCTGATCCTGATGTCATTGATCTTGATGTCGGTGATCCTGATGTCAATGATCTTGATATCGGTGATCCTGATGTCGGTGATCCTGATCTTGATGTCGGTGATCCTGATGTCGGTGATCCTGATGTCAGTGGTCCTGATGTCGGTGATCCTGATCCTGACATCTGTGATCCTGATGTCGGTGATCCTGATCCTGATGTCAGTGATCCTGCTCCTGATGTCGGTGATCCTGATGTTGGTGAGCCTGATCCTGTTGTCAGTGATCCTGATCCTGATGTCGGTGATCCTGATGTCGGTGATCCTGATGTCAGTGGTCCTGATGTCGGTGATCATGATCTTGATGTCGGTGATCCTGATGTCGGTGATCCTGATCCTGATATCAGTGGTCCTGCTCCGGATGTTGGTGATCCTGATGTCGGTGAACCTGATCCTGATGTCGGTGATCCTGATCCTGATCTCCATGATCCTGATGTCGGTGATCCAGATCCTGATGTCAGTGATCCTGATCCTGATGTCAGTGACCCTGCTCCTGATGTCAGTAATCCTGATGTTGGTGAGCCTGTTCCTGGTGTCGGTGATCCTGATCCTGATGTCAGTGATCCTGCTCCTGATGTCGGTGTTCCTGATGTTGGTGAGCCAGATCCTGATGTCGGTGATCCTGATCCTGATGTCGGTGATCCTGATCCTGATGTCCATGATCCTGCTGTCGGTGATCCTGATCCTGATGTCGGTGATCCTGATGTTGGTGAACCTGATCCTGATGTCGGTGAACCTGATATTGGTGTTCCTGATCCTGATGTCGGTGATCCTGATGTCGGTGATCCTGATCCTGATATCGGTAATTCTGAAACTGATGTCGATGATCTAGATATTGGTGATCCTGATGTCGGTGATCCTGATCTTGATGTCGGTGATCCTGATGTCGGTGATCCTGATGTCAGTGGTCCTGATGTTGGTGATCCTGATCCTGATGTCGGTGATCCTGATGTCGGTGATCCTGATACTGTTGTCGGAGATCCTGATCCTGATGTTGGTGATCCTGATCCTGATGTTGGTGACACTGATCCTGATGACGGTGATCCTGATCCTGATCCTGATGTTGGTGATCCTGATCCAGATATCCATGATCCAGATGTCGGTGATCCTGATCCTGATGACAGTGATCCTGATGTCGGTGATCCTGATCCTGATGTCAGTGATCCTGCTCCTGATGTCGGTGATCCTGATGTTGGTGAGCCTGATCCTGATGTCGGTGATCCTGATCCTGATGTCAGTGATCCTGCTCCTGATGTCGGTGATCCTGATGTTGGTGAGCCTGATCCTGATGTTGATGATCCTGATCCTGATGTTGGTGATCCTGATCCTGATATCCATGATCCTGCTGTCGGCGGTCATGATCCTTATGTCAGTGATCCTGATATCGGTGTTCCTGATCCTGATGCAGGTGTTCCTGCTGTCGGTTTTCCTTATCCTGATGTCGGTGATCCTGATGTTGGTGAACCTGATCCTGATGTTCATGATCCTGATATCGGTAATTATGAAACAGATGTCGATGATCTTGATATTGGTGATCCTGATGTCGTTGATCCTGATCTTGATGTCGGTGATCCTGATGTCGGTAATCCTGATGTCAATGGTCCTGATGTTGGTGATCCTGATCCTGATGTCGGTGATCCTGATGTCGTTGATCCTGATCCTGATGTCAGTGACCCTGCTCCTGATGTCGGTGATCCTGATGTTGGTGAGCCTGATCCTGATGTTGGTGATCCTGATCCTGATGTCGGTGATCCTGTTGTTGGTGAGCCTGATCCTGTTGTCAGTGATCCTGATCCTGATGTCGGTGATCCTGATGTCGGTGATCCTGATGTCAGTGGTCCTGATGTTGGTGATCCTGATCTTGATGTCGGTGATCCTGATGACGGTGATCCTGATCCTGATATCAGTGGTCCTGCTCCTGATGTTGGTGATCCTGATGTCGGTGAACCTGATCCTGATGTCAGTGATCCTGATCCTGATGTCGGTTTTCCTGATGTTGGTGAGCCAGATCCTGATATCGGTGTTCCTGATCCTGATGCAGGTGTTCCTGCTGTCGGTTTTCCTTATCCTGATGTCGGTGATCCTGATGTTGGTGAACCTGATCCTAATGTTCATGATCCTGATATCGGTAATTATGAAACTGATGTCGATGATCTTGATATTGGTGATACTGATGTCGTTGATCCTGATCTTGATGTCGGTGATCCTGATGTCGGTAATCCTGATGTCAATGGTCCTGATGTTGGTGATCCTGATCCTGATGTCGGTGATCCTGATGTCGTTGATCCTGATCCTGATGTCAGTGACCCTGCTCCTGATGTCGGTGATCCTGATGTTGGTGAGCCTGATCCTGATGTTGGTGATCCTGATCCTGATGTCGGTGATCCTGTTGTTGGTGAGCCTGATCCTGTTGTCAGTGATCCTGATCCTGATGTCGGTGATCCTGATGTCGGTGATCCTGATGTCAGTGGTCCTGATGTTGGTGATCCTGATCTTGATGTCGGTGATCCTGATGACGGTGATCCTGATCCTGATATCAGTGGTCCTGCTCCTGATGTTGGTGATCCTGATGTCGGTGAACCTGATCCTGATGTCAGTGATCCTGATCCTGATGTCGGTTTTCCTGATGTTGGTGAGCCAGATCCTGATGTCGGTGATCCTGATCCTGATGTCGGTGATCCTGATCCTGATGTCCATGATCCTGCTGTCGGTGATCCTGATCCTGATGTCGGTGATCCTGATGTTGGTGAACCTGATCCTGATGTCGGTGAACCTGATATCGGTGTTCCTGATCCTGATGTCGGTGATCCTGATGTCGGTGATCCTGATCCTGATATCGGTAATTCTGAAACTGATGTCGATGATCTTCATATTGGTGATCCTGATGTCGGTGATCCTGATCCTGATGTCGGTGATCCTGATCCTGATGTCCATGATCCTGCTGTCGGTGAACCTGATCCTGATGTCAGTGATCCTGATATCGGTGATCCTGCTCCTCATGTCGGTGATCCTGATCATGATATCAGTGGTCCTGCTCCGGATGTTGGTGATCCTGATGTCGGTGAACCTGATCCTGATGTCGGTGATCCTGATCCTGATCTCCATGATCCTGATGTCGGTGATCCAGATCCTGATGTCAGTGATCCTGATCCTGATGTCAGTGATCCTGCTCCTGATGTCGGTGTTCCTGATGTTGGTGAGCCAGATCCTGATGTCGGTGATCCTGATCCTGATGTCGGTGATCCTGATCCTGATGTCCATGATCCTGCTGTCGGTGATCCTGATCCTGATGTCGGTGATCCTGATGTTGGTGAACCTGATCCTGATGTCGGTGAACCTGATATCGGTGTTCCTGATCCTGATGTCGGTGATCCTGATGTCGGTGATCCTGATCCTGATATCGGTAATTCTGAAACTGATGTCGATGATCTAGATATTGGTGATCCTGATGTCGGTGATCCTGATCTTGATGTCGGTGATCCTGATGTCGGTGATCCTGATGTCAGTGGTCCTGATGTTGGTGATCCTGATCCTGATGTCGGTGATCCTGATGTCGGTGATCCTGATACTGTTGTCGGAGATCCTGATCCTGATGTTGGTGATCCTGATCCTGATGTTGGTGACACTGATCCTGATGACGGTGATCCTGATCCTGATCCTGATGTTGGTGATCCTGATCCTGATATCCATGATCCAGATGTCGGTGATCCTGATCCTGATGACAGTGATCCTGATGTCGGTGATCCTGATCCTGATGTCAGTGATCCTGCTCCTGATGTCGGTGATCCTGATGTTGGTGAGCCTGATCCTGATGTCGGTGATCCTGATCCTGATGTCAGTGATCCTGCTCCTGATGTCGGTGATCCTGATGTTGGTGAGCCTGATCCTGATGTTGATGATCCTGATCCTGATGTTGGTGATCCTGATCCTGATATCCATGATCCTGCTGTCGGCGGTCATGATCCTTATGTCAGTGATCCTGATATCGGTGTTCCTGATCCTGATGCAGGTGTTCCTGCTGTCGGTTTTCCTTATCCTGATGTCGGTGATCCTGATGTTGGTGAACCTGATCCTGATGTTCATGATCCTGATATCGGTAATTATGAAACTGATGTCGATGATCTTGATATTTGTGATCCTGATGTCGTTGATCCTGATCTTGATGTCGGTGATCCTGATGTCGGTAATCCTGATGTCAATGGTCCTGATGTTGGTGATCCTGATCCTGATGTCGGTGATCCTGATGTCGTTGATCCTGATCCTGATGTCAGTGACCCTGCTCCTGATGTCGGTGATCCTGATGTTGGTGAGCCTGATCCTGATGTTGGTGATCCTGATCCTGATGTCGGTGATCCTGTTGTTGGTGAGCCTGATCCTGTTGTCAGTGATCCTGATCCTGATGTCGGTGATCCTGATGTCGGTGATCCTGATGTCAGTGGTCCTGATGTCGGTGATCCTGATCCTGATGTCCATGATCCTGCTGTCGGTGAACCTGATCCTGATGTCAGTGATCCTGATATCGGTGATCCTGCTCCTCATGTCGGTGATCCTGATCATGATATCCATGATCCAGATGTCGGTGATCCTGATCCTGATGACAGTGATCCTGATGTCGGTGATCCTGATCCTGATGTCAGTGATCCTGCTCCTGATGTCGGTGATCCTGATGTTAGTGAGCCTGATCCTGATGTCGGTGATCCTGATCCTGATGTCAGTGATCCTGCTCCTGATGTCGGTGATCCTGATGTTGGTGAGCCTGATCCTGATGTTGATGATCCTGATCCTGATGTTGGTGATCCTGATCCTGATATCCATGATCCTGCTGTCGGCGGTCATGATCCTGATGTCATTGATCCTGATACCGGTGTTCCTGATCCTGATGCAGGTGTTCCTGCTGTCGGTTTTCCTTATCCTGATGTCGGTGATCCTGATGTTGGTGAACCTGATCCTGATGTTCATGATCCTGATATCGGTAATTATGAAACTGATGTCGATGATCTTGATATTGGTATTCCTGATGTCGGTGATCCTGATCATGATGTCGGTGATCATGATGTCGGTAATCCTGATGTCAGTGGTCCTGATGTTGGTGAACCTGATCCTGATGTCGGTGATCCTGATGTCGTTGTTCCTGATCCTGATGTCAGCGACCCTGCTCCTGATGTCGGCGATCCTGATGTTGGTGAGCCTGATCCTGATGTTGGTGATCCTGATCCTGATGTCGGTGATCCTGATCTTGGTGATCCTGATCCTGATGTTGATGATGATGATGTCGGTGATCCTGATCGTGATGCCGGTGATCCTGATGTTGGTGATCCTGATCCTGATGTCGGTGATCCTGATGTCGGTGATCCTGATCCTGATGTCGGTGATCCTGATACTGTTGTCAGAGATCCTGATCCTGATGTTGGTGATCCTGATCCTGATGTTGGTGATACTGATCCTGATGATGGTGATCCTGATGTTGGTGATCATGATGTCAGTAATCCTGATCCTGATATTGGTAATTCTGATCCTCATGTCATTGATCTTGATGTCGGGGATCCTGATGTCACTGATCTTGATATCAGTGATCCTGATGTCGGTGATCCTGATCCTGATGTCAGTGATCCTGCTCCTGATGTCGGTGATCATGATGTTGGTGAGCCTGATCCTGATGTCAGTGATCCTGATCCTGATGTCGGTGATCCTGATGTCGGTGATCCTGATGTCAGTGGTCCTGATGTTGGTGATCCTGATCCTGATATCAGTGATCCTGCTCCTGATGTTGGTGATCCTGATGTCAGTGAACCTGATCCTGATGTCGGTGATCCTGATCTTGATGTCAGTGATCCTGATGTCGGTGATCCTGATGTCAGTGGTCCTGATGTCGGTGATCCTAATCCTGATATCTGTGATCCTGATGTCGGTGATCCTGATCCTGATGTCAGTGATCCTGCTCCTGATGTCGGTGATCCTGATGTTGGTGAGCCTGATCCTGATGTCAGTGATCCTGATCCTGATGTCGGTGATCCTGATATCGGTGATCCTGATCTTGATGTCGGTGATCCTGATGTCGGTGATCCTGATCCTGATATCAGTGATCCTGCTCCTGATGTTGGTGATCCTGATGTCGGTGAACCTGATCCTGATGTCGGTGATCCTGATCCTGATCTCCATGATCCTGATGTCGGTGATCCAGATCCTGATGTCGGTGATCCTGATGTCGGTGATCCTGATGTCAATGGTCCTGATGTCGGTGATCCTGATCTTGATGTTGGTGATGCAGATGTCGGTGATCCTGATCCTGATATCAGTGATCCTGCTCCTAATGTTGGTGATCCTGATGTCGGTGAACCTGATCCTGATGTCGGTGAACCTGATCCTGATGTTGGTGATCCTGATCCTGATCTCCATGATCCTGATGTCGGTGATCCAGATCCTGATGTCAGTGGATCCTGATGTCGGTGATCCTGATCCTGATGTCAGTGATCCTGCTACTGATATCGGTGTTCCTGATGTCGGTGATCCTGATCCTGATGTCGGTGATCCTGATGATGGTGAACCTGATCCTGATGCCGGTGATCCTGATCCTGATGTCGGTGATCCTGATCCTGATATCCATGATCCAGATGTCGGTGATCCTGATGAAAGTGATCCTGATGTCGGTGATCCTGATCCTGATGTCAGTGATCCTGCTCCTGATGTCGGTGATCCTGATGTTGGTGCGCCTGATTTTGATTTCGGTGATCCTGATCCTGTTGTCAGTGATCCTGCTCCTGATGTCGGTGATCATGATGTTGGTGAGCCTGATCCTGATGTTGATGATCCTGATCCTGATGTTGGTGATCCTGATCCTGATATCCATGATCCTGCTGTCGGCGGTCATGATCCTTATGTCAGTGATCCTGATATCGGTGTTCCTGATCCTGATGCAGGTGTTCCTGCTGTCGGTTTTCCTTATCCTGATGTCGGTGATCCTGATGTTGGTGAAACTGATCCTGATGTTCATGATCCTGATATCGGTAATTATGAAACTGATGTCGATGATCTTGATATTGGTGATCATGATGTCGGTGATCCTGATCTTGATGTCGGTGATCCTGATGTCGTTGATCCTGATCCTGATGTCAGTGACCCAGCTCCTGATGTCGGTGATCCTGATGTTGGTGAGCCTGATCCTGATCCTGATGTCGGTGATCCTGATGTTGGTGAGCCTGATCCTGTTGTCAGTGATCCTGATCCTGATGTCGGTGATCCTGATGTCGGTGATCCTGATGTCAGTGGTCCTGATGTTGGTATTCCTGATCTTGATGTCGGTGATCCTGATGTCGGTGATCCTGATCCTGATATCAGTGGTCCTGCTCCTGATGTTGGTGATCCTGATGTCGGTGAACCTGATCCTGATGTCAGTGATCCTGATCCTGATGTCGGTGTTCCTGATGTTGGTGACCCAGATCCTGATGTCGGTGATCCTGCTCCTGATGTGGGTGATCCTGATGTTGGTGAGCCTGTTCCTGGTTTCGGTGATCCTGATCCTGATGTCAGTGATCCTCCTACTGATATCGGTGTTCCTGATGTCGGTGATCCTGATCCTGATGTCGGTGATCCTGATGATGGTGAACCTGATCCTGATGCCGGTGATCCTGATCCTGATGTCGGTGATCCTGATCCTGATATCCATGATCCAGATGTCGGTGATCCTGATGAAAGTGATCCTGATGTCGGTGATCCTGATCCTGATGTCAGTGATCCTGCTCCTGATGTCGGTGATCCTGATGTTGGTGCGCCTGATTTTGATTTCGGTGATCCTGATCCTGTTGTCAGTGATCCTGCTCCTGATGTCGGTGATCATGATGTTGGTGAGCCTGATCCTGATGTTGATGATCCTGATCCTGATATCCATGATCCTGCTGTCGGCGGTCATGATCCTTATGTCAGTGATCCTGATATCGGTGTTCCTGATCCTGATGCAGGTGTTCCTGCTGTCGGTTTTCCTTATCCTGATGTCGGTGATCCTGATGTTGGTGAAACTGATCCTGATGTTCATGATCCTGATATCGGTAATTATGAAACTGATGTCGATGATCTTGATATTGGTGATCATGATGTCGGTGATCCTGATCTTGATGTCGGTGATCCTGATGTCGTTGATCCTGATCCTGATGTCAGTGACCCAGCTCCTGATGTCGGTGATCCTGATGTTGGTGAGCCTGATCCTGATCCTGATGTCGGTGATCCTGATGTTGGTGAGCCTGATCCTGTTGTCAGTGATCCTGATCCTGATGTCGGTGATCCTGATGTCGGTGATCCTGATGTCAGTGGTCCTGATGTTGGTATTCCTGATCTTGATGTCGGTGATCCTGATGTCGGTGATCCTGATCCTGATATCAGTGGTCCTGCTCCTGATGTTGGTGATCCTGATGTCGGTGAACCTGATCCTGATGTCAGTGATCCTGATCCTGATGTCGGTGTTCCTGATGTTGGTGACCCAGATCCTGATGTCGGTGATCCTGATCCTGATGTCGGTGATCCTGATGTCGGTGATCCTGCTCCTGATGTCGGTGATCCTGATCCTGATGTCGGTGATCCTGATCCTGATGTCGGTGATCCTGATGTTGGTGAACCTGATCCTGATGTCGGTGAACCTGATATCGGTGTTCCTGATCCTGATGTCGGTGATCCTGATGTCGGTGATCCTGATCCTGATATCGGTAATTCTGAAACTGATGTCGATGATCTTGATATTGGTGATCCTGATGTCGGTGATCCTGATCTTGATGTCGGTGATCCTGATGTCGGTGATCCTGATGTCAGTGGTCCTGATGTTGGTGATCCTGATCCTGATGTCGGTGATCCTGATGTCGGTGATCCTGATCCTGATGTCAGTGATCCTGCTCCTGATGTCGGTGATCCTGATGTTGGTGAGCCTGATCCTGTTGTCAGTGATCCTGATCCTGATGTCGGTGATCCTGATGTCGGTGATCCTGATGTCAGTGGTCCTGATGTCGGTGATCCTGATCATGATGTCGGTGATCCTGATGTCGGTGATCCTGATCCTGATATCAGTGATCCTGCTCCTGATGTTGGTGATCCTGATGTTGGTGAACCTGATCCTGATGTCAGTGATCCTGATCCTGATCTCCATGATCCTGATGTCGGTGATCCAAATCCTGATGTCAGTGATCCTGATCCTGATGTCAGTGATCCTGCTCCTGATGTCGGTAATCCTGATGTTGCTGAGCCTGTTCCTGATGTCGGTGATCCTGATCCTGATGTCAGTGATCCTGCTTCTGATGTCGGTGTTCCTGATGTTGGTGAGCCAGATCCTGATGTCGGTGATCCTGATCCTGATGTCGGTGATCCTGATCCTGATGTCCATGATCCTGCTATCGGTGAACCTGATCCTGATGTCGGTGATCCTGATGTCGGTGATCCTGATGTCGTTGATCCTGCTCCTGATGTCAGTGATCCTGATCCTGATATCCATGTCCCAGATGTCGGTGATCCTGATCCTGATGACAGTGATCCTGATGTCGGTGATCCTGCTCCTGATGTCGGTGATCCTGATGTTGGTGAGCCTGATCCTGATGTCGGTGATCCTGATCCTGATGTCAGTGATCCTGCTCCTGATGTCGGTGATCCTGATGTTGGTGAGCCTGATCCTGATGTTGATGATCCTGATCCTGATGTTGGTGATCCTGATCCTGATATCCATGATCCTGCTGTCGGCGGTCATGATCCTGATGTCATTGATCCTGATCCTGATATCGGTGTTCCTGATCCTGATGCAGGTGTTCCTGCTGTCGGTTTTCCTTATCCTGATGTCGGTGATCCTGATGTTGGTGAACCTGATCCTGATGTTCATGATCCTGATATCGGTAATTATGAAACTGATGTCGATGATCTTGATATTGGTGATCCTGATGTTGGTGATCCTGATCCTGATGTCGGTGATCCTGATGTCGGTGATCCTGACACTGTTGTCAGAGATCCTGATCCTGATGTTGGTGATCCTGATCCTGATGTTGGTGACACTGATCCTGATGACGGTGATCCTGATCTGGATATCAGTGATCCTGCTCCTGAAGTTGGTGATCCTGATGTCGGTGATCCTGATCCTGATGTCGGTGATCCTGATCCTGATATCCATGATCCAGATGTTGGTGATCCTGATCCTGATGACAGTGATCCTGATGTCGGTGAACCTGATCCTGATGTCAGTGACCCTGATCCTGATCTCCATGGTCCTGATGTCGGTGATCCAGATCCTGATGTCAGTGATCCTGATCCTGATGTCAGTGATCCTGCTCCTGATGTCGGTAATCCTGATGTTGGTGAGCCTGTTCCTGGTGTCGGTGATCCTGATCCTGATGTCAGTGATCCTGCTCCTGATGTCGGTGTTCCTGATGTTGGTGAGCCAGATCCTGATGTCGGTGATCCTGATCCTGATGTCGGTGATCCTGATCCTGATGTCCATGATCCTGCTGTCGGTGATCCTGATCCTGATGTCGGTGATCCTGATGTTGGTGAACCTGATCCTGATGTCGGTGAACCTGATATCGGTGTTCCTGATCCTGATGTCAGTGATCCTGATGTCGGTGATCCTGATCCTGATGTCGGTAATTCTGAAACTGATGTCGATGATCTTGATATTGGTGATCCTGATGTCGGTGATCCTGATCTTGATGTCGGTGATCCTGATGTCGGTGATCCTGATGTCAGTGGTCCTGATGTTGGTGATCCTGATCCTGATGTCGGTGATCCTGCTCCTGATGTCGGTGATCCTGATGTTGGTCAGCCTGATCCTGATGTCGGTGCTCCTGATGTTGGTGATCCTGATCCTGATGTTGATGATCATGATGTCAGTGATCCTGATCCTGATGCCGGTGATCCTGATGTTGGTGATCCTGATCCTGATGTCGGTGATCCTGATGTCGGTGATCCTGATCCTGATGTCGGTGATCTTGATACTGTTGTCGGAGATCCTGATCCTGATGTTGGTGATCCTGATCCTGATGTTGATGATACTGATCCTGATGATGGTGATCCTGATGTCGTTGATCCTTATGTTGGTGAGCCTGATTCTGATGTCGGTGCTCCTGATGCCCTTGATCCTGATGCCCGTGACCCTGATCCGGCTGTTGGTGATCCTGAACCTGATGTCGGTGATCCTGATACAGTTGTCGGTGATCCTGCTCCTGATGTTTGTGATCCTGATCCTGATGTTGGTGATACTGATCATGATGATGGTGATCCTGATCCTGATATCTGTGATCCTGCTCCTGATGTTGGTGATCCTGATGTCAGTAATCCTGATCCTGATATCGGTAATTCTGATCCTGATGTCATTGATCTTGATGTCGGTGATCCTGATGTCAATGATCTTGATATCGGTGATCCTGATGTCGGTGATCCTGATCTTGATGTCGGTGATCCTGATGTCGGTGATCCTGATGTCAGTGGTCCTGATGTCGGTGATCCTGATCCTGACATCTGTGATCCTGATGTCGGTGATCCTGATCCTGATGTCAGTGATCCTGCTCCTGATGTCGGTGATCCTGATGTTGGTGAGCCTGATCCTGTTGTCAGTGATCCTGATCCTGATGTCGGTGATCCTGATGTCGGTGATCCTGATGTCAGTGGTCCTGATGTCGGTGATCATGATCTTGATGTCGGTGATCCTGATGTCGGTGATCCTGATCCTGATATCAGTGGTCCTGCTCCGGATGTTGGTGATCCTGATGTCGGTGAACCTGATCCTGATGTCGGTGATCCTGATCCTGATCTCCATGATCCTGATGTCGGTGATCCAGATCCTGATGTCAGTGATCCTGATCCTGATGTCAGTGACCCTGCTCCTGATGTCAGTAATCCTGATGTTGGTGAGCCTGTTCCTGGTGTCGGTGATCCTGATCCTGATGTCAGTGATCCTGCTCCTGATGTCGGTGTTCCTGATGTTGGTGAGCCAGATCCTGATGTCGGTGATCCTGATCCTGATGTCGGTGATCCTGATCCTGATGTCCATGATCCTGCTGTCGGTGATCCTGATCCTGATGTCGGTGATCCTGATGTTGGTGAACCTGATCCTGATGTCGGTGAACCTGATATTGGTGTTCCTGATCCTGATGTCGGTGATCCTGATGTCGGTGATCCTGATCCTGATATCGGTAATTCTGAAACTGATGTCGATGATCTAGATATTGGTGATCCTGATGTCGGTGATCCTGATCTTGATGTCGGTGATCCTGATGTCGGTGATCCTGATGTCAGTGGTCCTGATGTTGGTGATCCTGATCCTGATGTCGGTGATCCTGATGTCGGTGATCCTGATACTGTTGTCGGAGATCCTGATCCTGATGTTGGTGATCCTGATCCTGATGTTGGTGACACTGATCCTGATGACGGTGATCCTGATCCTGATCCTGATGTTGGTGATCCTGATCCAGATATCCATGATCCAGATGTCGGTGATCCTGATCCTGATGACAGTGATCCTGATGTCGGTGATCCTGATCCTGATGTCAGTGATCCTGCTCCTGATGTCGGTGATCCTGATGTTGGTGAGCCTGATCCTGATGTCGGTGATCCTGATCCTGATGTCAGTGATCCTGCTCCTGATGTCGGTGATCCTGATGTTGGTGAGCCTGATCCTGATGTTGATGATCCTGATCCTGATGTTGGTGATCCTGATCCTGATATCCATGATCCTGCTGTCGGCGGTCATGATCCTTATGTCAGTGATCCTGATATCGGTGTTCCTGATCCTGATGCAGGTGTTCCTGCTGTCGGTTTTCCTTATCCTGATGTCGGTGATCCTGATGTTGGTGAACCTGATCCTGATGTTCATGATCCTGATATCGGTAATTATGAAACAGATGTCGATGATCTTGATATTGGTGATCCTGATGTCGTTGATCCTGATCTTGATGTCGGTGATCCTGATGTCGGTAATCCTGATGTCAATGGTCCTGATGTTGGTGATCCTGATCCTGATGTCGGTGATCCTGATGTCGTTGATCCTGATCCTGATGTCAGTGACCCTGCTCCTGATGTCGGTGATCCTGATGTTGGTGAGCCTGATCCTGATGTTGGTGATCCTGATCCTGATGTCGGTGATCCTGTTGTTGGTGAGCCTGATCCTGTTGTCAGTGATCCTGATCCTGATGTCGGTGATCCTGATGTCGGTGATCCTGATGTCAGTGGTCCTGATGTTGGTGATCCTGATCTTGATGTCGGTGATCCTGATGACGGTGATCCTGATCCTGATATCAGTGGTCCTGCTCCTGATGTTGGTGATCCTGATGTCGGTGAACCTGATCCTGATGTCAGTGATCCTGATCCTGATGTCGGTTTTCCTGATGTTGGTGAGCCAGATCCTGATATCGGTGTTCCTGATCCTGATGCAGGTGTTCCTGCTGTCGGTTTTCCTTATCCTGATGTCGGTGATCCTGATGTTGGTGAACCTGATCCTAATGTTCATGATCCTGATATCGGTAATTATGAAACTGATGTCGATGATCTTGATATTGGTGATACTGATGTCGTTGATCCTGATCTTGATGTCGGTGATCCTGATGTCGGTAATCCTGATGTCAATGGTCCTGATGTTGGTGATCCTGATCCTGATGTCGGTGATCCTGATGTCGTTGATCCTGATCCTGATGTCAGTGACCCTGCTCCTGATGTCGGTGATCCTGATGTTGGTGAGCCTGATCCTGATGTTGGTGATCCTGATCCTGATGTCGGTGATCCTGTTGTTGGTGAGCCTGATCCTGTTGTCAGTGATCCTGATCCTGATGTCGGTGATCCTGATGTCGGTGATCCTGATGTCAGTGGTCCTGATGTTGGTGATCCTGATCTTGATGTCGGTGATCCTGATGACGGTGATCCTGATCCTGATATCAGTGGTCCTGCTCCTGATGTTGGTGATCCTGATGTCGGTGAACCTGATCCTGATGTCAGTGATCCTGATCCTGATGTCGGTTTTCCTGATGTTGGTGAGCCAGATCCTGATGTCGGTGATCCTGATCCTGATGTCGGTGATCCTGATCCTGATGTCCATGATCCTGCTGTCGGTGATCCTGATCCTGATGTCGGTGATCCTGATGTTGGTGAACCTGATCCTGATGTCGGTGAACCTGATATCGGTGTTCCTGATCCTGATGTCGGTGATCCTGATGTCGGTGATCCTGATCCTGATATCGGTAATTCTGAAACTGATGTCGATGATCTTCATATTGGTGATCCTGATGTCGGTGATCCTGATCCTGATGTCGGTGATCCTGATCCTGATGTCCATGATCCTGCTGTCGGTGAACCTGATCCTGATGTCAGTGATCCTGATATCGGTGATCCTGCTCCTCATGTCGGTGATCCTGATCATGATATCCATGATCCAGATGTCGGTGATCCTGATCCTGATGACAGTGATCCTGATGTCGGTGATCCTGATCCTGATGTCAGTGATCCTGCTCCTGATGTCGGTGATCCTGATGTTGGTGAGCCTGATCCTGATGTCGGTGATCCTGATCCTGATGTCAGTGATCCTGCTCCTGATGTCGGTGATCCTGATGTTGGTGAGCCTGATCCTGATGTTGATGATCCTGATCCTGATGTTGGTGATCCTGATCCTGATATCCATGATCCTGCTGTCGGCGGTCATGATCCTGATGTCATTGATCCTGATACCGGTGTTCCTGATCCTGATGCAGGTGTTCCTGCTGTCGGTTTTCCTTATCCTGATGTCGGTGATCCTGATGTTGGTGAACCTGATCCTGATGTTCATGATCCTGATATCGGTAATTATGAAACTGATGTCGATGATCTTGATATTGGTATTCCTGATGTCGGTGATCCTGATCATGATGTCGGTGATCATGATGTCGGTAATCCTGATGTCAGTGGTCCTGATGTTGGTGAACCTGATCCTGATGTCGGTGATCCTGATGTCGTTGTTCCTGATCCTGATGTCAGCGACCCTGCTCCTGATGTCGGCGATCCTGATTTTGGTGAGCCTGATCCTGATGTTGGTGATCCTGATCCTGATGTCGGTGATCCTGATCTTGGTGATCCTGATCCTGATGTTGATGATGATGATGTCGGTGATCCTGATCGTGATGCCGGTGATCCTGATGTTGGTGATCCTGATCCTGATGTCGGTGATCCTGATGTCGGTGATCCTGATCCTGATGTCGGTGATCCTGATACTGTTGTCAGAGATCCTGATCCTGATGTTGGTGATCCTGATCCTGATGTTGGTGATACTGATCCTGATGACGGTGATCCTGATGTTGGTGATCCTGCTCCTGATGTTGGTGATCATGATGTCAGTAATCCTGATCCTGATATTGGTAATTCTGATCCTCATGTCATTGATCTTGATGTCGGGGATCCTGATGTCACTGATCTTGATATCAGTGATCCTGATGTCGGTGATCCTGATCTTGATGTCGGTGATCCTGATGTCGTTGATCCTGATCCTGATATCTGTGATCCTGATGTCGGTGATCCTGATCCTGCTGTCAGTGATCCTGCTCCTGATGTCGGTGATCATGATGTTGGTGAGCCTGATCCTGATGTCAGTGATCCTGATCCTGATGTCGGTGATCCTGATGTCGGTGATCCTGATGTCAGTGGTCCTGATGTTGGTGATCCTGATCCTGATATCAGTGATCCTGCTCCTGATGTTGGTGATCCTGATGTCAGTGAACCTGATCCTGATGTCGGTGATCCTGATCTTGATGTCAGTGATCCTGATGTCGGTGATCCTGATGTCAGTGGTCCTGATGTCGGTGATCCTAATCCTGATATCTGTGATCCTGATGTCGGTGATCCTGATCCTGATGTCAGTGATCCTGCTCCTGATGTCGGTGATCCTGATGTTGGTGAGCCTGATCCTGATGTCAGTGATCCTGATCCTGATGTCGGTGATCCTGATATCGGTGATCCTGATCTTGATGTCGGTGATCCTGATGTCGGTGATCCTGATCCTGATATCAGTGATCCTGCTCCTGATGTTGGTGATCCTGATGTCGGTGAACCTGATCCTGATGTCGGTGATCCTGATCCTGATCTCCATGATCCTGATGTCGGTGATCCAGATCCTGATGTCGGTGATCCTGATGTCGGTGATCCTGATGTCAATGGTCCTGATGTCGGTGATCCTGATCTTGATGTTGGTGATGCAGATGTCGGTGATCCTGATCCTGATATCAGTGATCCTGCTCCTAATGTTGGTGATCCTGATGTCGGTGAACCTGATCCTGATGTCGGTGAACCTGATCCTGATGTTGGTGATCCTGATCCTGATCTCCATGATCCTGATGTCGGTGATCCAGATCCTGATGTCAGTGGATCCTGATGTCGGTGATCCTCATCCTGATGTCAGTGATCCTGCTCCTGATGTCGGTGATCCTGATGTTGGTGAGCCTGTTCCTGGTGTCGGTGATCCTGATCCTGATGTCAGTGATCCTGCTACTGATATCGGTGTTCCTGATGTCGGTGATCCTGATCCTGATGTCGGTGATCCTGATGATGGTGAACCTGATCCTGATGCCGGTGATCCTGATCCTGATGTCGGTGATCCTGATCCTGATATCCATGATCCAGATGTCGGTGATCCTGATGAAAGTGATCCTGATGTCGGTGATCCTGATCCTGATGTCAGTGATCCTGCTCCTGATGTCGGTGATCCTGATGTTGGTGCGCCTGATTTTGATTTCGGTGATCCTGATCCTGTTGTCAGTGATCCTGCTCCTGATGTCGGTGATCATGATGTTGGTGAGCCTGATCCTGATGTTGATGATCCTGATCCTGATGTTGGTGATCCTGATCCTGATATCCATGATCCTGATGTCGGTGATCCAGATCCTGATGTCAGTGGATCCTGATGTCGGTGATCCTGATCCTGATGTCGGTGATCCTGATGTCGGTGATCCTGATGTCAGTGGTCCTGATGTCGGTGATCCTAATCCTGATATCTGTGATCCTGATGTCGGTGATCCTGATCCTGATGTCAGTGATCCTGCTCCTGATGTCGGTGATCCTGATGTTGGTGAGCCTGATCCTGATGTCAGTGATCCTGATCCTGATGTCGGTGATCCTGATATCGGTGATCCTGATCTTGATGTCGGTGATCCTGATGTCGGTGATCCTGATCCTGATATCAGTGATCCTGCTCCTGATGTTGGTGATCCTGATGTCGGTGAACCTGATCCTGATGTCGGTGATCCTGATCCTGATCTCCATGATCCTGATGTCGGTGATCCAGATCCTGATGTCGGTGATCCTGATGTCGGTGATCCTGATGTCAATGGTCCTGAGGTCGGTGATCCTGATCTTGATGTTGGTGATGCAGATGTCGGTGATCCTGATCCTGATATCAGTGATCTTGCTCCTGATGTTGGTGATCCTGATCTCGGTGAACCTGATCCTGATGTCGGTGAACCTGATCCTGATGTCGGTGATCCTGATCCTGATCTCCATGATCCTGATGTCGGTGATCCAGATCCTGATGTCAGTGGATCCTGATGTCGGTGATCCTGATCCTGATGTCAGTGATCCTGCTCCTGATGTCGGTGATCCTGATGTTGGTGAGCCTGTTCCTGATGTCGGTGATCCTGATCCTGATGTCAGTGATCCTGCTACTGATATCGGTGTTCCTGATGTCGGTGATCCTGATCCTGATGTCGGTGATCCTGATGATGGTGAACCTGATCCTGATGCCGGTGATCCTGATATCGGTGTTCCTGATCCTGATGTCGGTGATCCTGATGTCGGTGATCCTGATCTTGATGTCGGTGATCCTGATGTCGGAAATCCTGATGTCAGTGGTCCTGATGTTGGTGATCCTGATCCTGATGTCAGTGATCCTGATGTCGGTGATCCTGATCCTGATGTCAGTGACCCTGCTCCTGATGTCGGTGATCCTGATGTTGGTCAGCCTGATCCTGATGTCGGTGATCCTGATGTTGGTGATCCTGATCCTGATGTTGATGATCATGATGTCAGTGATTCTGATCCTGATGCCGGTGATCCTGATGTTGGTGATCCTGATCCTGATGTCGGTGATCCTGATGTCGATGATCCTGATCCTGATGTCGGTGATCTTGATACTGTTGTCGGAGATCCTGATCCTGATGTTGGTGATCCTGATCCTGATGTTGATGATACTGATCCTGATGACGGTGATCCTGATGTCGTTGATCCTTATGTTGGTGAGCCTGATTCTGATGCCGGTGCTCCTGGGGCCCTTGATCCTGATGCCCGTGACCCTGATCCGGCTGTTGGTGATCCTGAACCTGATGTCGGTGATCCTGATACAGTTGTCGGCGATCCTGCTCCTGATGTTTGTGATCCTGATCCTGATGTTGGTGATACTGATCATGATGATGGTGATCCTGATCCTGATATCTGTGATCCTGCTCCTGATGTTGGTAATTCTGATCCTCATGTCATTGATCTTGATGTCGGGGATCCTGATGTCACTGATCTTGATATCAGTGATCCTGATGTCGGTGATCCTGATCTTGATGTCGGTGATCCTGATGTCGGTGATCCTGATGTCAGTGGTCCTGATGTCGGTGATCCTGATCCTGATATCAGTGGTCCTGCTCCTGATGTTGGTGATCCTGATGTCGGTGAACCTGATCCTGATGTCGGTGATCCTGATCCTGATCTCCATGATCCTGATGTCGATGATCCAGATCCTGATGTCAGTGATCCTGATCCTGATGTCAGTGATCCTGCTCCTGAAGTCGATAATCCTGATGTTGGTGAGCCTGTTCCTGATGTCGGTGATCCTGATCCTGATGTCAGTGATCCTGCTCCTGATGTCGGTGTTCCTGATGTTGGTGAGCCAGATCCTGATGTCGGTGATCCTGATCCTGATGTCGGTGATCCTGATCCTGATGTCCATGATCCTGCTGTCAGTGATCCTGATCCTGATGTCGGTGATCCTGATGTCGGTGATCCTGATCCTGATATCGGTAATTCTGAAACTGATATCGATGATCTTGATCTCGGTGATCCTGATGTCGGTGATCCTGATGTCAGTGGTCCTGATGTTGGTGATCCTGATCCTGATATCTGTGATCCTGATGTCGGTGATCCGGATCCTGATGTCAGTGATCCTGCTCCTGATGTCGGTGATCCTGATGTTGGTGAGCCTGATCCTGTTGTCAGTGATCCTGATCCTGATGTCGGTGATCCTGATGTCGGTGATCCTGATGTCAGTGGTCCTGATGTCGGTGCTCCTGATCTTGTTGTCGGTGATCCTGATGTCGGTGATCCTGATCCTGATATCAGTGATCCTGCTCCTGATGTTGGTGATCCTGATGTCGGTGAACCTGATCCTGATGTCAGTGATCCTGATCCTGATCTCCATGATCCTGATGTCGGTGATCCAGATCCTGATGTCAGTGATCCTGATCCTGATGTCAGTGATCCTGCTCCTGATGTCGGTAATCCTGATGTTGATGAGCCTGTTCCTGATGTCGGTGATCCTGATCCTGATGTCAGTGATCCTGCTTCTGATGTCGGTGTTCCTGATGTTGGTGAGCCAGATCCTGATGTCGGTGATCCTGATCCTGATGTCGGTGATACTGATCCTGATGTCCATGATCCTGCTGTCGGTGGTCCTGATCCTGATGTCGGTGATCCTGATGTTGGAGAACCTGATCCTGATGTCGGTGAACCTGATATCGGTGTTCCTGATCCTGATGTCAATGATCCTGATGTCGGTGATCCTGATCCTGATATCGGTAATTCTGAAACTGATGTTGATGATCTTGATATTGGTGATCCTGATGTCGGTGATCCTGATCTTGAAGTCGGTGATCCTGATGTCGGTGATCCTGATGTCAGTGGACCTGATGTTGGTGATCCTGACCCTGATGTCGGCGATCCTGATGTCAGTGATCCTGACACTGTTGTCGGAGATCCTGATCCTGATGTTGGTGATCCTGATCCTGATGTTGGTGACACCGATCCTGATGACGGTGATACTGATCCGGATGACGGTGATACTGATCCGGATATCAGTGATCCTGCTCCTGAAGTTGGTGATCCTGATGTCGGTGATCCTGATCCTGATGTCGGTGATCCTGATCCTGATATCCATGATCCAGATGTTGGTGATCCTGATCCTGATGACAGTGATCCTGATGTCGGTGAACCTGATCCTGATGTCAGTGACCCTGATCCTGATCTCCATGGTCCTGATGTCGGTGATCCAGATCCTGATGTCAGTGATCCTGATCCTGATGTCAGTGATCCTGCTCCTGATGTCGGTAATCCTGATGTTGGTGAGCCTGTTCCTGGTGTCGGTGATCCTGATCCTGATGTCAGTGATCCTGCTCCTGATGTCGGTGTTCCTGATGTTGGTGAGCCAGATCCTGATGTTGGTGATCCTGATCCTGATGTCGGTGATCCTGATCCTGATGTCCATGATCCTGCTGTCGGTGATCCTGATCCTGATGTCGGTGATCCTGATGTTGGTGAACCTGATCCTGATGTCGGTGAACCTGATATCGGTGTTCCTGATCCTGATGTCGGTGATCCTGATGTCGGTGATCCTGATCCTGATATCGGTAATTCTGAAACTGATGTCGATGATCTTGATATTGGTGATCCTGATGTCGGTGATCCTGATCTTGATGTCGGTGATCCTGATGTCGGTGATCCTGATGTCAGTGGTCCTCATGTTGGTGATCCTGATCCTGATGTCGGTGATCCTGATGTCGGTGATCCTGATACTGTTGTCGGAGATCCTGATCCTGATGTTGGTGATCCTGATCCTGATGTTGGTGACACTGATCCTGATGCCGGTGATCCTGATCCTGATGTCGGTGATCCTGATCCTGATATCCATGATCCAGATGTCGGTGATCCTGATGACAGTGATCCTGATGTCGGTGATCCTGATCCTGATGTCAGTGATCCTGCTCCTGATGTCGGTGATCCTGATGTTGGTGAGCCTGATTTTGATTTCGGTGATCCTGATCCTGATGTCAGTGATCCTGCTCCTGATGTTGGTGATCATGATGTTGGTGAGCCTGATCCTGATGTTGATGATCCTGATCCTGATGTTGGTGATCCTGATCCTGATATCCATGATCCTGCTGTCGGCGGTCATGATCCTTATGTCAGTGATCCTGATATCGGTGTTCCTGATCCTGATGCAGGTGTTCCTGCTGTCGGTTTTCCTTATCCTGATGTCGGTGATCCTGATGTTGGTGAACCTGATCCTGATGTTCATGATCCTGATATCAGTAATTATGAAACTGATGTCGATGATCTTGATATTGGTGATCCTGATGTCGGTGATCCTGATCTTGATGTCGGTGATCCTGATGTCGGTAATCCTGATGTCAATGGTCCTGATGTTGGTGATCCTGATCCTGATGTCGGTGATCCTGATGTCGGTGATCATGACACTGTTGTCGGAGATCCTGATCCTGATGTTGGTGATCCTGATCCTGATGTTGGTGACACTGATCCTGATGACGGTGATCCTGATCCGGATATCAGTGATCCTGCTCCTGAAGTTGGTGATCCTGAGGTCGGTGATCCTGATCCTGATGTCGGTGATCCTGATCCTGATATCCATGATCCAGATGTTGGTGATCCTGATCCTGATGACAGTGATCCTGATGTCGGTGAACCTGATCCTGATGTCAGTGACCCTGATCCTGATCTCCATGGTCCTGATGTCGGTGATCCAGATCCTGATGTCAGTGATCCTGATCCTGATGTCAGTGATCCTGCTCCTGATGTCGGTAATCCTGATGTTGGTGAGCCTGTTCCTGGTGTCGGTGATCCTGATCCTGATGTCAGTGATCCTGCTCCTGATGTCGGTGTTCCTGATGTTGGTGAGCCAGATCCTGATGTCGGTGATCCTGATCCTGATGTCGGTGATCCTGATCCTGATGTCGGTGTTCCTGATGTTGGTGAGCCAGATCCTGATGTCGGTGATCCTGATCTTGATGTCGGTGATCCTGATGTCGGTAATCCTGATGTCAATGGTCCTGATGTTGGTGATCCTGATCCTGATGTCGGTGATCCTGATGTCGGTGATCCTGATGTTGGTGAGCCTGATCCTGATGTCGGTGATCCTGATCCTGATGTCGGTGATCCTGATGTTGGTGAGCCTGATCCTGTTGTCAGTGATCCTGATCCTGATGTCGGTGATCCTGATGTTGGTGATCCTGATGCCAGTGGTCCTGATGTTGGTGATCCTGATCTTGATGTCGGTGATCCTGATGTCGGCGATCCTGATCCTGATATCAGTGGTCCTGCTCCTGATGTTGGTGATCCTGATGTCAGTGAACCTGATCCTGATGTCAGTGATCCTGATCCTGATGTCGGTGATCCTGATGTTGGTGAGCCTGATCCTGATGTCAGTGATCCAGCTCCTGATGTCGGTGATCCTGATGTTGGTGAGCCTGATCCTGTTGTCAGTGAACCTGATCCTGATGTCGGTGAACCTGATATCGGTGTTCCTGATCCTGATGTCGGTGATCCTGAGGTCGGTGATCCTGATCCTGATATCGGTAATTCTGAAACTGATGTCGATGATCTTGATATTGGTGATCCTGATGTCGGTGATCCTGACCTTGATGTCGGTGATCCTGATGTCGGTGATCCTGATGTCAGTGGTCCTGATGTTGGTGATCCTGATCCTGATGTCGGTGATCCTGATGTCGGTGATCCTGACTCTGTTGTCGGAGATCCTGATCCTGATGTTGGTGATCCTGATCCTGATGTTGGTGACACTGATCCTGATGACGGTGATCCTGATCCGGATATCAGTGATCCTGCTCCTGAAGTTGGTGATCCTGATGTCGGTGATCCTGATCCTGATGTCGGTGATCCTGATCCTGATATCCATGATCCAGATGTTGGTGATCCTGATCCTGATGACAGTGATCCTGATGTCGGTGAACCTGATCCTGATGTCAGTGACCCTGATCCTAATCTCCATGGTACTGATATCGGTGATCCAGATCCTGATGTCAGTGATCCTGATCCTGATGTCGGTGATCCTGATCCTGATATCCATGATCCAGATGTTGGTGATCCTGATCCTGATGACAGTCATCCTGATGTCGGTGAACCTGATCCTGATGTCAGTGACCCTGATCCTGATCTCCATGGTCCTGATGTCAGTGATCCAGATCCTGATGTCAGTGATCCTGACCCTGATGTCAGTGATCCTGCTTCTGATGTTGGTAATCCTGATGTTGGTGAGCCTGTTCCTGGTGTCGGTGATCCTGATCCTGATGTCAGTGATCCTGCTCCTGATGTCGGTGTTCCTGATGTTGGTGAGCCAGATCCTGATGTCGGTGATCCTGATCCTGATGTCGGTGATCCTGATCCTGATGTCCAAGATCCTGCTGTCGGTGATCCTGATCCTGATGTCGGTGATCCTGATGTTGGTGAACCTGATCCTGATGTCGGTGAACCTGATATCGGTGTTCCTGATCCTGATGTTGGTGATCCTGATGTCGGTGATCCTGATCCTGATATCGGTAATTCTGAAACTGATGTCGATGATCTTGATATTGGTGATCCTGATGTCGGTGATCCTGATCTTGATGTCGGTGATCCTGATGTCGGTGATCCTGATGTCAGTGGTCCTGATGTTGGTGATCCTGATCCTGATGTCGGTGATCCTGATGTCGGTGATCCTGATACTGTTGTCGGAGATCCTGATCCTGATGTTGGTGATCCTGTTCCTGATGTTGGTGATCCTGATCCTGATATCCATGATCCAGATGTCGGTGATCCTGATCCTGATGACAGTGATCCTGATGTCGGTGATCCTGATCCTGATGTCAGTGATCCTGCTCCTGATGTCAGTGATCCTGATGTTGGTGAGCCTGATCCTGATGTCGCTGATCCTGATCCTGATGTCAGTGATCCTGCTCCTGATGTCGGTGATCCTGATGTTGGTGAGCCTGATCCTGATGTTGATGATCCTGATCCTGATGTTGGTGATCCTGATCCTGATATCCATGATCCTGCTGTCGGCGGTCATGATCCTTATGTCAGTGATCCTGATATCGGTGTTCCTGATCCTGATGCAGGTGTTCCTGCTGTCGGTTTTCCTTATCCTGATGTCGGTGATCCTGATGTTGGTGAACCTGATCCTGATGTTCATGATCCTGATATCGGTAATTATGAAACTGATGTCGATGATCTTGATATTGGTGATCCTGATGTCGTTGATCCCGATCTTGATGTCGGTGATCCTGATGTCGGTAATCCTGATGTCAATGGTCCTGATGTTGGTGATCCTGATCCTGATGTCGGTGATCCTGATGTCGTTGATCCTGATCCTGATGTCAGTGACCCTGCTCCTGATGTCAGTGATCCTGATCCTGATGTCAGTGATCCTGCTCCTGATGTCGGTGTTCCTGATGTTGGTGAGCCAGATCCTGATGTCGGTGATCCTGATCCTGATGTCGGTGATCCTGATCCTGATGTCCATGATCCTGCTGTCGGTGATCCTGATCCTGATGTCGGTGATCCTGATGTTGGTGAACCTGATCCTGATGTCGGTGAACCTGATATCGGTGTTCCTGATCCTGATGTTGGTGATCCTGATGTCGGTGATCCTGATCCTGATATCGGTAATTCTGAAACTGATGTCGATGATCTTGATATTGGTGATCCTGATGTCGGTGATCCTGATCTTGATGTCGGTGATCCTGATGTCGGTGATCCTGATGTCAGTGGTCCTGATGTTGGTGATCCTGATCCTGATGTCGGTGATCCTGATGTCGGTGATCCTGATACTGTTGTCGGAGATCCTGATCCTGATGTTGGTGATCCTGATCCTGATGTTGGTGATCCTGATCCTGATATCCATGATCCAGATGTCGGTGATCCTGATCCTGATGACAGTGATCCTGATGTCGGTGATCCTGATCCTGATGTCAGTGATCCTGCTCCTGATGTCAGTGATCCTGATGTTGGTGAGCCTGATCCTGATGTCGGTGATCCTGATCCTGATGTCAGTGATCCTGCTCCTGATGTCGGTGATCCTGATGTTGGTGAGCCTGATCCTGATGTTGATGATCCTGATCCTGATGTTGGTGATCCTGATCCTGATATCCATGATCCTGCTGTCGGCGGTCATGATCCTTATGTCAGTGATCCTGATATCGGTGTTCCTGATCCTGATGCAGGTGTTCCTGCTGTCGGTTTTCCTTATCCTGATGTCGGTGATCCTGATGTTGGTGAACCTGATCCTGATGTTCATGATCCTGATATCGGTAATTATGAAACTGATGTCGATGATCTTGATATTGGTGATCCTGATATCGTTGATCCCGATCTTGATGTCGGTGATCCTGATGTCGGTAATCCTGATGTCAATGGTCCTGATGTTGGTGATCCTGATCCTGATGTCGGTGATCCTGATGTCGTTGATCCTGATCCTGATGTCAGTGACCCTGCTCCTGATGTCAGTGATCCTGATGTTGGTGAGCCTGATCCTGATGTCGGTGATCCTGATCCTGATGTCGGTGATCCTGATGTTGGTGAGCCTGATCCTGTTGTCAGTGTTCCTGATCCTGATGTCGGTGATCCTGATGTTGGTGATCCTGATGTCAGTGGTCCTGATGTTGGTGATCCTGATCTTGATGTCGGTGATCCTGATGTCGGTGATCCTGATCCTGATATCAGTGGTCCTGCTCCTGATGTTGGTGAACCTGATGTCGGTGAACCTGATCCTGATGTCAGTGATCCTGATCCTGATGTCGGTGTTCCTGATGTTGGTGAGCCAGATCCTGATGTCGGTGACCCTCATCCTGATGTCAGTGATCCTGATCCTGATGTTCATGATCCTGCTGTCGGTGATCCTGATCCTGATGTCCATGATCCTGCTGTCGGTGATCCTGATCCTGATGTCGGTGATCCTGATGTTGGTGAACCTGATCCTGATGTCGGTGAACCTGATATCGGTGTTCCTGATCCTGATGTCGGTGATCCTGATGTCGGTGATCCTGATCCTGATATCGGTAATTCTGAAACTGATGTCGATGATCTTGATATTGGTGATCCTGATGTCGGTGATCCTGACCTTGATGTCGGTGATCCTGATGTCGGTGATCCTGATGTCAGTGGTCCTGATGTTGGTGATCCTGATCCTGATATCTGTGATCCTGATGTCGGTGATCCTGATCCTGATGTCAGTGATCCTGCTCCTGATGTCGGTGATCCTGATGTTGGTGAGCCTGATCCTGTTGTCAGTGATCCTGAGCCTGATGTCGGTGATCCTGATGTCGGTGATCCTGATGTCAGTGGTCCTGATGTCGGTGATCCTGATCTTGATGTCGGTGATCCTGATGTCGGTGATCCTGATCCTGATATCAGTGATCCTGCTCCTGATGTTGGTGATCCTGATGTCGGTGAACCTGTTCCTGATGTCAGTGATCCTGATCCGGATCTCCATGATCCTGATGTCGGTGATCCAGATCCTGATGTCAGTGATCCTGATCCTGATGTCAGTGATCCTGCTCCTGATGTCGGTAATCCTGATGTTGCTGAGCCTGTTCCTGATGTCGGTGAACCTGATCCTGATGTCGGTGATCCTGATATCAGTGATCCTGCTCCTGATGTCGGTGGTCCTGATCATGATATCCATGATCCAGATGTCGGTGATCCTGATCCTGATGACAGTGATCCTGATGTCGGTGATCCTGATCCTGATGTCAGTGATCCTGCTCCTGATGGCGGCGATCCTGATGTTGGTGAGCCTGATCCTAATGTCGGTGATCCTGATCCTGATGTCAGTGATCCTGCTCCTGATGTCGGTGATCCTGATGTTGGTGAGCCTGATCCTGATGTTGATGATCCTGATCCTGATGTTGGTGATCCTGATCCTGATATCCATGATCCTGCTGTCGGCGGTCATGATCCTGATGTCATTGATCCTGATATCGGTGTTCCTGATCCTGATGCAGGTGTTCCTGCTGTCGGTTTTCCTTATCCTGATGTCGGTGATCTTGATGTTGGTGAACCTGATCCTGATGTTCATGATCCTGATATCGGTAATTATGAAACTGATGTCGATGATCTTGATATTGGTATTCCTGATGTCGGTGATCCTGATCTTGATGTCGGTGATCATGATGTCGGTAATCCTGATGTCAGTGGTCCTGATGTTGGTGATCCTGATCCTGATGTCGGTGATCCTGATGTCGTTGATCCTGATCCTGATGTCAGCGACCCTGCTCCTGATGTCGGCGATCCTGATGTTGGTGAGCCTGATCCTGATGTCGGTGATCCTGATCCTGATGTCGGTGATCCTGATCTTGGTGATCCTGATCCTGATGTTGATGATGATGATGTCGGTGATCCTGATCGTGATGCCGGTGATCCTGATGTTGGTGATCCTGATCCTGATGTCGGTGATCCTGATGTCGGTGATCCTGATCCTGATGTCGGTGATCCTGATACTGTTGTCAGAGATCCTGATCCTGATGTTGGTAATCCTGATCCTGATATTGGTAATTCTGATCCTCATGTCATTGATCTTGATGTCGGGGATCCTGATGTCACTGATCTTGATATCAGTGATCCTGATGTCGGTGATCCTGATCTTGATGTCGGTGATCCTGATGTCGGTGATCCTGATGTCAGTGGTCCTGATGTCGGTGATCCTGATCCTGATATCAGTGATCCTGCTCCTGATGTTGGTGATCCTGATGTCGGTGAACCTGATCCTGATGTCGGTGATCCTGATCTTGATGTCGGTGATCCTGATGTCGGTGATCCTGATGTCAGTGGTCCTGATGTCGGTGATCCTAATCCTGATATCTGTGATCCTGATGTCGGTGATCCTGATCCTGATGTCAGTGATCCTGCTCCTGATGTCGGTGATCCTGATGTTGGTGAGCCTGATCCTGATGTCGGTGATCCTGATATCGGTGATCCTGATCTTGATGTCGGTGATCCTGATGTCGGTGATCCTGATCCTGATATCAGTGATCCTGCTCCTGATGTTGGTGATCCTGATGTCGGTGAACCTGATCCTGATGTCGGTGATCCTGATCCTGATCTCCATGATCCTGATGTCGGTGATCCAGATCCTGATGTCGGTGATCCTGATGTCGGTGATCCTGATGTCAATGGTCCTGATGTCGGTGATCCTGATCTTGATGTTGGTGATGCAGATGTCGGTGATCCTGATCCTGATATCAGTGATCTTGCTCCTGATGTTGGTGATCCTGATCTCGGTGAACCTGATCCTGATGTCGGTGAACCTGATCCTGATGTCGGTGATCCTGATCCTGATCTCCATGATCCTGATGTCGGTGATCCAGATCCTGATGTCAGTGGATCCTGATGTCGGTGATCCTGATCCTGATGTCAGTGATCCTGCTCCTGATGTCGGTGATCCTGATGTTGGTGAGCCTGTTCCTGATGTCGGTGATCCTGATCCTGATGTCAGTGATCCTGCTACTGATATCGGTGTTCCTGATGTCGGTGATCCTGATCCTGATGTCGGTGATCCTGATGATGGTGAACCTGATCCTGATGCCGGTGATCCTGATATCGGTGTTCCTGATCCTGATGTCGGTGATCCTGATGTCGGTGATCCTGATCTTGATGTCGGTGATCCTGATGTCGGAAATCCTGATGTCAGTGGTCCTGATGTTGGTGATCCTGATCCTGATGTCAGTGATCCTGATGTCGGTGATCCTGATCCTGATGTCAGTGACCCTGCTCCTGATGTCGGTGATCCTGATGTTGGTCAGCCTGATCCTGATGTCGGTGATCCTGATGTTGGTGATCCTGATCCTGATGTTGATGATCATGATGTCAGTGATTCTGATCCTGATGCCGGTGATCCTGATGTTGGTGATCCTGATCCTGATGTCGGTGATCCTGATGTCGATGATCCTGATCCTGATGTCGGTGATCTTGATACTGTTGTCGGAGATCCTGATCCTGATGTTGGTGATCCTGATCCTGATGTTGATGATACTGATCCTGATGACGGTGATCCTGATGTCGTTGATCCTTATGTTGGTGAGCCTGATTCTGATGCCGGTGCTCCTGGTGCCCTTGATCCTGATGCCCGTGACCCTGATCCGGCTGTTGGTGATCCTGAACCTGATGTCGGTGATCCTGATACAGTTGTCGGCGATCCTGCTCCTGATGTTTGTGATCCTGATCCTGATGTTGGTGATACTGATCATGATGATGGTGATCCTGATCCTGATATCTGTGATCCTGCTCCTGATGTTGGTAATTCTGATCCTCATGTCATTGATCTTGATGTCGGGGATCCTGATGTCACTGATCTTGATATCAGTGATCCTGATGTCGGTGATCCTGATCTTGATGTCGGTGATCCTGATGTCGGTGATCCTGATGTCAGTGGTCCTGATGTCGGTGATCCTGATCCTGATATCAGTGGTCCTGCTCCTGATGTTGGTGATCCTGATGTCGGTGAACCTGATCCTGATGTCGGTGATCCTGATCCTGATCTCCATGATCCTGATGTCGATGATCCAGATCCTGATGTCAGTGATCCTGATCCTGATGTCAGTGATCCTGCTCCTGAAGTCGGTAATCCTGATGTTGGTGAGCCTGTTCCTGATGTCGGTGATCCTGATCCTGATGTCAGTGATCCTGCTCCTGATGTCGGTGTTCCTGATGTTGGTGAGCCAGATCCTGATGTCGGTGATCCTGATCCTGATGTCCATGATCCTGCTGTCAGTGATCCTGATCCTGATGTCGGTGATCCTGATGTTGGTGAACCTGATCCTGATGTCGGTGAACCTGATATCGGTGTTCCTGATCCTGATGTCGGTGATCCTGATGTCGGTGATCCTGATCCTGATATCGGTAATTCTGAAACTGATGTCGATGATCTTGATATTGGTGATCCTGATGTCGGTGATCCTGATCTTGATCTCGGTGATCCTGATGTCGGTGATCCTGATGTCAGTGGTCCTGATGTTGGTGATCCTGATCCTGATATCTGTGATCCTGATGTCGGTGATCCGGATCCTGATGTCAGTGATCCTGCTCCTGATGTCGGTGATCCTGATGTTGGTGAGCCTGATCCTGTTGTCAGTGATCCTGATCCTGATGTTGGTGATCCTGATGTCGGTGATCCTGATGTCAGTGGTCCTGATGTCGGTGCTCCTGATCTTGTTGTCGGTGATCCTGATGTCGGTGATCCTGATCCTGATATCAGTGATCCTGCTCCTGATGTTGGTGATCCTGATGTCGGTGAACCTGATCCTGATGTCAGTGATCCTGATCCTGATCTCCATGATCCTGATGTCGGTGATCCAGATCCTGATGTCAGTGATCCTGATCCTGATGTCAGTGATCCTGCTCCTGATGTCGGTAATCCTGATGTTGATGAGCCTGTTCCTGATGTCGGTGATCCTGATCCTGATGTCAGTGATCCTGCTTCTGATGTCGGTGTTCCTGATGTTGGTGAGCCAGATCCTGATGTCGGTGATCCTGATCCTGATGTCGGTGATACTGATCCTGATGTCCATGATCCTGCTGTCGGTGGTCCTGATCCTGATGTCGGTGATCCTGATGTTGGTGAACCTGATCCTGATGTCGGTGAACCTGATATCGGTGTTCCTGATCCTGATGTCAGTGATCCTGATGTCGGTGATCCTGATCCTGATATCGGTAATTCTGAAACTGATGTTGATGATCTTGATATTGGTGATCCTGATGTCGGTGATCCTGATCTTGAAGTCGGTGATCCTGATGTCGGTGATCCTGATGTCAGTGGTCCTGATGTTGGTGATCCTGACCCTGATGTCGGCGATCCTGATGTCAGTGATCCTGACACTGTTGTCGGAGATCCTGATCCTGATGTTGGTGATCCTGATCCTGATGTTGGTGACACCGATCCTGATGACGGTGATACTGATCCGGATGACGGTGATACTGATCCGGATATCAGTGATCCTGCTCCTGAAGTTGGTGATCCTGATGTCGGTGATCCTGATCCTGATGTCGGTGATCCTGATCCTGATATCCATGATCCAGATGTTGGTGATCCTGATCCTGATGACAGTGATCCTGATGTCGGTGAACCTGATCCTGATGTCAGTGACCCTGATCCTGATCTCCATGGTCCTGATGTCGGTGATCCAGATCCTGATGTCAGTGATCCTGATCCTGATGTCAGTGATCCTGCTCCTGATGTCGGTAATCCTGATGTTGGTGAGCCTGTTCCTGGTGTCGGTGATCCTGATCCTGATGTCAGTGATCCTGCTCCTGATGTCGGTGTTCCTGATGTTGGTGAGCCAGATCCTGATGTTGGTGATCCTGATCCTGATGTCGGTGATCCTGATCCTGATGTCCATGATCCTGCTGTCGGTGATCCTGATCCTGATGTCGGTGATCCTGATGTTGGTGAACCTGATCCTGATGTCGGTGAACCTGATATCGGTGTTCCTGATCCTGATGTCGGTGATCCTGATGTCGGTGATCCTGATCCTGATATCGGTAATTCTGAAACTGATGTCGATGATCTTGATATTGGTGATCCTGATGTCGGTGATCCTGATCTTGATGTCGGTGATCCTGATGTCGGTGATCCTGATGTCAGTGGTCCTGATGTTGGTGATCCTGATCCTGATGTCGGTGATCCTGATGTCGGTGATCCTGATACTGTTGTCGGAGATCCTGATCCTGATGTTGGTGATCCTGATCCTGATGTTGGTGACACTGATCCTGATGCCGGTGATCCTGATCCTGATGTCGGTGATCCTGATCCTGATATCCATGATCCAGATGTCGGTGATCCTGATGACAGTGATCCTGATGTCGGTGATCCTGATCCTGATGTCAGTGATCCTGCTCCTGATGTCGGTGATCCTGATGTTGGTGAGCCTGATTTTGATTTCGGTGATCCTGATCCTGATGTCAGTGATCCTGCTCCTGATGTCGGTGATCATGATGTTGGTGAGCCTGATCCTGATGTTGATGATCCTGATCCTGATGTTGGTGATCCTGATCCTGATATCCATGATCCTGCTGTCGGCGGTCATGATCCTTATGTCAGTGATCCTGATATCGGTGTTCCTGATCCTGATGCAGGTGTTCCTGCTGTCGGTTTTCCTTATCCTGATGTCGGTGATCCTGATGTTGGTGAACCTGATCCTGATGATCATGATCCTGATATCAGTAATTATGAAACTGATGTCGATGATCTTGATATTGGTGATCCTGATGTCGGTGATCCTGATCTTGATGTCGGTGATCCTGATGTCGGTAATCCTGATGTCAATGGTCCTGATGTTGGTGATCCTGATCCTGATGTCGGTGATCCTGATGTCGGTGATCATGACACTGTTGTCGGAGATCCTGATCCTGATGTTGGTGATCCTGATCCTGATGTTGGTGACACTGATCCTGATGACGGTGATCCTGATCCGGATATCAGTGATCCTGCTCCTGAAGTTGGTGATCCTGATGTCGGTGATCCTGATCCTGATGTCGGTGATCCTGATCCTGATATCCATGATCCAGATGTTGGTGATCCTGATCCTGATGACAGTGATCCTGATGTCGGTGAACCTGATCCTGATGTCAGTGACCCTGATCCTGATCTCCATGGTCCTGATGTCGGTGATCCAGATCCTGATGTCAGTGATCCTGATCCTGATGTCAGTGATCCTGCTCCTGATGTCGGTAATCCTGATGTTGGTGAGCCTGTTCCTGGTGTCGGTGATCCTGATCCTGATGTCAGTGATCCTGCTCCTGATGTCGGTGTTCCTGATGTTGGTGAGCCAGATCCTGATGTCGGTGATCCTGATCCTGATGTCGGTGATCCTGATCCTGATGTCCATGATCCTGCTGTCGGTGATCCTGATCCTGATGTCGGTGATCCTGATGTTGGTGAACCTGATCCTGATGTCGGTGAACCTGATATCGGTCTTCCTGATCCTGATGTCAGTGATCCTGATGTCGGTGAACCTGATCCTGATGTCGGTAATTCTGAAACTGATGTCGATGATCTTGATATTGGTGATCCTGATGTCGGTGATCCTGATCTTGATGTCGGTGATCCTGATGTCGGTGATCCTGATGTCAGTGGTCCTGATGTTGGTGATCCTGATCCTGATGTCGGTGATCCTGCTCCTGATGTCGGTGATCCTGATGTTGGTCAGCCTGATCCTGATGTCGGTGCTCCTGATGTTGGTGATCCTGATCCTGATGTTGATGATCATGATGTCAGTGATCCTGATCCTGATGCCGGTGATCCTGATGTTGGTGATCCTGATCCTGATGTCGGTGATCCTGATGTCGGTGATCCTGATCCTGATGTCGGTGATCTTGATACTGTTGTCGGAGATCCTGATCCTGATGTTGGTGATCCTGATCCTGATGTTGATGATACTGATCCTGATGATGGTGATCCTGATGTCGTTGATCCTTATGTTGGTGAGCCTGATTCTGATGTCGGTGCTCCTGATGCCCTTGATCCTGATGCCCGTGACCCTGATCCGGCTGTTGGTGATCCTGAACCTGATGTCGGTGATCCTGATGCAGTTGTCGGTGATCCTGCTCCTGATGTTTGTGATCCTGATCCTGATGTTGGTGATACTGATCATGATGATGGTGATCCTGATCCTGATATCTGTGATCCTGCTCCTGATGTTGGTGATCCTGATGTCAGTAATCCTGATCCTGATATCGGTAATTCTGATCCTGATGTCATTGATCTTGATGTCGGTGATCCTGATGTCAATGATCTTGATATCGGTGATCCTGATGTCGGTGATCCTGATCTTGATGTCGGTGATCCTGATGTCGGTGATCCTGATGTCAGTGGTCCTGATGTCGGTGATCCTGATCCTGACATCTGTGATCCTGATGTCGGTGATCCTGATCCTGATGTCAGTGATCCTGCTCCTGATGTCGGTGATCCTGATGTTGGTGAACCTGATCCTGTTGTCAGTGATCCTGATCCTGATGTCGGTGATCCTGATGTCGGTGATCCTGATGTCAGTGGTCCTGATGTCGGTGATCCTGATCTTGATGTCGGTGATCCTGATGTCGGTGATCCTGATCCTGATATCAGTGGTCCTGCTCCTGATGTTGGTGATCCTGATGTCGGTGAACCTGATCCTGATGTCGGTGATCCTGATCCTGATCTCCATGATCCTGATGTCGGTGATCCAGATCCTGATGTCAGTGATCCTGATCCTGATGTCAGTGATCCTGCTCCTGATGTCGGTGTTCCTGATGTTGGTGAGCCAGATCCTGATGTCGGTGATCCTGATCCTGATGTCGGTGATCCTGATCCTGATGTCCATGATCCTGCTGTCGGTGATCCTGATCCTGATGTCGGTGATCCTGATGTTGGTGAACCTGATCCTGATGTCGGTGAACCTGATATCGGTGTTCCTGATCCTGATGTCGGTGATCCTGATGTCGGTGATCCTGATCCTGATATCGGTAATTCTGAAACTGATGTCGATGATCTTGATATTGGTGATCCTGATGTCGGTGATCCTGATCTTGATGTCGGTGATCCTGATGTCGGTGATCCTGATGTCAGTGGTCCTGATGTTGGTGATCCTGATCCTGATGTCGGTGATCCTGATGTCGGTGATCCTGATACTGTTGTCGGAGATCCTGATCCTGATGTTGGTGATCCTGATCCTGATGTTGGTGACACTGATCCTGATGACGGTGATCCTGATCCTGATGTTGGTGATCCTGATCCTGATATCCATGATCCAGATGTCGGTGATCCTGATCCTGATGACAGTGATCCTGATGTCGGTGATCCTGATCCTGATGTCAGTGATCCTGCTCCTGATGTCGGTGATCCTGATGTTGGTGAGCCTGATCCTGATGTCGGTGATCCTGATCCTGATGTCAGTGATCCTGCTACTGATGTCGGTGATCCTGATGTTGGTGAGCCTGATCCTGATGTTGATGATCATGGTCCTTATGTCAGTGATCCTGATATCGGTGTTCCTGATCCTGATGCAGGTGTTCCTGCTGTCGGTTTTCCTTATCCTGATGTCGGTGATCCTGATGTTGGTGAACCTGATCCTGATGTTCATGATCCTGATATCGGTAATTATGAAACTGATGTCGATGATCTTGATATTGGTGATCCTGATGTCGTTGATCCTGATCTTGATGTCGGTGATCCTGATGTCGGTAATCCTGATGTCAATGGTCCTGATGTTGGTGATCCTGATCCTGATGTCGGTGATCCTGATGTCGTTGATCCTGATCCTGATGTCAGTGACCCTGCTCCTGATGTCGGTGATCCTGATGTTGGTGAGCCTGATCCTGATGTTGGTGATCCTGATCCTGATGTCGGTGATCCTGTTGTTGGTGAGCCTGATCCTGTTGTCAGTGATCCTGATCCTGATGTCGGTGATCCTGATGTCGGTGATCCTGATGTCAGTGGTCCTGATGTTGGTGATCCTGATCTTGATGTCGGTGATCCTGATGTCGGTGATCCTGATCCTGATATCAGTGGTCCTGCTCCTGATGTTGGTGATCCTGATGTCGGTGAACCTGATCCTGATGTCAGTGATGCTGATCCTGAGGTCGGTTTTCCTGATGTTGGTGAGCCAGATCCTGATGTCGGTGATCCTGATCCTGCTGTCGGTGATCCTGATCCTGATGTCCATGATCCTGCTGTCGGTGATCCTGATCCTGATGTCGGTGATCCTGATGTTGGTGAACCTGATCCTGATGTCGGTGAACCTGATATCGGTGTTCCTGATCCTGATGTCGGTGATCCTGATGTCGGTGATCCTGATCCTGATATCGGTAATTCTGAAACTGATGTCGATGATCTTCATATTGGTGATCCTGATGTCGGTGATCCTGATCCTGATGTCGGTGATCCTGATCCTGATGTCCATGATCCTGCTTTCGGTGAACCTGATCCTGATGTCAGTGATCCTGATATCGGTGATCCTGCTCCTCATGTCGGTGATCCTGATCATGATATCCATGATCCAGATGTCGGTGATCCTGATCCTGATGACAGTGATCCTGATGTCGGTGATCCTGATCCTGATGTCAGTGATCCTGCTCCTGATGTCGGTGATCCTGATGTTGGTGAGCATGATCCTGATGTCGGTGATCCTGATCCTGATGTCAGTGATCCTGCTCCTGATGTCGGTGATCCTGATGTTGGTGAGCCTGATCCTGATGTTGATGATCCTGATCCTGATGTTGGTGCTCCTGATCCTGATATCCATGATCCTGCTGTCGGCGGTCATGATCCTGATGTCATTGATCCTGATATCGGTGTTCCTGATCCTGATGCTGGTGTTCCTGCTGTCGGTTTTCCTTATCCTGATGTCGGTGATCCTGATGTTGGTGAACCTGATCCTGATGTTCATGATCCTGATATCGGTAATTATGAAACTGATGTCGATGATCTTGATATTGGTATTCGTGATGTCGGTGATCCTGATCATGATGTCGGTGATCATGATGTCGGTAATCCTGATGTCAGTGGTCCTGATGTTGGTGAACCTGATCCTGATGTCGGTGATCCTGATGTCATTGTTCCTGATCCTGATGTCAGCGACCCTGCTCCTGATGTCGGCGATCCTGATGTTGGTGAGCCTGATCCTGATGTCGGTGATCCTGATCCTGATGTCGGTGATCCTGATCTTGGTGATCCTGATCCTGATGTTGATGATGATGATGTCGGTGATCCTGATCGTGATGCCGGTGATCCTGATGTTGGTGATCCTGATCCTGATGTCGGTGATCCTGATGTCGGTGATCCTGATCCTGATGTCGGTGATCCTGATACTTTTGTCAGAGATCCTGATCCTGATGTTGGTGATCCTGATCCTGATGTTGGTGATACTGAACCTGATGACGGTGATCCTGATGTTGGTGATCCTGCTCCTGATGTTGGTGATCATGATGTCAGTAATCCTGATCCTGATATTGGTAATTCTGATCCTCATGTCATTGATCTTGATGTCGGGGATCCTGATGTCACTGATCTTGATATCAGTGATCCTGATGTCGGTGATCCTGATCTTGATGTCGGTGATCCTGATGTCGGTGATCCTGATGTCAGTGGTCCTGATGGCGTTGATCCTGATCCTGATATCTGTGATCCTGATGTCGGTGATCCTGATCCTGATGTCAGTGATCCTGCTCCTGATGTCGGTGATCATGATGTTGGTGAGCCTGATCCTGATGTCAGTGATCCTGATCCTGATGTCGGTGATCCTGATGTCGGTGATCCTGATGTCAGTGGTCCTGATGTTGGTGATCCTGATCCTGATATCAGTGATCCTGCTCCTGATGTTGGTGATCCTGATGTCGGTGAACCTGATCCTGATGTCGGTGATCCTGATCTTGATGTCAGTGATCCTGATGTCGGTGATCCTGATGTCAGTGGTCCTGATGTCGGTGATCCTAATCCTGATATCTGTGATCCTGATGTCGGTGATCCTGATCCTGATGTCAGTGATCCTGCTCCTGATGTCGGTGATCCTGATGTTGGTGAGCCTGATCCTGATGTCAGTGATCCTGATCCTGATGTCGGTGATCCTGATATCGGTGATCCTGATCTTGATGTCGGTGATCCTGATGTCGGTGATCCTGATCCTGATATCAGTGATCCTGCTCCTGATGTTGGTGATCCTGATGTCGGTGAACCTGATCCTGATGTCGGTGATCCTGATCCTGATCTCCATGATCCTGATGTCGGTGATCTAGATCCTGATGTCGGTGATCCTGATGTCGGTGATCCTGATGACAATGGTCCTGATGTCGGTGATCCTGATCTTGATGTTGGTGATGCAGATGTCGGTGATCCTGATCCTGATATCAGTGATCCTGCTCCTGATGTTGGTGATCCTGATGTCGGTGAACCTGATCCTGATGTCGGTGAACCTGATCCTGATGTCGGTGAACCTGATCCTGATGTCGGTGATCCTGATCCTGATCTCCATGATCCTGATGTCGGTGATCCAGATCCTGATGTCAGTGGATCCTGATGTCGGTGATCCTGATCCTGATGTCAGTGATCCTGCTCCTGATGTCGGTGATCCTGATGTTGGTGAGCCTGTTCCTGATGTCGGTGATCCTGATCCTGATGTCAGTGATCCTGCTACTGATATCGGTGTTCCTGATGTCCGTGATCCTGATCCTGATGTCGGTGATCCTGATGATGGTGAACCTGATCCTGATGCCGGTGATCCTGATATCGGTGTTCCTGATCCTGATGTCGGTGATCCTTATGTCGGTGATCCTGATCTTGATGTCGGTGATCCTGATGTCGGAAATCCTGATGTCAGTGGTCCTGATGTTGGTGATCCTGATCCTGATGTCAGTGATCCTGATGTCGGAGATCCTGATCCTGATGTCAGTGTCCCTGCTCCTGATGTCGGTGGTCCTGATGTTGGTCAGCCTGATCCTAATGTCGGTGATCCTGATGTTGGTGATCCTGATCCTGATGTTGATGATCATGATGTCAGTGATCCTGATCCTGATGCCGGTGATCCTTTTGTTGGTGATCCTGATGTCGGTGATCCTGATGTCGGTGATCCTGATCCTGATGTCGGTGATCTTGATACTGTTGTCGGAGATCCTGATCCTGATGTTGGTGATCCTGATCCTGATGTTGATGATACTGATCCTGATGACGGTGATCCTGATGTCGTTGATCCTTATGTTGGTGAGCCTGATTCTGATGTCGGTGCTCCTGATGCCCTTGATCCTGATGCCCGTGACCCTGATCCGGCTGTTGGTGATCCTGAACCTGATGTCGGTGATCCTGATGCAGTTGTCGGCGATCCTGCTCCTGATGTTTGTGATCCTGATCCTGATGTTGGTGATACTGATCATGATGTTGGTGATCCTGATCCTGATATCTGTGATCCTGCTCCTGATGTTGGTGATCCTGATGTCAGTAATCCTGATCCTGATATCGGTAATTCTGATCCTGATGTCATTGATCTTGATGTCGGTGATCCTGATGTCAATGATCTTGATATCGGTGATCCTGATGTCGGTGATCCTGATCTTGATGTCGGTGATCCTGATGTCGGTGATCCTGATGTCAGTGGTCCTGATGTCGGTGATCCTGATCCTGATATCTGTGATCCTGATGTCGGTGATCCTGATCCTGATGTCAGTGATCCTGCTCCTGATGTCGGTGATCCTGATGTTGGTGAGCCTGATCCTGTTGTCAGTGATCCTGATCCTGATGTCGGTGATCCTGATGTCGGTGATCCTGATGTCAGTGGTCCTGATGTCGGTGATCCTGATCTTGATGTCGGTGATCCTGATGTCAGTGATCCTGATCCTGATATCAGTGGTCCTGCTCCTGATGTTGATGATCCTGATGTCGGTGAACCTGATCCTGATGTCGGTGATCCTGATCCTGATCTCCATGATCCTGATGTCGGTGATCCAGATCCTGATGTCAGTGATCCTGATCCTGATGTCAGTGATCCTGCTCCTGATGTCGGTAATCCTGATGTTGGTGAGCCTGTTCCTGATGTCGGTGATGCTGATCCTGATGTCAGTGATCCTGCTCCTGATGTCGGTGTTCCTGATGTTGGTGAGCCAGATCCTGATGTCGGTGATCCTGATCCTGATGTCGGTGATCCCGATCCTGATGTCCATGATCCTGCTGTCAGTGATCCTGATCCTGATGTCGGTGATCCTGATGTTGGTGAACCTGATCCTGATGTCGGTGAACCTGATATCGGTGTTCCTGATCCTGATGTCGGTGATCCTGATGTCGGTGATCCTGATCCTGATATCGGTAATTCTGAAACTGATGTCGATGATCTTGATATTGGTGATCCTGATGTCGGTGATCCTGATCTTGATGTCGGTGATCCTGATGTCGGTGATCCTGATGTCAGTGGTCCTGATGTTGGTGATGCTGATCCTGATATCTGTGATCCTGATGTCGGTGATCCGGATCCTGATGTCAGTGATCCTGCTCCTGATGTCGGTGATCCTGATGTTGGTGAGCCTGATCCTGTTGTCAGTGATCCTGATCCTGATGTCGGTGATCCTGATGTCGGTGATCCTGATGTCAGTGGTCCTGATGTCGGTGATCCTGATCTTGATGTCGGTGATCCTGATGTCGGTGATCCTGATCCTGATATCAGTGATCCTGCTCCTGATGTTGGTGATCCTGATGTCGGTGAACCTGATCCTGATGTCGGTGAACCTGATCCTGATGTCAGTGATCCTGACCCCGATCTCCATGATCCTGATGTCGGTGATCCAGATCCTGATGTCAGTGATCCTGATCCTGATGTCAGTGATCCTGCCCCTGATGTCGGTAATCCTGATGTTGGTGAGCCTGTTCCTGATGTCGGTGATCCTGATCCTGATGTCAGTGATCCTGCTTCTGATGTCAGTGTTCCTGATGTTGGTGAGCCAGATCCTGATGTCGGTGATCCTGATCCTGATGTCGGTGATCCTGATCCTGATATCCATGATCCTGCTGTCGGTGATCCTGATACTGATGTCGGTGATCCTGATGTTGGTGAACCTGATCCTGATGTCAGTGATCCTGATGTCGGTGATCCTGATCCTGATATAGGTAATTCTGAAACTGATGTCGATGATCTTGATATTGGTGATCCTGATGTCGGTGATCCTGATCTTGATGTCGGTGATCCTGATGTCAGTGGTCCCGATGTTGGTGATCCTGATCCTGATGTCGGTGATCCTGATGTCGGTGATCCTGACACTGTTGTCGGAGATCCTGATCCTGATGTTGGTGATCCTGATCCTGATGTTGGTGACACCGATCCTGATGACGGTGATCCTGATCCGAATATCAGTGATCCTGCTCCTGAAGTTGGTGATCCTGATGTCGGTGATCCTGATCCTGATATCCATGATCCAGATGTCGGTGATCCTGATCCTGATGTCAGTGATCCTGATGTCGGTGAACCTGATCCTGATGTCAGTGACCCTGATCCTGATCTCCATGGTCCTGATGTCGGTGATCCAGATCCTGATGTCAGTGATCCTGATCCTGATGTCAGTGCTCCTGCTCCTGATGTCGGTAATCCTGATGTTGGTGAGCCTGTTCCTGATGTCGGTGATCCTGATGTTGGTGAGCCTGATTTTGATTTCGGTGATCCTGATCCTGATGCCAGTGATCCTGCTCCTGATGTCGGTGATCATGATGTTGGTGAGCCTGATCCTGATGTTGATGATCCTGATCCTGATGTTGGTGATCCTGATGTCGGTGATCCTGATCCTGATATCCATGATCCTGCTGTCGGCGGTCATGATCCTTATGTCAGTGATCCTGATATCGGTGTTCCTGATCCTGATGCAGGTGTTCCTGCTGTCGGTTTTCCTTATCCTGATGTCGGTGATCCTGATGTTGGTGAACCTGATCCTGATGTTCATGATCCTGATATCGGTAATTATGAAACTGATGTTGATGATCTTGATATTGGTGATCATGATGTCGGTGATCCTGATCTTGATGTCGGTGATCCTGATGTCGTTGATCCTGATCCTGATGTCAGTGACCCAGCTCCTGATGTCGGTGATCCTGTTGTTGGTGAGCCTGATCCTGATGTCGGTGATCCTGATCCTGATGTCGGTGATCCTGATGTTGGTGAGCCTGATCCTGTTGTCAGTGATCCTGATCCTGATGTCGGTGATCCTGATGTCGGTGATCCTGATGTCAGTGGTCCTGATGTTGGTGATCCTGATCTTGATGTTGGTGATCCTGATGTCGGTGATCCTGATCCTGATATCAGTGGTCCTGCTCCTGATGTTGGTGATCCTGATGTCGGTGAACCTGATCCTGATGTCAGTGATCCTGATCCTGATGTCGGTGTTCCTGATGTTGGTGACCCAGATCCTGATGTCGGTGATCCTGATCCTGATGTCGGTGATCCTGATCCTGATGTCCATGATCCTGCTGTCGGTGATCCTGATCCTGATGTCTGTGATCCTGATGTCGGTGATCCTGCTCCTGATGTCGGTGATCCTGATCCTGATGTCGGTGATCCTGATCCTGATGTCCATGATCCTGCTGTCAGTGATCCTGCTCCTGATGTCGGTGATCCTGATGTTGGTGAGCCTGATCCTGATGTCGGTGATCCTGATCCTGATGTCAGTGATCCTGCTCCTGATGTCGGTGATCCTGATGTTGGTGAGCCTGATCCTGATGTTGATGATCCTGATCCTGATGTTGGTGATCCTGATCCTGATATCCATGATCCTGCTGTCGGCGGTCATGATCCTGATGTCATTGATCCTGATCCTGATATCGGTGTTCCTGATCCTGATGCAGGTGTTCCTGCTGTCGGTTTTCCTTATCCTGATGTCGGTGATCCTGATGTTGGTGAACCTGATCCTGATGTTCATGATCCTGATATCGGTAATTATGAAACTGATGTCGATGATCTTGATATTGTTATTCCTGATGTTGGTGATCCTGATCTTGATGTCGGTGATCATGATGTCGGTAATCCTGATGTCAGTGGTCCTGATGTTGGTGATCCTGATCCTGATGTTGGTGATCCTGATGTCGTTGTTCCTGATCCTGATGTCAGCGACCCTGCTCCTGATGTCGGCGATCCTGATGTTGGTGAGCCTGATCCTGATGTCGGTGATCCTGATCCTGATGTCGGTGATCCTGATCTTGGTGATCCTGATCCTGATGTTGATGGTGACGATGTCGGTGATCCTGATCGTGATGCTGGTGATCCTGATGTTGGTGATCCTGATCCTGATGTCGGTGATCCTGATGTCGGTGATCCTGATCCTGATGTCGGTGATCTTGATACTGTTGTCAGAGATCCTGATCCTGATGTTGGTGATCCTGATCCTGATGTTGGTGATACTGATCCTGATGACGGTGATCCTGATCCTGATATCAGTGATCCTGCTCCTGATGTTGGTGATCCTGATGTCAGTAATCCTGATCCTGATATTGGTAATTCTGATCCTCATGTCATTGATCTTGATGTCGGGGATCCTGATGTCACTGATCTTGATGTCAGTGATCCTGATGTCGGTGATCCTGATCTTGATGTCGGTGATCCTGATGTCGGCGATCCTGATGTCAGTGGTCCTGATGTCGGTGATCCTGATCCTGATATCTGTGACCCTGATGTCGGTGATCCTGATCCTGATGTCAGTGATCCTGCTCCTGATGTCGGTGATCATGATGTTGGTGAGCCTGATCCTGATGTCAGTGATCCTGATCCTGATGTCGGTGATCCTGATGTCGGTGATCCTGATGTCAGTGGTCCTGATGTCGGTGATCCTGATCCTGATATCAGTGATCCTGCTCCTGATGTTGGTGATCCTGATGTCGGTGAACCTGATCCTGATGTCGGTGGTCCTGATCTTGATGTCGGTGATCCTGATGTCGGTGATCCTGATGTCAGTGGTCCTGATGTCGGTGATCCTAATCCTGATATCTGTGATCCTGATGTCGGTGATCCTGATCCTGATGTCAGTGATCCTGCTCCTGATGTCGGTGATCCTGATGTTGGTGAGCCTGGTCCTGTTGTCAGTGATCCTGATCCTGATGTCGGTGATCCTGATGTCGGTGATCCTGATGGCAGTGGTCCTGATGTCGGTGATCCTGATCTTGATGTCGGTGATCCTGATGTCGGTGATCCTGATCCTGATATCAGTGATCCTGCTCCTGATGTTGGTGATCCTGATGTCGGTGAACCTGATCCTGATGTCAGTGATCCTGATCCTGATCTCCATGATCCTGATGTCGGTGATCCAGATCCTGATGTCAGTGATCCTGATCCTGATGTCAGTGATCCTGCTCCTGATGTCGGTAATCCTGATGTTGCTGAGCCTGTTCCTGATGTCGGTGATCCTGATCCTGATGTCAGTGATCCTGCTTCTGATGTCGGTGTTCCTGATTTTGGTGAGCCAGATCTTTATGTCGGTGATCCTGATCCTGATGTCGGTGATCCTGATCCTGATGTCCATGATCCTGCTGTCGGTGAACCTGATCCTGATGTCGGTGATCCTGATGTCGGTGATCCTGATCCTGATGTCGGTGATCCTGATGTCGTTGATCCTGCTCCTGATGTCAGTGATCCTGATCCTGATATCCATGATCCAGATGTCGGTGATCCTGATCCTGATGACAGTGATCCTGATGTCGGTGATCCTGCTCCTGATGTCGGTGATCCTGATGTTGGTGAGCCTGATCCTGATGTCGGTGATCCTGATCCTGATGTCAGTGATCCTGCTCCTGATGTCGGTGATCCTGATGTTGGTGAGCCTGATCCTGATGTTGATGATCCTGATCCTGATGTTGGTGATCCTGATCCTGATATCCATGATCCTGCTGTCGGCGGTCATGATCCTGATGTCATTGATCCTGATCCTGATATCGGTGTTCCTGATCCTGATGCAGGTGTTCCTGCTGTCGGTTTTCCTTATCCTGATGTCGGTGATCCTGATGTTGGTGAACCTGATCCTGATGTTCATGATCCTGATATCGGTAATTATGAAACTGATGTCGATGATCTTGATATTGTTATTCCTGATGTTGGTGATCCTGATCTTGATGTCGGTGATCATGATGTCGGTAATCCTGATGTCAGTGGTCCTGATGTTGGTGATCCTGATCCTGATGTCGGTGATCCTGATGTCGTTGTTCCTGATCCTGATGTCAGCGACCCTGCTCCTGATGTCGGCGATCCTGATGTTGGTGAGCCTGATCCTGATGTCGGTGATCCTGATCCTGATGTCGGTGATCCTGATCTTGGTGATCCTGATCCTGATGTTGATGGTGACGATGTCGGTGATCCTGATCGTGATGCTGGTGATCCTGATGTTGGTGATCCTGATCCTGATGTCGGTGATCCTGATGTCGGTGATCCTGATCCTGATGTCGGTGATCTTGATACTGTTGTCAGAGATCCTGATCCTGATGTTGGTGATCCTGATCCTGATGTTGGTGATACTGATCCTGATGACGGTGATCCTGATCCTGATATCAGTGATCCTGCTCCTGATGTTGGTGATCCTGATGTCAGTAATCCTGATCCTGATATTGGTAATTCTGATCCTCATGTCATTGATCTTGATGTCGGGGATCCTGATGTCACTGATCTTGATGTCAGTGATCCTGATGTCGGTGATCCTGATCTTGATGTCGGTGATCCTGATGTCGGCGATCCTGATGTCAGTGGTCCTGATGTCGGTGATCCTGATCCTGATATCTGTGACCCTGATGTCGGTGATCCTGATCCTGATGTCAGTGATCCTGCTCCTGATGTCGGTGATCATGATGTTGGTGAGCCTGATCCTGATGTCAGTGATCCTGATCCTGATGTCGGTGATCCTGATGTCGGTGATCCTGATGTCAGTGGTCCTGATGTCGGTGATCCTGATCCTGATATCAGTGATCCTGCTCCTGATGTTGGTGATCCTGATATCGGTGAACCTGATCCTGATGTCGGTGGTCCTGATCTTGATGTCGGTGATCCTGATGTCGGTGATCCTGATGTCAGTGGTCCTGATGTCGGTGATCCTAATCCTGATATCTGTGATCCTGATGTCGGTGATCCTGATCCTGATGTCAGTGATCCTGCTCCTGATGTCGGTGATCCTGATGTTGGTGAGCCTGATCCTGATCCTGATGTCGGTGATCCTGATATCGGTGATCCTGATCTTGATGTCGGTGATCCTGATGTCGGTGATCCTGATCCTGATATCAGTGATCCTGCTCCTGATGTTGGTGATCCTGATGTCGGTGAACCTGATCCTGATGTCGGTGATCCTGATCCTGATCTCCATGATCCTGATGTCGGTGATCCAGATCCCGATGTCGGTGATCCTGATGTCGGTGATCCTGATGTCAATGGTCCTGATGTCGGTGATCCTGATCTTGATGTTGGTGATGCAGATGTCGGTGATCCTGATCCTGATATCAGTGATCCTGCTCCTGATGTTGTTGATCCTGATGTCGGTGAACCTGATCCTGATGTCGGTGAACCTGATCCTGATGTCGGTGATCCTGATCCTGATCTCAATGATCCTGATGTCGGTGATCCAGATCCTGATGTCAGTGGATCCTGATGTCGGTGATCCTGATCCTGATGTCAGTGATCCTGCTCCTGATGTCGGTGATCCTGATGTTGGTGAGCCTGTTCCTGATGTCGCTGATCCTGATCCTGATGTCAGTGATCCTGCTACTGATATCGGTGTTCCTGATATCGGTGATCCTGATCCTGATGTCGGTGATCCTGATGATGGTGAACCTGATCCTGATGCCGGTGATCCTGATATCGGTGTTCCTGATCCTGATGTCGGTGATCCTGATGTCGGTGATCCTGATGTTGCTGAGCCTGTTCCTGATGTCGGTGATCCTGATCCTGATGTCAGTGATCCTGCTTCTGATGTCGGTGTTCCTGATGTTGGTGAGCCAGATCCTTATGTCGGTGATCCTGATCCTGATGTCGGTGATCCTGATCCTGATGTCCATGATCCTGCTGTCGGTGAACCTGATCCTGATGTCGGTGATCCTGATGTCGGTGATCCTGATCCTGATGTCGGTGATCCTGATGTCGTTGATCCTGCTCCTGATGTCAGTGATCCTGATCCTGATATCCATGATCCAGATGTCGGTGATCCTGTTCCTGATTACATTGATCCTGATGTCGGTGATCCTGCTCCTGATGTCGGTGATCCTGATGTTGGTGAGCCTGATCCTGATGTCGGTGATCCTGATCCTGATGTCAGTGATCCTGCTCCTGATGTCGGTGATCCTGATGTTGGTGAGCCTGATCCTGATGTTGATGATCCTGATCCTGATGTTGGTGATCATGATCCTGATATCCATGATCCTGCTGTCGGCGGTCATGATCCTGATGTCATTGATCCTGATCCTGATATCGGTGTTCCTGATCCTGATGCAGGTGTTCCTGCTGTCGGTTTTCCTTATCCTGATGTCGGTGATCCTGATGTTGGTGAATCTGATCCTGATGTTCATGATCCTGATATCGGTAATTATGAAACTGATGTCGTTGATCTTGATTTTGGTATTCCTGATGTTAGTGATCCTGATCTTGATGTCGGTGATCATGATGTCGGTAATCCTGATGTCAGTGGTCCTGATGTTGGTGATCCTGATCCTGATGCCGGTGATCCTGATGTCGTTGTTCCTGATCCTGATGTCGGCGATCCTGATGTTGGTGAGCCTGATCCTGATGTCGGTGATCCTGATCCTGATGTCGGTGATCCTGATGTCGGTGATCCTGATCCTGATGTCGGTGATCTTGATACTGTTGTCAGAGATCCTGATCCTGATGTTGGTGATCCTGATCCTGATGTTGGTGATACTGATCCTGATGACGGTGATCCTGATCCTGATATCAGTGATCCTGCTCCTGATGTTGGTGATCCTGATGTCAGTAATCCTGATCCTGATATTGGTAATTCTGATCCTCATGTCATTGATCTTGATGTCGGGGATCCTGATGTCACTGATCTTGATGTCAGTGATCCTGATGTCGCTGATCCTGATCTTGTTGTCGGTGATCCTGATGTCGGTGATCCTGATGTCAGTGGTCCTGATGTCGGTGATCCTGATCCTGATATCTGTGATCCTGATGTCGGTGATCCTGATCCTGATGTCAGTGATCCTGCTCCTGATGTCGGTGATCATGATGTTGGTGAGCCTGATCCTGATGTCAGTGATCCTGACCCTGATGTTGGTGATCCTGATGTCGGTGATCCTGATGTCAGTGGTCCTGATGTCGGTGATCCTGATCCTGATATCAGTGATCCTGCTCCTGATGTTGGTGATCCTGATGTCGGTGAACCTGATCCTGATGTCGGTGGTCCTGATCTTGATGTCGGTGATCCTGATGTCGGTGATCCTGATGTCAGTGGTCCTGATGTCGGTGATCCTAATCCTGATATCTGTGATCCTGATGTCGGTGATCCTGATCCTGATGTCAGTGATCCTGCTCCTGATGTCGGTGATCCTGATGTTGGTGAGCCTGATCCTGATCCTGATGTCGGTGATCCTGATATCGGTGATCCTGATCTTGATGTCGGTGATCCTGATGTCGGTGATCCTGATCCTGATATCAGTGATCCTGCTCCTGATGTTGGTGATCCTGATGTCGGTGAACCTGATCCTGATGTCGGTGATCCTGATCCTGATCTCCATGATCCTGATGTCGGTGATCCAGATCCTGATGTCGGTGATCCTGATGTCGGTGATCCTGATATCAATGGTCCTGATGTCGGTGATCCTGATCTTGATGTTGGTGATGCAGATGTCGGTGATCCTGATCCTGATATCAGTGATCCTGCTCCTGATGTTGTTGATCCTGATGTCGGTGAACCTGATCCTGATGTCGGTGAACCTGATCCTGATGTCGGTGATCCTGATCCTGATCTCAATGATCCTGATGTCGGTGATCCAGATCCTGATGTCAGTGGATCCTGATGTCGGTGATCCTGATCCTGATGTCAGTGATCCTGCTCCTGATGTCGGTGATCCTGATGTTGGTGAGCCTGTTCCTGATGTCGGTGATCCTGATCCTGATGTCAGTGATCCTGCTACTGATATCGGTGTTCCTGATATCGGTGATCCTGATCCTGATGTCGGTGATCCTGATGATGGTGAACCTGATCCTGATGCCGGTGATCCTGATATCGGTGTTCCTGATCCTGATGTCGGTGATCCTGATGTCGGTGATCCTGATCTTGATGTCGGTGATCCTGATGTCGGAAATCCTGATGTCAGTGGTCCTGATGTTGGTGATCCTGATCCTGATGTCAGTGATCCTGAGGTCTGTGATCCTGATCCTGATGTCAGTGACCCTGCTCCTGATGTCGGTGATCCTGATGTTGGTCAGCCTGATCCTGATGTCGGTGATCCTGATCCTGATGTCGGTGATCCTGATGTTGGTGATCCTGATCCTGATGTTGATGATCATGATGTCAGTGATCCTGATCCTGATGCCGGTGATCCTGATGTTGGTGATCCTGATCCTGATGTCGGTGATCCTGATGTCGGTGATCCTGATCCTGATGTCGGTGATCTTGATACTGTTGTCGGAGATCCTGATCCTGATGTTGGTGATCCTGATCCTGATGTTGATGATACTGATCCTGATGACAGTGATCCTGATGTCGTTGATCCATATGTTGGTGAGCCTGATTCTGATGTCGGTGCTCCTGATGCCCTTGATCCTGATGCCCGTGACCCTGATCCGGCTGTTGGTGATCCTGAACCTGATGTCGGTGATCCTGATACAGTTGTCAGCGATCCTGCTCCTGATGTTTGTGATCCTGATCCTGATGTTGGTGATACTGATCATGATGATGGTGATCCTGATCCTGATGTCAGTGATCCTGCTCCTGATATCTGTGATCCTGATGTCGGTGATCCTGATCCTGATGTCAGTGATCCTGCTCCTGATGTCGGTGATCCTGATGTTGGTGAGCCTGCTCCTGTTGTCAGTGAACCTGATCCTGATGTCGGTGATCCTGATGTCGGTGATCCTGATGTCAGTGGTCCTGATGTCGGTGATCCTGACCTTGATGTCGGTCATCCTGATGTTCGTGATCCTGATCCTGATATCAGTGGTCCTGCTCCTGATGTTGGTGATCCTGATGTCGGTGAACCTGATCCTGATGTCGGTGATCCTGATCCTGATCTCCATGATCCTGATGTCGGTGATCCAGATCCTGATGTCAGTGATCCTGATCCTGATGTCAGTGACCCTGCTCCTGATGTCGGTAATCCTGATGTTGGTGAGCCTGTTCCTGATGTCGGTGATCCTGATCCTGATGTCAGGGATCCAGCTCCTGATGTCGGTGTTCCTGATGTTGGTGAGCCAGATCCTGATGTCGGTGATCCTGATCCTGATGTCGGTGATCCTGATCCTGATGTCCATGATCCTGCTGTCAGTGATCCTGATCCTGATGTTGGTGATCCTGATGTCGGTGATCCTGATCCTGATATCGGTAATTCTGAAACTGATGTCGATGATCTTGACATTGGTGATCCTGATGTCGGTGATCCTGATCTTGATCTCGGTGATCCTGATGTCGGTGATCCTGATGTCAGTGGTCCTGATGTTGGTGATCCTGATCCTGATATCTGTGATCCTGATGTCGGTGATCCGGATCCTGATGTCAGTGATCCTGCTCCTGATGTCGGTGAACCTGATATCGGTGTTCCTGATCCTGATGTCGGTGATCCTGATGTCGGTGATCCTGATCGTGATATCGGTAATTCTGAAACTGATGTCGATGATCTTGATATTGGTGATCCTGATGTTGGTGATCCTGATCTTGATCTCGGTGATCCTGATGTCGGTGATCCTGATGTCAGTGGTCCTGATGTTGGTGATCCTGATCCTGATATCTGTGATCCTGATGTCGATGATCCGGATCCTGATGTCAGTGATCCTGCTCCTGATGTCGGTGATCCTGATGTTGGTGAGCCTGATCCTGCTGTCAGTGATCCTGATCCTGATGTCGGTGATCCTGCTCCTGATGTTGGTGATCCTGATGTTGGTGAACCTGATCCTGATGTTCATGATCCTGATATCGGTGTTCCTGATCCTGATGTCAGTGATCCTGATGTCGTTGATCCTGATCCTGATATCGGTGATTCTGATCCTGATGTCAGTGACCTTGATGTCGGTGATACTGATCCTGATGACGGTGATCCTGATTTCGGTGATCCTAATGTCGGTGATCCTGATCTTGATGTCAGTGATCCTGATGTCAGTGATCCTGATGTCAGTGGTCCTGATGTCGGTGCTCCTGATCCTGATGTCGGTGATCCTGATCCAGATATCAGTGATCCTGCTCCTGATGTGTGTGCTCCTGGTGTTGGTGAGCCTGATTCTGATGTCGGTGATCCTGATCATGATGTCGGTGATCCTGATCCTGATGTCAGTGATCCTGCTACTGATATCGGTGTTCCTGATGTCGGTGATCCTGATCCTGATGTCGGTGATCCTGATGTTGGTGATCCTGATCCTGATGTTGATGATCATGATGTCAGTGATCCTGATCCTGATGCCGGTGATCCTGATGTTGGTGATCCTGATCCTGATGTCGGTGATCCTGATGTCGGTGATCCTGATCCTGATGTCGGTGATCTTGATACTGTTGTCGGAGATCCTGATCCTGATGTTGGTGATCCTGATCCTGATGTTGATTGTGATAAAAATGCTAACTTCCGGGAAGTTATGTCATCACTTCCTGTGAACTATGAACTATGAACTATGAACTGTGTACATACCTCACTTCCTGTAAATGTCACTTCCTGTTGGACTGGTATAAATACTGGTCTGTTCAGTATTGTAAGAGGCTTCTACCAGAGGCATGGTAAAGACCTGTCTTGTATATAGTGTGTTTATAAGTTACTTAAAGCTTACTTTAAAGTTACTTGATGGTCAGTCTCCTTTTCTTACATCAATTTAAGTAACTTAGTATTTACACTGACAAATACTAGACCTTCAGACAAACTCGGAAGTTAAGGATCCAGGGAACCACCCATCATGGATAAAATCCTTAGACCTATTCGTCTGGACTTGGACCCGAATACACCAGCAGCTGGCAGGGTATGGAAGCATTGGTATCGTACTTTTGAGAATTTTCTGGATGAATGTAAAGTGGATGCTCCTGCTAAATTGAAGATACTTGTCAATTATGTGACCCCAAAAGTGTTCGAATATGTTGATGAATGGGATAATTACGAAGAGGTGATTCGGGCACTTAAGAAACTGTATGCGAAGACCCCAAATGAGGTCTATGCTAGACATCTACTGGCCACAGCCCGACAAGGGCCAGGGGAATCAATTGACGAATTCCTGCAAGAACTTCGCAGGCTCAGCGTAGATTGTAACTTTCAGGCAGCCTCAGCTGAGCTGTACCGCCAAGAAATGATTCGTGATGCTTTCATCTGCGGGATTGCCTCTCCATTTATACGCCAGCGTCTACTAGAAAGTAAAACACTTGAGCTACAAAAAGCTTTTGACCTAGCTTGTTCACTGGATTTGGCAAAGAGAAATGCAGACCTCTATCAGCTGCCCAGATCTCGATCTGCTGCTGTAGCTGCAACCAGACAATTCAAGCGGTCTCAGGTGAACCCTATCATGGGGGAATCTAATTCTGATAATTCTGATGAAGAAGAGGAGGACGACCCCACTTTAGCAGCCTCTTGGCAATCTAGGAAGGAATGCTTCTTTTGTGGAGATGCTTTTCACCCTAGGAAAACCTGCCCTGCTCGCAATGCAATCTGCAGTTATTGCGGGAAAAAAGGACACTTTGCTAAAGTTTGCCTATCAAGGGCCTCTACGAGGGCCAATCCAGCTAAGGCCTACCGAGCTGCCCCAATTAGGGCCTATCAAGATGCTCCAGCTAGGACCTATCAAGCTTCCTCTCGAGCTCTCTCCCGAAGAAGCACACCGAGAGTTTTAGCCACTCTCTGTGCAACGACACCAATTACAGCTGCTTGCCCACAGAACCTGTCTCAGGCAGCCACAAAAATTTCAATTAAAGGGCATACCTTAGATGCCTTAATTGACTCAGGAAGTACTGATAGTTTCATTAAGGAACAGATTGTTGCGAAATTGAAACTACATGTCTTCCCATCGGACCAGGCAATTGCGATGGCCCAGTCATCACTTAATACCAGAATCTCCGGCTTTTGTGTTGTTGATATGACACTTCATGGTCGTATGTATCCCTCCACCCGACTTTCAGTGCTCAAAGACTTATGTAGTGATCTCCTCTTAGGGCTGGACTTCCAAAAACAGCATAAGAAACTCACCATTGAGTTTGGTGGATCCAAACCCGGACTTACTATTTCTAATATACCATCTAAATTACCATTTTGTGCATTATCAGCAGCTTCACTTGATGAACCCTCATTATTTGCCAGTATTCCGCCTCAATGCCAACCGATAATAACGAAATCGCGGCGCTTTAATCAGGGAGACCAATCTTTTATTGCGGCTGAAATCTCTCGACTTCTAGCAGAGGATATCATTGAACCATGTTCGTCGCCCTGGCGGGCTCAAGTCGTCATTGTCAAGAACCCTCTAAAACCTCACAAACAGCGACTATGCATCGATTATTCGCAAACCATCAATCAATATACCAACTTGGACGCCTACCCATTGCCACGCATTGATGATATGGTTAATAAACTGGCCGAATACAAAGTGTTCTCAACTTACGATTTAAAAAGTGCCTATCATCAGTTACCCTTGAAGGTCTCAGATAAGCAGTACACAGCCTTTGAGGCTAATGGACGGCTGTACCAATTTCGTCGCCTCCCATTCAGGGTTACTAATGGAGTGGCTGTCTTTCAACGGGCAATGGATGGCCTGGTTAAGCAGGAAAACCTAAGGGACACTTTTCCCTATCTTGATAACATTACCATTGCAGGTCACGATCAACAGGAACACGACTCCAACCTCCAAAAATTTCGGGATGCCCTCCATCGCCGTAATTTGACCCTGAATGAATCCAAATCTGTTGAGTCGCAACCGACCATCAACATCCTTGGCTACTGCGTAGGCAATAGTATCATTAAGCCAGACCCAGAAAGACTTCGCCCGCTCCAAGAGCTCCCGTCACCTAAGAATCCGACTTCTTTACGTCGGGCTCTCGGTCTGTTTGCATACTACGCTAAATGGATTCCTCATTTTTCGGACAAAATCCAACCCTTGCTGCATGCTAGATCATTTCCACTGGGAACAGCGGCTGTTGCAGCCTTTAACCTTCTCAAAAAACAGTTGGAGAAAGCGGCTCTTCACTCCATCGATGAGAATCTCCCTTTCGTGGTTGAATGTGATGCCTCGGAGGTGGCGATCTCGGCTACTCTGAATCAGGAAGGTCGTCCTGTAGCATTTATGTCCAGGACCTTACAAGGTGCCGAGCTACATTATCCTCCGGTTGAGAAAGAAGCCACAGCCATCATAGAGGCAGTACGGAAGTGGAACCATTTTCTAGCTCGCCAGCACTTTACATTGATCACGGATCAACGATCAGTCGCCTTCATGCTCGATAATCGAAAACGAACCAAAATTAAGAATAATAAAATACAACTTTGGAGGATGGAACTGGCCTCTTTTGGTTATACCATTCTCTATCGGCCTGGCAAGGAGAATGTGGCCCCGGACACCCTCACACGGGCATTCTGCTCCACTATGTCATCCTCCACTCTCATGGATGTCCACAATGGTTTGTGTCATCCTGGCGTTACGCGCATGCTACATTTCGTACGATCACGGAATCTCCCTTTTTCCACTGGAGATGTAAAGAAAATATGCTCAGAATGCCGGCTTTGTGCGGAATTAAAACCTCAGTTCTTCCGCCCCTCAGATGGTATACTCATACATGCAACCCAACCGATGCAACGACTTAGCATCGATTTTAAGGGCCCAGTGCCCTCTTCAACTCGGAACACATATTTGCTCACCATGATCGACGAATATTCACGTTTTCCGTTTGCCTTCCCCTGCTCCAATATGTTGGCGTCCACAGTAATCTGCTGCCTTGAGCAGGTATTTTCTCTCTGTGGCATGCCGGCTTATATTCACTCAGACCGGGGTCCATCCTTTATGTCAAGGGAACTCAAGGACTACCTCTCAGAATGGGGAATTGCTGCAAGCAAAACAACACCATACCATCCCATCGGAAATGGGCAGGTAGAGAGGTATAACGGTATCATCTGGAATTCCGTACGTCTCGCTTTAAGATCTCGGGGCCTACCAGACCAGCAATGGGAAACAGTGCTTCCGGATGCATTGCACTCTATACGGTCCCTGCTTTCTACAGCCACAAATACTACACCTCATGAGCGGTTCTTTGGATTCCAGCGTCGCTCATCTCATGGAACATCACTCCCGTCATGGCTAACTACTCCTGGACCTGTATTACTCCGAAGATACGTTCGGACGTCTAAAAATGACCCTCTTGTAGACGAGGTCGAACTAACCGATGCCAACCCCACCTATGCAAACATACGATATTCCGACGGCCGAGAATCTACCGTATCATTACGGGATCTGGCTCCCTGCCCACCAGGACCTAGTGGGACATCGGGTGATGGCATTTCACCAGGAAACTCTTGGGACCTATCGGGTACCCCTCTCCAGGATCCTGATCGGACACCAACTAGCTTGGTGCCGGCAGAACCCCGTGCTCAAGCTTGCGACCCTCCCAGTACCGTGCATGAAAGTACTGATCCGCCACAGACCAGCTCTGCACCTCCCTCTGAACAGAGGCAGTCCGACTTTGAACCTATTGGGGCTCGCACTCGAAGCCATGATCTCCCCGACCCTTCACAGGGCAATCCAGGCCACACAGACTCTGACCAATGGCCAACCGCATGTAAGCGGACCAGCGACCCTCTACGACGGGAATCCAAACGGGTACGACTCTTCCTTGTTCGGCGGCTGCGGACCAAAAGGTAGAACACAGCCTCCTAATCCTGCTGGAGGGAAGAATGTGATAAAAATGCTAACTTCCGGGAAGTTATGTCATCACTTCCTGTGAACTATGAACTATGAACTATGAACTGTGTACATACCTCACTTCCTGTAAATGTCACTTCCTGTTGGACTGGTATAAATACTGGTCTGTTCAGTATTGTAAGAGGCTTCTACCAGAGGCATGGTAAAGACCTGTCTTGTATATAGTGTGTTTATAAGTTACTTAAAGCTTACTTTAAAGTTACTTGATGGTCAGTCTCCTTTTCTTACATCATTGATGATACTGATCCTGATGACAGTGATCCTGATGTCGTTGATCCTTATGTTGGTGAGCCTGATTCTGATGTCGGTGCTCCTGATGCCCTTGATCCTGATGCCCGTGACCCTGATCCGGCTGTTGGTGATCCTGAACCTGATGTCGGTGATCCTGATACAGTTGTCGGCGATCCTGCTCCTGATGTTTGTGATCCTGATCCTGATGTTGGTGATACTGATCATGATGATGGTGATCCTGATCCTGATGTCAGTGATCCTGCTCCTGATATCTGTGATCCTGATGTCGGTGATCCTGATCCTGATGTCAGTGATCCTGCTCCTGATGTCGGTGATCCTGATGTTGGTGAGCCTGCTCCTGTTGTCAGTGAACCTGATCCTGATGTCGGTGATCCTGATGTCGGTGATCCTGATGTCAGTGGTCCTGATGTCGGTGATCCTGACCTTGATGTCGGTGATCCTGATGTTCGTGATCCTGATCCTGATACCAGTGGTCCTGCTCCTGATGTTGGTGATCCTGATGTCGGTGAACCTGATCCTGATGTCGGTGATCCTGATCCTGATCTCCATGACCCTGATGTCGGTGATCCAGATCCTGATGTCAGTGATCCTGATCCTGATGTCAGTGACCCTGCTCCTGATGTCGGTAATCCTGATGTTGGTGAGCCTGTTCCTGATGTCGGTGATCCTGATCCTGATGTCAGGGATCCAGCTCCTGATGTCGGTGTTCCTGATGTTGGTGAGCCAGATCCTGATGTCGGTGATCCTGATCCTGATGTCGGTGATCCTGATCCTGATGTCCATGATCCTGCTGTCGGTGATCCTGATCCTGATGTTGGTGATCCTGATGTCGGTGATCCTGATCCTGATATCGGTAATTCTGAAACTGATGTCGATGATCTTGACATTGGTGATCCTGATGTCGGTGATCCTGATCTTGATCTCGGTGATCCTGATGTCGGTGATCCTGATGTCAGTGGTCCTGATGTTGGTGATCCTGATCCTGATATCTGTGATCCTGATGTCGGTGATCCGGATCCTGATGTCAGTGATCCTGCTCCTGATGTCGGTGAACCTGATATCGGTGTTCCTGATCCTGATGTCGGTGATCCTGATGTCGGTGATCCTGATCCTGATATCGGTAATTCTGAAACTGATGTCGATGATCTTGATATTGGTGATCCTGATGTTGGTGATCCTGATCTTGATCTCGGTGATCCTGATGTCGGTGATCCTGATGTCAGTGGTCCTGATGTTGGTGATCCTGATCCTGATATCTGTGATCCTGATGTCGATGATCCGGATCCTGATGTCAGTGATCCTGCTCCTGATGTCGGTGATCCTGATGTTGGTGAGCCTGATCCTGTTGTCAGTGATCCTGATCCTGATGTCGGTGATCCTGCTCCTGATGTTGGTGATCCTGATGTTGGTGAACCTGATCCTGATGTTCATGATCCTGATATCGGTGTTCCTGATCCTGATGTCAGTGATCCTGATGTCGTTGATCCTGATCCTGATATCGGTGATTCTGATCCTGATGTCAGTGACCTTGATGTCGGTGATACTGATCCTGATGACGGTGATCCTGATTTCAGTGATCCTAATGTCGGTGATCCTGATGTTGATGTCAGTGATCCTGATGTCAGTGATCCTGATGTCAGTGGTCCTGATGTCGGTGCTCCTGATCCTGATGTCGGTGATCCTGATGTCGGTGATCCTGATCCAGATATCAGTGATCCTGCTCCTGATGTGTGTGCTCCTGGTGTTGGTGAGCCTGATTCTGATGTCGGTGATCCTGATCATGATGTCGGTGATCCTGATCCTGATGTCAGTGATCCTGCTACTGATATCGGTGTTCCTGATGTCGGTGATCCTGATCCTGATGTCGGTGATCCTGATGATGGTGAACCTGATCCTGATGCCGGTGATCCTGATATCGGTGTTCCGCATCCTGATGTCGGTGATCCTGATGTCGGTGATCCTGATCCTGATGTCGGTGATCCTGATGTCGTAAATACTGATGTCAGTGGTCCTGATGTTGGTGATCCTGATCCTGATGTCAGTGATCCTGATGTCGGTGATCCTGATCCTGATGTCAGTGACCCTGCTCCTGACGTCGGTGATCCTGATGTTGGTCAGCCTGATCCTGATGTCGGTGATCCTGATCCTGATGTCGGTGATCCTGATGTTGGTGATCCTGATCATGATGTTGATGATCATGATGTCAGTGATCCTGATCCTGATGCCGGTGATCCTGATGTTGGTGATCCTGATCCTGATGTCGGTGATCCTGATGTCGGTGATCCTGATCCTGATGTCGGTGATCTTGATATTGTTGTCGGAGATCCTGATCCTGCTGTTGGTGATCCTGATCCTGATGTTGATGATACTGATCCTGATGACGGTGATCCTGATGTCGTTGATCCTTATGTTGGTGAGCCTGATTCTGATGTCGGTGCTCCTGATGCCCTTGATCCTGATGCCCGTGACCCTGATCCGGCTGTTCATGATCCTGAACCTGATGTCGGTGATCCTGATACAGTTGTCGGCGATCCTGCTCCTGATGTTTGTGATCCTGATCCTGATGTTGGTGATACTGATCATGATGATGGTGATCCTGATCCTGATATCTGTGATCCTGCTCCTGATGTTGGTGATCCTGATGTCAGTAATCCTGATCCTGATATCGGTAATTCTGATCCTGATGTCATTGATCTTGATGTCGGTGATCCTGATGTCAATGATCTTGATATCGGTGATCCTGATGTCGGTGATCCTGATCTTGATGTCGGTGATCCTGATGTCGGTGATCCTGATGTCAGTGGTCCTGATGTCGGTGATCCTGATCCTGATATCTGTGATCCTGATGTCGGTGATCCTGATCCTGATGTCAGTGATCCTGCTCCTGATGTCGGTGATCCTGATGTTGGTGAGCCTGATCCTGTTGTCAGTGATCCTGATCCTGATGTCGGTGATCCTGATGTCGGTGATCCTGATGTCAGTGGTCCTGATGTCGGTGATCCTGATCTCGATGTCGGTGATCCTGATGTCGGTGATCCTGATCCTGATATCAGTGGTCCTGCTCCTGATGTTGGTGATCCTGATGTCGGTGAACCTGATCCTGATGTCGGTGATCCTGATCCTGATCTCCATGATCCTGATGTCGGTGATCCAGATCCTGATGTCAGTGATCCTGATCCTGATGTCAGTGATCCTGCTCCTGATGTCGGTAATCCTGATGTTGGTGAGCCTGTTCCTGATGTCGGTGATCCTGATCCTGATGTCAGTGATGCTGCTCCTGATGTTGGTGTTCCTGATGTTGGTGAGCCAGATCCTGATGTCGGTGATCCTGATCCTGATGTCGGTGCTCCTGATCCTGATGTCCATGATCCTGCTGTCGGTGATCCTGATCCTGATGTCGGTGATCCTGATGTTGGTGAACCTGATCCTGATGTTCATGATCCTGATATCGGAAATTATGAAACTGATGTCGATGATCTTGATATTGGTATTCCTGATGTCGGTGATCCTGATCTTGATGTCGGTGATCATGATGTCGGTAATCCTGATGTCAGTGGTCCTGATGTTGGTGATCCTGATCCTGATGTCAGTGATCCTGATGTCGTTGATCCTGATCCAGATGTCAGCGACCATGCTCCTGATGTCGGCGATCCTGATGTTGGTGAGCCTGATCCTGATGTCAGTGATCCTGATCGTGATGCCGGTGATCCTGATGTTGGTGATCCTGATCCTGATGTCGGTGATCCTGATGTCGGTGATCCTGATCCTGATGTCGGTGATCCTGATACTGTTGTCAGAGATCCTGATCCTGATGTTGGTGATCCTGATCCTGATGTTGGTGATACTGATCCTGATGACGGTGATCCTGATCCTGATATCAGTGATCCTGCTCCTGATGTTGGTGATCCTGATGTCAGTAATCCTGATCCTGATATTGGTAATTCTGATCCTCATGTCATTGATCTTGATGTCGGGGATCCTGATGTCACTGATCTTGATATCAGTGATCCTGATGTCGGTGATCCTGATCTTGATGTCGGTGGTCCTGATGTCGGTGATCCTGATGTCAGTGGTCCTGATGTCGGTGATCCTGATCCTGATATCTGTGATCCTGATGTCGGTGATCCTGATCCTGATGTCAGTGATCCTGCTCCTGATGTCGGTGATCATGATGTTGGTGAGCCTGATCCTGATGTCAGTGATCCTGATCCTGATGTCGGTGATCCTGATGTTGGTGATCCTGATGTCAGTGGTCCTGATGTCGGTGATCCTGATCCTGATATCAGTGATCCTGCTCCTGATGTTGGTGATCCTGATGTCGGTGAACCTGATCCTGATGTCGGTGATCCTGATCTTGATGTCGGTGATCCTGATGTTGGTGATCCTGATGTCAGTGGTCCTGATGTCGGTGATCCTAATCCTGATATCTGTGATCCTGATGTCGGTGATCCTGATCCTGATGTCAGTGATCCTGCTCCTGATGTCGGTGATCCTGATGTTGGTGAGCCTGATCCTGATCCTGATGTCGGTGATCCTGATATCGGTGATCCTGATCTTGATGTCGGTGATCCTGATGTCGGTGATCCTGATCCTGATATCAGTGATCCTGCTCCTGATGTTGGTGATCCTGATGTCGGTGAACCTGATCCTGATGTCGGTGATCCTGATCCTGATCTCCATGATCCTGATGTCGGTGATCCAGATCCTGATGTCGGTGATCCTGATGTCGGTGATCCTGATGTCAATGGTCCTGATGTCGGTGATCCTGATCTTGATGTTGGTGATGCAGATGTCGGTGATCCTGATCCTGATATCAGTGATCCTGCTCCTGATGTTGGTGATCCTGATGTCGGTGAACCTGATCCTGATGTCGGTGAACCTGATCCTGATATCGGTGATCCTGATCCTGATCTCCATGATCCTGATGTCGGTGATCCAGATCCTGATGTCAGTGGATCCTGATGTCGGTGATCCTGATCCTGATGTCAGTGATCCTGCTCCTGATGTCGGTGATCCTGATGTTGGTGAGCCTGTTCCTGATGTCGGTGATCCTGATCCTGATGTCAGTGATCCTGCTACTGATATCGGTGTTCCTGATGTCGGTGATCCTGATCCTGATGTCGGTGATCCTGATGATGGTGAACCTGATCCTGATGCCGGTGATCCTGATATCGGTGTTCCTGATCCTGATGTCGGTGATCCTGATTATCGGTGATCATGATCTTGATGTCGGTGATCCTGATGTCGGAAATCCTGATGTCAATGGTCCTGATGTTGGTGATCCTGATCCTGATGTCAGTGATCCTGATGTCGGTGATCCTGATCCTGATGTCAGTGACCCTGCTCCTGATGTCGGTGATCCTGATGTCAGTGGTCCTGATGTCGGTGATCCTGATCCTGATATCTGTGATCCTGATGTCGGTGATCCTGATCCTGATGTCAGTGATCCTGCTCCTGATGTCGGTGATCCTGATGTTGGTGAGCCTGATCCTGTTGTCAGTGATCCTGATCCTGATGTCGGTGATCCGGATGTCGGTGATCCTGCTGTCAGTGGTCCTGATGTCGGTGATCCTGATCTCGATGTCGGTGATCCTGATGTCGGTGATCCTGATCCTGATATCAGTGGTCCTGCTCCTGATGTTGGTGATCCTGATGTCGGTGAACCTGATCCTGATGTCGGTGATCCTGATCCTGATCTCCATGATCCTGATGTCGGTGATCCAGATCCTGATGTCAGTGATCCTGATCCTGATGTCGGTGATCCTGCTCCTGATGTCGGTAATCCTGATGTTGGTGAGCCTGTTCCTGATGTCGGTGATCCTGATCCTGATGTCAGTGATGCTGCTCCTGATGTCGGTGTTCCTGATGTTGGTGAGCCAGATCCTGATGTCGGTGATCCTGATCCTGATGTCGGTGCTCCTGATCCTGATGTCCATGATCCTGCTGTCGGTGATCCTGATCCTGATGTCGGTGATCCTGATGTTGGTGAACCTGATCCTGATGTTCATGATCCTGATATCGGAAATTATGAAACTGATGTCGATGATCTTGATATTGGTATTCCTGATGTCGGTGATCCTGATCTTGATGTCGGTGATCATGATGTCGGTAATCCTGATGTCAGTGGTCCTGATGTTGGTGATCCTGATCCTGATGTCAGTGATCCTGATGTCGTTGATCCTGATCCAGATGTCAGCGACCATGCTCCTGAGGTCGGCGATCCTGATGTTGGTGAGCCTGATCCTGATGTCAGTGATCCTGATCCTGATGTCGGTGATCCTGATCTTGGTGATCCTGATCCTGATGTTGATGATGATGATGTCGGTGATCCTGATCGTGATGCCGGTGATCCTGATGTTGGTGATCCTGATCCTGATGTCGGTGATCCTGATGTCGGTGATCCTGATCCTGATGTCGGTGATCCTGATACTGTTGTCAGAGATCCTGATCCTGATGTTGGTGATCCTGATCCTGATGTTGGTGATACTGATCCTGATGACGGTGATCCTGATCCTGATATCAGTGATCCTGCTCCTGATGTTGGTGATCCTGATGTCAGTAATCCTGATCCTGATATTGGTAATTCTGATCCTCATGTCATTGATCTTGATGTCGGGGATCCTGATGTCACTGATCTTGATATCAGTGATCCTGATGTCGGTGATCCTGATCTTGATGTCGGTGGTCCTGATGTCGGTGATCCTGATGTCAGTGGTCCTGATGTCGGTGATCCTGATCCTGATATCTGTGATCCTGCTCCTGATGTTGGTGATCCTGATGTCGGTGAACCTGATCCTGATGTCGGTGATCCTGATCTTGATGTCGGTGATCCTGATGTCGGTGATCCTGATGTCAGTGGTCCTGATGTCGGTGATCCTAATCCTGATATCTGTGATCCTGATGTCGGTGATCCTGATCCTGATGTCAGTGATCCTGCTCCTGATGTCGGTGATCCTGATGTTGGTGAGCCTGATCCTGATCCTGATGTCGGTGATCCTGATATCGGTGATCCTGATCTTGATGTCGGTGATCCTGATGTCGGTGATCCTGATCCTGATATCAGTGATCCTGCTCCTGATGTTGTTGATCCTGATGTCGGTGAACCTGATCCTGATGTCGGTGATCCTGATCCTGATCTCCATGATCCTGATGTCGGTGATCCAGATCCTGATGTCGGTGATCCTGATGTCGGTGATCCTGATGTCAATGGTCCTGATGTCGGTGATCCTGATCTTGATGTTGGTGATGCAGATGTCGGTGATCCTGATCCTGATATCAGTGATCCTGCTCCTGATGTTGGTGATCCTGATGTCGGTGAACCTGATCCTGATGTCGGTGAACCTGATCCTGATGTCGGTGATCCTGATCCTGATCTCCATGATCCTGATGTCGGTGATCCAGATCCTGATGTCAGTGGATCCTGATGTCGGTGATCCTGATCCTGATATCAGTGATCCTGCTCCTGATGTCGGTGATCCTGATGTTGGTGAGCCTGTTCCTGATGTCGGTGATCCTGATCCTGATGTCAGTGATCCTGCTACTGATATCGGTGTTCCTGATGTCGGTGATCCTGATCCTGATGTCGGTGATCCTGATGATGGTGAACCTGATCCTGATGCCGGTGATCCTGATATCGGTGTTCCTGATCCTGATGTCGGTGGTCCTGATTATCGGTGATCATGATCTTGATGTCGGTGATCCTGATGTCGGAAATCCTGATGTCAATGGTCCTGATGTTGGTGATCCTGATCCTGATGTCAGTGATCCTGATGTCGGTGATCCTGATCCTGATGTCAGTGACCCTGCTCCTGATGTCGGTGATCCTGATGTTGGTCAGCCTGATCCTGATGTCGGTGATCCTGATCCTGATGTCGGTGATCCTGATGTTGGTGATCCTGATCCTGATGTTGATGATCATGATTTCAGTGATCCTGATCCTGATGCCGGTGATCCTGATGTTGGTGATCCTGATCCTGATGTCGGTGATCCTGATGTCGGTGATCCTGATCCTGATGTCGGTGATCTTGATACTGTTGTCGGAGATCCTGATCCTGATGTTGATGATACTGATCCTGATGACGGTGATCCTGATGTCGTTGATCCTTATGTTGGTGAGCCTGATTCTGATGTCGGTGCTCCTGATGCCCTTGATCCTGATGCCCGTGACCCTGATCCGGCTGTTGGTGATCCTGAACCTGATGTCGGTGATCCTGATACAGTTGTCGGTGATCCTGCTCCTGATGTTTGTGATCCTGATCCTGATGTTGGTGATACTGATCATGATGATGGTGATCCTGATCCTGATATCTGTGATCCTGCTCCTGATGTTGGTGATCCTGATGTCGGTGAACCTGATCCTGATGTCAGTGATCCTGATCCTGATGTCGGTGTTCCTGATGTTGGTGAGCCAGATCCTGATGTCGGTGATCCTGATCCTGATGTCGGTGATCCTGATCCTGATGTCCATGATCCTGCTGTCGGTGATCCTGATCCTGATGTCGGTGATCCTGATGTTGGTGAACCTGATCCTGATGTCGGTGAACCTGATATCGGTGTTCCTGATCCTGATGTCGGTGATCCTGATGTCGGTGATCCTGATCCTGATATCGGTAATTCTGAAACTGATGTCGATGATCTTCATATTGGTAATCCTGATGTCGGTGATCCTGATCCTGATGTCGGTGATCCTGATCCTGATGTCCATGATCCTGCTGTCGGTGAACCTGATCCTGATGTCAGTGATCCTGATATCGGTGATCCTGCTCCTCATGTCGGTGATCCTGATCATGATATCCATGATCCAGATGTCGGTGATCCTGATCCTGATGACAGTGATCCTGATGTCGGTGATCCTGATCCTGATGTCAGTGATCCTGCTCCTGATGTCGGTGATCCTGATGTTGGTGAGCATGATCCTGATGTCGGTGATCCTGATCCTGATGTCAGTGATCCTGCTCCTGATGTCGGTGATCCTGATGTTGGTGAGCCTGATCCTGATGTTGATGATCCTGATCCTGATGTTGGTGATCCTGATCCTGATATCCATGATCCTGCTGTCGGCGGTCATGATCCTGATGTCATTGATCCTGATATCGGTGTTCCTGATCCTGATGCAGGTGTTCCTGCTGTCGGTTTTCCTTATCCTGATGTCGGTGATCCTGATGTTGGTGAACCTGATCCTGATGTTCATGATCCTGATATCGGTAATTATGAAACTGATGTCGATGATCTTGATATTGGTATTCCTGATGTCGGTGATCCTGATCATGATGTCGGTGATCATGATGTCGGTAATCCTGATGTCAGTGGTCCTGATGTTGGTGATCCTGATCCTGATGTCGGTGATCCTGATGTCGTTGTTCCTGATCCTGATGTCAGCGACCCTGCTCCTGATGTCGGCGATCCTGATGTTGGTGAGCCTGATCCTGATGTCGGTGATCCTGATCCTGATGTCGGTGATCCTGATCTTGGTGATCCTGATCCTGATGTTGATGATGATGATGTCGGTGATCCTGATCATGATGCCGGTGATCCTGATGTTGGTGATTTTGATCCTGATGTCAGTGATCCTGATGTCGGTGATCCTGATCCTGATGTCGGTGATCCTGATACTGTTGTCAGAGATCCTGATCCTGATGTTGGTGATCCTGATCCTGATGTTGGTGATACTGATCCTGATGACGGTGATCCTGATGTTGGTGATCCTGCTCCTGATGTTGGTGATCATGATGTCAGTAATCCTGATCCTGATATTGGTAATTCTGATCCTCATGTCATTGATCTTGATGTCGGGGATCCTGATGTCACTGATCTTGATATCAGTGATCCTGATGTCGGTGATCCTGATCTTGATGTCGGTGATCCTGATGTCGGTGATCCTGATATCAGTGGTCTTGATGTCGTTGATCCTGATCCTGATATCTGTGATCCTGATGTCGGTGATCCTGATCCTGATGTCAGTGATCCTGCTCCTGATGTCGGTGATCATGATGTTGGTGAGCCTGATCCTGATGTCAGTGATCCTGATTCTGATGTCGGTGATCCTGATGTCGGTGATCCTGATGTCAGTGGTCCTGATGTTGGTGATCCTGATCCTGATATCAGTGATCCTGCTCCTGATGTTGGTGTTCCTGATGTCGGTGAACCTGGTCCTGATGTCGGTGATCCTGATCTTGATGTCAGTGATCCTGATGTCGGTGATCCTGATGTCGGTGGTCCTGATGTCGGTGATCCTAATCCTGATATCTGTGATCCTGATGTCGGTGATCCTGATCCTGATGTCAGTGATCCTGCTCCTGATGTCGGTGATCCTGATCCTGATGTCGGTGATCCTGATATCGGTGATCCTGATCTTGATGTCGGTGATCCTGATGTCGGTGATCCTGATCCTGATATCAGTGATCCTGCTCCTGATGTTGGTGATCCTGATGTCGGTGAACCTGATCCTGATGTCGGTGATCCTGATCCTGATCTCCATGATCCTGATGTCGGTGATCCAGATCCTGATGTCGGTGATCTTGATGTCGGTGATCCTGATGTCAATGGTCCTGATGTCGGTGATCCTGATCTTGATGTTGGTGATGCAGATGTCGGTGATCCAGATCCTGATATCAGTGATCCTGCTCCTGATGTTGGTGATCCTGATGTCGGTGAACCTGATCCTGATGTCGGTGAACCTGATCCTGATGTCGGTGATCCTGATCCTGATCTCCATGATCCTGATGTCGGTGATCCAGATCCTGATGTCAGTGGATCCTGATGTCGGTGATCCTGATCCTGATGTCAGTGATCCTGCTCCTGATGTCGGTGATCCTGATGTTGGTGAGCCTGTTCCTGGTGTCGGTGATCCTGATCCTGATGTCAGTGATCCTGCTACTGATATCGGTGTTCCTGATGTCGGTGATCCTGATCCTGATGTCGGTGATCCTGATGATGGTGAACCTGATCCTGATGCCGGTGATCCTGATATCGGTGTTCCTGATCCTGATGTCGGTGATCCTGATGTCGGTGATCCTGATCCTGATGTCGGTGATCCTGATGTCGGAAATCCTGATGTCAGTGGTCCTGATGTTGGTGATCCTGATCCTGATGTCAGTGATCCTGATGTCGGTGATTCTGATCCTGATGTCAGTGACCCTGCTCCTGACGTCGGTGATCCTGATGTTGGTCAGCCTGATCCTGATGTCGGTGATCCTGATCCTGATGTTGATGATCATGATGTCAGTGATCCTGATCCTGATGCCGGTGATCCTGATGTTGGTGATCCTGATCCTGATGTCGGTGATCCTGATGTCGGTGATCCTGATCCTGATGTCGGTGATCTTGATACTGTTGTCGGAGATCCTGATCCTGATGTTGGTGATCCTGATCCTGATGTTGATGATACTGATCCTGGTGACGGTGATCCTGATGTTGGTGAGCCTGTTCCTGGTGTCGGTGATCCTGATCCTGATGTCGGTGATCCTGATGTCGGTGATCCTGATCGTGATATCGGTAATTCTGAAACTGATGTCGATGATCTTGACATTGGTGATCCTGATGTCGGTGATCCTGATCTTGATCTCGGTGATCCTGATGTCGGTGATCCTGATGTCAGTGGTCCTGATGTTGGTGATCCTGATCCTGATATCTGTGATCCTGATGTCGGTGATCCGGATCCTGATGTCAGTGATCCTGCTCCTGATGTCGGTGAACCTGATATCGGTGTTCCTGATCCTGATGTCGGTGATCCTGATGTCGGTGATCCTGTTCCTGATATCGGTAATTCTGAAACTGATGTCGATGATCTTGATATTGGTGATCCTGATGTTGGTGATCCTGATCTTGATGTCGGTGATCCTGATGTCGGAAATCCTGATGTCAGTGGTCCTGATGTTGGTGATCCTGATCCTGATGTCAGTGATCCTGATGTCGGAGATCCTGATCCTGATGTCAGTGTCCCTGCTCCTGATGCCGGTGATCCTGATGTTGGTCAGCCTGATCCTGATGTCGGTGATCCTGATGTTGGTGATCCTGATCCTGATGTTGATGATCATGATGTCAGTGATCCTGATCCTGATGCCGGTGATCCTGATGTTGGTGATCCTGATCCTGATGTCGGTGATCCTGATGTCGGTGATCCTGATCCTGATGTCGGTGATCTTGATACTGTTGTCGGAGATCCTGATCCTGATGTTGGTGATCCTGATCCTGATGTTGATGATACTGATCCTGATGACGGTGATCCTGATGTCGTTGATCCTTATGTTGGTGAGCCTGATTCTGATGTCGGTGCTCCTGATGCCCTTGATCCTGATGCCCGTGACCCTGATCCGGCTATTGGTGATCCTGAACCTGATGTCGGTGATCCTGATACAGTTGTCGGCGATCCTGCTCCTGATGTTTGTGATCCTGATCCTGATGTTGGTGATACTGATCATGATGATGGTGATCCTGATCCTGATATCTGTGATCCTGCTCCTGATGTTGGTGATCCTGATGTCAGTAATCCTGATCCTGATATCGGTAATTCTGATCCTGATGTCATTGATCTTGATGTCGGTGATCCTGATGTCAATGATCTTGATATCGGTGATCCTGATGTCGGTGATCCTGATCTTGATGTCGGTGATCCTGATGTCGGTGATCCTGATGTCAGTGGTCCTGATGTCGGTGATCCTGATCCTGATATCTGTGATCCTGATGTCGGTGATCCTGATCCTGATGTCAGTGATCCTGCTCCTGATGTCGGTGATCCTGATGTTGGTGAGCCTGATCCTGTTGTCAGTGATCCTGATCCTGATGTCGGTGATCCTGATGTCGGTGATCCTGATGTCAGTGGTCCTGATGTCGGTGATCCTGATCTTGATGTCGTTGATCCTGATGTCGGTGATCCTGATCCTGATATCAGTGGTCCTGCTCCTGATGTTGGTGATCCTGATGTCGGTGAACCTGATCCTGATGTCGGTGATCCTGATCCTGATGTCGGTGATCCTGATCCTGATCTCCATGATCCTGATGTCGGTGATCCAGATCCTGATATCAGTGGTCCTGCTCCTGATGTTGGTGATCCTGATGTCGGTGAACCTGATCCTCATGTCGGTGATCCTGATCCTGATCTCCATGATCCTGATGTCGGTGATCCAGATCCTGATGTCAGTGATCCTGATCCTGATGTCGGTGATCCTGCTCCTGATGTCGGTAATCCTGATGTTGGTGAGCCTGTTCCTGATGTCGGTGATCCTGATCCTGATGTCAGTGATGCTGCTCCTGATGTCGGTGTTCCTGATGTTGGTGAGCCAGATCCTGATGTCGGTGATCCTGATCCTGATGTCGGTGCTCCTGATCCTGATGTCCATGATCCTGCTGTCGGTGATCCTGATCCTGATGTCGGTGATCCTGATGTTGGTGAACCTGATCCTGATGTTCATGATCCTGATATCGGAAATTATGAAACTGATGTCGATGATCTTGATATTGGTATTCCTGATGTCGGTGATCCTGATCTTGATGTCGGTGATCATGATGTCGGTAATCCTGATGTCAGTGGTCCTGATGTTGGTGATCCTGATCCTGATGTCAGTGATCCTGATGTCGTTGATCCTGATCCAGATGTCAGCGACCATGCTCCTGATGTCGGCGATCCTGATGTTGGTGAGCCTGATCCTGATGTCAGTGATCCTGATCCTGATGTCGGTGATCCTGATCTTGGTGATCCTGATCCTGATGTTGATGATGATGATGTCGGTGATCCTGATCGTGATGCCGGTGATCCTGATGTTGGTGATCCTGATCCTGATGTCGGTGATCCTGATGTCGGTGATCCTGATCCTGATGTCGGTGATCCTGATACTGTTGTCAGAGATCCTGATCCTGATGTTGGTGATCCTGATCCTGATGTTGGTGATACTGATCCTGATGACGGTGATCCTGATCCTGATATCAGTGATCCTGCTCCTGATGTTGGTGATCCTGATGTCAGTAATCCTGATCCTGATATTGGTAATTCTGATCCTCATGTCATTGATCTTGATGTCGGGGATCCTGATGTCACTGATCTTGATATCAGTGATCCTGATGTCGGTGATCCTGATCTTGATGTCGGTGGTCCTGATGTCGGTGATCCTGATGTCAGTGGTCCTGATGTCGGTGATCCTGATCCTGATATCTGTGATCCTGCTCCTGATGTTGGTGATCCTGATGTCGGTGAACCTGATCCTGATGTCGGTGATCCTGATCTTGATGTCGGTGATCCTGATGTCGGTGATCCTGATGTCAGTGGTCCTGATGTCGGTGATCCTAATCCTGATATCTGTGATCCTGATGTCGGTGATCCTGATCCTGATGTCAGTGATCCTGCTCCTGATGTCGGTGATCCTGATGTTGGTGAGCCTGATCCTGATCCTGATGTCGGTGATCCTGATATCGGTGATCCTGATCTTGATGTCGGTGATCCTGATGTCGGTGATCCTGATCCTGATATCAGTGATCCTGCTCCTGATGTTGTTGATCCTGATGTCGGTGAACCTGATCCTGATGTCGGTGATCCTGATCCTGATCTCCATGATCCTGATGTCGGTGATCCAGATCCTGATGTCGGTGATCCTGATGTCGGTGATCCTGATGTCAATGGTCCTGATGTCGGTGATCCTGATCTTGATGTTGGTGATGCAGATGTCGGTGATCCTGATCCTGATATCAGTGATCCTGCTCCTGATGTTGGTGATCCTGATGTCGGTGAACCTGATCCTGATGTCGGTGAACCTGATCCTGATGTCGGTGATCCTGATCCTGATCTCCATGATCCTGATGTCGGTGATCCAGATCCTGATGTCAGTGGATCCTGATGTCGGTGATCCTGATCCTGATATCAGTGATCCTGCTCCTGATGTCGGTGATCCTGATGTTGGTGAGCCTGTTCCTGATGTCGGTGATCCTGATCCTGATGTCAGTGATCCTGCTACTGATATCGGTGTTCCTGATGTCGGTGATCCTGATCCTGATGTCGGTGATCCTGATGATGGTGAACCTGATCCTGATGCCGGTGATCCTGATATCGGTGTTCCTGATCCTGATGTCGGTGGTCCTGATTATTGGTGATCATGATCTTGATGTCGGTGATCCTGATGTCGGAAATCCTGATGTCAATGGTCCTGATGTTGGTGATCCTGATCCTGATGTCAGTGATCCTGATGTCGGTGATCCTGATCCTGATGTCAGTGACCCTGCTCCTGATGTCGGTGATCCTGATGTTGGTCAGCCTGATCCTGATGTCGGTGATCCTGATCCTGATGTCGGTGATCCTGATGTTGGTGATCCTGATCCTGATGTTGATGATCATGATTTCAGTGATCCTGATCCTGATGCCGGTGATCCTGATGTTGGTGATCCTGATCCTGATGTCGGTGATCCTGATGTCGGTGATCCTGATCCTGATGTCGGTGATCTTGATACTGTTGTCGGAGATCCTGATCCTGATGTTGATGATACTGATCCTGATGACGGTGATCCTGATGTCGTTGATCCTTATGTTGGTGAGCCTGATTCTGATGTCGGTGCTCCTGATGCCCTTGATCCTGATGCCCGTGACCCTGATCCGGCTGTTGGTGATCCTGAACCTGATGTCGGTGATCCTGATACAGTTGTCGGTGATCCTGCTCCTGATGTTTGTGATCCTGATCCTGATGTTGGTGATACTGATCATGATGATGGTGATCCTGATCCTGATATCTGTGATCCTGCTCCTGATGTTGGTGATCCTGATGTCGGTGAACCTGATCCTGATGTCAGTGATCCTGATCCTGATGTCGGTGTTCCTGATGTTGGTGAGCCAGATCCTGATGTCGGTGATCCTGATCCTGATGTCGGTGATCCTGATCCTGATGTCCATGATCCTGCTGTCGGTGATCCTGATCCTGATGTCGGTGATCCTGATGTTGGTGAACCTGATCCTGATGTCGGTGAACCTGATATCGGTGTTCCTGATCCTGATGTCGGTGATCCTGATGTCGGTGATCCTGATCCTGATATCGGTAATTCTGAAACTGATGTCGATGATCTTCATATTGGTAATCCTGATGTCGGTGATCCTGATCCTGATGTCGGTGATCCTGATCCTGATGTCCATGATCCTGCTGTCGGTGAACCTGATCCTGATGTCAGTGATCCTGATATCGGTGATCCTGCTCCTCATGTCGGTGATCCTGATCATGATATCCATGATCCAGATGTCGGTGATCCTGATCCTGATGACAGTGATCCTGATGTCGGTGATCCTGATCCTGATGTCAGTGATCCTGCTCCTGATGTCGGTGATCCTGATGTTGGTGAGCATGATCCTGATGTCGGTGATCCTGATCCTGATGTCAGTGATCCTGCTCCTGATGTCGGTGATCCTGATGTTGGTGAGCCTGATCCTGATGTTGATGATCCTGATCCTGATGTTGGTGATCCTGATCCTGATATCCATGATCCTGCTGTCGGCGGTCATGATCCTGATGTCATTGATCCTGATATCGGTGTTCCTGATCCTGATGCAGGTGTTCCTGCTGTCGGTTTTCCTTATCCTGATGTCGGTGATCCTGATGTTGGTGAACCTGATCCTGATGTTCATGATCCTGATATCGGTAATTATGAAACTGATGTCGATGATCTTGATATTGGTATTCCTGATGTCGGTGATCCTGATCATGATGTCGGTGATCATGATGTCGGTAATCCTGATGTCAGTGGTCCTGATGTTGGTGATCCTGATCCTGATGTCGGTGATCCTGATGTCGTTGTTCCTGATCCTGATGTCAGCGACCCTGCTCCTGATGTCGGCGATCCTGATGTTGGTGAGCCTGATCCTGATGTCGGTGATCCTGATCCTGATGTCGGTGATCCTGATCTTGGTGATCCTGATCCTGATGTTGATGATGATGATGTCGGTGATCCTGATCATGATGCCGGTGATCCTGATGTTGGTGATTTTGATCCTGATGTCAGTGATCCTGATGTCGGTGATCCTGATCCTGATGTCGGTGATCCTGATACTGTTGTCAGAGATCCTGATCCTGATGTTGGTGATCCTGATCCTGATGTTGGTGATACTGATCCTGATGACGGTGATCCTGATGTTGGTGATCCTGCTCCTGATGTTGGTGATCATGATGTCAGTAATCCTGATCCTGATATTGGTAATTCTGATCCTCATGTCATTGATCTTGATGTCGGGGATCCTGATGTCACTGATCTTGATATCAGTGATCCTGATGTCGGTGATCCTGATCTTGATGTCGGTGATCCTGATGTCGGTGATCCTGATATCAGTGGTCCTGATGTCGTTGATCCTGATCCTGATATCTGTGATCCTGATGTCGGTGATCCTGATCCTGATGTCAGTGATCCTGCTCCTGATGTCGGTGATCATGATGTTGGTGAGCCTGATCCTGATGTCAGTGATCCTGATTCTGATGTCGGTGATCCTGATGTCGGTGATCCTGATGTCAGTGGTCCTGATGTTGGTGATCCTGATCCTGATATCAGTGATCCTGCTCCTGATGTTGGTGTTCCTGATGTCGGTGAACCTGGTCCTGATGTCGGTGATCCTGATCTTGATGTCAGTGATCCTGATGTCGGTGATCCTGATGTCGGTGGTCCTGATGTCGGTGATCCTAATCCTGATATCTGTGATCCTGATGTCGGTGATCCTGATCCTGATGTCAGTGATCCTGCTCCTGATGTCGGTGATCCTGATGTTGGTGAGCCTGATCCTGATGTCAGTGATCCTGATCCTGATGTCGGTGATCCTGATATCGGTGATCCTGATCTTGATGTCGGTGATCCTGATGTCGGTGATCCTGATCCTGATATCAGTGATCCTGCTCCTGATGTTGGTGATCCTGATGTCGGTGAACCTGATCCTGATGTCGGTGATCCTGATCCTGATCTCCATGATCCTGATGTCGGTGATCCAGATCCTGATGTCGGTGATCTTGATGTCGGTGATCCTGATGTCAATGGTCCTGATGTCGGTGATCCTGATCTTGATGTTGGTGATGCAGATGTCGGTGATCCTGATCCTGATATCAGTGATCCTGCTCCTGATGTTGGTGATCCTGATGTCGGTGAACCTGATCCTGATGTCGGTGAACCTGATCCTGATGTCGGTGATCCTGATCCTGATCTCCATGATCCTGATGTCGGTGATCCAGATCCTGATGTCAGTGGATCCTGATGTCGGTGATCCTGATCCTGATGTCAGTGATCCTGCTCCTGATGTCGGTGATCCTGATGTTGGTGAGCCTGTTCCTGGTGTCGGTGATCCTGATCCTGATGTCAGTGATCCTGCTACTGATATCGGTGTTCCTGATGTCGGTGATCCTGATCCTGATGTCGGTGATCCTGATGATGGTGAACCTGATCCTGATGCCGGTGATCCTGATATCGGTGTTCCTGATCCTGATGTCGGTGATCCTGATGTCGGTGATCCTGATCCTGATGTCGGTGATCCTGATGTCGGAAATCCTGATGTCAGTGGTCCTGATGTTGGTGATCCTGATCCTGATGTCAGTGATCCTGATGTCGGTGATTCTGATCCTGATGTCAGTGACCCTGCTCCTGACGTCGGTGATCCTGATGTTGGTCAGCCTGATCCTGATGTCGGTGATCCTGATCCTGATGTTGATGATCATGATGTCAGTGATCCTGATCCTGATGCCGGTGATCCTGATGTTGGTGATCCTGATCCTGATGTCGGTGATCCTGATGTCGGTGATCCTGATCCTGATGTCGGTGATCTTGATACTGTTGTCGGAGATCCTGATCCTGATGTTGGTGATCCTGATCCTGATGTTGATGATACTGATCCTGGTGACGGTGATCCTGATGTTGGTGAGCCTGTTCCTGGTGTCGGTGATCCTGATCCTGATGTCGGTGATCCTGATGTCGGTGATCCTGATCGTGATATCGGTAATTCTGAAACTGATGTCGATGATCTTGACATTGGTGATCCTGATGTCGGTGATCCTGATCTTGATCTCGGTGATCCTGATGTCGGTGATCCTGATGTCAGTGGTCCTGATGTTGGTGATCCTGATCCTGATATCTGTGATCCTGATGTCGGTGATCCGGATCCTGATGTCAGTGATCCTGCTCCTGATGTCGGTGAACCTGATATCGGTGTTCCTGATCCTGATGTCGGTGATCCTGATGTCGGTGATCCTGTTCCTGATATCGGTAATTCTGAAACTGATGTCGATGATCTTGATATTGGTGATCCTGATGTTGGTGATCCTGATCTTGATGTCGGTGATCCTGATGTCGGAAATCCTGATGTCAGTGGTCCTGATGTTGGTGATCCTGATCCTGATGTCAGTGTCCCTGCTCCTGATGCCGGTGATCCTGATGTTGGTCAGCCTGATCCTGATGTCGGTGATCCTGATGTTGGTGATCCTGATCCTGATGTTGATGATCATGATGCCAGTGATCCTGATCCTGATGCCGGTGATCCTGATGTTGGTGATCCTGATCCTGATGTCGTTGATCCTGATGTCGGTGATCCTGATCCTGATGTCGGTGATCTTGATACTGTTGTCGGAGATCCTGATCCTGATGTTGGTGATCCTGATCCTGATGTTGATGATACTGATCCTGATGACGGTGATCCTGATGTCGTTGATCCTTATGTTGGTGAGCCTGATTCTGATGTTGGTGCTCCTGATGCCCTTGATCCTGATGCCCGTGACCCTGATCCGGCTATTGGTGATCCTGAACCTGATGTCGGTGATCCTGATACAGTTGTCGGCGATCCTGCTCCTGATGTTTGTGATCCTGATCCTGATGTTGGTGATACTGATCATGATGATGGTGATCCTGATCCTGATATCTGTGATCCTGCTCCTGATGTTGGTGATCCTGATGTCAGTAATCCTGATCCTGATATCGGTAATTCTGATCCTGATGTCATTGATCTTGATGTCGGTGATCCTGATGTCAATGATCTTGATATCGGTGATCCTGATGTCGGTGATCCTGATCTTGATGTCGGTGATCCTGATGTCGGTGATCCTGATGTCAGTGGTCCTGATGTCGGTGATCCTGATCCTGATATCTGTGATCCTGATGTCGGTGATCCTGATCCTGATGTCAGTGATCCTGCTCCTGATGTCGGTGATCCTGATGTTGGTGAGCCTGATCCTGTTGTCAGTGATCCTGATCCTGATGTCGGTGATCCTGATGTCGGTGATCCTGATGTCAGTGGTCCTGATGTCGGTGATCCTGATCTTGATGTCGTTGATCCTGATGTCGGTGATCCTGATCCTGATATCAGTGGTCCTGCTCCTGATGTTGGTGATCCTGATGTCGGTGAACCTGATCCTGATGTCGGTGATCCTGATCCTGATCTCCATGATCCTGATGTCGGTGATCCAGATCCTGATGTCAGTGATCCTGATCCTGATGTCAGTGATCCTGATGTTGGTGATCCTGATCCTGATGTCGGTGATCCTGATGTCGGTGATCCTGATCCTGATGTCGGTGATCTTGTTACTGTTGTCAGAGATCCTGATCCTGATGTTGGTGATCCTGATCCTGATGTTGGTGATACTGATCCTGATGACGGTGATCCTGATCCTGATATCAGTGATCCTGCTCCTGATGTTGGTGATCCTGATGTCAGTAATCCTGATCCTGATATTGGTAATTCTGATCCTCATGTCATTGATCTTGATGTCGGGGATCCTGATGTCACTGATCTTGATGTCAGTGATCCTGATGTCGGTGATCCTGATCTTGATGTCGGTGATCCTGATGTCGGTGATCCTGATGTCAGTGGTCCTGATGTCGGTGATCCTGATCCTGATATCTGTGATCCTGATGTCGGTGATCCTGATCCTGATGTCAGTGATCCTGCTCATGATGTCGGTGATCATGATGTTGGTGAGCCTGATCCTGATGTCAGTGATCCTGATCCTGATGTCGGTGATCCTGATGTCGGTGATCCTGATGTCAGTGGTCCTGATGTCGGTGATCCTGATCCTGATATCAGTGATCCTGCTCCTGATGTTGGTGATCCTGATGTCGGTGAACCTGATCCTGATGTCGGTGATCCTGATCTTGATGTCGGTGATCCTGATGTCGGCGATCCTGATGTCAGTGGTCCTGATGTCGGTGATCCTAATCCTGATATCTGTGATCCTGATGTCGGTGATCCTGATCCTGATGTCAGTGATCCTGCTCCTGATGTCGGTGATCCTGATGTTGGTGAGCCTGATCCTGATCCTGATGTCGGTGATCCTGATCTTGATGTCGGTGATCCTGATGTCGGTGATCCTGATCCTGATATCAGTGATCCTGCTCCTGATGTTGGTGATCCTGATGTCGGTGAACCTGATCCTGATGTCGGTGATCCTGATCCTGATCTCCATGATCCTGATGTCGGTGATCCAGATCCTGATGTCGGTGATCCTGATGTCGGTGATCCTGATGTCAATGGTCCTGATTTCGGTGATCCTGATCTTGATGTTGGTGATGCAGATGTCGGTGATCCTGATCCTGATATCAGTGATCCTGCTCCTGATGTTGTTGATCCTGATGTCGGTGAACCTGATCCTGATGTCAGTGAACCTGATCCTGATGTCGGTGATCCTGATCCTGATCTCAATGATCCTGATGTCGGTGATCCAGATCCTGATGTCAGTGGATCCTGATGTCGGTGATCCTGATCCTGATGTCAGTGATCCTGCTCCTGATGTCGGTGATCCTGATGTTGGTGAGCCTGTTCCTGATGTCGGTGATCCTGATCCTGATGTCAGTGATCCTGCTACTGATATCGGTGTTCCTGATATCGGTGATCCTGATCCTGATGTCGGTGATCCTGATGATGGTGAACCTGATCCTGATGCCGGTGATCCTGATATCGGTGTTCCTGATCCTGATGTCGGTGATCCTGATGTCGGTGATCCTGATCTTGATGTCGGTGATCCTGATGTCGGAAATCCTGATGTCAGTGGTCCTGATGTTGGTGATCCTGATCCTGATGTCAGTGATCCTGAGGTCTGTGATCCTGATCCTGATGTCAGTGACCCTGCTCCTGATGTCGGTGATCCTGATGTTGGTCAGCCTGATCCTGATGTCGGTGATCCTGATCCTGATGTCGGTGATCCTGATGTTGGTGATCCTGATCCTGATGTTGATGATCATGATGTCAGTGATCCTGATCCTGATGCCGGTGATCCTGATGTTGGTGATCCTGATCCTGATGTCGGTGATCCTGATGTCGGTGATCCTGATCCTGATATCGGTGATCTTGATACTGTTGTCGGAGATCCTGATCCTGATGTTGGTGATCCTGATCCAGATGTTGATGATACTGATCCTGATGACAGTAATCCTGATGTCGTTGATCCTTATGTTGGTGAGCCTGATTCTGATGTCGGTGCAACTGATGCCCTTGATCCTGATGCCCATGACCCTGATCCGGCTGTTGGTGATCCTGAACCAGATGCCGGTGATCCTGATACAGTTGTCGGCGATCCTGCTCCTGATGTTTGTGATCCTGATCCTGATGTTGGTGATACTGATCATGATGATGGTGATCCTGATCCTGATGTCAGTGATCCTGCTCCTGATATCTGTGATCCTGATGTCGGTGATCCTGATCCTGATGTCAGTGATCCTGCTCCTGATGTCGGTGATCCTGATGTTGGTGAGCCTGATCCTGTTGTCAGTGAACCTGATCCTGATGTCGGTGATCCTGATGTCGGTGATCCTGATGTCAGTGGTCCTGATGTCGGTGATCCTGATCTTGATGTCGGTGATCCTGATGTTCGTGACCCTGATCCTGATACCAGTGGTCCTGCTCCTGATGTTGGTGATCCTGATGTCGGTGAACCTGATCCTGATGTCGGTGATCCTGATCCTGATCTCCATGATCCTGATGTCGGTGATCCAGATCCTGATGTCAGTGATCCTGATCCTGATGTCAGTGACCCTGCTCCTGATGTCGGTAATCCTGATGTTGGTGAGCCTGTTCCTGATGTCGGTGATCCTGATCCTGATGTCAGGGATCCAGCTCCTGATGTCGGTGTTCCTGATGTTGGTGAGCCAGATCCTGATGTCGGTGATCCTGATCCTGATGTCGGTGATCCTGATCCTGATGTCCATTACCCTGCTGTCGGTGATCCTGATCCTGATGTTGGTGATCCTGATGTCGGTGATCCTGATCCTGATATCGGTAATTCTGAAACTGATGTCGATGATCTTGACATTGGTGATCCTGATGTCGGTGATCCTGATCTTGATCTCGGTGATCCTGATGTCGGTGATCCTGATGTCAGTGGTCCTGATGTTGGTGATCCTGATCCTGATATCTGTGATCCTGATGTCGGTGATCCGGATCCTGATGTCAGTGATCCTGCTCCTGATGTCGGTGAACCTGATATCGGTGTTCCTGATCCTGATGTCGGTGATCCTGATGTCGGTGATCCTGTTCCTGATATCGGTAATTCTGAAACTGATGTCGATGATCTTGATATTGGTGATCCTGATGTTGGTGATCCTGATCTTGATCTCGGTGATCCTGATGTCGGTGATCCTGATGTCAGTGGTCCTGATGTTGGTGATCCTGATCCTGATATCTGTGATCCTGATGTCGATGATCCGGATCCTGATGTCAGTGATCCTGCTCCTGATGTCGGTGATCCTGATGTTGGTGAGCCTGATCCTGTTGTCAGTGATCCTGATCCTGATGTCGGTGATCCTGCTCCTGATGTTGGTGATCCTGATGTTGGTGAACCTGATCCTGATGTTCATGATCCTGATATCGGTGTTCCTGATCCTGATGTCAGTGATCCTGATGTCGTTGATCCTGATCCTGATATCGGTGATTCTGATCCTGATGTCAGTGACCTTGATGTCGGTGATACTGATCCTGATGACGGTGATCCTGATTTCGGTGATCCTAATGTCGGTGATCCTGATCTTGATGTCAGTGATCCTGATGTCAGTGATCCTGATGTCAGTGGTCCTGATGTCGGAGCTCCTGATCCTGATGTCGGTGATCCTGATGTCGGTGATCCTGATCCAGATATCAGTGATCCTGCTCCTGATGTGGGTGCTCCTGGTGTTGGTGAGCCTGATTCTGATGTCGGTGATCCTGATCATGATGTCGGTGATCCTGATCCTGATGTCAGTGATCCTGCTACTGATATCGGTGTTCCTGATGTCGGTGATCCTGATCCTGATGTCGGTGATCCTGATGATGGTGAACCTGATCCTGATGCCGGTGATCCTGATATCGGTGTTCCTGATCCTGATGTCGGTGATCCTGATGTCGGTGATCCTGATCCTGATGTCGGTGATCCTGATGTCGGAAATCCTGATGTCAGTGGTCCTGATGTTGGTGATCCTGATCCTGATGTCAGTGATCCTGATGTCGGTGATTCTGATCCTGATGTCAGTGACCCTGCTGCTGATGTCGGTGATCCTGATGTTGGTCAGCCTGATCCTGATGTCGGTGATCCTGATCCTGATGTTGATGATCATGATGTCAGTGATCCTGATCCTGATGCCGGTGATCCTGATGTTGGTGATCCTGATCCTGATGTCGGTGATCCTGATGTTGGTGATCCTGATCCTGATGTCGGTGATCTTGATACTGTTGTCGGAGATCCTGATCCTGATGTTGGTGATCCTGATCCTGATGTTGATGATACTGATCCTGATGACGGTGATCCTGATGTCGTTGATCCTTATGTTGGTGAGCCTGATTCTGATGTCGGTGCTCCTGATGCCCTTGATCCTGATGCCCGTGACCCTGATCCGGCTGTTGGTGATCCTGAACCTGATGTCGGTGATCCTGATACAGTTGTCGGCGATCCTGCTCCTGATGTTTGTGATCCTGATCCTGATGTCGGTGATCCTGATGTTGGTGAGCCTGATCCTGATCCTGATGTCGGTGATCCTGATATCGGTGATCCTGATCTTGATGTCGGTGATCCTGATGTCGGTGATCCTGATCCTGATATCAGTGATCCTGCTCCTGATGTTGGTGATCCTGATGTCGGTGAACCTGATCCTGATGTCGGTGATCCTGATCCTGATCTCCATGATCCTGATGTCGGTGATCCAGATCCTGATGTCGGTGATCCTGATGTCGGTGATCCTGATGTCAATGGTCCTGATGTCGGTGATCCTGATCTTCATGTTGGTGATGCAGATGTCGGTGATCCTGATCCTGATGTTGGTGATCCTGATGTCGGTGATCCTGATCCTGATATCGGTAATTCTGAAACTGATGTCGATGATCTTGACATTGGTGATCCTGATGTCGGTGATCCTGATCTTGATCTCGGTGATCCTGATGTCGGTGATCCTGATGTCAGTGGTCCTGATGTTGGTGATCCTGATCCTGATATCTGTGATCCTGATGTCGGTGATCCGGATCCTGATGTCAGTGATCCTGCTCCTGATGTCGGTGAACCTGATATCGGTGTTCCTGATCCTGATGTCGGTGATCCTGATGTCGGTGATCCTGTTCCTGATATCGGTAATTCTGAAACTGATGTCGATGATCTTGATATTGGTGATCCTGATGTTGGTGATCCTGATCTTGATCTCGGTGATCCTGATGTCGGTGATCCTGATGTCAGTGGTCCTGATGTTGGTGATCCTGATCCTGATATCTGTGATCCTGATGTCGATGATCCGGATCCTGATGTCAGTGATCCTGCTCCTGATGTCGGTGATCCTGATGTTGGTGAGCCTGATCCTGTTGTCAGTGATCCTGATCCTGATGTCGGTGATCCTGCTCCTGATGTTGGTGATCCTGATGTTGGTGAACCTGATCCTGATGTTCATGATCCTGATATCGGTGTTCCTGATCCTGATGTCAGTGATCCTGATGTCGTTGATCCTGATCCTGATATCGGTGATTCTGATCCTGATGTCAGTGACCTTGATGTCGGTGATACTGATCCTGATGACGGTGATCCTGATTTCGGTGATCCTAATGTCGGTGATCCTGATCTTGATGTCAGTGATCCTGATGTCAGTGATCCTGATGTCAGTGGTCCTGATGTCGGAGCTCCTGATCCTGATGTCGGTGATCCTGATGTCGGTGATCCTGATCCAGATATCAGTGATCCTGCTCCTGATGTGGGTGCTCCTGGTGTTGGTGAGCCTGATTCTGATGTCGGTGATCCTGATCATGATGTCGGTGATCCTGATCCTGATGTCAGTGATCCTGCTACTGATATCGGTGTTCCTGATGTCGGTGATCCTGATCCTGATGTCGGTGATCCTGATGATGGTGAACCTGATCCTGATGCCGGTGATCCTGATATCGGTGTTCCTGATCCTGATGTCGGTGATCCTGATGTCGGTGATCCTGATCCTGATGTCGGTGATCCTGATGTCGGAAATCCTGATGTCAGTGGTCCTGATGTTGGTGATCCTGATCCTGATGTCAGTGATCCTGATGTCGGTGATTCTGATCCTGATGTCAGTGACCCTGCTGCTGATGTCGGTGATCCTGATGTTGGTCAGCCTGATCCTGATGTCGGTGATCCTGATCCTGATGTTGATGATCATGATGTCAGTGATCCTGATCCTGATGCCGGTGATCCTGATGTTGGTGATCCTGATCCTGATGTCGGTGATCCTGATGTTGGTGATCCTGATCCTGATGTCGGTGATCTTGATACTGTTGTCGGAGATCCTGATCCTGATGTTGGTGATCCTGATCCTGATGTTGATGATACTGATCCTGATGACGGTGATCCTGATGTCGTTGATCCTTATGTTGGTGAGCCTGATTCTGATGTCGGTGCTCCTGATGCCCTTGATCCTGATGCCCGTGACCCTGATCCGGCTGTTGGTGATCCTGAACCTGATGTCGGTGATCCTGATACAGTTGTCGGCGATCCTGCTCCTGATGTTTGTGATCCTGATCCTGATGTCGGTGATCCTGATGTTGGTGAGCCTGATCCTGATCCTGATGTCGGTGATCCTGATATCGGTGATCCTGATCTTGATGTCGGTGATCCTGATGTCGGTGATCCTGATCCTGATATCAGTGATCCTGCTCCTGATGTTGGTGATCCTGATGTCGGTGAACCTGATCCTGATGTCGGTGATCCTGATCCTGATCTCCATGATCCTGATGTCGGTGATCCAGATCCTGATGTCGGTGATCCTGATGTCGGTGATCCTGATGTCAATGGTCCTGATGTCGGTGATCCTGATCTTGATGTTGGTGATGCAGATGTCGGTGATCCTGATCCTGATATCAGTGATCCTGCTCCTGATGTTGTTGATCCTGATGTCGGTGAACCTGATCCTGATGTCAGTGAACCTGATCCTGATGTCGGTGATCCTGATCCTGATCTCAATGATCCTGATGTCGGTGATCCAGATCCTGATGTCAGTGGATCCTGATGTCGGTGATCCTGATCCTGATGTCAGTGATCCTGCTCCTGATGTCGGTGATCCTGATGTTGGTGAGCCTGTTCCTGATGTCGGTGATCCTGATCCTGATGTCAGTGATCCTGCTACTGATATCGGTGTTCCTGATATCGGTGATCCTGATCCTGATGTCGGTGATCCTGATGATGGTGAACCTGATCCTGATGCCGGTGATCCTGATATCGGTGTTCCTGATCCTGATGTCGGTGATCCTGATGTCGGTGATCCTGATCTTGATGTCGGTGATCCTGATGTCGGAAATCCTGATGTCAGTGGTCCTGATGTTGGTGATCCTGATCCTGATGTCAGTGATCCTGAGGTCTGTGATCCTGATCCTGATGTCAGTGACCCTGCTCCTGATGTCGGTGATCCTGATGTTGGTCAGCCTGATCCTGATGTCGGTGCTCCTGATCCTGATGTCGGTGATCCTGATGTTGGTGATCCTGATCCTGATGTTGATGATCATGATGTCAGTGATCCTGATCCTGATGCCGGTGATCCTGATGTTGGTGATCCTGATCCTGATGTCGGTGATCCTGATGTCGGTGATCCTGATCCTGATATCGGTGATCTTGATACTGTTGTCGGAGATCCTGATCCTGATGTTGGTGATCCTGATCCTGATGTTGATGATACTGATCCTGATGACAGTAATCCTGATGTCGTTGATCCTTATGTTGGTGAGCCTGATTCTGATGTCGGTGCTCCTGATGCCCTTGATCCTGATGCCCATGACCCTGATCCGGCTGTTGGTGATCCTGAACCTGATGTCGGTGATCCTGATACAGTTGTCGGCGATCCTGCTCCTGATGTTTGTGATCCTGATCCTGATGTTGGTGATACTGATCATGATGATGGTGATCCTGATCCTGATGTCAGTGATCCTGCTCCTGATATCTGTGATCCTGATGTCGGTGATCCTGATCCTGATGTCAGTGATCCTGCTCCTGATGTCGGTGATCCTGATGTTGGTGAGCCTGATCCTGTTGTCAGTGAACCTGATCCTGATGTCGGTGATCCTGATGTCGGTGATCCTGATGTCAGTGGTCCTGATGTCGGTGATCCTGATCTTGATGTCGGTGATCCTGATGTTCGTGACCCTGATCCTGATACCAGTGGTCCTGCTCCTGATGTTGGTGATCCTGATGTCGGTGAACCTGATCCTGATGTCGGTGATCCTGATCCTGATCTCCATGATCCTGATGTCGGTGATCCAGATCCTGATGTCAGTGATCCTGATCCTGATGTCAGTGACCCTGCTCCTGATGTCGGTAATCCTGATGTTGGTGAGCCTGTTCCTGATGTCGGTGATCCTGATCCTGATGTCAGGGATCCAGCTCCTGATGTCGGTGTTCCTGATGTTGGTGAGCCAGATCCTGATGTCGGTGATCCTGATCCTGATGTCGGTGATCCTGATCCTGATGTCCATTATCCTGCTGTCGGTGATCCTGATCCTGATGTTGGTGATCCTGATGTCGGTGATCCTGATCCTGATATCGGTAATTCTGAAACTGATGTCGATGATCTTGACATTGGTGATCCTGATGTCGGTGATCCTGATCTTGATCTCGGTGATCCTGATGTCGGTGATCCTGATGTCAGTGGTCCTGATGTTGGTGATCCTGATCCTGATATCTGTGATCCTGATGTCGGTGATCCGGATCCTGATGTCAGTGATCCTGCTCCTGATGTCGGTGAACCTGATATCGGTGTTCCTGATCCTGATGTCGGTGATCCTGATGTCGGTGATCCTGTTCCTGATATCGGTAATTCTGAAACTGATGTCGATGATCTTGATATTGGTGATCCTGATGTTGGTGATCCTGATCTTGATCTCGGTGATCCTGATGTCGGTGATCCTGATGTCAGTGGTCCTGATGTTGGTGATCCTGATCCTGATATCTGTGATCCTGATGTCGATGATCCGGATCCTGATGTCAGTGATCCTGCTCCTGATGTCGGTGATCCTGATGTTGGTGAGCCTGATCCTGTTGTCAGTGATCCTGATCCTGATGTCGGTGATCCTGCTCCTGATGTTGGTGATCCTGATGTTGGTGAACCTGATCCTGATGTTCATGATCCTGATATCGGTGTTCCTGATCCTGATGTCAGTGATCCTGATGTCGTTGATCCTGATCCTGATATCGGTGACTCTGATCCTGATGTCAGTGACCTTGATGTCGGTGATACTGATCCTGATGACGGTGATCCTGATTTCGGTGATCCGAATGTCGGTGATCCTGATCTTGATGTCAGTGATCCTGATGTCAGTGATCCTGATGTCAGTGGTCCTGATGTCGGAGCTCCTGATCCTGATGTCGGTGATCCTGATGTCGGTGATCCTGATCCAGATATCAGTGATCCTGCTCCTGATGTGGGTGCTCCTGGTGTTGGTGAGCCTGATTCTGATGTCGGTGATCCTGATCATGATGTCGGTGATCCTGATCCTGATGTCAGTGATCCTGCTACTGATATCGGTGTTCCTGATGTCGGTGATCCTGATCCTGATGTCGGTGATCCTGATGATGGTGAACCTGATCCTGATGCCGGTGATCCTGATATCGGTGTTCCTGATCCTGATGTCGGTGATCCTGATGTCGGTGATCCTGATCCTGATGTCGGTGATCCTGATGTCGGAAATCCTGATGTCAGTGGTCCTGATGTTGGTGATCCTGATCCTGATGTCAGTGATCCTGATGTCGGTGATTCTGATCCTGATGTCAGTGACCCTGCTCCTGACGTCGGTGATCCTGATGTTGGTCAGCCTGATCCTGATGTCGGTGATCCTGATCCTGATGTTGATGATCATGATGTCAGTGATCCTGATCCTGATGCCGGTGATCCTGATGTTGGTGATCCTGATCCTGATGTCGGTGATCCTGATGTCGGTGATCCTGATCCTGATGTCGGTGATCTTGATACTGTTGTCGGAGATCCTGATCCTGATGTTGGTGATCCTGATCCTGATGTTGATGATACTGATCCTGATGACGGTGATCCTGATGTCGTTGATCCTTATGTTGGTGAGCCTGATTCTGATGTCGGTGCTCCTGATGCCCTTGATCCTGATGCCCGTGACCCTGATCCGGCTGTTGGTGATCCTGAACCTGATGTCGGTGATCCTGATACAGTTGTCGGCGATCCTGCTCCTGATGTTTGTGATCCTGATCCTGATGTTGGTGATACTGATCATGATGATGGTGATCCTGATCCTGATATCTGTGATCCTGCTCCTGATGTTGGTGATCCTGATGTCAGTAATCCTGATCCTGATATCGGAAATTCTGATCCTGATGTCATTGATCTTGATGTCGGTGATCCTGATGTCAATGATCTTGATATCGGTGATCCTGATGTCGGTGATCCTGATCTTGATGTCGGTGATCCTGATGTCGGTGATCCTGATGTCAGTGGTCCTGATGTCGGTGATCCTGATCCTGATATCTGTGATCCTGATGTCGGTGATCCTGATCCTGATGTCAGTGATCCTGCTCCTGATGTCGGTGATCCTGATGTTGGTGAGCCTGATCCTGTTGTCAGTGATCCTGATCCTGATGTCGGTGATCCTGATGTCGGTGATCCTGATGTTGGTGAGCCTGATCCTGTTGTCAGTGATCCTGATCCTGATGTCGGTGATCCTGCTCCTGATGTTGGTGATCCTGATGTTGGTGAACCTGATCCTGATGTTCATGATCCTGATATCGGTGTTCCTGATCCTGATGTCAGTGATCCTGATGTCGTTGATCCTGATCCTGATGTCAGTGACCTTGATGTCGGTGATACTGATCCTGATGACGGTGATCCTGATTTCGGTGATCCTAATGTCGGTGATCCTGATCTTGATGTCAGTGATCCTGATGTCAGTGATCCTGATGTCAGTGGTCCTGATGTCGGAGCTCCTGATCCTGATGTCGGTGATCCTGATGTCGGTGATCCTGATCCAGATATCAGTGATCCTGCTCCTGATGTGGGTGCTCCTGGTGTTGGTGAGCCTGATTCTGATGTCGGTGATCCTGATCATGATGTCGGTGATCCTGATCCTGATGTCAGTGATCCTGCTACTGATATCGGTGTTCCTGATGTCGGTGATCCTGATCCTGATGTCGGTGATCCTGATGATGGTGAACCTGATCCTGATGCCGGTGATCCTGATATCGGTGTTCCTGATCCAGATGTCGGTGATCCTGATGTCGGTGATCCTGATCCTGATGTCGGTGATCCTGATGTCGGAAATCCTGATGTCAGTGGTCCTGATGTTGGTGATCCTGATCCTGATGTCAGTGATCCTGATGTCGGTGATTCTGATCCTGATGTCAGTGACCCTGCTCCTGACGTCGGTGATCCTGATGTTGGTCAGCCTGATCCTGATGTCGGTGATCCTGATCCTGATGTTGATGATCATGATGTCAGTGATCCTGATCCTGATGCCGGTGATCCTGATGTTGGTGATCCTGATCCTGATGTCGGTGATCCTGATGTCGGTGATCCTGATCCTGATGTCGGTGATCTTGATACTGTTGTCGGAGATCCTGATCCTGATGTTGGTGATCCTGATCCTGATGTTGATGATACTGATCCTGATGACGGTGATCCTGATGTCGTTGATCCTTATGTTGGTGAGCCTGATTCTGATGTCGGTGCTCCTGATGCCCTTGATCCTGATGCCCGTGACCCTGATCCGGCTGTTGGTGATCCTGAACCTGATGTCGGTGATCCTGATACAGTTGTCGGCGATCCTGCTCCTGATGTTTGTGATCCTGATCCTGATGTTGGTGATACTGATCATGATGATGGTGATCCTGATCCTGATATCTGTGATCCTGCTCCTGATGTTGGTGACCCTGATGTCAGTAATCCTGATCCTGATATCGGTAATTCTGATCCTGATGTCATTGATCTTGATGTCGGTGATCCTGATGTCAATGATCTTGATATCGGTGATCCTGATGTCGGTGATCCTGATCTTGATGTCGGTGATCCTGATGTCGGTGATCCTGATGTCAGTGGTCCTGATGTCGGTGATCCTGATCCTGATATCTGTGATCCTGATGTCGGTGATCCTGATCCTGATGTCAGTGATCCTGCTCCTGATGTCGGTGATCCTGATGTTGGTGAGCCTGATCCTGTTGTCAGTGATCCTGATCCTGATGTCGGTGATCCTGATGTTGGTCAGCCTGATCCTGATGTTGGTGATCCTGATCCTGATGTCGGTGATCCTGATGTTGGTGATCCTGATCCTGATGTTGATGATCATGATGTCAGTGATCCTGATCCTGATGCCGGTGATCCTGATGTTGGTGATCCTGATCCTGATGTCGGTGATCCTGATGTCGGTGATCCTGATCCTGATGTCGGTGATCTTGATACTGTTGTCGGAGATCCTGATCCTGATGTTGGTGATCCTGATCCTGATGTTGATGATACTGATCCTGATGACGGTGATCCTGATGTCGTTGATCCTTATGTTGGTGAGCCTGATTCTGATGTCGGTGCTCCTGATGCCCTTGATCCTGATGCCCGTGACCCTGATCCGGCTGTTGGTGATCCTGAACCTGATGTCGGTGATCCTGATACAGTTGTCGGCGATCCTGCTCCTGATGTTTGTGATCCTGATCCTGATGTTGGTGATACTGATCATGATGATGGTGATCCTGATCCTGATATCTGTGATCCTGCTCCTAATGTTGGTGATCCTGATGTCAGTAATCCTGATCCTGATATCGGAAATTCTGATCCTGATGTCATTGATCTTGATGTCGGTGATCCTGATGTCAATGATCTTGATATCGGTGATCCTGATGTCGGTGATCCTGATCTTGATGTCGGTGATCCTGATGTCGGTGATCCTGATGTCAGTGGTCCTGATGTCGGTGATCCTGATCCTGATATCTGTGATCCTGATGTCGGTGATCCTGATCCTGATGTCAGTGATCCTGCTCCTGATGTCGGTGATCCTGATGTTGGTGAGCCTGATCCTGTTGTCAGTGATCCTGATCCTGATGTCGGTGATCCAGATGTCGGTGATCCTGATGTCAGTGGTCCTGGTGTCGGTGATCCTGATCTTGATGTCGGTGATCCTGATGTCGGTGATCCTGATCCTGATATCAGTGGTCCTGCTCCAGATGTTGGTGATCCTGATGTCGGTGAACCTGATCCTGATGTCGGTGATCCTGATCCTGATCGCCATGATCCTGATGTCGGTGATCCAGATCCTGATGTCAGTGATCCTGATCCTGATGTCAGTGATCCTGCTCCTGATGTCGGTAATCCTGATGTTGGTGAGCCTGTTCCTGATGTCGGTGATCCTGATACTGATGTCAGTGATCCTGCTCCTGATGTCGGTGTTCCTGATGTTGGTGAGCCAGATCCTGATGTCGGTGATCCTGATCCTGATGTCGGTGCTCCTGATCCTGATGTCCATGATCCTGCTGTCGGTGATCCTGATCCTGATGTCGGTGATCCTGATGTTGGTGAACCTGATCCTGATGTTCATGATCCTGATATCGGAATTATGAAACTGATGTCGATGATCTTGATATTGGTATTCCTGATGTCGGTGATCCTGATCTTGATGTCGGTGATCATGATGTCGGTAATCCTGATGTCAGTGGTCCTGATGTTGGTGATCCTGATCCTGATGTCAGTGATCCTGATGTCGTTGTTCCTGATCCTGATGTCAGCGACCCTGCTCCTGATGTCGGCGATCCTGATGTTGGTGAGCCTGATCCTGATGTCGGTGATCCTGATCCTGATGTCGGTGATCCTGATCTTGGTGATCCTGATCCTGATGTCGGTGATCCTGATGTCGGTGATCCTGATCCTGATGTCGGTGATCCTGATACTGTTGTCAGAGATCCTGATCCTGATGTTGGTGATCCTGATCCTGATGTTGGTGATACTGATCCTGATGACGGTGATCCTGATCCTGATATCAGTGATCCTGCTCCTGATGTTGGTGATCCTGATGTCAGGAATCCTGATCCTGATATTGGTAATTCTGATCCTCATGTCATTGATCTTGATGTCGGGGATCCTGATGTCACTGATCTTGATATCAGTGATCCTGATGTCGGTGATCCTGATCTTGATGTCGGTGATCCTGATGTCGGTGATCCTGATGTCAGTGGTCCTGATGTCGGTGATCCTGATCCTGATATCTGTGATCCTGATGTCGGTGATCCTGATCCTGATGTCAGTGATCCTGCTCCTGATGTCGGTGATCATGATGTTGGTGAGCCTGATCCTGATGTCAGTGATCCTGATCCTGATGTTGGTGATCCTGATGTTGGTGATCCTGATGTCAGTGGTCCTGATGTCGGTGATCCTGATCCTGATATCAGTGATCCTGCTCCTGATGTTGGTGATCCTGATGTCGGTGAACCTGATCCTGATGTCGGTGATCCTGATCTTGATGTCGGTGATCCTGATGTCGGTGATCCTGATGTCAGTGGTCCTGATGTCGGTGATCCTAATCCTGATATCTGTGATCCTGATGTCGGTGATCCTGATCCTGATGTCGGTGATCCTGATACTGTTGTCAGAGATCCTGATCCTGATGTTGGTGATCCTGATCCTAATGTTGGTGATACTGATCCTGATGACGGTGATCCTGATCCTGATATCAGTGATCCTGCTCCTGATGTTGGTGATCCTGATGTCAGTAATCCTGATCCTGATATTGGTAATTCTGATCCTCATGTCATTGATCTTGATGTCGGGGATCCTGATGTCACTGATCTTGATATCAGTGATCCTGATGTCGGTGATCCTGATCTTGATGTCGGTGATCCTGATGTCGGTGATCCTGATGTCAGTGGTCCTGATGTCGGTGATCCTGATCCTGATATCTGTGATCCTGATGTCGGTGATCCTGATCCTGATGTCAGTGATCCTGCTCCTGATGTCGGTGATCATGATGTTGGTGAGCCTGATCCTGATGTCAGTGATCCTGATCCTGATGTTGGTGATCCTGATGTTGGTGATCCTGATGTCAGTGGTCCTGATGTCGGTGATCCTGATCCTGATATCAGTGATCCTGCTCCTGATGTTGTTTATCCTGATGTCGGTGAACCTGATCCTGATGTCAGTGAACCTGATCCTGATGTCGGTGATCCTGATCCTGATCTCAATGATCCTGATGTCGGTGATCCAGATCCTGATGTCAGTGGATCCTGATGTCGGTGATCCTGATCCTGATGTCAGTGATCCTGCTCCTGATGTCGGTGATCCTGATGTTGGTGAGCCTGTTCCTGATGTCGGTGATCCTGATCCTGATGTCAGTGATCCTGCTACTGATATCGGTGTTCCTGATATCGGTGATCCTGATCCTGATGTCGGTGATCCTGATGATGGTGAACCTGATCCTGATGCCGGTGATCCTGATATCGGTGTTCCTGATCCTGATGTCGGTGATCCTGATGTCGGTGATCCTGATCTTGATGTCGGTGATCCTGATGTCGGAAATCCTGATGTCAGTGGTCCTGATGTTGGTGATCCTGATCCTGATGTCAGTGATCCTGAGGTCTGTGATCCTGATCCTGATGTCAGTGACCCTGCTCCTGATGTCGGTGATCCTGATGTTGGTCAGCCTGATCCTGATGTCGGTGATCCTGATCCTGATGTCGGTGATCCTGATGTTGGTGATCCTGATCCTGATGTTGATGATCATGATGTCAGTGATCCTGATCCTGATGCCGGTGATCCTGATGTTGGTGATCCTGATCCTGATGTCGGTGATCCTGATGTCGGTGATCCTGATCCTGATATCGGTGATCTTGATACTGTTGTCGGAGATCCTGATCCTGATGTTGGTGATCCTGATCCTGATGTTGATGATACTGATCCTGATGACAGTAATCCTGATGTCGTTGATCCTTATGTTGGTGAGCCTGATTCTGATGTCGGTGCAACTGATGCCCTTGATCCTGATGCCCATGACCCTGATCCGGCTGTTGGTGATCCTGAACCTGATGTCGGTGATCCTGATACAGTTGTCGGCGATCCTGCTCCTGATGTTTGTGATCCTGATCCTGATGTTGGTGATACTGATCATGATGATGGTGATCCTGATCCTGATGTCAGTGATCCTGCTCCTGATATCTGTGATCCTGATGTCGGTGATCCTGATCCTGATGTCAGTGATCCTGCTCATGATGTCGGTGATCATGATTTTGGTGAGCCTGATCCTGATGTCAGTGATCCTGATCCTGATGTCGGTGATCCTGATGTCGGTGATCCTGATGTCAGTGGTCCTGATGTCGTTGATCCTGATGCTGATATCAGTGATCCTGCTCCTGATGTTGGTGATCCTGATGTCGGTGAACCTGATCCTGATGTCGGTGATCCTGATCTTGATGTCGGTGATCCTGATGTCGGCGATCCTGATGTCAGTGGTCCTGATGTCGGTGATCCTAATCCTGATATCTGTGATCCTGATGTCGGTGATCCTGATCCTGATGTCAGTGATCCTGCTCCTGATGTCGGTGATCCTGATGTTGGTGAGCCTGATCCTGATCCTGATGTCGGTGATCCTGATATCGGTGATCCTGATCTTGATGTCGGTGATCCTGATGTCGGTGATCCTGATCCTGATATCAGTGATCCTGCTCCTGATGTTGGTGATCCTGATGTCGGTGAACCTGATCCTGATGTCGGTGATCCTGATCCTGATCTCCATGATCCTGATGTCAGTGATCCAGATCCTGATGTCGGTGATCCTGATGTCGGTGATCCTGATGTCAATGGTCCTGATGTCGGTGATCCTGATCTTGATGTTGGTGATGCAGATGTTGGTGATCCTGATCCTGATATCAGTGATCCTGCTCCTGATGTTGTTGATCCTGATGTCGGTGAACCTGATCCTGATGTCAGTGAACCTGATCCTGATGTCGGTGATCCTGATCCTGATCTCAATGATCCTGATGTCGGTGATCCAGATCCTGATGTCAGTGGATCCTGATGTCGGTGATCCTGATCCTGATGTCAGTGATCCTGCTCCTGATGTCGGTGATCCTGATGTTGGTGAGCCTGTTCCTGATGTCGGTGATCCTGATCCTGATGTCAGTGATCCTGCTACTGATATCGGTGTTCCTGATATCGGTGATCCTGATCCTGATGTCGGTGATCCTGATGATGGTGAACCTGATCCTGATGCCGGTGATCCTGATATCGGTGTTCCTGATCCTGATGTCGGTGATCCTGATGTCGGTGATCCTGATCTTGATGTCGGTGATCCTGATGTCGGAAATCCTGATGTCAGTGGTCCTGATGTTGGTGATCCTGATCCTGATGTCAGTGATCCTGAGGTCTGTGATCCTGATCCTGATGTCAGTGACCCTGCTCCTGATGTCGGTGATCCTGATGTTGGTCAGCCTGATCCTGATGTCGGTGATCCTGATCCTGATGTCGGTGATCCTGATGTTGGTGATCCTGATCCTGATGTTGATGATCATGATGTCAGTGATCCTGATCCTGATGCCGGTGATCCTGATGTTGGTGATCCTGATCCTGATGTCGGTGATCCTGATGTCGGTGATCCTGATCCTGATATCGGTGATCTTGATACTGTTGTCGGAGATCCTGATCCTGATGCTGGTGATCCTGATCCTGATGTTGATGATACTGATCCTGATGACAGTAATCCTGATGTCGTTGATCCTTATGTTGGTGAGCCTGATTCTGATGTCGGTGCAACTGATGCCCTTGATCCTGATGCCCATGACCCTGATCCGGCTGTTGGTGATCCTGAACCTGATGTTGGTGATCCTGATACAGTTGTCGGCGATCCTGCTCCTGATGTTTGTGATCCTGATCCTGATGTTGGTGATACTGATCATGATGATGGTGATCCTGATCCTGATGTCAGTGATCCTGCTCCTGATATCTGTGATCCTGATGTCGGTGATCCTGATCCTGATGTCAGTGATCCTGCTCCTGATGTCGGTGATCCTGATGTTGGTGAGCCTGATCCTGTTGTCAGTGAACCTGATCCTGATGTCGGTGATCCTGATGTCGGTGATCCTGATGTCAGTGGTCCTGATGTCGGTGATCCTGATCTTGATGTCGGTGATCCTGATGTTCGTGACCCTGATCCTGATACCAGTGGTCCTGCTCCTGATGTTGGTGATCCTGATGTCGGTGAACCTGATCCTGATGTCGGTGATCCTGATCCTGATCTCCATGATCCTGATGTCGGTGATCCAGATCCTGATGTCAGTGATCCTGATCCTGATGTCAGTGACCCTGCTCCTGATGTCGATAATCCTGATGTTGGTGAGCCTGTTCCTGATGTCGGTGATCCTGATCCTGATGTCAGGGATCCAGCTCCTGATGTCGGTGTTCCTGATGTTGGTGAGCCAGATCCTGATGTCGGTGATCCTGATCCTGATGTCGGTGATCCTGATCCTGATGTCCATTATCCTGCTGTCGGTGATCCTGATCCTGATGTTGGTGATCCTGATGTCGGTGATCCTGATCCTGATATCGGTAATTCTGAAACTGATGTCGATGATCTTGACATTGGTGATCCTGATGTCGGTGATCCTGATCTTGATCTCGGTGATCCTGATGTCGGTGATCCTGATGTCAGTGGTCCTGATGTTGGTGATCCTGATCCTGATATCTGTGATCCTGATGTCGGTGATCCGGATCCTGATGTCAGTGATCCTGCTCCTGATGTCGGTGAACCTGATATCGGTGTTCCTGATCCTGATGTCGGTGATCCTGATGTCGGTGATCCTGTTCCTGATATCGGTAATTCTGAAACTGATGTCGATGATCTTGATATTGGTGATCCTGATGTTGGTGATCCTGATCTTGATCTCGGTGATCCTGATGTCGGTGATCCTGATGTCAGTGGTCCTGATGTTGGTGATCCTGATCCTGATATCTGTGATCCTGATGTCGATGATCCGGATCCTGATGTCAGTGATCCTGCTCCTGATGTCGGTGATCCTGATGTTGGTGAGCCTGATCCTGTTGTCAGTGATCCTGATCCTGATGTCGGTGATCCTGCTCCTGATGTTGGTGATCCTGATGTTGGTGAACCTGATCCTGATGTTCATGATCCTGATATCGGTGTTCCTGATCCTGATGTCAGTGATCCTGATGTCGTTGATCCTGATCCTGATATCGGTGATTCTGATCCTGATGTCAGTGACCTTGATGTCGGTGATACTGATCCTGATGACGGTGATCCTGATTTCGGTGATCCTAATGTCGGTGATCCTGATCTTGATGTCAGTGATCCTGATGTCAGTGATCCTGATGTCAGTGGTCCTGATGTCGGAGCTCCTGATCCTGATGTCGGTGATCCTGATGTCGGTGATCCTGATCCAGATATCAGTGATCCTGCTCCTGATGTGGGTGCTCCTGGTGTTGGTGAGCCTGATTCTGATGTCGGTGATCCTGATCATGATGTCGGTGATCCTGATCCTGATGTCAGTGATCCTGCTACTGATATCGGTGTTCCTGATGTTGGTGATCCTGATCCTGATGTCGGTGATCCTGATGATGGTGAACCTGATCCTGATGCCGGTGATCCTGATATCGGTGTTCCTGATCCTGATGTCGGTGATCCTGATGTCGGTGATCCTGATCCTGATGTCGGTGATCCTGATGTCGGAAATCCTGATGTCAGTGGTCCTGATGTTGGTGATCCTGATCCTGATGTCAGTGATCCTGATGTCGGTGATTCTGATCCTGATGTCAGTGACCCTGCTCCTGACGTCGGTGATCCTGATGTTGGTCAGCCTGATCCTGATGTCGGTGATCCTGATCCTGATGTTGATGATCATGATGTCAGTGATCCTGATCCTGATGCCGGTGATCCTGATGTTGGTGATCCTGATCCTGATGTCGGTGATCCTGATGTCGGTGATCCTGATCCTGATGTCGGTGATCTTGATACTGTTGTCGGAGATCCTGATCCTGATGTTGGTGATCCTGATCCTGATGTTGATGATACTGATCCTGATGACGGTGATCCTGATGTCGTTGATCATTATGTTGGTGAGCCTGATTCTGATGTCGGTGCTCCTGATGCCCTTGATCCTGATGCCCGTGACCCTGATCCGGCTGTTGGTGATCCTGAACCTGATGTCGGTGATCCTGATACAGTTGTCGGCGATCCTGCTCCTGATGTTTGTGATCCTGATCCTGATGTCGGTGATCCTGATGTTGGTGAGCCTGATCCTGATCCTGATGTCGGTGATCCTGATATCGGTGATCCTGATCTTGATGTCGGTGATCCTGATGTCGGTGATCCTGATCCTGATATCAGTGATCCTGCTCCTGATGTTGGTGATCCTGATGTCGGTGAACCTGATCCTGATGTCGGTGATCCTGATCCTGATCTCCATGATCCTGATGTCGGTGATCCAGATCCTGATGTCGGTGATCCTGATGTCGGTGATCCTGATGTCAATGGTCCTGATGTCGGTGATCCTGATCTTGATGTTGGTGATGCAGATGTCGGTGATCCTGATCCTGATATCAGTGATCCTGCTCCTGATGTCGTTGATCCTGATGTCGGTGAACCTGATCCTGATGTCAGTGAACCTGATCCTGATGTCGGTGATCCTGATCCTGATCTCAATGATCCTGATGTCGGTGATCCAGATCCTGATGTCAGTGGATCCTGATGTCGGTGATCCTGATCCTGATGTCAGTGATCCTGCTCCTGATGTCGGTGATCCTGATGTTGGTGAGCCTGTTCCTGATGTCGGTGATCCTGATCCTGATGTCAGTGATCCTGCTACTGATATCGGTGTTCCTGATATCGGTGATCCTGATCCTGATGTCGGTGATCCTGATGATGGTGAACCTGATCCTGATGCCGGTGATCCTGATATCGGTGTTCCTGATCCTGATGTCGGTGATCCTGATGTCGGTGATCCTGATCTTGATGTCGGTGATCCTGATGTCGGAAATCCTGATGTCAGTGGTCCTGATGTTGGTGATCCTGATCCTGATGTCAGTGATCCTGAGGTCTGTGATCCTGATCCTGATGTCAGTGACCCTGCTCCTGATGTCGGTGATCCTGATGTTGGTCAGCCTGATCCTGATGTCGGTGATCCTGATCCTGATGTCGGTGATCCTGATGTTGGTGATCCTGATCCTGATGTTGATGATCATGATGTCAGTGATCCTGATCCTGATGCCGGTGATCCTGATGTTGGTGATCCTGATCCTGATGTCGGTGATCCTGATGTCGGTGATCCTGATCCTGATATCGGTGATCTTGATACTGTTGTCGGAGATCCTGATCCTGATGTTGGTGATCCTGATCCTGATGTTGATGATACTGATCCTGATGACAGTAATCCTGATGTCGTTGATCCTTATGTTGGTGAGCCTGATTCTGATGTCGGTGCTCCTGATGCCCTTGATCCTGATGCCCATGACCCTGATCCGGCTGTTGGTGATCCTGAACCTGATGTCGGTGATCCTGATACAGTTGTCGGCGATCCTGCTCCTGATGTTTGTGATCCTGATCCTGATGTTGGTGATACTGATCATGATGATGGTGATCCTGATCCTGATGTCAGTGATCCTGCTCCTGATATCTGTGATCCTGATGTCGGTGATCCTGATCCTGATGTCAGTGATCCTGCTCCTGATGTCGGTGATCCTGATGTTGGTGAGCCTGATCCTGTTGTCAGTGAACCTGATCCTGATGTCGATGATCCTGATGTCGGTGATCCTGATGTCAGTGGTCCTGATGTCGGTGATCCTGATCTTGATGTCGGTGATCCTGATGTTCGTGACCCTGATCCTGATACCAGTGGTCCTGCTCCTGATGTTGGTGATCCTGATGTCGGTGAACCTGATCCTGATGTCGGTGATCCTGATCCTGATCTCCATGATCCTGATGTCGGTGATCCAGATCCTGATGTCAGTGATCCTGATCCTGATGTCAGTGACCCTGCTCCTGATGTCGGTAATCCTGATGTTGGTGAGCCTTTTCCTGATGTCGGTGATCCTGATCCTGATGTCAGGGATCCAGCTCCTGATGTCGGTGTTCCTGATGTTGGTGAGCCAGATCCTGATGTCGGTGATCCTGATCCTGATGTCGGTGATCCTGATCCTGATGTCCATTATCCTGCTGTCGGTGATCCTGATCCTGATGTTGGTGATCCTGATGTCGGTGATCCTGATCCTGATATCGGTAATTCTGAAACTGATGTCGATGATCTTGACATTGGTGATCCTGATGTCGGTGATCCTGATCTTGATCTCGGTGATCCTGATGTCGGTGATCCTGATGTCAGTGGTCCTGATGTTGGTGATCCTGATCCTGATATCTGTGATCCTGATGTCGGTGATCCGGATCCTGATGTCAGTGATCCTGCTCCTGATGTCGGTGAACCTGATATCGGTGTTCCTGATCCTGATGTCGGTGATCCTGATGTCGGTGATCCTGTTTCTGATATCGGTAATTCTGAAACTGATGTCGATGATCTTGATATTGGTGATCCTGATGTTGGTGATCCTGATCTTGATCTCGGTGATCCTGATGTCGGTGATCCTGATGTCAGTGGTCCTGATGTTGGTGATCCTGATCCTGATATCTGTGATCCTGATGTCGATGATCCGGATCCTGATGTCAGTGATCCTGCTCCTGATGTCGGTGATCCTGATGTTGGTGAGCCTGATCCTGTTGTCAGTGATCCTGATCCTGATGTCGGTGATCCTGCTCCTGATGTTGGTGATCCTGATGTTGGTGAACCTGATCCTGATGTTCATGATCCTGATATCGGTGTTCCTGATCCTGATGTCAGTGATCCTGATGTCGTTGATCCTGATCCTGATATCGGTGACTCTGATCCTGATGTCAGTGACCTTGATGTCGGTGATACTGATCCTGATGACGGTGATCCTGATTTCGGTGATCCGAATGTCGGTGATCCTGATCTTGATGTCAGTGATCCTGATGTCAGTGATCCTGATGTCAGTGGTCCTGATGTCGGAGCTCCTGATCCTGATGTCGGTGATCCTGATGTCGGTGATCCTGATCCAGATATCAGTGATCCTGCTCCTGATGTGGGTGCTCCTGGTGTTGGTGAGCCTGATTCTGATGTCGGTGATCCTGATCATGATGTCGGTGATCCTGATCCTGATGTCAGTGATCCTGCTACTGATATCGGTGTTCCTGATGTCGGTGATCCTGATCCTGATGTCGGTGATCCTGATGATGGTGAACCTGATCCTGATGCCGGTGATCCTGATATCGGTGTTCCCGATCCTGATGTCGGTGATCCTGATGTCGGTGATCCTGATCCTGATGTCGGTGATCCTGATGTCGGAAATCCTGATGTCAGTGGTCCTGATGTTGGTGATCCTGATCCTGATGTCAGTGATCCTGATGTCGGTGATTCTGATCCTGATGTCAGTGACCCTGCTCCTGACGTCGGTGATCCTGATGTTGGTCAGCCTGATCCTGATGTCGGTGATCCTGATCCTGATGTTGATGATCATGATGTCAGTGATCCTGATCCTGATGCCGGTGATCCTGATGTTGGTGATCCTGATCCTGATGTCGGTGATCCTGATGTCGGTGATCCTGATCCTGATGTCGGTGATCTTGATACTTATGTCGGAGATCCTGATTCTGATGTTGGTGATCCTGATCCTGATGTTGATGATACTGATCCTGATGACGGTGATCCTGATGTCGTTGATCCTTATGTTGGTGAGCCTGATTCTGATGTCGGTGCTCCTGATGCCCTTGATCCTGATGCCCGTGACCCTGATCCGGCTGTTGGTGATCCTGAACCTGATGTCGGTGATCCTGATACAGTTGTCGGCGATCCTGCTCCTGATGTTTGTGATCCTGATCCTGATGTTGGTGATACTGATCATGATGATGGTGATCCTGATCCTGATATCTGTGATCCTGCTCCTGATGTTGGTGATCCTGATGTCAGTAATCCTGATCCTGATATCGGAAATTCTGATCCTGATGTCATTGATCTTGATGTCGGTGATCCTGATGTCAATGATCTTGATATCGGTGATCCTGATGTCGGTGATCCTGATCTTGATGTCGGTGATCCTGATATCTGTGATCCTGATGTCGGTGATCCTGATCCTGATGTCAGTGATCCTGCTCCTGATGTCGGTGATCCTGATGTTGGTGAGCCTGATCCTGTTGTCAGTGATCCTGATCCTGATGTCGGTGATCCTGATGTCGGTGATCCTGATGTTGGTGAGCCTGATCCTGTTGTCAGTGATCCTGATCCTGATGTCGGTGATCCTGCTCCTGATGTTGGTGATCCTGATGTTGGTGAACCTGATCCTGATGTTCATGATCCTGATATCGGTGTTCCTGATCCTGATGTCAGTGATCCTGATGTCGTTGATCCTGATCCTGATATCGGTGATTCTGATCCTGATGTCAGTGACCTTGATGTCGGTGATACTGATCCTGATGACGGTGATCCTGATTTCGGTGATCCTAATGTCGGTGATCCTGATCTTGATGTCAGTGATCCTGATGTCAGTGATCCTGATGTCAGTGGTCCTGATGTCGGAGCTCCTGATCCTGATGTCGGTGATCCTGATGTCGGTGATCCTGATCCAGATATCAGTGATCCTGCTCCTGATGTGGGTGCTCCTGGTGTTGGTGAGCCTGATTCTGATGTCGGTGATCCTGATCATGATGTCGGTGATCCTGATCCTGATGTCAGTGATCCTGCTACTGATATCGGTGTTCCTGATGTCGGTGATCCTGATCCTGATGTCGGTGATCCTGATGATGGTGAACCTGATCCTGATGCCGGTGATCCTGATATCGGTGTTCCTGATCCTGATGTCGGTGATCCTGATGTCGGTGATCCTGATCCTGATGTCGGTGATCCTGATGTCGGAAATCCTGATGTCAGTGGTCCTGATGTTGGTGATCCTGATCCTGATGTCAGTGATCCTGATGTCGGTGATTCTGATCCTGATGTCAGTGACCCTGCTCCTGACGTCAGTGATCCTGATGTTGGTCAGCCTGATCCTGATGTCGGTGATCCTGATCCTGATGTTGATGATCATGATGTCAGTGATCCTGATCCTGATGTCGGTGATCCTGATGTTGGTGATCCTGATCCTGATGTCGGTGATCCTGATGTCGGTGATCCTGATCCTGATGTCGGTGATCTTGATACTGTTGTCGGAGATCCTGATCCTGATGTTGGTGATCCTGATCCTGATGTTGATGATACTGATCCTGATGACGGTGATCCTGATGTCGTTGATCCTTATGTTGGTGAGCCTGATTCTGATGTCGGTGCTCCTGATGCCCTTGATCCTGATGCCCGTGACCCTGATCCGGCTGTTGGTGATCCTGAACCTGATGTCGGTGATCCTGATACAGTTGTCGGCGATCCTGCTCCTGATGTTTGTGATCCTGATCCTGATGTTGGTGATACTGATCATGATGATGGTGATCCTGATCCTGATATCTGTGATCCTGCTCCTGATGTTGGTGATCCTGATGTCAGTAATCCTGAACCTGATATCGGTAATTCTGATCCTGATGTCATTGATCTTGATGTCGGTGATCCTGATGTCAATGATCTTGATATCGGTGATCCTGATGTCGGTGATCCTGATCTTGATGTCGGTGATCCTGATGTCGGTGATCCTGATGTCAGTGGTCCTGATGTCGGTGATCCTGATCCTGATATCTGTGATCCTGATGTCGGTGATCCTGATCCTGATGTCAGTGATCCTGCTCCTGATGTCGGTGATCCTGATGTTGGTGAGCCTGATCCTGTTGTCAGTGATCCTGATCCTGATGTCGGTGATCCTGATGTTGGTCAGCCTGATCCTGATGTTGGTGATCCTGATCCTGATGTCGGTGATCCTGATGTTGGTGATCCTGATCCTGATGTTGATGATCATGATGTCAGTGATCCTGATCCTGATGCCGGTGATCCTGATGTTGGTGATCCTGATCCTGATGTCGGTGATCCTGATGTCGGTGATCCTGATCCTGATGTCGGTGATCTTGATACTGTTGTCGGAGATCCTGATCCTGATGTTGGTGATCCTGATCCTGATGTTGATGATACTGATCCTGATGACGGTGATCCTGATGTCGTTGATCCTTATGTTGGTGAGCCTGATTCTGATGTCGGTGCTCCTGATGCCCTTGATCCTGATGCCCGTGACCCTGATCCGGCTGTTGGTGATCCTGAACCTGATGTCGGTGATCCTGATACAGTTGTCGGCGATCCTGCTCCTGATGTTTGTGATCCTGATCCTGATGTTGGTGATACTGATCATGATGATGGTGATCCTGATCCTGATATCTGTGATCCTGCTCCTGATGTTGGTGATCCTGATGTCAGTAATCCTGATCCTGATATCGGAAATTCTGATCCTGATGTCATTGATCTTGATGTCGGTGATCCTGATGTCAATGATCTTGATATCGGTGATCCTGATGTCGGTGATCCTGATCTTGATGTCGGTGATCCTGATGTCGGTGATCCTGATGTCAGTGGTCCTGATGTCGGTGATCCTGATCCTGATATCTGTGATCCTGATGTCGGTGATCCTGATCCTGATGTCAGTGATCCTGCTCCTGATGTCGGTGATCCTGATGTTGGTGAGCCTGATCCTGTTGTCAGTGATCCTGATCCTGATGTCGGTGATCCTGATGTCGGTGATCCTGATGTCAGTGGTCCTGGTGTCGGTGATCCTGATCTTGATGTCGGTGATCCTGATGTCGGTGATCCTGATCCTGATATCAGTGGTCCTGCTCCAGATGTTGGTGATCCTGATGTCGGTGAACCTGATCCTGATGTCGGTGATCCTGATTCTGATCGCCATGATCCTGATGTCGGTGATCCAGATCATGTTGTCAGTGATCCTGATCCTGATGTCAGTGATCCTGCTCCTGATGTCGGTAATCCTGATGTTGGTGAGGCTGTTCCTGATGTCGGTGATCCTGATACTGATGTCAGTGATCCTGCTCCTGATGTCGGTGTTCCTGATGTTGGTGAGCCAGATCCTGATGTCGGTGATCCTGATCCTGATGTCGGTGCTCCTGATCCTGATGTCCATGATCCTGCTGTCGGTGATCCTGATCCTGATGTCGGTGATCCTGATGTTGGTGAACCTGATCCTGATGTTCATGATCCTGATATCGGAAATTATGAAACTGATGTCGATGATCTTGATATTGGTATTCCTGATGTCGGTGATCCTGATCTTGATGTCGGTGATCATGATGTCGGTAATCCTGATGTCAGTGGTCCTGATGTTGGTGATCCTGATCCTGATGTCAGTGATCCTGATGTCGTTGTTCCTGATCCTGATGTCAGCGACCCTGCTCCTGATGTCGGCGATCCTGATGTTGGTGAGCCTGATCCTGATGTCGGTGATCCTGATCCTGATGTCGGTGATCCTGATCTTGGTGATCCTGATCCTGATGTCGGTGATCCTGATGTCGGTGATCCTGATCCTGATGTCGGTGATCCTGATACTGTTGTCAGAGATCCTGATCCTGATGTTGGTGATCCTGATCCTGATGTTGGTGATACTGATCCTGATGACGGTGATCCTGATCCTGATATCAGTGATCCTGCTCCTGATGTTGGTGATCCTGATGTCAGTAATCCTGATCCTGATATTGGTAATTCTGATCCTCATGTCATTGATCTTGATGTCGGGGATCCTGATGTCACTGATCTTGATATCAGTGATCCTGATGTCGGTGATCCTGATCTTGATGTCGGTGATCCTGATGTCGGTGATCCTGATGTCAGTGGTCCTGATGTCGGTGATCCTGATCCTGATATCTGTGATCCTGATGTCGGTGATCCTGATCCTGATGTCAGTGATCCTGCTCCTGATGTCGGTGATCATGATGTTGGTGAGCCTGATCCTGATGTCAGTGATCCTGATCCTGATGTTGGTGATCCTGATGTTGGTGATCCTGATGTCAGTGGTCCTGATGTCGGTGATCCTGATCCTGATATCAGTGATCCTGCTCCTGATGTTGGTGATCCTGATGTCGGTGAACCTGATCCTGATGTCGGTGATCCTGATCTTGATGTCGGTGATCCTGATGTCGGTGATCCTGATGTCAGTGGTCCTGATGTCGGTGATCCTAATCCTGATAGCTGTGATCCTGATGTCGGTGATCCTGATCCTGATGTCGGTGATCCTGATACTGTTGTCAGAGATCCTGATCCTGATGTTGGTGATCCTGATCCTGATGTTGGTGATACTGATCCTGATGACGGTGATCCTGCTCCTGATGTTGGTGATCCTGATGTCAGTAATCCTGATCCTGATATTGGTAATTCTGATCCTCATGTCATTGATCTTGATGTCGGGGATCCTGATGTCACTGATCTTGATATCAGTGATCCTGATGTCGGTGATCCTGATCTTGATGTCGGTGATCCTGATGTCGGTGATCCTGATGTCAGTGGTCCTGATGTCGGTGATCCTGATCCTGATATCTGTGATCCTGATGTCGGTGATCCTGATCCTGATGTCAGTGATCCTGCTCCTGATGTCGGTGATCATGATGTTGGTGAGCCTGATCCTGATGTCAGTGATCCTGATCCTGATGTTGGTGATCCTGATGTTGGTGATCCTGATGTCAGTGGTCCTGATGTCGGTGATCCTGATCCTGATATCAGTGATCCTGCTCCTGATGTTGTTTATCCTGATGTCGGTGAACCTGATCCTGATGTCAGTGAACCTGATCCTGATGTCGGTGATCCTGATCCTGATCTCAATGATCCTGATGTCGGTGATCCAGATCCTGATGTCAGTGGATCCTGATGTCGGTGATCCTGATCCTGATGTCAGTGATCCTGCTCCTGATGTCGGTGATCCTGATGTTGGTGAGCCTGTTCCTGATGTCGGTGATCCTGATCCTGATGTCAGTGATCCTGCTACTGATATCGGTGTTCCTGATATCGGTGATCCTGATCCTGATGTCGGTGATCCTGATGATGGTGAACCTGATCCTGATGCCGGTGATCCTGATATCGGTGTTCCTGATCCTGATGTCGGTGATCCTGATGTCGGTGATCCTGATCTTGATGTCGGTGATCCTGATGTCGGAAATCCTGATGTCAGTGGTCCTGATGTTGGTGATCCTGATCCTGATGTCAGTGATCCTGAGGTCTGTGATCCTGATCCTGATGTCAGTGACACTGCTCCTGATGTCGGTGATCCTGATGTTGGTCAGCCTGATCCTGATGTCGGTGATCCTGATCCTGATGTCGGTGATCCTGATGTTGGTGATCCTGATCCTGATGTTGATGATCATGATGTCAGTGATCCTGATCCTGATGCCGGTGATCCTGATGTTGGTGATCCTGATCCTGATGTCGGTGATCCTGATGTCGGTGATCCTGATCCTGATATCGGTGATCTTGATACTGTTGTCGGAGATCCTGATCCTGATGTTGGTGATCCTGATCCTGATGTTGATGATACTGATCCTGATGACAGTAATCCTGATGTCGTTGATCCTTATGTTGGTGAGCCTGATTCTGATGTCGGTGCTCCTGATGCCCTTGATCCTGATGCCCATGACCGTGATCCGGCTGTTGGTGATCCTGAACCTGATGTCGGTGATCCTGATACAGTTGTCGGCGATCCTGCTCCTGATGTTTGTGATCCTGATCCTGATGTTGGTGATACTGATCATGATGATGGTGATCCTGATCCTGATGTCAGTGATCCTGCTCCTGATATCTGTGATCCTGATGTCGGTGATCCTGATCCTGATGTCAGTGATCCTGCTCCTGATGTCGGTGATCCTGATGTTGGTGAGCCTGATCCTGTTGTCAGTGAACCTGATCCTGATGTCGGTGATCCTGATGTCGGTGATCCTGATGTCAGTGGTCCTGATGTCGGTGATCCTGATCTTGATGTCGGTGATCCTGAGGTTCGTGACCCTGATCCTGATACCAGTGGTCCTGCTCCTGATGTTGGTGATCCTGATGTCGGTGAACCTGATCCTGATGTCGGTGATCCTGATCCTGATGTCCATGATCCTGATGTCGGTGATCCTGATCCTGATGTTGGTGAACCTGATGTCGGTGATCCTGATCCTGATATCGGTAATTCTGAAACTGATGTCGATGATCTTGACATTGGTGATCCTGATGTTGGTGATCCTGATCTTGATCTCGGTGATCCTGATGTCGGTGATCCTGATGTCAGTGGTCCTGATGTTGGTGATCCTGATCCTGATATCTGTGATCCTGATGTCGGTGATCCGGATCCTGATGTCAGTGATCCTGCTCCTGATGTCGGTGAACCTGATATCGGTGTTCCTGATCCTGATGTCGGTGATCCTGATGTCGGTGATCCTGTTCCTGATATCGGTAATTCTGAAACTGATGTCGATGATCTTGATATTGGTGATCCTGATGTTGGTGATCCTGATCTTGATCTCGGTGATCCTGATGTCGGTGATCCTGATGTCAGTGGTCCTGATGTTGGTGATCCTGATCCTGATATCTGTGATCCTGATGTCGATGATCCGGATCCTGATGTCAGTGATCCTGCTCCTGATGTCGGTGATCCTGATGTTGGTGAGCCTGATCCTGTTGTCAGTGATCCTGATCCTGATGTCGGTGATCCTGCTCCTGATGTTGGTGATCCTGATGTTGGTGAACCTGATCCTGATGTTCATGATCCTGATATCGGTGTTCCTGATCCTGATGTCAGTGATCCTGATGTCGTTGATCCTGATCCTGATATCGGTGATTCTGATCCTGATGTCAGTGACCTTGATGTCGGTGATACTGATCCTGATGACGGTGATCCTGATTTCGGTGATCCTAATGTCGGTGATCCTGATCTTGATGTCAGTGATCCTGATGTCAGTGATCCTGATGTCAGTGGTCCTGATGTCGGAGCTCCTGATCCTGATGTCGGTGATCCTGATGTCGGTGATCCTGATCCAGATATCAGTGATCCTACTCCTGATGTGGGTGCTCCTGGTGTTGGTGAGCCTGATTCTGATGTCGGTGATCCTGATCATGATGTCGGTGATCCTGATCCTGATGTCAGTGATCCTGCTACTGATATCGGTGTTCCTGATGTCGGTGATCCTGATCATGATGTCGGTGATCCTGATGATGGTGAACCTGATCCTGATGCCGGTGATCCTGATATCGGTGTTCCTGATCCTGATGTCGGTGATCCTGATGTCGGTGATCCTGATCCTGATGTCGGTGATCCTGATGTCGGAAATCCTGATGTCAGTGGTCCTGATGTTGGTGATCCTGATCCTGATGTCAGTGATCCTGATGTCGGTGATCCTGATCCTGATGTCAGTGACCCTGCTCCTGACGTCGGTGATCCTGATGTTGGTCAGCCTGATCCTGATGTCGGTGATCCTGATCCTGATGTTGATGATCATGATGTCAGTGATCCTGATCCTGATGCCGGTGATCCTGATGTTGGTGATCCTGATCCTGATGTCGGTGATCCTGATGTTGGTGATCCTGATCCTGATGTCGGTGATCTTGATACTGTTGTCGGAGATCCTGATCCTGATGTTGGTGATCCTGATCCTGATGTTGATGATACTGATCCTGATGACGGTGATCCTGATGTCGTTGATCCTTATGTTGGTGAGCCTGATTCTGATGTCGGTGCTCCTGATGCCCTTGATCCTGATGCCCGTGACCCTGATCCGGCTGTTGGTGATCCTGAACCTGATGTCGGTGATCCTGATACAGTTGTCGGCGATCCTGCTCCTGATGTTTGTGATCCTGATCCTGATGTTGGTGATACTGATCATGATGATGGTGATCCTGATCCTGATGATGGTGATCCTGATCCTGATATCTGTGATCCTGCTCCTGATGTTGGTGATCCTGATGTCAGTAATCCTGATCCTGATATCGGTAATTCTGATCCTGATGTCATTGATCTTGATGTCGGTGATCCTGATGTCAATGATCTTGATATCGGTGATCCTGATGTCGGTGATCCTGATCTTGATGTCGGTGATCCTGATGTCGGTGATCCTGATGTCAGTGGTCCTGATGTCGGTGATCCTGATCCTGATATCTGTGATCCTGATGTCGGTGATCCTGATCCTGATGTCAGTGATCCTGCTCCTGATGTCGGTGATCCTGATGTTGGTGAGCCTGATCCTGTTGTCAGTGATCCTGATCCTGATGTCGGTGATCCTGATGTTGGTCAGCCTGATCCTGATGTTGGTGATCCTGATCCTGATGTCGGTGATCCTGATGTTGGTGATCCTGATCCTGATGTTGATGATCATGATGTCAGTGATCCTGATCCTGATGCCGGTGATCCTGATGTTGGTGATCCTGATCCTGATGTCGGTGATCCTGATGTCGGTGATCCTGATCCTGATGTCGGTGATCTTGATACTGTTGTCGGAGATCCTGATCCTGATGTTGGTGATCCTGATCCTGATGTTGATGATACTGATCCTGATGACGGTGATCCTGATGTCGTTGATCCTTATGTTGGTGAGCCTGATTCTGATGTCGGTGCTCCTGATGCCCTTGATCCTGATGCCCGTGACCCTGATCCGGCTGTTGGTGATCCTGAACCTGATGTCGGTGATCCTGATACAGTTGTCGGCGATCCTGCTCCTGATGTTTGTGATCCTGATCCTGATGTTGGTGATACTGATCATGATGATGGTGATCCTGATCCTGATATCTGTGATCCTGCTCCTGATGTTGGTGATCCTGATGTCAGTAATCCTGATCCTGATATCGGAAATTCTGATCCTGATGTCATTGATCTTGATGTCGGTGATCCTGATGTCAATGATCTTGATATCGGTGATCCTGATGTCGGTGATCCTGATCTTGATGTCGGTGATCCTGATGTCGGTGATCCTGATGTCAGTGGTCCTGATGTCGGTGATCCTGATCCTGATATCTGTGATCCTGATGTCGGTGATCCTGATCCTGATGTCAGTGATCCTGCTCCTGATGTCGGTGATCCTGATGTTGGTGAGCCTGATCCTGTTGTCAGTGATCCTGATCCTGATGTCGGTGATCCTGATGTCGGTGATCCTGATGTCAGTGGTCCTGGTGTCGGTGATCCTGATCTTGATGTCGGTGATCCTGATGTCGGTGATCCTGATCCTGATATCAGTGGTCCTGCTCCTGATGTTGGTGATCCTGATGTCGGTGAACCTGATCCTGATGTCGGTGATCCTGATCCTGATCGCCATGATCCTGATGTCGGTGATCCAGATCCTGATGTCAGTGATCCTGATCCTGATGTCAGTGATCCTGCTCCTGATGTCGGTAATCCTGATGTTGGTGAGCCAGATCCTGATGTCGGTGATCCTGATCCTGATGTCGGTGCTCCTGATCCTGATGTCCATGATCCTGCTGTCGGTGATCCTGATCCTGATGTCGGTGATCCTGATGTTGGTGAACCTGATCCTGATGTTCATGATCCTGATATCGGAAATTATGAAACTGATGTCGATGATCTTGATATTGGTATTCCTGATGTCGGTGATCCTGATCTTGATGTCGGTGATCATGATGTCGGTAATCCTGGTGTCAGTGGTCCTGATGTTGGTGATCCTGATCCTGATGTCAGTGATCCTGATGTCGTTGTTCCTGATCCTGATGTCAGCGACCCTGCTCCTGATGTCGGCGATCCTGATGTTGGTGAGCCTGATCCTGATGTCGGTGATCCTGATCCTGATGTCGGTGATCCTGATCTTGGTGATCCTGATCCTGATGTCGGTGATCCTGATGTCGGTGATCCTGATCCTGATGTCGGTGATCCTGATACTGTTGTCAGAGATCCTGATCCTGATGTTGGTGATCCTGATCCTGATGTTGGTGATACTGATCCTGATGACGGTGATCCTGATCCTGATATCAGTGATCCTGCTCCTGATGTTGGTGATCCTGATGTCAGTAATCCTGATCCTGATATTGGTAATTCTGATCCTCATGTCATTGATCTTGATGTCGGGGATCCTGATGTCACTGATCTTGATATCAGTGATCCTGATGTCGGTGATCCTGATCTTGATGTCGGTGATCCTGATGTCGGTGATCCTGATGTCAGTGGTCCTGATGTCGGTGATCCTGATCCTGATATCTGTGATCCTGATGTCGGTGATCCTGATCCTGATGTCAGTGATCCTGCTCCTGATGTCGGTGATCATGATGTTGGTGAGCCTGATCCTGATGTCAGTGATCCTGATCCTGATGTTGGTGATCCTGATGTTGGTGATCCTGATGTCAGTGGTCCTGATGTCGGTGATCCTGATCCTGATATCATTGATCCTGCTACTGATGTTGGTGATCCTGATGTCGGTGAACCTGATCCTGATGTCGGTGATCCTGATCTTGATGTCGGTGATCCTGATGTCGGTGATCCTGATGTCAGTGGTCCTGATGTCGGTGATCCTAATCCTGATATCTGTGATCCTGATGTCGGTGATCCTGATCCTGATGTCAGTGATCCTGCTCCTGATGTCGGTGATCCTGATGTTGGTGAGCCTGATCCTGATCCTGATGTCGGTGATCCTGATATCGGTGATCCTGATCTTGATGTCGGTGATCCTGATGTCGGTGATCCTGATCCTGATATCAGTGATCCTGCTCCTGATGTTGTTGATCCTGATGTCGGTGAACCTGATCCTGATGTCGGTGATCCTGATCCTGATCTCCATGATCCTGATGTCGGTGATCCAGATCCTGATGTCGGTGATCCTGATGTCGGTGATCCTGATGTCAATGGTCCTGATGTCGGTGATCCTGATCTTGATGTTGGTGATGCAGATGTCGGTGATCCTGATCCTGATATCAGTGATCCTGCTCCTGATGTTGGTGATCCTGATGTCGGTGAACCTGATCCTGATGTCGGTGAACCTGATCCTGATGTCGGTGATCCTGATCCTGATCTCCATGATCCTGATGTCGGTGATCCAGATCCTGATGTCAGTGGATCCTGATGTCGGTGATCCTGATCCTGATGTCAGTGATCCTGCTCCTGATGTCGGTGATCCTGATGTTGGTGAGCCTGTTCCTGATGTCGGTGATCCTGATCCTGATGTCAGTGATCCTGCTACTGATATCGGTGTTCCTGATGTCGGTGATCCTGATCCTGATGTCGGTGATCCTGATGATGGTGAACCTGATCCTGATGCCGGTGATCCTGATATCGGTGTTCCTGATCCTGATGTCGGTGATCCTGATGTCGGTGATCATGACCTTGATGTCGGTGATCCTGATGTCGGAAATCCTGATGTCAGTGGTCCTGATGTTGGTGATCCTGATCCTGATGTCAGTGATCCTGATGTCAGTGATCCTGATCCTGATGTCAGTGACCCTGCTCCTGATGTCGGTGATCCTGATGTTGGTCAGCCTGATCCTGATGTCAGTGATCCTGATCCTGATGTCGGTGATCCTGATGTTGGTGATCCTGATCCTGATGTTGATGATCATGATTTCAGTGATCCTGATCCTGATGCCGGTGATCCTGATGTTGGTGATCCTGATCCTGATGTCGGTGATCCTGATGTCGGTGATCCTGATCCTGATGTCGGTGATCTTGATACTGTTGTCGGAGATCCTGATCCTGATGTTGGTGATCCTGATCCTGATGTTGATATTACTGATCCTGATGACGGTGATCCTGATGTCGTTGATCCTTATGTTGGTGAGCCTGATTCTGATGTCGGTGCTCCTGATGCCCTTGATCCTGATGCCCGTGACCCTGATCCGGCTGTTGGTGATCCTGAACCTGATGTCGGTGATCCTGATACAGTTGTCGGCGATCCTGCTCCTGATGTTTGTGATCCTGATCCTGATGTTGGTGATACTGATCATGATGATGGTGATCCTGATCCTGATATCTGTGATCCTGCTCCTGATGTTGGTGATCCTGATGTCAGTAATCCTGATCCTGATATCGGTAATTCTGATCCTGATGTCATTGATCTTGATGTCGGTGATCCTGATGTCAATGGTCTTGATATCGGTGATCCTGATGTCGGTGATCCTGATCTTGATGTCGGTGATCCTGATGTCGGTGATCCTGATGTCAGTGGTCCTGATGTCGGTGATCCTGATCCTGATATCTGTGATCCTGATGTTGGTGATCCTGATCCTGATGTCAGTGATCCTGCTCCTGATGTCGGTGATCCTGATGTTGGTGAGCCTGATCCTGTTGTCAGTGAACCTGATCCTGATGTCGGTGATCCTGATGTCGGTGATCCTGATGTCAGTGGTCCTGATGTCGGTGATCCTGATCTTGATGTCGGTGATCCTGATGTCGGTGATCCTGATCCTGATATCAGTCGTCCTGCTCCTGATGTTGGTGATCCTGATGTCGGTGAACCTGATCCTGATGTCGGTGATCCTGATCCTGATCTCCATGATCCTGATGTCGGTGATCCAGATCCTCATGTCAGTGATCCCGATCCTGATGTCAGTGATCCTGCTCCTGATGTCGGTAATCCTGATGTTGGTGAGCCTGTTCCTGATGTCGGTGATCCTGATCCTGATGTCAGTGATCCAGCTCCTGATGTCGGTGTTCCTGATGTTGCTGAGCCAGATCCTGATGTCGGTGATCCTGATCCTGATGTCGGTGATCCTGATCCTGATGTCCATGATCCTGCTGTCGGTGATCCTGATCCTGATGTCGGCGATCCTGATGTTGGTGAACCTGATCCTGATGTCGGTGAACCTGATATCGGTGTTCCTGATCCTGATGTTGGTGATCCTGATGTTGGTGATCCTGATCCTGATATCGGTAATTCTGAAACTGATGTCGATGATCTTGATATTGGTGATCCTGATGTCGGTGATCCTGATCTTGATCTCGGTGATCCTGATGTCGGTGATCCTGATGTCAGTGGTCCTGATGTTGGTGATCCTGATCCTGATATCTGTGATCCTGATGTCGGTGATCCGGATCCTGATGTCAGTGATCCTGCTTCTGATGTCGGTGAACCTGATATCGGTGTTCCTGATCCTGATGTCGGTGATCCTGATGTCGGTGATCCTGATCCTGATATCGGTAATTCTGAAACTGATGTCGATGATCTTGATATTGGTGATCCTGATGTCAGTGATCCTGATCCTGATGTCAGTGATCCTGCTCCTGATGTCGGTAATCCTGATGTTGGTGAGCCTGTTCCTGATGTCGGTGATCCTGATCCTGATGTCAGTGATCCTGCTCCTGATGTCGGTGTTCCTGATGTTGGTGAGCCAGACCCTGATGTCGGTGATCCTGATCCTGATGTCGGTGCTCCTGATCCTGATGTCCATGATCCTGCTGTCGGTGATCCTGATCCTGATGTCGGTGATCCTGATGTTGGTGAACCTGATCCTGATGTTCATGATCCTGATATCGGAAATTATGAAACTGATGTCGATGATCTTGATATTGGTATTCCTGATGTCGGTGATCCTGATCTTGATGTCGGTGATCATGATGTCGGTAATCCTGATGTCAGTGGTCCTGATGTTGGTGATCCTGATCCTGATGTCAGTGATCCTGATGTCGTTGTTCCTGATCCTGATGTCGGCGACCCTGCTCCTGATGTCGGCGATCCTGATGTTGGTGAGCCTGATCCTGATGTCGGTGATCCTGATCCTGATGTCGGTGATCCTGATCTTGGTGATCCTGATCCTGATGTTGATGATGATGATGTCGGTGATCCTGATCGTGATGCCGGTGATCCTGATGTTGGTGATCCTGATCCTGATGTCGGTGATCCTGATGTCGGTGATCCTGATCCTGATGTCGGTGATCCTGATACTGTTGTCAGAGATCCTGATCCTGATGTTGGTGATCCTGATCCTGATGTTGGTGATACTGATCCTGATGACGGTGATCCTGATCCTGATATCATTGATCCTGCTCCTGATGTTGGTGATCCTGATGTCAGTAATCCTGATCCTGATATTGGTAATTCTGATCCTCATGTCATTGATCTTGATGTCGGGGATCCTGATGTCACTGATCTTGATATCAGTGATCCTGATGTCGGTGATCCTGATCTTGATGTCGGTGATCCTGATGTCGGTGATCCTGATGTCAGTGGTCCTGATGTCGGTGATCCTGATCCTGATATCTGTGATCCTGATGTCGGTGATCCTGATCCTGATGTCAGTGATCCTGCTCCTGATGTCGGTGGTCATGATGTTGGTGAGCCTGATCCTGATGTCAGTGATCCTGATCCTGATGTCGGTGATCCTGATGTTGGTGATCCTGATGTCAGTGGTCCTGATGTCGGTGATCCTGATCCTGATATCAGTGATCCTGCTCCTGATGTTGGTGATCCTGATGTCGGTGAACCTGATCCTGATGTCGGTGATCCTGCTCTTGATGTCGGTGATCCTGATGTCGGTGATCCTGATGTCAGTGGTCCTGATGTCGGTGATCCTGATCCTGATATCTGTGATCCTGATGTCGGTGATCCTGATCCTGATGTCAGTGATCCTGCTCCTGATGTCGGTGATCCTGATGTTGGTGAGCCTGATCCTGTTGTCAGTGAACCTGATCCTGATGTCGGTGATCCTGATGTCAGTGGTCCTGATGTCGGTGATCCTGATCTTGATGTCGGTGATCCTGATGTCGGTGATCCTGATCCTGATATCAGTCGTCCTGCTCCTGATGTTGGTGATCCTGATGTCGGTGAACCTGATCCTGATGTCGGTGATCCTGATCCTGATCTCCATGATCCTGATGTCGGTGATCCAGATCCTCATGTCAGTGATCCCGATCCTGATGTCAGTGATCCTGCTCCTGATGTCGGTAAACCTGATGTTGGTGAGCCTGTTCCTGATGTCGGTGATCCTGATCCTGATGTCAGTGATCCAGCTCCTGTTGTCGGTGTTCCTGATGTTGCTGAGCCAGATCCTGATGTCGGTGATCCTGATCCTGATGTCGGTGATCCTGCTCCTGATGTCGGTGATCATGATGTTGGTGAGCCTGATCCTGATGTCGGTGATCCTGATGTTGGTGAACCTGATCCTGATGTCGGTGAACCTGATATCGGTGTTCCTGATCCTGATGTTGGTGATCCTGATGTCGGTGATCCTGATCCTGATATCGGTAATTCTGAAACTGATGTCGATGATCTTGATATTGGTGATCCTGATGTCGGTGATCCTGATCTTGATCTCGGTGATCCTGATGTCGGTGATCCTCATGTCAGTGGTCCTGATGTTGGTGATCCTGATCCTGATATCTGTGATCCTGATGTCGGTGATCCGGATCCTGATGTCAGTGATCCTGCTCCTGATGTCGGTGAACCTGATATCGGTGTTCCTGATCCTGATGTCGGTGATCCTGATGTCGGTGATCCTGATCCTGATATCGGTAATTCTGAAACTGATGTCGATGATCTTGATATTGGTGATCCTGATGTTGGTGATCCTGATCTTGATCTCGGTGATCCTGATGTCGGTGATCCTGATGTCAGTGGTCCTGATGTTGGTGATCCTGATCCTGATATCTGTGATCCTGATGTCGGTGATCCGGATCCTGATGTCAGTGATCCTGCTCCTGATGTCGGTGATCCTGATGTTGGTGAGCCTGATCCTGTTGTCAGTGATCCTGATCCTGATGTCGGTGATCCTGATGTCGGTGATCCGGATCTTGATGTCGGTGATCCTGATCTTGATGTCGGTGATCCTGATGTCGGTGATCCTGATCCTGATATCAGTGGTCCTGCTCCTGATGTTGGTGATCCTGATGATGGTGAACCTGATCCTGATGTTCATGATCCTGATATCGGTGTTCCTGATCCTGATGTCAGTGATCCTGATGTCGTTGATCCTGATCCTGATATCGGTGATTCTGATCCTGATGTCAGTGACCTTGATGTCGGTGATACTGATCCTGATGATGGTGATCCTGATTTCGGTGATCCTAATGTCGGTGATCCTGATCTTGATGTCAGTGATCCTGATGTCAGTGATCCTGATGTCAGTGGTCCTGATGTCGGTGCTCCTGATCCTGATGTCGGTGATCCTGATGTCGGTGATCCTGATCCAGATATCAGTGATCCTGCTCCTGATGTCGGTGATCCTGATGTCGGTGATCCTGATGTCAGTGGTCCTGATGTCGGTGATCCTGATCTTGATGTCGGTGATCCTGATGTCAGTGATCCTGATCCTGATATCAGTGATCCTGCTCCTGATGTTGGTGATCCTGATGTCGGTGAACCTGATCCTGAGTTCGGTGATCCTGATCCTGATCTCCATGATCCTGATGTCGGTGATCCAGATCCTGATGTCGGTGATCCTGATGTCGGTGATCCTGATCCTGATGTCAGTGTTCCTGCTCCTGATGTTGGTGATCCTGATGTTGGTGAGCCTGTTCCTGATGTCAATGATCCTGATCCTGGTGTTGGTGATCCTGATCCTGATGTTGGTGATACTGATCCTGATGACGGTGATCCTGATCCGGATATCAGTGATCTTGCTCCTGATTTTGGTGATCCTGATGTCGGTGATCCTGATCCTGATGTCGGTGATCCTGATCCTGATATCCATGATCCAGATGTCGGTGATCCTGATCCTGATGACAGTGATCCTGATGTCAGTGATCCTGATCCTGATGTCCGTGATCCTGCTCCTGATGTCGGTGATCCTGATGTTGGTGAGCCTGATCCTGATGTCGGTGATCCTGATCCTGATGTCAGTGATCCTGCTCCTGATGTTGGTGATCCTGATGTTGGTGAGCCTGATCCTGATGTCGGTGATCCTGTTCCTGATATCCATGATCCTGCTGTCGGCGGTCATGATCCTGATGTCAGTGATCCTGATATCGGTGTTCCTGATCCTGATGCAGGTGTTCCTGCTGTCGGTTTTCCTTATCCTGATGTCGGTGATCCTGATGTTGTTGAACCTGATCCTGATGTTCATGATCCTGATATCGGTGTTCCTGATCCTGATGTCAGTGCTCCTGATGTTGGTGATCCTGATCCTGATATCGGTGATTCTGATCCTGATGTCAGTGATCATGATGTCGGTGATACTGATCCTGATGACGGTGATCCTGATTTTGGTGATCCTGATGTCGGTGATCCTGATCTTGATGTCAGTGATCCTGATGTCAGTGATCCTGATGTCAGTGGTCCTGATGTCGGTGAACCTGATCCTGATGTCGGTGCTCCTGATGTTGGTGATCCTGCTGTCAGTGGTCCTGATGTCGGTGATCCTGATCCTGATGTCGGTGATCCTGATGTCGGAAATCCTGATGTCAGTGGTCCTGATGTTGGTGATCCTGATCCTGATGTCAGTGATCCTGATGTCGGTGATCCTGATCCTGATGTCAGTGACCCTGCTCCTGACGTCGGTGATCCTGATGTTGGTCAGCCTGATCCTGATGTCGGTGATCCTGATCCTGATGTTGATGATCATGATGTCAGTGATCCTGATCCTGATGCCGGTGATCCTGATGTTGGTGATCCTGATCCTGATGTCGGTGATCCTGATGTCGGTGATCCTGATCCTGATGTCGGTGATCTTGATACTGTTGTCGGAGATCCTGATCCTGATGTTGGTGATCCTGATCCTGATGTTGATGATACTGATCCTGATGACGGTGATCCTGATGTCGTTGATCCTTATGTTGGTGAGCCTGATTCTGATGTCGGTGCTCCTGATGCCCTTGATCCTGATGCCCGTGACCCTGATCCAGCTGTTGGTGATCCTGAACCTGATGTCGGTGATCCTGATACAGTTGTCGGCGATCCTGCTCCTGATGTTTGTGATCCTGATCCTGATGTTGGTGATACTGATCATGATGATGGTGATCCTGATCCTGATATCTGTGATCCTGCTCCTGATGTTGGTGATCCTGATGTCAGTAATCCTGATCCTGATATCGGTAATTCTGATCCTGATGTCATTGATCTTGATGTCGGTGATCCTGATGTCAATGATCTTGATATCGGTGATCCTGATGTCGGTGATCCTGATCTTGATGTCGGTGATCCTGATGTCGGTGATCCTGATGTCAGTGGTCCTGATGTCGGTGATCCTGATCCTGATATCTGTGATCCTGATGTCGGTGATCCTGATCCTGATGTCAGTGATCCTGCTCCTGATGTCGGTGATCCTGATGTTGGTGAGCCTGATCCTGTTGTCAGTGATCCTGATCCTGATGTCGGTGATCCTGATGTTGGTCAGCCTGATCCTGATGTGGGTGATCCTGATCCTGATGTCGGTGATCCTGATGTTGGTGATCCTGATCCTGATGTTGATGATCATGATGTCAGTGATCCTGATCCTGATGCCGGTGATCCTGATGTTGGTGATCCTGATCCTGATGTCGGTGATCTTGATACTGTTGTCGGAGATCCTGATCCTGATGTTGGTGATCCTGATCCTGATGTTGATGATACTGATCCTGATGACGGTGATCCTGATGTCGTTGATCCTTATGTTGGTGAGCCTGATTCTGATGTCGGTGCTCCTGATGCCCTTGATCCTGATGCCCGTGACCCTGATCCGGCTGTTGGTGATCCTGAACCTGATGTCGGTGATCCTGATACAGTTGTCGGCGATCCTGCTCCTGATGTTTGTGATCCTGATCCTGATGTTGGTGATACTGATCATGATGATGGTGATCCTGATCCTGATATCTGTGATCCTGCTCCTGATGTTGGTGATCCTGATGTCAGTAATCCTGATCCTGATATCGGAAATTCTGATCCTGATGTCATTGATCTTGATGTCGGTGATCCTGATGTCAATGATCTTGATATCGGTGATCCTGATGTCGGTGATCCTGATCTTGATGTCGGTGATCCTGATGTCGGTGATCCTGATGTCAGTGGTCCTGATGTCGGTGATCCTGATCCTGATATCTGTGATCCTGATGTCGGTGATCCTGATCCTGATGTCAGTGATCCTGCTCCTGATGTCGGTGATCCTGATGTTGGTGAGCCTGATCCTGTTGTCAGTGATCCTGATCCTGATGTCGGTGATCCTGATGTCGGTGATCCTGATGTCAGTGGTCCTGGTGTCGGTGATCCTGATCTTGATGTCGGTGATCCTGATGTCGGTGATCCTGATCCTGATATCAGTGGTCCTGCTCCTGATGTTGGTGATCCTGATGTCGGTGAACCTGATCCTGATGTCGGTGATCCTGATCCTGATCGCCATGATCCTGATGTCGGTGATCCAGATCCTGATGTCAGTGATCCTGATCCTGATGTCAGTGATCCTGCTCCTGATGTCGGTAATCCTGATGTTGGTGAGCCTGTTCCTGATGTCGGTGATCCTGATCCTGATGTCAGTGATCCTGCTCCTGATGTCGGTGTTCCTGATGTTGGTGAGCCAGATCCTGATGTCGGTGATCCTGATCCTGATGTCGGTGCTCCTGATCCTGATGTCCATGATCCTGCTGTCGGTGATCCTGATCCTGATGTCGGTGATCCTGATGTTGGTGAACCTGATCCTGATGTTCATGATCCTGATATCGGAAATTATGAAACTGATGTCGATGATCTTGATATTGGTATTCCTGATGTCGGTGATCCTGATCTTGATGTCGGTGATCATGATGTCGGTAATCCTGATGTCAGTGGTCCTGATGTTGGTGATCCTGATCCTGATGTCAGTGATCCTGATGTCGTTGTTCCTGATCCTGATGTCAGCGACCCTGCTCCTGATGTCGGCGATCCTGATGTTGGTGAGCCTGATCCTGATGTCGGTGATCCTGATCCTGATGTCGGTGATCCTGATCTTGGTGATCCTGATCCTGATGTCGGTGATCCTGATGTCGGTGATCCTGATCCTGATGTCGGTGATCCTGATACTGTTGTCAGAGATCCTGATCCTGATGTTGGTGATCCTGATCCTGATGTTGGTGATACTGATCCTGATGACGGTGATCCTGATCCTGATATCAGTGATCCTGCTCCTGATGTTGGTGATCCTGATGTCAGTAATCCTGATCCTGATATTGGTAATTCTGATCCTCATGTCATTGATCTTGATGTCGGGGATCCTGATGTCACTGATCTTGATATCAGTGATCCTGATGTCGGTGATCCTGATCTTGATGTCGGTGATCCTGATGTCGGTGATCCTGATGTCAGTGGTCCTGATGTCGGTGATCCTGATCCTGATATCTGTGATCCTGATGTCGGTGATCCTGATCCTGATGTCAGTGATCCTGCTCCTGATGTCGGTGATCATGATGTTGGTGAGCCTGATCCTGATGTCAGTGATCCTGATCCTGATGTTGGTGATCCTGATGTCGGTGAACCTGATCCTGATGTCAGTGATCCTGATCCTGATGTTGGTGATCCTGATGTCGGTGATCCTGATCCTGATATCAGTGATCCTGCTCCTGATGTTGTTGATCCTGATGTCGGTGAACCTGATCCTGATGTCGGTGATCCTGATCCTGATCTCCATGATCCTGATGTCGGTGATCCAGATCCTGATGTCGGTGATCCTGATGTCGGTGATCCTGATGTCAATGGTCCTGATGTCGGTGATCCTGATCTTGATGTTGGTGATGCAGATGTCGGTGATCCTGATCCTGATATCAGTGATCCTGCTCCTGATGTTGGTGATCCTGATGTCGGTGAACCTGATCCTGATGTCGGTGAACCTGATCCTGATGTCGGTGATCCTGATCCTGATCTCCATGATCCTGATGTCGGTGATCCAGATCCTGATGTCAGTGGATCCTGATGTCGGTGATCCTGATCCTGATGTCAGTGATCCTGCTCCTGATGTCGGTGATCCTGATGTTGGTGAGCCTGTTCCTGATGTCGGTGATCCTGATCCTGATGTCAGTGATCCTGCTACTGATATCGGTGTTCCTGATGTCGGTGATCCTGATCCTGATGTCGGTGATCCTGATGATGGTGAACCTGATCCTGATGCCGGTGATCCTGATATCGGTGTTCCTGATCCTGATGTCGGTGATCCTGATGTCGGTGATCATGACCTTGATGTCGGTGATCCTGATGTCGGAAATCCTGATGTCAGTGGTCCTGATGTTGGTGATCCTGATCCTGATGTCAGTGATCCTGATGTCAGTGATCCTGATCCTGATGTCAGTGACCCTGCTCCTGATGTCGGTGATCCTGATGTTGGTCAGCCTGATCCTGATGTCGGTGATCCTGATCCTGATGTCGGTGATCCTGATGTTGGTGATCCTGATCCTGATGTTGATGATACTGATCCTGATGACGGTGATCCTGATGTCGTTGATCCTTATGTTGGTGAGCCTGATTCTGATGTCGGTGCTCCTGATGCCCTTGATCCTGATGCCCGTGACCCTGATCCGGCTGTTGGTGATCCTGAACCTGATGTCGGTGATCCTGATACAGTTGTTCGCGATCCTGCTCCTGATGTTTGTGATCCTGATCCTGATGTTGGTGATACTGATCATGATGATGGTGATCCTGATCCTGATATCTGTGATCCTGCTCCTGATGTTGGTGATCCTGATGTCAGTAATCATGATCCTGATATCGGTAATTCTGATCCTGATGTCATTGATCTTGATGTCGGTGATCCTGATGTCAATGGTCTTGATATCGGTGATCCTGATGTCGGTGATCCTGATCTTGATGTCGGTCATCCTGATGTCGGTGATCCTGATGTCAGTGGTCCTGATGTCGGTGATCCTGATCCTGATATCTGTGATCCTGATGTCGGTGATCCTGATCCTGATGTCAGTGATCCTGCTCCTGATGTCGGTGATCCTGATGTTGGTGAGCCTGATCCTGTTGTCAGTGAACCTGATCCTGATGTCGGTGATCCTGATGTCGGTGATCCTGATGTCAGTGGTCCTGATGTCGGTGATCCTGATCTTGATGTCGGTGATCCTGATGTCGGTGATCCTGATCCTGATATCAGTCGTCCTGCTCCTGATGTTGGTGATCCTGATGTCGGTGAACCTGATCCTGATGTCGGTGATCCTGATCCGGATCTCCATGATCCTGATGTCGGTGATCCAGATCCTCATGTCAGTGATCCCGATCCTGATGTCAGTGATCCTGCTCCTGATGTCGGTAATCCTGATGTTGGTGAGCCTGTTCCTGATGTCGGTGATCCTGATCCTGATGTCAGTGATCCAGCTCCTGATGTCGGTGTTCCTGATGTTGCTGAGCCAGATCCTGATGTCGGTGATCCTGATCCTGATGTCGGTGATCCTGATCCTGATGTCCATGATCCTGCTGTCGGTGATCCTGATCCTGATGTCGGCGATCCTGATGTTGGTGAACCTGATCCTGATGTCGGTGAACCTGATATCGGTGTTCCTGATCCTGATGTTGGTGATCCTGATGTCGGTGATCCTGATCCTGATATCGGTAATTCTGAAACTGATGTCGATGATCTTGATATTGGTGATCCTGATGTCGGTGATCCTGATCCTGATCTCGGTGATCCTGATGTCGATGATCCTGATGTCAGTGGTCCTGATGTTGGTGATCCTGATCCTGATATCTGTGATCCTGATGTCGGTGATCCGGATCCTGATGTCAGTGATCCTGCTTCTGATGTCGGTGAACCTGATATCGGTGTTCCTGATCCTGATGTCGGTGATCCTGATGTCGGTGATCCTGATCCTGATATCGGTAATTCTGAAACTCATGTCGATGATCTTGATATTGGTGATCCTGATGTCAGTGATCCTGATCCTGATGTCAGTGATCCTGCTCCTGATGTCGGTAATCCTGATGTTGGTGAGCCTGTTCCTGATGTCGGTGATCCTGATCCTGATGTCAGTGATCCTGCTCCTGATGTCGGTGTTCCTGATGTTGGTGAGCCAGACCCTGATGTCGGTGATCCTGATCCTGATGTCGGTGCTCCTGATCCTGATGTCCATGATCCTGCTGTCGGTGATCCTGATCCTGATGTCGGTGATCCTGATGTTGGTGAACCTGATCCTGATGTTCATGATCCTGATATCGGAAATTATGAAACTGATGTCGATGATCTTGATATTGGTATTCCTGATGTCGGTGATCCTGATCTTGATGTCGGTGATCATGATGTCGGTAATCCTGATGTCAGTGGTCCTGATGTTGGTGATCCTGATCCTGATGTCAGTGATCCTGATGTCGTTGTTCCTGATCCTGATGTCAGCGACCCTGCTCCTGATGTCGGCGATCCTGATGTTGGTGAGCCTGATCCTGATGTCGGTGATCCTGATCCTGATGTCGGTGATCCTGATCTTGGTGATCCTGATCCTGATGTTGATGATGATGATGTCGGTGATCCTGATCGTGATGCCGGTGATCCTGATGTTGGTGATCCTGATCCTGATGTCGGTGATCCTGATGTCGGTGATCCTGATCCTGATGTCGGTGATCCTGATACTGTTGTCAGAGATCCTGATCCTGATGTTGGTGATCCTGATCCTGATGTTGGTGATACTGATCCTGATGACGGTGATCCTGATCCTGATATCATTGATCCTGCTCCTGATGTTGGTGATCCTGATGTCAGTAATCCTGATCCTGATATTGGTAATTCTGATCCTCATGTCATTGATCTTGATGTCGGGGATCCTGATGTCACTGATCTTGATATCAGTGATCCTGATGTCGGTGATCCTGATCTTGATGTCGGTGATCCTGATGTCGGTGATCCTGATGTCAGTGGTCCTGATGTCGGTGATCCTGATCCTGATATCTGTGATCCTGATGTCGGTGATCCTGATCCTGATGTCAGTGATCCTGCTCCTGATGTCGGTGGTCATGATGTTGGTGAGCCTGATCCTGATGTCAGTGATCCTGATCCTGATGTCGGTGATCCTGATGTTGGTGATCCTGATGTCAGTGGTCCTGATGTCGGTGATCCTGATCCTGATATCAGTGATCCTGCTCCTGATGTTGGTGATCCTGATGTCGGTGAAACTGATCCTGATGTCGGTGATCCTGCTCTTGATGTCGGTGATCCTGATGTCGGTGATCCTGATGTCAGTGGTCCTGATGTCGGTGATCCTGATCCTGATATCTGTGATCCTGATGTCGGTGATCCTGATCCTGATGTCAGTGATCCTGCTCCTGATGTCGGTGATCCTGATGTTGGTGAGCCTGATCCTGTTGTCAGTGAACCTGATCCTGATGTCGGTGATCCTGATGTCAGTGGTCCTGATGTCGGTGATCCTGATCTTGATGTCGGTGATCCTGATGTCGGTGATCCTGATCCTGATATCAGTCGTCCTGCTCCTGATGTTGGTGATCCTGATGTTGGTGAACCTGATCCTGATGTCGGTGATCCTGATCCTGATCTCCATGATCCTGATGTCGGTGATCCAGATCCTCATGTCAGTGATCCCGATCCTGATGTCAGTGATCCTGCTCCTGATGTCGGTAAACCTGATGTTGGTGAGCCTGTTCCTGATGTCGGTGATCCTGATCCTGATGTCAGTGATCCAGCTCCTGTTGTCGGTGTTCCTGATGTTGCTTAGCCAGATCCTGATGTCGGTGATCCTGATCCTGATGTCGGTGATCCTGCTCCTGATGTCGGTGATCATGATGTTGGTGAGCCTGATCCTGATGTCGGTGATCCTGATGTTGGTGAACCTGATCCTGATGTCGGTGAACCTGATATCGGTGTTCCTGATCCTGATGTTGGTGATCCTGATGTCGGTGATCCTGATCCTGATATCGGTAATTCTGAAACTGATGTCGATGATCTTGATATTGGTGATCCTGATGTCGGTGATCCTGATCTTGATCTCGGTGATCCTGATGTCGGTGATCCTGATGTCAGTGGTCCTGATGTTGGTGATCCTGATCCTGATATCTGTGATCCTGATGTCGGTGATCCGGATCCTGATGTCAGTGATCCTGCTCCTGATGTCGGTGAACCTGATATCGGTGTTCCTGATCCTGATGTCGGTGATCCTGATGTCGGTGATCCTGATCCTGATATCGGTAATTCTGAAACTGATGTCGATGATCTTGATATTGGTGATCCTGATGTTGGTGATCCTGATCTTGATCTCGGTGATCCTGATGTCGGTGATCCTGATGTCAGTGGTCCTGATGTTGGTGATCCTGATCCTGATATCTGTGATCCTGATGTCGGTGATCCGGATCCTGATGTCAGTGATCCTGCTCCTGATGTCGGTGATCCTGATGTTGGTGAGCCTGATCCTGTTGTCAGTGATCCTGATCCTGATGTCGGTGATCCTGATGTCGGTGATCCTGATCTTGGTGTCGGTGATCCTGATCTTGATGTCGGTGATCCTGATGTCGGTGATCCTGATCCTGATATCAGTGGTCCTGCTCCTGATGTTGGTGATCCTGATGATGGTGAACCTGATCCTGATGTTCATGATCCTGATATCGGTGTTCCTGATCCTGATGTCAGTGATCCTGATGTCGTTGATCCTGATCCTGATATCGGTGATTCTGATCCTGATGTCAGTGACCTTGATGTCGGTGATACTGATCCTGATGATGGTGTTCCTGATTTCGGTGATCCTAATGTCGGTGATCCTGATCTTGATGTCAGTGATCCTGATGTCAGTGATCCTGATGTCAGTGGTCCTGATGTCGGTGCTCCTGATCCTGATGTCGGTGATCCTGATGTCGGTGATCCTGATCCAGATATCAGTGATCCTGCTCCTGATGTCGGTGATCCTGATGTCGGTGATCCTGATGTCAGTGGTCCTGATGTCGGTGATCCTGATCTTGATGTCGGTGATCCTGATGTCGGTGATCCTGATCCTGATATCAGTGATCCTGCTCCTGATGTTGGTGATCCTGATGTCGGTGAACCTGATCCTGAGTTCGGTGATCCTGATCCTGATCTCCATGATCCTGATGTCGGTGATCCAGATCCTGATGTCGGTGATCCTGATGTCGGTGATCCTGATCCTGATGTCAGTGTTCCTGCTCCTGATGTTGGTGATCCTGATGTTGGTGAGCCTGTTCCTGATGTCAATGATCCTGATCCTGGTGTTGGTGATCCTGATCCTGATGTTGGTGATACTGGTCCTGATGACGGTGATCCTGATCCGGATATCAGTGATCTTGCTCCTGATTTTGGTGATCCTGATGTCGGTGATCCTGATCCTGATGTCGGTGATCCTGATCCTGATATCCATGATCCAGATGTCGGTGATCCTGATCCTGATGACAGTGATCCTGATGTCAGTGATCCTGATCCTGATGTCCGTGATCCTGCTCCTGATGTCGGTGATCCTGATGTTGGTGAGCCTGATCCTGATGTCGGTGATCCTGTTCCTGATATCCATGATCCTGGTGTCGGCGGTCATGATCCTGATGTCAGTGATCCTGATATTGGTGTTCCTGATCCTGATGCAGGTGTTCCTGCTGTCGGTTTTCCTTATCCTGATGTCGGTGATCCTGATGTTGTTGAACCTGATCCTGATGTTCATGATCCTGATATCGGTGTTCCTGATCCTGATGTCAGTGTTCCTGATGTTGGTGATCCTGATCCTGATATCGGTGATTCTGATCCTGATGTCAGTGATCATGATGTCGGTGATACTGATCCTGATGACGGTGATCCTGATTTTGGTGATCCTGATGTCGGTGATCCTGATCTTGATGTCAGTGATCCTGATGTCAGTGATCCTGATGTCAGTGGTCCTGATGTCGGTGAACCTGATCCTGATGTCGGTGCTCCTGATGTTGGTGATCCTGCTGTCAGTGGTCCTGATGTCGGTGCTCCTGATCCTGATGTCGGTGATCCTGATGTCGGTGATCCTGATCCAGATATCAGTGAACCTGCTCCTGATGTCGGTGATCCTGGTGTTGGTGAGCCTGATGCTGATGTCAGTGATCCTGATCCTGATGTCGGTGATCCTGATCCTGATGTCCATGATCCTGCTGTCGGTTACCCTGATCCTGATGTCTGTGATCCTGATGTTGGTGAGCCTGATCCTGATGTCGGTGATCCAGATCCTGAAGTCGGTGATCCTGATGTCGATGATCTTGATATCAGTGATCCTGATGTCTGTGATCCTAATTGTGATGTCGGTGATCCTGATGTCGGTGATCCTGATGTCAGTGCTCCTGATGTCAGTGATCCTGATCCTGATGTTGGTGATCTTGATGTCGGCGATCCTGATCCTGATGTCTGTGATCCTGCTCCTGGTGTCGGTGATCCTGATGTTGGTGAGCCTTTTCCTGATGACAGTGATCCTGCTCCTGATATCAGTGATCCTGCTCCTGATGTTGGTGATCCTGATGTCAGTAATCCTGATCCTGATATTGGTAATTCTGATCCTGATGTCATTGATCTTGATGTCGGTGATCCTGATGTCAATGATCTTGATATCGGTGATCCTGATGTCGGTGATCCTGATCTTGATGTCGGTGATCCTGATGTCGGTGATCCTGATGTCAGTGGTCCTGATGTCGGTGATCCTAATCCTGATATCTGTGATCCTGATGTTGGTGATCCTGATCCTGATGTCAGTGATCCTGCTCCTGATGTCGGTGATCCTGATGTTGGTGAGCCTGATCCTGATGTCAGTGATCCTGATCCTGATGTCGGTGATCCTGATATCGGTGATCCTGATCTTGATGTCAGTGATCCTGATGTCGGTGATCCTGATGCTGATATCAGTGATCCTGCTCCTGATGTTGGTGATCCTGATGTCGGTGAACCTGATCCTGATGTCGGTGATCCTGATCCTGATCTCCATGATCCTGATGTCAGTGATCCTGATCCTGATGTTGGTGATCCTGATCCTGATGTTGGTGATACTGATCCTGATGACGGTGATCCTGATCCTAATATCAGTGATCCTGCTCCTGATGTTGGTGATCCTGATGTCAGTAATCCTGATCCTGATATTGGTAATTCTGATCCTCATGTCATTGATCTTGATGTCGGGGATCCTGATGTCACTGATCTTGATATCAGTGATCCTGATGTCGGTGATCCTGATCTTGATGTCGGTGATCCTGATGTCGGTGATCCTGATGTCAGTGGTCCTGATGTCGGTGATCCTGATCCTGATATCTGTGATCCTGATGTCGGTGATCCTGATCCTGATGTCAGTGATCCTGCTCCTGATGTCGGTGATCATGATGTTGGTGAGCCTGATCCTGATGTCAGTGATCCTGATCCTGATGTTGGTGATCCTGATGTCGGTGAACCTGATCCTGATGTCAGTGATCCTGATCCTGATGTTGGTGATCCTGATGTCGGTGATCCTGATCCTGATATCAGTGATCCTGCTCCTGATGTTGTTGATCCTGATGTCGGTGTACCTGATCCTGATGTCGGTGATCCTGATCCTGATGTTGGTGATCCTGATGTCGGTGAACCTGATCCTGATGTCGGTGATCCTGATCCTGATCTCCATGATCCTGATGTCGGTGATCCAGATCCTCATGTCAGTGATCCCGATCCTGATGTCAGTGATCCTGCTCCTGATGTCGGTAATCCTGATGTTGGTGAGCCTGTTCCTGATGTCGGTGATCCTGATCCTGATGTCAGTGATCCAGCTCCTGATGTCGGTGTTCCTGATGTTGCTGAGCCAAATCCTGATGTCGGTGATCCTGATCCTGATGTCGGTGATCCTGATCCTGATGTCCATGATCCTGCTGTCGGTGATCCTGATCCTGATGTCGGCGATCCTGATGTTGGTGAACCTGATCCTGATGTCGGTGAACCTGATATCGGTGTTCCTGATCCTGATGTTGGTGATCCTGATGTCGGTGATCCTGATCCTGATATCGGTAATTCTGAAACTGATGTCGATGATCTTGATATTGGTGATCCTGATGTCGGTGATCCTGATCTTGATCTCGGTGATCCTGATGTCGGTGATCCTGATGTCAGTGGTCCTGATGTTGGTGATCCTGATCCTGATATCTGTGATCCTGATGTCGGTGATCCGGATCCTGATGTCAGTGATCCTGCTTCTGATGTCGGTGAACCTGATATCGGTGTTCCTGATCCTGATGTCGGTGATCCTGATGTCGGTGATCCTGATCCTGATATCGGTAATTCTGAAACTGATGTCGATGATCTTGATATTGGTGATCCTGATGTCAGTGATCCTGATCCTGATGTCAGTGATCCTGCTCCTGATGTCGGTAATCCTGATGTTGGTGAGCCTGTTCCTGATGTCGGTGATCCTGATCCTGATGTCAGTGATCCTGCTCCTGATGTCGGTGTTCCTGATGTTGGTGAGCCAGACCCTGATGTCGGTGATCCTGATCCTGATGTCGGTGCTCCTGATCCTGATGTCCATGATCCTGCTGTCGGTGATCCTGATCCTGATGTCGGTGATCCTGATGTTGGTGAACCTGATCCTGATGTTCATGATCCTGATATCGGAAATTATGAAACTGATGTCGATGATCTTGATATTGGTATTCCTGATGTCGGTGATCCTGATCTTGATGTCGGTGATCATGATGTCGGTAATCCTGATGTCAGTGGTCCTGATGTTGGTGATCCTGATCCTGATGTCAGTGATCCTGATGTCGTTGTTCCTGATCCTGATGTCAGCGACCCTGCTCCTGATGTCGGCGATCCTGATGTTGGTGAGCCTGATCCTGATGTCGGTGATCCTGATCCTGATGTCGGTGATCCTGATCTTGGTGATCCTGATCCTGATGTTGATGATGATGATGTCGGTGATCCAGATCGTGATGCCGGTGATCCTGATGTTGGTGATCCTGATCCTGATGTCGGTGATCCTGATGTCGGTGATCCTGATCCTGATGTCGGTGATCCTGATACTGTTGTCAGAGATCCTGATCCTGATGTTGGTGATCCTGATCCTGATGTTGGTGATACTGATCCTGATGACGGTGATCCTGATCCTGATATCATTGATCCTGCTCCTGATGTTGGTGATCCTGATGTCAGTAATCCTGATCCTGATATTGGTAATTCTGATCCTCATGTCATTGATCTTGATGTCGGGGATCCTGATGTCACTGATCTTGATATCAGTGATCCTGATGTCGGTGATCCTGATCTTGATGTCGGTGATCCTGATGTCGGTGATCCTGATGTCAGTGGTCCTGATGTCGGTGATCCTGATCCTGATATCTGTGATCCTGATGTCGGTGATCCTGATCCTGATGTCAGTGATCCTGCTCCTGATGTCGGTGGTCATGATGTTGGTGAGCCTGATCCTGATGTCAGTGATCCTGATCCTGATGTCGGTGATCCTGATGTTGGTGATCCTGATGTCAGTGGTCCTGATGTCGGTGATCCTGATCCTGATATCAGTGATCCTGCTCCTGATGTTGGTGATCCTGATGTCGGTGAACCTGATCCTGATGTCGGTGATCCTGCTCTTGATGTCGGTGATCCTGATGTCGGTGATCCTGATGTCAGTGGTCCTGATGTCGGTGATCCTGATCCTGATATCTGTGATCCTGATGTCGGTGATCCTGATCCTGATGTCAGTGATCCTGCTCCTGATGTCGGTGATCCTGATGTCGGTGAACCTGATCCTGATGTCGGTGATCCTGATCCTGATCTCCATGATCCTGATGTCGGTGATCCAGATCCTCATGTCAGTGATCCCGATCCTGATGTCAGTGATCCTGCTCCTGATGTCGGTAAACCTGATGTTGGTGAGCCTGTTCCTGATGTCGGTGATCCTGATCCTGATGTCAGTGATCCAGCTCCTGTTGTCGGTGTTCCTGATGTTGCTGAGCCAGATCCTGATGTCGGTGATCCTGATCCTGATGTCGGTGATCCTGCTCCTGATGTCGGTGATCATGATGTTGGTGAGCCTGATCCTGATGTCGGTGATCCTGATGTTGGTGAACCTGATCCTGATGTCGGTGAACCTGATATCGGTGTTCCTGATCCTGATGTTGGTGATCCTGATGTCGGTGATCCTGATCCTGATATCGGTAATTCTGAAACTGATGTCGATGATCTTGATATTGGTGATCCTGATGTCGGTGATCCTGATCTTGATCTCGGTGATCCTGATGTCGGTGATCCTGATGTCAGTGGTCCTGATGTTGGTGATCCTGATCCTGATATCTGTGATCCTGATGTCGGTGATCCGGATCCTGATGTCAGTGATCCTGCTCCTGATGTCGGTGAACCTGATATCGGTGTTCCTGATCCTGATGTCGGTGATCCTGATGTCGGTGATCCTGATCCTGATATCGGTAATTCTGAAACTGATGTCGATGATCTTGATATTGGTGATCCTGATGTTGGTGATCCTGATCTTGATCTCGGTGATCCTGATGTCGGTGATCCTGATGTCAGTGGTCCTGATGTTGGTGATCCTGATCCTGATATCTGTGATCCTGATGTCGGTGATCCGGATCCTGATGTCAGTGATCCTGCTCCTGATGTCGGTGATCCTGATGTTGGTGAGCCTGATCCTGTTGTCAGTGATCCTGATCCTGATGTCGGTGATCCTGATGTCGGTGATCCTGATCTTGATGTCGGTGATCCTGATCTTGATGTCGGTGATCCTGATGTCGGTGATCCTGATCCTGATATCAGTGGTCCTGCTCCTGATGTTGGTGATCCTGATGATGGTGAACCTGATCCTGATGTTCATGATCCTGATATCGGTGTTCCTGATCCTGATGTCAGTGATCCTGATGTCGTTGATCCTGATCCTGATATCGGTGATTCTGATCCTGATGTCAGTGACCTTGATGTCGGTGATACTGATCCTGATGATGGTGATCCTGATTTCGGTGATCCTAATGTCGGTGATCCTGATCTTGATGTCAGTGATCCTGATGTCAGTGATCCTGATGTCAGTGGTCCTGATGTCGGTGCTCCTGATCCTGATGTCGGTGATCCTGATGTCGGTGATCCTGATCCAGATATCAGTGATCCTGCTCCTGATGTCGGTGATCCTGATGTCGGTGATCCTGATGTCAGTGGTCCTGATGTCGGTGATCCTGATCTTGATGTCGGTGATCCTGATGTCAGTGATCCTGATCCTGATATCAGTGATCCTGCTCCTGATGTTGGTGACCCTGATGTCGGTGAACCTGATCCTGAGTTCGGTGATCCTGATCCTGGTGTTGGTGATCCTGATCCTGATGTTGGTGATACTGATCCTGATCTCCATGATCCTGATGTCGGTGATCCAGATCCTGATGTCGGTGATCCTGATGTCGGTGATCCTGATCCTGATGTCAGTGTTCCTGCTCCTGATGTTGGTGATCCTGATGTTGGTGAGCCTGTTCCTGATGTCAATGATCCTGATCCTGGTGTTGGTGATCCTGATCCTGATGTTGGTGATACTGATCCTGATGACGGTGATCCTGATCCGGATATCAGTGATCTTGCTCCTGATTTTGGTGATCCTGATGTCGGTGATCCTGATCCTGATGTCGGTGATCCTGATCCTGATATCCATGATCCAGATGTCGGTGATCCTGATCCTGATGACAGTGATCCTGATGTCAGTGATCCTGATCCTGATGTCCGTGATCCTGCTCCTGATGTCGGTGATCCTGATGTTGGTGAGCCTGATCCTGATGTCGGTGATCCTGATCCTGATGTCAGTGATCCTGCTCCTGATGTTGGTAATCCTGATGTTGGTGAGCCTGATCCTGATGTCGGTGATCCTGTTCCTGATATCCATGATCCTGCTGTCGGCGGTCATGATCCTGATGTCAGTGATCCTGATATCGGTGTTCCTGATCCTGATGCAGGTGTTCCTGCTGTCGGTTTTCCTTATCCTGATGTCGGTGATCCTGATGTTGTTGAACCTGATCCTGATGTTCATGATCCTGATATCGGTGTTCCTGATCCTGATGTCAGTGTTCCTGATGTTGGTGATCCTGATCCTGATATCGGTGATTCTGATCCTGATGTCAGTGATCATGATGTCGGTGATACTGATCCTGATGACGGTGATCCTGATTTTGGTGATCCTGATGTCGGTGATCCCGATCTTGATGTCAGTGATCCTGATGTCAGTGATCCTGATGTCAGTGGTCCTGATGTCGGTGAACCTGATCCTGATGTCGGTGCTCCTGATGTTGGTGATCCTGCTGTCAGTGGTCCTGATGTCGGTGATCCTGATCCTGATGTCGGTGATCCTGATGTCGGAAATCCTGATGTCAGTGGTCCTGATGTTGGTGATCCTGATCCTGATGTCAGTGATCCTGATGTCGTTGATCCTGATCCTGATGTCAGTGACCCTGCTCCTGACGTCGGTGATCCTGATGTTGGTCAGCCTGATCCTGATGTCGGTCAGCCTGATCCTGATGTCGGTGATCCTGATCCTGATGTTGATGATCATGATGTCAGTGATCCTGATCCTGATGCCGGTGATCCTGATGTTGGTGATCCTGATCCTGATGTCGGTGATCCTGATGTCGGTGATCCTGATCCTGATGTCGGTGATCTTGATACTGTTGTCGGAGATCCTGATCCTGATGTTGGTGATCCTGATCCTGATGTTGATGATACTGATCCTGATGACGGTGATCCTGATGTCGTTGATCCTTATGTTGGTGAGCCTGATTCTGATGTCGGTGCTCCTGATGCCCTTGATCCTGATGCCCGTGACCCTTATCCAGCTGTTGGTGATCCTGAACCTGATGTCGGTGATCCTGATACAGTTGTCGGCGATCCTGCTCCTGATGTTTGTGATCCTGATCCTGATGTTGGTGATACTGATCATGATGATGGTGATCCTGATCCTGATATCTGTGATCCTGCTCCTGATGTTGGTGATCCTGATGTCAGTAATCCTGATCCTGATATCGGTAATTCTGATCCTGATGTCATTGATCTTGATGTCGGTGATCCTGATGTCAATGATCTTGATATCGGTGATCCTGATGTCGGTGATCCTGATCTTGATGTCGGTGATCCTGATGTCGGTGATCCTGATGTCAGTGGTCCTGATGTCGGTGATCCTGATCCTGATATCTGTGATCCTGATGTCGGTGATCCTGATCCTGATGTCAGTGATCCTGCTCCTGATGTCGGTGATCCTGATGTTGGTGAGCCTGATCCTGTTGTCAGTGATCCTGATCCTGATGTCGGTGATCCTGATGTTGGTCAGCCTGATCCTGATGTGGGTGATCCTGATCCTGATGTCGGTGATCCTGATGTTGGTGATCCTGATCCTGATCCTGATGTTGATGATCATGATGTCAGTGATCCTGATCCTGATGCCGGTGATCCTGATGTTGGTGATCCTGATCCTGATGTCGGTGCTCCTGATGTTGGTGATCCTGCTGTCAGTGGTCCTGATGTCGGTGCTCCTGATCCTGATGTCGGTGATCCTGATGTCGGTGATCCTGATCTTGATGTCAGTGATCCTGATGTCAGTGATCCTGATGTCAGTGGTCCTGATGTCGGTGAACCTGATCCTGATGTCGGTGCTCCTGATGTTGGTGATCCTGCTGTCAGTGGTCCTGATGTCGGTGCTCCTGATCCTGATGTCGGTGATCCTGATGTCGGTGATCCTGATCCAGATATCAGTGAACCTGCTCCTGATGTCGGTGATCCTGGTGTTGGTGAGCCTGATGCTGATGTCAGTGATCCTGATCCTGATGTCGGTGATCCTGATCCTGATGTCCATGATCCTGCTGTCGGTTATCCTGATCCTGATGTCTGTGATCCTGATGTTGGTGAGCCTGATCCTGATGTCGGTGATCCAGATCCTGAAGTCGGTGATCCTGATGTCGATGATCTTGATATCAGTGATCCTGATGTCTGTGATCCTAATCGTGATGTCGGTGATCCTGATGTCGGTGATCCTGATGTCAGTGCTCCTGATGTCAGTGATCCTGATCCTGATGTTGGTGATCTTGATGTCGGCGATCCTGATCCTGATGTCTGTGATCCTGCTCCTGGTGTCGGTGATCCTGATGTTGGTGAGCCTTTTCCTGATGACAGTGATCCTGCTCCTGATATCAGTGATCCTGCTCCTGATGTTGGTGATCCTGATGTCAGTAATCCTGATCCTGATATTGGTAATTCTGATCCTGATGTCATTGATCTTGATGTCGGTGATCCTGATGTCAATGATCTTGATATCGGTGATCCTGATGTCGGTGATCCTGATCTTGATGTCGGTGATCCTGATGTCGGTGATCCTGATGTCAGTGGTCCTGATGTCGGTGATCCTAATCCTGATATCTGTGATCCTGATGTTGGTGATCCTGATCCTGATGTCAGTGATCCTGCTCCTGATGTCGGTGATCCTGATGTTGGTGAGCCTGATCCTGATGTCAGTGATCCTGATCCTGATGTCGGTGATCCTGATATCGGTGATCCTGATCTTGATGTCAGTGATCCTGATGTCGGTGATCCTGATGCTGATATCAGTGATCCTGCTCCTGATGTTGGTGATCCTGATGTCGGTGAACCTGATCCTGATGTCGGTGATCCTGATCCTGATCTCCATGATCCTGATGTCAGTGATCCTGATCCTGATGTTGGTGATCCTGATCCTGATGTTGGTGATACTGATCCTGATGACGGTGATCCTGATCCTAATATCAGTGATCCTGCTCCTGATGTTGGTGATCCTGATGTCAGTAATCCTGATCCTGATATTGGTAATTCTGATCCTCATGTCATTGATCTTGATGTCGGGGATCCTGATGTCACTGATCTTGATATCAGTGATCCTGATGTCGGTGATCCTGATCTTGATGTCGGTGATCCTGATGTCGGTGATCCTGATGTCAGTGGTCCTGATGTCGGTGATCCTGATCCTGATATCTGTGATCCTGATGTCGGTGATCCTGATCCTGATGTCAGTGATCCTGCTCCTGATGTCGGTGATCATGATGTTGGTGAGCCTGATCCTGATGTCAGTGATCCTGATCCTGATGTTGGTGATCCTGATGTCGGTGAACCTGATCCTGATGTCAGTGATCCTGATCCTGATGTTGGTGATCCTGATGTCGGTGATCCTGATCCTGATATCAGTGATCCTGCTCCTGATGTTGTTGATCCTGATGTCGGTGTACCTGATCCTGATGTCGGTGATCCTGATCCTGATGTTGGTGATCCTGATGTCGGTGAACCTGATCCTGATGTCGGTGATCCTGATCCTGATCTCCATGATCCTGATGTCGGTGATCCAGATCCTCATGTCAGTGATCCCGATCCTGATGTCAGTGATCCTGCTCCTGATGTCGGTAATCCTGATGTTGGTGAGCCTGTTCCTGATGTCGGTGATCCTGATCCTGATGTCAGTGATCCAGCTCCTGATGTCGGTGTTCCTGATGTTGCTGAGCCAAATCCTGATGTCGGTGATCCTGATCCTGATGTCGGTGATCCTGATCCTGATGTCCATGATCCTGCTGTCGGTGATCCTGATCCTGATGTCGGCGATCCTGATGTTGGTGAACCTGATCCTGATGTCGGTGAACCTGATATCGGTGTTCCTGATCCTGATGTTGGTGATCCTGATGTCGGTGATCCTGATCCTGATATCGGTAATTCTGAAACTGATGTCGATGATCTTGATATTGGTGATCCTGATGTCGGTGATCCTGATCTTGATCTCGGTGATCCTGATGTCGGTGATCCTGATGTCAGTGGTCCTGATGTTGGTGATCCTGATCCTGATATCTGTGATCCTGATGTCGGTGATCCGGATCCTGATGTCAGTGATCCTGCTTCTGATGTCGGTGAACCTGATATCGGTGTTCCTGATCCTGATGTCGGTGATCCTGATGTCGGTGATCCTGATCCTGATATCGGTAATTCTGAAACTGATGTCGATGATCTTGATATTGGTGATCCTGATGTCAGTGATCCTGATCCTGATGTCAGTGATCCTGCTCCTGATGTCGGTAATCCTGATGTTGGTGAGCCTGTTCCTGATGTCGGTGATCCTGATCCTGATGTCAGTGATCCTGCTCCTGATGTCGGTGTTCCTGATGTTGGTGAGCCAGACCCTGATGTCGGTGATCCTGATCCTGATGTCGGTGCTCCTGATCCTGATGTCCATGATCCTGCTGTCGGTGATCCTGATCCTGATGTCGGTGATCCTGATGTTGGTGAACCTGATCCTGATGTTCATGATCCTGATATCGGAAATTATGAAACTGATGTCGATGATCTTGATATTGGTATTCCTGATGTCGGTGATCCTGATCTTGATGTCGGTGATCATGATGTCGGTAATCCTGATGTCAGTGGTCCTGATGTTGGTGATCCTGATCCTGATGTCAGTGATCCTGATGTCGTTGTTCCTGATCCTGATGTCAGCGACCCTGCTCCTGATGTTGGCGATCCTGATGTTGGTGAGCCTGATCCTGATGTCGGTGATCCTGATCCTGATGTCGGTGATCCTGATCTTGGTGATCCTGATCCTGATGTTGATGATGATGATGTCGGTGATCCTGATCGTGATGCCGGTGATCCTGATGTTGGTGATCCTGATCCTGATGTCGGTGATCCTGATGTCGGTGATCCTGATCCTGATGTCGGTGATCCTGATACTGTTGTCAGAGATCCTGATCCTGATGTTGGTGATCCTGATCCTGATGTTGGTGATACTGATCCTGATGACGGTGATCCTGATCCTGATATCATTGATCCTGCTCCTGATGTTGGTGATCCTGATGTCAGTAATCCTGATCCTGATATTGGTAATTCTGATCCTCATGTCATTGATCTTGATGTCGGGGATCCTGATGTCACTGATCTTGATATCAGTGATCCTGATGTCGTTGATCCTGATCTTGATGTCGGTGATCCTGATGTCGGTGATCCTGATGTCAGTGGTCCTGATGTCGGTGATCCTGATCCTGATATCTGTGATCCTGATGTCGGTGATCCGGATCCTGATGTCAGTGATCCTGCTCCTGATGTCGGTGAACCTGATATCGGTGTTCCTGATCCTGATGTCGGTGATCCTGATGTCGGTGATCCTGATCCTGATATCGGTAATTCTGAAACTGATGTCGATGATCTTGATATTGGTGATCCTGATGTTGGTGATCCTGATCTTGATCTCGGTGATCCTGATGTCGGTGATCCTGATGTCAGTGGTCCTGATGTTGGTGATCCTGATCCTGATATCTGTGATCCTGATGTCGGTGATCCGGATCCTGATGTCAGTGATCCTGCTCCTGATGTCGGTGATCCTGATGTTGGTGAGCCTGATCCTGTTGTCAGTGATCCTGACCCTGATGTCGGTGATCCTGATGTCGGTGATCCTGATCTTGATGTCGGTGATCCTGATCTTGATGTCGGTGATCCTGATGTCGGTGATCCTGATCCTGATATCAGTGGTCCTGCTCCTGATGTTGGTGATCCTGATGATGGTGAACCTGATCCTGATGTTCATGATCCTGATATCGGTGTTCCTGATCCTGATGTCAGTGATCCTGATGTCGTTGATCCTGATCCTGATATCGGTGATTCTGATCCTGATGTCAGTGACCTTGATGTCGGTGATACTGATCCTGATGATGGTGATCCTGATTTCGGTGATCCTAATGTCGGTGATCCTGATCTTGATGTCAGTGATCCTGATGTCAGTGATCCTGATGTCAGTGGTCCTGATGTCGGTGCTCCTGATCCTGATGTCGGTGATCCTGATCCAGATATCAGTGATCCTGCTCCTGATGTCGGTGATCCTGATGTCGGTGATCCTGATGTCAGTGGTCCTGATGTCGGTGATCCTGATCTTGATGTCGGTGATCCTGATGTCAGTGATCCTGATCCTGATATCAGTGATCCTGCTCCTGATGTTGGTGATCCTGATGTCGGTGAACCTGATCCTGAGTTCGGTGATCCTGATCCTGGTGTTGGTGATCCTGATCCTGATGTTGGTGATACTGATCCTGATCTCCATGATCCTGATGTCGGTGATCCAGATCCTGATGTCGGTGATCCTGATGTCGGTGATCCTGATCCTGATGTCAGTGTTCCTGCTCCTGATGTTGGTGATCCTGATGTTGGTGAGCCTGTTCCTGATGTCAATGATCCTGATCCTGGTGTTGGTGATCCTGATCCTGATGTTGGTGATACTGATCCTGATGACGGTGATCCTGATCCGGATATCAGTGATCTTGCTCCTGATTTTGGTGATCCTGATGTCGGTGATCCTGATCCTGATGTCGGTGATCCTGATCCTGATATCCATGATCCAGATGTCGGTGATCCTGATCCTGATGACAGTGATCCTGATGTCAGTGATCCTGATCCTGATGTCCGTGATCCTGCTCCTGATGTCGGTGATCCTGATGTTGGTGAGCCTGATCCTGATGTCGGTGATCCTGATCCTGATGTCAGTGATCCTGCTCCTGATGTTGGTGATCCTGATGTTGGTGAGCCTGATCCTGATGTCGGTGATCCTGTTCCTGATATCCATGATCCTGCTGTCGGCGGTCATGATCCTGATGTCAGTGATCCTGATATCGGTGTTCCTGATCCTGATGCAGGTGTTCCTGCTGTCGGTTTTCCTTATCCTGATGTCGGTGATCCTGATGTTGTTGAACCTGATCCTGATGTTCATGATCCTGATATCGGTGTTCCTGATCCTGATGTCAGTGTTCCTGATGTTGGTGATCCTGATCCTGATATCGGGATTCTGATCCTGATGTCAGTGATCATGATGTCGGTGATACTGATCCTGATGACGGTGATCCTGATTTTGGTGATCCTGATGTCGGTGATCCCGATCTTGATGTCAGTGATCCTGATGTCAGTGATCCTGATGTCAGTGGTCCTGATGTCGGTGAACCTGATCCTGATGTCGGTGCTCCTGATGTTGGTGATCCTGCTGTCAGTGGTCCTGATGTCGGTGATCCTGATCCTGATGTCGGTGATCCTGATGTCGGAAATCCTGATGTCAGTGGTCCTGATGTTGGTGATCCTGATCCTGATGTCAGTGATCCTGATGTCGGTGATCCTGATCCTGATGTCAGTGACCCTGCTCCTGACGTCGGTGATCCTGATGTTGGTCAGCCTGATCCTGATGTCGGTCAGCCTGATCCTGATGTCGGTGATCCTGATCCTGATGTTGATGATCATGATGTCAGTGATCCTGATCCTGATGCCGGTGATCCTGATGTTGGTGATCCTGATCCTGATGTCGGTGATCCTGATGTCGGTGATCCTGATCCTGATGTCGGTGATCTTGATACTGTTGTCGGAGATCCTGATCCTGATGTTGGTGATCCTGATCCTGATGTTGATGATACTGATCCTGATGACGGTGATCCTGATGTCGTTGATCCTTATGTTGGTGAGCCTGATTCTGATGTCGGTGCTCCTGATGCCCTTGATCCTGATGCCCGTGACCCTTATCCAGCTGTTGGTGATCCTGAACCTGATGTCGGTGATCCTGATACAGTTGTCGGCGATCCTGCTCCTGATGTTTGTGATCCTGATCCTGATGTTGGTGATACTGATCATGATGATGGTGATCCTGATCCTGATATCTGTGATCCTGCTCCTGATGTTGGTGATCCTGATGTCAGTAATCCTGATCCTGATATCGGTAATTCTGATCCTGATGTCATTGATCTTGATGTCGGTGATCCCGATGTCAATGATCTTGATATCGGTGATCCTGATGTCGGTGATCCTGATCTTGATGTCGGTGATCCTGATGTCGGTGATCCTGATGTCAGTGGTCCTGATGTCGGTGATCCTGATCCTGATATCTGTGATCCTGATGTCGGTGATCCTGATCCTGATGTCAGTGATCCTGCTCCTGATGTCGGTGATCCTGATGTTGGTGAGCCTGATCCTGTTGTCAGTGATCCTGATCCTGATGTCGGTGATCCTGATGTTGGTCAGCCTGATCCTGATGTGGGTGATCCTGATCCTGATGTCGGTGATCCTGATGTTGGTGATCCTGATCCTGATCCTGATGTTGATGATCATGATGTCAGTGATCCTGATCCTGATGCCGGTGATCCTGATGTTGGTGATCCTGATCCTGATGTCGGTGATCCTGATGTCGGTGATCCTGATCCTGATGTCGGTGATCTTGATACTGTTGTCGGAGATCCTGATCCTGATGTTGGTGATCCTGATCCTGATGTTGATGATACTGATCCTGATGACGGTGATCCTGATGTCGTTGATCCTTATGTTGGTGAGCCTGATTCTGATGTCGGTGCTCCTGATGCCCTTGATCCTGATGCCCGTGACCCTGATCCGGCTGTTGGTGATCCTGAACCTGATGTCGGTGATCCTGATACAGTTGTCGGCGATCCTGCTCCTGATGTTTGTGATCCTGATCCTGATGTTGGTGATACTGATCATGATGATGGTGATCCTGATCCTGATATCTGTGATCCTGCTCCTGATGTTGGTGATCCTGATGTCAGTAATCCTGATCCTGATATCGATAATTCTGATCCTGATGTCATTGATCTTGATGTCGGTGATCCTGATGTCAATGATCTTGATATCGGTGATCCTGATGTCGGTGATCCTGATCTTGATGTCGGTGATCCTGATGTCGGTGATCCTGATGTCAGTGGTCCTGATGTCGGTGATCCTGATCCTGATATCTGTGATCCTGATGTCGGCGATCCTGATGTTGGTGAGCCTGATCCTGATGTCGGTGATCCTGATCCTGATGTCGGTGATCCTGATCTTGGTGATCCTGATCCTGATGTCGGTGATCCTGATGTCGGTGATCCTGATCCTGATGTCGGTGATCCTGATACTGTTGTCAGAGATCCTGATCCTGATGTTGGTGATCCTGATCCTGATGTTGGTGATACTGATCCTGATGACGGTGATCCTGATCCTGATATCAGTGATCCTGCTCCTGATGTTGGTGATCCTGATGTCAGTAATCCTGATCCTGATATTGGTAATTCTGATCCTCATGTCATTGATCTTGATGTCGGGGATCCTGATGTCACTGATCTTGATATCAGTGATCCTGATGTCGGTGATCCTGATCTTGATGTCGGTGATCCTGATGTCGGTGATCCTGATGTCAGTGGTCCTGATGTCGGTGATCCTGATCCTGATATCTGTGATCCTGATGTCGGTGATCCTGATCCTGCTGTCAGTGATCCTGCTCCTGATGTCGGTGATCATGATGTTGGTGAGCCTGATCCTGATGTCAGTGATCCTGATCCTGATGTTGGTGATCCTGATGTCGGTGAACCTGATCCTGATGTCAGTGATCCTGATCCTGATGTTGGTGATCCTGATGTCGGTGATCCTGATCCTGATATCAGTGATCCTGCTCCTGATGTTGTTGATCCTGATGTCGGTGAACCTGATCCTGATCTCCATGATCCTGATGTCGGTGATCCAGATCCTGATGTCGGTGATCCTGATGTCGGTGGTCCTGATGTCAATGGTCCTGATGTCGGTGATCCTGATCTTGATGTTGGTGATGCAGATGTCGGTGATCCTGATCCTGATATCAGTGATCCTGCTCCTGATGTTGGTGATCCTGATGTTGGTGAACCTGATCCTGATGTCGGTGAACCTGATCCTGATGTCGGTGATCCTGATCCTGATCTCCATGATCCTGATGTCGGTGATCCAGATCCTGATGTCAGTGGATCCTGATGTCGGTGATCCTGATCCTGATGTCAGTGATCCTGCTCCTGATGTCGGTGATCCTGATGTTGGTGAGCCTGTTCCTGATGTCGGTGATCCTGATCCTGATGTCAGTGATCCTGCTACTGATATCGGTGTTCCTGATGTCGGTGATCCTGATCCTGATGTCGGTGGTCCTGATGATGGTGAACCTGATCCTGATGCCGGTGATCCTGATATCGGTGTTCCTGATCCTGATGTCGGTGATCCTGATGTCGGTGATCATGACCTTGATGTCGGTGATCCTGATGTCGGAAATCCTGATGTCAGTGTACCTGATGTTGGTGATCCTGATCCTGATGTCAGTGATCCTGATGTCAGTGATCCTGATCCTGATGTCAGTGATCCTGATCCTGATGTCGGTGATCCTGATGTCGGTGATCCTGATCTTGATGTCGGTGATCCTGATCTTGATGTCGGTGATCCTGATGTCGGTGATCCTGATCCTGATATCAGTGGTCCTGCTCCTGATGTTGGTGATCCTGATGATGGTGAACCTGATCCTGATGTTCATGATCCTGATATCGGTGTTCCTGATCCTGATGTCAGTGATCTTGATGTCGTTGATCCTGATCCTGATATCGGTGATTCTGATCCTGATGTCAGTGACCTTGATGTCGGTGATATTGATCCTGATGATGGTGATCCTGAATTCGGTGATCCTAATGTCGGTGATCCTGATCTTGATGTCAGTGATCCTGATGTCAGTGATCCTGATGTCAGTGGTCCTGATGTCGGTGCTCCTGATCCTGATGTCGGTGATCCTGATGTCGGTGATCCTGATCCAGATATCAGTGATCCTGCTCCTGATGTCGGTGATCCTGATGTCGGTGATCCTGATGTCAGTGGTCCTGATGTCGGTGATCCTGATCTTGATGTCGGTGATCCTGATGTCGGTGATCCTGATCCTGATATCAGTGATCCTGCTCCTGATGTTGGTGATCCTGATGTCGGTGAACCTGATCCTGAGTTCGGTGATCCTGATCCTGATCTCCATGATCCTGATGTCGGTGATCCAGATCCTGATGTCGGTGATCCTGATGTCGGTGATCCTGATCCTGATGTCAGTGTTCCTGCTCCTGATGTTGGTGATCCTGATGTTGGTGAGCCTGTTCCTGATGTCAATGATCCTGATCCTGGTGTTGGTGATCCTGATCCTGATGTTGGTGATACTGATCCTGATGACGGTGATCCTGATCCGGATATCAGTGATCTTGCTCCTGATTTTGGTGATCCTGATGTCGGTGATCCTGATCCTGATGTCGGTGATCCTGATCCTGATATCCATGATCCAGATGTCGGTGATCCTGATCCTGATGACAGTGATCCTGATGTCAGTGATCCTGATCCTGATGTCCGTGATCCTGCTCCTGATGTCGGTGATCCTGATGTTGGTGAGCCTGATCCTGATGTCGGTGATCCTGATCCTGATGTCAGTGATCCTGCTCCTGATGTTGGTGATCCTGATGTTGGTGAGCCTGATCCTGATGTCGGTGATCCTGTTCCTGATATCCATGATCCTGCTGTCGGCGGTCATGATCCTGATGTCAGTGATCCTGATATCGGTGTTCCTGATCCTGATGCAGGTGTTCCTGCTGTCGGTTTTCCTTATCCTGATGTCGGTGATCCTGATGTTGTTGAACCTGATCCTGATGTTCATGATCCTGATATCGGTGTTCCTGATCCTGATGTCAGTGTTCCTGATGTTGGTGATCCTGATCCTGATATCGGTGATTCTGATCCTGATGTCAGTGATCATGATGTCGGTGATACTGATCCTGATGACGGTGATCCTGATTTTGGTGATCCTGATGTCGGTGATCCTGATCTTGATGTCAGTAATCCTGATGTCAGTGATCCTGATGTCAGTGGTCCTGATGTCGGTGAACCTGATCCTGATGTCGGTGCTCCTGATGTTGGTGATCCTGCTGTCAGTGGTTCTGATGTCGGTGATCCTGATGTCGGAAATCCTGATGTCAGTGGTCCTGATGTTGGTGATCCTGATCCTGATGTCAGTGATCCTGATGTCGGTGATCCTGATCCTGATGTCAGTGACCCTGCTCCTGACGTCGGTGATCCTGATGTTGGTCAGCCTGATCCTGATGTCGGTGATCCTGATCCTGATGTTGATGATCATGATGTCAGTGATCCTGATCCTGATGCCGGTGATCCTGATGTTGGTGATCCTGATCCTGATGTCGGTGATCCTGATGTCGGTGATCCTGATCCTGATGTCGGTGATCTTGATACTGTTGTCGGAGATCCTGATCCTGATGTTGGTGATCCTGATCCTGATGTTGATGATACTGATCCTGATGATGGTGATCCTGATGTCGTTGATCCTTATGTTGGTGAGCCTGATTCTGATGTCGGTGCTCCTGATGCCCTTGATCCTGATGCCCGTGACCCTGATCCGGCTGTTGGTGATCCTGAACCTGATGTCGGTGATCCTGATACAGTTGTCGGCGATCCTGCTCCTGATGTTTGTGATCCTGATCCTGATGTTGGTGATACTGATCATGATGATGGTGATCCTGATCCTGATATCTGTGATCCTGCTCCTGATGTTGGTGATCCTGATGTCAGTAATCCTGATCCTGATATCGGTAATTCTGATCCTGATGTCATTGATCTTGATGTCGGTGATCCTGATGTCAATGATCTTGATATCGGTGATCCTGATGTCGGTGATCCTGATCTTGATGTCGGTGATCCTGATGTCGGTGATCCTGATGTCAGTGGTCCTGATGTCGGTGATCCTGATCCTGATATCTGTGATCCTGATGTCGGTGATCCTGATCCTGATGTCAGTGATCCTGCTCCTGATGTCGGTGATCCTGATGTTGGTGAGCCTGATCCTGTTGTCAGTGATCCTGATCCTGATGTCGGTGATCCTGATGTTGGTCAGCCTGATCCTGATGTGGGTGATCCTGATCCTGATGTCGGTGATCCTGATGTTGGTGATCCTGATCCTGATGTTGATGATCATGATGTCAGTGATCCTGATCCTGATGCCGGTGATCCTGATGTTGGTGATCCTGATCCTGATGTCGGTGATCCTGATGTCGGTGATCCTGATCCTGATGTCGGTGATCTTGATACTGTTGTCGGAGATCCTGATCCTGATGTTGGTGATCCTGATCCTGATGTTGATGATACTGATCCTGATGACGGTGATCCTGATGTCGTTGATCCTTATGTTGGTGAGCCTGATTCTGATGTCGGTGCTCCTGATGCCCTTGATCCTGATGCCCGTGACCCTGATCCGGCTGTTGGTGATCCTGAACCTGATGTCGGTGATCCTGATACAGTTGTCGGCGATCCTGCTCCTGATGTTTGTGATCCTGATCCTGATGTTGGTGATACTGATCATGATGATGGTGATCCTGATCCTGATATCTGTGATCCTGCTCCTGATGTTGGTGATCCTGATGTCAGTAATCCTGATCCTGATATCGGAAATTCTGATCCTGATGTCATTGATCTTGATGTCGGTGATCCTGATGTCAATGGTCTTGATATCGGTGATCCTGATGTCGGTGATCCTGATCTTGATGTCGGTGATCCTGATGTCGGTGATCCTGATGTCAGTGGTCCTGATGTCGGTGATCCTGATCCTGATATCTGTGATCCTGATGTCGGTGATCCTGATCCTGATGTCAGTGATCCTGCTCCTGATGTCGGTGATCCTGATGTCGGTGATCCTGATCTTGATGTCGGTGATCCTGATGTCGGTGATCCTGATGTCAGTGGTCCTGATGTCGGTGATCCTGATCCTGATATCTGTGATCCTGATGTCGGTGATCCTGATCCTGATGTCAGTGATCCTGATCCTGATGTCGGTGATCCTGATGTTGGTGATCCTGATGTCAGTGGTCCTGATGTCGGTGATCCTGATCCTGATATCAGTGATCCTGCTCCTGATGTTGGTGATCCTGATGTCGGTGAACCTGATCCTGATGTCGGTGATCCTGCTCTTGATGTCGGTGATCCTGATGTCGGTGATCCTGATGTCAGTGGTCCTGATGTCGGTGATCCTGATCCTGATATCTGTGATCCTGATGTTGGTGATCCTGATCCTGATGTCAGTGATCCTGCTCCTGATGTCAGTGATCCTGATGTTGGTGAGCCTGATCCTGTTGTCAGTGAACCTGATCCTGATGTCGGTGATCCTGATGTCAGTGGTCCTGATGTCGGTGATCCTGATCTTGATGTCGGTGATCCTGATGTCGGTGATCCTGATCCTGATATCAGTCGTCCTGCTCCTGATGTTGGTGATCCTGATGTCGGTGAACCTGATCCTGATGTCGGTGATCCTGATCCTGATCTCCATGATCCTGATGTCGGTGATCCAGATCCTCATGTCAGTGATCCCGATCCTGATGTCAGTGATCCTGCTCCTGATGTCGGTAAACCTGATGTTGTTGAGCCTGTTCCTGATGTCGGTGATCCTGATCCTGATGTCAGTGATCCAGCTCCTGTTGTCGGTGTTCCTGATGTTGCTGAGCCAGATCCTGATGTCGGTGATCCTGATCCTGATGTCGGTGATCCTGCTCCTGATGTCGGTGATCATGATGTTGGTGAGCCTGATCCTGATGTCGGTGATCCTGATGTTGGTGAACCTGATCCTGATGTCGGTGAACCTGATATCGGTGTTCCTGATCCTGATGTTGGTGATCCTGATGTCGGTGATCCTGATCCTGATATCGGTAATTCTGAAACTGATGTCGATGATCTTGATATTGGTGATCCTGATGTCGGTGATCCTGATCTTGATCTCGGTGATCCTGATGTCGGTGATCCTCATGTCAGTGGTCCTGATGTTGGTGATCCTGATCCTGATATCTGTGATCCTGATGTCGGTGATCCGGATCCTGATGTCAGTGATCCTGCTCCTGATGTCGGTGAACCTGATATCGGTGTTCCTGATCCTGATGTCGGTGATCCTGATGTCGGTGATCCTGATCCTGATATCGGTAATTCTGAAACTGATGTCGATGATCTTGATATTGGTGATCCTGATGTTGGTGATCCTGATCTTGATCTTGGTGATCCTGATGTCGGTGATCCTGATGTCAGTGGTCCTGATGTTGGTGATCCTGATCCTGATATCTGTGATCCTGATGTCGGTGATCCGGATCCTGATGTCAGTGATCCTGCTCCTGATGTCGGTGATCCTGATGTTGGTGAGCCTGATCCTGTTGTCAGTGATCCTGCTCCTGATGTTGGTGATCCTGATGATGGTGAACCTGATCCTGATGTTCATGATCCTGATATCGGTGTTCCTGATCCTGATGTCAGTGATCTTGATGTCGTTGATCCTGATCCTGATATCGGTGATTCTGATCCTGATGTCAGTGACCTTGATGTCGGTGATATTGATCCTGATGATGGTGATCCTGATTTCGGTGATCCTAATGTCGGTGATCCTGATCTTGATGTCAGTGATCCTGATGTCAGTGATCCTGATGTCAGTGGTCCTGATGTCGGTGCTCCTGATCCTGATGTCGGTGATCCTGATGTCGGTGATCCTGATCCAGATATCAGTGATCCTGCTCCTGATGTCGGTGATCCTGATGTCGGTGATCCTGATGTCAGTGGTCCTGATGTCGGTGATCCTGATCTTGATGTCGGTGATCCTGATGTCGGTGATCCTGATCCTGATATCAGTGATCCTGCTCCTGATGTTGGTGATCCTGATGTCGGTGAACCTGATCCTGAGTTCGGTGATCCTGATCCTGATCTCCATGATCCTGATGTCGGTGATCCAGATCCTGATGTCGGTGATCCTGATGTCGGTGATCCTGATCCTGATGTCAGTGTTCCTGCTCCTGATGTTGGTGATCCTGATGTTGGTGAGCCTGTTCCTGATGTCAATGATCCTGATCCTGGTGTTGGTGATCCTGATCCTGATGTTGGTGATACTGATCCTGATGACGGTGATCCTGATCCGGATATCAGTGATCTTGCTCCTGATTTTGGTGATCCTGATGTCGGTGATCCTGATCCTGATGTCGGTGATCCTGATCCTGATATCCATGATCCAGATGTCGGTGATCCTGATCCTGATGACAGTGATCCTGATGTCAGTGATCCTGATCCTGATGTCCGTGATCCTGCTCCTGATGTCGGTGATCCTGATGTTGGTGAGCCTGATCCTGATGTCGGTGATCCTGATCCTGATGTCAGTGATCCTGCTCCTGATGTTGGTGATCCTGATGTTGGTGAGCCTGATCCTGATGTCGGTGATCCTGTTCCTGATATCCATGATTCTGCTGTCGTCGGTCATGATCCTGATGTCAGTGATCCTGATATCGGTGTTCCTGATCCTGATGCAGGTGTTCCTGCTGTCGGTTTTCCTTATCCTGATGTCGGTGATCCTGATGTTGGTGAAATTGATCCTGATGTTCATGATCCTGATATCGGTGTTCCTGATCCTGATGTCAGTGTTCCTGATGTTGGTGATCCTGATCCTGATATCGGAGATTCTGATCCTGATGTCAGTGATCATGATGTCGGTGATACTGATCCTGATGACGGTGATCCTGATTTTGGTGATCCTGATGTCGGTGATCCTGATCTTGATGTCAGTGATCCTGATGTCAGTGATCCTGATGTCAGTGGTCCTGATGTCGGTGAACCTGATCCTGATCTCGGTGCTCCTGATGTTGGTGATCCTGCTGTCAGTGGTCCTGATGTCGGTGATCCTGATGTCGGAAATCCTGATGTCAGTGGTCCTGATGTTGGTGATCCTGATCCTGATGTCAGTGATCCTGATGTCGGTGATCCTGATCCTGATGTCAGTGACCCTGCTCCTGACGTCGGTGATCCTGATGTTGGTCAGCCTGATCCTGATGTCGGTGATCCTGATCCTGATGTTGATGATCATGATGTCAGTGATCCTGATCCTGATGCCGGTGATCCTGATGTTGGTGATCCTGATCCTGATGTCGGTGATCCTGATGTCGGTGATCCTGATCCTGATGTCGGTGATCTTGATACTGTTGTCGGAGATCCTGATCCTGATGTTGGTGATCCTGATCCTGATGTTGATGATACTGATCCTGATGACGGTGATCCTGATGTCGTTGATCCTTATGTTGGTGAGCCTGATTCTGATGTCGGTGCTCCTGATGCCCTTGATCCTGATGCCCGTGACCCTGATCCGGCTGTTGGTGATCCTGAACCTGATGTCGGTGATCCTGATACAGTTGTCGGCGATCCTGCTCCTGATGTTTGTGATCCTGATCCTGATGTTGGTGATACTGATCATGATGATGGTGATCCTGATCCTGATATCTGTGATCCTGCTCCTGATGTTGGTGATCCTGATGTCAGTAATCCTGATCCTGATATCGGTAATTCTGATCCTGATGTCATTGATCTTGATGTCGGTGATCCTGATGTCAATGATCTTGATATCGGTGATCCTGATGTCGGTGATCCTGATCTTGATGTCGGTGATCCTGATGTCGGTGATCCTGATGTCAGTGGTCCTGATGTCGGTGATCCTGATCCTGATATCTGTGATCCTGATGTCGGTGATCCTGATCCTGATGTCAGTGATCCTGCTCCTGATGTCGGTGATCCTGATGTTGGTGAGCCTGATCCTGTTGTCAGTGATCCTGATCCTGATGTCGGTGATCCTGATGTTGGTCAGCCTGATCCTGATGTGGGTGATCCTGATCCTGATGTCGGTGATCCTGATGTTGGTGATCCTGATCCTGATGTTGATGATCATGATGTCAGTGATCCTGATCCTGATGCCGGTGATCCTGATGTTGGTGATCCTGATCCTGATGTCGGTGATCCTGATGTCGGTGATCCTGATCCTGATGTCGGTGATCTTGATACTGTTGTCGGAGATCCTGATCCTGATGTTGGTGATCCTGATCCTGATGTTGATGATACTGATCCTGATGACGGTGATCCTGATGTCGTTGATCCTTATGTTGGTGAGCCTGATTCTGATGTCGGTGCTCCTGATGCCCTTGATCCTGATGCCCGTGACCCTGATCCGGCTGTTGGTGATCCTGAACCTGATGTCGGTGATCCTGATACAGTTGTCGGCGATCCTGCTCCTGATGTTTGTGATCCTGATCCTGATGTTGGTGATACTGATCATGATGATGGTGATCCTGATCCTGATATCTGTGATCCTGCTCCTGATGTTGGTGATCCTGATGTCAGTAATCCTGATCCTGATATCGGAAATTCTGATCCTGATGTCATTGATCTTGATGTCGGTGATCCTGATGTCAATGATCTTGATATCGGTGATCCTGATGTCGGTGATCCTGATCTTGATGTCGGTGATCCTGATGTCGGTGATCCTGATGTCAGTGGTCCTGATGTCGGTGATCCTGATCCTGATATCTGTGATCCTGATGTCGGTGATCCTGGTCCTGATGTCAGTGATCCTGCTCCTGATGTCGGTGATCCTGATGTTGGTGAGCCTGATCCTGTTGTCAGTGATCCTGATCCTGATGTCGGTGATCCTGATGTCGGTGATCCTGATGTCAGTGGTCCTGGTGTCGGTGATCCTGATCTTGATGTCGGTGATCCTGATCCTGATATCAGTGGTCCTGCTCCTGATGTTGGTGATCCTGATGTCGGTGAACCTGATCCTGATGTCGGTGATCCTGATCCTGATCGCCATGATCCTGATGTCGGTGATCCAGATCCTGATGTCAGTGATCCTGATCCTGATGTCAGTGATCCTGCTCCTGATGTCGGTAATCCTGATGTTGGTGAGCCTGTTCCTGATGTCGGTGATCCTGATCCTGATGTCAGTGATCCTGCTCCTGATGTCGGTGTTCCTGATGTTGGTGAGCCAGATCCTGATGTCGGTGATCCTGATCCTGATGTCGGTGCTCCTGATCCTGATGTCCATGATCCTGCTGTCGGTGATCCTGATCCTGATGTCGGTGATCCTGATGTTGGTGAACCTGATCCTGATGTTCATGATCCTGATATCGGAAATTATGAAACTGATGTCGATGATCTTGATATTGGTATTCCTGATGTCGGTGATCCTGATCTTGATGTCGGTGATCATGATGTCGGTAGTCCTGATGTCAGTGGTCCTGATGTTGGTGATCCTGATCCTGATGTCAGTGATCCTGATGTCGTTGTTCCTGATCCTGATGTCAGCGACCCTGCTCCTGATGTCGGCGATCCTGATGTTGGTGAGCCTGATCCTGATGTCGGTGATCCTGATCCTGATGTCGGTGATCCTGATCTTGGTGATCCTGATCCTGATGTCGGTGATCCTGATGTCGGTGATCCTGATCCTGATGTCGGTGATCCTGATACTGTTGTCAGAGATCCTGATCCTGATGTTGGTGATCCTGATCCTGATGTTGGTGATACTGATCCTGATGACGGTGATCCTGATCCTGATATCAGTGATCCTGCTCCTGATGTTGGTGATCCTGATGTCAGTAATCCTGATCCTGATATTGGTAATTCTGATCCTCATGTCATTGATCTTGATGTCGGGGATCCTGATGTCACTGATCTTGATATCAGTGATCCTGATGTCGGTGATCCTGATCTTGATGTCGGTGATCCTGATGTCGGTGATCCTGATGTCAGTGGTCCTGATGTCGGTGATCCTGATCCTGATATCTGTGATCCTGATGTCGGTGATCCTGATCCTGATGTCAGTGATCCTGCTCCTGATGTCGGTGATCATGATGTTGGTGAGCCTGATCCTGATGTCAGTGATCCTGATCCTGATGTTGGTGATCCTGATGTCGGTGAACCTGATCCTGATGTCAGTGATCCTGATCCTGATGTTGGTGATCCTGATGTCGGTGATCCTGTCCTGATATCAGTGATCCTGCTCCTGATGTTGTTGATCCTGATGTCGGTGAACCTGATCCTGATGTCGGTGATCCTGATCCTGATGTTGGTGATCCTGATGTCGGTGAACCTGATCCTGATGTCGGTGATCCTGATCCTGATCTCCATGATCCTGATGTCGGTGATCCAGATCCTCATGTCAGTGATCCCGATCCTGATGTCAGTGATCCTGCTCCTGATGTCGGTAATCCTGATGTTGGTGAGCCTGTTCCTGATGTCGGTGATCCTGATCCTGATGTCAGTGATCCAGCTCCTGATGTCGGTGTTCCTGATGTTGCTGAGCCAGATCCTGATGTCGGTGATCCTGATCCTGATGTCGGTGATCCTGATCCTGATGTCCATGATCCTGCTGTCGGTGATCCTGATCCTGATGTCGGCGATCCTGATGTTGGTGAACCTGATCCTGATGTCGGTGAACCTGATATCGGTGTTCCTGATCCTGATGTTGGTGATCCTGATGTCGGTGATCCTGATCCTGATATCGGTAATTCTGAAACTGATGTCGATGATCTTGATATTGGTGATCCTGATGTCGGTGATCCTGATCTTGATCTCGGTGATCCTGATGTCGGTGATCCTGATGTCAGTGGTCCTGATGTTGGTGATCCTGATCCTGATATCTGTGATCCTGATGTCGGTGATCCGGATCCTGATGTCAGTGATCCTGCTTCTGATGTCGGTGAACCTGATATCGGTGTTCCTGATCCTGATGTCGGTGATCCTGATGTCGGTGATCCTGATCCTGATATCGGTAATTCTGAAACTGATGTCGATGATCTTGATATTGGTGATCCTGATGTCAGTGATCCTGATCCTGATGTCAGTGATCCTGCTCCTGATGTCGGTAATCCTGATGTTGGTGAGCCTGTTCCTGATGTCGGTGATCCTGATCCTGATGTCAGTGATCCTGCTCCTGATGTCGGTGTTCCTGATGTTGGTGAGCCAGACCCTGATGTCGGTGATCCTGATCCTGATGTCGGTGCTCCTGATCCTGATGTCCATGATTCTGCTGTCGGTGATCCTGATCCTGATGTCGGTGATCCTGATGTTGGTGAACCTGATCCTGATGTTCATGATCCTGATATCGGAAATTATGAAACTGATGTCGATGATCTTGATATTGGTATTCCTGATGTCGGTGATCCTGATCTTGATGTCGGTGATCATGATGTCGGTAATCCTGATGTCAGTGGTCCTGATGTTGGTGATCCTGATCCTGATGTCAGTGATCCTGATGTCGTTGTTCCTGATCCTGATGTCAGCGACCCTGCTCCTGATGTCGGCGATCCTGATGTTGGTGAGCCTGATCCTGATGTCGGTGATCCTGATCCTGATGTCGGTGATCCTGATCTTGGTGATCCTGATCCTGATGTTGATGATGATGATGTCGGTGATCCTGATCGTGATGCCGGTGATCCTGATGTTGGTGATCCTGATCCTGATGTCGGTGATCCTGATGTCGGTGATCCTGATCCTGATGTCGGTGATCCTGATACTGTTGTCAGAGATCCTGATCCTGATGTTGGTGATCCTGATCCTGATGTTGGTGATACTGATCCTGATGACGGTGATCCTGATCCTGATATCATTGATCCTGCTCCTGATGTTGGTGATCCTGATGTCAGTAATCCTGATCCTGATATTGGTAATTCTGATCCTCATGTCATTGATCTTGATGTCGGGGATCCTGATGTCACTGATCTTGATATCAGTGATCCTGATGTCGGTGATCCTGATCTTGATGTCGGTGATCCTGATGTCGGTGATCCTGATGTCAGTGGTCCTGATGTCGGTGATCCTGATCCTGATATCTGTGATCCTGATGTCGGTGATCCTGATCCTGATGTCAGTGATCCTGCTCCTGATGTCGGTGGTCATGATGTTGGTGAGCCTGATCCTGATGTCAGTGATCCTGATCCTGATGTCGGTGATCCTGATGTTGGTGATCCTGATGTCAGTGGTCCTGATGTCGGTGATCCTGATCCTGATATCAGTGATCCTGCTCCTGATGTTGGTGATCCTGATGTCGGTGAACCTGATCCTGATGTCGGTGATCCTGCTCTTGATGTCGGTGATCCTGATGTCGGTGATCCTGATGTCAGTGGTCCTGATGTCGGTGATCCTGATCCTGATATCTGTGATCCTGATGTCGGTGATCCTGATCCTGATGTCAGTGATCCTGCTCCTGATGTCGGTGATCCTGATGTTGGTGAGCCTGATCCTGTTGTCAGTGAACCTGATCCTGATGTCGGTGATCCTGATGTCAGTGGTCCTGATGTCGGTGATCCTGATCTTGATGTCGGTGATCCTGATGTCGGTGATCCTGATCCTGATATCAGTCGTCCTGCTCCTGATGTTGGTGATCCTGATGTCGGTGAACCTGATCCTGATGTCGGTGATCCTGATCCTGATCTCCATGATCCTGATGTCGGTGATCCAGATCCTCATGTCAGTGATCCCGATCCTGATGTCAGTGATCCTGCTCCTGATGTCGGTAAACCTGATGTTGGTGAGCCTGTTCCTGATGTCGGTGATCCTGATCCTGATGTCAGTGATCCAGCTCCTGTTGTCGGTGTTCCTGATGTTGCTGAGCCAGATCCTGATGTCGGTGATCCTGATCCTGATGTCGGTGATCCTGCTCCTGATGTCGGTGATCATGATGTTGGTGAGCCTGATCCTGATGTCGGTGATCCTGATGTTGGTGAACCTGATCCTGATGTCGGTGAACCTGATATCGGTGTTCCTGATCCTGATGTTGGTGATCCTGATGTCGGTGATCCTGATCCTGATATCGGTAATTCTGAAACTGATGTCGATGATCTTGATATTGGTGATCCTGATGTCGGTGATCCTGATCTTGATCTCGGTGATCCTGATGTCGGTGATCCTGATGTCAGTGGTCCTGATGTTGGTGATCCTGATCCTGATATCTGTGATCCTGATGTCGGTGATCCGGATCCTGATGTCAGTGATCCTGCTCCTGATGTCGGTGAACCTGATATCGGTGTTCCTGATCCTGATGTCGGTGATCCTGATGTCGGTGATCCTGATCCTGATATCGGTAATTCTGAAACTGATGTCGATGATCTTGATATTGGTGATCCTGATGTTGGTGATCCTGATCTTGATCTCGGTGATCCTGATGTCGGTGATCCTGATGTCAGTGGTCCTGATGTTGGTGATCCTGATCCTGATATCTGTGATCCTGATGTCGGTGATCCGGATCCTGATGTCAGTGATCCTGCTCCTGATGTCGGTGATCCTGATGTTGGTGAGCCTGATCCTGTTGTCAGTGATCCTGATCCTGATGTCGGTGATCCTGATGTCGGTGATCCTGATCTTGATGTCGGTGATCCTGATCTTGATGTCGGTGATCCTGATGTCGGTGATCCTGATCCTGATATCAGTGGTCCTGCTCCTGATGTTGGTGATCCTGATGATGGTGAACCTGATCCTGATGTTCATGATCCTGATATCGGTGTTCCTGATCCTGATGTCAGTGATCCTGATGTCGTTGATCCTGATCCTGATATCGGTGATTCTGATCCTGATGTCAGTGACCTTGATGTCGGTGATACTGATCCTGATGATGGTGATCCTGATTTCGGTGATCCTAATGTCGGTGATCCTGATCTTGATGTCAGTGATCCTGATGTCAGTGATCCTGATGTCAGTGGTCCTGATGTCGGTGCTCCTGATCCTGATGTCGGTGATCCTGTTGTCGGTGATCCTGATCCAGATATCAGTGATCCTGCTCCTGATGTCGGTGATCCTGATGTCGGTGATCCTGATGTCAGTGGTCCTGATGTCGGTGATCCTGATCTTGATGTCGGTGATCCTGATGTCGGTGATCCTGATCCTGATATCAGTGATCCTGCTCCTGATGTTGGTGATCCTGATGTCGGTGAACCTGATCCTGAGTTCGGTGATCCTGATCCTGATCTCCATGATCCTGATGTCGGTGATCCAGATCCTGATGTCGGTGATCCTGATGTCGGTGATCCTGATCCTGATGTCAGTGTTCCTGCTCCTGATGTTGGTGATCCTGATGTTGGTGAGCCTGTTCCTGATGTCAATGATCCTGATCCTGGTGTTGGTGATCCTGATCCTGATGTTGGTGATACTGATCCTGATGACGGTGATCCTGATCCGGATATCAGTGATCTTGCTCCTGATTTTGGTGATCCTGATGTCGGTGATCCTGATCCTGATGTCGGTGATCCTGATCCTGATATCCATGATCCAGATGTCGGTGATCCTGATCCTGATGACAGTGATCCTGATGTCAGTGATCCTGATCCTGATGTCCGTGATCCTGCTCCTGATGTCGGTGATCCTGATGTTGGTGAGCCTGATCCTGATGTCGGTGATCCTGATCCTGATGTCAGTGATCCTGCTCCTGATGTTGGTGATCCTGATGTTGGTGAGCCTGATCCTGATGTCGGTGATCCTGTTCCTGATATCCATGATCCTGCTGTCGGCGGTCATGATCCTGATGTCAGTGATCCTGATATCGGTGTTCCTGATCCTGATGCAGGTGTTCCTGCTGTCGGTTTTCCTTATCCTGATGTCGGTGATCCTGATGTTGTTGAACCTGATCCTGATGTTCATGATCCTGATATCGGTGTTCCTGATCCTGATGTCAGTGTTCCTGATGTTGGTGATCCTGATCCTGATATCGGTGATTCTGATCCTGATGTCAGTGATCATGATGTCGGTGATACTGATCCTGATGACGGTGATCCTGATTTTGGTGATCCTGATGTCGGTGATCCTGATCTTGATGTCAGTGATCCTGATGTCAGTGATCCTGATGTCAGTGGTCCTGATGTCGGTGAACCTGATCCTGATGTCGGTGCTCCTGATGTTGGTGATCCTGCTGTCAGTGGTCCTGATGTCGGTGCTCCTGATCCTGATGTCGGTGATCCTGATGTCGGTGATCCTGATCCAGATATCAGTGAACCTGCTCCTGATGTCGGTGTTCCTGGTGTTGGTGAGCCTGATGCTGATGTCAGTGATCCTGATCCTGATGTCGGTGATCCTGATCCTGATGTCCATGATCCTGCTGTCGGTTATCCTGATCCTGATGTCTGTGATCCTGATGTTGGTGAGCCTGATCCTGATGTCGGTGATCCAGATCCTGAAGTCGGTGATCCTGATGTCGATGATCTTGATATCAGTGATCCTGATGTCTGTGATCCTAATCGTGATGTCGGTGATCCTGATGTCGGTGATCCTGATGTCAGTGCTCCTGATGTCAGTGATCCTGATCCTGATGTTGGTGATCTTGATGTCGGCGATCCTGATCCTGATGTCTGTGATCCTGCTCCTGGTGTCGGTGATCCTGATGTTGGTGAGCCTTTTCCTGATGACAGTGATCCTGCTCCTGATATCAGTGATCCTGCTCCTGATGTTGGTGATCCTGATGTCAGTAATCCTGATCCTGATATTGGTAATTCTGATCCTGATGTCATTGATCTTGATGTCGGTGATCCTGATGTCAATGATCTTGATATCGGTGATCCTGATGTCGGTGATCCTGATCTTGATGTCGGTGATCCTGATGTCGGTGATCCTGATGTCAGTGGTCCTGATGTCGGTGATCCTAATCCTGATATCTGTGATCCTGATGTTGGTGATCCTGATCCTGATGTCAGTGATCCTGCTCCTGATGTCGGTGATCCTGATGTTGGTGAGCCTGATCCTGATGTCAGTGATCCTGATCCTGATGTCGGTGATCCTGATATCGGTGATCCTGATCTTGATGTCAGTGATCCTGATGTCGGTGATCCTGATGCTGATATCAGTGATCCTGCTCCTGATGTTGGTGATCCTGATGTCGGTGAACCTGATCCTGATGTCGGTGATCCTGATCCTGATCTCCATGATCCTGATGTCAGTGATCCTGATCCTGATGTTGGTGATCCTGATGTTGGTGATCCTGATGTCAGTGGTCCTGATGTCGGTGATCCTGATCCTGATATCAGTGATCCTGCTCCTGATGTTGGTGATCCTGATTTCGGTGAACCTGATCCTGATGTCGGTGATCCTGATCTTGATGTCGGTGATCCTGATGTCGGTGATCCTGATGTCAGTGGTCCTGATGTCGGTGATCCTAATCCTGATATCTGTGATCCTGATGTCGGTGATCCTGATCCTGATGTCAGTGATCCTGCTCCTGATGTCGGTGATCCTGATGTTGGTGAGCCTGATCCTGATCCTGATGTCGGTGATCCTGATATCGGTGATCCTGATCTTCATGTCGGTGATCCTGATGTCGGTGATCCTGATCCTGATATCAGTGATCCTGCTCCTGATGTCGGTGATCCTGATCCTGATCTCCATGATCCTGATGTCGGTGATCCAGATCCTGATGTCGGTGATCCTGATGTCGGTGATCCTGATGTCAATGGTCCTGATGTCGGTGATGCTGATCTTGATGTTGGTGATGCAGATGTCGGTGATCCTGATCCTGATATCAGTGATCCTGCTCCTGATGTTGGTGATCCTGATGTCGGTGAACCTGATCCTGATGTCGGTGAACCTGATCCTGATGTCGGTGATCCTGATCCTGATCTCCATGATCCTGATGTCGGTGATCCAGATCCTGATGTCAGTGGATCCTGATGTCGGTGATCCTGATCCTGATGTCAGTGATCCTGCTCCTGATGTCGGTGATCCTGATGTTGGTGAGCCTGTTCCTGATGTCGGTGATCCTGATCCTGATGTCAGTGATCCTGCTACTGATATCGGTGTTCCTGATGTCGGTGATCCTGATCCTGATGTCGGTGATCCTGATGATGGTGATCATGACCTTGATGTCGGTGATCCTGATGTCGGAAATCCTGATGTCAGTGGTCCTGATGTTGGTGATCCTGATCCTGATGTCAGTGATCCTGATGTCAGTGATCCTGATCCTGATGTCAGTGACCCTGCTCCTGATGTCGGTGATCCTGATGTTGGTCAGCCTGATCCTGATGTCGGTGATCCTGATCCTGATGTCGGTGATCCTGATGTTGGTGATCCTGATCCTGATGTTGATGATCATGATTTCAGTGATCCTGATCCTGATGCCGGTGATCCTGATGTTGGTGATCCTGATCCTGATGTCGGTGATCCTGATGTCGGTGATCCTGATCCTGATGTCGGTGATCTTGATACTGTTGTCGGAGATCCTGATCCTGATGTTGGTGATCCTGATCCTGATGTTGATATTACTGATCCTGATGACGGTGATCCTGATGTCGTTGATCCTTATGTTGGTGAGCCTGATTCTGATGTTGGTGCTCCTGATGCCCTTGATCCTGATGCCCGTGACCCTGATCCGGCTGTTGGTGATCCTGAACCTGATGTCGGTGATCCTGATACAGTTGTCGGCGATCCTGCTCCTGATGTTTGTGATCCTGATCCTGATGTTGGTGATACTGATCATGATGATGGTGATCCTGATCCTGATATCTGTGATCCTGCTCCTGATGTTGGTGATCCTGATGTCAGTAATCCTGATCCTGATATCGGTAATTCTGATCCTGATGTCATTGATCTTGATGTCGGTGATCCTGATGTCAATGGTCTTGATATCGGTGATCCTGATGTCGGTGATCCTGATCTTGATGTCGGTGATCCTGATGTCGGTGATCCTGATGTCAGTGGTCCTGATGTCGGTGATCCTGATCCTGATATCTGTGATCCTGATGTCGGTGATCCTGATCCTGATGTCAGTGATCCTGCTCCTGATGTCGGTGATCCTGATGTTGGTGAGCCTGATCCTGTTGTCAGTGAACCTGATCCTGATGTCGGTGATCCTGATGTCGGTGATCCTGATGTCAGTGGTCCTGATGTCGGTGATCCTGATCTTGATGTCGGTGATCCTGATGTCGGTGATCCTGATCCTGATATCAGTCGTCCTGCTCCTGATGTTGGTGATCCTGATGTCGGTGAACCTGATCCTGATGTCGGTGATCCTGATCCTGATCTCCATGATCCTGATGTCGGTGATCCAGATCCTCATGTCAGTGATCCCGATCCTTATGTCAGTGATCCTGCTCCTGATGTCGGTAATCCTGATGTTGGTGAGCCTGTTCCTGATGTCGGTGATCCTGATCCTGATGTCAGTGATCCAGCTCCTGATGTCGGTGTTCCTGATGTTGCTGAGCCAGATCCTGATGTCGGTGATCCTGATCCTGATGTCGGTGATCCTGATCCTGATGTCCATGATCCTGCTGTCGGTGATCCTGATCCTGATGTCGGCGATCCTGATGTTGGTGAACCTGATCCTGATGTCGGTGAACCTGATATCGGTGTTCCTGATCCTGATGTTGGTGATCCTGATGTCGGTGATCCTGATCCTGATATCGGTAATTCTGAAACAGATGTCGATGATCTTGATATTGGCGATCCTGATGTCGGTGATCCTGATCTTGATCTCGGTGATCCTGATGTCGGTGATCCTGATGTCAGTGGTCCTGATGTTGGTGATCCTGATCCTGATATCTGTGATCCTGATGTCGGTGATCCGGATCCTGATGTCAGTGATCCTGCTTCTGATGTCGGTGAACCTGATATCGGTGTTCCTGATCCTGATGTCGGTGATCCTGATGTCGGTGATCCTGATCCTGATATCGGTAATTCTGAAACTGATGTCGATGATCTTGATATTGGTGATCCTGATGTCAGTGATCCTGATCCTGATGTCAGTGATCCTGCTCCTGATGTCGGTAATCCTGATGTTGGTGAGCCTGTTCCTGATGTCGGTGATCCTGATCCTGATGTCAGTGATCCTGCTCCTGATGTCGGTGTTCCTGATGTTGGTGAGCCAGACGCTGATGTCGGTGATCCTGATCCTGATGTCGGTGCTCCTGATCCTGATGTCCATGATCCTGCTGTCGGTGATCCTGATCCTGATGTCGGTGATCCTGATGTTGGTGAAACTGATCCTGATGTTCATGATCCTGATATCGGAAATTATGAAACTGATGTCGATGATCTTGATATTGGTATTCCTGATGTCGGTGATCCTGATCTTGATGTCGGTGATCATGATGTCGGTAATCCTGATGTCAGTGGTCCTGATGTTGGTGATCCTGATCCTGATGTCAGTGATCCTGATGTCGTTGTTCCTGATCCTGATGTCAGCGACCCTGCTCCTGATGTCGGCGATCCTGATGTTGGTGAGCCTGATCCTGATGTCGGTGATCCTGATCCTGATGTCGGTGATCCTGATCTTGGTGATCCTGATCCTGATGTTGATGATGATGATGTCGGTGATCCTGATCGTGATGCCGGTGATCCTGATGTTGGTGATCCTGATCCTGATGTCGGTGATCCTGATGCTGATGTCAGTGATCCTGCTCCTGATGTCGGTAATCCTGATGTTGGTGAGCCTGTTCCTGATGTCGGTGATCCTGATCCTGATGTCAGTGATCCTGCTCCTGATGTCGGTGTTCCTGATGTTGGTGAGCCAGATCCTGATGTCGGTGATCCTGACCCTGATGTCGGTGCTCCTGATCCTGATGTCCATGATCCTGCTGTCGGTGATCCTGATCCTGATGTTGGTGAACCTGACCCTGATGTCGGTGAACCTGATATCGGTGTTCCTGATCCTGATGTCGGTGATCCTGATGTCGGTGATCCTGATCGTGATATCGGTAATTCTGAAACTGATGTCGATGATCTTGATATTGGTGATCCTGAAGTCGGTGATCCTGATCTTGATCTCGGTGATCCTGATGTCGGTGATCCTGATGTCAGTGGTCCTGATGTTGGTGATCCTGATCCTGATATCTGTGATCCTGATGTCGGTGATCCGGATCCTGATGTCAGTGATCCTGCTCCTGATGTCGGTGATCCTGATGTTGGTGAGCCTGATCCTGTTGTCAGTGATCCTGATCCTGATGTCGGTGATCCTGATGTCGGTGATCCTGATGTCAGTGGTCCTGATGTCGGTGATCCTGATCTTGATGTCGGTGATCCTGATGTCGGTGATCCTGATCCTGATATCAGTGATCCTGCTCCTGATGTTGGTGATCCTGATGTTGGTGAACCTGATCCTGATGTTCATGATCCTGATATCGGTGTTCCTGATCCTGATGTCAGTGATCCTGATGTCGGTGATCCTGATCCTGATATCGGTGATTCTGATACTGATGTCAGTGATCTTGATGTCGGTGATACTGATCCTGATGATGGTGATCCTGATTTCGGTGATCCTGATGTCGGTGAACCTGATCTTGATGTCAGTGATCCTGATGTCAGTGATCCTGATGTCAGTGGTCCTGATGTCGGTGCTCCTGATCCTGATGTCGGTATCCTGATGTCGGTGATCCTGATCCAGATATCAGTGATCCTGCTCCTGATGTGGGTGATCCTGGTGTTGGTGAGCCTGATTCTGATGTCGGTGATCCTGATCCTGATTTCGGTGATCCTGAACCTGATGTCGGTGATCCTGATTCTGTAGTCGGCGATCCTGACCCTGATGTTTGTGATCCTGATCCTGATGTTAGTGATACTGATCCTGATGACGGTGATCCTGATCCTGATATCAGTGATCCTGCTCCTGATGTTGGTGATCCTAATGTCAGTAATCCTGATCCTGATATTGGTAATTCTGATCCTCATGTCATTGATCTTGATGTCGGTGATCCTGATGTCAATGATCTTGATATCAGTGATCCTGATGTCGGTGATCATGATCTTGATGTCGGTGATCCTGATGTCGGTGATCCTGATGTCAGTGGTCCTGATGTCGGTGATCCTGATCCTGATATCTGTGATCCTGATGTTGGTGATCCTGATCCTGATGTCAGTGATCCTGCTCCTGATGTCGGTGATCATGATGTTGGTGAGCCTGATCCTGATGTCAGTGATCCTGATCCTGATGTCGGTGATCCTGATGTCGGTGATCCTGATGTCAGTGGTCCTGATGTCGGTGATCCTGATCTTGATGTCGGTGATCCTGATGTCGGTGATCCTGATCCTTATATCAGTGATCCTGCTCCTGATGTTGGTGATCCTGATGTCGGTGAACCTGATCCTGATGTCGGCGATCCTGATCCTGATCTCCATGATCCTGATGTCGGTGATCCAGATCCTGATGTCGGTGATCCTGATGTCGGTGATCCTGATCCTGATGTCAGTGATCCTGCTCCTGATGTTGGTGATCCTGATGTTGGTGAGCCTGTTCCTGATGTCAATGATCCTGATCCTGGTGTTGGTGATCCTGATCCTGATGTTGGTGATACTGATCCTGATGACGGTGATCCTGATCCGGATATCAGTGATCTTGCTCCTGATTTTGGTGATCCTGATGTCGGTGATCCTGATCCTGATGTCGGTGATCCTGATCCTGATATCCATGATCCAGATGTCGGTGATCCTGATCCTGATGACAGTGATCCTGATGTCAGTGATCCTGATCCTGATGTCCGTGATCCTGCTCCTGATGTCGGTGATCCTGATGTTGGTGAGCCTGATCCTGATGTCGGTGATCCTGATCCTGATGTCAGTGATCCTGCTCCTGATGTTGGTGATCCTGATGTTGGTGAGCCTGATCCTGATGTCGGTGATCCTGTTCCTGATATCCATGATCCTGCTGTCGGCGGTCATGATCCTGATGTCAGTGATCCTGATATCGGTGTTCCTGATCCTGATGCAGGTGTTCCTGCTGTCGGTTTTCCTTATCCTGATGTCAGTCATCCTGATGTTGTTGAACCTGATCCTGATGTTCATGATCCTGATATCGGTGTTCCTGATCCTGATGTCAGTGTTCCTGATGTTGGTGATCCTGATCCTGATATCGGTGATCCTGATGTCAGTGGTCCTGATGTTGGTGATCCTGATCCTGATATCTGTGATCCTGATGTCGGTGATCCGGATCCTGATGTCAGTGATCCTGCTTCTGATGTCGGTGAACCTGATATCGGTGTTCCTGATCCTGATGTCGGTGATCCTGATGTCGGTGATCCTGATCCTGATATCGGTAATTCTGAAACTGATGTCGATGATCTTGATATTGGTGATCCTGATGTCAGTGATCCTGATCCTGATGTCAGTGATCCTGCTCCTGATGTCGGTAATCCTGATGTTGGTGAGCCTGTTCCTGATGTCGGTGATCCTGATCCTGATGTCAGTGATCCTGCTCCTGATGTCGGTGTTCCTGATGTTGGTGAGCCAGACGCTGATGTCGGTGATCCTGATCCTGATGTCGGTGCTCCTGATCCTGATGTCCATGATCCTGCTGTCGGTGATCCTGATCCTGATGTCGGTGATCCTGATGTTGGTGAACCTGATCCTGATGTTCATGATCCTGATATCGGAAATTATGAAACTGATGTCGATGATCTTGATATTGGTATTCCTGATGTCGGTGATCCTGATCTTGATGTCGGTGATCATGATGTCGGTAATCCTGATGTCAGTGGTCCTGATGTTGGTGATCCTGATCCTGATGTCAGTGATCCTGATGTCGTTGTTCCTGATCCTGATGTCAGCGACCCTGCTCCTGATGTCGGCGATCCTGATGTTGGTGAGCCTGATCCTGATGTCGGTGAGCCTGATCCTGATGTCGGTGATCCTGATCCTGATGTCGGTGATCCTGATCTTGGTGATCCTGATCCTGATGTTGATGATGATGATGTCGGTGATCCTGATCGTGATGCCGGTGATCCTGATGTTGGTGATCCTGATCCTGATGTCGGTGATCCTGATGCTGATGTCAGTGATCCTGCTCCTGATGTCGGTAATCCTGATGTTGGTGAGCCAGATCCTGATGTCGGTGATCCTGATCCTGATGTCGGTGCTCCTGATCCTGATGTCCATGATCCTGCTGTCGGTGATCCTGATCCTGATGTCGGTGATCCTGATGTTGGTGAACCTGACCCTGATGTCGGTGAACCTGATATCGGTGTTCCTGATCCTGATGTCGGTGATCCTGATGTCGGTGATCCTGATCGTGATATCGGTAATTCTGAAACTGATGTCGATGATCTTGATATTGGTGATCCTGATGTCGGTGATACTGATCTTGATCTCGGTGATCCTGATGTCGGTGATCCTGATGTCAGTGGTCCTGATGTTGGTGATCCTGATCCTGATATCTGTGATCCTGATGTCGGTGATCCGGATCCTGATGTCAGTGATCCTGCTCCTGATGTCGGTGATCCTGATGTTGGTGAGCCTGATCCTGTTGTCAGTGACCCTGATCCTGATGTCGCTGATCCTGATGTCGGTGATCCTGATGTCAGTGGTCCTGATGTCGGTGATCCTGATCTTGATGTCGGTGATCCTGATGTCGGTGAACCTGATCCTGATGTTCATGATCCTGATATCGGTGTTCCTGATCCTGATGTCAGTGATCCTGATGTCGGTGATCCTGATGCTGATATCGGTGATTCTGATACTGATGTCAGTGATCTTGATGTCGGTGATACTGATCCTGATGATGGTGATCCTGATTTCGGTGATCCTGATGTCGGTGAACCTGATCTTGATGTCAGTGATCCTGATGTCAGTGATCCTGATGTCAGTGGTCCTGATGTCGGTGCTCCTGATCCTGATGTCGGTATCCTGATGTCGGTGATCCTGATCCAGATATCAGTGATCCTGCTCCTGATGTGGGTGATCCTGGTGTTGGTGAGCCTGATTCTGATGTCGGTGATCCTGATCCTGATTTCGGTGATCCTGAACCTGATGTCGGTGATCCTGATTCTGTTGTCGGCGATCCTGACCCTGATGTTTGTGATCCTGATCCTGATGTTAGTGATACTGATCCTGATGACGGTGATCCTGATCCTGATATCAGTGATCCTGCTCCTGATGTTGGTGATCCTAATGTCAGTAATCCTGATCCTGATATTGGTAATTCTGATCCTCATGTCATTGATCTTGATGTCGGTGATCCTGATGTCAATGATCTTGATATCAGTGATCCTGATGACGGTGATCATGATCTTGATGTCGGTGATCCTGATGTCGGTGATCCTGATGTCAGTGGTCCTGATGTCGGTGATCCTGATCCTGATATCTGTGATCCTGATGTTGGTGATCCTGATCCTGATGTCAGTGATCCTGCTCCTGATGTCGGTGATCATGATGTTGGTGAGCCTGATCCTGATGTCAGTGATCCTGATCCTGATGTCGGTGATCCTGATGTCGGTGATCCTGATGTCAGTGGTCCTGATGTCGGTGATCCTGATCTTGATGTCGGTGATCCTGATGTCGGTGATCCTGATCCTGATATCAGTGATCCTGCTCCTGATGTTGGTGATCCTGATGTCGGTGAACCTGATCCTGAGTTCGGTGATCCTGATCCTGATCTCCATGATCCTGATGTCGGTGATCCAGATCCTGATGTCGGTGATCCTGATGTCGGTGATCCTGATCCTGATATCAGTGATCCTGCTCCTGATGTTGGTGATCCTGATGTTGGTGAGCCTGTTCCTGATGTCAATGATCCTGATCCTGGTGTTGGTGATCCTGATCCTGATGTTGGTGATACTGATCCTGATGACGGTGATCCTGATCCGGATATCAGTGATCTTGCTCCTGATATTGGTGATCCTGATGTCGGTGATCCTGATCCTGATGTCGGTGATCCTGATCCTGATATCCATGATCCAGATGTCGGTGATCCTGATCCTGATGACAGTGATCCTGATGTCAGTGATCCTGATCCTGATGTCCGTGATCCTGCTCCTGATGTCGGTGATCCTGATGTTGGTGAGCCTGATCCTGATGTCGGTGATCCTGATCCTGATGTCAGTGATCCTGCTCCTGATGTTGGTGATCCTGAAGTTGGTGAGCCTGATCCTGATGTCGGTGATCCTGTTCCTGATATCCATGATCTTGCTGTCGGCGGTCATGATCCTGATGTCAGTGATCCTGATATCGGTGTTCCTGATCCTGATGCAGGTGTTCCTGTTGTCGGTTTTCCTTATCCTGATGTCGGTGATCCTGATGTTGTTGAACCTGATCCTGATGTTCATGATCCTGATATCGGTGTTCCTGATCCTGATGTCAGTGTTCCTGATGTTGGTGATCCTGATCCTGATATCGGTGATTCTGATCCTGATGTCAGTGATCATGATGTCGGTGATACTGATCCTGATGACGGTGATCCTGATTTTGGTGATCCTGATGTCAGTGATCCTGATGCCAGTGGTCCTGATGTCGGTGAACCTGATCCTGATGTCGGTGCTCCTGATGTTGGTGATCCTGCTGTCAGTGGTCCTGATGTCGGTGCTCCTGATCCTGATGTCGGTGATCCTGATGTCGGTGATCCTGATCCAGATATCAGTGAACCTGCTCCTGATGTCGGTGATCCTGGTGTTGGTGAGCCTGATGCTGATGTCAGTGATCCTGATCCTGATGTCGGTGATCCTGATCCTGATGTCCATGATCCTGCTGTCGGTTATCCTGATCCTGATGTCTGTGATCCTGATGTTGGTGAGCCTGATCCTGATGTCGGTGATCCAGATCCTGAAGTCAGTGATCCTGATGTCGATGATCTTGATATCAGTGATCCTGATGTGTGTGATCCTAATCGTGATGTCGGTGATCCTGATGTCGGTGATCCTGATGTCAGTGCTCCTGATGTCAGTGATCCTGATCCTGATGTTGGTGATCTTGATGTCGGCGATCCTGATCCTGATGTCTGTGATCCTGCTCCTGGTGTCGGTGATCCTGGTGTTGGTGAGCCTTTTCCTGATGACAGTGATCCTGCTCCTGATATCAGTGATCCTGCTCCTGATGTTGGTGATCCTGATGTCAGTAATCCTGATCCTGATATTGGTAATTCTGATCCTGATGTCATTGATCTTGATGTCGGTGATCCTGATGTCAATGATCTTGATATCGGTGATCCTGATGTCGGTGATCCTGATCTTGATGTCGGTGATCCTGATGTCGGTGATCCTGATGTCGGTGATCCTGATGTCAGTGGTCCTGATGTCGGTGATCCTAATCCTGATATCTGTGATCCTGATGTTGGTGATCCTGATCCTGATGTCAGTGATCCTGCTCCTGATGTCGGTGATCCTGATGTTGGTGAGCCTGATCCTGATGTCAGTGATCCTGATCCTGATGTCGGTGATCCTGATATCGGTGATCCTGATCTTGATGTCGGTGATCCTGATGCTGATATCAGTGATCCTGCTCCTGATGTTGGTGATCCTGATGTCGGTGAACCTGATCCTGATGTCGGTGATCCTGATCCTGATCTCCATGATCCTGATGTCGGTGATCCAGATCCTGATGTCGGTGATACTGATGTCGGTGATCCTGATCCTGATGTCAGTGATCCTGCTCCTGATGTCGGTGATCCTGATGTTGGTGAGCCTGTTCCTGATGTCGGTGATCCTGATCCTGGTGTTGGTGATCCTGATCCTGATGTTGGCGATACTGATCCTGATGACGGTGATCCTGATCCTGATGTCTGTGATCCTGCTCCTGATGTCGGTGATCATGTTGTTGGTGAGCCTGATCCTGATGTCGGTGATCCTGATCCTGATGTCGGTGATCCTGATCCTGATATCCATGATCCTGCTGTCGGCGGTCATGATCCTGATATCAGTGATCCTGATATCGGTGTTCCTGATCCTGATGCAGGTGTTCCTGCTGTCGGTTTTCCTTATTCTGATGTCGGTGATCCTGATGTTGGTGAACCTGATCCTGATGTTCATGATCCTGATATCGGTGTTCCTGATCCTGATGTCCGTGATCCTGATGTCGGTGATCCTGATCCTGGTATCGGTGATTCTGATCCTGATGTCAGTGATCTTGATGTCGGTGATACAGATCCTGATGTCGGTGATCCTGATTTCGGTGATCCTGATGTCGGTGATCCTGATCTTGATGTCAGTGATCCTGATGTCAGTGATCCTGATGTCAGTGGTCCTGATGTCGGTGATCCTGATCCTGATGTCGGTGCTCCTGATGTTGGTGATCCTGCTGTCAGTGGTCCTGATGTCGGTGCTCCTGATCCTGATGTCGGTGATCCTGATGTCAGTGATCCTGATCCAGATATCAGTGATCCTGCTACTGATGTCGGTGATCCTGGTGTTGGTGAGCCTGATCCTGATGTCGGTGATCCTGATCCTGATGTCGGTGATCCTGAACCTGATGTCGGTGATCCTGATACTGTTGTCGGCGATCATGATGTTGGTGAGCCTGATCCTGATGTCAGTGATCCTGATCCTGATGTCGGTGATCCTGATGTCGGTGATCCTGATGTCAGTGGTCCTGATGTCGGTGATCCTGATCTTGATGTCGGTGATCCTGATGTCGGTGATCCTGCTCCTGATGTAGGTGATCCTGATGTCGGTGAACCTGATCCTGATGTTAGTGATCCTGATCCTGATCTCCATGATCCTGATGTCGGTGATCCAGATCCTGATGTCGGTGATCCTGATGTCGGTGATCCTGATCCTGATGTCAGTGATCCTGCTCCTGATGTCGGTGATCCTGATGATGGTGAACCTGTTCCTGATGTCGGTGATCCTGATCCTCATGTTGGTGATCCTGATCCTGATGTTGGTGATACTGATCCTGATGACGGTGATCCTGATCCGGATATCAGTGATCCTGCTCCTGATTTTGGTGATCCTGATGTCGGTGATCCAGATCCTGATGTCGGTGATCCTGATGTTGGTGAGCCTGATCCTGATGTCAGTGATCCTGATCCTGATGTCGGTGATCCTGATATCGGTGATCCTGATCTTGATGTCGGTGATCCTGATGTCGGTGATCCTGATGCTGATATCAGTGATCCTGCTCCTGATGTTGGTGATCCTGATGTCGGTGAACCTGATCCTGATGTCGGTGATCCTGATCCTGATCTCCATGATCCTGATGTCGGTGATCCAGATCCTGATGTCGGTGATACTGATGTCGGTGATCCTGATCCTGATGTCAGTGATCCTGCTCCTGATGTCGGTGATCCTGATGTTGGTGAGCCTGTTCCTGATGTCGGTGCTCCTGATCCTGGTGTTGGTGATCCTGATCCTGATGTTGGTGATACTGATCCTGATGACGGTGATCCTGATCCTGATGTCAGTGATCCTGCTCCTGATGTCGGTGATCATGATGTTGGTGAGCCTGATCCTGATGTCGGTGATCCTGATCCTGATGTCGGTGATCCTGATCCTGATATCCATGATCCTGCTGTCGGCGGTCATGATCCTGATATCAGTGATCCTGATATCGGTGTTCCTGATCCTGATGCAGGTGTTCCTGCTGTCGGTTTTCCTTATTCTGATGTCGGTGATCCTGATGTTGGTGAACCTGATCCTGATGTTCATGATCCTGATATCGGTGTTCCTGATCCTGATGTCCGTGATCCTGATGTCGGTGATCCTGATCCTGGTATCGGTGATTCTGATCCTGATGTCAGTGATCTTGATGTCGGTGATACAGATCCTGATGTCGGTGATCCTGATTTCGGTGATCCTGATGTCGGTGATCCTGATCTTGATGTCAGTGATCCTGATGTCAGTGATCCTGATGTCAGTGGTCCTGATGTCGGTGATCCTGATCCTGATGTCGGTGCTCCTGATGTTGGTGATCCTGCTGTCAGTGGTCCTGATGTCGGTGCTCCTGATCCTGATGTCGGTGATCCTGATGTCAGTGATCCTGATCCAGATATCAGTGATCCTGCTACTGATGTCGGTGATCCTGGTGTTGGTGAGCCTGATCCTGATGTCGGTGATCCTGATCCTGATGTCGGTGATCCTGAACCTGATGTCGGTGATCCTGATACTGTTGTCGGCGATCATGATGTTGGTGAGCCTGATCCTGATGTCAGTGATCCTGATCCTGATGTCGGTGATCCTGATGTCGGTGATCCTGATGTCAGTGGTCCTGATGTCGGTGATCCTGATCTTGATGTCGGTGATCCTGATGTCGGTGATCCTGCTCCTGATGTAGGTGATCCTGATGTCGGTGAACCTGATCCTGATGTTAGTGATCCTGATCCTGATCTCCATGATCCTGATGTCGGTGATCCAGATCCTGATGTCGGTGATCCTGATGTCGGTGATCCTGATCCTGATGTCAGTGATCCTGCTCCTGATGTCGGTGATCCTGATGATGGTGAACCTGTTCCTGATGTCGGTGATCCTGATCCTCATGTTGGTGATCCTGATCCTGATGTTGGTGATACTGATCCTGATGACGGTGATCCTGATCCGGATATCAGTGATCCTGCTCCTGATTTTGGTGATCCTGATGTCAGTAATCCTGATCCTGATGTCGGTGATCCTGATCCTGATATCCATGATCCAGATGTCGGTGATCCTGATCCTGATGTCAGTGATCCTGCTCCTGATGTCGGTGATCCTGATGTTGGTGAGCCTGATCCTGATGTCAGTGATCCTGATCCTGATGTCGGTGATCCTGATATCGGTGATCCTGATCTTGATGTCGGTGATCCTGATGTCGGTGATCCTGATGCTGATATCAGTGATCCTGCTCCTGATGTTGGTGATCCTGATGTCGGTGAACCTGATCCTGATGTCGGTGATCCTGATCCTGATCTCCATGATCCTGATGTCGGTGATCCAGATCCTGATGTCGGTGATACTGATGTCGGTGATCCTGATCCTGATGTCAGTGATCCTGCTCCTGATGTCGGTGATCCTGATGTTGGTGAGCCTGTTCCTGATGTCGGTGATCCTGATCCTGGTGTTGGTGATCCTGATCCTGATGTTGGTGATACTGATCCTGATGACGGTGATCCTGATCCTGATGTCAGTGATCCTGCTCCTGATGTCGGTGATCATGATGTTGGTGAGCCTGATCCTGATGTCGGTGATCCTGATCCTGATGTCGGTGATCCTGATCCTGATATCCATGATCCTGCTGTCGGCGGTCATGATCCTGATATCAGTGATCCTGATATCGGTGTTCCTGATCCTGATGCAGGTGTTCCTGCTGTCGGTTTTCCTTATTCTGATGTCGGTGATCCTGATGTTGGTGAACCTGATCCTGATGTTCATGATCCTGATATCGGTGTTCCTGATGCTGATGTCCGTGATCCTGATGTCGGTGATCCTGATCCTGGTATCGGTGATTCTGATCCTGATGTCAGTGATCTTGATGTCGGTGATACAGATCCTGATGTCGGTGATCCTGATTTCGGTGATCCTGATGTCGGTGATCCTGATCTTGATGTCAGTGATCCTGATGTCAGTGATCCTGATGTCAGTGGTCCTGATGTCGGTGATCCTGATCCTGATGTCGGTGCTCCTGATGTTGGTGATCCTGCTGTCAGTGGTCCTGATGTCGGTGCTCCTGATCCTGATGTCGGTGATCCTGATGTCAGTGATCCTGATCCAGATATCAGTGATCCTGCTACTGATGTCGGTGATCCTGGTGTTGGTGAGCCTGATCCTGATGTCGGTGATCCTGATCCTGATGTCGGTGATCCTGAACCTGATGTCGGTGATCCTGATACTGTTGTCGGCGATCATGATGTTGGTGAGCCTGATCCTGATGTCAGTGATCGTGATCCTGATGTCGGTGATCCTGATCCTGATGTCCATGATCCTGCTGTCGGTTATCCTGATCCTGATGTCTGTGATCCTGATGTTGGTGAGCCTGATCCTGATGTCGGTGATCCTGATACTGATTTCGGTGATCCTGATGTCGGTGATCCAGATCCTGATGTCGGTGATCCTGATGTCGATGATCTTGATAGCAGTGATCCTGATGTCTGTGATCCTAATCGTGATGTCGGTGATCCTGATGTCGGTGATCCTGATGTCAGTGCTCCTGATGTCAGTGATCCTGATCCTGATGTTGGTGATCTTGATGTCGGCGATCCTGATCCTGATGTCTGTGATCCTGCTCCTGGTGTCGGTGATCCTGATACTGATTTCGGTGATCCTGATGTCGGTGATCCAGATCCTGATGTCGGTGATCCTGATGTCGATGATCTTGATAGCAGTGATCCTGATGTCTGTGATCCTAATCGTGATGTCGGTGATCCTGATGTCGGTGATCCTGATGTCTGTGCTCCTGACGTCAGTGATCCTGATCCTGATGTCGGTGATCTTGATGTCGGCGATCCTGATCCTGATGTATGTGATCCTGCTCCTGGTGTCGGTGATCCTGATGTTGGTGAGCCTGTTCCTGATGACAGTGATCCTGCTCCTGATATCAGTGATCCTGCTCCAGATGTTGGTGATCCTGATGTCAGTAATCCTGATCCTGATATTGGTAATTCTGATCCTGATGTCATTGATCTTGATGTCGGTGATCCTGATGTCAATGATCTTGATATCGGTGATCCTGATGTCGGTGATCCTGATCTTGATGTCGGTGATCCTGATGTCGGTGATCCTGATGTCAGTGGTCCTGATGTCGGTGATCCTAATCCTGATATCGGTGATCCTGATGTTGGTGAGCCTGATCCTGATGTCAGTGATCCTGATCCTGATGTCGGTGATCCTGATATCGGTGATCCTGATCTTGATGTCGGTGATCCTGATGCTGATATCAGTGATCCTGCTCCTGATGTTGGTGATCCTGATGTCGGTGAACCTGATCCTGATGTCGGTGATCCTGATCCTGATCTCCATGATCCTGATGTCGGTGATCCAGATCCTGATGTCGGTGATACTGATGTCGGTGATCCTGATCCTGATGTCAGTGATCCTGCTCCTGATGTCGGTGATCCTGATGTTGGTGAGCCTGTTCCTGATGTCGGTGATCCTGATCCTGGTGTTGGTGATCCTGATCCTGATGTTGGCGATACTGATCCTGATGACGGTGATCCTGATCCTGATGTCAGTGATCCTGCTCCTGATGTCGGTGATCATGTTGTTGGTGAGCCTGATCCTGATGTCGGTGATCCTGATCCTGATGTCGGTGATCCTGATCCTGATATCCATGATCCTGCTGTCGGCGGTCATGATCCTGATATCAGTGATCCTGATATCGGTGTTCCTGATCCTGATGCAGGTGTTCCTGCTGTCGGTTTTCCTTATTCTGATGTCGGTGATCCTGATGTTGGTGAACCTGATCCTGATGTTCATGATCCTGATATCGGTGTTCCTGATCCTGATGTCCGTGATCCTGATGTCGGTGATCCTGATCCTGGTATCGGTGATTCTGATCCTGATGTCAGTGATCTTGATGTCGGTGATACAGATCCTGATGTCGGTGATCCTGATTTCGGTGATCCTGATGTCGGTGATCCTGATCTTGATGTCAGTGATCCTGATGTCAGTGATCCTGATGTCAGTGGTCCTGATGTCGGTGATCCTGATCCTGATGTCGGTGCTCCTGATGTTGGTGATCCTGCTGTCAGTGGTCCTGATGTCGGTGCTCCTGATCCTGATGTCGGTGATCCTGATGTCAGTGATCCTGATCCAGATATCAGTGATCCTGCTACTGATGTCGGTGATCCTGGTGTTGGTGAGCCTGATCCTGATGTCGGTGATCCTGATCCTGATGTCGGTGATCCTGAACCTGATGTCGGTGATCCTGATACTGTTGTCGGCGATCATGATGTTGGTGAGCCTGATCCTGATGTCAGTGATCCTGATCCTGATGTCGGTGATCCTGATGTCGGTGATCCTGATGTCAGTGGTCCTGATGTCGGTGATCCTGATCTTGATGTCGGTGATCCTGATGTCGGTGATCCTGCTCCTGATGTAGGTGATCCTGATGTCGGTGAACCTGATCCTGATGTTAGTGATCCTGATCCTGATCTCCATGATCCTGATGTCGGTGATCCAGATCCTGATGTCGGTGATCCTGATGTCGGTGATCCTGATCCTGATGTCAGTGATCCTGCTCCTGATGTCGGTGATCCTGATGATGGTGAACCTGTTCCTGATGTCGGTGATCCTGATCCTCATGTTGGTGATCCTGATCCTGATGTTGGTGATACTGATCCTGATGACGGTGATCCTGATCCGGATATCAGTGATCCTGCTCCTGATTTTGGTGATCCTGATGTCAGTAATCCTGATCCTGATGTCGGTGATCCTGATCCTGATATCCATGATCCAGATGTCGGTGATCCTGATCCTGATGTCAGTGATCCTGCTCCTGATGTCGGTGATCCTGATGTTGGTGAGCCTGATCCTGATGTCAGTGATCCTGATCCTGATGTCGGTGATCCTGATATCGGTGATCCTGATCTTGATGTCGGTGATCCTGATGTCGGTGATCCTGATGCTGATATCAGTGATCCTGCTCCTGATGTTGGTGATCCTGATGTCGGTGAACCTGATCCTGATGTCGGTGATCCTGATCCTGATCTCCATGATCCTGATGTCGGTGATCCAGATCCTGATGTCGGTGATACTGATGTCGGTGATCCTGATCCTGATGTCAGTGATCCTGCTCCTGATGTCGGTGATCCTGATGTTGGTGAGCCTGTTCCTGATGTCGGTGCTCCTGATCCTGGTGTTGGTGATCCTGATCCTGATGTTGGTGATACTGATCCTGATGACGGTGATCCTGATCCTGATGTCAGTGATCCTGCTCCTGATGTCGGTGATCATGATGTTGGTGAGCCTGATCCTGATGTCGGTGATCCTGATCCTGATGTCGGTGATCCTGATCCTGATATCCATGATCCTGCTGTCGGCGGTCATGATCCTGATATCAGTGATCCTGATATCGGTGTTCCTGATCCTGATGCAGGTGTTCCTGCTGTCGGTTTTCCTTATTCTGATGTCGGTGATCCTGATGTTGGTGAACCTGATCCTGATGTTCATGATCCTGATATCGGTGTTCCTGATCCTGATGTCCGTGATCCTGATGTCGGTGATCCTGATCCTGGTATCGGTGATTCTGATCCTGATGTCAGTGATCTTGATGTCGGTGATACAGATCCTGATGTCGGTGATCCTGATTTCGGTGATCCTGATGTCGGTGATCCTGATCTTGATGTCAGTGATCCTGATGTCAGTGATCCTGATGTCAGTGGTCCTGATGTCGGTGATCCTGATCCTGATGTCGGTGCTCCTGATGTTGGTGATCCTGCTGTCAGTGGTCCTGATGTCGGTGCTCCTGATCCTGATGTCGGTGATCCTGATGTCAGTGATCCTGATCCAGATATCAGTGATCCTGCTACTGATGTCGGTGATCCTGGTGTTGGTGAGCCTGATCCTGATGTCGGTGATCCTGATCCTGATGTCGGTGATCCTGAACCTGATGTCGGTGATCCTGATACTGTTGTCGGCGATCATGATGTTGGTGAGCCTGATCCTGATGTCAGTGATCCTGATCCTGATGTCGGTGATCCTGATGTCGGTGATCCTGATGTCAGTGGTCCTGATGTCGGTGATCCTGATCTTGATGTCGGTGATCCTGATGTCGGTGATCCTGCTCCTGATGTAGGTGATCCTGATGTCGGTGAACCTGATCCTGATGTTAGTGATCCTGATCCTGATCTCCATGATCCTGATGTCGGTGATCCAGATCCTGATGTCGGTGATCCTGATGTCGGTGATCCTGATCCTGATGTCAGTGATCCTGCTCCTGATGTCGGTGATCCTGATGATGGTGAACCTGTTCCTGATGTCGGTGATCCTGATCCTCATGTTGGTGATCCTGATCCTGATGTTGGTGATACTGATCCTGATGACGGTGATCCTGATCCGGATATCAGTGATCCTGCTCCTGATTTTGGTGATCCTGATGTCAGTAATCCTGATCCTGATGTCGGTGATCCTGATGTTGGTGAGCCTGATCCTGATGTCAGTGATCCTGATCCTGATGTCGGTGATCCTGATATCGGTGATCCTGATCTTGATGTCGGTGATCCTGATGTCGGTGATCCTGATGCTGATATCAGTGATCCTGCTCCTGATGTTGGTGATCCTGATGTCGGTGAACCTGATCCTGATGTCGGTGATCCTGATCCTGATCTCCATGATCCTGATGTCGGTGATCCAGATCCTGATGTCGGTGATACTGATGTCGGTGATCCTGATCCTGATGTCAGTGATCCTGCTCCTGATGTCGGTGATCCTGATGTTGGTGAGCCTGTTCCTGATGTCGGTGCTCCTGATCCTGGTGTTGGTGATCCTGATCCTGATGTTGGTGATACTGATCCTGATGACGGTGATCCTGATCCTGATGTCAGTGATCCTGCTCCTGATGTCGGTGATCATGATGTTGGTGAGCCTGATCCTGATGTCGGTGATCCTGATCCTGATGTCGGTGATCCTGATCCTGATATCCATGATCCTGCTGTCGGCGGTCATGATCCTGATATCAGTGATCCTGATATCGGTGTTCCTGATCCTGATGCAGGTGTTCCTGCTGTCGGTTTTCCTTATTCTGATGTCGGTGATCCTGATGTTGGTGAACCTGATCCTGATGTTCATGATCCTGATATCGGTGTTCCTGATCCTGATGTCCGTGATCCTGATGTCGGTGATCCTGATCCTGGTATCGGTGATTCTGATCCTGATGTCAGTGATCTTGATGTCGGTGATACAGATCCTGATGTCGGTGATCCTGATTTCGGTGATCCTGATGTCGGTGATCCTGATCTTGATGTCAGTGATCCTGATGTCAGTGATCCTGATGTCAGTGGTCCTGATGTCGGTGATCCTGATCCTGATGTCGGTGCTCCTGATGTTGGTGATCCTGCTGTCAGTGGTCCTGATGTCGGTGCTCCTGATCCTGATGTCGGTGATCCTGATGTCAGTGATCCTGATCCAGATATCAGTGATCCTGCTACTGATGTCGGTGATCCTGGTGTTGGTGAGCCTGATCCTGATGTCGGTGATCCTGATCCTGATGTCGGTGATCCTGAACCTGATGTCGGTGATCCTGATACTGTTGTCGGCGATCATGATGTTGGTGAGCCTGATCCTGATGTCAGTGATCCTGATCCTGATGTCGGTGATCCTGATGTCGGTGATCCTGATGTCAGTGGTCCTGATGTCGGTGATCCTGATCTTGATGTCGGTGATCCTGATGTCGGTGATCCTGCTCCTGATGTAGGTGATCCTGATGTCGGTGAACCTGATCCTGATGTTAGTGATCCTGATCCTGATCTCCATGATCCTGATGTCGGTGATCCAGATCCTGATGTCGGTGATCCTGATGTCGGTGATCCTGATCCTGATGTCAGTGATCCTGCTCCTGATGTCGGTGATCCTGATGATGGTGAACCTGTTCCTGATGTCGGTGATCCTGATCCTCATGTTGGTGATCCTGATCCTGATGTTGGTGATACTGATCCTGATGACGGTGATCCTGATCCGGATATCAGTGATCCTGCTCCTGATTTTGGTGATCCTGATGTCAGTAATCCTGATCCTGATGTCGGTGATCCTGATCCTGATATCCATGATCCAGATGTCGGTGATCCTGATCCTGATGTCAGTGATCCTGCTCCTGATGTCGGTGATCCTGATGTTGGTGAGCCTGATCCTGATGTCAGTGATCCTGATCCTGATGTCGGTGATCCTGATATCGGTGATCCTGATCTTGATGTCGGTGATCCTGATGTCGGTGATCCTGATGCTGATATCAGTGATCCTGCTCCTGATGTTGGTGATCCTGATGTCGGTGAACCTGATCCTGATGTCGGTGATCCTGATCCTGATCTCCATGATCCTGATGTCGGTGATCCAGATCCTGATGTCGGTGATACTGATGTCGGTGATCCTGATCCTGATGTCAGTGATCGTGCTCCTGATGTCGGTGATCCTGATGTTGGTGAGCCTGTTCCTGATGTCGGTGATCCTGATCCTGGTGTTGGTGATCCTGATCCTGATGTTGGTGATACTGATCCTGATGACGGTGATCCTGATCCTGATGTCAGTGATCCTGCTCCTGATGTTGGTGATCATGATGTTGGTGAGCCTGATCCTGATGTCGGTGATCCTGATCCTGATGTCGGTGATCCTGATCCTGATATCCATGATCCTGCTGTCGGCGGTCATGATCCTGATATCAGTGATCCTGATATCGGTGTTCCTGATCCTGATGCAGGTGTTCCTGCTGTCGGTTTTCCTTATTCTGATGTCGGTGATCCTGATGTTGGTGAACCTGATCCTGATGTTCATGATCCTGATATCGGTGTTCCTGATGCTGATGTCCGTGATCCTGATGTCGGTGATCCTGATCCTGGTATCGGTGATTCTGATCCTGATGTCAGTGATCTTGATGTCGGTGATACAGATCCTGATGTCGGTGATCCTGATTTCGGTGATCCTGATGTCGGTGATCCTGATCTTGATGTCAGTGATCCTGATGTCAGTGATCCTGATGTCAGTGGTCCTGATGTCGGTGATCCTGATCCTGATGTCGGTGCTCCTGATGTTGGTGATCCTGCTGTCAGTGGTCCTGATGTCGGTGCTCCTGATCCTGATGTCGGTGATCCTGATGTCAGTGATCCTGATCCAGATATCAGTGATCCTGCTACTGATGTCGGTGATCCTGGTGTTGGTGAGCCTGATCCTGATGTCGGTGATCCTGATCCTGATGTCGGTGATCCTGAACCTGATGTCGGTGATCCTGATACTGTTGTCGGCGATCATGATGTTGGTGAGCCTGATCCTGATGTCAGTGATCGTGATCCTGATGTCGGTGATCCTGATCCTGATGTCCATGATCCTGCTGTCGGTTATCCTGATCCTGATGTCTGTGATCCTGATGTTGGTGAGCCTGATCCTGATGTCGGTGATCCTGATACTGATTTCGGTGATCCTGATGTCGGTGATCCAGATCCTGATGTCGGTGATCCTGATGTCGATGATCTTGATAGCAGTGATCCTGATGTCTGTGATCCTAATCGTGATGTCGGTGATCCTGATGTCGGTGATCCTGATGTCAGTGCTCCTGATGTCAGTGATCCTGATCCTGATGTTGGTGATCTTGATGTCGGCGATCCTGATCCTGATGTCTGTGATCCTGCTCCTGGTGTCGGTGATCCTGATACTGATTTCGGTGATCCTGATGTCGGTGATCCAGATCCTGATGTCGGTGATCCTGATGTCGATGATCTTGATGGCAGTGATCCTGATGTCTGTGATCCTAATCGTGATGTCGGTGATCCTGATGTCGGTGATCCTGATGTCTGTGCTCCTGACGTCAGTGATCCTGATCCTGATGTCGGTGATCTTGATGTCGGCGATCCTGATCCTGATGTATGTGATCCTGCTCCTGGTGTCGGTGATCCTGATGTTGGTGAGCCTGTTCCTGATGACAGTGATCCTGCTCCTGATATCAGTGATCCTGCTCCAGATGTTGGTGATCCTGATGTCAGTAATCCTGATCCTGATATTGGTAATTCTGATCCTGATGTCATTGATCTTGATGTCGGTGATCCTGATGTCAATGATCTTGATATCGGTGATCCTGATGTCGGTGATCCTGATCTTGATGTCGGTGATCCTGATGTTGGTGATCCTGATGTCGGTGGTCCTGATGTCGGTGATCCGAATCCTGATATCTGTGATCCTGATGTCGGTGATCCTGATCCTGATGTCAGTGTTCCTGCTCCTGATATCGGTGATCCTGATGTTGGTGAGCCTGATCCTGATGTCGGTGATCCTGATATCGGTGAGCCTGATCTTGATGTCGGTGATCCTGATGTCGGTGATCCTGATGCTGATATCAGTGATCCTGCTCCTGATGTGGGTGATCCTGATGTCGGTGAACCTGATCCTGATGTCGGTGATCCTGATCCTGATCTCCATGATCCTGATGTCGGTGATCCTGATCCTGATGTTGGTGATACTGATCCTGATGACGGTGATCCTGATCCTGATGTCAGTGATCCTGCTCCTGATGTCGGTGATCCTGATGTTGGTGAGCCTGATCCTGATGTCGGTGATCCTGATCCTGATGTCGGTGATCCTGATCCTGATATCCATGATCCTGCTGTCGGCGGTCATGATCCTGATATCAGTGATCCTGATATCGGTGTTCCTGATCCTGATGCAGGTGTTCCTGCTGTCGGTTTTCCTTATCCTGATGTTGGTGATCCTGATGTTGGTGAACCTGATCCTGATGTTCATGATCCTGATACCGGTGTTCCTGATCCTGATGTCAGTGATCCTGATGTCGGTGATCCTGATCCTGATATCGGTGATTCGGATACTGATGTCAGTGATCTTGATGTTGTGATACTGATCCTGATGACGGTGATCCTGATTTTGGTGATCCTGATGTCGGTGATCCTGATCTTGATGTCAGTGATCCTGATGTCAGTGATCCTGATGTCAGTGGTCCTGATGTCGGTGCTCCTGATCCTGATGTCGGTGATCCTGATGTCGGTGATCCTGATCCAGATATCAGTGATCCTGCTCCTGATGTCGGTAATCCTGATGTTGCTGAGCCTGTTCCTGATGTCGGTGATCCTGATCCTGATGTCAGTGACCCTGCTTCTGATGTCGGTGTTCCTGATGTTGGTGAGCCAGATCCTGATGTCGGTGATCCTGATCCTGATGTCGGTGATCCTGATCCTGATGTCCATGATCCTGCTGTCGGTGAACCTGATCCTGATGTCGGTGATCCTGATGTCGGTGATCCTGCTCCTGATGTCGGTGATCCTGATCCTGATATCCATGATCCAGATGTCGGTGATCCTGATCCTGATGACAGTGATCCTGATGTCGGTGATCCTGATCCTGATGTCAGTGATCCTGCTCCTGATGTCGGTGATCCTGATGTTGGTGAGCCTGATCCTGATGTCGGTGATCCTGATCCTGATGTCAGTGATCCTGCTCCTGATGTCGGTGATCCTGATGTTGGTGAGCCAGATCCTGATGTTGATGATCCTGATCCTGATGTTGTTGATCCTGATCCTGATATCCATGATCCTGCTGTCGGCGGTCATGATCCTGATGTCATTGATCCTGATATCGGTGTTCCTGATCCTGATGCAGGTGTTCCTGCTGTCGGTTTTCCTTATCCTGATGTCGGTGATCCTGATGTTGGTGAACCTGATCCTGATGTTCATGATCCTGATATCGGTAATTATGAAACTGATGTCGATGATCTTGATATTGGTATTCCTGATGTCGGTGATCCTGATCTTGATGTCGGTGATCATGATGTCGGTAATCCTGATGTCAGTGGTCCTGATGTTGGTGATCCTGATCCTGATGTCGGTGATCCTGATGTCGTTGTTCCTGATCCTGATGTCAGCGACCCTGCTCCTGATGTCGGCGATCCTGATGTTGGTGAGCCTGATCCTGATGTCGGTGATCCTGATCTTGGTGATCCTGATCCTGATGTTGATGATGATGATGTCGGTGATCCTGATCGTGATGCCGGTGATCCTGATGTTGGTGATCCTGATCCTGATGTCGGTGATCCTGATGTCGGTGATCCTGATCCTGATGTCGGTGATCCTGATACTGTTGTCAGAGATCCTGATCCTGATGTTGGTGATCCTGATCCTGATGTTGGTGATACTGATCCTGATGATGGTGATCCTGATCCTGATATCAGTGATCCTGCTCCTGATGTTGGTGATCCTGATGTCAGTAATCCTGATCCTGATATTGGTAATTCTGATCCTCATGTCATTGATCTTGATGTCGGGGATCCTGATGTCACTGATCTTGATATCAGTGATCCTGATGTCGGTGATCCTGATCTTGATGTCAGTGATCCTGATGTCGGTGATCCTGATGTCAGTGGTCCTGATGTCGGTGATCCTGATCCTGATATCTGTGATCCTGATGTCGGTGATCCTGATCCTGATGTCAGTGATCCTGCTCCTGATGTCGGTGATCATGATGTTGGTGAGCCTGATCCTGATGTCAGTGATCCTGATCCTGATGTCGGTGATCCTGATGTCGGTGATCCTGATGTCAGTGGTCCTGATGTCGGTGATCCTGATCCTGATATCAGTGATCCTGCTCCTGATGTTGGTGATCCTGATGTCGGTGAACCTGATCCTGATGTCGGTGATCCTGATCTTGATGTCGGTGATCCTGATGTCGGTGATCCTGATGTCAGTGGTCCTGATGTCGGTGATCCTAATCCTGATATCTGTGATCCTGATGTCGGTGATCCTGATCCTGATGTCAGTGATCCTGCTCCTGATGTCGGTGATCCTGATGTTGGTGAGCCTGATCCTGATGTCAGTGATCCTGATCCTGATGTCGGTGATCCTGATATCGGTGATCCTGATCTTGATGTCGGTGATCCTGATGTCGGTGATCCTGATCCTGATATCAGTGATCCTGCTCCTGATGTTGGTGATCCTGATGTCGGTGAACCTGATCCTGATGTCGGTGATCCTGATCCTGATATCCATGATCCTGCTGTCGGCGGTCATGATCCTGATATCAGTGATCCTGATATCGGTGTTCCTGATCCTGATGCAGGTGTTCCTGCTGTCGGTTTTCCTTATCCTGATGTCGGTGATCCTGATGTTGGTGAACCTGATCCTGATGTTCATGATCCTGATATCGGTGTTCCTGATCCTGATGTCAGTGATCCTGATGTTGGTGATCCTGATCCTGATATCGGTGATTCTGATCCTGATGTCAGTGATCATGATGTCGGTGATACTGATCCTGATGACGGTGATTCTGATTTTGGTGATCCTGATGTCGGTGATCCTGATCTTGATGTCAGTGATCCTGATGTCAGTGATCCTGATGTCAGTGCTCCTGATGTCGGTGAACCTGATCCTGATGTCGGTGCTCCTGATGTTGGTAATCCTGCTGTCAGTGGTCCTGATGTCGGTGCTCCTGATCCTGATGTCGGTGATCCTGATGTCGGAGATCATGATCCAGATATCAGTGACCCTGCTCCTGATGTCGGTGATCCTGGTGTTGGTGAGCCTGGTGCTGATGTCGGTGATCCTGATCCTGATGTCGTTGTTCCTGATCCTGATGTCAGCGACCCTGCTCCTGATGTCGGCGATCCTGATGTTGGTGAGCCTGATCCTGATGTCGGTGATCCTGATCCTGATGTCGGTGATCCTGATCTTGCTGATCCTGATCCTGCTGTTGATGATGATGATGTCGGTGATCCTGATCGTGATGCCGGTGATCCTGATGTCGGTGATCCTGATCCTGATGTCGGTGATCCTGATACTGTTGTCAGAGATCCTGATCCTGATGTTGGTGATCCTGATCCTGATGTTGGTGATACTGATCCTGATGACGGTGATCCTGATCCTGATATCAGTGATCCTGCTCCTGATGTTGGTGATCCTGATGTCAGTAATCCTGATCCTGATATTGGTAATTCTGATCCTCATGTCATTGATCTTGATGTCGGGGATCCTGATGTCACTGATCTTGATATCAGTGATCCTGATGTCGGTGATCCTGATCTTGATGTCGGTGATCCTGATGTCGGTGATCCTGATGTCAGTGGTCCTGATGTCGGTGATCCTGATCCTGATATCAGTGAACCTGCTCCTGATGTTGGTGATCCTGATGTCGGTGAACCTGATCCTGATGTCGGTGATCCTGATCTTGATGTCGGTGATCCTGATGTCGGTGATCCTGATGTCAGTGGTCCTGATGTCGGTGATCCTAATCCTGATATCTGTGATCCTGATGTCGGTGATCCTGATCCTGATGTCAGTGATCCTGCTCCTGATGTCGGTGATCTAGATGTTGGTGTGCCTGATCCTGATGTCAGTGATCCTGATCCTGATGTCGGTGATCCTGATATCGGTGATCCTGATCTTGATGTCGGTGATCCTGATGTCGGTGATCCTGATCCTGATATCAGTGATCCTGCTCCTGATGTTGGTGATCCTGATGTCGGTGAACCTGATCCTGATGTCGGTGATCCTGATCCTGATATCCATGATCCTGCTGTCGGCGGTCATGATCCTGATATCAGTGATCCTGATATCGGTGTTCCTGATCCTGATGCAGGTGTTCCTGCTGTCGGTTTTCCTTATCCTGATGTCGGTGATCCTGATGTTGGTGAACCTGATCCTGATGTCCATGATCCTGATATCGGTGTTCCTGATCCTGATGTCAGTGATCCTGATGTTGGTGATCCTGATCCTGATATCGGTGATTCTGATCCTGATGTCAGTGATCATGATGTCGGTGATACTGATCCTGATGACGGTGATCCTGATTTTGGTGATCCTGATGTCGGTGATCCTGATCTTGATGTCAGTGATCCTGATGTCAGTGGTCCTGATGTCGGTGAACCTGATCCTGATGTCGGTGCTCCTGATATTGGTAATCCTGCTGTCAGTGGTCCTGATGTCGGTGCTCCTGATCCTGATGTCGGTGATCCTGATGTCGGTGATCCTGATCCAGATATCAGTGACCCTGCTCCTGATGTCGGTGATCCTGGTGTTGGTGAGCCTGGTGCTGATGTCGGTGATCCTGATCCTGATGTCGGTGCTCCTGATATTGGTAATCCTGCTGTCAGTGGTCCTGATGTCGGTGCTCCTGATCCTGATGTCGGTGATCCTGATGTCGGTGATCCTGATCCAGATATCAGTGACCCTGCTCCTGATGTCGGTGATCCTGGTGTTGGTGAGCCTGATCCTGATGTCGGTGATCCTGATCCTGATGTCGGTGATCCTGAACCTGATGTCGGTGATCCTGATACTGTTGTCGGCGATCATGATGTTGGTGAGCCAGATCCTGATGTCAGTGATCTTGATCCTGATGTCGGTGATCCTGATGTCGGTGATCCTGATGTCAGTGGTCCTGATGTCGGTGATCCTGATCTTGATGTCGGTGATCCTGATGTCGGTGATCCTGCTCCTGATGTAGGTGATCCTGATGTCGGTGAACCTGATCCTGATGTTGGTGATCCTGATCCTGATCTCCATGATCCTGATGTCGGTGATCCAGATCCTGATGTCGGTGATCCTGATGTCGGTGATCCTGATCCTGATGTCAGTGATCCTGCTCCTGATGTCGGTGATCCTGATGTTGGTGAACCTGTTCCTGATGTCGGTGATCCTGATCCTCATGTTGGTGATCCTGATCCTGATGTTGGTGATACTGATCCTGATGACGGTGATCCTGATCCGAATATCAGTGATCCTGCTCCTGATTTTGGTGATCCTGATGTCGGTAATCCTGATCCTGATGTCGGTGATCCTGATCCTGATATCCATGATCCAGATGTCGGTGATCCTGATCCTGATGTCAGTGATCCTGCTCCTGATGTCGGTGATCCTGATGTTGGTGAGCCTGATCCTGATGTTGGTGATCCTGATCCTGATGTCAGTAATCCTGCTCCTGATGTTGGTGATCCTGATGTTGGTGAGCCTGATCCTGATGTCGGTGATCCTGATCCTGATGTCTGTGATCCTGTACCTGATATCCATGATCCTGCTGTCGGCGGTCATGATCCTGATGTCAGTGATCCTGATATCGGTGTTCCTGATCCTGATGCAGGTGTTCCTGCTGTCGGTTTTCCTTATCCTGATGTCGGTGTCCTGATGTTGGTGAACCTGATCCTGATGTTCATGATCCTGATATCGGTGTTCCTGATCCTGATGTCAGTGATCCTGATGTTTGTGATCCTGATCCTGATATCGGTGATTCTGATCCTGATGTCAGTGATCATGATGTCGGTGATACTGATCCTGATGACGGTGATCCTGATTTTGGTGATCCTGATGTCGGTGATCCTGATCTTGATGTCAGTGATCCTGATGTCAGTGGTCCTGATGTCGGTGAACCTGATCCTGATGTCGGTGCTCCTGATGTTGGTAATCCTGCTGTCAGTGGTCCTGATGTCGGTGCTCCTGATCCTGATGTCGGTGATCCTGATGTCGGTGATCCTGATCCAGATATCAGTGACCCTGCTCCTGATGTCGGTGATCCTGGTGTTGGTGAGCCTGGTGCTGATGTCGGTGATCCTGATCCTGATGTCGGTGATCCTGATCCTGATGTCCATGATCCTGCTGTCGGTTATCCTGATCCTGATGTCTGTGATCCTGATGTTGGTGAGCCTGATCCTGATGTCGGTGATCCTGATACTGATTTCGGTGATCCTAATGTCGGTGATCCAGATCCTGATGTCGGTGATCCTGATGTCGATGATCTTGATAGCAGTGATCCTGATGTCTGTGATCCTAATCGTGATGTCGGTGATCCTGATGTCGGTGATCCTGATGTCTGTGCTCCTGATGACAGTGATCCTGATCCTGATGTCGGTGATCTTGATGTCGGCGATTCTGATCCTGATGTATGTGATCCTGCTCCTGGTGTCGGTGATCCTGATGTTGGTGAGCCTGTTCCTGATGACAGTGATCCTGCTCCTGATATCAGTGATCCTGCTCCAGATGTTGGTGATCCTGATGTCAGTAATCCTGATTCTGATATTGGTAATTCTGATCCTGATGTCATTGATCTTGATGTCGGTGATCCTGATGTCAATGATCTTGATATCGGTGATCCTGATGTCGGTGATCCTGATCTTGATGTCGGTGATCCTGATGTTGGTGATCCTGATGTCGGTGGTCCTGATGTCGGTGATCCGAATCCTGATATCTGCGATCCTGATGTCGGTGATCCTGATCCTGATGTCAGTGTTCCTGCTCCTGATATCGGTGATCCTGATGTTGGTGAGCCTGATCCTGATGTCAGTGATCCTGATCCTGATGTCGGTGATCCAGATATCGGTGAGCCTGATCTTGATGTCGGTGATCCTGATGTCGGTGATCCTGATGCTGATATCAGTGATCCTGCTCCTGATGTTGGTGATCCTGATGTCGGTGAACCTGATCCTGATGTCGGTGATCCTGATCCTGATCTCCATGATCCTGATGTCGGTGATCCTGATCCTGATGTTGGTGATACTGATCCTGATGACGGTGATCCTGATCCTGATGTCAGTGATCCTGCTCCTGATGTCGGTGATCCTGATGTTGGTGAGCCTGATCCTGATGTCGGTGATCCTGATCCTGATGCCGGTGATCCTGATCCTGATATCCATGATCCTGCTGTCGGCGGTCATGATCCTGATATCAGTGATCCTGATATCGGTGTTCCTGATCCTGATGCAGGTGTTCCTGCTGTCGGTTTTCCTTATCCTGATGTTGGTGATCCTGATGTTGGTGAACCTGATCCTGATGTTCATGATCCTGATATCGGTGTTCCTGATCCTGATGTCAGTGATCCTGATGTCGGTGATCCTGATCCTGATATCGGTGATTCGGATACTGATGTCAGTGATCTTGATGTCGGTGATACTGATCCTGATGACGGTGATCCTGATTTTGGTGATCCTGATGTCGGTGATCCTGATCTTGATGTCAGTGATCCTGATGTCAGTGATCCTGATGTCAGTGGTCCTGATGTCGGTGCTCCTGATCCTGATGTCGGTGATCCTGATGTCAGTGATCCTGATCCAGATATCAGTGATCCTGCTCCTGATGTCGGTAATCCTGATGTTGCTGAGACTGTTCCTGATGTCGGTGATCCTGATCCTGATGTCAGTGACCCTGCTTCTGATGTCGGTGTTCCTGATGTTGGTGAGCCAGATCCTGATGTCGGTGATCCTGATCCTGATGTCGGTGATCCTGATCCTGATGTCCATGATCCTGCTGTCGGTGAACCTGATCCTGATGTCGGTGATCCTGATGTCGGTGATCCTGCTCCTGATGTCGGTGATCCTGATCCTGATATCCATGATCCAGATGTCGGTGATCCTGATCCTGATGACAGTGATCCTGATGTCGGTGATCCTGATCCTGATGTCAGTGATCCTGCTCCTGATGTCGGTGATCCTGATGTTGGTGAGCCTGATCCTGATGTCGGTGATCCTGATCCTGATGTCAGTGATCCTGCTCCTGATGTCGGTGATCCTGATGTTGGTGAGCCAGATCCTGATGTTGATGATCCTGATCCTGATGTTGGTGATCCTGATCCTGATATCCATGATCCTGCTGTCGGCGGTCATGATCCTGATGTCATTGATCCTGATATCGGTGTTCCTGATCCTGATGCAGGTGTTCCTGCTGTCGGTTTTCCTTATCCTGATGTCGGTGATCCTGATGTTGGTGAACCTGATCCTGATGTTCATGATCCTGATATCGGTAATTATGAAACTGATGTCGATGATCTTGATATTGGTATTCCTGATGTCGGTGATCCTGATCTTGATGTCGGTGATCATGATGTCGGTAATCCTGATGTCAGTGGTCCTGATGTTGGTGATCCTGATCCTGATGTCGGTGATCCTGATGTCGTTGTTCCTGATCCTGATGTCAGCGACCCTGCTCCTGATGTCGGCGATCCTGATGTTGGTGAGCCTGATCCTGATGTCGGTGATCCTGATCTTGGTGATCCTGATCCTGATGTTGATGATGATGATGTCGGTGATCCTGATCGTGATGCCAGTGATCCTGATGTTGGTGATCCTGATCCTGATGTCGGTGATCCTGATGTCGGTGATCCTGATCCTGATGTCGGTGATCCTGATACTGTTGTCAGAGATCCTGATCCTGATGTTGGTGATCCTGATCCTGATGTTGGTGATACTGATCCTGATGATGGTGATCCTGATCCTGATATCAGTGACCCTGCTCCTGATGTTGGTGATCCTGATGTCAGTAATCCTGATCCTGATATTGGTAATTCTGATCCTCATGTCATTGATCTTGATGTCGGGGATCCTGATGTCACTGATCTTGATATCAGTGATCCTGATGTCGGTGATCCTGATCTTGATGTCAGTGATCCTGATGTCGGTGATCCTGATGTCAGTGGTCCTGATGTCGGTGATCCTGATCCTGATATCTGTGATCCTGATGTCGGTGATCCTGATCCTGATGTCAGTGATCCTGCTCCTGATGTCGGTGATCATGATGTTGGTGAGCCTGATCCTGATGTCAGTGATCCTGATCCTGATGTCGGTGATCCTGATGTCGGTGATCCTGATGTCAGTGGTCCTGATGTCGGTGATCCTGATCCTGATATCAGTGATCCTGCTCCTGATGTTGGTGATCCTGATGTCGGTGAACCTGATCCTGATGTCGGTGATCCTGATCTTGATGTCGGTGATCCTGATGTCGGTGATCCTGATGTCAGTGGTCCTGATGTTGGTGATCCTAATCCTGATATCTGTGATCCTGATGTCGGTGATCCTGATCCTGATGTCAGTGATCCTGCTCCTGATGTCGGTGATCCTGATGTTGGTGAGCCTGATCCTGATGTCAGTGATCCTGATCCTGATGTCGGTGATCCTGATATCGGTGATCCTGATCTTGATGTCGGTGATCCTGATGTCGGTGATCCTGATCCTGATATCAGTGATCCTGCTCCTGATGTTGGTGATCCTGATGTCGGTGAACCTGATCCTGATGTCGGTGATCCTGATCCTGATATCCATGATCCTGCTGTCGGCGGTCATGATCCTGATATCAGTGATCCTGATATCGGTGTTCCTGATCCTGATGCAGGTGTTCCTGCTGTCGGTTTTCCTTATCCTGATGTCGGTGATCCTGATGTTGGTGAACCTGATCCTGATGTTCATGATCCTGATATCGGTGTTCCTGATCCTGATGTCAGTGATCCTGATGTTGGTGATCCTGATCCTGATATCGGTGATTCTGATCCTGATGTCAGTGATCATGATGTCGGTGATACTGATCCTGATGACGGTGATTCTGATTTTGGTGATCCTGATGTCGGTGATCCTGATCTTGCTGTCAGTGATCCTGATGTCAGTGATCCTGATGTCAGTGCTCCTGATGTCGGTGAACCTGATCCTGATGTCGGTGCTCCTGATGTTGGTAATCCTGCTGTCAGTGGTCCTGATGTCGGTGCTCCTGATCCTGATGTCGGTGATCCTGATGTCGGTGATCCTGATCCAGATATCAGTGACCCTGCTCCTGATGTCGGTGATCCTGGTGTTGGTGAGCCTGGTGCTGATGTCGGTGATCCTGATCCTGATGTCGTTGTTCCTGATCCTGATGTCAGCGACCCTGCTCCTGATATCGGCGATCCTGATGTTGGTGAGCCTGATCCTGATGTCGGTGATCCTGATCCTGATGTCGGTGATCCTGATCTTGCTGATCCTGATCCTGATGTTGATGATGATGATGTCGGTGATCCTGATCGTGATGCCGGTGATCCTGATGTTGGTGATCCTGATCCTGATGTCGGTGATCCTGATGTCGGTGATCCTGATCCTGATGTCGGTGATCCTGATACTGTTGTCAGAGATCCTGATCCTGATGTTGGTGATCCTGATCCTGATGTTGGTGATACTGATCCTGATGACGGTGATCCTGATCCTGATATCAGTGATCCTGCTCCTGATGTTGGTGATCCTGATGTCAGTAATCCTGATCCTGATATTGGTAATTCTGATCCTCATGTCATTGATCTTGATGTCGGGGATCCTGATGTCACTGATCTTGATATCAGTGATCCTGATGTCGGTGATCCTGATCTTGATGTCGGTGATCCTGATGTCGGTGATCCTGATGTCAGTGGTCCTGATGTCGGTGATCCTGATCCTGATATCAGTGATCCTGCTCCTGATGTTGGTGATCCTGATGTCGGTGAACCTGATCCTGATGTCGGTGATCCTGATCTTGATGTCGGTGATCCTGATGTCGGTGATCCTGATGTCAGTGGTCCTGATGTCGGTGATCCTAATCCTGATATCTGTGATCCTGATGTCGGTGATCCTGATCCTGATGTCAGTGATCCTGCTCCTGATGTCGGTGATCCAGATGTTGGTGTGCCTGATCCTGATGTCAGTGATCCTGATCCTGATGTCGGTGATCCTGATATCGGTGATCCTGATCTTGATGTCGGTGATCCTGATGTCGGTGATCCTGATCCTGATATCAGTGATCCTGCTCCTGATGTTGGTGATCCTGATGTCGGTGAACCTGATCCTGATGTCGGTGATCCTGATCCTGATATCCATGATCCTGCTGTCGGCGGTCATGATCCTGATATCAGTGATCCTGATATCGGTGTTCCTGATCCTGATGCAGGTGTTCCTGCTGTCGGTTTTCCTTATCCTGATGTCGGTGATCCTGATGTTGGTGAACCTGATCCTGATGTTCATGATCCTGATATCGGTGTTCCTGATCCTGATGTCAGTGATCCTGATGTTGGTGATCCTGATCCTGATATCGGTGATTCTGATCCTGATGTCAGTGATCATGATGTCGGTGATACTGATCCTGATGACGGTGATCCTGACTTTGGTGATCCTGATGTCGGTGATCCTGATCTTGATGTCAGTGATCCTGATGTCAGTGATCCTGATGTCAGTGGTCCTGATGTCGGTGAACCTGATCCTGATGTCGGTGCTCCTGATCCTGATGTCAGTGATCCTGCTCCTGATGTCGGTGATCCTGATGTTGGTGAGCCTGATCCTGATGTTGATGATCCTGATCCTGATGTTGGTGATCCTGATCCTGATATCCATGATCCTGCTGTCGGCGGTCATGATCCTGATGTCATTGATCCTGATGTTGGTGAGCCTGATCCTGATGTCGGTGATCCTGATACTGATTTCGGTGATCCTGATATCTGTGATCCTAATCGTGATGTCGGTGATCCTGATGTCGGTGATCCTGATGTCAGTGCTCCTGATGTCAGTGATCCTGATCCTGATGTCGGTGATCTTGATGTCGGCGATCCTGATCCTGATGTATGTGATCCTGCTCCTGGTGTCGGTGATCCTGATGTTGCTGAGCCTGTTCCTGATGACAGTGATCCTGCTCCTGATATCAGTGATCCTGCTCCTGATGTTGGTGATCCTGATGTCAGTAATCCTGATCCTGATATTGGTAATTCTGATCCTGATGTCATTGATCTTGATGTCGGTGATCCTGATGTCAATGATCTTGATATCGGTGATCCTGATGTCGGTGATCTTGATCTTGATGTCGGTGATCCTGATGTTGGTGATCCTGATGTCAGTGGTCCTGATGTCGGTGATCCTAATCCTGATATCTGTGATCCTGATGTCGGTGATCCTGATCCTGATGTCAGTGTTCCTGCTCCTGATGTCGGTGATCCTGATGTTGGTGAGCCTGATCCTGATGTCAGTGATCCTGATCCTGATGTCGGTGATCCTGATATCGGTGAGCCTGATCTTGATGTCGGTGATCCTGAAGTCGGTGATCCTGATCCTGATATCAGTGATCCTGCTCCTGATGTTGGTGATCCTGATGTCGGTGAACCTGATCCTGATGTCAGTGATCCTGATCCTGATCTCCATGATCCTGATGTCAGTGATCCAGATCCTGATGTCGGTGATACTGATGTCGGTGATCCTGATCCTGATGTCAGTGATCCTGCTCCTGATGTCGGTGATCCTGATGTCACTGATCTTGATATCAGTGATCCTGATGTCGGTGATCCTGATCTTGATGTCGGTGATCCTGATGTCGGTGATCCTGATGCCAGTGGTCCTGATGTCGGTGATCCTGATCCTGATATCTGTGATCCTCATGTCGGTGATCCTGATCCTGATGTCAGTGATCCTGCTCCTGATGTCGGTGATCATAATGTTGGTGAGCCTGATCCTGATGTCAGTGATCCTGATCCTGATGTCGGTGATCCTGATGTCGGTGATCCTGATGTCAGTGGTCCTGATGTCGGTGATCCTGATCCTGATATCAGTGATCCTGCTCCTGATGTTGGTGATCCTGATGTCGGTGAACCTGATCCTGATGTCGGTGATCCTGATCTTGATGTCGGTGATCCTGATGTCGGTGATCCTGATGTCAGTGGTCCTGATGTCGGTGATCCTAATCCTGATATCTGTGATCCTGATGTCGGTGATCCTGATCTTGCTGATCCTGATCCTGATGTTGATGATGATGATGTCGGTGATCCTGATCGTGATGCCGGTGATCCTGATGTCGGTGATCCTGATCCTGATGTCAGTGATCCTGCTCCTGATGTCGGTGATCCTGATCCTGATGTCGGTGATCCTGATACTGTTGTCAGAGATCCTGATCCTGATGTTGGTGATCCTGATCCTGATGTTGGTGATACTGATCCTGATGACGGTGATCCTGATCCTGATATCAGTGATCCTGCTCCTGATGTTGGTGATCCTGATGTCAGTAATCCTGATCCTGATATTGGTAATTCTGATCCTCATGTCATTGATCTTGATGTCGGGGATCCTGATGTCACTGATCTTGATATCAGTGATCCTGATGTCGGTGATCCTGATCTTGATGTCGGTGATCCTGATGTCGGTGATCCTGATGTCAGTGGTCCTGATGTCGGTGATCCTGATCCTGATATCAGTGATCCTGCTCCTGATGTTGGTGATCCTGATGTCGGTGAACCTGATCTTGATGTCGGTGATCCTGATCTTGATGCCGGTGATCCTGATGTCGGTGATCCTGATGTCAGTGGTCCTGATGTCGGTGATCCTAATCCTGATATCTGTGATCCTGATGTCGGTGATCCTGATCCTGATGTCAGTGATCCTGCTCCTGATGTCGGTGATCCAGATGTTGGTGTGCCTGATCCTGATGTCAGTGATCCTGATCCTGATGTCGGTGATCCTGATATCGGTGATCCTGATCTTGATGTCGGTGATCCTGATGTCGGTGATCCTGATCCTGATATCAGTGATCCTGCTCCTGATGTTGGTGATCCTGATGTCGGTGAACCTGATCCTGATGTCGGTGATCCTGATCCTGATATCCATGATCCTGCTGTCGGCGGTCATGATCCTGATATCAGTGATCCTGATATCGGTGTTCCTGATCCTGATGCAGGTGTTCCTGCTGTCGGTTTTCCTTATCCTGATGTCGGTGATCCTGATGTTGGTGAACCTGATCCTGATGTTCATGATCCTGATATCGGTGTTCCTGATCCTGATGTCAGTGATCCTGATGTTGGTGATCCTGATCCTGATATCGGTGATTCTGATCCTGATGTCAGTGATCATGATGTCGGTGATACTGATCCTGATGACGGTGATCCTGACTTTGGTGATCCTGATGTCGGTGATCCTGATCTTGATGTCAGTGATCCTGATGTCAGTGATCCTGATGTCAGTGGTCCTGATGTCGGTGAACCTGATCCTGATGTCGGTGCTCCTGATCCTGATGTCAGTGATCCTGCTCCTGATGTCGGTGATCCTGATGTTGGTGAGCCTGATCCTGATGTTGATGATCCTGATCCTGATGTTGGTGATCCTGATCCTGATATCCATGATCCTGCTGTCGGCGGTCATGATCCTGATGTCATTGATCCTGATGTTGGTGAGCCTGATCCTGATGTCGGTGATCCTGATACTGATTTCGGTGATCCTGATATCGGTGATCCAGATCCTGATGTCGGTGATCCTGATGTCGATGATCTTGATATCAGTGATCCTGATGTCTGTGATCCTAATCGTGATGTCGGTGATCCTGATGTCGGTGATCCTGATGTCAGTGCTCCTGATGTCAGTGATCCTGATCCTGATGTCGGTGATCTTGATGTCGGCGATCCTGATCCTGATGTATGTGATCCTGCTCCTGGTGTCGGTGATCCTGATGTTGGTGAGCCTGTTCCTGATGACAGTGATCCTGCTCCTGATATCAGTGATCCTGCTCCTGATGTCAGTAATCCTGATCCTGATATTGGTAATTCTGATCCTGATGTCATTGATCTTGATGTCGGTGATCCTGATGTCAATGATCTTGATATCGGTGATCCTGATGTCGGTGATCTTGATCTTGATGTCGGTGATCCTGATGTTGGTGATCCTGATGTCAGTGGTCCTGATGTCGGTGATCCTAATCCTGATATCTGTGATCCTGATGTCGGTGATCCTGATCCTGATGTCAGTGTTCCTGCTCCTGATGTCGGTGATCCTGATGTTGGTGAGCCTGATCCTGATGTCAGTGATCCTGATCCTGATGTCGGTGATCCTGATATCGGTGAGCCTGATCTTGATGTCGGTGATCCTGAAGTCGGTGATCCTGATCCTGATATCAGTGATCCTGCTCCTGATGTTGGTGATCCTGATGTCGGTGAACCTGATCCTGATGTCAGTGATCCTGATCCTGATCTCCATGATCCTGATGTCAGTGATCCAGATCCTGATGTCGGTGATACTGATGTCGGTGATCCTGATCCTGATGTCAGTGATCCTGCTCCTGATGTCGGTGATCCTGATGTCACTGATCTTGATATCAGTGATCCTGATGTCGGTGATCCTGATCTTGATGTCGGTGATCCTGATGTCGGTGATCCTGATGTCAGTGGTCCTGATGTCGGTGATCCTGATCCTGATATCTGTGATCCTCATGTCGGTGATCCTGATCCTGATGTCAGTGATCCTGCTCCTGATGTCGGTGATCATAATGTTGGTGAGCCTGATCCTGATGTCATTGATCCTGATCCTGATGTCGGTGATCCTGATGTCGGTGATCCTGATGTCAGTGGTCCTGATGTCGGTGATCCTGATCCTGATATCAGTGATCCTGCTCCTGATGTTGGTGATCCTGATGTCGGTGAACCTGATCCTGATGTCGGTGATCCTGATCTTGATGTCGGTGATCCTGATGTCGGTGATCCTGATGTCAGTGGTCCTGATGTCGGTGATCCTAATCCTGATATCTGTGATCCTGATGTTGGTGATCCTGATCCTGATGTCAGTGATCCTGCTCCTGATGTCGGTGATCCTGATGTTGGTGAGCCTGATCCTGATGTCAGTGATCCTGATCCTGATGTCGGTGATCCTGATATCGGTGATCCTGATCTTGATGTCGGTGATCCTGATGTCGGTGATCCTGATCCTGATATCAGTGATCCTGCTCCTGATGTTGGTGATCCTGATGTCGGTGAACCTGATCCTGATGTCGGTGATCCTGATCCTGATATCCATGATCCTGCTGTTGGCAGTCATGATCCTGATATCAGTGATCCTGATATCGGTGTTCCTGATCCTGATGCAGGTGTTCCTGCTGTCGGTTTTCCTTATCCTGATGTCGGTGATCCTGATGTTGGTGAACCTGATCCTGATGTTCATGATCCTGATATCGGTGTTCCTGATCCTGATGTCAGTGATCCTGATGTTGGTGATCCTGATCCTGATATCGGTGATTCTGATCCTGATGTCAGTGATCATGATGTCGGTGATACTGATCCTGATGACGGTGATCCTGATTTTGGTGATCCTGATGTCGGTGATCCTGATCTTGATGTCAGTGATCCTGATGTCAGTGATCCTGATGTCAGTGGTCCTGATGTCGGTGAACCTGATCCTGATGTCGGTGCTCCTGATGTTGGTAATCCTGCTGTCAGTGGTCCTGATGTCGGTGCTCCTGATCCTGATGTCGGTGATCCTGACGTCGGTGATCCTGATCCAGATATCAGTGACCCTGCTCCTGATGTCGGTGATCCTGGTGTTGGTGAGCCTGGTGCTGATGTCGGTGATCCTGATCCTGATGTCGGTGATCCTGATCCTGATGTCCATGATCCTGCTGTCGGTTATCCTGATCCTGATGTCTGTGATCCTGATGTTGGTGAGCCTGATCCTGATGTCGGTGATCCTGATACTGATTTCGGTGATCCTGATGTCGGTGATCCAGATCCTGATGTCGGTGATCCTGATGTCGATGATCTTGATATCAGTGATCCTGATGTCTGTGATCCTGATCCTGATGTCGGTGATCTTGATGTCAGCGATCCTGATCCTGATGTATGTGATCCTGCTCCTGGTGTTGGTGATCCTGATGTTGGTGAGCCTGTTCCTGATGACAGTGATCCTGCTCCTGATATCAGTGATCCTGCTCCTGATGTTGGTGATCCTGATGTCAGTAATCCTGATCCTGATATCGGTAATTCTGATCCTGATGTCATTGATCTTGATGTCGGTGATCCTGATGTCAATGATCTTGATATCGGTGATCCTGATGTCGGTGATCCTGATCTTGATGTCGGTGATCCTGCTCCTGATGTCGGTGATCCTGATGTTGGTGAGCCTGATCCTGATGTCAGTGATCCTGATGTCAGTAATCCTGATCCTGATATTGGTAATTCTGATCCTGATGTCATTGATCTTGATGTCGGTGATCCTGATGTCAATGATCTTGATATCGGTGATCCTGATGTCGGTGATCCTGATCTTGATGTCGGTGATCCTGATGTTGGTGATCCTGATGTCAGTGGTCCTGATGTCGGTGATCCTAATCCTGATATCTGTGATCCTGATATCGGTGATCCTGATCCTGATGTCAGTGTTCCTGCTCCTGATGTCGGTGATCCTGATGTTGGTGAGCCTGATCCTGATGTCAGTGATCCTGATCCTGATGTCGGTGATCCTGATATCGGTGAGCCTGATCTTGATGTCGGTGATCCTGATGTCGGTGATCCTGATCCTGATATCAGTGATCCTGCTCCTGATGTTGGTGATCCTGATGTCGGTGAACCTGATCCTGATGTCGGTGATCCTGATCTCCATGATCCTGATGTCGGTGATCCAGACCCTGATGTCGGTGATACTGATGTCGGTGATCCTGATCCTGATGTCAGTGATCCTGCTCCTGATGTCGGTGATCCTGATGCTAGTGAGCCTGTTCCTGATGTCGGTGACCCTGCTCCTGATGTCGGTGATCCTGGTGTTGGTGAGCCTGGTGCTGATGTCGGTGATCCTGATCCTGATGTCGGTGATCCTGATCCTGATGTCCATGATCCTGCTGTCGGCGGTCATGATCCTGATATCAGTGATCCTGATATCGGTGTTCCTGATCCTGATGCAGGTGTTCCTGCTGTCGGTTTTCCTTATCCTGATGTCGGTGATCCTGATGTTGGTGAACCTGATCCTGATGTTCATGATCCTGATATCGGTGTTCCTGATCCTGATGTCAGTGATCCTGATGTTGGTGATCCTGATCCTGATATCGGTGATTCTGATCCTGATGTCAGTGATCATGATGTCGGTGATACTGATCCTGATGACGGTGATCCTGATATTGGTGATCCTGATGTCGGTGATCCTGATCTTGATGTCAGTGATCCTGATGTCAGTGATCCTGATGTCAGTGGTCCTGATGTCGGTGAACCTGATCCTGATGTCGGTGCTCCTGATGTTGGTAATCCTGCTGTCAGTGGTCCTGATGTCGGTGCTCCTGAATCTGATGTCGGTGATCCTGACGTCGGTGATCCTGATCCAGATATCAGTGACCCTGCCCCTGATGTCGGTGATCCTGGTGTTGGTGAGCCTGGTGCTGATGTCGGTGATCCTGATCCTGATGTCGGTGATCCTGATCCTGATGTCCATGATCCTGCTGTCGGTTATCCTGATCCTGATGTCTGTGATCCTGATGTTGGTGAGCCTGATCCTGATGTCGGTGATCCTGATACTGATTTCGGTGATCCTGATGTCGGTGATCCAGATCCTGATGTCGGTGATCCTGATGTCGATGATCTTGATATCAGTGATCCTGATGTCTGTGATCCTGATCCTGATGTCGGTGATCTTGATGTCAGCGATCCTGATCCTGATGTATGTGATCCTGCTCCTGGTGTTGGTGATCCTGATGTTGGTGAGCCTGTTCCTGATGACAGTGATCCTGCTCCTGATATCAGTGATCCTGCTCCTGATGTTGGTGATCCTGATGTCAGTAATCCTGATCCTGATATCGGTAATTCTGATCCTGATGTCATTGATCTTGATGTCGGTGATCCTGATGTCAATGATCTTGATATCGGTGATCCTGATGTCGGTGATCCTGATCTTGATGTCGGTGATCCTGCTCCTGATGTCGGTGATCCTGATGTTGGTGAGCCTGATCCTGATGTCAGTGATCCTGATGTCAGTAATCCTGATCCTGATATTGGTAATTCTGATCCTGATGTCATTGATCTTGATGTCGGTGATCCTGATGTCAATGATCTTGATATCGGTGATCCTGATGTCGGTGATCCTGATCTTGATGTCGGTGATCCTGATGTTGGTGATCCTGATGTCAGTGGTCCTGATGTCGGTGATCCTAATCCTGATATCTGTGATCCTGATATCGGTGATCCTGATCCTGATGTCAGTGTTCCTGCTCCTGATGTCGGTGATCCTGATGTTGGTGAGCCTGATCCTGATGTCAGTGATCCTGATCCTGATGTCGGTGATCCTGATATCGGTGAGCCTGATCTTGATGTCGGTGATCCTGATGTCGGTGATCCTGATCCTGATATCAGTGATCCTGCTCCTGATGTTGGTGATCCTGATGTCGGTGAACCTGATCCTGATGTCGGTGATCCTGATCTCCATGATCCTGATGTCGGTGATCCAGACCCTGATGTCGGTGATACTGATGTCGGTGATCCTGATCCTGATGTCAGTGATCCTGCTCCTGATGTCGGTGATCCTGATGCTAGTGAGCCTGTTCCTGATGTCGGTGACCCTGCTCCTGATGTCGGTGATCCTGGTGTTGGTGAGCCTGGTGCTGATGTCGGTGATCCTGATCCTGATGTCGGTGATCCTGATACTGATGTCCATGATCCTGCTGTCGGTTATCCTGATCCTGATGTCTGTGATCCTGATGTTGGTGAGCCTGATCCTGATGTCGGTGATCCTGATACTGATTTCGGTGATCCTGATGTCGGTGATCCAGATCCTGATGTCGGTGATCTTAATGTCGATGATCTTGATATCAGTGATCCTGATGTCTGTGATCCTAATCGTGATGTCGGTGATCCTGATGTCGGTGATCCTGATGTCAGTGCTCCTGATGTCAGTGATCCTGATCCTGATGTCGGTGATCTTGATGTCGGCGATCCTGATCCTGATGTATGTGATCCTGCTCCTGGTGTCGGTGATCCTGATGTTGGTGAGCCTGTTCCTGATGACAGTGATCCTGCTCCTGATATCAGTGATCCTGCTCCTGATGTTGGTGATCCTGATGTCAGTAATCCTGATCCTGATATTGGTAATTCTGATCCTGATGTCATTGATCTTGATGTCGGTGATCCTGATGTCAATGATCTTGATATCGGTGATCCTGACGTCGGTGATCCTGATCTTGATGTCGGTGATCCTGATGTTGGTGATCCTGATGTCAGTGGTCCTGATGTCGGTGATCCTAATCCTGATATCTGTGATCCTGATGTCGGTGATCCTGATCCTGATGTCAGTGTTCCTGCTCCTGATGTCGGTGATCCTGATGTTGGTGAGCCTGATCCTGATGTCAGTGATCCTGCTCCTGATATCAGTGATCCTGCTACTGATGTTGGTGATCCTGATGTCAGTAATCCTGATCCTGATATTGGTCATTCTGATCCTGATGTCATTGATCTTGATGTCGGTGATCCTGATGTCAATGATCTTGATATCGGTGATCCTGATGTCGGTGATCCTGATCTTGATGTCGGTGATCCTGATGTTGGTGATCCTGATGTCAGTGGTCCTGATGTCGGTGATCCTAATCCTGATATCTGTGATCCTGATGTCGGTGATCCTGATCATGATGTCAGTGTTCCTGCTCCTGATGTCGGTGATCCTGATGTTGGTGAGCCTGATCCTGATGTCAGTGATCCTGATCCTGATGTCGGTGATCCTGATATCGGTGAGCCTGATCTTGATGTCGGTGATCCTGATGTCGGTGATCCTGATCCTGATATCAGTGATCCTGCTCCTGATGTTGGTGATCCTGATGTCGGTGAACCTGATCCTGATGTCGGTGATCCTGATCTCCATGATCCTGATGTCGGTGATCCAGACCCTGATGTCGGTGATACTGATGTCGGTGATCCTGATCCTGATGTCAGTGATCCTGCTCCTGATGTCGGTGATCCTGATGCTAGTGAGCCTGTTCCTGATGTCGGTGACCCTGCTCCTGATGTCGGTGATCCTGGTGTTGGTGAGCCTGGTGCTGATGTCGGTGATCCTGATCCTGATGTCGGTGATCCTGATCCTGATGTCCATGATCCTGCTGTCGGTTATCCTGATCCTGATGTCTGTGATCCTGATGTTGGTGAGCCTGATCCTGATGTCGGTGATCCTGATACTGATTTCGGTGATCCTGATGTCGGTGATCCAGATCCTGATGTCGGTGATCCTGATGTCGATGATCTTGATATCAGTGATCCTGATGTCTGTGATCCTAATCGTGATGTCGGTGATCCTGATGTCGGTGATCCTGATGTCAGTGCTCCTGATGTCAGTGATCCTGATCCTGATGTCGGTGATCTTGATGTCGGCGATCCTGATCCTGATGTATGTGATCCTGCTCCTGGTGTCGGTGATCCTGATGTTGGTGAGCCTGTTCCTGATGACAGTGATCCTGCTCCTGATATCAGTGATCCTGCTCCTGATGTTGGTGATCCTGATGTCAGTAATCCTGATCCTGATATTGGTAATTCTGATCCTGATGTCATTGATCTTGATGTCGGTGATCCTGATGTCAATGATCTTGATATCGGTGATCCTGACGTCGGTGATCCTGATCTTGATGTCGGTGATCCTGATGTCGGTGATCCTGATGTCGGTGATCCTGATCCAGATATCAGTGACCCTGCTCCTGATGTCGGTGATCCTGGTGTTGGTGAGCCTGGTGCTGATGTCGGTGATCCTGATCCTGATGTCGGTGATCCTGATCCTGATGTCCATGATCCTGCTGTCGGTTATCCTGATCCTGATGTCTGTGATCCTGATGTTGGTGAGCCTGATCCTGATGTCGGTGATCCTGATACTGATTTCGGTGATCCTGATGTCGGTGATCCAGATCCTGATGTCGGTGATCCTGATGTCGATGATCTTGATATCAGTGATCCTGATGTCTGCGATCCTAATCGTGATGTCGGTGATCCTGATGTCGGTGATCCTGATGTCAGTGCTCCTGATGTCAGTGATCCTGATCCTGATGACGGTGATCTTGATGTCAGCGATCCTGATCCTGATGTATGTGATGCTGCTCCTGGTGTTGGTGATCCTGATGTTGGTGAGCCTGTTCCTGATGACAGTGATCCTGCTCCTGATATCAGTGATCCTGCTCCTGATGTTGGTGATCCTGATGTCAGTAATCCTAATCCTGATATCGGTAATTCTGATCCTGATGTCATTGATCTTGATGTCGGTGATCCTGATGTCAATGATCTTGATATCGGTGATCCTGATGTCGGTGATCCTGATCTTGATGTCCGTGATCCTGCTCCTGATGTCGGTGATCCTGATGTTGGTGAGCCTGATCCTGATGTCAGTGATCCTGATGTCAGTAATCCTGATCCTGATATTGGTAATTCTGATCCTGATGTCATTGATCTTGATGTCGGTGATCCTGATGTCAATGATCTTGATATCGGTGATCCTGATGTCGGTGATCCTGATCTTGATGTCGGTGATCCTGATGTTGGTGATCCTGATGTCAGTGGTCCTGATGTCGGTGATCCTAATCCTGATATCTGTGATCCTGATATCGGTGATCCTGATCCTGATGTCAGTGTTCCTGCTCCTGATGTCGGTGATCCTGATGTTGGTGAGCCTGATCCTGATGTCAGTGATCCTGATCCTGATGTCGGTGATCCTGATATCGGTGAGCCTGATCTTGATGTCGGTGATCCTGATGTCGGTGATCCTGATCCTGATATCAGTGATCCTGCTCCTGATGTTGGTGATCCTGATGTCGGTGAACCTGATCCTGATGTCGGTGATCCTGATCTCCATGATCCTGATGTCGGTGATCCAGACCCTGATGTCGGTGATACTGATGTCGGTGATCCTGATCCTGATGTCAGTGATCCTGCTCCTGATGTCGGTGATCCTGATGCTAGTGAGCCTGTTCCTGATGTCGGTGACCCTGCTCCTGATGTCGGTGATCCTGGTGTTGGTGAGCCTGGTGCTGATGTCGGTGATCCTGATCCTGATGTCGGTGATCCTGATCCTGATGTCCATGATCCTGCTGTCGGTTATCCTGATCCTGATGTCTGTGATCCTGATGTTGGTGAGCCTGATCCTGATGTCGGTGATCCTGATACTGATTTCGGTGATCCTGATGTCGGTGATCCAGATCCTGATGTCGGTGATCCTGATGTCGATGATCTTGATATCAGTGATCCTGATGTCTGTGATCCTAATCGTGATGTCGGTGATCCTGATGTCGGTGATCCTGATGTCAGTGCTCCTGATGTCAGTGATCCTGATCCTGATGACGGTGATCTTGATGTCAGCGATCCTGATCCTGATGTATGTGATGCTGCTCCTGGTGTTGGTGATCCTGATGTTGGTGAGCCTGTTCCTGATGACAGTGATCCTGCTCCTGATATCAGTGATCCTGCTCCTGATGTTGGTGATCCTGATGTCAGTAATCCTAATCCTGATATCGGTAATTCTGATCCTGATGTCATTGATCTTGATGTCGGTGATCCTGATGTCAATGATCTTGATATCGGTGATCCTGATGTCGGTGATCCTGATCTTGATGTCCGTGATCCTGCTCCTGATGTCGGTGATCCTGATGTTGGTGAGCCTGATCCTGATGTCAGTGATCCTGATGTCAGTAATCCTGATCCTGATATTGGTAATTCTGATCCTGATGTCATTGATCTTGATGTCGGTGATCCTGATGTCAATGATCTTGATATCGGTGATCCTGATGTCGGTGATCCTGATCTTGATGTCGGTGATCCTGATGTTGGTGATCCTGATGTCAGTGGTCCTGATGTCGGTGATCCTAATCCTGATATCTGTGATCCTGATATCGGTGATCCTGATCCTGATGTCAGTGTTCCTGCTCCTGATGTCGGTGATCCTGATGTTGGTGAGCCTGATCCTGATGTCAGTGATCCTGATCCTGATGTCGGTGATCCTGATATCGGTGAGCCTGATCTTGATGTCGGTGATCCTGATGTCGGTGATCCTGATCCTGATATCAGTGATCCTGCTCCTGATGTTGGTGATCCTGATGTCGGTGAACCTGATCCTGATGTCGGTGATCCTGATCTCCATGATCCTGATGTCGGTGATCCAGACCCTGATGTCGGTGATACTGATGTCGGTGATCCTGATCCTGATGTCAGTGATCCTGCTCCTGATGTCGGTGATCCTGATGCTAGTGAGCCTGTTCCTGATGTCGGTGACCCTGCTCCTGATGTCGGTGATCCTGGTGTTGGTGAGCCTGGTGCTGATGTCGGTGATCCTGATCCTGATGTCGGTGATCCTGATCCTGATGTCCATGATCCTGCTGTCGGTTATCCTGATCCTGATGTCTGTGATCCTGATGTTGGTGAGCCTGATCCTGATGTCGGTGATCCTGATACTGATTTCGGTGATCCTGATGTCGGTGATCCAGATCCTGATGTCGGTGATCCTGATGTCGATGATCTTGATATCAGTGATCCTGATGTCTGTGATCCTAATCGTGATGTCGGTGATCCTGATGTCGGTGATCCTGATGTCAGTGCTCCTGATGTCAGTGATCCTGATCCTGATGTCGGTGATCTTGATGTCGGCGATCCTGATCCTGATGTATGTGATCCTGCTCCTGGTGTCGGTGATCCTGATGTTGGTGAGCCTGTTCCTGATGACAGTGATCCTGCTCCTGATATCAGTGATCCTGCTCCTGATGTTGGTGATCCTGATGTCAGTAATCCTGATCCTGATATTGGTAATTCTGATCCTGATGTCATTGATCTTGATGTCGGTGATCCTGATGTCAATGATCTTGATATCGGTGATCCTGACGTCGGTGATCCTGATCTTGATGTCGGTGATCCTGATGTTGGTGATCCTGATGTCAGTGGTCCTGATGTCGGTGATCCTAATCCTGATATCTGTGATCCTGATGTCGGTGATCCTGATCCTGATGTCAGTGTTCCTGCTCCTGATGTCGGTGATCCTGATGTTGGTGACCCTGATCCTGATGTTGGTGAGCCTGATCCTGATGTCAGTGATCCTGATCCTGATGTCGGTGATCCTGATATCGGTGAGCCTGATCTTGATGTCGGTGATCCTGATGTCGGTGATCCTGATCCTGATATCAGTGATCCTGCTCCTGATGTTGGTGATCCTGATGTCGGTGAACCTGATCCTGATGTCGGTGATCCTGATCTCCATGATCCTGATGTCGGTGATCCAGACCCTGATGTCGGTGATACTGATGTCGGTGATCCTGATCCTGATGTCAGTGATCCTGCTCCTGATGTCGGTGATCCTGATGCTAGTGAGCCTGTTCCTGATGTCGGTGACCCTGCTCCTGATGTCGGTGATCCTGGTGTTGGTGAGCCTGGTGCTGATGTCGGTGATCCTGATCCTGATGTCGGTGATCCTGATCCTGATGTCCATGATCCTGCTGTCGGTTATCCTGATCCTGATGTCTGTGATCCTGATGTTGGTGAGCCTGATCCTGATGTCGGTGATCCTGATACTGATTTCGGTGATCCTGATGTCGGTGATCCAGATCCTGATGTCGGTGATCCTGATGTCGATGATCTTGATATCAGTGATCCTGATGTCTGTGATCCTAATCATGATGTCGGTGATCCTGATGTCGGTGATCCTGATGTCAGTGCTCCTGATGTCAGTGATCCTGATCCTGATGTCGGTGATCTTGATGTCGGCGATCCTGATCCTGATGTATGTGATCCTGCTCCTGGTGTCGGTGATCCTGATGTTGGTGAGCCTGTTCCTGATGACAGTGATTCTGCTCCTGATATCAGTGATCCTGCTCCTGATGTTGGTGATCCTGATGTCAGTAATCCTGATCCTGATATTGGTAATTCTGATCCTGATGTCATTGATCTTGATGTCGGTGATCCTGATGTCAATGATCTTGATATCGGTGATCCTGACGTCGGTGATCCTGATCTTGATGTCGGTGATCCTGATGTTGGTGATCCTGATGTCAGTGGTCCTGATGTCGGTGATCCTAATCCTGATATCTGTGATCCTGATGTCGGTGATCCTGATCCTGATGTCAGTGTTCCTGCTCCTGATGTCGGTGATCCTGATGTTGGTGAGCCTGATCCTGATGTCAGTGATCCTGCTCCTGATATCAGTGATCCTGCTACTGATGTTGGTGATCCTGATGTCAGTAATCCTGATCCTGATATTGGTCATTCTGATCCTGATGTCATTGATCTTGATGTCGGTGATCCTGATGTCAATGATCTTGATATCGGTGATCCTGATGTCGGTGATCCTGATCTTGATGTCGGTGATCCTGATGTTGGTGATCCTGATGTCAGTGGTCCTGATGTCGGTGATCCTAATCCTGATATCTGTGATCCTGATGTCGGTGATCCTGATCCTGATGTCAGTGTTCCTGCTCCTGATGTCGGTGATCCTGATGTTGGTGAGCCTGATCCTGATGTCAGTGATCCTGATCCTGATGTCGGTGATCCTGATATCGGTGAGCCTGATCTTGATGTCGGTGATCCTGATGTCGGTGATCCTGATCCTGATATCAGTGATCCTGCTCCTGATGTTGGCGATCCTGATGTCGGTGAACCTGATCCTGATGTCGGTGATCCTGATCTCCATGATCCTGATGTCGGTGATCCAGATCCTGATGTCGGTGATACTGATGTCGGTGATCCTGATCCTGATGTCAGTGATCCTGCTCCTGATGTCGGTGATCCTGATGTTAGTGAGCCTGTTCCTGATGTCGGTGACCCTGCTCCTGATGTCGGTGATCCTGGTGTTGGTGAGCCTGGTGCTGATGTCGGTGATCCTGATCCTGATGTCGGTGATCCTGATCCTGATGTCCATGATCCTGCTGTCGGTTATCCTGATCCTGATGTCTGTGATCCTGATGTTGGTGAGCCTGATCCTGATGTCGGTGATCCTGATACTGATTTCGGTGATCCTGATGTCAGTGATCCAGATCCTGATGTCGGTGATCCTGATGTCGATGATCTTGATATCAGTGATCCTGATGTCTGTGATCCTAATCGTGATGTCGGTGATCCTGATGTCGGTGATCCTGATGTCAGTGCTCCTGATGTCAGTGATCCTGATCCTGATGTCGGTGATCTTGATGTCAGCGATCCTGATCCTGATGTATGTGATGCTGCTCCTGGTGTTGGTGATCCTGATGTTGGTGAGCCTGTTCCTGATGACAGTGATCCTGCTCCTGATATCAGTGATCCTGCTCCTGATGTTGGTGATCCTGATGTCAGTAATCCTGATCCTGATATCGGTAATTCTGATCCTGATGTCATTGATCTTGATGTCGGTGATCCTGATGTCAATGATCTTGATATCGGTGATCCTGATGTCGGTGATCCTGATCTTGATGTCGGTGATCCTGCTCCTGATGTCGGTGATCCTGATGTTGGTGAGCCTGATCCTGATGTCAGTGATCCTGATGTCAGTAATCCTGATCCTGATATTGGTAATTCTGATCCTGATGTCATTGATCTTGATGTCGGTGATCCTGATGTCAATGATCTTGATATCGGTGATCCTGATGTCGGTGATCCTGATCTTGATGTCGGTGATCCTGATGTTGGTGATCCTGATGTCAGTGGTCCTGATGTCGGTGATCCTAATCCTGATATCTGTGATCCTGATATCGGTGATCCTGATCCTGATGTCAGTGTTCCTGCTCCTGATGTCGGTGATCCTGATGTTGGTGAGCCTGATCCTGATGTCAGTGATCCTGATCCTGATGTCGGTGATCCTGATATCGGTGAGCCTGATCTTGATGTCGGTGATCCTGATGTCGGTGATCCTGATCCTGATATCAGTGATCCTGCTCCTGATGTTGGTGTTCCTGATGTCGGTGAACCTGATCCTGATGTCGGTGATCCTGATCTCCATGATCCTGATGTCGGTGATCCAGACCCTGATGTCGGTGATACTGATGTCGGTGATCCTGATCCTGATGTCAGTGATCCTGCTCCTGATGTCGGTGATCCTGATGCTAGTGAGCCTGTTCCTGATGTCGGTGACCCTGCTCCTGATGTCGGTGATCCTGGTGTTGGTGAGCCTGGTGCTGATGTCGGTGATCCTGATCCTGATGTCGGTGATCCTGATCCTGATGTCCATGATCCTGCTGTCGGTTATCCTGATCCTGATGTCTGTGATCCTGATGTTGGTGAGCCTGATCCTGATGTCGGTGATCCTGATACTGATTTCGGTGATCCTGATGTCGGTGATCCAGATCCTGATGTCGGTGATCCTGATGTCGATGATCTTGATATCAGTGATCCTGATGTCTGTGATCCTAATCGTGATGTCGGTGATCCTGATGTCGGTGATCCTGATGTCAGTGCTCCTGATGTCAGTGATCCTGATCCTGATGTCGGTGATCTTGATGTCGGCGATCCTGATCCTGATGTATGTGATCCTGCTCCTGGTGTCGGTGATCCTGATGTTGGTGAGCCTGTTCCTGATGACAGTGATCCTGCTCCTGATATCAGTGATCCTGCTCCTGATGTTGGTGATTCTGATGTCAGTAATCCTGATCCTGATATTGGTAATTCTGATCCTGATGTCATTGATCTTGATGTCGGTGATCCTGATGTCAATGATCTTGATATCGGTGATCCTGATGTCGGTGATCCTGATCTTGATGTCGGTGATCCTGATGTTGGTGATCCTGATGTCAGTGGTCCTGATGTCGGTGATCCTAATCCTGATATCTGTGATCCTGATGTCGGTGATCCTGATCCTGATGTCAGTGTTCCTGCTCCTGATGTCGGTGATCCTGATGTTGGTGACCCTGATCCTGATGTTGGTGAGCCTGATCCTGATGTCAGTGATCCTGATCCTGATGTCGGTGATCCTGATATCGGTGAGCCTGATCTTGATGTCGGTGATCCTGATGTCGGTGATCCTAATCCTGATATCTGTGATCCTGATGTCGGTGATCCTGATCCTGATGTCAGTGTTCCTGCTCCTGATGTCGGTGATCCTGATGTTGGTGAGCCTGATCCTGATGTCAGTGATCCTGCTCCTGATATCAGTGATCCTGCTACTGATGTTGGTGATCCTGATGTCAGTAATCCTGATCCTGATATTGGTCATTCTGATCCTGATGTCATTGATCTTGATGTCGGTGATCCTGATGTCAATGATCTTGATATCGGTGATCCTGATGTCGGTGATCCTGATCTTGATGTCGGTGATCCTGATGTTGGTGATCCTGATGTCAGTGGTCCTGATGTCGGTGATCCTAATCCTGATATCTGTGATCCTGATGTCGGTGATCCTGATCCTGATGTCAGTGTTCCTGCTCCTGATGTCGGTGATCCTGATGTTGGTGAGCCTGATCCTGATGTCAGTGATCCTGATCCTGATGTCGGTGATCCTGATATCGGTGAGCCTGATCTTGATGTCGGTGATCCTGATGTCGGTGATCCTGATCCTGATATCAGTGATCCTGCTCCTGATGTTGGTGATCCTGATGTCGGTGAACCTGATCCTGATGTCGGTGATCCTGATCTCCATGATCCTGATGTCGGTGATCCAGATCCTGATGTCGGTGATACTGATGTCGGTGATCCTGATCCTGATGTCAGTGATCCTGCTCCTGATGTCGGTGATCCTGATGTTAGTGAGCCTGTTCCTGATGTCGGTGACCCTGCTCCTGATGTCGGTGATCCTGGTGTTGGTGAGCCTGGTGCTGATGTCGGTGATCCTGATCCTGATGTCGGTGATCCGGATCCTGATGTCCATGATCCTGCTGTCGGTTATCCTGATCCTGATGTCTGTGATCCTGATGTTGGTGAGCCTGATCCTGATGTCGGTGATCCTGATACTGATTTCGGTGATCCTGATGTCGGTGATCCAGATCCTGATGTCGGTGATCCTGATGTCGATGATCTTGATATCAGTGATCCTGATGTCTGTGATCCTAATCGTGATGTCGGTGATCCTGATGTCGGTGATCCTGATGTCAGTGCTCCTGATGTCAGTGATCCTGATCCTGATGTCGGTGATCTTGATGTCGGCGAACCTGATCCTGATGTATGTGATCCTGCTCCTGGTGTCGGTGATCCTGATGTTGGTGAGCCTGATCCTGATGTCAGTGATCCTGCTACTGATGTTGGTGATCCTGATGTCAGTAATCCTGATCCTGATATTGGTCATTCTGATCCTGATGTCATTGATCTTGATGTCGGTGATCCTGATGTCAATGATCTTGATATCGGTGATCCTGATGTCGGTGATCCTGACCTTGATGTCGGTGATCCTGATGTTGGTGATCCTGATGTCAGTGGTCCTGATGTCGGTGATCCTAATCCTGATATCTGTGATCCTGATGTCGGTGATCCTGATCATGATGTCAGTGTTCCTGCTCCTGATGTCGGTGATCCTGATGTTGGTGAGCCTGATCCTGATGTCAGTGATCCTGATCCTGATGTCGGTGATCCTGATATCAGTGAGCCTGATCTTGATGTCGGTGATCCTGATGTCGGTGATCCTGATCCTGATATCAGTGATCCTGCTCCTGATGTTGGTGATCCTGATGTCGGTGAACCTGATCCTGATGTCGGTGATCCTGATCTCCATGATCCTGATGTCGGTGATCCAGATCCTGATGTCGGTGATACTGATGTCGGTGATCCTGATCCTGATGTCAGTGATCCTGCTCCTGATGTCGGTGATCCTGATGTTAGTTAGCCTGTTCCTGATGTCGGTGACCCTGCTCCTGATGTCGGTGATCCTGGTGTTGGTGAGCCTGGTGCTGATGTCGGTGATCCTGATCCTGATGTCGGTGATCCTGATCCTGATGTCCATGATCCTGCTGTCGGTTATCCTGATCCTGATGTCGGTGAGCCTGATCCTGATGTCGGTGATCCTGATACTGATTTCGGTGATCCTGATGTCGGTGATCCAGATCCTGATGTCGGTGATCCTGATGTCGATGATCTTGATATCAGTGATCCTGATGTCTGTGATCCTAATCGTGATGTCGGTGATCCTGATGTCGGTGATCCTGATGTCAGTGCTCCTGATGTCAGTGATCCTGATCCTGATGTCGGTGATCTTGATGTCGGCGAACCTGATCCTGATGTATGTGATCCTGCTCCTGGTGTCGGTGATCCTGATGTTGGTGAGCCTGTTCCTGATGACAATGATCCTGCTCCTGATATCAGTGATCCTGCTCCTGATGTTGGTGATCCTGATGTCAGTAATCCTGATCCTGATATCGGTAATTCTGATCCTGATGTCATTGATCTTGATGTCGGTGATCCTGATGTCAATGATCTTGATATCGGTGATCCTGATGTCGGTGATCCTGATCTTGATGTCGGTGATCCTGATGTTGGTGATCCTGATGTCAGTGGTCCTGATGTCGGTGATCCTAATCCTGATATCTGTGATCCTGATGTCGGTGATCCTGATCCTGATGTCAGTGTTCCTGCTCCTGATGTCGGTGATCCTGATGTTGGTGAGCCTGATCCTGATGTCAGTGATCCTGATCCTGATGTCGGTGATCCTGATATCGGTGAGCCTGATCTTGATGTCGGTGATCCTGATGTCGGTGATCCTGAACCTGATATCAGTGATCCTGTTTCTGATGTTGGTGATCCTGATGTCGGTGAACCTCATCCTGATGTCGGTGATCCTGATCCTGATCTCCATGATCCTGAAGTCGGTGATCCAGATCCTGATGTCGGTGATACTGATGTCGGTGATCCTGATCCTGATGTCAGTGATCCTGCTCCTGATGTCGGTGATCCTGATGTTGCTGAGCCTGTTCCAGATGTCGGTGATCCTGATCCTGATGTTGGTGATCCTGATCCTGATGTTGGTGATCCTGATCCTGATGTCGGTGATCCTGATCCTGATGTCAGTGATCCTGCTCCTGATGTCGGTGATCCTGATGTTGGTGAGCCTGATCCTGATGTCGGTGATCCTGATCCTGATGTCGGTGATCCTGATCCTGATATCCATGATCCTGCTGTCGGTGGTCATGATCCTGATATCAGTGATCCTGATATCGGTGTTCCTGATCCTGATGCAGGTGTTCCTGCTGTCGGTTTTCCTTATCCTGATGTCGGTGATCCTGATGTTGGTGAACCTGATCCTGATGTTCATGATCCTGATATCGGTGTTCCTGATCCTGATGTCAGTGATCCTGATGTCGGTGATCCTGATCCTGATATCGGTGATTCTGATACTGATGTCAGTGATCTTGATGTCGGTGATACTGATCCTGATGACGGTGATCCTGATTTCGGTGATCCTCATGTCGGTGATCCTGATCTTGATGTCAGTGATCCTGATGTCAGTGATCCTGATGTCAGTGGTCCTGATGTCGGTGCTCCTGATCCTGATGTCGGTGATCCTGATGTCGGTGATCCTGATCCAGATATCAGTGATCCTGCTCCTGATGTCGGTAATCCTGATGTTGCTGAGCCTGTTCCTGATGGCGGTGATCCTGATCCTGATGTCAGTGATCCTGCTTCTGATGTCGGTGTTCCTGATGTTGGTGAGCCAGATTCTGATGTCGGTGATCCTGATCCTGATGTCGGTGATCCTGATCCTGATGTCCATGATCCTGCTGTCGGTGAACCTGATCCTGATGTCGGTTATCCTGATATCGGTGATCCTGCTCCTGATGTCGGTGATCCTGATCCTGATATCCATGGTCCAGATGTCGGTGATCCTGATCCTGATGACAGTGATCCTGATGTCGGTGATCCTGATCCTGATGTCAGTGATCCTGCTCCTGATGTCGGTAATCCTGATGTTGGTGAGCCTGATCCTGATGTCGGTGATCCTGATCCTGATGTCAGTGATCCTGCTCCTGATGTCGGTGATCCTGATGTTGGTGAGCCTGATCCTGATGTTGATGATCCTGATCCTGATGTTGGTGATCCTGATCCTGATATCCATGATCCTGCTGTCGGCGTTCATGATCCTGATGTCATTGATCCTGATATTGGTGTTCCTGATCCTGATGCAGGTGTTCCTGCTGTCGGTTTTCTTTATCCTGATGTCGGTGATCCTGATGTTGGTGAACCTGATCCTGATGTTCATGATCCTGATATCGGTAATTATGAAACTGATGTCGATGATCTTGATATTGGTATTCCTGATGTCGGTGATCCTGATCTTGATGTCGGTGATCATGATGTCGGTAATCCTTATGTCAGTGGTCCTGATGTTGGTGATCCTGATCCTGATGTCGGTGATCCTGATGTTGTTGTTCCTGATCCTGATGTCAGCGACCCTGCTCCTGATGTCGGCGATCCTGATGTTGGTGAGCCTGGTCCTGATGTCGGTGATCCTGATCCTGATGTCGGTGATCCTGATCTTGGTGATCCTGATCCTGATGTTGATGATGATGATGTCGGTGATCCTGATCGTGATGCCGGTGATCCTGATGTTGGTGATCCTGATCCTGATGTCGGTGATCCTGATATCGGTGATCCTGATCCTGATGTCGGTGATCCTGATACTGTTGTCAGAGATCCTGATCCTGATGTTGGTGATCCTGATCCTGATGTTGGTGATACTGATCCTGATGACGGTGATCCTGATCCTGATATCAGTGATCCTGCTCCTGATGTTGGTGATCCTGATGTCAGTAATCCTGATCCTGATATTGGTAATTCTGATCCTCATGTCATTGATCTTGATGTCGGGGATCCTGATGTCACTGATCTTGATATCAGTGATCCTGATGTCGGTGATCCTGATCTTGATGTCGGTGATCCTGATGTCGGTGATTCTGATGTCAGTGGTCCTGATGTCGGTGATCCTGATCCTGATATCTGTGATCCTGATGTCGGTGATCCTGATCCTGATGTCAGTGATCCTGCTCCTGATGTCGGTGATCATGATGTTGGTGAGCCTGATCCTGATGTCAGTGATCCTGATCCTGATGTCGGTGATCCTGATGTCGGTGATCCTGATGTCAGTGGTCCTGATGTCGGTGATCCTGATCCTGATATCAGTGATCCTGCTCCTGATGTTGGTGATCCTGATGTCGGTGAACCTGATCCTGATGTCGGTGATCCTGATCTTGATGTCGGTGATCCTGATGTCGGTGATCCTGATGTCAGTGGTCCTGATGTCAGTGATCCTAATCCTGATATCTGTGATCCTGATGTCGGTGATCCTGATCCTGATGTCAGTGATCCTGCTCCTGATGTCGGTGATCCTGATGTTGGTGAGCCTGATCCTGATGTCAGTGATCCTGATCCTGATGTCGGTGATCCTGATATCGGTGATCCTGATCTTGATGTCGGTGATCCTGATATCGGTGATCCTGATCCTGATATCAGTGATCCTGCTCCTGATGTTGGTGATCCTGATGTCGGTGAACCTGATCCTGATGTCGGTGATCCTGATCCTGATCTCCATGATCCTGATGTCGGTGATCCAGATCCTGATGACGGTGATCCTGATGTCGGTGATCCTGATGTCAATGGTCCTGATGTCGGTGATCCTGATCTTGATGTTGGTGATGCAGATGTCGGTGATCCTGATCCTGATATCAGTGATCCTGCTCCTGATGTTGGTGATCCTGATGTCGGTGAACCTGATCCTGATGTCGGAGAACCTGATCCTGATGTCGGTGATCCTGATCCTGATCTCCATGATCCTGATGTCGGTGATCCAGATCCTGATGTCAGTGGATCCTGATGTCGGTGATCCTGATCCTGATGTCAGTGATCCTGCTCCTGATGTCGGTGATCCTGATGTTGGTGAGCCTGTTCCTGATGTCGGTGATCCTGATCCTGATGTCAGTGATCCTGCTACTGATATCGGTGTTCCTGATGTCGGTGATCGTGATCCTGATGTCGGTGATCCTGATGATGGTTAACCTGATCCTGATGCCGGTGATCCTGATATCGGTGTTCCTGATCCTGATGTCGGTGATCCTGATGTCGGTGATCCTGATCTTGATGTCGGTGATCCTGATATCGGTGATCCTGATCCTGATATCAGTGTTCCTGCTCCTGATGTCGGTGATCCTGATGTTGGTGAGCCTGATCCTGATGTCAGTGATCCTGATCCTGATGTCGGTGATCCTGATATCGGTGAGCCTGATCTTGATGTCGGTGATCCTGATGTCGGTGATCCTGATCCTGATATCAGTGATCCTGCTCCTGATGTTGGTGATCCTGATGTCGGTGAACCTGATCCTGATGTCGGTGATCCTGATCTCCATGATCCTGATGTCGGTGATCCAGACCCTGATGTCGGTGATACTGATGTCGGTGATCCTGATCCTGATGTCAGTGATCCTGCTCCTGATGTCGGTGATCCTGATGCTAGTGAGCCTGTTCCTGATGTCGGTGACCCTGCTCCTGATGTCGGTGATCCTGGTGTTGGTGAGCCTGGTGCTGATGTCGGTGATCCTGATCCTGATGTCGGTGATCCTGATCCTGATGTCCATGATCCTGCTGTCGGTTATCCTGATCCTGATGTCTGTGATCCTGATGTTGGTGAGCCTGATCCTGATGTCGGTGATCCTGATACTGATTTCGGTGATCCTGATGTCGGTGATCCAGATCCTGATGTCGGTGATCCTGATGTCGATGATCTTGATATCAGTGATCCTGATGTCTGTGATCCTAATCGTGATGTCGGTGATCCTGATGTCGGTGATCCTGATGTCAGTGCTCCTGATGTCAGTGATCCTGATCCTGATGTCGGTGATCTTGATGTCGGCGATCCTGATCCTGATGTATGTGATCCTGCTCCTGGTGTCGGTGATCCTGATGTTGGTGAGCCTGTTCCTGATGACAGTGATCCTGCTCCTGATATCAGTGATCCTGCTCCTGATGTTGGTGATCCTGATGTCAGTAATCCTGATCCTGATATTGGTAATTCTGATCCTGATGTCATTGATCTTGATGTCGGTGATCCTGATGTCAATGATCTTGATATCGGTGATCCTGACGTCGGTGATCCTGATCTTGATGTCGGTGATCCTGATGTTGGTGATCCTGATGTCAGTGGTCCTGATGTCGGTGATCCTAATCCTGATATCTGTGATCCTGATGTCGGTGATCCTGATCCTGATGTCAGTGTTCCTGCTCCTGATGTCGGTGATCCTGATGTTGGTGACCCTGATCCTGATGTTGGTGAGCCTGATCCTGATGTCAGTGATCCTGATCCTGATGTCGGTGATCCTGATATCGGTGAGCCTGATCTTGATGTCGGTGATCCTGATGTCGGTGATCCTGATCCTGATATCAGTGATCCTGCTCCTGATGTTGGTGATCCTGATGTCGGTGAACCTGATCCTGATGTCGGTGATCCTGATCTCCATGATCCTGATGTCGGTGATCCAGACCCTGATGTCGGTGATACTGATGTCGGTGATCCTGATCCTGATGTCAGTGATCCTGCTCCTGATGTCGGTGATCCTGATGCTAGTGAGCCTGTTCCTGATGTCGGTGACCCTGGTCCTGATGTCGGTGATCCTGGTGTTGGTGAGCCTGGTGCTGATGTCGGTGATCCTGATCCTGATGTCGGTGATCCTGATCCTGATGTCCATGATCCTGCTGTCGGTTATCCTGATCCTGATGTCTGTGATCCTGATGTTGGTGAGCCTGATCCTGATGTCAGTGATCCTGATACTGATTTCGGTGATCCTGATGTCGGTGATCCAGATCCTGATGTCGGTGATCCTGATGTCGATGATCTTGATATCAGTGATCCTGATGTCTGTGATCCTAATCATGATGTCGGTGATCCTGATGTCGGTGATCCTGATGTCAGTGCTCCTGATGTCAGTGATCCTGATCCTGATGTCGGTGATCTTGATGTCGGCGATCCTGATCCTGATGTATGTGATCCTGCTCCTGGTGTCGGTGATCCTGATGTTGGTGAGCCTGTTCCTGATGACAGTGATTCTGCTCCTGATATCAGTGATCCTGCTCCTGATGTTGGTGATCCTGATGTCCGTAATCCTGATCCTGATATTGGTAATTCTGATCCTGATGTCATTGATCTTGATGTCGGTGATCCTGATGTCAATGATCTTGATATCGGTGATCCTGACGTCGGTGATCCTGATCTTGATGTCGGTGATCCTGATGTTGGTGATCCTGATGTCAGTGGTCCTGATGTCGGTGATCCTAATCCTGATATCTGTGATCCTGATGTCGGTGATCCTGATCCTGATGTCAGTGTTCCTGCTCCTGATGTCGGTGATCCTGATGTTGGTGAGCCTGATCCTGATGTCAGTGATCCTGCTCCTGATATCAGTGATCCTGCTACTGATGTTGGTGATCCTGATGTCAGTAATCCTGATCCTGATATTGGTCATTCTGATCCTGATGTCATTGATCTTGATGTCGGTGATCCTGATGTCAATGATCTTGATATCGGTGATCCTGATGTCGGTGATCCTGATCTTGATGTCGGTGATCCTGATGTTGGTGATCCTGATGTCAGTGGTCCTGATGTCGGTGATCCTAATCCTGATATCTGTGATCCTGATGTCGGTGATCCTGATCCTGATGTCAGTGTTCCTGCTCCTGATGTCGGTGATCCTGATGTTGGTGAGCCTGATCCTGATGTCAGTGATCCTGATCCTGATGTCGGTGATCCTGATATCGGTGAGCCTGATCTTGATGTCGGTGATCCTGATGTCGGTGATCCTGATCCTGATATCAGTGATCCTGCTCCTGATGTTGGCGATCCTGATGTCGGTGAACCTGATCCTGATGTCGGTGATCCTGATCTCCATGATCCTGATGTCGGTGATCCAGATCCTGATGTCGGTGATACTGATGTCGGTGATCCTGATCCTGATGTCAGTGATCCTGCTCCTGATGTCGGTGATCCTGATGTTAGTGAGCCTGTTCCTGATGTCGGTGACCCTGCTCCTGATGTCGGTGATCCTGGTGTTGGTGAGCCTGGTGCTGATGTCGGTGATCCTGATCCTGATGTCGGTGATCCTGATCCTGATGTCCATGATCCTGCTGTCGGTTATCCTGATCCTGATGTCTGTGATCCTGATGTTGGTGAGCCTGATCCTGATGTCGGTGATCCTGATACTGATTTCGGTGATCCTGATGTCAGTGATCCAGATCCTGATGTCGGTGATCCTGATGTCGATGATCTTGATATCAGTGATCCTGATGTCTGTGATCCTAATCGTGATGTCGGTGATCCTGATGTCGGTGATCCTGATGTCAGTGCTCCTGATGTCAGTGATCCTGATCCTGATGTCGGTGATCTTGATGTCAGCGATCCTGATCCTGATGTATGTGATGCTGCTCCTGGTGTTGGTGATCCTGATGTTGGTGAGCCTGTTCCTGATGACAGTGATCCTGCTCCTGATATCAGTGATCCTGCTCCTGATGTTGGTGATCCTGATGTCAGTAATCCTGATCCTGATATCGGTAATTCTGATCCTGATGTCATTGATCTTGATGTCGGTGATCCTGATGTCAATGATCTTGATATCGGTGATCCTGATGTCGGTGATCCTGATCTTGATGTCGGTGATCCTGCTCCTGATGTCGGTGATCCTGATGTTGGTGAGCCTGATCCTGATGTCAGTGATCCTGATGTCTGTAATCCTGATCCTGATATTGGTAATTCTGATCCTGATGTCATTGATCTTGATGTCGGTGATCCTGATGTCAATGATCTTGATATCGGTGATCCTGATGTCGGTGATCCTGATCTTGATGTCGGTGATCCTGATGTTGGTGATCCTGATGTCAGTGGTCCTGATGTCGGTGATCCTAATCCTGATATCTGTGATCCTGATATCGGTGATCCTGATCCTGATGTCAGTGTTCCTGCTCCTGATGTCGGTGATCCTGATGTTGGTGAGCCTGATCCTGATGTCAGTGATCCTGATCCTGATGTCGGTGATCCTGATATCGGTGAGCCTGATCTTGATGTCGGTGATCCTGATGTCGGTGATCCTGATCCTGATATCAGTGATCCTGCTCCTGATGTTGGTGATCCTGATGTCGGTGAACCTGATCCTGATGTCGGTGATCCTGATCTCCATGATCCTGATGTCGGTGATCCAGACCCTGATGTCGGTGATACTGATGTCGGTGATCCTGATCCTGATGTCAGTGATCCTGCTCCTGATGTCGGTGATCCTGATGCTAGTGAGCCTGTTCCTGATGTCGGTGACCCTGCTCCTGATGTCGGTGATCCTGGTGTTGGTGAGCCTGGTGCTGATGTCGGTGATCCTGATCCTGATGTCGGTGATCCTGATCCTGATGTCCATGATCCTGCTGTCGGTTATCCTGATCCTGATGTCTGTGATCCTGATGTTGGTGAGCCTGATCCTGATGTCGGTGATCCTGATACTGATTTCGGTGATCCTGATGTCGGTGATCCAGATCCTGATGTCGGTGATCCTGATGTCGATGATCTTGATATCAGTGATCCTGATGTCTGTGATCCTAATCGTGATGTCGGTGATCCTGATGTCGGTGATCCTGATGTCAGTGCTCCTGATGTCAGTGATCCTGATCCTGATGTCGGTGATCTTGATGTCGGCGATCCTGATCCTGATGTATGTGATCCTGCTCCTGGTGTCGGTGATCCTGATGTTGGTGAGCCTGTTCCTGATGACAGTGATCCTGCTCCTGATATCAGTGATCCTGCTCCTGATGTTGGTGATCCTGATGTCAGTAATCCTGATCCTGATATTGGTAATTCTGATCCTGATGTCATTGATCTTGATGTCGGTGATCCTGATGTCAATGATCTTGATATCGGTGATCCTGACGTCGGTGATCCTGATCTTGATGTCGGTGATCCTGATGTTGGTGATCCTGATGTCAGTGGTCCTGATGTCGGTGATCCTAATCCTGATATCTGTGATCCTGATGTCGGTGATCCTGATCCTGATGTCAGTGTTCCTGCTCCTGATGTCGGTGATCCTGATGTTGGTGACCCTGATCCTGATGTTGGTGAGCCTGATCCTGATGTCAGTGATCCTGATCCTGATGTCGGTGATCCTGATATCGGTGAGCCTGATCTTGATGTCGGTGATCCTGATGTCGGTGATCCTGATCCTGATATCAGTGATCCTGCTCCTGATGTTGGTGATCCTGATGTCGGTGAACCTGATCCTGATGTCGGTGATCCTGATCTCCATGATCCTGATGTCGGTGATCCAGACCCTGATGTCGGTGATACTGATGTCGGTGATCCTGATCCTGATGTCAGTGATCCTGCTCCTGATGTCGGTGATCCTGATGCTAGTGAGCCTGTTCCTGATGTCGGTGACCCTGGTCCTGATGTCGGTGATCCTGGTGTTGGTGAGCCTGGTGCTGATGTCGGTGATCCTGATCCTGATGTCGGTGATCCTGATCCTGATGTCCATGATCCTGCTGTCGGTTATCCTGATCCTGATGTCTGTGATCCTGATGTTGGTGAGCCTGATCCTGATGTCGGTGATCCTGATACTGATTTCGGTGATCCTGATGTCGGTGATCCAGATCCTGATGTCGGTGATCCTGATGTCGATGATCTTGATATCAGTGATCCTGATGTCTGTGATCCTAATCATGATGTCGGTGATCCTGATGTCGGTGATCCTGATGTCAGTGCTCCTGATGTCAGTGATCCTGATCCTGATGTCGGTGATCTTGATGTCGGCGATCCTGATCCTGATGTATGTGATCCTGCTCCTGGTGTCGGTGATCCTGATGTTGGTGAGCCTGTTCCTGATGACAGTGATTCTGCTCCTGATATCAGTGATCCTGCTCCTGATGTTGGTGATCCTGATGTCAGTAATCCTGATCCTGATATTGGTAATTCTGATCCTGATGTCATTGATCTTGATGTCGGTGATCCTGATGTCAATGATCTTGATATCGGTGATCCTGACGTCGGTGATCCTGATCTTGATGTCGGTGATCCTGATGTTGGTGATCCTGATGTCAGTGGTCCTGATGTCGGTGATCCTAATCCTGATATCTGTGATCCTGATGTCGGTGATCCTGATCCTGATGTCAGTGTTCCTGCTCCTGATGTCGGTGATCCTGATGTTGGTGAGCCTGATCCTGATGTCAGTGATCCTGCTCCTGATATCAGTGATCCTGCTACTGATGTTGGTGATCCTGATGTCAGTAATCCTGATCCTGATATTGGTCATTCTGATCCTGATGTCATTGATCTTGATGTCGGTGATCCTGATGTCAATGATCTTGATATCGGTGATCCTGATGTCGGTGATCCTGATCTTGATGTCGGTGATCCTGATGTTGGTGATCCTGATGTCAGTGGTCCTGATGTCGGTGATCCTAATCCTGATATCTGTGATCCTGATGTCGGTGATCCTGATCCTGATGTCAGTGTTCCTGCTCCTGATGTCGGTGATCCTGATGTTGGTGAGCCTGATCCTGATGTCAGTGATCCTGATCCTGATGTCGGTGATCCTGATATCGGTGAGCCTGATCTTGATGTCGGTGATCCTGATGTCGGTGATCCTGATCCTGATATCAGTGATCCTGCTCCTGATGTTGGCGATCCTGATGTCGGTGAACCTGATCCTGATGTCGGTGATCCTGATCTCCATGATCCTGATGTCGGTGATCCAGATCCTGATGTCGGTGATACTGATGTCGGTGATCCTGATCCTGATGTCAGTGATCCTGCTCCTGATGTCGGTGATCCTGATGTTAGTGAGCCTGTTCCTGATGTCGGTGACCCTGCTCCTGATGTCGGTGATCCTGGTGTTGGTGAGCCTGGTGCTGATGTCGGTGATCCTGATCCTGATGTCGGTGATCCTGATCCTGATGTCCATGATCCTGCTGTCGGTTATCCTGATCCTGATGTCTGTGATCCTGATGTTGGTGAGCCTGATCCTGATGTCGGTGATCCTGATACTGATTTCGGTGATCCTGATGTCAGTGATCCAGATCCTGATGTCGGTGATCCTGATGTCGATGATCTTGATATCAGTGATCCTGATGTCTGTGATCCTAATCGTGATGTCGGTGATCCTGATGTCGGTGATCCTGATGTCAGTGCTCCTGATGTCAGTGATCCTGATCCTGATGTCGGTGATCTTGATGTCAGCGATCCTGATCCTGATGTATGTGATGCTGCTCCTGGTGTTGGTGATCCTGATGTTGGTGAGCCTGTTCCTGATGACAGTGATCCTGCTCCTGATATCAGTGATCCTGCTCCTGATGTTGGTGATCCTGATGTCAGTAATCCTGATCCTGATATCGGTAATTCTGATCCTGATGTCATTGATCTTGATGTCGGTGATCCTGATGTCAATGATCTTGATATCGGTGATCCTGATGTCGGTGATCCTGATCTTGATGTCGGTGATCCTGCTCCTGATGTCGGTGATCCTGATGTTGGTGAGCCTGATCCTGATGTCAGTGATCCTGATGTCTGTAATCCTGATCCTGATATTGGTAATTCTGATCCTGATGTCATTGATCTTGATGTCGGTGATCCTGATGTCAATGATCTTGATATCGGTGATCCTGATGTCGGTGATCCTGATCTTGATGTCGGTGATCCTGATGTTGGTGATCCTGATGTCAGTGGTCCTGATGTCGGTGATCCTAATCCTGATATCTGTGATCCTGATATCGGTGATCCTGATCCTGATGTCAGTGTTCCTGCTCCTGATGTCGGTGATCCTGATGTTGGTGAGCCTGATCCTGATGTCAGTGATCCTGATCCTGATGTCGGTGATCCTGATATCGGTGAGCCTGATCTTGATGTCGGTGATCCTGATGTCGGTGATCCTGATCCTGATATCAGTGATCCTGCTCCTGATGTTGGTGATCCTGATGTCGGTGAACCTGATCCTGATGTCGGTGATCCTGATCTCCATGATCCTGATGTCGGTGATCCAGACCCTGATGTCGGTGATACTGATGTCGGTGATCCTGATCCTGATGTCAGTGATCCTGCTCCTGATGTCGGTGATCCTGATGCTAGTGAGCCTGTTCCTGATGTCGGTGACCCTGCTCCTGATGTCGGTGATCCTGGTGTTGGTGAGCCTGGTGCTGATGTCGGTGATCCTGATCCTGATGTCGGTGATCCTGATCCTGATGTCCATGATCCTGCTGTCGGTTATCCTGATCCTGATGTCTGTGATCCTGATGTTGGTGAGCCTGATCCTGATGTCGGTGATCCTGATACTGATTTCGGTGATCCTGATGTCGGTGATCCAGATCCTGATGTCGGTGATCCTGATGTCGATGATCTTGATATCAGTGATCCTGATGTCTGTGATCCTAATCGTGATGTCGGTGATCCTGATGTCGGTGATCCTGATGTCAGTGCTCCTGATGTCAGTGATCCTGATCCTGATGTCGGTGATCTTGATGTCGGCGATCCTGATCCTGATGTATGTGATCCTGCTCCTGGTGTCGGTGATCCTGATGTTGGTGAGCCTGTTCCTGATGACAGTGATCCTGCTCCTGATATCAGTGATCCTGCTCCTGATGTTGGTGATCCTGATGTCAGTAATCCTGATCCTGATATTGGTAATTCTGATCCTGATGTCATTGATCTTGATGTCGGTGATCCTGATGTCAATGATCTTGATATCGGTGATCCTGATGTCGGTGATCCTGATCTTGATGTCGGTGATCCTGATGTTGGTGATCCTGATGTCAGTGGTCCTGATGTCGGTGATCCTAATCCTGATATCTGTGATCCTGATGTCGGTGATCCTGATCCTGATGTCAGTGTTCCTGCTCCTGATGTCGGTGATCCTGATGTTGGTGACCCTGATCCTGATGTTGGTGAGCCTGATCCTGATGTCAGTGATCCTGATCCTGATGTCGGTGATCCTGATATCGGTGAGCCTGATCTTGATGTCGGTGATCCTGATGTCGGTGATCCTGATCCTGATATCAGTGATCCTGCTCCTGATGTTGGTGATCCTGATGTCGGTGAACCTGATCCTGATGTCGGTGATCCTGATCTCCATGATCCTGATGTCGGTGATCCAGACCCTGATGTCGGTGATGCTGATGTCGGTGATCCTGATCCTGATGTCAGTGATCCTGCTCCTGATGTCGGTGATCCTGATGCTAGTGAGCCTGTTCCTGATGTCGGTGACCCTGCTCCTGATGTCGGTGATCCTGGTGTTGGTGAGCCTGGTGCTGATGTCGGTGATCCTGATCCTGATGTCGGTGATCCTGATCCTGATGTCCATGATCCTGCTGTCGGTTATCCTGATCCTGATGTCTGTGATCCTGATGTTGGTGAGCCTGATCCTGATGTCGGTGATCCTGATACTGATTTCGGTGATCCTGATGTCGGTGATCCAGATCCTGATGTCGGTGATCCTGATGTCGATGATCTTGATATCAGTGATCCTGATGTCTGTGATCCTAATCATGATGTCGGTGATCCTGATGTCGGTGATCCTGATGTCAGTGCTCCTGATGTCAGTGATCCTGATCCTGATGTCGGTGATCTTGATGTCGGCGATCCTGATCCTGATGTATGTGATCCTGCTCCTGGTGTCGGTGATCCTGATGTTGGTGAGCCTGTTCCTGATGACAGTGATCCTGCTCCTGATATCAGTGATCCTGCTCCTGATGTTGGTGATCCTGATGTCAGTAATCCTGATCCTGATATTGGTAATTCTGATCCTGATGTCATTGATCTTGATGTCGGTGATCCTGATGTCAATGATCTTGATATCGGTGATCCTGATGTCGGTGATCCTGATCTTGATGTCGGTGATCCTGATGTTGGTGATCCTGATGTCAGTGGTCCTGATGTCGGTGATCCTAATCCTGATATCTGTGATCCTGATGTCGGTGATCCTGATCCTGATGTCAGTGTTCCTGCTCCTGATGTCGGTGATCCTGATGTTGGTGAGCCTGATCCTGATGTCAGTGATCCTGCTCCTGATATCAGTGATCCTGCTACTGATGTTGGTGATCCTGATGTCAGTAATCCTGATCCTGATATTGGTCATTCTGATCCTGATGTCATTGATCTTGATGTCGGTGATCCTGATGTCAATGATCTTGATATCGGTGATCCTGATGTCGGTGATCCTGATCTTGATGTCGGTGATCCTGATGTTGGTGATCCTGATGTCAGTGGTCCTGATGTCGGTGATCCTAATCCTGATATCTGTGATCCTGATGTCGGTGATCCTGATCCTGATGTCAGTGTTCCTGCTCCTGATGTCGGTGATCCTGATGTTGGTGAGCCTGATCCTGATGTCAGTGATCCTGATCCTGATGTCGGTGATCCTGATATCGGTGAGCCTGATCTTGATGTCGGTGATCCTGATGTCGGTGATCCTGATCCTGATATCAGTGATCCTGCTCCTGATGTTGGTGATCCTGATGTCGGTGAACCTGATCCTGATGTCGGTGATCCTGATCTCCATGATCCTGATGTCGGTGATCCAGATCCTGATGTCGGTGATACTGATGTCGGTGATCCTGATCCTGATGTCAGTGATCCTGCTCCTGATGTCGGTGATCCTGATGTTAGTGAGCCTGTTCCTGATGTCGGTGACCCTGCTCCTGATGTCGGTGATCCTGGTGTTGGTGAGCCTGGTGCTGATGTCGGTGATCCTGATCCTGATGTCGGTGATCCTGATCCTGATGTCCATGATCCTGCTGTCGGTTATCCTGATCCTGATGTCTGTGATCCTGATGTTGGTGAGCCTGATCCTGATGTCGGTGATCCTGATACTGATTTCGGTGATCCTGATGTCGGTGATCCAGATCCTGATGTCGGTGATCCTGATGTCGATGATCTTGATATCAGTGATCCTGATGTCTGTGATCCTAATCGTGATGTCGGTGATCCTGATGTCGGTGATCCTGATGTCAGTGCTCCTGATGTCAGTGATCCTGATCCTGATGTCGGTGATCTTGATGTCGGCGAACCTGATCCTGATGTATGTGATCCTGCTCCTGGTGTCGGTGATCCTGATGTTGGTGAGCCTGATCCTGATGTCAGTGATCCTGCTACTGATGTTGGTGATCCTGATGTCAGTAATCCTGATCCTGATATTGGTAATTCTGATCCTGATGTCATTGATCTTGATGTCGGTGATCCTGATGTCAATGATCTTGATATCGGTGATCCTGATGTCGGTGATCCTGACCTTGATGTCGGTGATCCTGATGTTGGTGATCCTGATGTCAGTGGTCCTGATGTCGGTGATCCTAATCCTGATATCTGTGATCCTGATGTCGGTGATCCTGATCATGATGTCAGTGTTCCTGCTCCTGATGTCGGTGATCCTGATGTTGGTGAGCCTGATCCTGATGTCAGTGATCCTGATCCTGATGTCGGTGATCCTGATATCAGTGAGCCTGATCTTGATGTCGGTGATCCTGATGTCGGTGATCCTGATCCTGATATCAGTGATCCTGCTCCTGATGTTGGTGATCCTGATGTCGGTGAACCTGATCCTGATGTCGGTGATCCTGATCTCCATGATCCTGATGTCGGTGATCCAGATCCTGATGTCGGTGATACTGATGTCGGTGATCCTGATCCTGATGTCAGTGATCCTGCTCCTGATGTCGGTGATCCTGATGTTAGTTAGCCTGTTCCTGATGTCGGTGACCCTGCTCCTGATGTCGGTGATCCTGGTGTTGGTGAGCCTGGTGCTGATGTCGGTGATCCTGATCCTGATGTCGGTGATCCTGATCCTGATGTCCATGATCCTGCTGTCGGTTATCCTGATCCTGATGTCGGTGAGCCTGATCCTGATGTCGGTGATCCTGATACTGATTTCGGTGATCCTGATGTCGGTGATCCAGATCCTGATGTCGGTGATCCTGATGTCGATGATCTTGATATCAGTGATCCTGATGTCTGTGATCCTAATCGTGATGTCGGTGATCCTGATGTCGGTGATCCTGATGTCAGTGCTCCTGATGTCAGTGATCCTGATCCTGATGTCGGTGATCTTGATGTCGGCGAACCTGATCCTGATGTATGTGATCCTGCTCCTGGTGTCGGTGATCCTGATGTTGGTGAGCCTGTTCCTGATGACAATGATCCTGCTCCTGATATCAGTGATCCTGCTCCTGATGTTGGTGATCCTGATGTCAGTAATCCTGATCCTGATATCGGTAATTCTGATCCTGATGTAATTGATCTTGATGTCGGTGATCCTGATGTCAATGATCTTGATATCGGTGATCCTGATGTCGGTGATCCTGATCTTGATGTCGGTGATCCTGATGTTGGTGATCCTGATGTCAGTGGTCCTGATGTCGGTGATCCTAATCCTGATATCTGTGATCCTGATGTCGGTGATCCTGATCCTGATGTCAGTGTTCCTGCTCCTGATGTCGGTGATCCTGATGTTGGTGAGCCTGATCCTGATGTCAGTGATCCTGATCCTGATGTCGGTGATCCTGATATCGGTGAGCCTGATCTTGATGTCGGTGATCCTGATGTCGGTGATCCTGAACCTGATATCAGTGATCCTGTTTCTGATGTTGGTGATCCTGATGTCGGTGAACCTCATCCTGATGTCGGTGATCCTGATCCTGATCTCCATGATCCTGAAGTCGGTGATCCAGATCCTGATGTCGGTGATACTGATGTCGGTGATCCTGATCCTGATGTCAGTGATCCTGCTCCTGATGTCGGTGATCCTGATGTTGCTGAGCCTGTTCCAGATGTCGGTGATCCTGATCCTGATGTTGGTGATCCTGATCCTGATGTTGGTGATCCTGATCCTGATGTCGGTGATCCTGATCCTGATGTCAGTGATCCTGCTCCTGATGTCGGTGATCCTGATGTTGGTGAGCCTGATCCTGATGTCGGTGATCCTGATCCTGATGTCGGTGATCCTGATCCTGATATCCATGATCCTGCTGTCGGTGGTCATGATCCTGATATCAGTGATCCTGATATCGGTGTTCCTGATCCTGATGCAGGTGTTCCTGCTGTCGGTTTTCCTTATCCTGATGTCGGTGATCCTGATGTTGGTGAACCTGATCCTGATGTTCATGATCCTGATATCGGTGTTCCTGATCCTGATGTCAGTGATCCTGATGTCGGTGATCCTGATCCTGATATCGGTGATTCTGATACTGATGTCAGTGATCTTGATGTCGGTGATACTGATCCTGATGACGGTGATCCTGATTTCGGTGATCCTCATGTCGGTGATCCTGATCTTGATGTCAGTGATCCTGATGTCAGTGATCCTGATGTCAGTGGTCCTGATGTCGGTGCTCCTGATCCTGATGTCGGTGATCCTGATGTCGGTGATCCTGATCCAGATATCAGTGATCCTGCTCCTGATGTCGGTAATCCTGATGTTGCTGAGCCTGTTCCTGATGTCGGTGATCCTGATCCTGATGTCAGTGATCCTGCTTCTGATGTCGGTGTTCCTGATGTTGGTGAGCCAGATTCTGATGTCGGTGATCCTGATCCTGATGTCGGTGATCCTGATCCTGATGTCCATGATCCTGCTGTCGGTGAACCTGATCCTGATGTCGGTTATCCTGATATCGGTGATCCTGCTCCTGATGTCGGTGATCCTGATCCTGATATCCATGGTCCAGATGTCGGTGATCCTGATCCTGATGACAGTGATCCTGATGTCGGTGATCCTGATCCTGATGTCAGTGATCCTGCTCCTGATGTCGGTAATCCTGATGTTGGTGAGCCTGATCCTGATGTCGGTGATCCTGATCCTGATGTCAGTGATCCTGCTCCTGATGTCGGTGATCCTGATGTTGGTGAGCCTGATCCTGATGTTGATGATCCTGATCCTGATGTTGGTGATCCTGATCCTGATATCCATGATCCTGCTGTCGGCGTTCATGATCCTGATGTCATTGATCCTGATATTGGTGTTCCTGATCCTGATGCAGGTGTTCCTGCTGTCGGTTTTCTTTATCCTGATGTCGGTGATCCTGATGTTGGTGAACCTGATCCTGATGTTCATGATCCTGATATCGGTAATTATGAAACTGATGTCGATGATCTTGATATTGGTATTCCTGATGTCGGTGATCCTGATCTTGATGTCGGTGATCATGATGTCGGTAATCCTTATGTCAGTGGTCCTGATGTTGGTGATCCTGATCCTGATGTCGGTGATCCTGATGTTGTTGTTCCTGATCCTGATGTCAGCGACCCTGCTCCTGATGTCGGCGATCCTGATGTTGGTGAGCCTGGTCCTGATGTCGGTGATCCTGATCCTGATGTCGGTGATCCTGATCTTGGTGATCCTGATCCTGATGTTGATGATGATGATGTCGGTGATCCTGATCGTGATGCCGGTGATCCTGATGTTGGTGATCCTGATCCTGATGTCGGTGATCCTGATATCGGTGATCCTGATCCTGATGTCGGTGATCCTGATACTGTTGTCAGAGATCCTGATCCTGATGTTGGTGATCCTGATCCTGATGTTGGTGATACTGATCCTGATGACGGTGATCCTGATCCTGATATCAGTGATCCTGCTCCTGATGTTGGTGATCCTGATGTCAGTAATCCTGATCCTGATATTGGTAATTCTGATCCTCATGTCATTGATCTTGATGTCGGGGATCCTGATGTCACTGATCTTGATATCAGTGATCCTGATGTCGGTGATCCTGATCTTGATGTCGGTGATCCTGATGTCGGTGATTCTGATGTCAGTGGTCCTGATGTCGGTGATCCTGATCCTGATATCTGTGATCCTGATGTCGGTGATCCTGATCCTGATGTCAGTGATCCTGCTCCTGATGTCGGTGATCATGATGTTGGTGAGCCTGATCCTGATGTCAGTGATCCTGATCCTGATGTCGGTGATCCTGATGTCGGTGATCCTGATGTCAGTGGTCCTGATGTCGGTGATCCTGATCCTGATATCAGTGATCCTGCTCCTGATGTTGGTGATCCTGATGTCGGTGAACCTGATCCTGATGTCGGTGATCCTGATCTTGATGTCGGTGATCCTGATGTCGGTGATCCTGATGTCAGTGGTCCTGATGTCAGTGATCCTAATCCTGATATCTGTGATCCTGATGTCGGTGATCCTGATCCTGATGTCAGTGATCCTGCTCCTGATGTCGGTGATCCTGATGTTGGTGAGCCTGATCCTGATGTCAGTGATCCTGATCCTGATGTCGGTGATCCTGATATCGGTGATCCTGATCTTGATGTCGGTGATCCTGATATCGGTGATCCTGATCCTGATATCAGTGATCCTGCTCCTGATGTTGGTGATCCTGATGTCGGTGAACCTGATCCTGATGTCGGTGATCCTGATCCTGATCTCCATGATCCTGATGTCGGTGATCCAGATCCTGATGACGGTGATCCTGATGTCGGTGATCCTGATGTCAATGGTCCTGATGTCGGTGATCCTGATCTTGATGTTGGTGATGCAGATGTCGGTGATCCTGATCCTGATATCAGTGATCCTGCTCCTGATGTTGGTGATCCTGATGTCGGTGAACCTGATCCTGATGTCGGAGAACCTGATCCTGATGTCGGTGATCCTGATCCTGATCTCCATGATCCTGATGTCGGTGATCCAGATCCTGATGTCAGTGGATCCTGATGTCGGTGATCCTGATCCTGATGTCAGTGATCCTGCTCCTGATGTCGGTGATCCTGATGTTGGTGAGCCTGTTCCTGATGTCGGTGATCCTGATCCTGATGTCAGTGATCCTGCTACTGATATCGGTGTTCCTGATGTCGGTGATCGTGATCCTGATGTCGGTGATCCTGATGATGGTTAACCTGATCCTGATGCCGGTGATCCTGATATCGGTGTTCCTGATCCTGATGTCGGTGATCCTGATGTCGGTGATCCTGATCTTGATGTCGGTGATCCTGATGTCAGAAATCCTGATGTCAGTGGTCCTGATGTTGGTGATCCTGATCCTGATGTCAGTGATCCTGATGTCGGTGATCCTGATCCTGATGTCAGTGACCCTGCTCCTGATGTCGGTGATCCTGATGTTGGTCAGCCTGATCCTGATGTCGGTGATCCTGATCCTGATGTCGGTGATCCTGATGTTGGTGATCCTGATCCTGATGTTGATGATCATGATGTCAGTGATCCTGATCCTGATGCCGGTGATCCTGATGTTGGTGATCCTGATCCTGATGTCGGTGATCCTGATGTCGGTGATCCTGATTCTGATGTTGGTGATCTTGATACTGTTGTCGGAGATCCTGGTCCTGATGTTGGTGATCCTGATCCTGATGTTGTTGATACTGATCCTGATGACGGTGATCCTGATGTCGTTGATCCTTATGTTGGTGAGCCTGATTCTGATGTCGGTGCTCCTGATGCCCTTGATCCTGATGCCCGTGACCCTGATCCGGCTGTTGGTGATCCTGAACCTGATGTCGGTGATCCTGATACAGTTGTCGGCGATCCTGCTCCTGATGTTTGTGATCCTGATCCTGATGTTGGTGATACTGATCATGATGATGGTGATCCTGATCCTGATATCTGTGATCCTGCTTCTGATGTTGGTGATCCTGATGTCAGTAATCCTGATCCTGATATCGGTAATCCTGATCCTGATGTCATTGATCTTGATGTCGGTGATCCTGATGTCAATGATCTTGATATCGGTGATCCTGATGTCGGTGATCCTGATCTTGATGTCGGTGATCCTGATGTCGGTGATCCTGATGTCACTGATCCTGATGTCGGTGATCCTGATCCTGATATCTGTGATCCTGATGTCGGTGATCCTGATCCTGATGTCAGTGATCCTGCTCCTGATGTCGGTGATCCTGATGTTGGTGAGCCTGATCCTGTTGTCAGTGATCCTGATCCTGATGTCAGTCGTCCTGATATCAGTGGTCCTGCTCCTGATGTTGGTGATCCTGATGTCGGTGAACCTGATCCTGATGTCGGTGATCCTGATCCTGATCTCCATGATCCTGATGTCAGTGATCCAGATCCTGATGTCAGTGATCCTGATCCTGATGTCAGTGATCCTGCTCCTGATGTCGGTAATCCTGATGTTGGTGAGCCTGTTCCTGATGTCGGTGATCCTGATCCTGATGTCAGTGATCCTGCTCCTGATGTCGGTGTTCCTGATGTTGGTGAGCCAGATCCTGATGTCGGTGATCCTGATCCTGATGTCGGTGATCCTGCTGTCGGTGATCCTGATCCTGATGTCGGTGATCCTGATGTTGGTGAACCTGATCCTGATGTCGGTGAACCTGATATCGGTGTTCCTGATCCTGATGTCGGTGATCCTGATGTCGGTGATCCTGATCCTGATATTGGTAATTCTGAAACTGATGTCGATGATCTTGATATTGGTGATCCTGATGTCGGTGATCCTGATCTTGATCTCGGTGATGCTGATGTCGGTGATCCTGATGTCAGTGGTCCGGATGTTGGTGATCCTGATCCTGATATCTGTGATCCTGATGTCGGTGATCCGGATCCTGATGTCAGTGATCCTGCTCCTGATGTCGGTGATCCTGATGTTGGTGAGCCTGATCCTGTTGTCAGTGATCCTGATCCTGATGTCGGTGATCCTGATGTCGGTGATCCTGATGTCAGTGGTCCTGATGTCGGTGATCCTGATCTTGATGTCGTTGATCCTGATGTCGGTGATCCTGATATCAGTGATCCTGCTCCTGATGTTGGTGATCCTGATGTTGGTGAACCTGATCCTGATGTTCATGATCCTGATATCGGTGTTCCTGATCCTGATGTCAGTGATCCTGATGTCGGTGATCCTGATCCTGATATCGGTGATTCTGATCCTGTTGCCAGTGATCTTGATGTCGGTGATACTGATCCTGATGACGGTGATCCTGATTTCGGTGATCCTGATGTTGGTGATCCTGATTTTGATGTCAGTGATCCTGATGTCAGTGATCCTGATGTCAGTGGTCCTGATGTCGGTGCTCCTGATCCTGATGTCGGTGATCCTGATGTCGGTGATCCTGATCCAGATATCAGTGATCCTGCTCCTGATGTGGGTGATCCTGGTGTTGGTGAGCCTGATACTAATGTTGGTGATCCTGATCCTGATGTCGGTGATCCTGAACCTGATGTCGGTGATACTGATCCTGATGACGGTGATCCTGATCCTGATATCAGTGATCCTGCTCCTGATGTTGGTGATCCTGATGTCAGTAATCCTGATCCTGATATTGGTAATTCTGATCCTCATGTCATTGATCTTGATGTCGGTGATCCTGATGTCAATGATCTTGATATCAGTGATCCTGATGTCGGTGATCCTGATCTTGATGTTGGTGATCCTGATGTCGGTGATCCTGATGTCAGTGGTCCTGATGTCGGTGATCCTGATCCTGATATCTGTGATCCTGATGTCGGTGACCCTGATCCTGATGTCAGTGATCCTGCTCCTGATGTCGGTGATCATGATGTTGGTGAGCCTGATCCTGATGTCAGTGATCCTGATCCTGATGTCGGTGATCCTGATGTCGGTGGTCCTGATGTCAGTGGTCCTAATGTCGGTGATCCTGATCTTGATGTCGGTGAGCCTGATGTCGGTGATCCTGATCCTGATATCAGTGATCCTGCTCCTGATGTTGGTGATCCTGATGTCGGTGAAACTGATCCTGATGTCGGTGATCCTGATCCTGATCTCCATGATCCTGATGTCGGTGATCCAGATCCTGATGTCGGTGATCCTGATGTCGGTGATCCTGATCCTGATGTCAGTGATCCTGCTCCTGATGTTGGTGATCCTGATGTTGGTGAGCCTGTTCCTGATGTCAATGATCCTGATCCTGATGTTGGTGATCCTGATCCTGATGTCGGTGATCCTGATCCTGATGACAGTGATCCTGATGTCAGTGATCCTGATCCTGATGTCAGTGATCCTGCTCCTGATGTCGGTGATCCTGATGTTGGTGAGCCTGTTCCTGATGTCGGTGATCCTGATCCTGATGTCAGTGATCCTGCTCCTGATGTCGGTGTTCCAGATGTTGGTGAGCCTGATCCTGATGTCGGTGATCCTGATCCTGATGTCGGTGATCCTGATCCTGATGTCAATGATCCTGCTGTCGGTGATCCTGATCCTGATGTCGGTGATCCTGATGTTGGTGAACCTGATCCTGATGTCGGTGAACCTGATATCGGTGTTCCTGATCCTGATGTCGGTGATCCTGATGTCGGTGCTCCTGATCCTGATATCGGTTATTCTGAAACTGATGTCGATCATCTTGATATTGGTGATCCTGATGTCGGTAATCCTGATCTTGATGTCGGTGATTCTGCTGTCGGTGTTCCTGATGTCAGTGGTCCTGGTGTTGGTGATCCTGATCCTGATGTCGGTGATCCTGATGTCGGTGATCCTGATACTGTTGTCGGAGATCCTGATCTTGATGTTGGTGATCCTGATCCTGATGTTGGTGATACTGATCCTGATGATGGTGATCCTGATCAGAATATCAGTGATCCTGCTCCTGATGTTGGTGATCCTGATGTCGGTGATCCTGATCCTGATGTCGGTGATCCTGATCCTGATATCCATGATACAGATGTCGGTGATCCTGATCCTGATGACAGTGATCCTGATGTCGGTGATCCTGAACCTGATGTCAGTGATCCTGCTCTGATGTCGGTGATCCTGATGTTGGTGAGCCTGATCCTGATGTCGGTGAGCCTGATCCTGATATCCATGATCCTGCTGTCGGCGGTCATGATCCTGATGTCAGTGATCCTGATATCGGTGTTCCTGATCCTGATGCAGGTGTTCCTGCTGTCGGTTTTCATTATCCTGATGTCGGTGATCCTGATGTTGGTGAACCTGATCCTGATGTTCATGATCCTGATATCAGTGTTCCTGATCCTGATGTCGGTGATCCTGATGTCGGTGATCCTGATCCTGATATCGGTGATTCTGATCCTGATGTCAGTGATCTTGATGTCGGTGATACTGATCCTAATGACGGTGATCCTGAATTTGGTGATCCTGATGTCGGTTATCCTGATCTTGATGTCAGTGATCCTGATGTCAGTGATCCTGATGTCAGTGGTCCTGATGTCGGTGATCCTGATCCTGATGTCGGTGCTCCTGATGTCTGTGATCCTGATGTCAGTGATCCTGATGTCGGTGAACCTGATCCTGATGTTGGTGAGCCTGATCATTAGCTCCATGATCCTGATGTCGGTGATCCAGATCCTGATGTCGGTGATCCTGATCCTGATGCCAGTGATCCTGCTCCTGATGTCGGTGATCCTGATATTGGTGAGCCTGTTCCTGATGTCGGTGATCCTGATCCTGATGTCAGTGATCCTGCTCCTGATGTCGGTGTTCCTGATGTTGGTGAGCCTGATCCTGATGTCGGTGATCCTGATCCTGATGTCGGTGATCCTGATCCTGATGTCAATGTTCCTGCTGTCGGTGATCCTGATCCTGATGTCGGTGATCCTGATGTTGGTGAGCCTGATCCTGATGTCGGTGAACCTGATATCGGTGTTCCTGATCCTGATGTCGGTGATCCTGATGTCGGTGCTCCTGATCCTGATATCGGTTATTCTGAAACTGATGTCGATCATCTTGATATTGGTGATCCTGATGTCGGTGATCCTGATCTTGATATCGGTGATCCTGCTGTCGGTGTTCCTGATGTCAGTGGTCCAGATATTGGTGATCCTGATCCTGATGTCGGTGATCCTGATGTCGGTGATCCTGATACTGTTGTCGGAGATCCTGATCTTGATGTTGGTGATCCTGATCCTGATGTTGGTGACACTGATCCTGATGACGGTGATCCTGATCAGGACATCAGTGATCCTGCTCCTGATGTTGGTGATCCTGATGTCGGTGATCCTGATCCTGATGTCGGTGATCCTGATCCTGATATCCATGATCCAGATGTTGGTGATCCTGATCCTGATGACAGTGATCCTGATGTCGGTGATCCTGATCCTGATGTCAGTGATCCTGCTCTGATGTCCGTGATCCTGATGTTGGTGAGCCTGATCCTGATGTCGGTGATCCTGATCCTGATGTCTGTGATCCTGCTCCTGATGCCAGTGATCCTGATGTTGGTGAGCCTGATCCTGATGTTGGTGATCCTGATCCTGATGTCGGTGATCCTGATCCTGATATCCATGATCCTGCTGTCGGCGGTCATGATCCTGATGTCAGTGATCCTGATATCGGTGTTCCTGATCCTGATGCAGGTGTCCCTGCTGTCGGTTTTCCTTTACCTGATGTCGGTGATCCTGATGTTGGTGAACCTGATCCTGATGTTCATGATCCTGATATCAGTGTTCCTGATCCTGATGTCGGTGATCCTGATGTCGGTGATCCTGATCCTGATATCGGTGATTCTGATCCTGATGTCAGTGATCTTGATGTCGGCGATACTGATCCTGATGACGGTGATCCTGATTTCGGTGATCCTGATGTCGGTGATCCTGATCTTGATATCAATGATCCTGATGTCAGTGATCCTGATGTCAGTGGTCCTGATGTCGGTGATCCTGATCCTGATGTCGGTGCTCCTGATGTTGGTGATCCTGATGTCAGTGGTCCTGATGTCGGTGCTCCTGATCCTGATGTCGGTGATCCTGATGTCGGTGATCCTGATCCAGATATCAGTGGTCCTGCTCCTGATGTCGATGATCCTGGTGTAGGTGTGCCGGATCCTGATGTCAGTGATCCTGATCCTGATGTCGGTGATCCTGATCCTGATGTCCATGATCCTGCTGTCGGTTATCCTGATCCTGATGTCTGTGATCCTGATGTTGGTGAGCCTGATCCTGATGTCGGTGATCCTGATACTGATTTCGGTGATCCTGATGTCGGTGATCCAGATCCTGATGTCGGTGATCCTGATGTCGATGATCTTGATATCAGTGATCCTGATGTCGGTGATCCTAATCGTGATGTCGCTAATCCTGATGTCGGTGATCATGATGTCAGTGCTCCTGATGTCAGTGATCCTGATCCTGATGTCGGTGATCCTGATCCTGATGTCGGTGATCCTGAACCTGATGTCCATGATCCTGCTTTCTGTGATCCTGATCCTGATGTCAGTGATCCTGATGTTGGTGAACCTGATCCTGATGTCGGTGATCCTGATGTCGCTGATCCTGATCCTGATATCGGTAATTCTGAAACTGATGTCGATGATCTTGATATTGGTGATCCTGATGTCGGTGATCCTGATCTTGATGTTGGTGATCCTGATGTCGGTGATCCTGATGCCCGTGATCCTGACCCAGCTGTTGGTGATCCTGAACCTGATGTCGGTGATCCTGATACTGTTGTCGGCGATCCTGATCCTGATGTTTGTGATCCTGATCCTGATGTTGGTGATACTGATCCTGATGACGGTGATCCTGATCCTGATATCAGTGATCCAGCTCCTGATGTTGGTGATCCTGATGTCAGTAATCCTGATCCTGATGTCGGTAATTCTGATCCTGATGTCATTGATATTGATGTCGGTGATCCTGATGTCAATGATCTTGATATCGGTGATCCTGATATCGGTGATCCTGATCTTGATGTCGGTGATCCTGTTGTCGGTGATCCTGATGTCAGTGGTCCTGATGTCGGTGATCCTGATCCTGATATCTGTGATCCTGATGTCAGTGATCCTGATCCTGATGTCAGTGTTCCTGCTCCTGATGTCGGTGATCCTGATGCGGGGATCCTGATCCTGATGTATGTGATCCAGCTCCTGATGTCGGTGATCCTGATGTTGGTGATCTGATCCTGATGTCGGTGATCCTGATCCTGATGTCAGTGATCCTGCTCATGATGTCAGTGTTCCTGATGTTGGTGAGCTTGATCCTGATGTCGGTGATCCTGATCCTGATGTCCATGATCCTGTGTTGGTGATCCTGGTCCTGATGTCAGTGATCCTGATATCAGTGTTCCTGATCCTGATGCAGGTGTTCCTGCTGTCAGTTTTCCTTATCCTGATGTCGGTGATCCTGATGTTGGTGAACCTGATCCTGATGTCGGTGATCCTGGCATCGGTGTTCCTGATCCTGATGTTGGTGATCCTGACGTCGGTGATCCTGATCCTGATATCGGTAATTCTGAATCTGATGTCGATGATCTTGATATCGGTGATCCTGATGTCGGTGATCCTGATCTTGATGTTGGTGGTCCTGATGTCGGTGATCCTGATGTAAGAGATCCTGATGTCGGTGATCCTGATCCTGATGTTGGTGTTCCTGATGTCGGTGATCCTGATCCTGATGTCCATGTTCCTGCTCCTGATGTCGCTGATCCTGATGTTGATGAGCCTGATCCTGATGTCGCTGATCCTGATGTTGATGAGCCTGATCCTGATGTCGGTGATCCTGATCCTGATGTCGGTGATCCTGATGTTGGTGATCCTGATCTTGATGTTGATGATCATGATGTCGGTGATCCGGATCCTGATGCCGTTGATCCTGATGTTGGTGATCCTGATCCTGATGTCGATGTTCCTGATGTTGGTGATCCTCATCCTGATGTCGGTGATCCTGATACTGTTGTCGGAGATCCTGATCCTATTGTTGGTGATCCTGATCCTGATGTTGATGATAATGATCCTGATGACGGTGATCCTGATGTCGGTGATCCTTATGTTGGTGAGCCTGATTCTGATGTCGGTGCTCCTGATGAGTTTGATCCTGATGCCCGTGATCCTGATCCAGCTGATGGTGATCCTGAACCTGATGTCGGTGATCCTGATACTGTTGTCGGCGATCCTGATCCTGATGTTTGTGATCCTGATCCTGATGTTGATCATACTGATCCCGATGACGGTGATCCTGATCCTGATATCAGTGATCCTGCTCCTGATGTTGGTGATCCTGATGTCAGTAATCCTGATCCTGATATCGGTAATTCTGATCCTGATGTCATTGATATTGATGTCAGTGATCCTGATGTCAATGATCTTGATATCGGTGATCCTGATGTCGGTGATCCTGATCTTGATGTCGGTGATCCTGATGTCGGTGATCCTGATGTCAGTGGTCCTGATGTCGGTGATCCTGATCCTGATATCTGTGATCCTGATGTCAGTGATTCTGATCCTGATGTCAGTGATCCTGCTCCTGATGTCGGTGATCCTGGTGTTGGTGAGCCTGATCCTGATCTCAGTGATCCTGATCCTGATGTTGGTGATCCTGATGTTGGTGATACTGATCCTGATGTTGATGGTCATGTTGTCGGTGATCCTGATCCTGATGTCGGTGATCCTGATGTTGGTGATCCTGATCTTGATGTTGATGATCATGATGTCGGTGATCCGGATCCTGATGCCGTTGATCCTGATGTTGGTGATCCTGATCCTGATGTCGATGTTCCTGATGTCGGTGATCCTCATCCTGATGTCGGTGATCCTGATACTGTTGTCGGAGATCCTGATCCTATTGTTGGTGATCCTGATCCTGATGTTGATGATAATGATCCTGATGACGGTGATCCTGATGTCGGTGATCCTTATGTTGGTGAGCCTGATTCTGATGTCGGTGCTCCTGATGAGTTTGATCCTGATGCCCGTGATCCTGATCCGGCTGATGGTGATCCTGAACCTGATGTCGGTGATCCTGATACTGTTGTCGGCGATCCTGATCCTGATGTTTGTGATCCTGATCCTGATGTTGATGATACTGATCCTGATGACGGTGATCCTGATCCTGATATCAGTGATCCTGCTCCTGATGTTGGTGATCCTGATGTCAGTAATCCTGATCCTGATATCGGTAATTCTGATCCTGATGTCATTGATATTGATGTCAGTGATCCTGATGTCAATGATCTTGATATCGGTGATCCTGATGTCGGTGATCCTGATCTTGATGTCGGTGATCCTGATGTCGGTGATCCTGATGTCAGTGGTCCTGATGTCGGTGATCCTGATCCTGATATCTGTGATCCTGATGTCAGCGATTCTGATCCTGATGTCAGTGATCCTGCTCCTGATGTCGGTGATCCTGATGTTGGTGAGCCTGATCCTGATCTCAGTGATCCTGATCCTGATGTTGGTGATCCTGATGTTGGTGATACTGATCCTGATGTTGATGGTCATGTTGTCGGTGATCCTGATCCTGATGCCGGTGATCCTGATGTTGGTGATCCTGATGTCGGTGATCCTGATACTGTTGTCGGAGATCCTGATGTCGGTGATCCTGATCCTGATGTCAGTGATCCTGCTCCTGATGTTGGTGATCCTGATGTCAGTGATCCTGATCCTGATGTCGGTGATCATGATCCAGATGTCAGTGACCCTGATCCTGATGTCGGTGATCCTGATCCTGATGTCGGTGATCCTGATGTCGGTGATCCTGATCCTGATGTCAGTGATCCTGCTCCTGATGTCGGTGATCCTGATGTTGGTGAGCCTGATCCTGATGTCGGTGATCCTGATCCTGATGTCGGTGATCCTGATCGTGATATCCATGATCCTGCTGTCGGCAATCATGATCCTGATGTCAGTGATCCTGATATCGGTGTTGCTGATCCTGATGAAGGTGTTCCTGCTGTCGGTTTTCCTTATACTGATGTCGGTGATCCTGATGTTGGTGAACCTGATCCTGATGACGGTGATCCTGATCCTGATGTCTGTGATCCTGCTCCTGATGTCGGTGATCCTGATGTTGGTGAGCCTGATCCTGATGTCGGTGATCCTGATGTCAGTGATCCTGATCCTGATGTCGGTGATCCTGATCCTGATGTCCATCATCCTGATGTCGGTGATCCTGATCCTGATGTCGGTGATCCTGATGTCGGTGATCCTGATCCTGATGTCAGTGATCCTGCTCCTGATGTCGGTGACCCTGATGTTGATGACCTGATCCTGATGTCGGTGATCCTGATCCTGATGTCAGTGATCCTGCTCCTGATGTCGGTGTTCCTGATGTTGGTGAGCCTGATCCTGATGTCGGTGATCCTGATCCTGATGTCGGTGATCCTGATCCTGATGTCCATGATCCTGTGTCGGTGATCCTGATCCTGATGTAAGTGATCCTGTGAGTGATCCTGATATCAGTGTTCCTGATCCTGATGTAAGTGTTCCTGCTGTCGGTTTTCCTAATCCTGATGTCAGTGATCCTGATGTTGGTGAACCTGATGCTGATGTCGGTGATCCTGACATCGGTGTTCCTGATCCTGATGTCAGTGATCCTGATGTCGGTGATCCTGATCCTGATATCGGTAATTCTGAAACTGATGTCGATGATCTTGATATCGGTGATCCTGATGCCGGTGATCCTGATCTTAATGTTGGTGATCCTGATGTCGGTGATCCTGATGTAAGATGTCCTGATGTCGGTGATCCTGATCCTGATGTTGGTGAGCCTGATCCTGATGTCGGTGATCATGATGTCGGTGATCCTGATGTTGGTGATCCTGATCCTGATGTTGATAATCATGATGTCGGTGATCCTGATCCTGATGCCAGTGATCCTGATGTTGGTGATCCTGATCCTGATGTCGGTGATCCTGATGTCGGTGATCCTGATCCTGATGTCGGTGATCCTGATAGTGTTGTTGGAGATCCTGATCCTGATGTTTGTGATCCTGATCCTGATGTTGGGGATACTGATCCTGATGACGGTGATCCTGATTCTGATATCAGTGATCCTGTTCCTGATGTTGGTGATCCTGATGTCGGTGATCCTGATGTCGGTGATCCTGGTCCTGATGTCAGTGATCCTTCTCCTGATGTCGGTGATCCTGATGTTGGTGAGACTGATCCTGATGTCGGTGATCCTGATGTCAGTGATCCTGACCCTGATGTCGGTGATCCTGACCCTGATGTCGGTGATCCTGATCCTGATGTCCATGATCCTGATGTCGGTGATCCTGATCCTGATGTCGGTGATCCTGATGTCGGTGATCCTGATCCTGATGTCAGTGATCCTGCTCCTGATGTCGGTGATCCTGATGTTGGTGAGCCTGCTGCTGATGTCGGTGATCCTGATCCTGATGTCGGTGATTCTGATGTTGGTGATCCTGATCCTGATGTCCATGATCCTGATGTCGGTGATCCTGATCCTGATGTCGGTGATCCTGCTCCTGATGCCGGTGATCCTGATGTTGGTGATCCTGATCCTGATGTCGGTGATCCTGATGTCGGTGATCCTGATCCTGATATCGGTGATCCTGATACTGTTGTCGGAGATCCTGATCCTGATGTTGGTGATCCTGATCCTGATGTTTTTGATACTGATCATGATGACGGTGATCCTGATCCTGATATCAGTGATCCTGCTCCTGATGTTGGTGATCCTGATGTCGGTGAACCTGATCCTGATGTCGGTGATCCTGATCCTGATGTCCATGATCCAGATGTCAGTGATCCTGATCCTGATGTCGGTGATTCTGATGTCGGTGATCCTGATCCTGATGTCAGTGATCCTGCTCCTGAGGTCGGTGATCCTGATGTTGGTGAGTCTGATGCTGATGTCGGTGATCCTGATCCTGATGTCGGTGATCCTGAACCTGTTATCCATGATCCTGCTGTCGGCAATCATGATCCTGATGTCAGTGATCCTGATATCGGTGTTCCTGATCCTGATGCAGGTGTTCCTGCTGTCGGTTTTCCTTGTACTGATGTCGGTGATCCTGATGTTGGTGAACCTGATCCTGATGACGGCGATCCTGATCCTGATGTCGGTCATCCTGATCATGATGTCCATGATCTTGATGTCGGTGATCCTGATCCTGATGTCGGTGATCCTGATCCTGATGTCCATGATCCTGATGTCGGTGATCCTGATCCTGATATCCATGATCCTGCTGTCGGCGGTCATGATCCTGATGTCAGTGATCCTGATATCGGTGTTCCTGATCCTGATGCAGGTGTTCCTGCTGTCGGTTTTCCTTATCCTGATGTCGGTGATCCTGATGTTGGTGAACCTGATCCTGATGTCGGTGATCCTGATATCGGTGTTCCTGATCCTGATGTCGGTGATCTTGATGTCGGTGATCCTGATCCTGATATTGGTAATTCTGAAACTGATGTCGATGATCTTGATATCGGTGATCCTGATGTCAGTGATCCTGATCTTGATGTCGGTGATCCTGATGTCGGTGATCCTGATGTAAGAGGTCCTGATGTCGGTGATCCTGATCCTGATGTTGGTGATCCTGATGTCGGTGATCCTGATCCTGATGTCAGTGTTCCTGCTCCTGATGTCGGTGATCCTGATGTTGGTGAGCCTGATCCTGATGTCGGAGATCCTGATCCTGATGTCAGTGATCCTGATGTTGGTGATCCTGATCCTGATGTTGATGGTCATACATAGATACATAGAAGATAGGAGCAGGAGTAGGCCATTCGGCCCTTCGTGCCTGCTCCGCCATTTAATGAGATCATGGCTGATCCTTTAATTCAGTATCCCGTCCCCGCCTTCTCTCCGTAACCCTTAACCCCTTTTGCCCGTAGAAATATATCTAATTCCCTCTTAAATATATTTAATGAGCTGGCGTACACTGCCCTCTGTGGCAATGAGTTCCACAGGTTCACCACTCTCTGAGTGAAGAAATTCCCCCTCATCTCTGTCCTAAATGGTTTAGCCCTTATCCTTAAATTATGTCCTCTAGTTCTGTTTTCACCCGCCAAGGGAAACATTCCTTCTGCATCCAGTCTGTCTAGACCTGTCAGAATTTTATACACTTCTATGAGGTCCCCTCTCAATCTTCTAAACTCCAGTGTGTACATCCCTAAACTACATAGTCTCTCCTCATAGGTCATTCCCGCCATTCCTGGTATCAGCCTGGTGAATCGCCGCTGCACCCCCTCCATGGCAAGAACATCCTTCCTCAGATGAGGCGACCAAAACTGTACACAGTACTCGAGGTGTGGTCTCACCAGTGCCCTGTACAGCTGCAGCAAGGTATCCCTGTTCCTGTATTCTAACCCTTTTGCTATGAAGGCCAGCATACCGTTTGCCTTCTTGACCGCCTGTTGCACCTGCATGCTCGCCTTCAGTGACTGGTGTACAAGAACACCCAGGTCTCTCTGTACTTCCCCCTCTCCCAATCTATTGCCATTTAAATAATAATTTGCCCTCCCGTTCCTGCACCCAAGGTGGATAACTTCGCACTTGTCCACATTATAGTGCATCTGCCATTTATCCGCCCAATCGCCCAGTCTGTCCAAATCGCTCTGGAGCTTCCTGGTCTCTTCCTCTGAGCCCACCCCACCTCCTAGTTTAGTGTCGTCTGCAAATTTGGAAATGCTGCATCCGACTCCCTGATCCAGGTCATTAATGTAAATTGTGAACAGCTGGGGGCCCAGGACAGATCCCTGTGGTACCCCACTTGTTACTGCCTGCCATTCAGAAAATGAGCCGTTTATTCCAACTCTCTGTTTTCTATCTGACAGCCAGTTCCCTATCCACGCCAAAACTTTCCCCTTTATCCCATGAGCCTCAATTTTCCATGCTAATCTTTTATGTGGGACCTTATCGAAGGCCTTTTGGAAGTCCAGGTACACCACATCTACTGGCTCTCCCCCATCTATTCTACCAGTTACTCCCTCAAAAAATTCCAATAGATTAGTCAAGCACGATTTACCCTTTGTAAATCCATGTTGACTCTGTCCTATCCTGTCCCCATTTGCTAAGTGCTCCGCTATTTCATCCTTAATGATGGACTCCAGCATTTTGCCCACAACTGATGTAAGGCTTACAGGTCTGTAATTACCTGCTTTTTCCCTACCCCCCTTTTTGAATAGTGGGGTAACGTTAGCTACCCTCCAATCCATCGGCACTGTTCCCGAGTCTAATGAATTCTGAAAAATCATCCTTAGTGCATCCGCTATCTCTAGGGCCACCTCCTTCAGTACCCTAGGATGCATGTTATCAGGCCCTGGGGATTTGTCCACCTTCAATCCCTTTAGCTTCCTTAACACCATATCCTTAGAGATATTGATTTGCGTCAGTTCCTCCTTTGCCAATGTCCCTATTTTTCCCGATATCCCAGGGAGGTTTTTTGTGTCTTCCTTCGTAAAGACTGACCCAAAGTATGCATTTAGTTGATCTGCCATTTCCTTATTTCCCATTATATATTCCCCCGTATCTGACTGCAATGGACCAACTTTGGTTTTCACCAGTCTTTTCCTTTTGATATATTTATAAAAGCTTTTGGAGTTAGTTTTTATATTTTCCGCCAGCTTGTTTTCGTAAGCTATTTTGCCCCTCTTGATCATGCCCTTTGCCCTCCTTTGCTCTATCTTAAACTGTTCCCAATCTTCCGCTCTGGCGCTTTTTTTGGCTATTTTATACGCCCTATCTTTGGATTTTATGCTGTCTCTAATTTCCCCTGTTATCCACGGTTGAGTCACCTTTTTAGATTTCCTTTTATGCCAGATTGGTATAAACAATTTTTGCAATTTTGTCATTCTATCTTTAAATGTTTGCCATTGTTTATCTACCTCCAGTCCTCTCAGGAACGTTGTCCAATCAGACCTACTCAGTTCCCGTCTCATGGCATCATAATTCCCCTTGTTTAAATTCAGGACCTTAGTCTCTGAGTCAATTTCTTCGCTCTCCATTTCGAGTGAGAAATCGATCATGTTATGATCGCTCTGACCCAAGGGTCCCCGTACAACAATGTCATGATGTCGGTGATCCTGATATCGGTGATCCTGATGTAAGAGGTCCTGATGTCGGGGATCCTGATGTCGGTGATCCTGATGTCGGTGATCCTGGTCCTGATGTCAGTGATCCTTCTCCTGACGTCGGTGATCCTGATGTTGGTGAGACTGATCCTGATGTCGGTGATCCTGATGTCAGTGATCCTGATCCTGATGTCGGTGATCCTGATCCTGATGTCCATGATCCTGATGTCGGTGATCCTGATCCTGATGTCGGTGATCCTGATGTCGGTGATCCTGATCCTGATGTCAGTGATCCTGCTCCTGATGTCGGTGATCCTGATGTTGGTGAGCCTGCTGCTGATGTCGGTGATCCTGATCCTGATGTCGGTGATTCTGATGTTGGTGATCCTGATCCTGATGTCCGTGATCCTGATGTCGGTGATCCTGATCCTGATGTCGGTGATCCTGCTCCTGATGCCGGTGATCCTGATGTTGGTGATCCTGATCCTGATGTCGGTGATCCTGATGTCGGTGATCCTGATCCTGATGTCGGTGATCCTGATACTGTTGTCGGAGATCCTGATCCTGATGTTGGTGATCCTGATCCTGATGTTTTTGATACTGATCGTGATGACGGTGATCCTGATCCTGATATCAGTGATCCTGCTCCTGATGTTGGTAATCCTGATGTCGGTGACCCTGATCCTGATGTCGGTGATCCTGATCCTGATGTCCATGATCCAGATGTTGGTGATCCTGATCCTGATGTCGGTGATCCTGATGTCGGTGATCCTGATCCTGATGTCAGTGATCCTGCTCCTGAGGTCGGTGATCCTGATGTTGGTGAGTCTGATCCTGATGTCGGTGATCCTGATCCTGATGTTGGTGATCCTGATCCTGTTATCCATGATCCTGCTGTCGGCAATCATGATCCTGATGTCAGTGATCCTGATATCGGTGTTCCTGATCCTGATGCAGGTGTTCCTGCTGTCGGTTTTCCTTGTACTGATGTCGGTGATCCTGATGTTGGTGAACCTGATCCTGATGACGGCGATCCTGATCCTGATGTCGGTCATCCTGATCATGATGTCCATGATCTTGATGTCGGTGTTCCTGATCCTGATGTCGGTGATCCTGATCCTGATGTCCATGATCCTGATGTCGGTGATCCTGATCCTGATATCCATGATCCTGCTGTCGGCGGTCATGATCCTGATGTCAGTGATCCTGATATCGGTGTTCCTGATCCTGATGCAGGTGTTCCTGCTGTCGGTTTTCCTTATCCTGATGTCGGTGATCCTGATGTTGGTGAACCTGATCCTGATGTCGGTGATCCTGATATCGGTGTTCCTGATCCTGATGTCGGTGATCTTGATGTCGGTGATCCTGATCCTGATATTGGTAATTCTGAAACTGATGTCGATGATCTTGACATCGGTGATCCTGATGTCAGTGATCCTTATCCTGATGTCGGTGATCCTGATGTCGGTGATCCTGATGTAAGAGGTCCTGATGTCGGTGATCCTGATCCTGATGTTGGTGATCCTGATGTCGATGATCCTGATCCTGATGTCAGTGTTCCTGCTCCTGATGTCGGTGATCCTGATGTTGGTGAGCCTGATCCTGATGTCGGAGATCCTGATCCTGATGTCAGTGATCCTGATGTTGGTGATCCTGATCCTGATGTTGATGGTCATGATGTCGGTGATCCTGATCCTGATGTTGGTGATCCTGATGTCGGTGCTCCTGATCCTGATGTCAGTTTTCCTGCTCCTGATGTCGGTGATCCTGATGTTGGTGTGCCTGATCCTGATGTCGGAGATCCTGATCCTGATGTCAGTGATCCTGATGTTGGTGATCCTGATCCTGATGTTGATGGTCATGATGTCGGTGATCCTGATCCTGATGCCGGAGATCCTGATGTTGGTGATCCTGATCCTGATGTCGGTGATCCTAATGTCGCTGATCCTGATCCTGATGTCGGTGATCCTGATAGTGTTGTCGGAGATCCTGATCCTGATGTTGGTGATCCTGATCCTGATGTTGGTGATACTGATCCTGATGACGGTGATCCTGATCCTGATATCAGCGATCCTGCTCCTGATGTTGGTGATCCTGATGTCGGTGATCCTGATCCTGATGTCGGTGATCCTGATCCTGATGTCCATGATCCAGATGTCGGTGATCCTGATCCTGATGACAGTGATCCTGATGTCGGTGATCCTGATCCTGATGTCAGTGATCCTGCTCCTGATGTCGCTGATCCTGATGTTGGTGAGCCTGATCCTGATGTCGGTGATCCTGATCCTGATGTCAGTGATCCTGCTCCTGATGTTGGTGATCCTGATGTTGGTGAGCCTGATCCTGATGTCGGTGATCCTGATCCTGATGTCGGTGATCCTGATCCTTGTTGAATCCGTGATTCTTAAAGTATGATGTTTCCAATAACTAGACGGAGGCTGTAAATTAACAATCAACAGGTGTTTACTGGAGGAGGGTAGCCTAAAAACTAACAGTACAGAGGCACGCTCAAGGCTTATATACAGGTGTGGTCACTGCCGGTACTACAGTATACAGGAGCTGTAAAAGTAGTTCTCTCTTAAAGGTACATACACTACAATTCCTCCCCTTTTAGATTAACAGTACCCATAACATTCAAATAACAATTAACACTTTAACATGCACATTAAACTGAAGTAGTCCATTTATAGATTCAGTCTTTGGGGCGGCTTCCTGATCCTTTCTGGATAGCGCCTTTCCTGAGGTTCTTGTTCTTGGTGCGGAGGTGATTCTGGCCCCCTTTCGTCGGTTAGTTCATCAGGTTCCGCTGCTGCTGTTTCTGAGGTAGATGCTACCGGTATGTCGGGTTCATCCCCAGGTACACGAGACATGGGGTTGACTCGTTCCTGTGACGCTAGGATCTGGTCGACGTGGCGTCTCACAATGTTCTCCCAGACATCCACTGTGTACATTAATGGCCCCTGCCGTGTGCATATCGTTCCGGGTTGCCATTTCTCTGTTCGGTAGTCGCGGGCCAAGACTGGTTGTCCTACATTGAAGCTCCTTGTCGGCTTTTCATTGATGTGCTGGAATTGCTTATCCTCAATATTTCTTCGCACATTTGGTCTGAGCAAATCCAGACGAGATCTCAACCTTCGGTTAAAGAACATCATGGCCGGGGTCTGGTTGGTAACTGCATGTGTCGCATTTCTGTAGGCTAACAGGAAATTGTCCACCTTATGCTGTAGTGGAATTTCATCATCGCACATGGCCCTTATCGCCTTTTTAAAGGTTTGTACAAACCTCTCAGCCAATCCATTTGTGGCTGGATGATACGGGGCGGATGTGTAATGCCTTACCCCATTCCTTCTCATAAATTTCCGAAACTCTTCGGACACAAACTGTGGTCCGTTATCAGAGCAAATCTGCTCTGGCAAGCCGTTCCTGGCAAATATGGTCCGTAGGACTGCAATCGTTTTCTCTGTAGTGGTTGAGGACATTTTGATCACCTCAGGTAATTTCGAGTGTGCATCCACTGCTATTCAGAAGATTGAGTCCATGAATGGACAAGCAAAATCAATATGCACCCGTTGCCATGGAGAGGAGGGCCACTCCCATGGGTGTAGAGGGGCATGTGGTGGTGCATTTTGGACCTTCTGGCATCCTGAGCAGCTCTTTTTTAGGTCCCCGATTTGTTGATCGATCCCCGGCCACCACACATAAGCCCTAGCAAGGCTTTTCATTTTCACCCCTCCCAGATGGCCTTCGTGAAGCTCATTGAGCACTCTCTCCCTTAACTTGGGTGGAATTACCACTCGGGATCCACACATCACTGTCCCCTGGCATACTGACAGCTGTTCTCTTCTGGATGAGAATGCTGGCAACAGTGAGTCGCCATGTGTTGGCCATCCCTTCACCGTCAAATCATATACCCGAGACAGAGTCGGATCATTTCGGGTCTCCTTCTCTATATCCGCGTTAGTTACTGGCAATCGTTCAATTATCGACGAGCAAAATATTTCGATAGGGTCCACTGCTGGTGCTTCCTCCACAGTAGGCAGTGGCAGGCGTGATAGCCCATCAGCATTTCCATGCTGTTTCGTGCCCTTATACTCTATTTCATATTGGTTCGCCCCTAGAAAAAGGGACCATCTTTGTAGCCGTTGTGCAGTCATCACCGGAACGCCCTTCTTTGGATTAAAGATGGAGACAAGTAGTTGGTGGTCAGTCAGCAAGGTAAACTCCTGCCCATGCAGATAGTGGTTGAATTTTTTTACTCCCCATACTAGGCTGAGGGCCTCCCTGTCGATCTGGGCGTAGTTGCGCTCGGCTGAGGTTAGTGACCGAGACGCAAAGGCTACTGGCCTCTCCAACCTGTCTGGGAACTTGTGCGACAGCACCGCTCCAATACCATAGCGTGATGCATCACATGCCAACCGAATTGGTAGTGCTGGGTTGAAATGGGCCAACACCTCTTTTGATGTGATCAATTCTTTGCACTTCTGGAAAGCTCGTTTACATTCGTCATTCCACTTCCATGGTACCCCCGTTTGCAGTAGGGTGTTCAGTGGGTGTAATACTGTAGACAAATTTGGTAAGAACTTATGGTAGTAGTTCACCAGCCCGAGGAACGACCTCAGTTGTGACACATTTTCCGGTGCTGGAGCCTTGACTACTGCCTCAATCTTTTCAGGGGACTTATGTAACCCCTCTTCATCAATAACGTGGCCACAATACGAGATCTGCTTCTGGAAAAACTCGCACTTGTGGCGATTAGCTCGTAGCCCATATTCCTTTAATCTAGTGAGCACCTTCTCCAGTTTGGCGAGGCGATCACTGTCATTTTCGCCCGTGTCCAGGATGTCGTCCAAATAACACTGGGTCCCTGGAATCCCTTGCAGGACTTGATCCATTGCCCTTTGCCAAATAGCCGGAGCCGATGCTACCCCGAACACCAGCCGGTTGTATTGGTAGAGACCTTTATGAGTGTTGATCGTGAGGTATTGTTTCGAGGCTTCTTCTACCTCCATTTGCAGGTACGCCTGGGCCAGATCAATTTTGGTGAAGCGTTTACCTCCAGATAGCGAGGCGAAAATATCCTCAATCCGTGGAAGTGGATATTGTATTTGGGCGGCGCGGTGGCATAGTGGTTAGCACTGTTGCCTCACAGCACCAGAGACCCGGGTTCGAATCCGGCCTCGGGCGACTGTCTGTGTGGAGTTTGCACATTTTCCCCGTGTTTGCGTGGGTTTTCTCCGGGTGCTCCGATTTCCTCCCACAGTCCAAAGATGTGCGGGTTAGGTTGATTGGCTATGATAAATTGACCCTTAGTGTTAGGGGGATTAAATACGTGGGGTTACAGGGATAGGGTGGGATATGTGTTGGTGTAGGGGTTACGGGGATCGGGTGGGATATGTGTCGGTGCAGGCTCGATGGGCCGAAATGGCCTCTATCTGCACTGTGGGGTTTCTGTGATTTCTGTGATTCTGTACCGTGTGAAGTACTGGGTTCACTGTCACCTTAAAATCCCCACAGATGCGGACCTTCTTTGGTTCCCCAGGCGTATTACTCAACAACCTCTTCATTACAGGAACAATGGTTGTAGCCCACTCGCTCCAGTCTACTTTGGACAGTACTCCTGAACATTCCAACCCTTCCAGCTCTGCTTCGACGGCTGGTCAGATCGCATAAGGCACCGGTCTGGCCTTAAAAAACTTTGGGCTTGCATTTTCCTCTATTTTAATCGTTGCTGTTATGCCTTTTAGTGTTCCGAGTCCCTCCTGGAACACTTCTTGTGCGTCAGTTAACATTTTTGACAGTCGTCCAGGTGTGACGTCGTCATCCTTTTTGGCCTCAACCTTCAGTGCCTGTATGGAATGCCAATCTAATTGTATCTTCCGGATCCATTCACGTCCTAGTGGTGGTCCTCCATCTGGCAATACATATAGGTCCATTTTGGGTATTTCCTGGCCTTTGTATATCACGTTCACCCTTATTTTTCCTTTGAGGTAGATTTTTGCCCCGTGTACGTCTTCAAGACAATCTCTGTAGCTTTCAAGGGTATATGTGAAAATAGCCGCTTGTAGTCCCTTTGGTTTATGACTGTTAGGGCTGATCCTGTGTCCAATTCCATTTTCACTTGGACTCCGTCTATCTTGAGCATGACCCAGATAGTCTGGTGATCCTCCATTTTGATTACCTTATGTAGTTTCAGACAACCCAGCTCCTTGCTTCCGGAGTCTGTATCACTTTTCTGTTTGTCTGAATTACTGTCCATCACCTTATATACCTTTTTGTACTTCTCCTGTGGAGATTTCTTGCTGCTGGTTTTCTTCCCTGACCTGCAGACTCTTGCTATGTGTCCTGCTTTTCCACACTGTCTGCACACTTGGTCCTTGAACCAACAATCCTTCTGGTCGTGTGTTGTTCTGCCGCAGCGATAACACTTCCCTGCTCCATATGACATTTCATTGGTGCCATATTCTTGCGGTCTCCGTTGTATCTCTGCAGTGCCCCATGCGGCTGCTTCGTGTGATACTGCCATGCTGAAAGCCTTGTCCAGCGTAAGATCCTTTTCTGATAGAAGCCGTTTCTGGGTTCCTTCACTTTGAAGCCCACACACAAACTTGTCCCTTAACGTATCTGCTAGTCCCAATCCAAACTGGCAGTGTTTCGATAGCTTGCGCAGTTCCGTTAATACTCAGCATTACTTTCATCTTTATGCTGGTTCCTTTTGTGGAACTTAAATCTTTCTGCTATCAGCAGCGGTGTGGGGTTTAAGTGGTCCTGTAGGATTTCCACTATGCTTTCGAAATTCTTATCCACTGGCTTCTCTGGGGTTATTAGGTTTCGCAGTAAGCCATAAGTTTTTGCACCCATGGAATTCAACAAAACCAGTGCTTTCCTAGTATCTGGCACTTCATTCGCCTTGCAGTGCACCTCAATGCGTTCCACATATGTCGCCCAATCTTCGACTTCATTGTCGAACGCAATGATACTGCCACTCTTCAGCATCCCTGGGTGTGATTAAACTGTCTAAAATGGCATCTCCCGCGCTCTCCCTTCTTCTCCACTGGCACAAAATGGCGTCTCCCGCGCTTTCCTTTCTTCCCGCGCTCGCCCTTCTTCTCCGCTGTGGCTTCTAAAATGGCGTCTCCCGCGCTCTCCCTTCTTCTCCGCAGCTCAATGGCGTCTCCCGTGCTTCCTTTCTTTCCCCCGCGGACGCTGTTCAGCCCTTGAGCCCTGGCTGTGCTCTGCGTGTTCTCCTGTGCACCTCTCTCGTTGCCGCCGCTCGGTCCTGAACCCGGCTGCTGCTTTACCCTCTCTCTCTTTTTGTTTTCCGTCGACGCCGCTCGGTTTTCAACCCCCGGCTGCGCCCTGTGCGCTTCACCCACTCTCTTACCCCGTTGACGCTGCTCGGCCTTTTCTGTGCCATCGGTCGGCTCCAGCCGCCGCTGTCCGGGAAGGGTCTGCGCTGTACCTGTTGCCAGTCTGTTGCTGGATCGTCGTGGCTGGAGAACCAAGCCCAGCTCTCAACAGCCTCCCCTGCGATGTTCACTCTCTGCCGGATGACTGGGCGGTTGCTCGTGGTCGACGCCCGTGCTTCTGGCCTCGACTTTCTTCCACCGTCCTCCCGGAGCGAATCCTTGAAAGGAAATGCAGAGTTGCAGGCAGATTCTAATCGACCTCGCCGCCACTGTTGAATCCGTGATTCTTAAAGTATGATGTTTTCCAATAACTAGACGGAGGCTGTAAATTAACAATCAACAGGTGTTTACTGGAGGAGTTTAGTCTAAAGACTAACAGTACAGAGGCATGCTCAAGGCTTATATACAGGTGTGGTCACTGCCGGTACTACAGTATACAGGAGCTGTAAAAGTAGTTCTCTCTTAAAGGTACATACACTACAATCCTGATATCCATGATCCTGCTGTCGGCAATCATGGTCCTGATGTCAGTGATCCTGATATTGGTGTTCCTGATCCTGATGCAGGTGTCCCTGCTGTCGGTTTTCCTTATCCTGATGTCGGTGATCCTGATGTTGGTGAACCTGATCCTGATGACGGTGATCCTGATATTGGTGTTCCTGATCCTGATGACAGTGATCCTGATGTCAGTGATCCTGACCCTGATATCGGTAATTCTGATCCTGATGTCATTTATTTTGATGTTGCTGATCCTGATCCTGATGTCGATGATCTTGATATCGGTGACCCTGATGTCGGTGATCCTGATCTTGATGTCGGTGATCCTGATGTCGGTGATCCTGATGTTGGTGATAGTGATTTTGGTGAGCCTGATCCTGATGTCAGTGATCCTGATCCTGATGTCGGTGATCCTGATGTTGGTGATCCTGATCCTGATGTCGGTGATCCTGATCCTGATGTTGGAGATCCTGATCCTGATGTTGGTGATCCTGATCCTGATGTTGGTGATAGTGATCCTGATGACGGTGCTCGTGATGTCTGTGATCCTTATGTTGGTGAGCCTGACCCTGATGTCAGTGCTCCTGATGTCGGTGATCCTGATGTTGGTGATCTTGATCCTGATGGCAGTGATCCTGATCCTGATGTCGGTTGATCCTGATATCGGTGTTCCTGATCATGATGTCGGTGATCCTGATGTCGGTGAAATGATCCTGATGTCGGTGATCCTGATCCTGATCCTGATGTCGGTGATCTTGATGTCGGTGATCTTGATCGTGATGTCGGTGATCCTGATCTTGATGATGGTGATCCTGCTCCTGATATCGGTGATCCTGCTCCTGATGTCGGGATCCTGATCTTGATGTCGGTGATCCTGATGTCGGTGCTTTTACATCTAATGTTGGTGGTCCTGATGTCTGTGATCCTGATCCTGATGTCAGTAATCCTGATGTCGGTGATCCTGATCCTGATGTCCATGATCCTGATATCGGTGTTCCTGATCCTGATGTCGGTGATCCTGATGTCAGTGATCCTGATCCTGATGTCAGTGATCCTGATGTCGGCGATCCTGATCCTGATGTCGATGATCCTGATCCTGATGTTGGTGATCCTGATCCTGATGTTGGTGATCTTGATGTTGGTGATCCTGCTCCTAATGTCGATGATCCTGATGTCGGTAATTCTACATCTGATGTCGGTGGTCCTGATGTCGGTGATCCTGATCCTGATGTCGGTGATCCTGATGTCAGTGATCCTGCTCCTGATGTCGGTGGTCCTGATGTCAGTGATCCTGATTCTGATGTCAGTGTTCTTGATGTCGGTGATCCTGATCCTGATGTCGGTGATCCTGACCTTGGTGATCCTGATCCTGATCCTGATGTCAGTGATCCTGATGTCGGTGATCCTGATGTCGGCGATCCTGATCCTGATGTCGATGATCCTGATCCTGATGTTGGTGATCCTGATCCTGATGTTGGTGATCCTGATGTCGGTGCTTTTACATCTAATGTTGGTGGTCCTGATGTCTGTGATCCTGATCCTGATGTCAGTAATCCTGATGTCGGTGATCCTGATCCTGATGTCCATGATCCTGATATCGGTGTTCCTGATCCTGATGTCGGTGATCCTGATGTCAGTGATCCTGATCCTGATGTCAGTGATCCTGATCCTGATGTCAGTGATCCTGATGTCGGCGATCCTGATCCTGATGTCGATGATCCTGATCCTGATGTTGGTGATCCTGATCCTGATGTTGGTGATCTTGATGTCGGTGATCCTGATCCTAATGTCGATGATCCTGATGTCGGTAATTCTACATCTGATGTCGGTGGTCCTGATGTCGGTGATCCTGCTCCTGATGTCGGTGGTCCTGATGTCAGTGATCCTGATCCTGATGTCGGTGTACTTGATGTCGGTGATCCTGATCCTGATGTCGGTGATCCTGACCTTGGTGATCCTGATCCTGATCCTGATGTCAGTGATCCTGATGTCGGTGATCCTGATCCTGATGTCGGTGGTCCTGATGTCGGCGATCCTGATCCTGATGTCGATGATCCTGATGTCGGTGATTCTACATCTGATGTCGGTGGTCCTGATGTCAGTGATCCTGATGTCGGTGATCTTGATGTCGGTGATCCTGATCCTGATGTCGGTGATCCTGGCCTTGGTGATCCTGATCCTGATCCTGATGTTGGTGATCCTGGTGTTGGTGATCCTGATATTGGTTATCCTGATGTCGGTGATCCTGATATTTGTGTTCCTGATCCTGATGTCGGTGATCCTGATGCTGATATCGTTGATCCTGATCCTGATGTCAGTGAGCCTGATCCTGATGTCGGTGATCCTGATCCTGATGTTAGTAATCCTGATGTCGGCGATCCTGATCCTGATGTCGATGATCCTGATCCTGATGTTGGTGATCCTGATCCTGATGTTGGTGATCTTGATGTCGGTGATCCTGATCCTAATGTCGATGATCCTGATGTCGGTAATTCTACATCTGATGTCGGTGGTCCTGATGTCGGTGATCCTGCTCCTGATGTCGGTGGTCCTGATGTCAGTGATCCTGATCCTGATGTCGGTGTACTTGATGTCGGTGATCCTGATCCTGATGTCGGTGATCCTGACCTTGGTGATCCTGATCCTGATCCTGATGTCAGTGATCCTGATGTCGGTGATCCTGATCCTGATGTCGGTGATCCTGATGTCGGCGATCCTGATCCTGATGTCGATGATCCTGATGTCGGTGATTCTACATCTGATGTCGGTGGTCCTGATGTCAGTGATCCTGATGTCGGTGATCTTGATGTCGGTGATCCTGATCCTGATGTCGGTGATCCTGACCTTGGTGATCCTGATCCTGATCCTGATGTTGGTGATCCTGGTGTTGGTGATCCTGATATCGGTTATCCTGATGTCGGTGATCCTGATATTTGTGTTCCTGATCCTGATGTCGGTGATCCTGATGCTGATATCGTTGATCCTGATCCTGATGTCAGTGAGCCTGATCCTGATGTCGGTGATCCTGATCCTGATGTTGATGATCCTGATCCTGATATCGGTGATCCTGATGTCGGTGATCCTGATCCTGATGTCGGTGATCCTGCTGTCAGTGATCCTCCTCCTGATGTCGGTAGTCTTGATGTCAGTGATCCTGATCCTGATGTCGGTGATCCTGATGTTGGTGATCCTGATCCTGATGTCGGTGATCCTGATCCTGATGTTGATGATCCTGATCCTGATGTCAGTGATCCTGATCCTGATGTCAGTGATCCTGATTTTGGTGATCATGATCCTGATGTCGGTGATCCTGATCCTGATTTCAGTGATCCTGATCCTGATGTCGGTGGTCCTGATCCTGATGTTGGTGATGCTGATCCTGATGTCAGTGATCTTAATGTCGGTGATCCTGATCCTGATGTCGGTGATCCTGATGTTAGTGATCCTGCTCCTGATGTCGGTGGTCCTGATGTCAGTGATCCTTATCCTGATGTCAGTGATCCTGATGTTGGTGATCCTGACCCTGATGTCGGTGATCCTGATCCTGATGTCGGTGATCCTGATCCTGATGATGCTGATCCTGATCCTGATGTTGGTGATCCTGATCCTGATGTTGGTGATCTTGATGTCGGTGATCCTGATCCTGATGTCGATGATCCTGATGTCGGTGATTCTACATCTGATATCGGTTGTCCTGATGTCGGTGATCCTGATCCTGATGTCGGTGATCTTGATGTCGGTGATCCTGAGCCTGATGTCGTTGATCCTGACGTTGGTGATCCTGATCCTGATCCTGATGTTGGTGATCCTGGTGTTGGTAATCCTGATATCGGTTATCCTGATGTCGGTGATCCTGATATCTGTGTTCCTGATCCTGATGTCGGTGATCCTGATCCAGATATTGTTGATCCTGATCCTGATCCTGATGTCAGTGATCCTGATCCTGATGTCGGTGATCCTGATCCCGATGTCGATGATCCTGATCCTGATGTCGGTGATCCTGATGTCGGTGATCCTGATGTCGGTGATCCTGATCCTGATGTCGGTGATCCTGATGTCAGTGATACTGCTCCTGATGTCGGTAGTCCTGATGTCAGTGATCCTGATCCTGATGTCGGTGATCCTGATGTTGGTGATCCTGATCCTGACGTTGGTGATCCTGATCCTGATGTTGGTGATCCTGATGCTGATGTCAGTGATCCTGATCCTGATGTCAGTGATCTTGATGTTGGTGATCCTGATCCTGATGTCGGTGATCCTGATCCTGATGTCGATGATCCTGATCCTGATGTCGGTGATCCTGATCCTGATGTCGGTGATCCTGATCTTGGTGATCATGATCCTGATGTCGGTGATCCTGATCCTGATGTCAGTGATCCTGATCCTGATGTCGGTGATCCTGATGTCGGTGATCCTGATGTCGGTGATCCTGATCCTGATGTCGGTGATCCTGATGTCAGTGATCCTGCTCCTGATGTCGGTTGTCCTGATGTCAGTGATCCTGATCCTGATGTCGGTGATTCTGATGTTGGTGATCCTGATCCTGACGTTGGTGATCCTGATCCTGATGTTGGTGATCCTGATGCTGATGTCAGTGATCCTGATCCTGATGTCAGTGATCTTGATGTTGGTGATCCTGATCCTGATGTCGGTGATCCTGATCCTGATGTCGATGATCCTGATCCTGATGTCGGTGATCCTGATCCTGATGTCGGTGATCCTGATCTTGGTGATCATGATCCTGATGTCGGTGATCCTGATCCTGATGTCAGTGATCCTGATCCTGATGTCGGTGATCCTGATCCTGATGTCAGTGATCCTGATGTTGGTGATCCTGATCCTGATGTCGGTGATCCTGATCCTGATGTTGGTGATGCTGATCCTGATGTCGGTGATCTTGATGTCGGTGATCCTGATCCTGATGTCGGTGATCCTGATGTCAGTGATCCTGCTCCTGATGTCGGTGGTCCTGATGTCAGTGATCCTTATCCTGATGTCGGTGATCCTGATGTTGGTGATCCTGATGTCGGTGATCCTGATCCTGATGTCAGTGATCCTGATCTTGATGTCGGTGATGCTGATCCTGATGACGCTGATCCTAATGTTGGTGATCATGATCCTGATGTCGGTGATCCTGATCCTGATGTTGGTGATCCTGGTCCTGATGCCGGTGATCCTGATGTTGGTGATCCTGATCCTGATGTCAGTGAACCTGATGTCGTTGTTCCTGATCCTGATAGTGTCGATCCTGATCCTAATGCCAGTGATCCTGATGTTGGTTATCCTGATGTCGGTGATCCTGACCCTGGTGTCGGTGATCCTGATCCTGATGCCCCTGATCCTGATGTCGGTGATCCTGATCCTGATGCCCCTGATCCTAATGCCAGTGATCTTAATGCCGGTGATCCTGATGTTGGTTATCCTGATATCGGTGTTCCTGATCCTGATGTCAGTGATCCTGATGTCGGTGATCCTGATCTTGATGTTGGTGAACCTGATCCTGATGTCGGTGATACTGATATCGTTGTTCCTGATCCTGATATTGTCGATCCTGATCCTAATGCCAGTGATCCTGATGTTGGTTATCCTGATGTCGGTGATCCTGATATCGGTGTTCCTGATCCTGATGTCGGTGATCCTGATCCTAATGCCCCTTATCCTGATGCCGGTGATCCTGATGTCAGGTATCTTGCTCCTGACATTCCTGCTACTGAATTTGGCTCCTTATTCCGGTGGCAGAATTCCCAACCCAGTTTCTTTTGGGACCAGTCAAAGCTGGGACTTTCTAGACTGCACAGCTCCGTACTCTCTCCAGCACCACATCCCGCCCCTCTTGTTTAGCAGCGCTCACTGTTCACTGACTGACTTCAATTGAAAGAAAATCAGGCGGGGTGTGTAATGGGAGGCCGGTTCAATGCCGCCAGGATTGTGCCAGCCTGGCCAAGTTGAAAATTACTGCCAATGTGTTCGGAATACTGGCTGCGAGAGGAAATCTTTGTGAATACATTATCCCCACAGTGATTCTTATGTCCTGGTGTCAGCAATATGTAAAAGCCTCATTTAGCCTTTGGGATTAGTCTGACTGACCGAATGTGCCATTGCACCATTTATATAGTCTTCCCTGCCCCTATCCAGTTCATGTGCCAGGCTGTCTTACAGTACCAGCTTGGCATGCTTATTATCTCCTCCCCTTCCCACACTGTGCCCACCAAATGACAGGAGATTACAGCATGCATTAGGTTGTTTACATCAGCCTGCTCCAAATCCCCGGGCTTGCAGCTGACTTTAGAGTCTCTACTATGTCATCAGCGGTTTTCTCATTTCAGTCGAGAGATTCCTGTTGACAAACACTGCTGCACGCAGGGTGCCTGCTCTTTAGAAAGTGCCCCGGTCCCCATTCAAGGAATTTCCACTTTGCATTTATTATTTTTATGTTATTCAGATACCCAGATGAAAAGTCAAGGCCCATAGATTTTGACTGTCAGCCGTGGCTCACTTGGTGGCATGCTCGCCTCTGAGCCAGAATGGTTGTGGGTTCGCAGTCCCCACGCTAGAGACTCGAGCACAAAATCCAGGCTGACACTCCCAGTGCAGTGCTGAGGGAGCACTGCACTGTCGGGGGTGCCGTCTTTCGGATGAGACGTTAAACCGAGGCCCCGTCTGCCCGCGCAGGTGGACATAAAAGATCCCGCGACACTGTTTTGAAGATGAGAAGGTGAGTTCTCCCCGGTGTCCTGGCCAATATTTATCCCCCAATCAACTGTTTGTGGGAGCTTGCTGTGCGAGAATGGCTGCCGCATTTCCTACATTCCAACAGTGACTGCACTTCAAAAGTACTTAATTGGCTGTGATGCGCTTTGGGGCATCCTGAGGTCATAAAAGGGGCAAGATCTTTCTTTCTACAGTGCAGAGAAATGTAGGAGAGAAGCGAAGGTAAATCAAGAAGTAAAGGTCAGGTGCTGCCACGGTTGGGATATTGAAGCCTATTGGAGTGTTGGCAATACAATGATGCTTGTTGCGTACAGGGTCATAATGACATAGAGCTGAATCATTTATCATTAAGGGTAGTCGCTTTTTGCTTTTCCTTCTTTCTCTCATTTTCCCCTGCCCCCTCTCCTGAGGTTTTTTGGCCCTCAGTTTATGCGGTTCACTGGGTGCTGGCCATACTTTTCCACCTGCAGCAGAATTGCAGAAGGAAGGAAATAACCTCCGTATGGTGCAAAGCAGCTGTTACAATAATTCAACAGTGGTTTATGTTGTACAGATGGAACACGTGTACAGACAGGTGTTATTTAGATAGTTGATCCACCTCATTTATACCCTACAAATCTCTGCTAGTCCCAGTTCCCCGTGTCACAGGGATCCCTCACAAGTACAGCAGCCCACTTTTGGAGAGAGTACAGAAGAGATTTACTAGAATCATAGAAAAATTATGAAACAGAAGGAGGCCGTTCGGCCCATTGGGTCCGTGCCGGTCGGATAAGAGCTACCAAGCTTAAACCCACCTTCCCGCACTAGGTCCGTAGTCCTGTAGGTTACAGCCCTTCAGGTGCATATCCAAGTACTTTTTAAATGTGATGAGGGTTTCTGCCTCTACCACCCTTTCAGGCACCCTCTGGGTGAAATTTTTTTCCTCATTCCCCTCTAATCCTTCTACCAATTACTTTAACTCTATGCCCTCTGGTTATTGACCTCTTTGTTAAGGGAAACAGATCCTTCCTATCCACTCTATCTAGGCCCCTCATAATTTTATACACCTCAATAAAATCTCCCCTCAGCCTCCTCTGTTCCAAGGAAAACAACCCCAGCCTATCCAAACTTTCCTCATAGCTAAAGTTTTCTAGAAGTTACTAGACTGGTTCCAAGGATGAGGGACTTCAGTTACCTGGATAGACTGGAGAAGCTGGGGTTGTTCTCCTTGGAGCAGAGAAGGCTAAGAGGCTATTTGATAGAGGTGTTCAAAATCATGAAGGGTTTAGATAGAGTAAATAAAGAGAAACTGTTTCTAATGGCTGAAAGGCCGATAACCAGAGGGCACAGATTTAAGGTGATTGGCAAAAGAACCAGAGGCGACATGCGGAAAAATATTTTTACACAGCGAGTGGTTAGGATTTGGAATGCACTGCCTGTTAGGGTGGTGGACACAGATTCAATAGTAGCCTTCAAAAGGGAATTGGATAAATACTTGAAGGAGAAAAGATTGCAGGGATGTGGGGAAGAGCAGGGGAGTGGAACTAACTGGGTTGCTCTTCAAAAGAGCCGGCGCAGACTCGATGGGCCGAATGGCCTCCTCCTGCACTGTTCTATTCTATGAGTCCATTCAGGCTGGTTACCCAGAGTACAGATAAGAAGGAAAAGAAAACTGTAAATACACAGCAGATCCGTTCTGATGAAGGGTCTACTCCTGAAAATGTAACCTGCCTTTTCTCCGTACAGGTACTGTGTGTCTCTAGTGTTTAATTTGCATGTCTCCCCGGGATAGATTGAGAGGCAGAATCACAGAATCATGCAGCACAGAAGGAGGCCATTCGGTCTGTCGTGCCTGTGCCGGCTCTTTGAAAGAGCTATCCCAATTAGTTCCACTCCCCAGATATGCCACCAATACTCCTCAAGAAGACTGGGAGCATTGTGTAGAACGACGGGCACACGTACATAAATAAAACAATTTTACCAGACACTTTCTGGCTGTCGTTTTTTTCAAATTCATTCTGGGGATGTGGACAAGACTGGCAAGGCTGGCATTTATTGCCCATCCCTAGTTGCCCTGAGAAGATGGTGCTGGGCCAACAGTGTGGCACTTCAGCGGGCAGTTAAGAGTCAACAACGCTGATGAGGGACTGGAGTCACATATAGGCCAGAGCGGGTAAGAACGACAGGTTTCCTTCCCTAAAGGGCATCAGTGAAGTCGTTGGGTTTTTGGCGACAATCCGACAGCTTTATGATCACTTTTACTGATACCAGCTTTTTAAAAACTTTTCAAACTGAATTCAAATTCTCAAATTGCCATGAATTCATTCATGTTCTCTGGATTATTAGTCCAGTGACATAACTTACAGTACCTGACACTTTAGCCACAAATCTTAAGTCGTTAGTGGTGCGGTCTCGATGAGGCATACCTCAGCCAGCGCAGGGACTGGTGATCTGAATTAGCCGCAGGCAGAAGAGGAATAGGAGGGGTCATCTCAATCAGGTTTCAATTGTCTGTAGATGTGAGTGTGCGGGTGCCAGCAAGGGGAATGGAGAACATCTCGGGCACCCAGGCCTGCCTGGCATCACTCCATTAGGCTCTTTACTTCTCAATATGTTTGGTCAAACGAGACCCATTTTCTACATAACCTTGAGCTCATCCAAAACGTTGTGGCCCATATCCTAACTCGCACCAAGTCCTCATTCACCCATGACCCCACTGTGCTCGCTGACCTACATTGGCTCCCGGTCCGGCAATGCCTTGATTTCAAAATTCTCATCCTTGCTTTCAAATCCCTCCATGGCCTCGCCCCCTCTCTAGCTCTGTAACCTCCTCCAGCCCTACAACCCTCGGAGATCTCTGTGTTCCTCCAATTCTGGCCTCTTGCATATGCCCAATTTCCATCGCTCCACCATTGGCGGCCGTGCCTTCAGCTGCCAAGGACCCAAGCTCTGGCGTTCCCTCCCTAAACCTCTCTGCCTCTCCGCTCCTCTTTCCTCCTTTAAGAGGCTCCTCATCTGCCCTAAATATCTCCTTATGTGGCTCTGTGTCAAATTTTGCTTGATAACGGTCCCGTGAAGCACCTTGGGACGTTTTACAATGTTCAAGGTGCTATACAAATGCAAGTTGTTGTTGTTGAAACTCATTGGTCCCAGTAATGGTGTTGGGAGCAAAAATATAACCCAAAGCCTATTGAGAGACTCCACTGGGTACAATTTTAACCGAACACGGCCGTTGGGAAACTGATGGGATTGGGTGCAATGTTGGTTTTACACCCTGCCCGATTTTAATGGGGAGTAACGTTGGTGCAGAGCACAAAACTGTCGTCCCGCCCGATCCCGAGTGATTTCTGTAAAGTCTGCGCCTCAATAATACACGGACTTCGGGAGAACAGTTTAACAGGTACTTTACTGAACAAGAGGCAGCTTGAAACTGAAACTACAGAAGCCTGCTAGGGCCTTTTATACAGGGGTGGTCACTGCCGGTACTGCAGTCTAAGACCAGTTATTCCCTTAAAGGTACATACACAACAATTCCTCCCCTTTTAGATAAACAGTACATAACATTCATTTAACAACTAAATAATAACTAATTACAATTACAATTTTCTCAGTAATATATACATGAACTGAAATAGTCATTTATAAGTTCAGTCTTTGAGGAGGCTTCCTGATCCGGACTGGATAGCGCCTTTCTCGAGTATCCTGTTCTGGTGGTGGAGTCAATTCTGGCTCATTGTCATTGGTTGGTTCATCAGCTTCCAATACCCCTGCTTCTGAGGTAGACGCAATCTGTACTTCGGGCTCATTACCAGGTGCACATGCTTGTGGTACAGGTTTGGCTTGTTCTTGTGACTCTAGAATCTGGTCAGCATGGCATCTCATGATGCTCTCTCCAATGTCCACGGTGTACATTAGTGGTCCCTGCTGTGTGCATATCATGCCTGGCTGCCATTTTTCTGTTCGGTAGTCGCGGGCCAAGACTGGTTGCCCTATCTTGAAGCTCCTGGTTGGCTTCTCATTTATGTGCTGGAACTGCTCATCCTCAACATCGCGTCTTATGTTTGGTTTGAGCAAATTCAAGCGACATCTTAGTCTCCGGTTGAAAAATAGTACGGCTGGAGTTTGGTTGGTTACTGCATGTGTCGCATTCCGGTAAGCAAACCGGAAGTTATCCACCTTGTGTTGCAGTGGTATGTCGTCATTATACATTGCCTTTATGGCCTTGTTAAAGGTCTGAACAAACCTCTCAGCCAATCCATTTGTGGCTGGATGATATGGGGCAGATGTGTAATGTTTCACCCCATTATTCTTCAGGAACCTCCGGAAATCCTCAGACACAAACTGTGGGCCATTGTCAGAACAGATCTGTTCTGGCAACCCATTCCTGGCGAAGATTGTCCTTAGGACTGCAATAGTTTTCTCCGTGGTGGTGGAGGACATTTTAATGACCTCTGGCCATTTCGAATGGGTGTCCACAGCGATTAGAAACATTGAGTCCATAAATGGACCAGCGAAATCAATGTGTACCCGTTGCCATGGAGATGAGGGCCACTCCCATGGATGTAGCGGGGCCTGTGGTGGAGCGTTTTGGACCTTCTGGCATCCTGTGCATCTCTTGGTCATATCCTCGATTTCTTTATCGATTCCCGGCCACCACACAAACGCCCTGGCTAGGCTCTTCATTTTTACCCCTCCCAGATGACCCTCGTGAAACTCATTGAGTACTCTATCTCTCAACTTGGGTGGAATTACCACTCGGGATCCACACATCAAGGTTCCCCAGCACACTGACAGCTGTTCCCTCCTTGGCGAGAATGCTGGCAACAGTGAGTCGCCATATACTGGCCATCCCTTCACCGTCAATTCATAGACCCGAGAGAGTGTCGGGGCATTTCGGGTTTCCTTCTCAATACTTGCGTTTGTAACAGGCAAACATTCGACTATGGTCGCATGGAATATCTCCACAGGGTCCACTGCAGGTGCTTCTTCCGCCGTAGGCAACGGTAGGCGCGACAGCCCATCAGCGTTTCCATGTTATTTCGTACCTTTGTACTCTATGTCGTACCGATGTGCCCCTAGAAAAAGTGACCATCTTTGCAGCCGTTGCGCCGTCATCACCGGAACGCCCTTCTTTGGGTTAAAAATTGAGACCAGGGGCTGATGATCAGTCAGTAGGGTGAATTTCTGCCCGTGCAGACAGTGATAGAACTTCTTCACCCCCCACACCAGGCTGAAGGCCTCCCTGTCAATCTGGGTGTTGTTACGTTCGGCTGAGGTTAGCGAGCGTGATGCAAAGGCTATTGGCCTCTCTGAACCGTCACGGAATTTGTGTGACAGCACCGCTCCAATGCCGTAAGGTGACGCATCACATGCCAACCGAATCGGTAGTGTTGGGTTGTAGTGGGCCAATACTTCTTTTGAAGTGATTTGGCATTTACATTCCTGAAAGGCACGCTTACCCTCATCACTCCATTTCCATGTTACACCAGTTTGAAGGAGGGCGTTCAGTGGGTGCAGAATTGTAGATAAATTCGGCAAGAACTTATGGTAGTAGTTCACCAACCCGAGGAACGACCTCAGTTGCGACACATTTTCTGGTGCTGGAGCCTTGACTACAGCCTCAATCTTGTCCGGCGACTTATGCAACCCTTCCTCATCAATCATGTGGCCACAATACGAGATTTGTCTCCTGAAGAACTCACATTTGGGATGGTTGGCTCGTAGCCCATATTCCTGCAATCTCGTGAGCACCTGTTCCAGGTTGGCAAGGTGCTCATTGTCATTTTCGCCCGTAACCAGGATGTCGTCCAAATAACACTGGGTCCCCGGGATCCCTTGCAGGACATGTTCCATTGCCCTCTGCCACATAGCCGGGGCCGATGCTACCCCAAATACCAGTCGATTGTACTGGTAAAGGCCTTTGTGAGTGTTTATCGTGAGGTATTTCCTAGATGCTTCTTCCACCTCTATTTGTAGATACGCTTCAGCCAAGTCAATCTTTGTAAAACATTTCCCTCCAGATAGTGAGGCGAAAATATCTTCTATCTGCGGAAGCGGATGCTGTACTGTGTGCAGGACTGGGTTCACAGTCACCTTGAAGTCCCCACAGATGCGAACCTTCCTTGGCTCCCCAGGCGTGCTGCTCAATGCTTTTTTCGTTACAGGAACGATGGGTGTGGCCCACTCGCTCCAGTCCACCTTAGACAGCACCCCCGAACGCTCCAGACTCTCCAGTTCAGCTTCCACAGCTGGGCGTATCGCGTATGGCACTGGTCTGGCCTTGAAAAATTTTGGGGTTGCGCTATCCTCAATCTTTATGGTTGCCTTTACTCCTTTTAGAGTCCCAAGTCCTTGTTGGAACACCTCTTCCGTGTCAGATAGAATTTGTGACAGACGTCCAGGTGCGACGTCATCATCTTTTTTGTCAGTCACAGTTAGTGCCAGAATGGAATGCCAATCCAATTGTAGTCTTCGGATCCATTCACGTCCCAATAATGGTGGTCCTCCATCTCGTAGTACATACATGTATAGTTTCTGTGTTTCCTTTCCGTTATATTCAACTGGCACCCTTATTTTTCCTCTGGAGTAGACCTTTTGCCCCGTGTATGTCTTCAATACAATGGACGTGTCCTTTAAGGGTATGTGTGAGAATAGCCGCTCATAGTCTCGTCGATTCATGACAGTTAGGGCTGATCCCGTGTCCAATTCCATCTTCACTGGGGACCCTGCTATCATGAGGGTGACCCAAATGGTTCGGTGATCTTCTTTTGCGATCACGTTGTGTAACTTTAAACAACTTAGTCGTCTGCTCCCGGAGTCCTTATCACTCTCCTGATCTTCTGAACTACTATCTGTCAGTTTCTTTACTTTGCTGTACTGTTCCTTAGTAGTTCTTGTCGTGTTGGTCTTCTTTCCCGACCTGCAGACTCTTGCTATGTGTCCCATCTTCCCGCATTGCCTGCATATTTTGTCTTTAAACCAGCAGTCCTTCTGCTCATGGGTTGTTCTGCCGCAGCGATAGCACTTTTCGGCTCCATACGCCATTTCGTTAGCGCTATATTCTTGTGGTTTCTGTTGTATTTCCGCAGCTCCCCGTGCTGCTGCTTCGTAGGATACTGCCACGCTGAAAGCCTGTTCTAGCGTCAGGTCCTTTTTTGAAAGTAGTCATTTCTGGGTTCCTTCACTCTGGAGCCCGCAGATAAACTTATCCCGTAAGGTGTCTGCCAGTCCTGCTCCGAACTGGCAGTGCTTCGATAACTTGCGTAGTTCCGTAAGATAGTCAGCATTGCTCTCATCTTTGTGCTGGTTTCTTTTATGGAACTTGAATCTTTCTGCTATCAGCAGTGGTGTAGGGCTTAGGTGTTCCTGTAAGATATGAACAATTTCCTTAAAACTTTTCTCCATTGGTTTAGCTGGGGTAATTAAATTCCGCAATAGGCCGTACGTATTCGCACCCATCAGATTTAATAATACCGACACCCTCTTTCCATCGGCCACCTTGTTTGTCTTGCAGTACACTTCAATTCTTTCCACATACGTGGTCCAGTCTTCTACCTCGTTGTCGAAAGCAGTGATACTGCCACTCTTCGGCATCTTGGGCGGTTTAAAATGGCGCCTCCCGTGCTTTTGCTTCTTCCCCAATGGAATAAAATGGCGCCTCCCGCGCTTTTGCTTCTTCCCCAACGGGATAAAATGGCGCCTCCCGTGCTTTTGCTTCTTCCCCTTCCTGCCACGCTGCTCCTAGCGTTCTACGGGGTAATGGCGGCGACCTGCAGCTTCGGCGCGTCTCCCTTTCCTTCCCCCTGGTTTAGTTTCTCTCCGCTGTCCTTTTCTCGAGCACCGACCGCGCCCTGTGCACTCCACCCTCTCTCTCTTGTTTTCTTTTCCTGGCAACGCTGCGTGGCCCGATTTGTAGAGCCGCTCGATCGAGCTTGAGCCCGCCGCAGTCCGGAAGGGTCAGCGCGCTACCTGCTACCAGCACGATTCGCTGGAACCACAGTCTCTCCCGCAATTCTCCAAACACCGATGGATTCTTTGGGCGGTTGCCCTCGGTCGACGCCCGTTGCTCAGACTACGACCTTCCAGGACCTTCCTTTCAGGCGAGATCCCCGTGAGATGATGCCACACTGCAGGTGAGTTCGAACTTACTCGTCGCCACTGTAAAGTCCGCGCCTCAATAATACACGGACTTCGGGAGAACAGTTTAACAGGTACTTTACTGAACAAGAGGCAGCTTGAAAATGAAACTACAGAAGCCTGCTAGGGCCTTTTATACAGGGGTGGTCACTGCCGGTACTGCAGTCTAAGACCAGTTATTCCCTTAAAGGTGCATACACAACAATTTCTGCCCGGTGAGTTGGGTTGAAGTTACCCCCAGAAAACAAATGGCCGTAAAAATGTTTACCTTGCCATTCAGTAGCCTTTACATGACACTAGTGTTTCCTCAGAAGAGGCTGCAGCCAAATTCATGGCAGCGATTTTCGACTCGGATTTTAGGGCCCTGGTGAGACCACACCTGGAGTACCGTGTACAGTTTTGGTCTCCTTACCTAAGGAAAGATATATTGGCCTTAGAGGGGCTGCAACAAATGTTCACCAGACTGGTTCCTGGCTTTGGAGAGGGTGCAGAGAAGATTCACCAGGATGTTACCTGGGATGGAGCGCCTCAGCTATGAAGAAAGACTAAACAGGCTGGGGTTGTTTTCATTGGAGAAAAGAAGGCTGAGGGGGGACCTGATTGAGGTGTACAAAATGATGAGGGGCATAGATAGGGTAGATAAAGAGGAACTTTTCCCCTTAGTAGGGGGGTCAATAACAAGGGGGCATAGATTCAAGGTAAGGGGCAGGAGATTTAGAGGGGATTTGAGGAGGAACTTTTTCACCCAGAGGGTGGTTGGAATCTGGAACTCTCTGCCTGAAAGGGCGGTGGAGGCAGGAACCCTCACAACATTCAAGAAGCATTTGGATGAGCACTTGAAATGTCATTGCATACAAGGCTATGGACCAAATGCTGGAAAATGGGATTAGACTGGACAGGGATTGATGGATGGCGCAGACACGATGGGCTGAAGGGCCTCTTTCTGTGCTGTAAAACTCTATGATTCTATGACTCTATGAGAGAGCTGTCCTATGAGGAGAGATTGAGTAGACTAGTTATATTCTCTGGAGTTTAGAAGAATGAGAGGGGATCTCATTGAAACATATAAGATTCTGAGAGGCTTGACAGGGTAGATGCTGAGAGGCTGTTTCCCCTGGAGAGTCTAGAACTAGGGGTCATAGTCTCAGGATAAGGCCATTTAGGACTGTGATGAGGAGACATTTCTTCACTCAAATTTCTGCCCGGGCTTGACGGGCCGAATGGCCTTCTTCCGTGCTGTAACCATTCTATGATTCTATGATTCTGGAGTATATTCAAGACTGAGAGCGATAGATTTTTGGACACTAAGGGAATCAAGCTGTATGGGGATCGGGCGGGAAAGTGGAGATGAGGTAGAAGATCAGTCATGATCTTATTGAATGGCAGAGCAAGCTCGAGGGGCCAAATGGCTGACTCCAGCTCCTATATCTTATGACTTGGGAGAGGGTGGAAGCTTTTCCAATTTTCATCTTGTTATTAAGAAAAAATGAAAAAAGAAACACACTGTAAATTCTGTAAGTCGGGGCGTCCAAACAGGTTAAAATCATGTGTCGGTCTCTGAGGCTCACATTACGAGTTAATGATTTGCTCCCCTCTTTTGTGAATTCCAGGGGCATTTTGTTAACTGAGCTGGGTCCGACTCCCCGCCCCAGGAGAACCTGGGAACCCAGGTCAATAAACCCCTGTAGGAAAGTGCTTTCAGCCGGTGGATGTGGGGTTCACTGGGGGGATTTGATGGCACTTCATGTGTTGGTGGATTTCTGTTGGCGACGAGAGTGGTGTGATGTGCCTCAGTGGAAGCGGCCTGGACCTGGGTCAAAGGACTGATCATTGGAGTCAATCGTTTGGTTAAATTCGCACCAGCAGCAAAACAAAATGTGTGTATCTGAATTGAACAGGAAAATTTGCACTAATGCCGCCTCTCATCAGGTTTCAGATGCATCTCAAATGGTTCCCGTGCAATGAGGAAAAAAGGACTTACATTTCTATAGCGCCTTTCACGACCTCAGGACACCCCAAAGTGCTTTACAGCCACTGAAGTACTTTTTGAAGTGGAGTCACTGTTGTAATGTGCGAAATGCGGCAGCCAACTTGCGCACAGTAAGCTCCCACAAGCAGCACTGTGATAATGACCAGATAATCTGTTTTTTTAATGTTGGATGAGGGATAAATATTGGCCAGGACACCGGGGATAACTCCACCGCTCTTCTTCGAAATAGTGCCATGGGATTGTTCACGTTCACCTGAGAGGGCAGACGGGGGGCCTCGGTTTAACATCTCATCTGAAAAACTGCACCTCCGACAGTGCAGCACTCCCTCAGCACTGGTAAAATACCAATACGGATACATAGAAACATAGAAGATAGGAGCAGGAGTAGGCCATTCAGCCCCTCGAGCCTGCTCCGCCATTCAATGCGATCATGGCTGATCATCCAAATTCAGTACCCTGTCCCTGCCTTCTCCCCACATCCCTTGATCCCCTTAGCCTTAAGAAATATATCTAACTCCTTCTTGAATATATTTAATGAATTGGCCTCAACTGCCTTGTGTGGTAGAGAATTCCACAGGATCACCTCTCTCTGGGTGAAGAAATTCCTCCTCATCTCTGTCCTAAATGGCTTACCCCTTATCCTTAGACTGTGACCCCTGGTTCTGGACTCCCCCGCCATCGGGAACAGCCTTTGTGCACCAATGCAAAATTCCAAAAAATAAAATATTGGTAAAATAAAATGTCAGAAAAGGTGCAAAATGTTAGCAAAAATAATAGCAATTTACTAATTGCCCAGGACATGTTCCACATAGGTGGGAAAAAAATTGTTTGCAAATAAACCAAGGGAGCAATGGCAATGATCTCTCTCTTCATTTTAAACCATAAAATAAATTAACAATTTATTGCAGCCATCGGCAGTTCAATGAAATCCTGCCGCAATTGCACTTTATCTTGGGTTTTATTGTCACTTATTTTTCTTGATGTCTCTGCTTCCTTCTCCTCCTGCAGCTAATCATCTGGTTTTACACAAGGGAAGCGCCTCATTTCTCCAGAGCAATGCTGGCAGCTCCCACTGAATAGGCAGGAGCTCCACTCTATACAGACAGAGGCACCCATCCCAAACAGATTGCAAAACCTCAGCGATGCCTGATCTGCACTGAGGCTCCAAGAACATTACCGGCGTTCCACCCCTTTATATCTGCTTCCAGTCCGCACGCGGTGCCTCCAGAACCATTTGCTCCTCACACTCTCAATCTGCTCAAGCTGCAGTAACCTCACGTATATGGGATTCCTAACAAGTGGGAGAGAGAGATCCTGGTGTCACAGAACTGTTAGATTGACGTTGAAACTGGAACATTACAGTGTGTGTGACCTAAAAACAGAGCCTTACCTTGTTTTCAATGTAGCAAAGCGGTTGAGAGGGGGGACAAGATCCATGTGTTTCGAATGTTGAGGGACCTGGATAAGGCAAGTAGGTCAATAAAACTCTATATGGACATTCCATAATATGGGTTTATCCGCTCTCAAAATCCATCACCATAGCAATAGATGTAGGATGGAATTATACGAACATACGAACAATGCCGGACAGGCAAAGACCCTCTGGTCCATCCAGCCTGTCCCACGCAATTGCGATAGATTGTGTGTCACAATATATACACGCTCCGCCCCACCCGAAATCACGTGATCGCCTCTTCTTAGCACCCAATGTGGAATGAAGAGTTTTTCTGCTTTATCTGCATTAATGGTTAGTGCCCTGGTCATCATTCCTTCCTCAGCATCACCTCCAAAAGCACATTGACTGGTATTATGTCCGTGTGTAATTGAGACACGGACTGCAGAAGTTGGTTACAACAGGTCTTTACTGAGTGGAGACAAACCTGGAACTACTATGCAAAGTTACTTCACAGGCTTATATACAGGGGTGGTCACTACTGGTACTGCAGTATACAGGGGCTGCAGAATATAGTTCCTTCTGCAAAGTACACACACTACAATTCCTCCCCTTTTAGCTAAACAGTACATAACATTTGATTAATAAGTAAATAACATATTTACAATTACAGTTGCTAGATACATTAGCTGAAGTTAAGCAATTATAAGTTCAGTCTTTGAGGAGGCTTCCTGATTCTGCCTGGATAATGCCTCTTTGGGGTATCAGGTTCTTCTGGCAAAGTTGATTCAGAATCAACGTCGTTGTTGGGTTCGTCTGCTTCCAATATCCCCGATTCTGAGGTAGATGCAATTGGTACTTCGGTTTCATCACCAGGTGTATCGGATCGTGGTGTGGAATTGACGTTTTCCAGTGACTCTAGAATCTGGTCAGCATGGCGTCTTACAATGCTCTCTCCAACGTCCACAGTATACATTAGAGGTCCTTGCCGTGTGCAGATCGTTCCTGGCTGCCATTTCTCTGTGCGGTAGTCCCGGGCCAAAGCTGGTTGACCTATCTTAAAACTCCTGGTCGGCCTTTCATTCATATTCTGAAACTGCCTGTTCTCCACATCTCTTCTGATATTTGGCTTAACCAAATCCAAGCAGCATCGTAGTCTTCGATTGAAGAACATCATGGCTGGAGTTTGGTTGGTAACCGCATGTGTCGCCTTCCGGTAGGCAAACAAGAAGTTATCCACCTTGTGTTGTCGGGGTATGTCTTCATTACACATTGCCTTGATAGCCTTCTTAAATGTTTGAACGAACCTTTCAGCCAATCCATTGGTGGCTGGATGATATGGGGCGGATGTGTAATGCTTAACACCATTGTTCTTTAAGAACCTCCGGAACTCTTCAGACACAAACTGCGGTCCATTGTCGGAGCAAATCTGTTCAGGCAGCCCATTTCTGGCGAATATGGTTCGTAAGACTGTGATAGTTTTTTCTGTGGTGGTTGAGGACATTTTTATTACCTCTGGCCACTTTGAATGTGCATCCACCGCAATTAAAAAGATCGAGTCCATAAATGGACCAGCAAAATCAATGTGCACCCTTTTCCATGGAGATGAGGGCCACTCCCATGGATGTAGAGGGGCTTGTGGTGGGGCGTTTTGGACCTTCTGGCATCCTGTACAGCTCTTGGTCATCTCTTCGATTTCTCTATCGATTCCCGGCCACCACACAAACGCTCTGGCTAAGTTCTTCATTTTTACCCCTCCCAGATGACCCTCATGAAGCTCATTGAGCACTCTATCCTTCAATTTGGGTGGAATTACTACTCTGGATCCATACATCAAGGTTCCTCTGCACACTGACAGCTGTTCTCTTCTCGGCGAGAATGCTGGCAACAGTGGTTCGCCATGTGCTGGCTATCCCTTCACCGTTAAATCATAGACACAGGAGAGTGTCGGGTCATTTCGTGTTTCCTTTTCTATGCTTGCCTTCGTCACAGGTAGACATTCGACTATGGTCAAGTGGAATATCTCCACAGGATCCACTGCAGGTGCTTCTTCCACCATCGGCAACGGTAGGCGCGACAATCCATCAGCATTCCCATGCTGTTTAGTTCCTTTGTACTCGATGTCATATTGGTGTGCCCCTAGGAAAAGGGACCACCTCTGTAGCCGTTGTGCTGTCATTATCGGGACGCCCTTCTGAGGGTTGAAAATGGAGACAAGAGGTTGATGATCAGTTAGTAGAGTAAATTTCTGACCGTGCAGGTAGTGATTGAACATCTTCACCCCCCACACCAGGCTGAGGGCCTCTCTGTCAATCTGGGCATAGTTACGCTCGGCTGAAGTTAACGAGCGTGACGCAAAAGCTATCGGCCTCTCTGAACCATCAAGGAATTTACGTGACAGTACCGCTCCAATGCCGTAGGGAGATGCATCACACGCCAGTCTTATCGGTAGTGATGGGTTGTAGTGAGCCAATACTTCTCTTGAAGTGATTAGGGCCTAGAAATTCAGTATAGCCACTTTTGGGGCGGTAAAGTTGGGCGGCCGCTGAAGTTTGCGCCCGGCGCAAAGTCGAGGCCACTTCACCGATATTCAGTAGCATCGCCCTAAGAGGTTGCTGCAGCGCTAAAACTGGCGATGCACGACTATCTTTAGGCGCTAAGCTGGCGGTGCTGAGCTATACCGCCGAGGCCGGGCGCAGCGCAGGTGCGGTGATTTCTTCATTGACAGCAGACACGCTGGCGCCGGCCATCTCTTAAAGGGGGAAGGGTCGATTTGTTTGGCTGCCACGCCCTGGACACTGCAGCCCTCCACCTAGGCCTGAGCACTGCTGCTGCAACTCTTTACCGCCCAGGACGATGCAGAAGGCCCGGGAGAGAGCGCTGCGCTTTAGCGAAGGTGACCTGAGGCTGCTGGTTAGCGCAGTGGAGCGAAGACGCCATGTTTTGTTCCCTGACAGTGGCAAGAAGCCGGTGCCCAGCGTCTACCGCAAAGCCTGGAGGGAGGTCTCCAACAGGGTGACATCCAACAGTGTGGTTGCCAGGAATCCTGTACAATGCAGGAAAAAGTTCAACGACCTCACTCGGATTGTCAGGGTGAGTACCCTTTCCAGTGTCCTCCTCATCCTTGCATGTGCACCTCACATTATGGGCAAAGGGACCTGAAAGCCCTAATGGCCAGCCCTCATCCAGCAGCTATGGGACTGGCATGGGCATCAATTGCACATTCTGCACTTTACACACTGTCCAAGCTATTCAACCATGGGAGGCAGTGCAGACAAGATCAGGGCTACACACTGGCCAAGCTATTCGACCATGGGAGGCAGTGCAGACAAGATCAGGGCTACACACCGTACTTAGAGGCCGTCCTTTCTCTTGCAGGCCAAGCTGGCTAACAACAGGCGTAGCCAGATTGGGACTGGTGGAGGCCGTCCTCAGCACCAGGAGCTCACCGACCTAGACCAGCGTGTGGAGCGCATTATGGGAGTCCGTCTGATTGGCCCCGTTGCCACTGGAGATGCCGACCCTGTTCTGGGCACCAATGGTAAGGACATGACCTTTTGGACCTCTCTCGTTCCACTTGCGCATCAGATCAACATCCTTTGCCACTGTCCGACCAATGCGGTGAATGGCACCACTCATGCCTCCCTCGCTGACGCCCTGTCCTCACTCTAAAGCTACTCTTGTGCCTTCCTGCTTTCAGATGGTGAATCGCCAGGTGAGGAGGCGGGCCCAGAAGCTGCCAGTGACAGCCCCTCAGAAGAGGAGGAGGAGGAGGAGGAAGAGGTAGCCGGCCCATCAGTGGCACCCTCTGCCGCGGCAGCCCATGGCGATGTAGGGGACACGTCTTCCCTGGAGGGGAGCCTGGGGGAAGGGTCGCAGGAGAGTGAAGTTCCTGGGCCCAGCGGCCTGCAGCAACGCGGGAGGGGTGGGGAAGCTCGGCGGCCTTCTCCCCAGAGGGTGAGTGCGGCCTCCAGTCCTGCGACGGTCAGCGCAGAGGAGGTGCGCCTCCTAGAGGAAATGGCCGTCGACTCGGAGCGCAGGCACACGGAGCTCATGGGGGTAGTGGCACGGATGCCTGACTCCATACAGTCACTGGCTCGGAGTGTGGAGGAATTCGGGGCAGCACAGGCCAGGAGTCTGCAGGAATTCGGGGCAGCACAGTCGGCGAGTACCCAAGTGCTCACTCGTGCCGTCCAGTCACTGGCTGGGAGTGTGGAGGAATTCGGGGCAGCACAGTCGGCGAGTACCCAAGTGCTCACTCGTGCCGTCCAGTCACTGGCTGGTCTTATGCGGTCACAGACCAGGGCAACACGGGCACTAACTGGTGCCACACTGGCTGCATCAGCCAGGCATCGCCAGGGCACCCGCCGCGCTGCAGCAGCCCAGCGGGCTGTCCTTCAGCAGTTTGCTGCGCATGCTGCAGTGCTGGCCCGGGCGACTGCCACTGTCTCAGGCGACCAGCGAGCGCCTGCCATCAGCCAGCTTGCCCCCATTCCTGCAGCCAACACTGCCACCAGCTGCTGGACACACTGATGCCGCCCAGCCACAGCTGCAGCAGTCACCAGCCGGCCCCTCGAGGGCCAGAGCTCGTGCAGGCCAACCCCCAAGGGCATCTGCCGTCTCACCATGTGCCCCTCAGGAGCCTTCCCCCAGCCTTGCTGCAGCCACTGGGCTCCAATTGAGGAGGAGCAGCAGGGCGGGCAGGGGCCGCACAAGTATGCGCAAGGCATCGCCCTCGCGGGACAAAAAGTAGAAGCTGTGGGCAAATGTGTTGTTTTTATGAAGGCCGAGGATGTTGAGTTTGTTTTTATGAAGGCCGAGGATGTTGTGTTTGTTTTTATGAAGGCCGAGGATGTTGAGTTTGTTTTTATGAAGGCCGAGGATGTTGTGTTTGTTTTTATGAAGGCCGAGGATGTTGTGTTTGTTTTTATGAAGGCCGAGGATGACGGTCATTTTTGTTTCACTGTTTTGTTAATCCTCTCCAGGTTGTGGGAGCGAGTTATGTGTCTGACTGTTTTTGTTTTTTTTTTTCTGTTTTTGTTTGTCATGTGGGAAGGGCACAGAGTTTGTGGAATAAACAATTTTCTTTAATCAGATTGTCCATGTTTGAACTTTGAAGTTTTTGTTGCCTTGACCGGCTGAGGGCTTGCGGAGCGGCTGCATTCATGTTCTTTCATTGGCACAAGCCATTCCCTGAGAGGGGGCCTAGAACCTACGTTCAATAAGCCGCCGACGGGCGGCCCTTGGACCTTGTGCCTCCCTCCTGTGCTGGTCCTTCTCCTCCTGCTCCTCCTGCTCCTCCTCCTGAGGTGGTGCTCCAATCTGTGGTGGCAATGCCTGAGTCCTGCGGATAGCCAGATTGTGCAGCATGCAGCAAACGACCACAAAATGCGAGACTCGCTCCGGAGCATACTGCAGGGCTCCGCCGGAACGATCCAGGCAGTGGAACCGTTGCTTCAGGACGCCGACTGTTTGTTCGATGATGTTCCTGGTCGCTTGATGGCTCTCGTTGTATGCCTCTTCAGCAGGGGTCCTGGGCGCGCGGAGCGGGGTCATCAGCCAGGTACACAAAGGATAGCCTTTGTCCCCGATAAGCCATCCTCGTGGGTGAGGCTGTGCCTGGAACATGTCAGCCACAGTAGTCTGTTGCAGGATGAAGGCATCGTGGCTGCTGCCTGGAAAGCGGGCATTGACAGCAAGGATGAGCTGCCTGTGGTCACACACCAGCTGCACATTCAGCGAATGGTAGCCCTTCCGGTTGCGGTATTCCTCGGCATTCTCCAGAGGTGCCCGCAAAGCCACATGTGTGCAGTCAATGGCGCCCTGCACCATGGGGAAGCCCGCTATTCTTCCAAATCCCATTGCACGCTGTTGCTGCTTGTCCAGGGTCATGGGGAAGGAGATGAACTGACGTCTCCTTCTGAAAAGGGCATTGGTCACCTGGCAGATGCAGCAATGCACGGCGAACTGGGAGATGTTAGCAATGTCCCCAGCAGCGGATTGGAAGGAGCCGGTGGCATAGAAGTTGAGAGCCACCATCACCTTCACTGCCACCGACAGAGACGTCCTGTACCTCAGCTGTGGCTGCAGATCTCTCCGAAGCAGCTGGCAGATCTCTGTGACCACCTCCCTTCGGAATCGCAGCCTCCTAACACACTGGTTGTCAGACATGTTGAGATAGGAGAACTGCTGGCGGTAGACCCTGGGTGGGTAAGGCCTCCCTTGGCGACGCCTGTTGCCCCCTCTCCGTCTAGCCAGGGCTCGCACTCTCTCACGGCGTCTGTGAGCCCTTTGAATGTAATTGTGAAAGCTAGCGTTGACACCCATTGCAGCCCCCATAATATGCTGGCAAACAATGAGATATGAATGAAGGCAAAGACAATTGCAAAGCTGTGGCCTAAAGCCAGAAGTACCTGTCCTAGTGTTGGGCCAAAGCAGTAAGCTCTCTACCTTGGTCTCTCTCCAAAGATCCGTTTCACAAAATGAGTGCTGCAAAATGGCAGCCTTTTATAGTGCAGGTGAAGTGCCCTTTAATTTGCGCTCCCCGCGGCCCGCATCGGCTGAGCACCGTTCCACTCAACAGTCGCTAGGGACGCCAGGCGCACAATGGGCCGGCACGACTGAAGTTCCGGTTGGGGGCGCACAAAGGGCGTTGCACGAGGAAATGACATCATGATCTGCGCGCGCAGCTGAGCGCACGCAAAGACTTTGCACCGGTGCAAAATGTCTACTGAAGTTGGGGCGAGGCGCACATCGCGCTGCGCCCGGGCGCTAAGCGCCTAGCGCTCGACATCTACTCCTCCTAAGGCGCTAACGGCTGGCGCAACCAACTGAATTTCTAGCCCTAGGTCTTTACTCTTCTGAAAGGCCCGCTATTACGTCCGTGTATAATTGAGACACGGACTGCAGGAGTTGATTATAACAAGTCTTTACTGAATGGAGACAACCTGGAAACTGAAACTACAGAAGCCTGCTAGGGCCTTTTATACAGGGGTGGTCACTGCCGGTACTGCAGTCTGAGACCAGTTATTCCCTTAAAGGTACATACACAACAATTCCTCCCCTTTTAGATAAACAGTACATAACATTCATTTAACAACTAAATAATAACTAATTACAATTACAATTACGGTTGCTAGATACATTGGTTGAAGTTAAGCAATTATAAGTTCAGTCTTTGAGGAGGCTTCCTGATTCTGTCTGGATAACGCCTCTTTGGGATATCAGGTTCTTCTGGCAAGGTTGAGTCGGGATCAATGTCGTTGTTTGGTTCGTCTGCTTCCAATATCACCGATTCTGCGGTAGATGCAATTGGTACTTCGGTTTCATCGCCAGGTGTATCAGATCGTGGTGTGGAGTTGACGTTTTCCAGTGACTCTAGAATCTGGTTAGCATGGCATCTTACAATGCTCTCTCCAACGTCCACGGTATACATTAGAGGTCCTTGCCGTGTACAGATCGTTCCCGGCTGCCATTTCTCTGTGCGGTAGTCCCGGGCCAAAACTGGTTGACCTATCTTAAAACTCCTGGTCGGCCTTTCATTCATATTCTGAAACTGCCTGTTCTCCACATCTCTTCTGACGTTTGGCTTAAGCAAATCCAAGCGGCATTGTAGTCTTCAATTGAAGAACATCATGGCTGGAGTTTGGTTGGTAACCGCATGTGTCGCCTTCCGGTAGGCAAACAAGAAGTTATCCACATTGTGTTGTAGGGGTATATCTTCATTACACATTGCCTTGATAGCCTTCTTGAATGTTTGAACGAACCTCTCGGCCAATCCATTAGTGGCTGGATGATATGGGGCGGATGTGTAATGCTTAACACCATTGTTCTTTAAGAACCTCCGGAACTCTTCAGACACAAACTGTGGTCCATTGTCAGAGCAAATCTGTTCAGGCAGCCCATTCCTGGTGAATATGGTTCGTAAGACTGTGATAGTTTTTTCTGTGGTGGTTGAGGACATTTTTATTACCTCTGGCCACTTTGAATGTGCATCCACCGCAATTAAAAACATCGAGTCCATAAAGGGACCACCAAAATCAATGTGCACCCTTTGCCATGGAGATGAGGGCCACTCCCATGGATGTAGAGGGGCTTGTGGTGGGGCGTTTTGGACCTTCTGGCATCCTGTACAGCTCTTGGTCATCTCTTCGATTTCTCTATCGATTCCCGGCCACCACACAAACGCTCTGGCTAAGTTCTTCATTTTTACCCCTCCCAGATGACCCTCATGAAGCTCATTGAGCACTCTATCCTTCAATTTGGGTGGAATTACTACTCTGGATCCACACATCAAGGTTCCTCTGCACACTGACAGCTGTTCTCTTCTCGGCGAGAATGCTGGCAACAGTGGTTCGCCATGTGCTGGCCATCCCTTCACCGTTAAATCATAGACCCACGAGAGTGTCGGGTCATTTCGTGTTTCCTTTTCTATGTTTGCATTCGTCACAGGGAGACATTCGACTATAGTCGAGTGGAATAACTCCACTGGATCCACTGCCAGTTCTTCTTCCACCGTCGGCAACGGTAGGCGCGACAATCCATCAGCATTCCCATGCTGTTTAGTTCCTTTGTACTCGATATCATATTGGTGTGCCCCTAGGGAAAGGGACCACCTCTGTAGCCGTTGTGCCGTCATTATCGGTACGCCCTTCTGAGGGTTGAAAATGGAGACGAGAGGTTGATGATCAGTTAGTAGAGTAAATTTCTGACCGTGCAGGTAGTGATTGAACTTCTTCACCCCCCACACCAGGCTGAGGGCCTCTCTGTCAATCTGGGGGTAGTTACGCTCGGCTGAAGTTAACGAGCGTGACGCAAAAGCTATCGGCCTCTCTGAACCATCAAGGAATTTATGTGACAGTACCGCCCCAATGCCGTAGGGAGACGCATCACACGCCAGTCTTATCGGTAGTGATGGGTTGTAGTGAGCCAATACTTCTCTTGAAGTGATTAGGTCCTTACTCTTCTGAAAGGCCCGCTTACATTCATCGCTCCATTTCCATGCTACTCCCGTTCATAGTAGGGCGTTCAGTGGATGCAGAATTGTCGACAAATTCGGCAAAAACTTATGGTAGTAATTCACCAATCCGAGGAATGACCTCAGTTGCGACACATTTTCAGGCGCTGGAGCCTTAACTACCGCTTCAATTTTGTCAGGGGACTTATGCAACCCCTCTTCATCAATCAAGTGGCCACAATACAATATCTGTTTCTTAAAAAACTCGCACTTGGGGCGATTGGCTCGTAGCCCATGTTCACGTAGTCCAGTGAGCACCTGCTCTAGGTTGGCAAGGTGTTCACTGTCATCTTCACCTGTCACTAGGATGTCGACCAAGTAACACTGAGTCCCCGGAATCCCTTGCAGGACCTGTTCCATCGCTCTTTACCATATCGCCGGAGCTGATGCTACTCCGAACACCAGTCGATTATACTGGTAAAGACCTTTCTGAGTGTTTATCGTGAGATACTTCCTAGAGGATTCTTCAACCTCCATCTGCAAATATGCCTGTGCTAGGTCAATTTTTGTAAAATGCTTCCCTCCAGATAGTGAGGCGAAGATATCTTCTATCCTTGGAAGAGGATATTGTACTGTGTGAAGGACTGGGTTCACTGTCAACTTGAAGTCCCCACAGATGCAAACCTTCCTTGGCTCCTCAGACTTATTGTTTAATGTTTTCTTCATGACAGGAACGATGGGTGTCGCCCACTCGCTCCAGTCTACCTTAGATAACACGCCTGCATTCTCCAGATTCTCCAGCTCTGCCTCGACGGCTGGGCGAATTGCATATGGTACCGGTCTTGCTTTGAAAAACTTGGGAATTGCATTCTCCTCTATTTTTATCGAGGCGGTTATGCCTTTAAGAGTGCCCAGTTCTTGTTGAAATACCTCTTTGGCGTCAGCTAAGATTGTTAACAATCGTCCAGGAGTGACGTTGTCATCCTTTTTACCAGCCACCGTCAGTGCCTGAATGGAGTGCCAGTCTAAACTTATCTTTCTGATCCATTCACGTCCCAATAACAGTGGTCCACCATCTTGCAGAATGTAGAGATACAATTTTCATATTTTCTTGCCGTTGTATTCGACAGGCACCCTTATTTTTCATCTGGGGTATACTTTTTGCCCTGTATACGTCCTCAAGACAATGGATGTCTCTCTCAAGGGTATGTGTGAGAATAGCCGCTCGTAGTCTCGTCGATTCATGACGGTTAGAGCTGATCCTGTATCCAATTCCATTTTGACTTGGGACCCTGCTATCGTGAGGGTGACCCAAATGGTTCGGTGAGCCTCTTTTGCGATTACGTTGTGAAGTTTGAGACAGCTTAGTCTCTTGTTCCCGGATTCACTATCGCTCATCTGATCTTCGGAACTACTGTCCGTCATCTTTTGTACTTTCCTGTACGGTTCCTTAGTAGCCTTTTTGTTGTCGTTAGTCTTCTTCCCAGACCTGCAAACTCGTGCAATGTGTCCCATCTTTCCGCATTGCCTGCATATTTTGTCCTTGGACCAGCAGTCCTTCTGGTCATGGGTTGTTCTGCCGCAGCGATAACATTTTTCAAATCCCCGTTTCATTTCGTGCGTGCCGTATTCCTGTGGCTTTTGCTGTATTTCCGCAGCTCCCCTTGCTGCTGCTTCGTACGATACTGCCACGCTGAAAGCCTTATCTAGCGTCAGCTCTTTCTCTGAGAGTAACCTCTTCTGGGTTCCTTCACTCAGGAGTCCACAGACAAATTTGTCCCATAGAGTATCTGTCAGTCCTGCTCCGAACTGGCAGTGCTTTGATAGCTTGCGTAGTTCCGTAAGGTAATCATCATTGCTCTCATCTTTATGCTGATTTCTCCTGTGGAATTTAAATCTTTCTGCTATCAGCAGCGGTGTAGGATTTAGGTGTTCCTGTAGGATATCAACAATTTCGTTAAAACTCTTCGCCATCGGTTTGGCTGGAGTAATCAGGTCCCGCAATAGGCCGTATGTTCTAGTGCCCATTAAGTTTAGCAATACCGATGCCTTTTCTCATCGGCTATTTTGTTTGCCTCGCAATATACCTTGACTCTTTCCACATATGTGGTCCAGTCCTCTATTGTATTATCAAAGGCAGTGATACAGCCAGTCTTCGGCATCTTGAAAATCTAAAATGGCGCCTCCCGCGCTTTGCCTTCTTCCCCGATTTATCAAAATGGCGCCTCCCGCGCTTTCCGTTGCAACCTGCAGCTCCTCGCGGTTTCCTGCGCGTTTAATATTTCTTTTTTAAATTATTTTCCCATCGTGGAACAACCCTGTGGGACTCTTGCCTCCCTCTTCTCGGGTCTGTACGCTGTCCGGCTTCGTAGCACCGGCCGCGCCCTGTGTGCTCCACCCTCTCTCTCTCTCCTCTTCCCGACAACGCTGCTCGGCCCCGTTGCAAGCCACCCGCTCAAATTCTCGACCGCCGCAGCCCAGGAAGGATCAGTGTACTACCTGCCACCAGCCCGATTAGCTGAAGCACCGTCGACAGGAACCAGGTCCCGCTTTCGACAGCTTCTCCAGCAATCTTCAACTCCGCTAACACAGGGGCGGATGCCCACGGTCGACGCCCGTTTCTACTGCTTCTTTCTTCCTTCTGGCCTCGACCTCTGCTCACTTCGCTGCAGGAATGGATCCCAGGAGGTGGTGCAGACTGTAGGTAAGTTCGAATCTGCTTATCGCCAGTATTATGTCCGTGAATGATTGAGACACGGACAGCAGGAGTTGAACAAAACAAGTCTTTACTGAATGAAGTCAATCGGGCACTGAAACTACAGAGGCTCACTAGTGCCTTTTATACAGGGGTGGTCACTGCCGGTACTGCAGTCTGAGACCAGTTATTCTCTTAAAGGTACAGACACAACAGTTTACACTTTTATTTAAGTTTCCACAAGGAAATGTTGGGCCTCCCTTGTTCGGGGCCTCCTACTCCTCCCCGATCGCGATCACCTCTGGACCCCACCCCCCTACTCCTCACCACGTACCTGACTGTTGGAGACCATTCCTATAGGTCCCCTGTGAGGGCCTCCTGCCGTCTGAAATCCTGCTCCCGCCCACCGGCCTGGCATCGGACAGGAGTCTGAGCCTGAATAATTAAATGAGGCCCGGGAGTTCAAATCCCTTTGGGCCTCGACATGCGAATTTATCTATCGCACCAACAACCCCTGCATGCACTGATTTCCCCCCACTGCCCCCCCAACCCACTCTGCCCAGCCCCCCCCTCCCGCCAACCACAGCGTGAAAACCCATAAGAACATAAGAACATAAGAAATAGGAGCATGAGTAGGCCAATCGGCCCCTCAAGCCTGCTCCGCCATTCAATAAGATCATGGCTGATCTGATCCTAACCGCCAATCCACTGTCACAGAACCATCTCCTGAATCTAACAGAATTAGACACACGAAATAGGAGCAGGATCAGGCTACACGGCCCCTGGGCCCGCTCCGCTACCCACAGGGCCATGTCTGATCCGAACCTAGACTCATGTCCAAATTCCTGCCCGCTCCCCGTAACCCTTAATCCCCTTTACTTCTAGGAAACTGTCAATTTCTGTTTTAAATTTATGTAATGATGTAGCTTCTACAGCTTTTTGGGGCAGCATATTCCATGGACCTACCACCCTCTGAGTGAAGTAGTCCCTCCTCATCTCAGTTTTGAAAGAGCAGCCCCTTATTCTAAGACTATGCCCCCTAGTTCTAGTTTCACCCATCATCGGGAACATCCTCCCCGCATCCACCCGATCCAACCCCTTCACAATCTTATATGTTTCAATAAGATCGCCTCTCATTCTTCTGAACTCCAATGAGTAGAGTCCCAATCTACTCAACCTCTCCTCACATGTCCATCCCCTCATCCCCGGGATTAACCGAGTGAACCTTCTTTGTACTGACTCGAGAGCAAGTATGTTTTTTCTTAAGTATGGACACCAAAACTGTACGCAGTATTCCAGGTGCGGTCTCACCAATACCTTGTACAACTGAAGCAATACCTCCCTATTTTTATATTCTATCCCCCTAGCAATGAAAGCCAACATTCCATTGGCCTTCTTAATCACTTGCTGCACCTGCACACTAACCTTTTGAGTTTCGTGCACCAGGACCCCCAGATCCCTTTGTACTTCAGTACTTTCCAGTTTCTTGCCATTAAGATAATAACTTGCTCTACGATTTTTCCTGCCAAAGTGCATAACCTCACACTTTCCAGTATTGTATTCCATCTGCCAAATCTCTGCCCACTTACTTAGCCTGTCTATGTCCCCTTGCAGGTTTTTTATGTCCTCCTCACTCACTACTTTCCCTCCCATCTTAGTATCATCTGCAAACTTTGATATGTTACACTCGGTCCCCTCCTCCAAATCGTTAATATAGATTGTAAAGAGTTGGGGACCCAGCACTGACCCCTGCGGAACACCACTAGATACTGATTGCCAGTCTGAGAATGAACCATTTATCCCAACTCTCTGCCTTCTGTTAGATAGCCAATCCTCTATCCATGCCAGAATATTACCCCCAATCCCATGATTTTTATCTTAAGCAATAATCTTTTGTGTGGCACCTTGTCAAATGCCTTTTGGAAGTCTAAATACACTACGTCCACTGGTTCCCCTTTATCCACCCTATATGTTACTTCCTCAAAGAACTCCAGCAAATTTGTCAAACATGACTTCCCCTTCATAAAACCATGCTGACTTTGTCCTATTAAATTATGGTTATCCAAATGTCCTGTTACTGTCTCCTTAATAATGGACTCCAAAATTTTACCTACCACAGATGTTAGGCTAACCGGTCTATAGTTTCCAGCCTTCTGTCTACTGCCCTTTTTAAATAAGGGTGTTACATTAGCAGTTTTCCAGTCTGCTGGGACCTTTGCTGAGTCCAGGGAGTTTTGGAAAATTATTACCAATGCATCCACAATCCCTACCGCCACTTCCCTCAAGACCCTAGGATGTAAGCCATCGGGTCCAGGTGATTTATCCGCCTTGAGTCCCATTATTTTACCGAGTACCACTTCCTTAGCGATTATGATCGTGTTTAGCTCCTCCCCCCCTATAGCCCCCTGTTTGTCCAGTATTGGGATATTCTTAGTGTCCTCTACTGTAAAGACTGATACAAAATATTCATTCAGTGTTTTTGCCATCTCCATATTTCCCACCATTAATTTCCCGGTCTCATCCTCTAAGGGACCAACATTTACTTTAGCCACCCTTTTTCTTTTTATATAACTATAAAAACTCTTACTATCTGTTTTTATATTTTTTGCTAATTTACTTTCATAATCTACCTTCCCTTTCTTAATCAATCTTTTTGTTATTTTTTGCTGTCTTTTAAAGTTTTCCCAATCCTCTATCCTCCCACTAGATTTGGCTACCTTATATGCCCTTGTTTTTAGTTGAATACTATCCTTAATTTCTTTACTTAGCCACGGATGGCTGTCTTTTCTTTTACACCCTTTTCTTCTCAGTGGAATATATTTTTTTTGGAAGTTGTAAAATAACTCCTTAAATGTACACCACTGATCATGTATCGTCTTACCCTTTAATCTATTTTCCCAATCCACTCTACTCAATTCCACTCTCATACCTTCATAGTCTCCTTTATTCAAGCTTAGCACGCTTGTTTGAGATCCAACCTTCTCACCCTCTAATTGAATATGGAATTCAACCATGTTGTGGTCACTCATTCCAAGGGGATCCTTTACTAGGACATTTTTAATTAATCCTGTCTCGTTACACAGGACCAGATCTAAGGTTGCTTGCCCCCTGGTCGGTTCAGTTACATACTGCTCAAGAAACCCATCCCTAATACACTCAATGAACTCATCCTCAAGGCAGCCCTGTCCAATTTGATTTGTCCAATTAATATGATAGTTAAAATCCCCCATAATTATAGATGTTCCCTTATTACAAGCCTCAACTATTTCCTGATTGATACTCCGTCCAACAGAGTTGCAACTGTTTGGAGGCCTATAGACTACGCCCACTAGTGTTTTTTTCCCCTTATTATTCCTTACCTCCACCAAAACTGTTTCATTATCCTGATCTTTTGACCCAATATAATTTCTCTGTATTACAGTGATTCCTTCCTTTATTAACATAGCCACCCCACCTCCCCTTCCTTCCTGCCTGTCCTTCCTGATCGTTAAATAACCTGGTATGTTTAATTCCCAGGCATTGTCACCCTGCAGCCATGTTTCTATAATGGCCACAAGATCATACCCATATGTAGTTATTTGTGCCATTAACTCGTCTATTTTGTTACGAATGCTACGTGCATTCAGATAGAGAACTTTCAAATATGTTTTGTGACACTTAGTTCCTGCTTTTGGACTTTTTATTACTTTACCTTTTACTCCATACCTTCTGCCCCTTCCTGACATGCTCTGGTTTTTAATTTCCCCACTGCTACCTAAGTCTATGACCTTCTCTGTTGTCATTTTTATTATTTGCTCTCTAGGAACCTCCCCCCCACTAGTTAGTTTAAAGCCCTCTGTACAGCCCTAGTTATATGATCCGCCAGGACTCTAGTCCCAGCACTGGCCAAGTGAAGCCCATCCCAACGGAACAGCTCCCTCCTGCCCCAGTACTGGTGCCAGTGTCCCAGGAAGCAAAACCCATTTCTCCCACACCAGTCTTTGAGCCATACATTTAACTCTCTAATTTTATTTGTCCTAGCCAAATTTGCCCGTGGCTCAGGTAATAATCCAGAGATTATTACCCTTGAGGTTCTGTTTTTTAATTTGATCCCTAGCTGCTCATACTCCTTTAACAGAACCGGCTTCCTAGTCCTATCTACGTCGTTTGTACCAACATGGACCACGACAACTGGATCCAGCCCCTCCCACTGCAAGTTTCTTTCCAGCCCAGAGGAGATGTCCTTAACCCTGGCACCGGGTAGGCAACACAGCCTTCGGGACTCTCGCTCTCGGCTGCAGAGAACTCTATCTATCCCCCTAATAATACTATCCCCTACCACTACAACATTCCTATTTACTCCCCCCTCTTGAATGGCCCCCCGTTCCACGGTGCTGTGGCCAGGTTGCTCATCCTCACTGCAGTCCCTGCTCCTGTCCCCACAGGGAGTAAGAACCTCGAACCTGTTGGACAAGAGCAAGGGCTGCGGCTCCTCCAGCTCTACCTCCTGGATCCCTGTACCTGCCTCACTCGTAGTCACACCATCCTGTCCCTGACCATGGGCTACATCTGAATTAATTAACTTCATAGGTGTGACCACCTCCTGATACACAGAGTCCAGGTACTTCTCCCCCTCCCTGATGTGTCGCAGTGTCTGAAGCTTAGACTCCAGCTCATCAACACGGAGCTGGAGTTCCTGTAGCAGCAGACACTTGTCACAGACGTAATCACCGTGAGCCTCAATGGGGTTCACCGGCTCCCACATCTCGCAACAGTAACACATCACCTGCTCCATTCTATGTAATTAATTAAATTTTTTATTGTTAGTTGTGGACACCCTCTGCCCGATTTTAGATGCTAGTATCCCCTTTAATTAATTGGATTTAAATTAAATCAATCCCTCTAGTTACACCCAGGCCCCAGTGTCAGCATCAAACGTTCTACATCAGGCAGGGCCCAGTTAGATATAGCTGTAAAACCCTCTTAACTGTGCCCCAGAAACTTGCCTCAGCTCCAAATATTGACGAGGTCCCCCTACGACAAACGCGTGACGTTTTATCCAATTCTCGTTGCACTGTCGCTGTGTGAAACTGGCAATTGCCAATTTACTGTGTTGTAACCAATGCCCTTTGAGAAAATGGGATGTGACTGCCCAGACACATTCAGTTAGGACTCTTCACAGTCAACAGAAAATGGAGACTTTCACCCGACCGCCCGGGTTGGATTTGAGCCCAGCTCCCAGTATGTCAACCCTTAATTAACCAATCCCAAGTCTAGAAAAGTTTGGTTACAAATATCACCCATTCTCCAAAGCAATAATTCTTTGCCAAAAAGTTCAGGAAGGATCTGATGGTGTCCCATATTTATATTGATGGCTTGGGTTCTAATGATAGCCAGTGCTGTACTGCATTTACTGTGTTTCACCAGTACTTATGATAGTGGCAGGTGGGAAAAGCTGACATGCCAAGCAACGATGGTCAGGACATGAAGGCACGGCTACAGGCTCAGGACATGAAGGCCCGGCTACAGGCTCAGGACATGAAGGCCTGGCTACAGGCTCAGGACATGAAGGCCCGGCTACAGGCTCAGGACATGAAGGCCCGGCTACAGGCTCAGGACATGAAGGCCCGGCTACAGGCTCAGGACATGAAGGCCCGGCTACAGGCTCAGGACATGAAGGCACAGGTCATGAAGACACGGCTACACGCTCAGGTCATGAAGGCCCGGCTACAGGCTCAGGTCATGAAGGCCTGGCTACAGGCTCGGGTCATGAAGGCATGGCTACAGGCTCGGGTCATGAAGGCCTGGCTACAGGCTCAGGACATGAAGGCAGGGCTACAGGCTCGGGTCATGAAGGCCCGGCTACAGGCTCGGGTCATAAAGGCCCGGCTACAGGCTCGGGTCATAAAGGCACGGCTACAGGCTCAGGACATGAAGGCACGGCTACAGGCTCAAGACATGAAGGCCCGGCTACAGGCTCAGGACATGAAGGCCCAGCTACAGGCTCAGGTCATGTTCTGGGAACGTCTGACGAACGAATTCCGAAGATCTTTTAAGGTGCATCGACAACTGGGAGGCAACTTTGTGGTGGACAGTGCCAAAGATATAAAGACTACTTGAAAGCCACTCTGAAACTGTGCAAAATGAACGACCGTAAGTGGGAACCACTTGCTCAAGATAAGAAAGCACGGGTGAAAAACAATCCATGAAGGCACCTCCTCCTATGAGAATTAGGAGCAGGAGTAGGCCACACGGCCCCTCGAGCCTGCTGATGCAAAAAAAAACAGCTGAGGATGTCTCATTTGAGAATTACACAGTATTTACAGCACAGAAACAGGCCATTCGGCCCAACTGATCCGTGCTGGTGTTTATGCTGCACACAAGCCTCCTCCTGCCCTACTTTATCTCACCCGATCAGCATATCCTATTCCATTCACTCTTATGTAATTATTTAGCTCGCCCTTAAACGCCCCAACTGCTCCTTGTGGTAGCGAGTTCCACATTCTAACCACCCTCTGGGCAAAGGAGTTTCTCCAGAATTCCCTACTGGATTCTTTATTGAAAAAATTCCCAACCCGGTGTAAAAATAGGTCTCGTTGTTCACCAAAGGACTCACTGCAAAAAAAAATGAGATGATATTCCGTCCATCTTCCTCGATATCAAAGGACGAATGTCAACGACAGGAGGCAAAAGATAGAGTCATAACATAACGGCACAGAAGGAGGCCATTCGGCCCATTGAATCCATGCCGGCTCGCTGTAGAGCAATCCAGTCAGTCCCATTCCCCTGCTCTATCCCCGTAGCCCTGCAGGTTTATTTCTCTCAAGTGTCTATCCAGTCTCCCCTTGAAAACATTGAGTGTCTCCGCTTCTACCACTTCCATCGGCAGCAAGTTCCAGGTCCTCACCACTCGCTGCGTTAAAAAGTTTTTCCTCACATTCCCCCTGTATCTCTTTCCCAAAATCTTAAATCTGTGTCCCCTAGCCCTTGTACCATCAACTAGTGGGAACAGCCTTTCCCCATCTAGCCTATCCAAACCCGTCACAATCTTGTACACCTCTATCAAATCACCCCTCAACCTTCTTTGTTCTAATGAAAACAAATCCAGCTTCTCCAACCTGTCCTTGTAGCTAAGATCCCCCATCCCCGGAACCATTCTGGTAAATCTCCTCTGCACCCTCTCAAGGGCCTTCACATCCTTCCTAAAGTGTGGTGACCAGAACTGGACGCAATACTCCAGTTGTGGCTTAACCAGCGGTTTATAAAGGTTCAGCATAACTTCTCTATTTTTGTACTCAATACCTCTATTTATGAAGCCCAAGATCCCATATGCTTTGTTAACCACTCTCTCAATATGTCCTGCCACCTTCAGGGACCTATGAACATTAACTCCCAGGTCCCTCTGTCCCTGCACACTCTTTAAAACTGTGCCATTAAGTGTACATTGCCTCTCCTTGTTCCTTCTGCCAAAATGCATCACCTCACACTTCTCTGTATTAAATTCCATCTGCCGCATGTCTGCCCATCCTGCTAGCCTTTCTATGTCCTGTTGCAGATCTCACCGTGTAGAAAGAGGGCCTAGGAGGCATGTCTGGACATGACCGCTCAGATCACCTCACATGAGAGCTGTAAGGGAAGTGCTGTTTGCTACGTGAGGTTGGGAGTCCTACTTTGCCATTTGTCTCAATGCACTAGATAGATAATGGACTGCATTTAGCTTAAGAACCTTGGAATTGATTGTGCATTATGAAGAGGAAGTCCTGTGCGATCGAAAATTGAGTCAGGAATTGAGGAGCTCTGAACAAATGATTCGGCTCAACCTCTAGTTGCCAAGATCTATTTATCTCAATCAATTCTACACCTTAAATATGGACTGACTCTTTTCCCTGAGGAACCTGTGGGCAAAATAAAGCACAGTATTTACTTGCCCTCACTGGTGAGGGGGGGGTGCGGCGGGGGGCAACAAAAATCTACGGGGTTGATTTCAACTGGCTCTAGTGGGAGGGAATGGGGGCGTTAGAGGTCCGGAACCCGTGGTGATAGACTTACTATCCCGTTCCCGCCCGTCGCCATTTTGGTTGGGGCCTCCGCATGGAGGCCTTTGCCCCCCAACCCCACCCCCCCGTTACAAGCCAGAGCCTATTTGTAACATGCCAATTGGGGGTCTATGACGGACATAGAACCCAGCCGCAGTTCTGAGGTACCGATCGGCGGAGCATGAACCGGGTGCATTCTGCCCACTGGTACCAGGCATGAGGAGGCCTAAACAATGGCCCTCAAAGGGACCGCTCAAGAAAAGGTACATTTTGTGGGAGGGGGGAGGTTTAAGATAAGGAGGGGCAACAATTTCTGTGGGATCTCATTTTCCTGATTTTCATAGAAAATGGCTGATATTCTCAAATAAAATTGATCATTGTAGTTTATTATTTTATTGCAAACGTATTGACACAGCAACAACAACAGCTTGTATTTATATAGCGCCTTTAATGTAGTAAAACGTCCCAGGGTTCTTCACAGGAGTATTTTAAGACAAAAAAATTTGACACCGAGTCACATGAGGAGAAATTAGGGCAGGTGACCAAAAGCTTGGTCAAAGAGGTAGGTTTTAAGGAGCGTCATAAAGACGGCAAGAGAGGTAGAGTGGCGGAGAGGTTTAGGCAGGGAATTCCAGAGCGTAGGGCCCAGGCAACAGAAGGCACGGCCACCAATGGTGGAGCGATTATAATCAGGGATGTTCAAGAGTGCAGAATTAGAGGAGCGCAGATATCTCTGGGGGTTGTGGGCTGGAGGAGATTACAGAGATAGGAAGGGGGCGAGGCCATGGAGGAAATTGAAAACAAGGATGAGAATTTTGAAATCGAGGCGCTGCTTAACCTCTGATGACAGACTCTGAAGTAGCACTTTCACCAAAAAGTAACAATGCTTCTGTGTACTCTTAGAATACTGAGTAACTTTTTAGTGACAAAAAAAGCAATAAATTGTCGTAGCAAATAAAAGTACATTTTGCAGGAACATTTTCCAGCCAGCTGCTGGCTCTTTCATTTCCCCGCCTGATAAAATATTCCCGGCCTCTCTCGACCGGCGAGCCGGCTGTGAGTGCCGGAACATCACTCGTAGCTCACTGGCGATACTGAAAAGAGGCCCGACCGGCCCTCAAAATGACTCGGGGCCTCACGCCAAGGTCATCGGGTATTTGATGTGATCGCACTTACCCACCCGATGTCTGCCCGGGGTTAAAATCAACCCCCAAGTAATGGGAGAGGCAGATTCTTGGGTGAAATCAGGGTCCTAATGCCTGCTTTGGGACCCCCGCTTGAAATTCGTCATTAACTGTGGGCACAGTGGTACACACCTGCTGCACTCAGAGTCGCTCATGCTCCACTCCTGGGCCTACAGCGGCCTCACCAGCGGTCCCTAAAACGGAGACGGCCCATGAAAAGGCAAGTGACGTTTTTATACTTTTGTTTATGTGGGAGTGCTCCTCCTGGCTCCGCAGAAACACTGCGGACCATTACCAGCCCGGGTTAGCCCCTCCTCCTAAATAACAACAGAAAACGCTGGAAAAACGCAGCAGGCCAGGCAACATCCGTGGAGAGAGAAACAGAGTCAATGTTTCGGGTCGAAACCCTTCTTCAGAACTGAGAAAAAAAGGCAGGAAATGAAACAGATTAAAAGGCAGTTTGGGGGCTGGGAAATGGGGGAGGGGATGAAAGAAGAGACATTAAGAGATATTCAAGGTGAGACGAGATGGTAATAGGACAGGTAAAGAAACAGACAATGGCTCTAGATGAAGTGTGAAATGCGCTGGCAGAGTGAGAGACAGCTGCCATGTGGGACAGAGAGAGAAAAAAAAGGAAAAGTCACAAACCAAAAGAGTGGATAAAAAATATAAAAATATAATAGGGGCCGAGGTTATGATCTGAAATTGTTGAACTCTATGTTGAGTCCAGAAGGCTGTAAAGTGCCTAATCGGAAGATGAGGTGCTGTTCCTCGAGCTTACGCTGAGCTTCCGTGGAACAATGCAAGAGGCCGCGGACGGTGAGGTCTGAGTGGGAGTGGAGCGGAGAATTAAAGTGACAGGCGACCGGAAGCTCGGGGTCACCCTTAAGGATTGAACGGAGGTGTTCCGCAAAGCGGTCACCCAATCTCCTCCTGTTCACCCTCCCCCACCTCCCACCCCACCCCACCCCCGACCCCCACCCCGATCTCTGGACTTGGCTGCAGCCTGGCTCGCCTCAGAGTTGTCCAAATTTGCCATGGCCCCGGTCCGGCGCACTTCATCGTGACACCCGGTCGGCATCCAGACGAGGCCCATGGCCCAGTTTCCAGCAGGTTGCGGGCTGACATCTTCGAGCGCGCGTTCCAACCATGATGACCGTTTTTGCGTCGGTTTCCGCCGCTACTCCCGATTTCTCGGCCAATGGCTGTTTCATGTGGACCTGTAGACAAGGCACCTCTGCCTACAGTTGTTGTAATGGGAGGGAGAAGGACTTCTGATTTTCCTTTAATGGAAGGGCAGTCCTGTGGGGGGGCGGTTCATCGTAGTCATATTGAACGTAATCATTTTGACCATGGTTGGACCTACAAATCCTTGGACTGCTTACCCCTGCGATTGATGTAGGAAACCAAGGTGACTGGACACGCAGATTGAGCCAGAGAACTGAAGGTCATTGACCTCACAACTTGATGGAATAGGTCTCAGCTTTAAAAAAAGAAAAGGAAAACTTACATTTATATAGCACCTTTCACCACCACAGGATGTCTCAAAGCGCTTTACAGCCAATGAAGTACTATTTGAAGTGGAGTCACTGTTGTAATGTGGGAAATGCGACAGCCAATTTGCGCACAGCAAGCTCCCACAAACAGCAATGTGATAATTGTAATGTATGTACCTTTAAGGGGGGAACTACTTTCTACAGCTCATGTATACTGTAGTACCGGCAGTGACCACACCTGTATACAACGCTGAGTAGTAATCTGTTGTTTCAGTTGCAGTTTGAACCACGTTGAGTGAACATCTGTTGTTCCATTCTCTGCAGTCCTTTTCTTATTATTACACGGACGTAACAGTGGCGACGAGGAAGTTCGAACCTACCTGCAACTCTGCATCACCTCCCAGGGATTCGCTCCTGGAGAACAGTGGAAGAAGGTCAAGTCCAGAAGCACGGGCGTCGACCACGGGCAACCGCCCAGTCATCCAGCGGAGATTTGAGCATCGCAGGGGAGGCTGTCGAGAGCCAGGCTTGGCTTTCCAGTCACGGTGGTCCAGCGAAACGGGCTGGCAACAGGTACTGCGCAGACCCTTCCCGGACAGCGACGGGCTAGAGCCCGACCAAGCGGCTCAGAAAAAGGCCGAGCAGCGTCGACGGGGGAGAGAGAGAGGGCAGAGCGCACAGGGTGCAGACGGTGTTCAGGACCGAGCGGCGTCAACGGGGGAGAGAGGCAAGAGAGAGCAGAGCGCAGCCGGTGGTCAAGGGCCGAGCAGCGTCAACGGGGGAGAGAGGCGCGCAGGAAAACGCGAGGCGCTGCCATTGCCACGAGGACCGCAGAGAGCGGTGTTGGCAGCAGTGCACGAAGCCCACAGGGCGTCGCCATTTGCCACGAGGACCGCCGAGAGCGGCGTTGGCAGCAGCGTGGGAGACGCCATTTTAAGCCGCAGCGGGGAAGAAAGGAAAGCGCGGGAGACGCCATTTTAAGCCAGTCTAACCACACCCAAAAATGCCAAAGAGTGGCAGTATTACAGCGTTCGACAATGAAGTCGAAGATTGGACGACATATGTCGAACGCATAGAAGTATACTGCAAGGCGAATGAAGTGCCAGATGACAAGACAGCGCTGGTATTGTTGAATTCAATGGGTGCAAAAACGTATGGCTTACTACGAAACCTCGTAACCCCAGAGAAGCCAGTAGAAAAGGATTTTGAAAACATAGTGTCAATCCTACGGGACCACTTAAATCCCACACCGCTGCTGATAGCAGAAAAATTTAAGTTTCACAAAAGGAACCAGCATAAAGATGAAAGTAATGCTGAGTATTTAACGGAACTGCGCAAGCTATCGAAACACTGCCAGTTTGGAACGGGACTAGCAGATACTTTAAGGGACAAGTTTGTGTGTGGGCTTCAAAGTGAAGGAACCCAGAAACGGCTTCTATCAAAAAAGGATCTTACGCTGGACAACGCTTTCAGCATTGCAGTATCACATGAAGCAGCAGCACGGGGCGCTGCAGAGATACAACGGAGACCGCAAGAATATGGCACAAATGAAATGTCATACAGAACAGTGAAGTGCTATCGCTGCGGCAGAACAACACACGAGCATAATGATTGCTGGTTCAAGGACAAAGTGTGCAGACAGTGTGGAAAAGTAGGACACATAGCAAGAGTCTGCAGGTCGGGAAAGGAAACCAGCAGCAAGAAATCTCCACAGGAGAAGTACAAGAAGGTACATAAGGTGACGGAGAGTAGTTCAGACGAACAGAAGAGTGATACAGACTCCGGAAGCAAGGAGCTGGGTTGCCTGAAACTACATAATGTGATCAAAACGGAGGATCACCAAACTATCTGGGTCACGCTCAAGATAGCAGGAGTCCAAGTGAAAATGGAATTGGACACAGGATCAGCCCTAACAGTCATAAACCGAAGGGACTACAAGCGGCTATTCTCACATATACCCATGAGATATACAAAGATTATCTTGAAGACGTACACGGGGCAAAAATTCTACCCCAAAGGAAAAATAAGGGTGAACGTGATATACAACGGCAAGGAAACACCAAAAATGGACCTATATGTATTGCCAGATGGAGGACCACCACTACTAGGATGTGAATGGATCCGGAAGATACAGCTAGATTGGCATTCCATACAAGCACTGACTGTAGATGCCAAAAAGGATGACGACGTCACACCTGGACGACTGTCAAAAATGCTAACTGACGCACAAGAAGTGTTCCAGCAGGGACTCAGAACACTAAAAGGCATAACAGCGATGATCAAAATAGAGGGAAATGCAAGCCCAAAGTTTTTAAGGCCAGACCGGTACCTTATGCGATCCGCCCAGCCGTCGAAGCAGAGCTGGAAGGCTTGGAACGTTCAGGAGTACTGTCCAAAGTGGACTGGAGCGAGTGGGCTACACCCATCATTCCTGTAATGAAGAGGTCGTTGAGTAATACGCCTGGGGAACCAAAGAAGGTTCGCATCTGTGGGGACTTTAAGGTGACAGTGAACCCAGTCCTTCACACTGTACAATATCCGCTTCCACGGATTGAAGATATTTTCGCCTCGCTATCTGGAGGGAAACGCTTCACTAAGATTGATCTGGCCCAGGCGCACCTGCAAATGGAGGTAGAAGAAGCCTCGAAACAGTACCTCACGATCAACACTCATAAAGGTCTCTACCAATACAACTGGCTGGTGTTCGGGGTGGCATCAGCTCCGGCTATTTGGCAAAGGGCAATGGAACAAGTCCTGCAAGGGATTCCAGGGACCCAGTGTTATTTGGACGACATCCTAGTCACGGGCGAAAATGACAGTGATCACCTCGCCAACCTGGAGCAGGTGCTCACTAGATTGAAGGAATATGGGCTCCGAGCTAATCGCCACAAATGAGAGTTTTTCCAGAAGCAGATCTCGTATCGTGGCCACGTTATTGATAAAGAGGGGTTACATAAGTCCCCTGAAAAGATTGAGGCAGTAGTCAAGGCTCCAGCACTGGAAAATGTGTCACAACTGAGGTCGTTCCTCGGGCTGGTGAACTACTACCATAAGTTCTTGCCGAATTTGTCTACCGTACTACACCCACTGAACACCCTACTGCAAACGAGGGTACCATGGAAGTGGAGTGACAAATGTAAACGAGCTTTCCAGAAGAGCAAAGCATTGATCACATCAAAAGAAGTGTTGGCTCATTTCAACCCAGCACTACCAATTCGGTTGGCGTGTGATGCATCACCCTATGGCATTGGAGCGGTGCTGTCGCAAAAATTCCCGGAAGGCTCGGAGAGGCCAGTAGCCTTTGCATCTCGGTCACTAACCTCAGCCGAGCGTAACTACGCCCAGGTTGACAGGGAGGCCCTCAGCCTAGTGTGGGGAGTGAAAAAGTTCAACCACTATCTGCACGGGCAGAAGTTCACCTTGCTGACTGACCACCAACCACTTGTCTCCATCTTTAATCCAAAGAAGGGCGTTCTGGTGATGACTGCGCAACGGCTACAAAGATGGTCCCTTTTTCTAGGGGCGCACCAATATGAAACCGAGTATAAGGGCACGAAACAGCATGGAAACGCTGATGGGCTATCACGCCTGCCACTGCCTACTGCGGAGGAAGCGCCAGCAGTGGATCCTGTCGAAATATTTCATTCGACTATAATTGAATGCTTGCCAGTAACTAACGCTGGTATAGAGAAGGAGACCCGGAATGACCCGACACTGTCTCGGGTATATGATTTGACGGTGAAGGGATGGCCAGCACATGGCGACTCACTGTTGCCAGCATTCTCATCCAGAAGAGAACAGCTGTCAGTATGCCAGGGGACCTTGATGTATGGATCCCGAGTGGTAATGCCACCCAAGTTAAGGGAGAGAGTGCTCAATGAGCTTCACGAAGGTCATCTGGGAGGGGTGAAAATGAAAAGCCTTGCTAGGGCTTATGTGTGGTGGCCGGGGATCGATCAGCAAATCGAGGACCTGACAAAGAGCTGCTCAGGATGCCAGAAGGTCCAAAATGCACCACCACATGCCCCTCTACACCCATGGGAGTGGCCCTCATCTTCATGGCAACGGATGCATATTGATTTTGCTGGTCCATTCATGGACTCAATGTTTTAATAGCCGTGGATGCGCACTCGAAATGGCCTGAGGTGATCAAAATGTCCTCCACCACCACGGAGAAAACTATTGCAGTCCTACGGATCATTTTTGCCAGGAACGGCTTGCCAGAGCAGATTTGCTCTGATAACAGACCACAGTTTGTGTCCGAAGAGTTTTGAAGATTTATGAAAAGGAATGGGGTAAGGCATTACACATCTGCCCCGTATCATCCAGCCACAAATGGATTGGCTGAGAGGTTCGTACAAACCTTTAAAAAAGCAGTAAAGGCCATGTGCGATGATGACATTCCACTGCAGCATAAGGTGGACAACTTCCTGTTAGCCTACAGAAATGCGACACATGCAGTCACCAACCAGGCCCCGGCCATGATGTTCTTTAACCGAAGCTTGAGATCTCGTCTGGATTTGCTCAGACCAAATGTACGAAGAGATGTTGAGAGTAAGCAATTCCAGCACATCAATGAGAGGCCGACAAGGAGCTTCAATGTAGGGCAACCAGTCTTGGCCCGCGACTACCGAACAGAGAAATGGCAACCAGGAACGATATGCACACGGCAGGGGCCACTAATGTACACAGTGGACGTTGGGGAGAGCATCGTGAGACGCCATGCTGACCAGATCCTAGAGTCACAGGAACGAGTCAACCCCATGCCTCGCCCATACGTACCTGGTGATGAACCCAACGTACAGGTAGCATCTACCCCAGAAACAGTAGCATCGGAAGCTGATGAACCAACCGACGACAGGGGGCCAGAATCGCCTCCGCACCAAGAGCAAGACACTCGGGAAAGGCGCTATCCAGAAAGGATCAGGAAGCCTCCCCAAAGACTGAATTGATAAATAGACTATTTTCAGCTAATGTTGCATGTTGAAAGTGTTAATTGTAATTAGTTTGATATTTAATTGTTAAATGAGTGTTATGGTACTGTTAATCTAAAAGGGGAGGAATTGTAATGTACGTACCTTTAAGGGGGGAACTACTTTCTACAGCTCATGTATACTGTAGTACCGGCAGTGACCACACCTGTATATAACGCTGAGTAGTAATCTGTTGTTTCAGTTGCAGTTTGAACCACGTTGAGTAAACACCTGTTGTACCGTTCTCTGCAGTCCTTTTCTTATTATTACACAGACGTAACAATAATGACCAGGTAATCTGTTTTTGTTATGTTGATTGAGGGATAAATATTGGTCAGGACACCGGGGATAACTCCCCTGCTCTTCTTCAAAATAGTGCCATGGGATCTTTTCCATCCACCTGAGAGCAGACGTTGCCTCGGTTTAACGTCTCATCCGAAAGACAGCACCTCCAACACTCCCTCAGCACTGCACTGGAGTGTCAGCCTAGCTTTATATGCTCAAGTCGCTGGAGTGGGACTTGAACCCACAACTTTCTGACGCAGAGGCGAGTGTGCTAACCACTGAGCCACAGCTGACACTTTACATGAAAATTACAACACAAAGACAGGCAAATGCAACCTAATCATTCCTTGTTGGTGTTTATCCTCCACGGGTGGAGTCGTCTTAATCCCATGTGCCCGCCCTGTTCTCATATTTCTATATTCCCCCTGTCCATCAACCACTTATCTAACCTATTCCTCAATGTTGACATGGTCTCTGCTCCAATCACTAACTCCTGTAGCACCTTCCACAGCCTCATAACCCTCTGTGCAAAATGGTTCTTCCTGCTCCCAAGTCTCTTACATTTAATCTTACCTCTATGTCCCCTCTGTTCCAACGAAAACAGTCCCAATTTTTCAAGTCTTTTTTCATATTTGTATTTCCTCACACCAGACAGCAACCTCGTGACTCTGCGCTGTGCCCTCTCTATAGCCGCAACACACTTCCTATGGTGTGGAGCCCGAAACGGCACACAGTGCTCCAACTGTGGTCTTACTACAATTGTTACAGGGCTTTGGTGAGACCGCACCTGGAGTACTGTGCACCATTTTTGTCTCCTTATCTGAGAAAGGACATAGATGCCTTGGAGGCGGTGCAACGAAGGTTCACTAGATTGATCCCTGGGATGAGAGGGTTGTCCTATGAGGAGAGATTGAGTAGATTGGGCCGATACTCTCTGAAGAGAGGTGATCTCATTGAAAGATATAAAATTCTGAGGGGGATTGACAGGGTAGCTGCTGAGAGGTGGTTTTCCCTGGGTGGAGAGTCTAGAACCAGGGGTCACAGTCTCAGGATAAGGGTCGGCCATTTAAGACTGAGATGTGGAGGAATTTCTTCACTCAGAGGGTTGTGAATCTTTGGAATTCTCGACCAGAAAGGGCTGTGGATGCTGATTCATTGAGTATATTCAAGGCTGAGATCAATAGATTTTTGGACTCTAGGAGGATCAAGAGATATGGGGATCAGCCGGGAAAGTGGGGTTGAAGTCGAAGGTCAGCCATGATCTTATTGAATGGCGGAGCTGGCTCGAGGGGCCATATGGCCTACTCCTGCTCCTAATTCTTATATTCTTATGTACTAAGGTTTTATATAGATTCATCATTCATTCTTGATTTTATATTCTGTACCTCACCATAAAGCATTAGTTTTTTTTTAATAGCCTTATCTACCTGAGGTGCTGCTCTTGAGAACTTGAACCCCCAAATACCTTTGCTCTTCCACATCACCCAACTTTCCCACATTCAAAGTACTTTTATTCCCTTTTACGAAAATGTAGCACCTCACACTTACTGACACTGAATTCCATCTGCCCATTTCACTATCTTATCTTGGTCCTCAGAATTACTTACCCTGCCTCCTATTTTAATATCATCTGCAAATGTGGACACCACTGCCTCTAGCACCATATCCAAATCACTGCTGTACACAGTGAACAGAAGCAGTCCCAGAACAGGACCCTGTGAGACACTGCTATCCAGTTCTAAGGACCACTTCGAGAAACTGTCCTTAACTCCTACTCTCCGTTTCCTCCTTTCTAACCGGTTCTAATCCAATGTGCTACCCTGCCCCTAATTCCATACCCTGTAATAATCTCCGATAGTCTCCTGTGTGGTACCTTGTCAAAGGCTTTCTGAAAGTTCATGTGGGACTAACTGGATCGCTCTTTCGAAGAGCCGGCCCAGTCACGATGGGCCGAACAGCCCCTTTCTGTGCTGTATCATTCTACGATTCCACGTCACATTCACTCCATTCCTCCATCCACCATATCTGTCACCTCAAAGAATTCTATCAGGTTTGCCAAGCACAACCTCCCTTCCTGAAACCCGTGTTGGCTGCTTCTAATTATATTTTTATCAGTCTAGATATTTAGTAATTCATCGCTAATTAAAGATTCCAAACTGTTCCCTACTACAGATGATAAACTAGCAGGCCTGTAATTACCCAGATTAGCTCTGTCTCCCTTTTTCAAAATAGGTATTACATTTGGCCACTTTCCAGCCTTCCAGGGCACATCCACTCTCAATAGAACCATAAACATATGGGGCCGTATTTTCCGATCGGAGGCTTCCTGCGTGCGGAGGCCTCCGATCTGGAAAACATCTACGGACTTACCTGAGGGCTCCCGAGGTGCGTATAGTTCCGATGCTGGGCCTCTCCAAACTCCAAGTTCACAAGGCCCAGGTATCCCAGAGGCGCAGATGGTTCGTAAGCATCCCTGGGATCACGTGGGCCATGGGGAACCAATAGAAGATGGGAATCTCCCTTCATACACTTGACAGATAGACCTGTCAAATATATGAATGGAAATCACCCCAAAAACATGGTAAAACATTAAATACATTTTTTTTTAAATCACATTTTTAAAATTAGTTGAAATTACAATATATTAAATATTTTAAACAAAAATTAAATTTTTTGAAAAAAAATTAAAGTTTTTTACGGGGCTAAAAATAAACTTACCTTTTTTTAAAAGTATTTTTAAATGATAAATGAGTGAAATTTTTTTTTTTTTTTTTAACTTTTTTCAAATCTTATGCTGGTAAAAGCAGGCCTTACGCCTGCTTTTACCAGGCATAAGATTTCTAAGGGTTTTCTGCGGGCGGAGAGCCTCCAGAAAGCGGAACTCTTCCCCCCCCCCCGCAGAGGCCCTTCTCCAGGGCAGGCGTTCGATCTGTCAAGAGCTTTCTTGATAGATCAGAAATGACGGTTTTCAGCACATGCGCTTCACATGCCTGAAACCGACATTTCCGATGTCCCTACGGGTGTGTACACAGTGCGTATCCACCCGTAGGGATCGGAATATACGGCCCATGACTCCCAATTCCTTCGCTATTTTTCCCCATTTCCCTCAGGATCCTTGGATGTATCCAGTCAGGCCGCGGCACTTTGTTCTTCTCAACTGAGTTCTCTAATACTTCCCTTTAATTTATTATAATAATATCTATCTTGGAAAAGGCCAGGAGACGTTGGGACTGTGTAAGGGAAAACCTCAAAAATTATTGCATTTATACAGCGCCTTTCATGATCTCAGGACGTCCAAAGCGTTTTACAGCCAATGAAATATTTTTGAAGTTTTACATCCACCTGAGAGAGCAGACGGGGCCTCGGTTTAACGGCTCATCTGAAAGACGGCACCTCCGACAGTGCCGCACTTCCCTCAGCACTGCACTGGAGTGTCAGCCGTTGCTCGGTTGGTAACACTCACCTCTGAGTCAGAAGGTTGTGGATTTAAAACGTTAAACCGAGGCAACATCTGCCCTCTCAGGTGGATGCAAAAGATTCCAAGGCACTATTTCAAAGAAGAGCAGGGCGGGGAGTTCTCCCCGGTGTCCTGGCCAATATTCATCCCTCAACCAACATAACAAAAACAGGTGATCTGGTCATCATCACATTGCTGTTTATGGGAGCTTGCTGTGCACAAATTGGCTGCCGTGTTTCCCACATTACAACAGTGACTACACTTCAAAAGCACTTCGTTGGCTGTAAAGCACTTTGGAATGTCCTGAAAGGCGCTATATAAATGCAAACACTTTTGTTTCTTTACTATGCACTTAACTCTCTTGGCGTGAGCACCTGAACCCACCACCTTTGGACTCTAAGAGGCGAGAGTGCTACCCACTGAGCCACAGCTGACACAATGATGGCCAGAGAGCGCGAGGAGCTGACAGAGGGGAAGAGTTTGATGGGAAGACCTTGTAACATCTGTTTTTATGATAAACAACCGACCGGAATATCTTCAGCAGGGCAACAGTGGGACTCCCGAAGCCCTCTTCTGCAGAGCACTGGCGTGCACCCAGACTTCCTTTCATTTACTTGTGGGATCATTTAATGTCAAGTGGAAACAGGTGCAAGTCATCTTCCCACAAGTTAAACCACTTGAGGCAGAAAATTGGTCCGGGAAATAAAAGTGCACATGGAGCAGCAATTTTCAATGGAAATGCCTTAGAATAACAAGGGGTGGGTGGGGAATCCTAAGGAGAACATTTCTGTGCAAACAGTTTAAAAAAAACACACACCAGTGAAAAGCCATCACACCGAGCTGAAATCTCGACAAGTACAAGATACGGGGAAGTAAAGTGAGCCTGTGTTGTCCACTGTGGACTGTGTGGAATTCAGTCTTTCTGGTAGGGCTCTGATGAACTGTGTCATAGTCTTTGCTCAACTGCACATCTGATTAATATATTAATGAATGTACAGTGATGTGCACGGCATGCAAATGCGTCATCCGCTTCATCCCCAGCAGGGAGGGTTTAACACGTCGCCAACTTGGGAGCACTGCATGAAGCGTGGATTTACATCTATTTTCAAAATGTTTTTCCTGTGAACAGCCACTTTTGAGATATCTTTTACAGCAGAGAAGTATATTGTGAAATGTGCACAGACGTTATTGTTTCGAGGACAGAATCCTTTTGAATGAAACTTTCTCCATTCGCTTTCTCCGCTCCTGCTGCATTTGGCTCCTTGGTGGGCGGGGAATGGATGCACGCGCATCAGGCGTTCCGTAGTACCTCGCCCAACCTCGTTATTCATCTGTGAGTCTTGACAAAGAACATTGGCAGGATATTTGGAATAGGGGCATCATAAACAACTCAATTCTGTTCTCAGCTGAAATACACACGCACGCACGCACACACACTCACATACACTCATACACACACATATACATACACTCACACACTCGCACATACACACACTCGCACATGCACACTCACTCTCACACACTCGCACATACACACACACGCAAATAGACACACACACTCGCGCGCGCACACAAAAACACACACTCACACATACACACTTGCACATGCACACACACACGCAAATATACACACACTCGCACATTCATACTCGCGTGCACACAAAAACACACACTCGCACATACACACACACTCGCACATACACTCTCACACACACTCACACATTCATACACTCTCACACTCGCATATATACACAGACACACAAACACACATACATATGCATACACTCACACACACTCACATTCATACATATACACACACACACACACACACACACAAAAACACGCACATAAAAATATACACACACACATTCATTTACAGGAAACTCTCTTTTAACCGGCACCTAAATATCCGGAAACCTCTCTGAACCGGCAAAATTCAGGAGTAGGTTCAGGTAAGTTTTACTATATATTAGTGGCCGTGTAACCGGGGTTCCTGCACCTGTGGCTGTGCAACAGGGACTCCTGGATCTGTGGCCGTGTAACCGGGACTCCTGCACAAGTGCCGTGTAACCGGGGCTCCTGCACCTGTGGCCGTGTACGGGGCTTTCGTACCTTGGTAAGTATACCTCTCTGTAATCCGGACTTTTTGATCAACTGGCACCACGCCGGTCCCGTCGGTGCCGGATAAAAAAGAGTTTCCTGTATGTACATACACACTCACACATATACACATATATACTCAGACACACACACACTTTCAGCAGGGTTTGCAGGATAACTATTTCCTCTCCGCTGTGGCCATTACTGAACCCTACTACCACCCTAGCTGAGACACTAAGTTATATAGATGTTATACACAGGCACAACACACATTTGGATGGAACAGCCGCGCCTGCTCCCACTTCCCTGTCTGCTACACTTTCCAGCCTTCCAGACTGAATAAATCGGCCAGCTTTCAGTTCCAGAAACCATTAGCCCAATACCTGACTGCAGTACAAAGGCAAGTAAGTCATTAGGTTGCATTAGCAAAGGGATACAATGCAAATCAGAAGAGTTGGTTGGATGCAAGAACAGAAGGCATTGAAAATGCACAGCAAAGCAATCACCATTAGGTACACAGGAACGTACAGGACCTGAAAGGACCAGTGCAATCCATCTGACCGCTTCCCAATGTCTGAGAATTATCCTATCCCATGGTACGTACCTCTCATACTTCTCTATCAATTGTTTCTCCAGGTACTTGACCAACTCTCTTGAATTTGCAAATACAATCAGTCCCACAGCGCCTCTTACCAGTCTGTTCCATAAATTCACCACTGCTCTGCACAAACTAGTTCATTCGAAACTCTCTTTTCATGCTCTGTATTCTAAGTTTGAGGCTGTGCCCTCTTGCTGCAGAAAGTGATGGTTAGACTGCATCTAGAGTATTGCGGTCTGGTCACCTGATCATAGGAAGGCTATCATTGTCCTTGAGCGGGTTCAGAGGTGAGCAATGAAGATTTTCACATGAATCTGAAACCAAAGTAAAGGAAATTATGCTTGTTTTCTTTGATGAAGAGAAAATTTGAAATCACATAGAATTACAAAGATTATACAGCACAGAAACAGGCCATTCGGCCAACCAGTCCATGTCGGCGTTTATGTTCTACTCGAGCTTCCTCCCGTCTTTCCTCATCTAACTCTATCAGCATAAGCCTCTATTCCCTTCTCCCTCATATGCTTATCTAGCCTCCCCGTAAATGCATCTATACTATTCGCTTCAACCACTCCCTGTGGTAGCGAGTTCCACATTCTCACCACTCTCTGGGTAAAGAAGTTTCCTCTGAATTCCCTATTTGATTTCTTGGTGACTATCTTATATTGATGGCCTCTAGTTTTGCTCTTCCCCGCAAGTGGAAACACTCTCTCTTTTGTGTCATATCGAAACCTTTCATAATTTTAAAGATCTCTATAAGGTCACCCCTCAGCCTTCTCTTTTCAACAGAAAAGAGACCCAGCCTGTTCATCCTTTCCTAATAGGTATAACCTCACAGCCTCTCCAGTGCCTCTATATCCTTTGATAAAGTTCTTAAGATCATGGAAGGAGATTGACAAAGTGTATCCTGGCAAATGGTTCACTAGAGAAAATTAGGAAGTTAGGAATAAGAAGGGAGGTCAGGAGGAAGGTTTACATCCAGTGTGCAATAGATTTGTGGAATAAATGATCAGGGAAAACCTTTGAGGCCGACTGTATAAATGGGCAATTGGAGGAGTTTTTGGAGACTGAAGAGATTGAGGGATATGGGTTGAGAAGGTGGGTAGGCGGAGTTGATCTAACAAAAAGAATTGAAACTAATTGGCCTTTTTCTGTCCCTGAACAATCTTATGTTCACATAGTCATAGAGACAGAGTCATAACGGCACAGAAGGCAGCCATTCGGCCCATTGAACGTGTGAAGGAGGCATCGTGGTTGGGGGAGATGCTGAGGCAAATTGACCCTTGCGCATTCTATAATTTCTGATGACTGACAACAGTGGAAATACAGGTTTTATGTCGCGTTGGCAGAGAGCAAATGTGTTAAACTACTCACTACAAAGGGCAGACGGTTCTCTCTTATACAGAAACAAGTTGAATTCCAGTCATGGCCCCGGCCTGTCCCCTGATCACTCAGTCACCACCGATTGAGCTGATTTGCTGTTTCAGTAAAAGACAGAACTTGCATTTCTATAGCGCCTTTCACGACCTCAGGACGTCTCAAAGCGCTTTACAACCCACGAAGTACTTTTTGAAGCACAGTCACTGTTGTAATGTGGGAAACGCAGCCGCCAATTTGCGCACAGCAAGCTCCCACAAACAGCAATGGCCAGATAATCTGTTTTGTTTTTTAGTCATGTTGGTTGCGGGATAAATATTGACCGGGTCACTGACGGGAACAGGGAGAGATGTAAAGCGGGCTGCCGACTTGCCGTCACCCGTTTTACACCATCGCACAGAGTCCAGATCTACCCCCTTGTCTCAGTGACATTTCACACACAAAACAGAGCATTTTTCAAATGGGATTGTGCCACTAGCAAGAGAAAATGATGAAGAAATAATACACGACTGAGCCACTGGGCAAACATTTGCATCCCTTTTAGAGCACACGATAGTAGGCGAAGTGATACATTTTGGTAGGAAGAACGAGGAGAGGCAATATAAACTAAAGGGTACAATCCTAAAGGGGGTGCATGAACAGAGAGACCTGGGGGTATATGTGCACAAACCATTGAAGGTGGCAGGGCAGGTTGAGAAAGTGATTAAAAAGGCTTATGGGATGCTGGGCTTCATAAATAGAGGCATAGGGCTGGATTTTCATTGAGGAGGCGGGTAGGAGGCGGGACTACAACTTTTGGGGTTGTAGTCCCGCCTCCATCGAGTTGTAGCCAACCCACGCGATTTTGACTTGATTGACCTTGTTGAGCCCGCCCAGCGGGCTCAGCAGGCCAATTAAGGGCCACCCGGCAACAGGTGACGTCAAAGATTGATATTTCATCTGTCAAGTCTTACAGAAGCTCAGCACCCACGGACCAGTTGAACCAGGAACACTCCTCGCCATGATGGACGTCTCGGCACTCTACACCAGTATCCCCCACGATGACGGCATCGCTGCGACAGCCTCAGTACTCAACACCAACAACAGCCAATCTCCAGACGCCATCCTACAACTCATCCGCTTCATCCTTGACCACAATGTCTTCACCTTCGACAGCCAGTTCTTTACCCAAACACACGGAACAGCCATGGGGACCAAATTCGCACCCCAATACGCAAACATCTTCATGCACAAGTTCGAGCAAGACTTCTTCGCTGCACAGGATCTCCAACCAACGCTATACACCAGATACATCGACGACATTTTCTTCCTATGGACCCACGGCGAAGAATCACTGAAAAGACTACACGATAACATCAACAAGTTTCATCCCACCATCAAACTCACCATGGACTACTCCTCAGAATCAGTCTCATTCCTGGACACACGAATCTCCATCAAAGACGGACACCTCAGCACTTCACTCTACCGCAAGCCCACGGACAACCTCACGATGCTTCACTTCTCCAGCTTCCACCCTAACCACGTTAAAGAAGCCATCCCCTATGGACAAGCCCTGCGAATACACAGGATCTGCTCAGACGAGGAGGGACGCGATGGACACCTACAGACACTGAAAGACGCCCTTGTAAGAACGGGATATGACGCTCGACTCGTCGATCGACAGTTCCGACGGGCCACAGCGAAAAATCGCATAGACCTCCTCAGAAGACAAACACGGGACACAACCAACAGAGTACCCTTCGTCGTCCAGTACTTCCCCGGAGCGGAGAAACTACGCCATGTTCTTCGCAGCCTTCAACATGTCATCGATGACGACGAACACCTCGCTAAGGCCATCCCCACGCCTCCACTACTCGCTTTCAAACAGCCGCCTAAACTCAAACAGACCATCGTTCGCAGCAAATTACCCAGCTTCCAGGAGAACAGCGACCACGACACCACACAACCCTGCCACAGCAACCTCTGCAAGACATGCCAGATCATCAACACAGATACCATCATCACACGTGAGGACACCACCCACCAGGTACATGGTACATACTCATGTGACTCGGCCAACGTTGTCTACCTCATACGTTGCAGGAAAGGATGCCCCGGAGCATGGTACATCGGCGAGACCATGCAGACACTGCAACAACGGATGAACGGACACCGCACAACAATCACCAGGCAGGAGTGTTCCCTCCCAGTCGGGGAACACTTCAGCAGTCAAGGACATTCAGCCTCCGATCTTCGGGTAAGCATTCTCCAAGGTGGCCTTCGAGACACACGACAACGCAAAATCGTCGAGCAGAAACTGATAGCCAAGTTCCGCACCCATGAGGACGGCCTCAACCGAGATCTTGGGTTCATGTCACGCTACATGTAACCCCACCTGACGCAGGGTCATCCAGACTCGAGTCGACATTGGCTTGTTCTCTCTACACAGATGCGGCCAGACCTGCTGTGATTTCCAGCCAAAAAAAATGTTTTTTGTCTGTTTTTTTGTTTTTCATACAGACCCCAGCATCTGCAATATTTGACCCCTTGTGACCCCACCTCATTGTTCTTTGATGTAATGTTTCCCTGACTGACCTGTTTGGACACCATTCACACCTTTGACTGCTGTGATTATCTCTCTGCCGAGGTGTGATAAATGGCAGTTGGAAAGGTTACCTGTAAACATCTGACATGATTCTCTGACTATATAAGCTGTGTCTTTATGCATTTCTCCACTTCACCTGAAGAAGGAGCAGCGCTCCGAAAGCTTGTGATTTCAAATAAAGCTGTTGGACTATAACCTGGTGTTGTGTGACTTCTTACATTTGAAGGAAGGTGATACGCTTATCAATTACTTCATAAAAGGTGATGAGTCGAAGAAGAGACGATGAGTCGAAAGAAGAGATGAATAAGGCTTTTATTAGCTAAGAAGAGACCATGCTTCTTCGTGAGTGACTGAACAAGTCTGAACGAAACCCACACAGTGGTGGGTGGAGTCAGCTGAGGCATGCCTCCATACACAGCGCCACCCAGAGGTGGCAATATACAATACAGTGGTTTACCACATTCACCCCTTGTTTAATGTGAAGTCCGGCGGGGTGAAGGGTACTACAAGTTAAGTCTATCAGGAGGCCTTGTCTGACGTCCTGATCGTCGTGGTGGCGGCGGTGGTGTTGCAGCATCCGACGTCGGGTCTGGTGTCTGGGTGGTTGGCGAAGATTCCTGGGGCTTTGGCATGCCGTCTGCAGGGGTTGGGTTGGGAGGGGTGGTGGGGGATAACAGTGGTAAGGGGGATAACGGTGGTAAGGGGGATAACGGTGGTAATTCAGGGGTACCCGAGGGTGCGAGATCTCGTATGGAGACCGTGTCCTCCCGCCCGTCTGGGTATGTCACCCAGGCATACTGGGGGTTGGCGTGTAGGAGGTGCACCCGCTCGACCAGGGGGTCCGTTTTATGCGTCCTCACGTGCCTCCGCAGTAGGACGGGCCCAGGAGAAGTCAACCATGCCGGTAGCGAGGTTCCCGATGTAGACTTCCGGGGGAAAACGAACATTTTCTCATGAGGGGTCGCATTAGTGGCAGTACAAAGCAGTGACCGAATGGAGTGAAGCGCTGCAGGGAGGACCTCCTGCCAGCGGGAGGTCGGAAGGCCCTTAGATTTTAGTGCTAAGAGGACTGCCTTCCAAACTGTCGCGTTCTCCCTTTCCACCTGGCCGTTCCCCCGGGGGTTGTAACTGGTGGTCCTGCTCGTGGCGATACCTCTTGTTAGCAGGTACTGCCGAAGTTCGTCGCTCATGAACGATGAGCCCCTGTCGCTATGTATATAGCTGGGGAACCCGAACAGAGCGAAGATGTCATTCAGACACTTGATGACCGTGGTACTGGTCATGTCTGGGCAAGGGATGGCAAAGGGGAAACGGGAGTACTCATCAACTATGTTGAGGAAGTACACATTGCGGTCAGCGGAGGGGAGGGGCCCTTTAAAATCGACGCTCAGGCGTTCGAAGGGGCGGGTGGCCTTGATCAGGCTTGCTCTGTCCGGCCTATAGAAGTGCGGTTTGCACTCGGCGCAGATTTGGCAGCTCTTGGTCATGGTCCTGACCTCCTCGATGGAGTAGGGCAGGTTACGGGATTTGATAAAATGGAAAAACCTGGTGACCCCCGGGTGGCAGAGGTCATTGTGGAGGGACTGCAGCCTATCACTCTGCGCGTTGGCGCATGTACCACGTGATAGGGCATCTGGGGGCTCATTGAGTTTCCCTGGCCGATACAAGATATCATAATTGTAGGTGGAGAGTTCGATTCTCCACCTCAAGATCTTGTCGTTCTTGATTTTACCCCTCTGCTTATTATTAAACATAAAAGCTACTGAACGCTGGTCAGTGAGCAGGGTAAATCATTTCCCGGCCAGGTAATGCCTCCAGTGACGCACCGCTTCTACAATAGCCTGGGCCTCCTTTTCGACGGAGGAGTGTCTCGTCTCGGGGCCCTGGAGGGTCCTTGAGAAAAAGGCCACGGGTCTGCCCGCCTGGTTAAGGGTCGCGGCTAGGGCGAAGTCGGAGGCATCGCTCTCCACTTGGAAGGGGATGGACTCATCCACCGCGTGCATTGCGGCCTTCGCGATATCGTTCTTGATAAGAGTGAAGGCTGCACACGCCTCTGGTGTCAGGGGGAAGGAGGTGGCTTTGATGAGGGGCCTGGCTTTGTCTGCATAGAGGGGCACCCACTGGGCGTAGTAGGAGAAAAACCCCAGGCATCTCTTCAGTGCTTTTTGGCAGTGGGGAAGGGGTAGCTCCATTAGGGGGCGCATTCTGTCGGGGTCGGGCCCGATGACTCCGTTCTCCACCACGCAGCCGAGGATGGCCAGGCGCTTGGTGTGAAACATACATTTTTCCTTATTGTACGTTAGGTTCAGCCGTTGGGCCGTACGGAGGAAATTTGCTAGATTAACGTCGTGGTCCTGCTGGTCGTGGCCGCAGATGGTGACGTTATCCAAATAGGGGAAGGTTGCCCGCAGCGCGTTCTGGTCAACCATTCGGTCCATCTCCCTTTGGAAGACCGAAACCCCGTTGGTGACGCCGAAGGGGACCCTAAGGAAGTGGTAGAGGCGGCCGTTTGCCTCGAAGGCAGTATACTGGCGGTCCTCATGGCGGATGGGCAGCTGGTGGTACGCTGACTTAAGGTCGATGGTGGAGAATACTTTGTATTGCGCAATCTGATTGACCATATCAGATATGCGAGGGAGGGGGTACGCGTCCAGCTGGGTGTACCGGTTTATGGTTTGGCTGTAGTCGATTACCATGCGGCGTTTTGCAGTGGTTTTAACGACTACAACCTGGGCTCGCCAGGGGCTAGTGCTACCTTCGATAATGCCCTCCTTCAAGAGCCGCTCCACCTCAGAGCTGATAAAAGCTCTGTCCCCGGCACTGTACCGCCTGCTTTTGGTAGCAATGGGTTTACAGTCGCGGGTGAGGTTAGCGAACAGGGGAGGGGGGGGGACTTTTAATGTGGAAAGGCTGCAGGTGGTTTGCAGCGGGCGATTTAAAAGTTGTTGGTTGCAGACTGTGAGTGGGGGGAGGGGTCCACCGTATGCTAGTGTGACACTCTTAAGGTGGCACTGAAAATCCAACCCTAGCAGGACGGCAGCGCAAAGACGGGGCAGGACTAGCAGTTTAAATTTTTGATATTCAGTGCCCCCTACTGACAGGGTCACCACACAGTAGCCGCTGATGTCCATTGACTGGGACTTGGACGCCATAGAAATGCGATGGTGCGTTGGCAGAATCGTGAGGGAGTGGCTACGTACCGTGTCGGGGTGGACGAAACTCTCTGTGCTCCCGCTGTCGATCAGGCAACTGGTGGCGCGGCCGTTTACCGCGATATCCATCATGGAGCTGGATAGATGGTGAGGGTGGCCTTGATCCAGCGTCACGGAGGCCAGTATGTGGCTTAGTGAGTCACTATAGTCATCCGCCGAGACGGTGGTCGGTTCCGGTGACGAAATGGCGGTTGAGTGCGTTGGATACGATGGCGGCGGATGCCATGCGGCCGGGGGTACACAAAATGGCGGATAAGATGGCTGCTCCCACGGCCCGCACGCTGCGCTGCTGGCTGGCTTCCCCTTGCAGGCGTTAGCGTAATGGCCTTTCTTCCCGCAGCCCGAGCAGGTAGCTGTCTTAGCTGGGCAGTGCGCTCTGGGATGTTTTAACTGGCCACAGAAATAGCATTTTTGGGCCTGGTTACTGGGCATCGAAGCAGTTCTTACCGGAGGCTGCTGTCTCGGTTGGGTCGCTGCAGCGGTTGGTGCCGGGGGCGGCGGTCCCGTGTCCCACGGTTTCGATTGCCATGTCTCGGCGCCGTTACGGGGGTATGCCTCGAGGTTTCGGTGGGCCTCCTCTAACGAGAGCGCAAGGGCAATGGCCGTCTTCAGGTCGGGTTCCTTGCTTTCTAGCAGTCTCTGCCGGGTGTGGTCTGACTGGAGGCCCCTGACGAAGGCATCACAGGCGAGTCCCTGCGCGTGCTCCACAGCCGTTACCGCTTTACAATCGCAGTCTCTGCAGAGTGCCAGTAGCGCCCGTGCAAATGCCCCTACCGATTCTCCCGGTTGCTGCCTGCGGGATCCCAAGAGGTGTCGGGCGTAAATTGTGTTCACTGGGCGCGTATATTGCCCTTTTAGTAGCTCGAGGGCCGCCACGTACGTATTAGAGTCCCGGATTAGCATATATACTTGATGGCTCACCTGGGCGGTCAAAATTTTCAGTTTGTGATCCTCCTCTGTAACCTGTGAGATTGCGAGGAAGGATTCAAAGCAGCTCAGCCAGTGTTCAAACTTGGCTGATGCACCCACATCTTGAGGGTCGAGGTCCAGGCGTGGTGGTCTGAGGGCTCTCAGCAATGTCTGCTGTATCTGTTGCTGTTGTTGCTCCTCAGGTGTCGCCATTTAACTTTTAGCTAATAAAATTGATACGCTTATCAATTACTTCATAAAAGGTGATGAGTCGAAGAAGAGACGATGAGTCGAAAGAAGAGATGAATAAGGCTTTTATTAGCTAAGAAGAGACCATGCTTCTTCGTGAGTGACTGAACAAGTCTGAACGAAACCCACACAGTGGTGGGTGGAGTCAGCTGAGGCATGCCTCCATACACAGCGCCACCCAGAGGTGGCAATATACAATACAGTGGTTTACCACAGAAGGAAGGCTGTAAAGGTAAGTAAAACTACTTTAAACACACTTACCTCTGCACTCATGCACCCATCACTCACCTGAACACCAGACATCTCGACCCCTCCAAGCCCTTCAGCCTGACGGCCCGCCTCGCTAACTTGGCGTTGTTTGGAGCTGTCGGGAATCCCACACTTCAAGAATGAAAATAGGGATTAGGCTAAAAACTGTCTGTTAACTACCTGTTAATTGGCACTAATCCCCTTCCCGCCTCGGGGAGGCGGGTCCCAGTGCGGGTCGGGTACCCGCCTCCTTTGAAACTGGCATAGAGGCGGATTGGGGGCAGGATGGGTTTGTGCCCCCTGATTTCGGGATTTTAACCCCCCACATGCCTCCAATCCCGCCTCCATGGCCCAATGAAAATCCTGCCCATAGAGTACAAAAGCAAGTAAGTTATGATGAACCTTTATAAAACACTGGTTCGGTCTCAACTGGAGTATTGTGTCCAATTCTGGGCACCGCACTTTAGGAAGGATGTGAAGGCCTTAGAGATGGTGCAGAAAAGATTTACAAGAATGGTTTCAGAGATGAGGGACTTCAGTTATGTGGATAGACTAGAGAAGCTGGTGTTGTTCTCCTTGGAGCAGAGAAGGTTGAGAGGACATTTGATAGAGGTGTTCAAAATCATGAGGGGTCTAGACAGAGTACATAGAGAGAAACTGTTCCCATTGGCGGAAGGGTCAAGAACCAGAGGACACAGATTTAAGGTGATTGGCAAAAGAACCAAAGGCGACATGAGGAAAAACTTTTTTACGTAGCGAGTGGCTAGGATCTGGAATGCACTGCCTGAAAGGTGGTGGGGACAGATTCAATCATGGCTTTGAAAATGGAATTGGATATGTACCCGAAGGAAAAAAATTGCAGGGCTACAGGGAAAGGGTGAGGAAGTGGGACTAGCTGAAGTGCTCTTGCAGAAAGCTGGCATGAGTTTGACGGGCTGAATGGCCTCCTTCTGTGCTGTAACCATTCTATGATTCTATGATCCAGTGCCTGGATGGGTGCAGCTCCAACAACACTCAAGAAGCTTAATACCATTCAGGACAAAGCAGCTCGCTTGATCGGCACCCCATCCACCATCTTAAACATTCACTCCCTCCACCACTGGCGCACCGTGTCTGCAGTGTGTACCATCTAAAAGATGCACTGCAGCAACTTGCCAAGGCTTCCTTAACAGCACCTCCCAAAACCCACGACCTCTACCACATAGAAGGACAAGAGCAGCAGGTACATGGGAACACACCCTGTAAGAACATAATAGGAGCAGGAGTAGGCCATTTGGCCCTTCAAGCCTGCTCCGCCATTCAATAAGATCATGGCTGATCTTCTACCTCAACTCCACTTTCCTGCACTATCCCCATATCCCTTAATTCCCTTAGTTCCCAAAAATTTATCGACCTCTGTTTTGAATATACTCAACGACTGAGCATTCACAGCTCTCTGGGGTAGAGAATTCCAAAGATTCACCACCCTCTGAGTGAAGAAATTTCTCCTCATCTTAGTCCTAAATGGCCGACCCCTTATTCTGAGACAGTGACCCCGTGTTCTACATTCCCCAGCCAGGGGAAACATTTTCTCAGCATTAACCCTGTCAAGTCCCTTAAGAATCTTATGGCCTAGAAATTCAGTTGGCTGCGCCAGGCGTTAGCGCCTTAGGAGGAGCAGATCTCGAGCGCTAGGCGCTTAGCGCCCGGGCGCAGCGCGATCTGCGCCTCGCCCCAACTTCAGTAGACATTTAGCGCCGGCGCAAAGTCTTTGCGCGCGCTCATCTGCGCGCGCAGGTCATGACGTCATTTCGTCGTGCAACGCCCTTTGTGCGCCCGGAACCGGAACTTCACTCGCGCTGCCCCATTGTGCGCCGGGCGGCCCTAACGGCTGTTGAGTGGAACAGTACACAGCCGAGGCGGGCCGCGGGGAGCGCAAATTAAAGGGCACTTACCCTGCACTATAAAGGGCAGCCATTTTGCAGCATTCACTCTTGTGCAACGGATTTTTGGAGAGAGACCAAGGAAGAGAGCTTACTGCTTTGGCCCAACACTAGGACAGGTATTTTTGGCTTCAGGCCAGAGCTTTGCAATTATCTTTGCCTTCATTGAGATCTCAGTGTTTGCCAGCATATTATGGGGGCTGCATTGGGTGCCAACGCTGAGTTTCAGCCTTATGCCAGAAGGGCTTACAGACGCCGTGAGAGAGTGGCAGCCCTGGCTAGACGCAGAGGGGACAACAGGCGTCGCCAGCTGAGGCCTTACCCACCCAGGGTATATCGCCAGCAGTTCTCCTAGCTCAACATGTCTGCCGTGCAGTGTGTTAGGAGGCTGCGATTCAGAAGGGAGGTGGTTGCAGACATCTGCCAGTTGCTTCACAGAGATCTGCGTCCACAGCTGATGCGCAGGACGTCTCTGTCGGTGGCAGTGAAGGTGACGGTGGCTCTCAACTTCTATGCCACCGGCTCCTTCCAATCCGCTGCTGGGGACATCGCTAACATCTCCCAGTTCGCCGTGCATTGCTGCATCCGCCAGGTGACCAATGCCCTTTTCAGAAGGAGATGTCAATTCATCTCCTTCCCCATGACCCTGGACAAGCAGCAGCAGCGTGCAGTGGGATTTGCAAGAATAGCGGGCTTCCCCATGGTGCAGGGCGCCATTGACTGCACGCATGTGGCTTTGCGGGCACCTCTGGAGCATGCCGAGGATTACCGCAACCGGAAGGGCTACCATTCCCTCAACGTACAGCTGGTGTGTGACCACAGGCAGCGCATCCTAGCTGTCAATGCCCGCTTTCCAGGCAGCAGCCACGATGCCTTTATCCTGCGACAGACAACTGTGGCTGACATGTTCCAGGCACAGCCTCACCCGAGAGGATGGCTTATCGGGGACAAAGGCTATCCTTTGTGTACCTGGCTCATGACCCTGCTCCGCGCGCCCACGACCCCTGCTGAAGAGGCATACAACGAGAGCCATCAAGCGACTAGGAACCTCATCGAACAAACAATCGGCGTCCTGAAGCAACGCTTCCGCTGTCTGGATCGCTCTGGGGGAGCCCTCCAGTATTCGCAGGAGCGAGTCTCCCAATTCGTCGTCGTTTGCTGCATGCTGCACAACCTGGCTATCCGCAGGACTCAGGCACTGCCACCTCACGTTGGACCACCACCTCAGGAGGAGGAGCAGGAGGAGCATGAGGAGGAGGAGGACGAGGAGTACCAGCCCAGGAGGGAGGCACAAGGTCCAAGGGCCGCCCGTCGGCGGCTTATTGAACGTCACTTCTAGGCCCCCTGTCAGGGAATGGCTTGTGCCAATGAAAGAACATGATTGCAGCCGCTCCGCAAGCCCTCAGCCGGTTAAGGCAACAAACACTTCAAAGATCAAACGTGGACAATGTGAATAAATAAAATGGTTTATTGTACAAACTCAGGGCCCTTCCCACATGAAAACCAATAACACACGAAACCCCCAAAAAACACTCACACACATGACTCACTCCCACAACCTGGGGAGGATTAACAAAAGATGTCAACAAAAATGGCCTCATCCTCGGCCTTCAAAAAACAAACATACCAAAAAACACAACATTTGGACACACCCTCTACTTTGTGTCCTGCGAGGGCGATGCCTTCTGCAAACTTTGCCGGCCCCTGGACGCCCTGCTGCTCCTCCTCAAAGTGAGGCCAGTGGCTGCTGCAAGGCTGGGGGACGGCTCCTGAGGGGCACATGTCGTGACGGCAGATGCCCTTGGGGGTCGGCCTAGACGAGGTCTGGCCCTCGAGGGGCCGGCTGGTGAATGCTGCAGCTGTGGCTGGCCAGCATCAGTCGCTGCAGCAGCTCATGGCAGCTCCACTGGGGGAGTGGCAGTGGCGGCTGGAGCAATGGGGGCAAGCTGGCGGATGGCAGGCGCTCGCTGGTCACCTGAGACACTGGCACTCGGCCGGGCCAGCACTGCAGCATGCGCAGCAATCTGCCGAGGGACAGACCGCTGTGCTGCTGCAGCGCGCCGGGTGCCCTGGCGATGCCGGGCTGACACAGCGAGTGTGGCAGCAGTGAGTGCCCGTGTTGCCCTGTTCTGTGACCGCATCAGAGCAGCCAGTGACTGCACGGCACCACTGATCACCTGGCCAGTCGCTGCCACAGAGGCCCCGAATTCGGTGACACTCCGAGACAGGGACTGCATGGCCGCAGGCATCCGTCCCACTACCCCCATGAGCTCCGTGTGCCGGCGCTCCGAGTCCGCGGACATGTCCTCGAGGCGGCGCATCTCCTCGGCGTTGACCATCCCCAGACTGGAGGCCGGACTCTCCCTCTGGGGAGAAGGCCGCCGAACTGGCCGACCCTTCCTGCGTTGCTGGACGCCGCTGGGCCCAGCAATTGGACTCCCCTCCAACCCTTCCCCCACGCTCCCCTCCAGGGAAGACGTCTCCCCTACAGTGGCATGGCTTGCCGCGGCTGAGGGTTCCCCTGATGGGCCGCCTTCCTCTTGCTCCTCCTCCTCCTCCTCTTCTGAGGGGCTGTCACTGGCAACTTCAGGGACCTCCTCCTCACCATCTGAAAGCAGGAAGGCACAAGAGTAGCTTTAGAGTGAGGAGAGGGCGTCAGCGAGGGATGCATGAGTGGTGGCATTCAGCGCATTGGTCGGACAGTGGCAAAGGATGTAGATCTGATGCGCAAGTGGGACGAGAGAGGTCCAAAAAATGATGTCCTTACCATTGGTGCCCAGAACAGGGTCGGCATCTCCAGATGCAACGATGCCAATCACCCGGGCACCCATGATGCGCTCCACGCGCTGTTGCAGCTCGGTGAGCGGCTGGATCTGGGGTCCGCCTCCCCCGGTCACAGTCCGGCTCCTCTTATTATTGGCCAGTTTGGCCTGCAAGAGAAAGGACGGCCTCTAAGTACAGTGTGTAGCCCTGATCTTGTGTGCACTGCCTCCCATGGTCGAATAGCCTGGCCAGTCTGTAGCCCTGATCTTGTGTGCACTGCCTCCCATGGTCAAATAGCCTGGCCAGTGTGTTAAGTGTACAATGTGCAATTGATGTTCATGACTGACCCATAGCTGCTGCATGAGGGCTGGCCATTAGGGCTTTCAGGTCCCTTTGCCCATAATGTGAGGTGCACATGCAAGGATGAGGAGGACACTGGAAAGGGTACTCACCCTGACAATCCTGGCGAGGTCATTTAGTTTCTTGCGGCATTGTACTGCGCTCCTGGGGACCTCATTGTTCGATGTCACCCTGGTGGCGACATGCCTCCAGGCTCTCCGGTAGACGCGGGCCGGCGGCTTCCTCCCATTGTCTGGGAACAAAATATGGCGCCTCTTCTCCACAGCGCTAACCAGCACCCTCAGATCAAGCTCTGAGAAGCGCTGCGCTCGTTCACGGGCCTTCTCCATACTTTGAGGCGCTATATGGGTCCAGCAGCAGTGTTCAGGCCTAGCTGGAGGGCTCCAGTGTGCAGGGCGTGGCAGCAGACCAAGTCGACCCTTCCCCCTTAAGAGCTGGCCGGCGCCAGGGTGTCTGCTGTCAATCAAGAAATGGCCGCACCTGCGCTGCGCCCGGCCTCGGCGGTATCGCTCAGCACCTCCGGCTTAGCGCCTAAAGAGAGCTGTGCATCGCCAGTTTTAGCGCTCGAGCAAACTCTTAAGGCGAAGCTAATGAATATCGGCGAAGTGGCCTCGAATTTGCGCCGGGCGCAAACTTTAGCAGCCGCCCGACTTTACCGCCCCAAAAGTGGCTATAATGAATTTCTAGGCCTTATGGCCTAGAAATTCATTAAGGCGCTGCCAGCTTTGCGCCCAGTTAACGCCTAAAGGGTGATTTTGCGCCAAAAATGAGTTTGCGCAGATATTCAGCGCAGCGGTATTGGCGGCGGTAGCCATTAGCGCTGCGCCAGCACCGATGACATCATCGGTGTGCGCAGTGCCCCGGTTCCGCCCCGAAACCGCGCCGATCCCCATATTTAGTTGCGGCCGCCTCCTCCGAAGTGGCCGCAAACAGCGACCAGAAAACGGGGCCGTCCTGCTGCCTTAGTGGGGCGCTTTAAAGCGGAAGGTGCGGCCGGCCGCTTTTGCGGCGGCGGCCTGCCCGCACCTCCTTCCCCGGCCTCCTCCACCTCCCCCCCCCGCGGCATTGCCGGCTGCTTTCCGCGAGCCCGGCACTTCTCCGTGGTGCCGGGCTCATTTGCCGGCACTATCCAGCGGCGATCTCCCCGTTGCAGGCAGCTCCCCCTTAAGAGAAGGAGGAGGCCTGCAGTACCACAGCCTGCCGCTGCGCAGCGCCTGGTGCAGCGGCGCCAAGAGCGCTGATATTCAGTGTCAGCGCACCAAGCGGAGGGGGGCACACACTGGTATAGCGCCCGCTTCCGAATTGGGGCGCTAACAATGAATATCTGACGATCGCTATAGGCTTCCCGCCCAGCGCTAACTTTTGGGCGCTAGCCAGCTGGCGGGGCCATAGTGAATTTCTAGGCCCCTATGTTTCAATTGGATCACCTCTCATTCTTCTAAACTCTAGGGAATATAGGCCTGGTTTACTCAATCTCTCCTCATAGGGCAATCTCCTCATCCCAGGAGCCAGTCTAGTGAACCTTCGCTGCACTCCCGCTAAGGCAAGTATGTCTTTCCTTAGGTAAGGAGACCAGAACTGTACACAGTACTCCAGGTGTGGCCTCACCAATGCCCTGTATAATTATAGTAAGACTTCTTGGGGGGGAGAAATTCGGTTGTTAGCGCCACCGATTAACACCTAAAGAGACCGAGAAGTGGGGCGCTAGCCAATTTCCGGGCGGGCGCAGGGCGCCTAGCGCCTCGCCCCATATTGAGCATGCATTTAGCGCCGGCGCTAAATCTTAGCGCCTGCTCATGGGCGCAGGCTGATTATGACGTTATTTGAGTGTGCAACACCTTTTGGGCGCCCCGAACCGGAAATTCAGTGGCGCCCCCCTCCGTAGCGCCTGGTGCTAATAGTGACAGCTTACCTGGACCTTACCAAGTCGCTCTCGGGCTGGAGGAGCGTTATTTAAAGGGGACTGGTGTGGTTTAAAAGCGGCAGCCATTTTTGGAGCACAACTTCCTCGAGAGCTACAAAGAGTTGCTGAGCTGCACACTGAGAGCCATTTGACCGCTGAGCCAGCGCAGGCAGACGATCTTCAGCCTTCTGACCATTACCTTGCTGTTGGTGAGCCTTGACAATGGGGAACCTTCCTGTGGGCACTTATTATGGGGGCTGCATTGGAGGGGAACGTCCTGCTGCTGAATCATCTGGAAAGGGCACTGAGCTGCTGGGAGAGGGGGGCGGGCATGGCCAGACGGAGGAGGGCCAACAGACGTCGACAGCAGACCTTACGCTGGCAGGGTTTTCCGACAGCAGTTTTCCTACATGAACATGCCGGAGGAGCAGTGTGTCAGAAGGCTACGATTTAGAAAGGAGGTGGTGACTGAGCCATGCCAGCTGCTTCAGCCAGATCTGCAGCCTCAGATAAGGTGCAGGACATCTCTGTCGGTGGCTGAGAAGATGCCTGCTGGCCTGCTCTTCTCAGGCTACGCGTCAGAGGCTGATCAGAAGTAGCTTCTAGGCCCCTCTCACGGAATGCTTGCTGCCATTCCAAGAACAGGATTGGAACCCATCTGATACCCCCAAGCCTGTGAAGGGCAAGATGCATGTAAATAGAAGGCATGGCCATTGTAAATGAAGAAAGTGTTTCATTACACAAAATGTGGTTCCTTCAAACATGAGAAAGCTATGGCAACAGAAAGCAAAACTAATACACTGACACATAACTGACTCTCACACCCGGGAGACTGTCCAAAGCATAAATCACATTCCGACCATCCTCCTTGGCCTTGATTCCACTGCGCCAACCAAAGCATCCAATGCCCCATCAGTGAGGCGTTCCGCCCTCTGCCTCACCCTTTCCATGTCTTGCTAGGCTGGTGTGCCACAGGTAGGCTCCCACCGCTTTGAAGGCCTACAAGGCAGTGAGTGTGTCTGGTGATGCCAATTGACCTGCCCCTTTAAGAGCTGGCCGGCGCCAGTGTGTCTCAGGGAAAGTGATTATTGACAACGCCCTCGCTGTGCCCCGCCGCCGCGCAATTGGGTTGCGCCGCCGGGTTAGCGCCTTAAGAGTAGCGTGCAGCGCCTGATTTAGCGCTGCAATCACCTTTCGGGGCGCTGCAACCCAATATCGCGTTAGGTGGTGCTAAATTGCGCCTGGCGCTAAACTTTGCGCATCGCCAGGACTAGCGCCCCAAACGCAGCTATACTGAATTTCCAGGCCCTTTACTCTTATACACTTATCCCTTTGTAACAAAAGCTAACATACCAGTTGCTTTCCTAATTGCTTGCTGTACCTACATGTTAACGTTCTGTGATTCATGTACAAGGACACCCGGATCCCTCCTGAATGCAAACATTTCCCAGTCTCTCACCATTCAAAAAATATTCTGTTTTTTTGTTTTTCCTACCAAAGTGGTTAACTTCACACTTCCCCACACTGTATTCCATTTGCCATGTTCTTGCCCACTTAGTGAACCTGTCTATATCTCTCTGCAGCCTCTTTGCATCCTCCTCACAACTTAATTTCCCACCTAGCTTTGTATCATCAGCAAACTTGGATACATTACACTCAGTCCCTTCATCTAAGTCATTAATCTGGATTGTAAATAGCTGAGGCCCAAGAAATGGTCCTTGCGGTACCCCGCCAGTTATAGCCTGCCAAACTGAAAAAGTCCCGTTTATTCCTACTCTGTTTTCTGTCCATTAACCAATCCTCAATCCACGCTAATATATTACCCCCAATCCCATGAGTCCTAATTTTGTGTAATAACCTCTTGTGTGTCACCTTATCGAATGCTTTTTGATAATCCAAATACACTACATCCACTGGTTCTCCCGTATCCATCCTACTAGTTACATCTTCAAAAAACTCTTATCAGATTTGTCAAACACGATTTCCCTTTCATAAAACCATGTTGACTCTACCTAATCATATTACGATTTTCTAAGTGCCCTGTTACCACGTCCCTGATAATAGATTCTAGCATTTTGCCGACTACTGATGTCAGGCTAACTGACCTATAGTTCCCCGTTTTTCTCTTCCTCTGTTCTTAAATAGCGGGGTTATTGTTTGCTACCTTCCAATCCTTGGGAACTGTTCTAGAATCTAGGGAATTCTGGAAGATTAACACCAATGCATCCACTGTCTCCGCAGTTACCTCTTTGAAAACCCTAGGATACAGCTCTTCAGGTCCAGGGGATTTGTCACCACTTCGTCCCATTAATTTGTCCAGAACTATGTGTTTACTTATACTTACACCTTCTCCAAGTTCCCCTCCAAGTCACACACCATCGTTCCTTCATCGTCGCTGGGTCACAATCCTGGAACTCCCTCCCTAACAGCACTGTGGGAGCACCTTCACCACACGGACTGCAGCGGTTCAAGAAGGCGGCTCACCACCACCTTCTCAAGGGCAATTAGGGATGGGCAAGAAATGCTGGCCTTGTCAGCGACGCCCACATCCTGTGAATGAATAAAACAAAAACATTGAGTACAGTTGCAGTTTCAGACAGGGTTAAATGTTTATCCCCGGCCTCCCAATTGCTGGCTGAAATGCGCAGGCCAGCTGCCTTCTCATGTCAGCAGGAATGCGTGCAGACAACACAGATGGGCACAGCAGGGGGGTCGAGAGGGAGGGAGGACGGGGGAAAGAGCTGTTTTGAAGAGGACCAGAGGTGGAGTCAAATGTCCTGTGATGAGGAGATACCGAGCGAGAATCGGGAAAGGCCCTTCCCAGAGGTCCTCAATCACTCACCGCAGTTTAGCATAGGCCCTTGTGTTAAGGTAAATAAGCCCAGCTATTACTGCCAGCCAAGCAGGGCCACAGCCTCCTCGAACGTGCTGTTCACTGGAAAGAGGTGTCAGAGTTTACTTCTGGCTAAATGTGTCTTCTCGGAAGCCATTTGTTTGTAATGGTATAGAAATCGCTTTAATACAACATGGCTTGGAAATAAGTTAACACGAGGCTCACAACTAGGTGACAAGATCTTGGCTCCCTTGGGCCTCTTGCTGTTATTGACATTACCCTCGGAGAAGGGGGGCTGCCAGGGCCGGGGGGGGAATATTTCCCCATTTTATTAACAGCAACGTGCCGGTGAAATTAGTCTCCGCCAGTAGCGCATCGGGCAGTCCGTGTGGCACTGCGCTCGAGTGGAAAAGAAGCTATGAACGCTTTTCCCGCTACTGCCCAAGACCACTTTCACTGCCGGTTTCTTTCCTTGGTTCACTGAAATTCTGTGAGCCAATTGTAATTTTTAATATATTTTTCAAATGAATACACTAAATGGTTGAAATTGGCCACTCCTTAATCAAGGTTCAGTGTAGCTTGAAGAAGTGCAGCGATCCATTTTTAGGCATTTCTCTTCCCTCCATCTTTGCTCCTTCTTAGCCCCGGTATCGTTCTGGTGGGTCTGTGCTGCACCCCCCTCCAAGCCCAATACACGCTTGCTGAGGAGCGATACCTAGAACTGGACGCAGTGCTCCAGATGTGGTCTAACTAGAGCTTTATACAACTGTAGCATAAATTAGAAGCACAGAACATAAGAACATAAGAAATAGGAGCAGGAGTCAGCCATATGGCCCCTCGAGCCTGCTCCGCCATTCAATAAGATCGAGGCTGATCATCGACCTCAACTCCACTTTCCCGCCCGATCTCCATATCCCTTGATTCCCCTAGAGTCCAAAAATATATCGATCTCAGCCTTGAATATACTCAATGGGCAAGATTTTCGTTGGGCCATGGAGGCGGGATTGGAGGTGTGTGGGGGGTTAAAATCCCAAAATCGGGGGGCACGAACCCATCCCGCCCCCAACCCACCTCCATGCCAGTTTCAAAGGAGGCTTGCACTGGGACCCGCCTCCCCGAGACGGGAAGGGGATTAGTGTCAATTAACTGCCTGTTAACAGGTAGTTAACAGGCAGTTTTTAGCCTAATCCCTATTTTTATTGTTGAAATGTGGGATTCCCGACAGCTCCAAACCACGCCAAGTTAGCGAGGCGGGCCGTCAGGATGAAGGGCTTGGAGGGGTCGAGATGTCCGGTGTTCAGGTGAGTGATGGGTGCATGAGTGCAGAGGTAAGTGTGTTTGGTGTGTGTAAAGTGTTTAAAGAAGTTTAATTACCTTTACTTACCTTTACAGCCTTCCTTCCTTCAGGTCTCGAGAGTCCCTCATCTCACCGGCACAGAAAGCAGAATGGCTGCGAGCTGTCAAAAGTTCCAGCATTCTGCTTTCTGTTCCGGGGAGATCTCTAATTCATCCTGAGAGGAAAGAATTAACCTGGAGTGCAGATTGTCAGTGTTTGACAGCTTCAAAACAGCTGTGAAACGCTGATATTTCATCTGTCAAAAGGTCTTGTCACAGATTGATATTTCATCTGTCGTCACCTGTTGCCGGGTGGCCCTTAATTGGCCTGCTGAGCCCGCTGGGCAGGCTCAACAAGGTCAATCAAGTCAAAATCACGTGGATTGGCTAGAACTCGATGGAGGCGGGACTACAACCCCGAAAGTTGTAGTCCCGCCTCCTCAATGAAAATCCAGCCTATACTCAGCATTCACAGCCCTCTGGGGCAGAGAATTCCAAAGATTCACAACCCTCGGAGTCTTTGGAATGCTGAAGGAGGCCATTCGCCCATCGTGCCTGTGCCGGCTCTTTGAAAGAGCTATCCAATTACAGGAAACTCTCTGTTAACTGGCAAAATTCAGGAGTAGGTTCAGGTAAGTTTTACTTCATATTAGTGGCAGTTCCTGGATCTGTGGCTGTGTAACTGGGGTTCATGCACTTGTTGCTAAGCAACAGGGACGCTTGGTCTGTGGCCGGAGTTCCTGCACATGTTGCTAAGCAACAGGGAAGCCTGAATTTGTTGCTGTGTACGGAGCTCTCGTACCTTTTAATCTATACCTCTCTGTAATCCGGACTTTTTGATAAACCGGCACCACGCCGGGCCCGTTGGTGCCGGATAATAAAAAGTTTCCTGTAGTCCCACTCCCCCGCCCTTTCCCCATGGCCCTGTAATGTTTCTTTCCCTTCAAGTATTTATCCAATTCCCTTTCGACAGTTATTACTGAATCTGCTTCCACCACCCCTTTCAGGCAGGGCAACCTCCACCCCTTTGTATTCCAGCCTCTTTGAGATAAAGGCTGACATTCCAATAGCCTTTTTCAGGGAATGGCTTGTCGCCTTGGATCCTGGCTGAGAGAGAGAGAGAGAGTGAGAGTGAGGCGAAACGCTTGCCCGTGGCCTCTGCCGACATTGTTCTGTGCTCGGCCGATAGAGGACACTGTGAGGTGGAATAGTTTCCTATTGTTACTCCACCATCTCACCTCCTGAGCTCAGCCAAAATAAACAAGTAATTTGCCATCTGGAGCCTTAATGACAGTCGCAGTTGACCGTCTTGTGGTGCTCACTTTCTTGATTCAGGGATTGTCCCCTTGGATTGGAAAACTGCCAATATCACTCTGCTATTTAAGGAAGCTGGGAGAGAGAAACCAGGAAATTATAGACCCATTAGTCTGTTGTGGGGAAGTTACTCGAATCTGTTATTAGGCACAGAGTGTGAGTTACTAGAATCTGTTATTAGGCACAGAATGTGAGCGTTTTGACAAGTCTGAGCTGATCAGAGAGAGCCAGCATGGAGTTATAAGAGGTAATTCATGTCTAACGAACCTAATTGAATTTTTGAGGAGGTAACCAACGTGGTCGATAAGGGAATGTCTATGGAGCTGTGGATACTGAGTCATTGAATATATTCAAGGCTGAGGTAGACAGATTTTTGAGCAACAGGGGAGTCAAGGGTTATGGGGAGCGGGCAGGAAAGTGGAGTTGAGGCCAAATTCGGATCAGCCACGATCTCATTAAATGGCAGAGCAGGCTCGAGGGGCCGAATGGCCTACTCCGGCTCCTATTTCTTATGTTCTTATGTATGTTATTTATATGGATTTCCAGGAGGCATTCAACCAGGTTCCACACAAGTGACTGTTAACAAAAATGAAAGCACATGGAATTGGAGGCAATCTTTTGGCTTGGATAGAGAATTGGAGACAGAGAGTAGGGATAATGGGGATGTACTCAAATTGGTAGGATGTGACTAATGGTGCCCCCCCAGGGATCTGTACTGGGGCCTCAGCTTTTCACTATATTTACCATTGACTTAGATGAAGGAATAGAAAGCCAAATATCCAAGTTTGATAACAGCACCAAGTTAGGTGGCACAGTAAGCAATGTAGATGGGAGTAGAAAGTTGCAAAGGGACATTGATAGATTAAGTGAGTGGACAAAACTGTGGCAGATGGAGTTCAATGTGGGAAAGTGTGAGGTCATCCACTTTAGACCTAAGAAAGATGTAGTGTCCGAGGATCAATAATACTCAGGCTGCAGGAGAACAATAAAACAGGTATTTACTGAACAGAGAGTACATAAGAACATAAGAAATAGGAGCAGGAGTAGGCCAATCGGCCCCTCGAGCCTGCTCCGCCATTCAATAAGATCATGGCTGATCTGATCCTAACCGCCAATCCACTATCACAGAACCATCTCCTGAATCTAACAGAATTATACACACGCAATAGGAGCAGGATCAGGCTGCACGGCCCCTGGGCCCGCTCCGCTACCCACAGGGCCATGACCGATCCGAACCTAGACTCATGTCCAAATTCCTGCCCGCTCCCCGTAACCCTTAATTCCCTTTACTTCTAGGAAACTGTCTATTTCTGTTTTAAATTTATGTAATGAAGTACAGAAGCCTGCTATGGCTTTATATACAGGGGTGGTCACTGCCGGTACTGCAGTATAGAATCAGTTCTTCTCTTAAGGGTACATACACAACAATTCCTCCCCTTTTAGATAAACAGTACATAACACTCATTTAACAACTAAATAATAACGAATTGCAATTACAGTTTTCTCTGTACTATATACATCAACTGAAATAATCATTTATAAGTTCAGTCTTTGAGGAGGCTTCCTGATCCTGACTGGATAACGCTTTTCTCGAGTATCCTGTTCTTGCGGCGGAGTTGATTCTGGCTCATTGTCATTGGTTGGTTCGTCAGCTTCCCATACCACTGCTTCTGAGGTAGACGCAATCTGTACTTCGGGTTGACTACCAGGTGCACCTGCTCATGGTATGGGTTTGGCTTGTTCCTGTGACTCTAGAATCTGGTCAGCATGGCGTCTCACGATGCTCTCTCCAACGTCCACTGTGTACATTAGTGGTCCCTGCTGTGTGCATATCGTTCCTGGCTGCCATTTTTCTGTTCGGTAGTCGCGGGCCAAGACTGGTTGCCCTATCTTGAAGCTCCTGGTTGGCTTCTCATTTATGTGCTGGAATTGCTTATCCTCAACATCTCGTCTTATGTTTGGTTTGAGCAAATCCAGGCGACATCTTAGCCTTCGGTTGAAGAACATTATGGCTGGAGTTTGGTTGGTGACTGCATGTGTCGCATTCCGGTAAGCAAACAAGAAATTATCCACCTTGTGTTGTAGTGGTATGTCGTCATTATGCATTGCCGTTATTGCCTTTTTAAAGGTCTGAACAAACCTCTCAGCCAATCCATTTGTGGCTGGATGATATGGGGCAGATGTGTAATGTTTCACCCCATTATTCCTCAGAAACCTCCGGAAATCCTCGGACACAAACTGTGGCCCATTGTCGGAGCAAATCTGTTCTGGCAAGCCATTCCTGGTGAAGATGGTCCGTAGGACTGCAATAGTTTTCTCCGTGGTGGTGGAGGACATTTTGATGACCTCTGGCCATTTTGAATGGGCGTCCACAGCGATTAGGAACATTGAGTCCATAAATGGACCAGCAAAATCAATGTGTACCCATTGCCATGGAGATGAGGGCCACTCCGATGGATGTAGCGGGGCCTGTGGTGCAGCGTTTTGGACCTTCTGGCGTCCTGTGCATCTCTTGGTCATATCCTCGATTTCTTATCATTGCCGTTACTCCTTTTAGAGTCCCAAGTCCTTGTTGGAGCACCTCTTTCGTGTCAGTTAGAATTTTTGACAGTCGTCCAGGTGTGACGTCATCATCCTTTTTATCAGTCACAGTTAGCGCCTGAATGGAATGCCAATCCAATTGTATTTTTCGGATCCATTCACGTCCCAATAGTGGTGGTCCTCCATCCGGTAGTATATATAGATAGAGTTTCTGTGTTTCCTTGCCGTTGTATTCAACTGGCACCCTTATTTTTCCTCTGGGGTAGACTTTTTGCCCCGTGTATGTCTTCAATACAATGGACGTGTCCTTCAAGGGTATGTGTGAGAATAGCCGCTCATAGTCTCATCGATTCATGACAGTTAGGGCTGATCCTGTATCCAATTCCATCTTTACTTGGGATTCTGCTATCATGAGGGTGACCCAAATGGTTCGGTGATCCTCCTTTGCGATCACGTTGTGTAACTTTAGACAACTTAGTCTCCTGCTCCCAGAGTCATTATCACTCTCCTGATCTTCCAAACTACTGTCTGTCATTTTTTTTACTTTCTTGTACTTTTCCTTAGTAGTTCTTGTAGTGTTGGTTTTCTTTCCCGACCTGTAGACTCTTGCTATATGTCCTATTTTCCCGCATTGCCTGCATACTTTGTCCTTAAACCAGCAGTCCTTCTGATCATGGGTTGTTCTGCCGCAGCGATAGCACTTTTCTGCTCCATACGCCATTTCGTTAGCGCTGTATTCTTGTGGTTTCTGTTATATTTCCGCCGCTCCCCGTGCTGCTGCATCATAGGATACTGCCACGCTGAAAGCCTGTTCTAGCGTCAGGTCCTTTTCCGAAAGTAGTCGTTTCTGAGTTCCTTTACTCTGGAGCCCACAGACAAACTTATCCCGTAAGGTGTCTGCCAGTCCTGCTCCGAACTGGCAGTGCTTCGATAACTTGCGTAGTTCCGTAAGATAGTCAGCATTGCTCTCATCTTTGTGCTGGTTTCTTTTATGGAACTTGAATCTTTCTGCTATCAGCAGTGGTGTAGGATTTAGGTGTTCCTGTAAGATATTAACAATCTCTTCAAAACTTTTCTCCATTGGTTTAGCTGGGGTAATTAAATTCCGCAATAGGCCGTACGTTCTCGCGCCCATCAAATTTAATAATACCGACGCCTTCTTTCCATTGGCCACCTCATTGGCATTGCAGTACACTTCAATTCTTTCCACATACGTGGTCCAGTCTTCTACCTCATTGTCGAAAGTAGTGATACTGCCACTCTTCGGCATCTTGGGTGATTTAAAATGGCGCCTCCCGCGCTTTTTCTTCTTCCCCAATGTAATAAAATGGCGCCTCCCGCGCTTTTCCTTCTTCCCCAATGGAATAAAATGGCGCCTCCTGCGCTTTTCCTTCTTCCCCTTGCTGCCACGCTGCTCCTAGCATTCTACAGGGTAATGGCGGTGACCCGCGGCTTCAGCGCGTCTCACTTTTCCTTCCCTGCGTTCTATCCTCTCCACGCTGCCCTGTTCTTGAGCACCGACCGCGCCCTGTGCGCTCCACCCTCTCTCTCTCTCTCTTCCTCCCGACGACGCTGCACGACCCCTTTGCAGAGCCGCTCGATCGAGCCCGAGCCCGCCGCAGTCCGGAAGGGTCAGCGCACTACCTGCTACCAGCACGACTTGCTGGAACACCTCGACTGGGGAGCCAGGCCCAGCTCTCCACAGCCTCCCCTGCAACTCTCCGATGGATCTTTGGGCGGTTGCCCATGGTCGACGCCCGCCGTTCTGACTTCGACCTCCAAGAAGCTTCTCTTCAGGGAAAAGATCCCCGTGAGGTGATGCAGTACTGCAGGTGAGTTCAAACCTGCCCGTCGCCAGTGTAGTGTCCGAGGATCAATAATACTCAGACTGCAGGAGAACAATAAAACAGGTATTTACTGAACAGAGAGTAATTCAAGACTGAAGTACAGAAACCTGCTATGGCTTTATATACACGAGTGGTCACTGCCGGTACTGCAGTATAGAATCAGTTCTTCTCTTAAAGGTACATACACAACAAAAGATAAATCAGGGTATTTTGTAAATGGCGAGAGGCTCGGAACCGTGGAGGAGCAGAGAGATTTAGGGGCCCAAGTACAGAAATCACTAAAAGCTAGTGGACAGGGACAAAAAATAATTTAAAAGACGAATGGAATGTTGGCCTCTATCTAAAGGGGCTGGAATACAAAGGGATGGAAGTTATACTCCATCTGGAGCATTGCATTCAGTTCTAGGCACCGCACCTCCGGAAGGATATATTGGTCTTGGAGGGGGTGCAGAGCAGATTCACCAGAATAATACCGGGGATAAAAGGGTGCAATTATGAGGATAAGTTGCATAGACTAGGCTTGTATTCCCTTGAGTATAGAAGATCTAATTGAGATATTTAAGATGATTAAAGGAGTTGATAGGGTAGATAGAGAGAAAAACATTTCCTCTGGTGGGGAAGTCCAGAACAAGGGGGTATAACCTTAAAATTAGAGCTCGGCCATTTAGGGGGTAATGTCATGAAACACTTCTTCACACAAAGGGTAGTGGAAGTCTGGAACTCTCGCCCCCACAAAGCTGTTGAGACTGGAGAGGTCAATTAGAAAATCTCAAAACTGAGACAGATAGATTTTTGTTAGGCACGGGTATTAAGCGATATGGAACCAAGGCGGGTAGATAGAGTTGAGGTATAGACCAGCCATGATCTAATTGAATGGCGGAACAGGCTCTTGCTCTGGTGTGGGAATAACAGTATCCGTGAAGCAGTCCCCTTTGATTTCCTGCTGCTTCATTCCCTTCATGTAGGCCTGTCAGAGACTTACTCAAGGGGATGCTTGGTGGCATCAAGGGAACGGTAGCATAGTGGTTATGTTACTAGACTAGCAATCCAGAGGCCTGGACTAATGATGTGGAAATCTGGAATAAAAAGCTCGTGTCAGTAATGGTGACCATGAACACTACCGAATTGTTGTAAAAACCCATCTGGTTCACTAATATTCTTTAAGGAAGGAAATCTGCTGCCCTTACCCGGTCTGGCCTATATGTGAACCCAGACCCACAGCAATGTTGTTGACTCTTAACTGCCCTCTGAAATGGCCTAGCAAGCCACTCAGTTGTACCAAACCACTACGACAAAGGCAGCACTGTGTGGGAGTGTCTTCACCACACGGACTGCGGCGGCTCACCACCAACTTCTCGAGGGCAATTAGGGATGGGCAAGAAATGCTGGCCTTGCCAGCGACGCCCACATCCCATGTGGCCATGATACAATTACATGCATTGAGCAGGCCAGGGAGTTTGACTGCGAATCAGTCCTGTGAAACACGCATTCACGTTACAACGCTGCTTTTGCTGAGTGTATTTAGCAGACCGAAAGTGGATCTCCACTGCCATCAGAACAAGGCAGGGTTGAGTCAGTTATGTATCGGTGTTGGTACACTCCAGTGCAGTGGTGAGGGAGTGCTGCACTGTTGGAGGTGCCGTCTTTCAGGTGAGATGTTAAACTGAGGACCTGTCTGCCCTCTCAGGCGGACGTAAAAGAATCCATCGCATTGTTACGAAGAAGAGCAGGGGAGTCCAATAATTATCCCTCAACCGACACCACCGGAAAAGAAGATGATCTAGTCATTATCACATTGCCTCAGGGAAGTATAGATGGGCAAATACAACTCACTGGCATCAAAAGTCCTAATAAATTTGAAAGTTTAGAACACACCTGATGGAACAGCCAGCTCTTTAAAAAAAGATTTTTAAATGAAGCCTTTCCATTGGGCGACCTGGAAACATTTGAAACTTGTGAGACTACATCTTGGAAGAGGTCTCATTTCTCCAGTCTGAATTTGTTTTGGGCAATTTTACGTCCGAAAGAAAAAGAAAGAAAGACTGACATTTACACAGCATCTTTCATGACAACCGGACGTCCCAAAGCACTTTACAGCCAATGAAGTCGTTTTTGCAGTGTAGTCACTATTGTAATGTAGGAAATGCGACAGCCAATTTGTGCACAGCAAGCTCCCACAAACAGCAATGTGATAATGGCCAGATAAACCTGTTTTTGTTATGTTGATTGAGGGATAAATATTGACCAGGACACCGGGGGAAACTCCCCTTCTCTTCTTCGAAATAGTGCCGTGGGATCTTTTACGTCCACCTGAGAGAGCAGACTGGGCCTTGGATTAACATCTCATCCGAAAGACAGCACCTCTGACAGTGCAGCACTCCCTCAGTATTGCATTGGAGTGTCAGCCTAGATTTTTGTGCTCAAGTCTCTGGAGTGGGGCTGTGAACCCACAACCTTCTGACTCAGAGGCGAGGGTGCGGCCCACTGAGGCACAGTCTGAGTCAAATGATGGCATTTATGTTAACGCTAAACTGAAATGAATCTGTATTCACTCAAGCTGTGGGGTATAAGTGGCCTTCGAAACCTTCCACAGGCCCATTATCTAAATTAGGTCTTTCAAAACCTCTTGCAGGGTCAATATCTAAACCAAGGCCTTCCAAATCTCTCTCAGGCCGAAGATTTAAATCAGACTCTTTGTAGTCTCTCACAGGGCTATTATTCAAACCAGGGTCTTTGAAATCTCTCACAGGGCCCATATTTAAACCAAGGCTTTCTAAATCTCTTACCGGCTAATACTTAAACTAGCTAGGGGGTGAAATTGGGTGCCTTTGCGCCTCCCCTTAGCACCCCCAGGGGGGCGCTAACGGGGCGCAAATGGTTTTGCAACCAGGCGTGGTACTGACATTGTCTCCCGCCATATCGTGACATCATCACCGTGTGCATCGCTCCGGTAGCGCCCCGGACCCGAAATTGACTTCCGCCCCCTGCAGCAGCGCCGGTCGAAAATACCGACAGCTGCAGGAGGCGCGCTTCGGGTGGCTGGCCGCTTCGGGGGCGATGATTAAAGGCGAGGTGGCTGAGCTAAATAAGTAAAAAACTTACCTTTCTCGTTCCAGTTTTTTTCACGGGTTCCTGCCCATGATTGATCAGCCCGGCCCTCTGCTTGAGTGCTGGGCTGATCGCGTGGTATTGCGGCTGCCTTGGTGGTCTAGGTGTAAAGTCTGTGTGTTCTAGTTGTAATTAATAACACACAGGCTACAAGATTAAAGTTCAACAGGTCTTTACTGGTTGGAGGTCAGGACTATCTGAAATACATCTTACTACACAGTGCTTATATACCGGTGATCACCACCGGTATTACGTATACAGCAGCCAGAGAAAGTAGTACATCTCTTAAGGTGGAACAGGCTTAAGTTCTCTTAAGGTGGAACAGGTTACATACACCACACTAGGCAGGTATGTTTTCTATTGCAGAGCCTGCAGCGATGGCTCTTCCCTCTAAGGGAGGGAAGGAGCCTTTGAACGCGGCGGCGCTACACGGCCCAGTGGGCAGCGCTGCCGATGTCTCCGCCCCGCCTGCTGCCGATCGCGCTCCAAGTAGAAAGTGGAGAGCTTCATTTAGCGCTCCACTTCCTTCCTGGAGCGCAAAACCAATTTTTTTTTAAGTTTAGAAACATTAGCGCCTGGCGCTAATTTTCCTCAACTTTTAAAATTTATCACCCCAAACGGGGCTATAAACACCCAAGATGTTTACATTTGCGCACTTTATATCCCTCCAATCGATTCCCCGTACTACAAAGAGGACACCTTCTCCAACATGGAGGGGGAAATTATCCAATACCAGGCCCAGGGGAACGTGTTGATCTGTGGGGACCTCAATTCAAGAACGGGCGAAGAACCAGACTTCACCAATAATCAGGGAAACAATTACGTATTCGGGAATAACCACTTTGACATCCCTTCCCTTCCATACAGGCATAACTGCGACAAGCAGTCAAATACCAACGGTAAACAGCTACTACAGCTCTGTCGAAACCTGGGTCTGTACATTGTCAATGGTAGGTTCATAGGAGACCTCCTAGGAAGATCGACCTACTGCTCACCTCTTGGCTGCAGCACAGTAGACTATATGATTACAGACTTGGACCCATCCTCTTTCAGAGCATTCACAGTCAAACCACAAACAACACTGTCAGATCACAGTCAAATTACTATGTTTCTCAAAAAGACAGAAACAAACAACATAGAAACACAACCCAGTAAACTGTACAACACCAAAAAATCGTACAGATGGGCCAAAAACGACACGGAAAAATACCAGAAAACAATTAGCAATGCATCAACTCAAGCTCTCTTAGACACCTTTCTGGATAACATATACACTCACAATAAAGAAGGCGTAAACCGGGCAGTTAGTAAACTAAACAATATTTTTGATAATTTGGCAACAAATGCAAACTTGAAAGCTCGCAAGAACAAACCCAAAACAAAAAACTATGAAAAATGGTTTGACCATGATTGCCATAACATGAGGAAAAAACTTAGAAAACTATCAAACCAAAAACACAGACATCCAGAAAACGAGGAATTACGCCTTACTTATTGTCAGACACTAACACAATACAGAAACACACTCAGGACCAAAAAAGAGCAATTTATTAAGAATACACTCAGCTCCATGGAGGAATCCATTGAGTCGAATTGTTTCTGGGACAACTTGAAAACACTACACAAAAAACAACACGACGATTTGTCCATTCAAAATGGGGACACATGGGTAAACCACTTTGAAAAATTATACCAGAAAAACACACTAGGACCAGAGCAACACCAAATACGCAAAAAACTTGAAAAGCTTGAAATGGCCATAAAAGATAACCAAAACCCGCTAGACGCCATAATAACAGAAAAAGAACTTCTTGAAAAACTCAAGGACCTGCGACCAGGAAAAGCTTGCGGGACAGACGGCATACTAAACGAGATGATTAAACACGCAGACGACAAACTGAAACTGGCTATCCTAAAACTCTTCAACTTGGTTCTGAGTGTCGGTTATTTCCCTGACATCTGGAACAAAGGACTCATAACACCCATATACAAAAGTGGGGACAAAATCGACCCAAACAACTATCGAGGCATCTGTGTAAACAGTAACCTGGGGAAGGTATTCTGTAGCATCATAAACAAAAGACTTATAAACTTCCTTGAAGAGCACAATGTCTTGAGTAAAAGCCAAATTGGATTCCTGCCAAACTATAGAACATCCGATCATATCTTCACCCTACAGACCCTAATTGACAAACACGTTCACCATAACAAAAGCAAAATCTACGCATGCTTTGTAGATTTCCAGAAGGCTTTCGACTCCATCTGGCATGACGGTTTATTCCTGAAACTTATCGAAAGCGGGGTAGGAGGTAAAACATATGATGTAATTAAATCAATGTATACAAACAATAAATGTGCAGTTAAAATTGGAGACAAACAAACAAAATACTTCCCACAGGGGCGGGGGGTGACGCAGGGCTCGCCAATCTCACCGACACTCTTTAATATTTACATTAATGGATTGGCAAAACTACTTGAACAATCTACAGCACCCGGCCTCACCCTATATGAATCCAAGGTTAAATTCCTCCTCTATGCCGACGACCTGGTTCTGCTGTCACCAACTAAGGAGGGTCTACAGCAGAACCTGGACCTGCTGGAGTCGTACTGCCAGACTTGGGCCCTGACAATAAATCCCCAAAAAACCAAAGTCCTTGTGTTCCAGCAAAGATCCAAACAACATGGACCCACAATAAATTTCACAGTAGGAACAACCAAAATTGAACAAACCACTCACTACACATACTTGGGCTTAAAAATCAGTTCTACGGGAAACTTCAAACTGGCTGTGAATGAACTGAAAGAGAAAGCAAGAAGGGCTTTCTATGCCATCAAAAAATCAATCCAAATAGAAATCCCAATTAGCATTTGGCTCAAAATTTTCAAATCAGTAATTGAACCAATTGCACTCTATGGCAGTGAGGTCTGGGGACCACTAACACAACAAGATTTTGCAAAATGGGACAAACACCCAATTGAGATCCTACATGCGGAATTCTGTAAAAGTATCCTCCGGACTCAAAGGAAAACAGTAAACAACGCATGCAGGGCGGAACTAGGCCAATACCCATTAATAATCACTATCCAAAAAAGAGCCACCAAATTTTGGAATCACCTACAAATGAGCAACCCCCAATGCTATCACTACGACGCCCTGAAATGCCAAGAGCTGACCATAAAGAAGAATACCCTCAGTCAACTAGTCCTGGGACTCAATAAAGTAACTAATAACAATACTAACAATAACCAGCCCCAGGACAGTGACAGGGTAACACAAAGAATTCGACCCAACACAATCGTCGCTAAGCAAAAGGAAAAATATCTGTCATATTGGGCAGAAACAACAAAAACCCAAAGCAAACTCAATTGCTACTTGGCCCTAAACAGACAATACAACATAGCTGATTACCTGACCATGGTAAAGGATAACAAACTGAGAAGAACCTTGACAAGGTACAGACTTAGCGAACATAGCCTAGCGATCGAAAAAGGCAGACACAGGCAGACCAGGCTGCCAAGAGAAGACAGGATATGCTCTCACTGCAGTCAGGGAGTAGTTGAGACAGAGATGCACTTCCTCACAGCCTGTGGAAAATATCAGGGCATCAGAGAGAATTTCTATCAAAAATTCTCACAAATATGCCCTGAATTCAGAAATCTGACAGACAACCAAAAACTCCCATTCCTACTGGGGGAGGAGAGAAGCTGTGTAACACTGGTGGCACACTATGTTACAACTTGCCATGAACAGAGGGACAACCAGTAAACTAAGACAAGAGTATATATAAACAAGGCGAAAATATATTTATAAACTCAGGGATATACCTGTTTATACACTGTATGAATGGAACCGCGTTTATGTGTTCAACCATAAATGTATTTTGATGCTTTGGCAACATAAGATGTACCTTATCATGCCAATAAAGCGATTTGTATTGTATTGTATAATGGATTTCTCCCCCCATGCCTTTTCCAATATTTAATTCAGGGCCTTTGAAATCTCTCCTAGGGACAATATTTAAGCCAGGGCCTTTGACATTTCTCGCACTCTACAGGAAGCTAACAGGCCACTCTAGTAATCATTTTTACAATACCAAAATAATTACCCCCTTCAAAAAATAAATCTGGCTCAGATCCATTTTACCTTTGTTGGTGTGAAAATGAATGGCTGACGCACTGAGTTAAATTGAACACATTCAAGTGTTGTCCTTGTGCTGGCTGATCATATTGAAATCCATAAGAAGGGTAATATAGAGCAATGCAGGACTAGCACGGACCAGAATGTTAGCTCTTCGTGTGCCCCAGAATCCGTGAGATCCCTTTAACCACCCGAGAGAAACAACCACTGCTACAACTCCTAAGAGAGTAAATCATGGAATGATACAGCACAGAAGAAGGCCATTCGGCCACCGTGCCTGTGCCAGAAATTTGAAGTAAAGTCTGGCATTTCTTCCTGCTTCCCAAGGGTAATAGAACAAATATGCCCTTTTATGTTGCTGCGGTCCTTCTGAGAGAGTAGTGTCATACTGGTCGCTGGTTCCCAGCTCCTGGGACTTCACCCCCCATTTACTTCCTCACCTGGAGAGATTCACCAGCTAAAAGTGGAGCCGCCGAACTTAGCGGCTGTTTACAAGACCCAGGTGGGGATCTCCAGCCAACCGGAACAAAGTAGGCGATCTGCTTATAATTGCCAAGTGCAAATGACAGCAGGAAAACCCATGCGTACACCTGTGAACTGTACTCCTGTAAAGCCCCCCCCAAAAAACAGTCACTCATCCCAGCACCTTCATAGAATCATAGAATGATACAGCACAGACAGAGGCCGTTCAGCTCATTGTGCCTGTACCTTGAAGGGACTGCCTGCAGTCTGGGTGGGAGGGGGTTGCGATCAATCTTCCCTTTAAGCTGCGTGGCCGTGCGGCACCACAGCGCTCTGCGGCTCCCGCGCAGCCAGCTCACCTTTTTAAACATGATAAACTGCGCATGCGCGGTACTTTGAATGCGCCGTGCAGCCCCGTAAAGGGGTCGCGCACCCGGAAAAAAAAAATCAAAGGGAAAACTGGTTGCCATACCGTCAATATTGTCCAAACAACTTGGGTGTTGAAGGAGGGACGCGCCTGAAGCCAGCAAACGCTGGTGAAAACAACACGGCTAAAATGTGGATTAAGAAGGTCGGGCCAAACCTGAGCCACATCTGATGGGTAGCACGCAGACTGGTGGAGCACACAGCATTCAGTTACTGGCCTAAGCAGGAGCTTGGAAGTGGGACTCAAACAGCTGGCGCTAAAGATAATAAAAGAAAGAACTTGCATTTACATAGCGCCTTTCACAACGGCAGGACGTCCCAAAGCGCTTCACAGCCAAAAAGTATAGTCACTGTTGTAATGTAGGGAAACGTGACAGTCAAGTTGCACACAGCAAGCTCCCACAAACAGCAATGTGATAATGACCAGATAACCTGTTTTTTAGTGGTGTTGGTTGAGGGGTAAATATTGGCCAGGACACCGGGGAGAACTCCCCTGCTCTTCTTCGAAATAGTGCTGTGAGATCTGTTATGTCCACCTGACGGGGCCTCGGGGTTTAACATCTCATCTGAAAGACAGCACATCTGACAGGGCAGTGCTCCCTCAGTACTGCACTGGAGTGGTCAGCCTAGATTTCTGTGCTCAGGTCTATGGAGTGGGACTATGAGCCCACAACCTCCTGACTCAGTAGGTGAGAGCGCTGCCCACTGAGCCACTGGCTGACAGAAGAAGGGAAAAGACAAGTACCTAACTCCTCCCTCAGGCAGATGTGAAGATGAAGGCTTCTGCAGGGGCTGAGAGTTAATTCTGTTTCCAGAGTGCCAATGTGTGACTGTAAGTCTCCACGCACAATCTGAGTTGAGCAGTTATCCCTTTATCTAAATATACTTCTACCTCGATGAGCGGGTGGTGGCAAACAACAGCTTATAAACAGTCCCACACATTCACATGGGTGGAGGGGATGGTGGGAGTCACAAAATTTGGCGTCACTCTATCCTAACTCCATCACTGACATGTGGCTGGCACTGGGAAGGTGGGCACTTCTTTTGCATGCCCTGAAACTGGCAAGAGTTGATCCCAGGGTGCCCCTCCAGTGAACATCGCTCCCCCCCCTCCCCCCACAGACGCCTGGACCACAAAGTCCTAATTGTTGACTTACGTCCTCCCCAACCCATGAATTTTGGGGCCTACCTAAGGACTTAAATAGGGAGGTGTTCCAAAGACAATTCCTCCCCGATTTTAATCGCTCCACCACTGGCGGCCATACCTTCAACTGCCTGGGCCCTGTACTCTGAAATTCCCTCCCTAAGCCTCTCCGCCTCTCTACCTCCTTCTCCTTCTTTAAGATGCTCCTTAAAACCTACCTCCTTGACCAAGTTTTTGGTCGCCTGTCAAATATTGTTTGATAATCGCTCCCGTGAAGCATCTTGGGACGTGAAAGGTGCTATATAAATGCAAGTTGTTGGCGGAGCTGAGGAATATCATGGGATCGGTCACACTAGTGGGGGTAAATTGTAGACCGCTGAATAGCGAAAGGAACTCGAGGATGAAATCTGTTGACAAATTATAGAGCTATGTATTAACAGCGGAGTAATAGTTGTAGATTTTAAATATCCAAAACTAGACTGGAATGGGGAAATTCTTTGTGACGAGAAAGGGGAGGAGTTGTGCAGTGTTTTCTCGGTCATCACATGGCTACTGTAACAAGGGGAAGGAAGTGCTACTGGACCTGGCTCTGGGTAACGATGCAGAATTGAATCTTTCTCGGGCCGTTAGACAGAAGGAGATTGATGATAGAGAGCTGAGCAATGACATATGGTCCCAGGCTTTGTACCTCAAACATTCTGGATAATTGGGAAGGTGGATAATTTGAGTGCAGGTAATGGAAGCTCCACCATAATTCATAACTCTACAATACATTAATCCTTTTATCACCTAATAAAAGAAATCTTGTTGACGTATATCACACACCATCCTTTAGATTGCCTTCTATTTCTCGCCAAGTTACACTAACATACTGGCTAAACCTGAAAATAACTTGACATTCAGTTGCGAACATAGAACTTGGGACTTCGTTGCATTATTTTAAACACAAAAATGTAATATATGGATTGTTATTTGACTGCACGTAAACAACCACCTGGCTCTTAGATATCATTCACACACTGAATTATTCAATGTCTAATTTCAGTGGAAGATATCTTATGAGGCTTTAAATTCCTAATTATATATTTTTTATAAATTGGAGAACATTTCATGAAATTTGAAACATCCTCCAATGCAGCAGAAATAATTTTTAACAATCTGGAGTCAACATTAAGAAATGGGGGAATAAGACAGCAATTTATACAACGCCTTTAATGTAGTAAAAGGTCCCAACGCACTTCACAGGAGCGTTATCAGATAATATTTGACACTGAGCCACATAAAGAGGCATTAGGACATGCGACCAAAAACTTGGTCAAAGAGGTAGGTTTTAAGGAGCGACATAAAGGAGGGAGATGTAGAGAGGCAGAGAGGTGTGAGGGGTGGTATTCCAATGGAGAGGTTTAGGGAGGGAATTCCAGAGCTCAGGGCCTAGGCAGCTGAAGGCAAGTTGAAAAACAAGTTGTTGCTGGTGATTCCACCAGTGATAAGAACATAAGAAGTAGGCGCAGGAGTAGGCCATTTGGCCCCTCGAGCCTGCTCCGCCATTCAATAAGATCATGGCTGATCTGCTACCTCATCTCCACTTTCCTGCACTATCACCATATCCCTTGATTCCTTTAATATCCAAAAATCTATCGATCTCTGACTTGAATATACTCAACGACTGAGCCTCCACAGCCCTCTGGGGTAGAGAATTCCAAAGATTCACCACCCTCTGAGTGAAGAAATTTCTCCTCATCTCAGTCCTAAATGGCCGACCCCTTATTCTGAGACTGTGACCCCCTGGTTCTAGATTCCCAGCCAGGAGGAACATCCTCCCTGCATCTACCTGTCAAGCCCTGTAAGAATTTTGTATGTTTCAATGAGATCACCTCTCATTCTTATAGAGAATATAGGCCTAGCCTACTCAATCTCTCCTCATAGGACAATCCCCCCATCCCAGGAACCAGTCTGGTGAACCTTCGTTGCACTCCCTCTATGGCAAGTATATCTTTCCTCAGGTAAGGAGACCAAAACTGTACACAATACTCCAGGTGTGGTCTTACCAGGGCCCTATATAATTGCAGTAAGATGTCTTTACTCTTATACTCAAATCCTCTTGTAATAAAGGCCAACGTACCATTTGCTTTCTTAATTGCTTGTTATACCTGCATGTTAACTTACAGTTGTTAAGTATGTGTATTGTATTGAACAATTAACACAAAGACTTAAACGTATAACTCAAACAGGTCTTTACTGGTTGGAGGTAGGGACTATACATAGGTCTTTACTTCATGCCCACAGGCGGGAACTGAGGGGGATCAGTACCCACAGTACTATTTATACCCCTATGGCCAGGAGTGGTACTGCGTATCACTACGCCCAACAAGTAGTGCAGTCCTGTCCATAGGTTCAAAGTAGCACACATATTACATACACAACATTCCTCCCTTCCTAGCTTTACAGTCATCTCCCCATTTAACATAACGTAATAACATATATACATATATAACTTCAGGTTTACATAACAGAATAACATAGATAACTTCATGTCAAAACAGATCACAGATTCAGTCTCTGCGGAAAACAGTTCACAGATTCAATCTCTGTGGTGGAGTCGGTTCACGTTGCTGGAGTGACTCATTCAATAGTCCTTCCATGGATTTAACAGTTTGAACTTCCGAACTGAATTGGTTCCGTTCGGAGGGACCACGTGTGTGATCTGGTAGAGGTAATAATGGTTCAGATGGGTCATCTTTTGTTTCGACTTTTCCTTTTCTGCTTCTTGGAGACTCTCTGGGCTCCACTGTCAGCTGCCAGCTGCATGCGCAGTTCCTCCTTCTCTCCCTCCTTTTTCCGTAGTAGAGCCACCTTCTCCCGATGTTCTGTAGACTTTCGGTGCTCCTCCATGATTTCTGTATGGTGGGAGTCGAAGTTACAAGTTGGGCAGGACAGGACATAGTAATATTCGGTGTCGTCCTGATCTAGGCCAGCGAGAGGGTCTTCTATTTCCTCCATACCCAGCTGGGCGTTAGCCAGCTTTTGTTCCAAGTCCAGACATCTTTCCTGAAGAGACTTCTTCATGCGTACCTCTTCATCCAGCTTTTTCTGGGCTTTCAGCAAGTCGTTTACTAATGACCTCATTTGAGATTTTACTACTTCAACTTCTTTTGGAGATTGATTGATCGGACTATTCAATCCCTCTACCGGAGCAGCTGTTTCAGCGGTCTGTTGTTCTACGTTGACGTGAGTCAGCGTACTTTTGGCATCCAAGGGCTGCTCTGTTGCAGTCATCTCAGTCTGTGTTGCCACCTCAGCTCTTCCAATAACCTTTGATAGCTCCGAACCCCTTTCCTTTGAATATTGAAGTTCGTGTTCAAGTTTTTCCCATTTCAGAGTCCTGTCCTTCAGCATATGCAGGAGTTGGCTGACCGTTAACTCCTCTGACATCAGACGTTTTGTGTGCTCCTGCTCCATTTTCTCCATCAGCTGCTTCTGTTGTCTTTCCAGATTCTCCAACTCTATATCAAAGAACTCTTTCGTTGCATTCAACTCTTGCTCACAACGGCGAAGCATTTGTTCTAATTGCTGTTGTAGTTTGAAATGGAGTTGAGTTCGAGCCCGGTGTCCCTCAGAAATGGGCACATCAGTAGACTTGCCAGACTCAGAATCCACAGTTAAACTATGTTGTTGTTGCTCAGTGGAATTCTGTGCTGAAACTTTGTCTTTTGCACCTGAGTTGGGCTTACCATCATCCGTTCCAGAGTCTGGGCCGACTATCTTCACCGAGTTCTCACTCGTTATTGTTTGTAGGAAATGCCAGTCCATATTCATTTTCCTAATCCACTCCCGTCCTAGTAGTGGAGAACCTCCTTCAGATATCACATATACGTCCATTATTTGACTGTCTTCGCCCTTGTGGACCACTGCAACCTCTATTTTCCCGATGGGGTACACTCTTTGCCCCGTGTATGTTTTCAATATAATCCCCGTATCCTGTAGGGGAACATGTTGGAATAACTTTCCGTAATCTTTCTTATTTATGACCGTCAATGCCGATCCAGTGTCCAATTCCAGTTTTACTTGGACTCCTTCTATCTGAAGAGTGACCCAAATTGTCTGGAGGTCTGCACCCTTACCAGCGTTGAGTACTCTTAAGCTAGCCAGTTCATAGATTTCATAGATTTCATAGAGATAGGAACAGGAGTAGGCCATTCGGCCCTTCGAGCCTGCTCCGCCATTCAATGAGATCATGGCTGATCTTCGTCTGAGATCATAGCTGATCTTACCAGTTCAGTACCCCGTCCCCGCCTTTTCTCCGTAACCCTTAATCCCCTTAGCATTCAGAAATATATCCAATTCTCTCTTGAAAATATTTATTGATTTAGCCTTCACAGCCCTCTGTGGCAGGGAATTCCACAGGCTCACAACTCTTTGAGTGAAGAAATTCTTCCTCATCTCTGTTTTAAATGATTTGCCCGCTATTTTTAGACTATGGCCCCTGGTTCTGTGCTCCCCTGCCATTGGAAACATTCTCTCTGAATTCAGCCTGTCCAGGCCTGCCATAATTTTATATGTTTCGATGAGATCCCCTCTCAATCTTCTAAACTCCAGTGAGTACAAGCCCAAACTATTCAATCTCTCCTCGTAGGTCATTCCCGCCATTCCAGGTATCAGCCTGGTGAATCGCTGCTGCACTCTTTCCATGGCAAGAACATCCTTCCGCAGATGGGGCGACCAAAACTGTACACAATACTCCAGATGCGGTCTCACCAGCACCTTGTACAGCTGTAGTAAGGTATCCCTATTCCTATACTCGAACCCCCTTGATATGAAGGCCAACATACCATTTGCCTTCTTAATCGCCTGTTGCACCTGCATGCTCTCCTTCAGTGACTGGTGCACAAGAACACCCAGGTCCCTCTGCACTTCCCCATCTCCCAATCTATTGCCATTTAGATAATAATCCACCCTCCTGTTTTTACCCCCAAAGTGGATAACCTCGCATTTATCCACATTATAGTGCATCTGCCACGTATCCGCCCATTCCCCCAACCTGTCCAAATCGCACTGTAGCCTCCTGACATCCTCATCAGAGCCCACCCCTCCTCCTAGTTTAGTGTCGTCAGCGAATTTGGAAATATTGCATTCAATTCCCTGATCCAGATCATTTATATATATTGTGAACAGCTGGGGTCCCAGGACAGATCCTTGCGGCACCCCGCTGGTCACTGCCTGCCACTCCGAAAACGAGCCGTTATTTCCAACTCTCTGTTTTCTATCCACCAGCCAGCTCTCTATCCACGTTAATACTTTGCCCCCAATCCCATGAGCCTTAATTTTGCATGATAATCTTTTGTGTGGAACCTTATCGAAGGCTTTCTGGAAGTCAAGGTACACCACATCCACTGGCTCTCCCCCATCTATTTTACCAGTTACTTCCTCAAAAAATTCCAGCAGATTAGTCAAACACGATTTACCCTTTGTAAATCCATGTTGACTCTGTCCGATCCTTTCCCCATTTGTCAAGTGCTCCGCTATTTTATCCTTAATAATGGACTCTAGCATTTTGCCCACAACCGATGTAAGGCTTACTGGTCTATAATTCCCTGTTTTCTCTCTACCCCCCTTTTTAAATATTGGGGTAACATTAGCTACCCTCCAATCCACGGGTACTGTTCCCGAGTCAATGGAGTTCCGGAAGATGATCCTTAGAGCATCTGCTATCTCCAGGGCCACCTCCTTAAGTACCCTAGGATGTAGTTTATCAGGCCCCGGGGATTTGTCGGCCTTCAGTCCCCTCAACTTACCCAACACCATATCCCTAGAGATACTAATTTCTGTCAGCTCCTCCCTCTCATTAGTCCCTATGTTTGTCGATATTCCTGGGAGGTTATTTGTGTCCTCCTTTGTGAATACAGAACCAAAGTATGAGTTTAATTGGTCTGCCATTTCCTTATTCTCCATTATATATTCTCCCGAATCGGACTGCAAGGGACCGACTTGGGATTTTACCAGTCTTTTCCTCCTGATATACCGATAAAAGCTTTTGCAGTCTGTCTTTATGTTTGCTGCAAGTTTACTTTCGTATTCTATTTTCCCCTTCCTGATTAATCCCTTTGTCCTCTTTTGCTGTATCCTGTAATGCCCCCAATCTTCCGGTCTGGTGCTTTTTTTTGCCAGTTGATATGCCCTTTTTTTTGATTTTATGCTGTCCCTAATTTCCCTCGTTATCCACGGTTGAGTCACCTTTTTAGGTTTATTTTTATGCCAAACCGGTATAAACATGTTCTGGAATTCTTCCATTCTATCTTTGAATGCTTGCCATTGTCTATCCACTGTCAATCCCCCCAGAAACACCACCCAATCAATCTTACCCAATTCCCGTCTCATACCCTCGTAATTCCCTTTATTTAAGTTCTGGACCTTAGTCTCTGATTCAATTTCCTCACTCTCCATCTCGACTGAGAGCTCGATCATATTATGATTGCTCTGACCCAAGGGGCCTCGTACAAGAAGATTGCTGATAAGTCCCTTCTCATTGCACAATACCCAGTCTAAAATGGCCTGATGTCGAGTCGGCTCCTCGACATATTGGTCCAGATAACCGTCCCGAAAACATTCCAGGAATTCCTCCTCCTCAGAATTTTTACTAATTTGGGTAGTCCAATCAATATGTAAATTAAAGTCACCCATGATGACAGCTGTGCTCTTATCGCACGCTTCTCTAATTTCCCTTTTTATGCCTTCCCTCACCTCCATATTACTATTTGGAGGCCTATATATCACACCCACTAACGTTTTCCTCCCCTTGCTATTTCTCATTTCTACCCATACAGATTCCGTTTCATCCGAGTTAATATCCTTCCTTTCCATTGCATTAATCCCCTCCTTTACCAGCAATGCTACCCCACCTCCCCTACCTTTTTGCCGATCCTTCCTAAATATTGTATATCCCTGGATGTTAAGTTCCCAGCCTTGCCCACCCTGCAGCCACGTTTCTGTAATCCCAATCAAATCATACTTGTTTACCTCTATTTCCACAACTAATTCATCCACCTTGTTCCTAATGCTTCTAGCATTAAGATACAAAGCCTTCAGGCTTGCTTTTTTCACACTCTCATTATGAATTAGTTTGGCCCTTTGTGTTTCTCTCCTTTGCTTATTGCTTCTCACCTTTCTACCATCTATTTCTAACTTCATATGACTTCCCTCTTTTCCACTACCTAGGTTCCCATCCCCCTGCCAAATTAGTTTAAATCCTCCCGAACCGCCCTAGAAAATATTACCCCGAGGACATCGGCTCCCTCACAGTTCAGGTGTCGACCGTCCCCTTGGTACAGGTCACTCCTCCCCAAGAACTGGTTCCAATGCCTCAAGAATTTAAATCCCTCTCCCTTGCACCACTGCTCAAGCCACGTATTTAGCTTATCTATCTTACTCTCTCTAAACTTATTAGCTCGTGGCACTGGTAGCAATCCAGAGATTACTACCTTTGAGGTCCTACTTTTCAATTTAGCTCCTAACTCCCTAAATTCAGCTTGTAGGACCTCCTCCCTCTTTTTACCTACATCGTTGGTACCTACATGTACCACGACAACTGGCTGATCCCCCTCCCCCTTCAGAATGCTCTGCACCCGCTCCGAGACATCCTTGACCCTTGCACCAGGGAGGCAACATACCATCTTGGAGTCTCGGTCTCGGCCACAGAAACTCCTATCTATCCCCCTTACAATTGAATCCCCTATCACTATAGCCCTATCCCTCTTTTTCCCGCCCTTCTGTGCAGCAGAGCCACTCATGGTGCCCTGAACCTGGCTGCTGGTGCCTTCCCCTGATAAGTCATCTCCCCCAACAGTACCCAAAACGGTAAACCTGTTTTGGAGGGAGATGACCGCAGGTGACTCCTGCACTACCTTCCTGCCTTTACCCTGCCTTTTGGTCACCCATTTACTGTCTGAGCTAGCCTTTACCTGCGGTGTGACCAACTCACTGAATGTGCTATCCACAACATCCTCAGCATCGCGTATGCTCCAGAGTGAGTCCATTCGCAGCTCCAGCGCCGCCATGCGGTCTGCTAGGAGCTGCAGCTGGACACACTTCCTGCACACATAGTTGTCAGGGACAGTGTCCCTGATTTCCCACATGGCACAGGAGAAGCATGACACGGGTCCGAGCTGCCCTTCCATGACTTAACCCTTACAATACCCTTTTATTTACTACGATTTAGCTTAATTATTGAATTCTACTTAGAATAAGTTTGTGAAAGTACTCACCTACCTGTTTTCTGGTGTTGTATTTTCACTGCCGCCTCCTGTCCTGGAACCTTTTCCACCTAGGTTAGGCTCCTGAAATAAAATAAATTGAACCTACCTTTTCAACTTCCCCTAACCCCTAAAAGGTTAGAGGAGGTGGAAGGGTGGGAGACACTACACTGCAGTGTTTCGGGTTTAGCAACAGCTCCACCTATATAAGAGTTACTGGCCTCCTGCTCTCCCGACTGCACCAGCTGTGAAAGAAAAAGCCCGCGAAAGGTGAGCTTTTAAACTCACCAGTTACTGGCCTCCTGCTCTCCCGACTGCCCCAGCAGTTACTGGCCTCCTGCTCTCCCGACTGCCCCAGCTGTGGTCTCAGGCCTCGCTGGTCGCCGGGTTTTCTCCCGAGCTCCTCCTCGCTGCTCCCGCTGGTCCTGGCTCCGCCTCCACCCGCTGCCGATGCCGCACTGGGGCCTACCAGAGCCTCTGGGGCCTCTTGTAGTCGCTCTGCCGCTCAGCTCCGCCTCCACCCGCTGCCGATGCCGCACTGGGGCCTACCTGAGCCTCTGGGGCCTCTTGTAGTCGCTCTGCCGCTCAGCTCCGCCTCCACCCGCTGCCGATGCCGCACTGGGGCCTACCTGAGCCTCTGGGGCCTCTTGTAGTCGCTCTGCCGCTCAGCTCCGCCTCCACCCGCTGCCAATGCCGCACTGGGGCCTACCTGAGCCTCTGGGGCCTCTTGTAGTCGCTCTGCCGCTCAGCTCTGCCTCCACCCGCTGCCGATGCCGCACTGGGGCCTACCTGAGCCTCTGGGGCCTCTTGTAGTCGCTCTGCCGCTCAGCTCCGCCTCCACCCGCTGCCGATGCCGCACTGGGGCCTACCTGAGCCTCTGGGGCCTCTTGTAGTCGCTCTGCCGCTCAGCTCCGCCTCCACCCGCTGCCGATGCCGCACTGGGGCCTCCCTGAGCCTCTGGGGCCTCTTGTAGTCGCTCTGCCGCTCAGCTCCGCCTCCACCCGCTGCCGATGCCGCACTGGGGCCTACCTGAGCCTCTGGGGCCTCTTGTAGTCGCTCTGCCGCTCAGCTCCGCCTCCACCCACTGCCGATGCCGCACTGGGGCCTACCTGAGCCTCTGGGGCCTCTTGTAGTCGCTCTGCCGCTCAGCTCCGCCTCCACCCGCTGCCGATGCCGCACTGGGGCCTACCTGAGCCTCTGGGGCCTCTTGTCGTCGCTCTGCCGCTCAGCTCCGCCTCCACCCGCTGCCATTACTGCTAGCGTCTGAATCGGACTCCTGTTCGGTCACCTTGTGTACCTTTGCGTATTTTCCTTGCGGTGACTTCTTGTTGCTGGTCTTCTTCCCTGACCTGCATACTCTAGCTATATGTCCAAGCCTACCACAAGTTCTACATTCTTGGTTTTTAAACCAACACTGGTTCTGATCATGCGTTGTCTTTCCACAACGATAACATTTGCCAGAACTCACACCCAATTTGTGTGCACTGAGCTCCGGTGACCGTAGCTGCATTACTGTCATGCCTCTCGCTGCGGCTTCGTGTGCTGCTGCCATAGTGACCGCCTTCTCAAGCGTCAGCTCATTCTCCTCGAGCAGTCGCTTTTGTGTATCCTGTTTAAATAAACCACACACAAATTTGTCTCGAAGTGCCTCTGTCAGTCCCGTTCCAAACTGGCAATATTTCGCTAATTTACGCAATTCCAGCAAATAATCAGCATTGCTTTCATGCTGTAGCTGCCTTCTGTCGTAAAATTTAAATCGTTCCGCTAGCATCAGCGGCGTGGGGTTTAGATGATCTTTCAGGACAGTAACAATCTCATCGAACGTCTTATCCGCCGGTTCATCTGGTGATAACAGGTGTTTCAATTGCCCGTATGTCTTCGCACCCATTAAATTTAATAATGTTAGAGCTTTATCTTGGTCACGAATTTTATTGGCCTTACAATAATTTTTTACTCTTTCAACATATATGGCCCAATCTTCGAGGTCACTATCAAAGGTGCTAATATTCCCGTGTTTAGGCATTGTAGATTTGCAATTTCTCAGATTTTATTTTGTTTACTTGTTATCAAAGATGGCAGCTTCCCGCTCTTGCCGTCGTCCTCCGCCCACAAAATGGCGGTTTTCCCGCTTCTGCCTTCTTCCCCAGCGGTTTTCCCGCGAAAAATGGCGGCTTTCCCGCGCTTCTCGCTCTCCCCGCCCACTTCAATGGCGGTTTTCCCGCGCTTCTCGTTGCTGACTTTCAGCCCGACTGCAGCTCTTATCTCCTGTGCGATCACTGGTGCGCCGCCCACCCGAAACGGTTCTCAGCCCTTATCACCGGTGCGATCGCTGGCCCGCTAAGCGCCTCCCGCTTGAAGCGGCTCCCGGCCTCTGGCTCACCCGCTCGGCGGCTCTTGCTCGCTCCCTCCCGGGCTCTGGCTTACCCGCTCGCGCCCTCCCGGGCTCTGGCTTACCCACGAGGTTATGGAGGCTTCAGGGTCCTAATGCCTGTCGCTTCCAGTCGCTGGAAGCTGTCAGGATTTCTGCTGCCCTTCAGTTTTCAGTGGGGTGTTGAGGATTGGAACCTCTCTTCAACGTCCTGTCTTTGGACGAAGCCGCTGTGGAATAACTGCCGCAGGGTTCGAACCGACTCGTCGCCAGTGTTAAGTATGTGTATTGTATTGAACAATTAACACAAAGACTTAAACGTATAACTCAAACAGGTCTTTACTGGTTGGAGGTAGGGACTATACATAGGTCTTTACTTCATGCCCACAGGCGGGAACTGAGGGGGATCAGTACCCACAGTACTATTTATACCCCTATGGCCAGGAGTGGTACTGCGTATCACTACGCCCAACAAGTAGTGCAGTCCTGTCCATAGGTTCAAAGTAGCACACATATTACATACACAACAACAGTGATTCGTGTACAAGGACACCCAGGTCCCTCTGAACACCCAGTCGCTCACCATTTAAAAAATGCTCTGCTTTTCTATTTTTCCTACTAAAGTGGAAAACTTCACATTTCTCCACATTATTTGCCATTTGCCATGTTCTTGCCCACTCACTTAGCCTGTCTATATCCCCTTGAAGCCTCCTTGCATCCTCCCCACAACTTACATTTCCACCTAGCTTTGTATCATCAGCAAACTTGAATATATTACATTTGGTCCCCTCATCCAAATCATTGATATAGATTGTGAATAGCTGAGGCCCAAGTACTGATCCTTGCGGTACCCCACTAGTTACAGCCTGTCAACCCGATAATGATCCGTTTATTCCTACTCTCTGTTTTCTGTCTATTAACCAATCCTCAATCCATGCTAGTATATTACCCCCAATCCCATGAGCCCTAATTTTGTTTAATAACCTCTTGTGTGGCACCTTATCGAATGCCTTCTGAAAATCCAAATACACCACATCCACTTACCTACCCTGCTAGTTAAAACCTCAAAAAACTCTAACAGATTTGTCAAACATGATTTCACTTTCATAAATCTGTGTTGACTGCCCAATCCTATTATTATTTTCTAAGTGCCCTGTTATCACGTCCTTAATAGTAGCTTCTAACATTTTCTCTACTACTGATGTCAGACTAACTGGTCTATAGTTCCTCGTTTTCTCTCTCCCTCCTTTCTTAAATATTGGGGTTACATTTGCAAGAAGTCTACACAAAAGGACAAATTTTCCTCATCGTTCCTTCACCACAGCCTAAGTTGGGTGGTGCACTGTTGCAGAGATGGGGCACCTGGCTATGGCCCCAGCAGTGGCATGGGGGAAGGGAAATCCAGTCCGGGGTGGGGGAGGTGACACTAGGCCTCACCTCCCCATTTTCTTGCCATTTCCACTACTATGCCACGTGATTTGGGGTGGGATAATGGAGGATAATCCAGCCTTATTATGTCATATTATTCACTAATAAAAGTATTAACTGACTGTAATATAGACAAACACATTCTTGATACCAACAACACAATTGAATAATGCTCTGCAACCCATATATAATTACCCTTACCTCGTTTTATCTACATTGCAAAGAGTTTAAAAGCAATGATCTACTTTTCTTTGATGAACCAGTCTTGGGAAGCCATTCTTGAAAAAAGAATATGCAGTCCAAGGTCACATAACCATAAGCATAAGTTCATATCAACGAAAGAAAGAGCTTGTATTTCTATCGCACCTTTCATGATTTCAGGACGTCCCAAAGCGCTTCAGAGCCAATGAAGTAGTTTTGAAGTGTCGTCACTGTTGTAATGTATGAAATGCAGCAGCCAAATTGCGAAGAGCAAGCTCCCACAAACAGCAATGTGATAATGACCAGATAATCTGTTTTGTTTAGTGATGTTAGTTGAGGGATAAGTATTGGCCAGGGCACCGAGGAGAACATAGAAGATAGGAGCAGGAGTAGGCCATTCGGCCCCTTGAGCCTGCTCCACCATTCAATGAGATCATGGCTGATCATCCAAACTCACTACCCTGTCCCTGCCTTCTCCCATATCCCTTGATCCCTTTAGCCTTAAGAAATATATCTAACTCTTTGTTGAATATATTTAATGAATTGGCCTCAACTGCCTTCTGTGGTAGAGAATTCCACAGGTTCATCACTCTCTGGGTGAAGAAATTCCTCATCTCTGTCCTAAATGGCTTACCCCTTATCCTTAGACTGTGACCCCTGGTTCTGGACTCCCCCCACCGCCCCCCCGCCCAATCGGGAACATCCTTCCTGCATCTAGTCTGTCTAGTCCTGTTAGAATTTTATAAGTTTCAATGAGATCCCCTCTCATTCTTCTAAACTCCAGCGAGTATAAGCCCAATCGACCCAATCTCTCCTTATACGTCATTCCTGCCATCCCAGGTATCAGTCTGGTGCATCTTCGCTGCACTCTCTCCATGGCAAGAACATCCTTCCTCAGATAAGGTGACCAAAACTGCACACAATACTCAAGGTGTGGTCTCACCAAGGCCCTGTACAACTGCAGCAAGACATCCTTGTTCCTGTACTCGAACCCTCTCGCTATGAAGACCAACATACCAGTTGCCTTCTTAACTGCCTGCTGCACCTGCATGCTTACCTTCAGCGACTGGTGCACAAGGACACCCAGGTCTCGTTGCACCCCCTGCTCTTCTTCGAAATAGTGCCATGGGATCTTTTATGTCCACACGAGAGAGCGGACGGGGCCTCGGCTTAACGTTTCATCTGACTGTGCAGCACAGGTGAATCTTCCACAACTGAAGCTGTGAACAAGGATAACAGTGGCCCGTCTTCACCTTCTTCTCGTCACCTCGGGGTGATGTAGTCAGAGCTCTTTGGGGTCCACTCAGACCAGGAGTATTGAGGCAGGAGTATTGAGACAGCCTTAAGTGCCGCTGTGACTGTTATTTGACACAACGTGTAACTGGAGCCTGCAGAGAATAGTTCCGTTGAATCTTACTGAGAAAGTTGTATGTCAAGCAATTCTTAAATGTCTATCAGTGAAAATCAATGGTGATCTTTACTTATATTAGCTTTTGCTATGTTAAAAAAAGTGATTGTGTTAATTTGTAGATTAGTTGGAGAAGAAATTCAATACGGTGGCATCAATAATTTTAAAGATCAAGTACAACACGCAGTAACAATATAGTAAGTACAAGGTATAGATATTACCCCAATCCTTTGGAGAACAGGCGATCATGTGTTGAAACTCTTTGTTCTTTGCTCCTGTTCTGCCCTTACCCTCTTGAGGTAGTCCTTTTATATAACCCCGACTCCATGCAACATCCACGTGACCATGACATCACTCACCCTCAACCCATTGACACTGTAGCCCATTTAACCCATATATGGACACCCTCCATCCCTATAACCCTCCGAGATCTCTGCACTCCTCCAATTCTGGCCTCCTGCACCTCCCTGATTTTAATCGCTCCACCATTGGCGGCCGTGCCTTCAGCTGCCTAGGCCCTAAGCTCTGGAATTCCCTCCCTAAACCTCTCCATTGGAATACCACCCCTCACCCCCCACCTCAAACCTCTCCGCCTCTCTACATCTCCCTCCTCCTTTATGTCGCTCCTTAAAACCTACCTCTTTGACCAAGTTTTTGGTCGCATGTCCTAATACCTCTTTATGTGGCTCAGTGTCAAATATTATCTGATAACGCTCCTGTGAAGTACGATTCAAAACTACAATTTAAAGTAACTGAACATCATATGCTTCCTGCTGGCCCTGTGTCCAACATTTTCACTTTCAGGAGCACTTACACCCTCTGGACTCAATTTCCTTATCTCGTGCATTAAAGTGGCAAACCATTCTAGAGTGAAACTTCTACTGATGTTATAGCCGGCACAGTCATGTTTTAAGTAAGCTTGATAATATCCTATTTTCAAGCAGCCTGAAAATTTATACATTGGCCCGTATTTTCCGATTGGAGGTTTCCTGCATGCGGAGGCCTCCGATCTAGAAAACACCTACGGACTTACCTGAGGGCTCCCGAGGTGCATATAGTTCCGACCCTGGGCCTCTCTAAACTCCAAGTGCGCAGGGCCCACATATCCCAGGGACGCAGGTAGTTCGCAAGCGTCCCTGGAATCACGTGGGCCATGGGGAGCCAATAGGAGAAGGGAATCTCCCTTCATACACTTGACAGATAGACCTGTCAAATATATGAATGGAGATCACCCCAAAAACACAGTAAAATATTAAATCACTTTTTTTAAATGAGTTCAAATTACAATAAATTAAATATTTTAAACAAGAATTTAATTTTTTTGAAAAATATAATAAAATAAACTTACCTTTTTTAAAAGTATTTTTAAATGATAAATGAGTGAAAATGTTTTTTTTAACTTTTATTCAACTCTTATGCTGGTAAAAGCAAGTCTTATGCTAGCTTTTACCAGGCATAAGATTTCTAAGGGTTTTCTGCGGGCGGAGGTTCTCCAGAAAGCGGAACTCTCCCCCCCGTGGAGGCCCTTCTCCAGGGCAGGCGTCCGATCTGTCAAGACCATTCTTGACAGATCAGAAATGCCGGTTTTCAGCGCATGCGCTTCGCATGCCTGAAACTGGCATTTCCGACGTCCCTACTATTATGTCCGTGTATAATTGAGACACGGACTGCAGGAGTTGATTATAACAAGTCCTTACTGAATGGAGACAACCTGGAAACTGAAACTACAGAAGCCTGCTAGGGCCTTTTATACAGGGGTGGTCACTGCCGGTACTGCAGTCTGAGACCAGTTATTCCCTTAAAGGTACATACACAACAATTCCTCCCCTTTTAGATAAACAGTACATAACATTCATTTAACAACTAAATAATAACTAATTACAATTACAATTACGGTTGCTAGATACATTGGTTGAAGTTAAGCAATTATAAGTTCAGTCTTTGAGGAGGCTTCCTGATTCTGTCTGGATAACGCCTCTTTGGGATATCAGGTTCTTCTGGCAAGGTTGAGTCGGGATCAATGTCGTTGTTTGGTTCGTCTGCTTCCAATATCACCGATTCTGCGGTAGATGCAATTGGTACGTCGGTTTCATCGCCAGGTGTATCAGATCGTGGTGTGGAGTTGACGTTTTCCAGTGACTCTAGAATCTGGTCAGCATGGCGTCTTACAATGCTCTCGCCAACGTCCACTGTATACATTAGAGGTCCTTGCCGTGTACAAATCGTTCCTGGCTGCCATTTCTCTGTGCGGCAGTCCCGGGCCAAAACTGGTTGACCTATCTTAAAACTCCTGGTCGGCCTTTCATTCATATTCTGAAACTGCCTATTCTCCACATCTTTTTTGACGTTTGGCTTAACCAAATCCAAGCGGCATCGTAGTCTTCGATTGAAGAACATCGTGGCTGGAGTTTGGTTGGTAACCGCATGTGTTCAGGCAAACAAGAAGTTATCCATCTTGTGTTGTAGGGGTATATCTTCATTACACATTGCCTTGATAGCCTTCTTGAATGTTTGAACAAACCTCTCGGCCAATCCATTAGTGGCTGGATGATATGGGGCGGATGTGTAATGCTTAACACCATTGTTCTTTAAGAACCTCCGGAACTCTTCAGACACAAACTGTGGTCCATTGTCAGAGCAATTCTGTTCAGGCAGCCCATTCCTGGTGAATATGGTTCGTAAGACTGTGATAGTTTTTTCTGTGGTGGTTGAGGACATTTTTATTACCTCTGGCCACTTTGAATGTGCATCCACCGCAATTAAAAACATCGAGTCCATAAAGGGACCAGCAAAATCAATGTGCACCCTTTGCCATGGAGATGAGGGCCACTCCCATGGATGTAGAGGGGCTTGTGGTGGGGCGTTTTGGACCTTCTGGCATCCTGTACAGCTCTTGGTCATCTCTTCGATTTCTCTATCGATTCCCGGCCACCACACAAATGCTCTGGCTAAGTTCTTCATTTTTACCCCTCCCAGATGACCCTCATGAAGCTCATTGAGCACTCTATCCTTCAATTTGGGTGGAATTACTACTCTGGATCCACACATCAAGGTTCCCCTGCACACTGACAGCTGTTCTCTTCTCGGTGAGAATGCTGGCAGCAGTTGTTCGCCATGTGCTGGCCATCCCTTCACCGTTAAATCATAGACCCAGGAGAGTGTCGGGTCATTTTGTGTTTCCTTTTCTATGTTTGCATTCGTCACAGGGAGACATTCGACTATAGTCGAGTGGAATAACTCTACTGGATCCACTGCCAGTTCTTCTTCCACCGTCGGCAACGGTAGGCGCGACAATCCATCAGCATTCCCATGCTGTTTAGTTCCTTTGTACTCGATGTCATATTGGTTTGCCCCTAGGGAAAGGGACCACCTCCGTAGCCGTTGTGCCGTCATTATCGGTACGCCCTTCTGATGGTTGAAAATGGAGATGAGAGGTTGATGATCAGTTAGTAGAGTAAATTTCTGACCGTGCAGGTAGTGATTGAACTTCTTCACCCCCCACACCAGGCTGAGGGCCTCTCTGTCAATCTGGGTGTAGTTACGCTCGGCTGAAGTTAACGAGCGTGACGCAAAAGCTATCGGCCTCTCTGAACCATCAAGGAATTTTGTGACAGTACCGCCCCAATGCCGTAGGGAGACGCATCACACGCCAGTCTTATCGGTAGTGATGGGTTGTAGTGAGCCAATACTTCTCTTGAAGTGATTAGGTCCTTACTCTTCTGAAAGGCCCGCTTACATTCATCGCTCCATTTCCATGCTACTCCCGTTCGTAGTAGGGCGTTCAGTGGATGCAGAATTGTGGACAAATTCGGCAAAAACTTATGGTAGTAATTCACCAATCTGAGGAATGACCTCAGTTGCGACACATTTTCAGGCGCTGGAGCCTTAACTACCGCTTCAATTTTGTCAGGGGACTTATGCAACCCCTCTTCATCAATCACGTGGCCACAATACGATATCTGTTTCTTAAAAAACTCGCACTTGGGGCGATTGGCTCGTAGCCCATGTTCACATAGTCTAGTGAGCACCTGCTCTAGGTTGGCAAGGTGTTCACTGTCATCTTCACCTGTCACTAGGATGTCGTCCAAGTAACACTGAGTCCCCAGAATCCCTTGCAGGACTTGTTCCATCGCTCTTTGCCATATCGCCGGAGCTGATGCTACTCCGAATACCAGTCGATTATACTGGTAAAGACCTTTGTGAGTGTTTATCGTGAGATGCTTCCTAAAGGATTCTTCAACCTCCATCTGCAAATATGCTTGTGCTAGGTCAATTTTTGTAAAACGCTTCCCTCCAGATAGTGAGGTGAAGATATCTTCTATCCTTGGAAGAGGATATTGTACTGTGTGAAGGACTGGGTTCACCGTCACCTTGAAGTCCCCACCGATGCGAACCTTCCTTGGCTCCTCAGACTTATTGTTTAACGTTTTCTTCATGACAGGAATGATGGGTGTCGCCCACTCGCTCCAGTCTACCTTAGATAACATGCCTGCATTCTCCAGATTCTCCAGCTCTGCCTCAACGGCTGGGCGAATTGCATATGGTACCGGTCTTGCTTTGAAAAACTTGGGAATTGCATTCTCCTCTCTTTTTATCGAGGCGGTTACGGCTTTAAGAGTGCCCAGTTCCTGTTGAAATACCTCTTTGGCGTCAGCTAAGATTGTTGACAATCATCCAGGAGTGACGTCGTCATCCGTTTTACCAGCCAACGTCAGTGCCTGAATGGAGTGCCAGTCTAAACTTATCTTTCTGATCCATTCACATCCCAATAACAGTGGTCCACCATCTTGCAGAATGTAGAGATACAATTTCCGTACTTTCTTGCCGTTGTATTCGACAGGCACCCTTATTTTTCCTCTGGGGTATACTTTTTGCCCCGTATATGTCCTCAAGACAATGGATGTCTCTCTCAAGGGTATGTGTGAGAATAGCCGCTCGTAGTCTCGTCGATTGATGACGGTTAGAGCTGATCCTGTATCCAATTTCATTTTGACTTGGGACCCTGCTATCGTGAGGGTGACCCAAATGGTTCGGTGATCCTCTTTTGCGATTACGTTGTGAAGTTTGAGACAGCTTAGTCTCTTGTTCCTGGATTCACTATCGCTCATCTGGTCTTCGGAACTACTGTCCGTCATCTTTTGTACTTTCCTGTACGGTTCCTTAGTAGCCTTTTTGTTGTCGTTGGTCTTCTTCCCAGACCTGCAAACTCGTGCAATGTGTCCCATCTTTCTGCATTGCCTGCATATTTTGTCCTTGGACCAGCAGTCCTTCTGGTCATGGTTTGTTCTGCCGCAGCGATAACATTTTGCAAATCCCGTGTCATTTCCTGGGTGCCGTATTCCTGTGGCTTTTGCTGTATTTCCACAGCTCCCCTTGCTGCTGCTTTGTACGATACTGCCACGCTGAAATCCTTATCTAGCGTTAGCTCTTTCTCTGAGAGTAACCTCTTCTGGGTTCCTTCACTCAGAAGTCCACAGACAAATTTGTCCCGTAAGGTATCTGCCAGTCCTGCTCCGAACTGGCAGTGCTTTGATAGCTTGCGTAGTTCCGTAAGGTAATCAGCATTGCTCTCATTTTTATGCTGATTTCTCCTGTGGAATTTAAATCTTTCTGCTATCAGCAGCGGTGTAGGATTTAGGTGTTCCTGTAGGATAGCAACAATTTCGTTAAAACTCTTCGCCTTCGGTTTGGCTGGAGTAATCAGGTCCCGCAATAGGCTGTACGTTCTTGCGCCCATTAAGTTTAGCAATACCGATGCCTTTTTCACATCGTCTATCTTGTTTGCCTCGCAATATACCTCGACTCTTTCCACATACGTGGTCCAGTCTTCTATTGCATTATCGAAGGCAGTGATATCGCCAGTCTTTGGCATCTTGAAAATCTAAGATGGCGCCTCCCGCGCTTTGCCTTCGTCCCTGATGGATCAAAATGGCGCCCCCGCGCTTTTCCTTCTTCCCCGCCGAGTTAAGATGGCGCCTCCCGCGCTTTCCCGCCGCTGCCACTGCTGCCAACGCCGCTCTCCGCGGTATTTTTATTTTTCTATCGCGCTTCAATATTTGCTCCGTTAATTGAAGAACCGTTCCCGTCGTGGAGCAGACCCTGCCTCTTCTTAGGTCCGAACGCTGCCCGGCTTCGAAGCACCGGCCGCGCCCTGTGTGCTCCACACTCTCTCTCTCTCTTTGCTTCCTGACTCGCTGCCCGGCCCCATTGCAGAGCCACCCGATCGAGCTCTAGCCCGCCGCAGCCCAGGAAGGATCAGTGCACTACCTGCCACCAGCCCGATTAGCTGGGAAACCACAGACTGGAGAACCAAGCCTGGCTCCCGACAGTCTCTCCTGCACTTTTCAATTTGATGATTTGGAGGGCGGTTGCCCACGGTCGACACCCGTTTCTCGAGTTTCTTTGGATTATTATTTTTTGTTTTCTTTCTTCTGGCTTCGACCTTCAACAACGTCGTCTGAGGTGCTGCCGAGTTGCAGGTAAGTTCGTTTCTTACTCGTCGCCAGTATTATGTCCGTGTATAATTGAGACACGGAGTGCAGGAGTTGATTATAACAAGTCTTTACTGAATGGAGACAACCTGGAAACTGAAACTACAGAAGCCTGCTAGGGCCTTTTATACAGGGGTGGTCACTGCTGGTACTGCAGTCTGAGACCAGTTATTCCCTTAAAGGTACATACACAACACCTACGGGTGTGTACACAGCGCGTACCCACCCGTAGGCATCGGAATATACGGCCCATTGCTTTTAAAACTAGAAATCAGAGCCATTGTGCTTATGATTCCCTATAGTCACAACATCAGAACTAAACGCAGCAGAAATGACACATGATTAGATATTAGACATGCAGCATAAGAAATATTAAACTATTATCAAACCTGACTTCAACAAATACAGCTCATCATATCTAAAAGTATGGATACGTCAACTTTCCTTATTCTAGTAAGGTGTATTCTCTAACATTTGGTATTTGACATTTTAATTGTTGCATATTCATGTAGTGACAGCTGAGTTGAATTCAATACAGAAAATTGAGACTGTAAAGGGGCCCCATCACTATAAGTGACAATTTTACATTAATAATACCATTAATCTAAACTATTTGGCTTGTATCCAAATTTCGGACTCTCACTAGATTTCTCTCAAGTTGAGGGTCACCAGCCATCATGTGAATGGCTGAAACCCTCATCCATCCTTTGTTACCTCCAGACTCAACTATTCCAATGTCCTCCTGGCCTCACACCTTGAACCCTCTGTAAACTTCAGTGCTTCCAAAACTCTGCTGCCCGTATCCTAACTCATACCAAGTCACTTCCTTCCATCGTCCCTGTGCTCGCTGACCTATATTGGCTCCCAGTCTGGCAAAGTCTCCAATTTAAAATTCGCATCCTTGTGTTGAAATCCTTTCATGGCTTCGCCCCTCCCTATCTCTGTAGCCTCCTCCAGCCCTACAACCCAGCAGCCGGGGAGGTATAGGGATTGAATTCCAGAGCTTAAGGTCTAGGCAACTGAAGGCATGGTTGCTAATGGTGGGGCAAAGGAAATGGGGGATGCACAAGAGGCCAGAATTTAAATTGCACGGAGATCTCGGAGGTTTTTTTTATTCATTCATGGGATGTGGGCATCGCTGGGAGGCCAACATTTATTGCCCATCCCTAATTGCCCTTGAGAAGGTGGTGGTGAGCCGCCTTCTTGAACCGCTGCAGTCCGTGTGGTGAAGGTACTCCCACAGTGCTGTTAGGGAGGGAGTTCCAGGATTTTGACCCAGCGACAATGAAGGAATGGCGACATACTTCCAAGTCAGGATGGTGTATAACTTAGAGGGGAACTTGCAGATGGTGTTCCCATGCACTTGCTGCCCTTGTCTTTCTAGGCATTAGAGGTCGCGACTTTGGGAGATACTGTCGAAGGAGTCTTGGCGAGTTGCTGCAGTGCATCTTGTAGATGGTACACACTGCAGCCACGGTACGCCGGTGGTGGAGGGAATGAATGTTTAAGGTGGTGGATGGGGTCCCAATCAAGTGGGCTGCTTTGTCCTGGATGGTGCTGAGCTTCTTGAGCATGGCACCATGGCGCAGGAGTCCATTCAAGTTGGCAGGGGGGGGCGTTGGTGAAAGGGAATGTAGTTGTGGTAGGGGACCGTATATCCAGAGGGATAGATATTGTTCTCTGCAGCCGCGACCGGGAGTTCCAAAGGTTGTGTTGCCTGCCCGGTGCCAAGGTTAAAGACATCTCCTCGCGGCTGGAGAAGAACTTAATAGATTTGATCTAATAGCCATTACGGAGACGTGGTTGCAAAGTGACCAAGGTTGGGAACTAAATATTCCAGGATGCTTAACTTTTAGAAGAGATCGGCAAAATGGAAAAGGAGGAGGGAGAGCCCTGATAATAAAGGATGGGATAAAGACAGTGGCGAGAAAGGATCTTAGCTTGGAAAATCAGGAAGCAGAATCAGTTTGGGAGGAATTAAGAAACAGCAAGGGGTAGAAAACATTGGTGGGAGTTGTTTATAGGCCCCCAAACAGTAGTTGTAATGTAGGGCAGAGTATAAATCAGGAAACAAGGGTAATACAGTAATCATGGGGGACTTTAATCTACATATAGACTGGGCAAACCAAATTTGCAGTAATAGTGTGGAGGACGAATTCATGGATTGTATACAAGATAGTTTTCTGGATCAGTATGTTGAGGAACCAACTAGGATACAGGCTATTTTAGATCTAGTATTGTGCAATGAGAAAGGGTTAATTAATAACCTTGTAGTAAAGGGACCCTTATGGAAGAGTGACCATAATATGATAGAATTTTATATTAAGTTTGAAAGTGATTTAGTTAAATCTGAAGCTAGGGTCTTAAATCTAAACAAAGCGAACTACATAGGTATTAGGGACGAGTCGGCTAAGGTAGATTGGGAAACTACATTAATACATAATTTACAACAAATATGCATTCCTTTAAGGCACAAAAACCCCACCGGAAAAGTGGTCCAACCGTGGCTAACAAGAGAAGTTAAAGATAGTATTAGATCAAAGGAAAAGGCTTATAATGTTGCCAAAAAGCTTCTATAGGTATGTAAAAAGGAAAAGATTAGCAAAAGTAAATGTGGGTCCCTTACAGGCTGAGACAGGAGAAATTATAATGGGGAATAAGGAAATGGCAGAGAAATTAAACAAATACTTTGGGCTCAATTTTAATAGCCCTGAGGAGGCGGGTCGGCAGCGAAAATCGGGAAAAAATGGCTTCAGACTGCCAACCCGCCTCCATCCCGCCCCCACGCAATTTTCGTGAGTGTTAGGTCAGCCGCTCCCAAACTGACCCTACGGGAACTGATGGACAGGTAGTTAAGGCAGTTAAGAACTTGTTAACTGCCTTGCTAATCCTATTTTTATAGTGGTTTCCCATTTTCGACCTTCTGGCTCCTGTTTCCTGTCTTGTCAGAAACACGCCAGCTGCAAGGAGACGAGTTGCTGGAGGACATGATTTGTAGTCATTGGAGCAGCACTTTAAAAGTGCTCCTGTAACATGGCTGACGTTCAAATGCAACAACTTTGTTGTTGGAGGTTTGGGATAAGATTTTGCAAATTTACTGTCCTTGTGACTGTTCAAGCTGGCGCCCATCTGCAGTGTGACCTGATTGGATTAATTTCAGGCCACTTTGAGGGTGCGCTTGCAAGCTTCTTGCCTCAACTGAAGTCTATAGCAACAGGATGGGAACTATTTACATCCCCTCGTCCTGGTCGTCCGGTTTGGAGGAAGAGCAGCTGTGGCAGCACCACAACCAGCCACAACAGCAGCACCAGGAGCGCTAACCTTCTCCTAACCCACCTGATGCTGCACTGGACACAGGGCATCAGTCCCTGCTAAAATTGCGGGCCGGGAGGCCAGCGATGGCATCACCATGGCCAGACTTTCTTCACTTGATGCTGTAAACCCTGGCTGCCACATGATGCGCCAGGTTGACACCATCCCACACCAGCACCGTGAAGCATTCCTTTAATGTCCAAGCCATTCCATGCACACACATCAGTATGGCGGTGGGGGTGTGGGGGGGGGGGTGGAGGAGTGATGACTGAACAATCACTGGAACTCAGTAAGACACTTCTCAATGTGCGCTCAGATCTGTCCAATAAGGGGCACTTTTGGAAAAAGATATCACTGTATGACAACACATTACCAAAAACTTCACATGGACATTGGTACACCTCTCAACATGGATTTATGAAAGGGAAATAATGTTTGACGAATCCATTAGAGTTTTTTGAGGTTGTAACTAGCAGAATAGATAAGGGGGAACCAGTGGATGTGGTGTATTTGGATTTTCAGAAGGCATTCGATAAGGTGCCGCACAAGAGGTTATTAAACAAAATTAGGGCTCATGGGATTGGAGGTTATATACTAGCATGAATTGAAGATTGGTTAATGGACAAAAAACAGAGTAGGAATAAGCGGGTCATTTTCGGGTTGGCAGGCTGTAACTAGTGGGGTACCACAAGGATCAGTGCTTGGGCCTCAGTTATTCACAATATTTATCAATGATTTGGATGAGGGGACCAAATGTAATATATCCAAGTTTGCTGATAATACAAAGCAAGGTGGGAATGTAAGTTGTGAGGAGGATGCAAAAAGGCTTCAAGGGGATATAGATAAGCTAAATGAGTGGGCAAGAACATGGCAAATGGAATATAATGTGGAGAAATGTGAAGTTATCCACTTTGGTAGGAAAAATAGAAAAGCAGAGTATTTTCTAAATGGTGAGAAATTGGGAAATGTTGGTGTTCAGAGGGACCTGGGTGTCCTTGTACACGAATCACTGAAAGTTAACATGCAGGTACAGCAAGCAATTAGGAAAGCAAATGGTATGTTGGCCTTTATTACAAGAGGATTCGAGTATAAGAGTAAAAATGTCTTATATAGGGCCCTGGTGACATCACACCTGGAATATTGTGTACAGTTTTGGTCTCCTTACCTAAGGAAAGATATGCAAGCTCTAGAGGGAGTGCAATGAAGGTTCACCAGACTGGTCCTGGGTTGGAGAGATTGAGTAGACTGGGCCTATGTTCTCTGGAGTCTAGAAGAATGAGAGGTGATCTCATTGAAACATACAAAATTCTTCAGGGCTTGACAGGGTAGATGCAGGGAGGAAGTTTCCCATGGCTGGGGAGTCTAGAACCAGGGGTCACAGTCTCCGAATAAGGAGTCGGCCATTTAGGACTGAGATGAGGAGAAATTTCTTCACTCAGAGGGTGGTGAATCTTTGGAATTCTCTACCCCAGAGGGCTGTGGAGACTCAGTCGCTGAGTATATTCAAGACAGAGATCAATAGATTTTTGGATATTAAGGGAATCAAGGAATATGGGGATAGTGCAGGAAAGTGGATTTGAGGTAGAAGATCAGCCATGATCTTATTGAATGGCGGAGCAGGCTCGATGGGCCAAATGGCCGACTCCTGCTCCTATTTCTTATGTTCTTGAGTGTTGTTGGAGCTGCACTCATCCAGGCAAGTGGAGAGTATTCCATCACAATCCTGACTTGTGCCTGTAGATGGTGGAAAGGCTTTGGGGAGTCAGGAGGTGAATCACTCGCCACAGAATACCTAGCCTCTGACCTGCTCTTGTTGCCACAGTATTTATGTGGCTGGTTCAGTTATGTTTCTGGTCAATGGTGACCCCCAGGATGATGATGGGGGTCTCAGCGATGGTAATGCCATTGAATGGTAGGGGGCGGTGGTTAAATGCTCTCTTGTTGGAGATGGTCATTGCCTGGCACTTGTATTGCATGAATGTTACTTACCGCTTATCAGCCCAAGCCTGAATGTTGTCCAGGTCTTGCTGCATGTGGGCACGGACGGCTTCATTACCTGAGGAGTTGCAAATGGAACTGAACACTGTGCAGTCATCAGCGAACATCTCCACTTCTGACCTCATTGATGAAGCAGCTGAAGATGGTTGGGCCTAGGACACTGCCCTGAGGAGCTCCTGCAGCAACATCCTGGGGCTGTGGTGATTGGCCTCCAACAACCACAACCATGTGCTAGTTACGACTCCAGCTAGTGGAGAGTTTTGCCCCTGATTCCCATTGACTTCAATTCACTAGGGCTCCTTGATGCCACACTCGGTCAAATGCTGCCTTGATGTCAAGGGCAGTCACTCTCACCTCACCTCCGGAATTCAGCTCTTTTGTCCCCGTTTGGATTGTAAGTTGTTGTTGATATGAACAGGAGATATGAATACCTGAGAAAAGTTGGGTTTCTGTTCCTCACAGTATCCACACCCAGTTTCTGATGGTCGACCATGGTCTAATTACTTGCAGAGTTAGGACCTGACTGGAGAGTGCAGAAGAGATTTAAAAAGACAGAATTAAATAGAAAACCACTGCTAGAAAGGAAACTGGGCCAATGTTAGAAACATAAAATGTAAATATCATCACCGCAATTTAAACAAGCTACGGGTGGGAAGAACATCCTTTACTGGAGGGATTGACTTTTACAACAAGGCCCCACCCACCCTCTCTCTCTGTTAGAATTAAATTTGATAGTTCATCCAAGCAGTAAATTTTCACCTTTAGCTCTCCTAGCAGAGTGTTGATGCCAGCGGAGATCCACTCCCAGCACAGAGCTCCACTCCCAGCACAGAGCTCCAGTCGCAGCACAGAGCTCCAGTCCCAGCACAGAGCTCCAGTCCCAGCACAGGGCTCCAGTCCCAGCACAGAGCTCCAGTCGCAGCACAGAGCTCCAGTCCCAGCACAGAGCTCCAGTCCCAGCACAGAGCTCCAGTCCCAGCAGAGCATCACTCCCAGCACAGAGCTCCACTCCCAGCACAGAGCTCCAGTCCCAGCACAGAGCTCCAGTCCCAGCACAGAGCTCCAGTCCCAGCACAGGGCTCCAGTCCCAGCACAGAGCTCCAGTCCCAGCAGAGCATCACTCCCAGCAGAACATCACTCCCAGCACAGAGCTCCAGTCCCAGCACAGAGCTCCAGTCCCAGCACAGAGCTCCAGTCCCAGCAGAGTTTTGCTCCCAGCTCTGAGTTTTGAGGAGCACATACCAGGAATTCTGGTACTCAAGCTGGGCAGCAGGTGGGCCAAAGATTAAAATGCATCCGCGAGTTTCCAAATGTCGTCTATTTCGAGCTGTTGTCACCATTTCTGGCTGCACTTGTGTGTCAATATTTCCCATCTGATTTGGCTATCTTCTGTGATGATGTAGTTGCAGATTCGGGCTACTGGGTGGCTTGGTGGAGAGTTTCTGAAGTCTCTCTCGCAACTTTGTCACCACATATATATAAAAAAAAACTTAGATTCAGCAACTGAACATAATCTACGCTACAGGACATTTACTACTTTAAATAAATAGGTTGATGTCACAGTTCAAAGAGCAGACAGTGAAGTGTCATAAAAATGTTTTAAACCGATCATCCAATAATACATCACAACAGTGACTGCACTTCAAAACCTACTTCATTGGCTGTGAAGCACTTTGAGATGTCCTGAGGTCATAAAAAGGGCTATATAAATGTAAATCCTTTCTTTTCTTTTCCTTTCTTTTTTTCTTTCCTTCTTTCTTTCCTTCCTTCCTTCCTTCCTTCTTTCCTTCCTTCTTTCTTTCCTTCCTTCCTTCTTTCTTTCTTTCTTTTCTTTTTTTTCTCCTTCCTTTTTACTTTTCTTTCTTTCCTTTTTTCATTTCTTTCTTCCCTTCTTTCTTCCCTTCCTTCCTTTCTCCAATTTCTGGCCTATTTCTTTTTTTTAAATGTGAGGTGTTGAGTCTGTGTTTACAAGTGCAGTTATAATGAATAACAGGACACAGACAACAGAAGTAAGTAAACAGGTCTTTAGTGATTGAGGGTCAGGGTGGAACTGAGGTACACTTTGCTCCGCAGGGTTTATATACCGGTGTGGTCACCACCGGTACTACAATGTACAGGAGCCGTTAAAAAGTAGTCCATCACCTTAAGGTGTCCTCTTAAGGTGGTACAGGTTACATACACTACAATTCCTCCCCTTTTAGCTTAACAGTGGACACCCCCAATTAATACACTACATGGATAACATATATACAATTTACACACAAGAACTGTTCAAAGATTCAGTCTCTGAGGAGGCCTCCTGATCCGGCCCGGATAACGCCTTTCAGGGATCTCTGGTTCCCATTGCTGGGGTGACTCATCCACTTGATTTCCTATGGATTCAACATCATCCAATACGTTCGAGTCTGAGGTAGATGCTACAGGCTCAATAAGTTCTTCAACTGGTGTCTCTGCCGTAGACATGGGGTCGACCCTTGTTCTCGATTCCACAAGTTGGTCAGCATGACGTCGTATTACGTTCTCTCCAACGTCTACCGTGTACATCAAGGGTCCCTGTCGTGCACAAATTGTCCCAGGTTGCCATTTATCATCCCTATAGTCCCTGGCCAACACTGGTTGTCCTATTTCAAAACTACGCGTGGCCTTTTTATTTACATGCTGGAATTGCTTGTGTTCGACTTCCTGTCGCACATTGGGTTTTAACAAATCCAACCGGGACCGCAACCTTCTGTTATAGAACATTATGGCAGGGCTTTGATTTGTCACTGCATGCGTGGTGTTTCGATACGCCATTAGGAAATTGTCCACCTTGTGTTGTAGTGGAATATGATCTTCACTCATGGCCTTTATCGCCTTTTTGAACGTTTGTACAAATCTCTTGGCCAACCCATTTGTAGCCGGATGATATGGGGCAGATGTATAGTGTTTCACCCCATTCTTTTTCATGAATTTCTGGAATTCTTCTGACACGAACTGTGGTCCGTTGTCTGAACATATTTGCTCCGGCAATCCATTCCTTGCAAATATGGTTCTTAGAACTGCAATCGTCTTCTCAGAGGTAGTGGTCGACATCTTAATCACTTCTGGCCATTTAGAATGTGCGTCTACTGCTATCAAAAACATGGAATCCATGAATGGACCTGCAAAGTCGATATGCACACGTTGCCATGGGGCTGAAGGCCATTCCCACGGATGCAGCAGTGCAATTGGAGGTGCGTTCTGAACTTTTTGGCACCCTGAGCAGCTTTTAGTCAGATCCTCTATTTGTTTGTCGCTACCTGGCCACCACACATAAGCCCTAGCAAGGCTTTTCATCTTGACTCCCCCCAGATGACCTTTGTGCAATTCTTTTAGAACTCTCTCCCTTAATTTAGGAGGAATAATCACCCTTGTTCCATACATCAATGTTCCTTGACATACGGACAGCTGTTCTCATCTGGATGAGAATGCTGGTAACAGTGGTTCGCCCTGTGCTGGCCATCCCTTCACTGTCAAGTCGTAGACCCGAGACAGTGTCGGGTCATTTCGGGTCTCTCTCTCAATACCCGCATTGGTGACTGGTAAGCATTCGATGATGGTCGAGTGAAATATCTCGACAGGGTCAACTGCCGGTGCCTCTTCCGCTGTAGGTAGTGGCAGGCGCGACAGCCCATCAGCATTACCATGTTGCTTTGTACCTTTGAACTCAATATCATATTGATGTGCCCCTAGGAAAAGGGACCATCTCTGAAGCCTCTGCGCCGTCATTACCGGGACACCCTTCTTAGGGTTGAAAATGGAAACCAACGGCTGGTGATCTGTCAGCAGCGTAAACTTTTGGCCTTGCAGGTAATGGTTAAATTTCTTAACTCCCCACACGAGGCTGAGAGCCTCCCTATCTATCTGAGCATAGTTGCGCTCAGCGGAGGTCAATGATCTGGATACGAAAGCGACTGACCTTTCCGAGCCATCTGGAAACTTATGTGGGAGCACTGCCCCGATACCATATGGAGAAGCATCACAAGCTAAGCGAATAGGCAGCGTTGGGTTAAAGTGAGCCAACACTTCCTTAGAGATGATCAGTGCCTTGCTCTTTTGAAAAGCCCGCTTACAATCATCGCTCCACTTCCATGGTATTCCCGTTTGCAAAAGAGTGTTTAGCGGGTGTAACACCGTGGATAAATTTGGAAGAAACTTGTGGTAATAGTTAACCAACCCGAGGAACGACCTCAACTGGGATACATTTTCCGGTGCTGGAGCTTTGACAACAGCTTCGATCTTGTCAGGTGACTTATGGAGCCCCTCCTGGTCAATGACGTGGTCGCAGTACGAGATTCGCTTTTGAAAGAACTCGCATTTCTGGTGATTAGCTCTTAGCCCATATTCTTTCAATCTGATGAGCACCTGCTCCAAATTCGCGAGGTGATCATTATCATTATCTCCTGTAATCAGGATGTCATCCAGGTAGCATTGTGTGCCTGGGATTCCCTGCAATACCTGCTCCATGGCCCTTTGCCAAATCGCTGGAGCCGATGCCACTCCAAAAACCAGTCTATTATACCGATATAAGCCCTTATGTGTGTTGATCGTGAGATACTGGCATGACGCTTCATCAACTTCCATCTGTAGGTACGACTGCGCCAGGTCTATCTTGGTGAAGTGCTTTCCGCCAGACAGCGAAGCGAAGATATCTTCAATCCGCGGAAGCGGATATTGCACCGTGTGAAGAACTGGATTAACAGTGATCTTGAAATCGCCACAGATGCGAACCTTCCCAGGTTCCCCCGGCTTGTTGCTCAACGAACGCTTCATGACAGGAACAATGGGTGTAGCCCATTCGCTCCAGTCCACCTTGGACAGTACCCCTGAATGTTCTAGCCCTTCCAGCTCTGCTTCCACAGCAGGTCGTATCACATAAGGCACCGGTCTGGCTTTGAAAAATTTTGGGTTTGCATGTTCTTCAACCTTGATGGTTGCCGTAATTCCTTTCAGTGTTCCAAGTCCCTGTTGGAACACCTCCTTAGCATCGTCTAAGATTTTGGACAGTCGTTAAGGTTTGACGTCGTCCTCCTTACAGGCATCCACAGTCAGTGCTTGTATGGAATGCCAGTCCAAATTTATTCTCCGGATCCATTCCCGTCCCAGTAATGGTGGACCTCCATCAGGTAACACGTACAAGTCCATTTTCTGACTTTCTTTACCATTGTAGACCACATTTACTTTTATCTTTCCTTTGGGGTATACTATTTGCCCCGTGTATGTTTTCAATACAATCTCCGTATCCCTCAGGGGAATGTGCGAGAATAACCTTTTGTAATCTTGCTTATTCATGACCGTTAATGCCGACCCTGTGTCTAATTCCATCTTCACTTGGACTCCTGCTATCTGGAGCATGACCCAGATAGTTTGGTGGTCTGCTGTGTTACCCACATTATGTATTTTCAGACAACCCAGTTCCTTACTGCTGGGGTCTGAATCTGTCTTCTGTTCATCCGAAATGTTCTCTGTCACCTTGTGTACTTTTTTGTACTTCTCCTGCGGTGACTTTTTGCTGCTGGTCTTCTTTCCTGACCGGCATACTCTCGCTATGTGACCAAGTTTGCCACATTGCCTGCATTCTTTGTCTTTGAACCAGCACTGGTTCTGGTCATGCGTTGTCCTTCCGCAACGATAGCACTTCACTGCGCCCAATGCCATTTCATTGGTGCTGAATTCCAGTGGCCTTTGCTGTATTTCTGCAGCGCCCCATGCTGCTGCCTCATGGGATGCTGCAATGTTGAAAGCTTTGTCTAGCGTAAGATCCTTTTCCTCTAGCAGTCGCTTCTGGGTTCCTTCCCTTAGGAGCCCACACACAAACTTATCTCTCAGTGCGTCTGCTAGTCCTGTTCCGAACTGGCAGTACTTTGATAAATTGCGCAGTTCTGTTAGGAATTCAGCGTTGCTTTCTTCTTTAAGTTGAATTCTTTTGTCGAATTTAAATCATTCCGCTATCAGCAGCGGTGTGGGGTTTAAATGCTCTTGCAGGATAGTAACAATATCCGCGAAACTCTTCCCTACCGGTTTGTCTGGGGTTACCAGGTTCCTTAATAACCCGTACGTCTTCGCACCCATCGAGTTTAATAGGGTTAGTGCTTTCTTATCATCCGGTACATCATTCGTTCTACAGTAAACTTCGATGCGTTCCACATAAGTGGCCCAATCTTCCACATCATTGTCGAAGGCAGTGATGTTACCCGTTTTCGGCATCCTTGCTGAGTTTCTCCTTTCCCTTCGGATATTATTTAAAATGATGACTTTTTTTTGTTGTTGTTTTTTTGTTTAAGATGGCGGCTTTTCCCGCGCTTGGCGGCTTTTCCCGCACTTGTCTTCTTCCCCCGCCGACTCAAGATGACGATTCCCGTGCTGTTGCTGTCCACGCCTCCCAGCGGTCCTTCCTGCCTTTATTTTCCCGTGTATACGCTTCCTTGCGCTGCTGCTCTTGTTGCCCCGCCGCTCCCATGGTCCTTGTGGCAATAAAGCGCTTTTCTGGCTGCTGCGCGTCTCTGCCCCGATTGCAGTCCGGCCCCTGACACCGGCTGCGGTCGTGTTCTCCGCCCTTTTTCTTCGTTTTCCCTCCCCTTCTCCCACTGACAACTCGGCCGACTTCCCCCCCCCCCCCGTGCCGCTCGATCGGGCTTACCCGCCGCTGTCGTAGAAGGGATGATCACTGCCTGTTGCTGAGGTTGGACTTCGTGGCCAGAAAACCAACCCGGGTTCCCGATGGCCTCCCGTGCGATGCAGTACTCAGCAGGATGTTGAGGGCGGATGCCCTTTTCCGACGCCCGTTTCTGAGGACGAAGCTTCCTTGGAATGGGCCCCAGAATCAGTACTGGGGGGAGGTGATGCAAAACTGCCGCTAGGTATGATCAGACTCGTCGCCACTGTTGAGTCTGTGTTTACAAGTGCAGTTATAATGAATAACAGGACACAGACAACAGAAGTAAGTAAACAGGTCTTTAGTGATTGAGGGTCAGGGCAGAACTGAGGTACACTTTGCTCCACAGGGTTTATATACCGGTGTGGTCACCACCGGTACTACAATGTACAGGAGCCGTTAAAAAGTAGTCCATCACCTTAAGGTATCCTCTTAAGGTAGTACAGGTTACATACACTACATGAGGGTGGTCTGCAGTTCTGACTTGTGCCTTGTTTTCTGACACCTAAAGTAGCCCGATGAAGGAACAGGGGCACACGCAACAAATTTGTTTTGTTTTTGGCTTAAATCAAAAGGAGAAGAAAATAGGCCGAGAGAGGGGGAGCGAGTAGGAGAAAAATAAAACTGCGAGCGATGGAAATGTGAAATAAAACCCAGAAAAGAGTGGAGACGTGAGAGTGTGTTTGGGGCGTGATCCTCTGTCCGAGCACGTGGAGGGTTCCATCAGAAACAGAAATCTCCCTTTCTCTCGTTTCAGATGCTGAGTCAACCCACTTTGAATTTGCAGCGTTTTCTGCTTTCATTTCGAATTAGGCCTCATTGCTGGCGTAAATAGGCCAGATAACTATTCATAACCGGCCCGGTTGCTATGACGATGCTCACTGGCCACGGCCTCGGCCTCAGCTCCGATTGAAGCTTCTTGCGGGTCCGCGGTGGGGAAAGAGCTGGCGAAGCTGATACTCTCAGCACGACGCAGCTTGCCACAATGCAGTCCCATGTGAGCCCTTGCAATCAGCCCCCGTTAGCTCCTCTTTCACTCTCGGGGCCTCTTCCAAGATAAAGAGTTGGCATCCACGCTCTGCATCGTTGCCAAGGCAGCAAAGGTCAGCCAGGGGGGGCATCTGAAGCAAGCCCGCTGTAAAGAGGCAGCCGGAACCTAGCTCAGCGTAGCAGGCTTTGATGCAAGTCACACACTGGGCGAGACATGGATCGAGAGTGCCTTCCAACTGCTCGTGCATAAGCAGCAGAACTTGCATTTATATAGCGCCGATCATGACCTCCCAAAGCCAGTGAAGTACGTTTTGAAGTGTAGTCACTGGTGTAATGCAGGAAACGTGGCAGCCAATTCACGCACAGCAAGCTCCCACAAACAGCATTGTGATAATGACCAGATCATTTTTTTTTAGTGGTGCTGGTTAAGCGATAAGTGTTGGGACTCCCTTGCTCTTCTTCCATTAGTGGCTGTGGGATTTCTTACCTTCACCTGAGCGAGCAGACGGGGCCTCGGTTAAACGTCTCATCCGAAAGACGGCACCTCCGACAGTGCAGCACTCCCTCAGCACTGCACTGTTAGTGTCAGCCTAGATTTTTGTGCTCAAGTCTCTGGAATGAGACTTGAACCCACAACCTTCTTGACTCCGAGGCGAGTGTGCTACCCACTGAGCCACGGCTGAGACTATGGCCCTGATATTTACTGGGGCGGGATTTGTAATCTGCAGATCCAATCGGTGGGGGGGGTTATTCCGATTGCGGGGGCGGGGGGGGCGGTGATCATGGCGGGTGACTCCGATTGCGCGGGGGGGGAGTGTTCCGATCGCGGGGGGCTTCTCATCACAAGCAGGGGGTTCAATCGCGGGGGTTCCAATCCCGGGGGGATTTGATCACAGGGAGTCCTATCATAAGTGGTGCGTCCGATCATGGGGGGGTTTCTGATGGTGAGAGATGTATGATCGAGGGGGGTCCGATCGCGGGGGGCTCTGATGGTGAGAGATGTATGATCGCGGGGGTCCGATCGCGGGGGGTCCACTTGGGGGGTTCTGACGGTGAGAGATGTATGATCGATGGGGGTCCGACCGCGGGGGGTTCTGATGGTGCGAGATGTATGATCGAGGGGGGTCCGATCGCGGGGGGCTCTGATGGTGAGAGATGTATGATCGCGGGGGTCCGATCGCGGGGGGTCCACTCGGGGGGTTCTGACGGTGAGAAATGTATGATCGATAGGGATCCGACCGCGGGGGGTTCTGATGGTGCGAGATGTATGATCGAGGGGGGTCCGATCGCGGGGGGCTCTGACGGTGAGAGATGTATGATCGAGGGGGGTCTGATCACGGGGGGCTCTGATGGTGAGAGATGTATGATCGAGGGGGGGTCCGATCGCGGGGGGCTCTGATGGTGAGAGATGTATGATCGAGGGGGGTCCGATCGCGGGGGGCTCTGATGGTGAGAGATGCATGATCGAGGGGGGTCCGACTGCGGGGGGCTCTGATGGTGAGAGATGTATGATCGCGGGGGTCCGATCGCGGGGGGTCCACTCGGGGGGTTCTGACGGTGAGAAATGTATGATCGATGGGGATCCGACCGTGGGGGGTTCTGATGGTGCGAGATGTATGATCGAGGGGGGTCCGATTGCGGGGGGCTCTGACGGTGAGAGATGTATGATCGAGGGGGGTCTGATCACGGGGGGCTCTGATGGTGAGAGATGTATGATCGAGGGGGGGTCCGATCGCGGGGGGCTCTGATGGTGAGAGATGTATGATCGAGGGGGGTCCGATCGCGGGGGGCTCTGATGGTGAGAGATGCATGATCGAGGGGGGTCCGACTGCGGGGGGCTCTGATGGTGAGAGATGTATGATCGAGGGGGGTCCGATCGCGGGGGGCTCTGATGGTGAGAGATGTATGATCGAGGGGGGTCTGACAGTGGGGGGTTCTGATGGTGCGAGATGTATGATCGAGGGGGGTCCGATCGCGGGGGGCTCTGATGGTGAGAGATGTATGATCGAGGGGGGTCTGATCGCGGGGGGCTCTGATGGTGAGAGATGTATCATCGAGGGGGGTCCGATCGCGGGGGGCTCTGATGGTGAGAGATGTATGACCAAGGGGGGGTCCGATCGTGGGGGGCTCTGATGGTGAGAGATGTATGATCGAGGGGTGTCCGATCGCGGGGGGCTCTGATGGTGAGAGATCTTTGATTGAGGGGGGGTCCGATCACGGGGGGCTCTGATGGTGTGAGATGTATGATCAAGGGGGGTCCGATCGCGGGGGGCTCTGACGGTGAGAGATGCATGATCGAGGGGGGTCCGATCGTGGGGGGCTCTGATGGTGGGAGCTGTATGATCGAGGGGGGTCCGATCGCGGGGGCTCTGATGGTGAGAGATGTATGATCGAGGGGGGTCCGATCGCGGGGGGCTCTGATGGTGAGAGATGTATGATCGAGGGGGGGTCTGATCGCGGGTCGATCAGATGGTGAGAGATGTATGATCGAGGGGGGTCCGATCGCAGGGGGCTCTGATGGTGTGAGATGTATGATTGAGGCGGGTCCGATCGTGGGGGGTTCTGATGGTGTGAGATGTATGATCGAGGGGGGTCCGATCGCGGGGGGCTCTGATGGTGTGAGATGTATGATCGAGGGGGGTCCGATCGCGGGGGGTTCTGATGGGGTGAGATGTATGATCGAGGGGGGTCCGATCGCGGGGGGCTCTGATGGTGAGAGATGTATCATCGATGGGGGTCCGATCGCGGGGGGCTCTGATGGTGAGAGATGTATGACCAAGGGGGGGTCCGATCGTGGGGGGCTCTGATGGTGAGAGATGTATGATCGAGGGGTGTCCGATCGCGGGGGGCTCTGATGGTGAGAGATCTTTGATTGAGGGGGGGTCCGATCACGGGGGGCTCTGATGGTGTGAGATGTATGATCGAGGGGGGTCCGATCGCGGGGGGCTCTGATGTTGAGAGATGTATGATCGAGGGGGGTCCGATCGTGGGGGGCTCTGACGGTGAGAGATGTATGATCGAGGGGGACCTGATCATGGGGGGCTCTGATGGTGAGAGATGTATGATCGAGGGGGGTCCGATCGCGGGGGGCTCTGATGTTGAGAGATGTATGATCGAGGGGGGTCCGATCGCGGGGGGCTCTGATGTTGAGAGATGTATGATCGAGGGGGGTCCGATCGTGGGGGGCTCTGACGGTGAGAGATGTATGATCGAGGGGGGTCCGATCGTGGGGGGCTCTGATGGTGAGAGATGTATGATCGAGGGGGGTCTGATCGCGGGGGGCTCTGATGGTGAGAGACGTATGATCGAGGCGGGGCCCGATCGCGGGGGGCTCTGATGGTGAGAGATGTATGATCGAGGGGGGTCCGATCGTTGGGGGGCTCTGATGGTGAGAGATGTATGATCGAGGGGGGTCCAATCGCAGAGGGCTCTGATGGTGAGAGATGTATGATCGAGGGGGGTCCGATCGTGGGGGGCTCTGATTGTGAGAGATGTATGATCGAGGGGGGTCCGACCGCGTGGGGCTCTGATGGTGAGAGATGTATGATAGAGGGGGGTCCAATCGCAGGGGGCTCTAATGGTGAGAGATGTATGATCAAGGGGGGTCCGACCGCGTGGGGCTCTGATGGTGAGAGATGTATGATCGAGGGGGGTCCGATCGCGGGGGGCTCTGATGGTGAGAGATGTATGATCGCGGGGGGTCCGACCGCGGGGGGTCCACTCGGGGGGGGGGTGTTCTGATGTTGAGAGATGTATAATCAATGGGAGTCCGATCGCGCGGGGCTCTGATGGAGAGAGATGTATGATCGAAGGGGGTCCGATCGCGGGGGGTTCTGATGGTGCGAGATGTATGATCGAGGGGTTCCGATCGCGGGGTGCTCTGATGGTGAGAGATGTGTGATCGAGGGGGGTCCGATCGTGAGGGGCTCTGATTGTGAGAGATGTATGATCGAGGGGGGTCCAACCGCGTGGGGCTCTGATGGTGAGAGATGTATGATCGAGGGGGGTCTGATCGCGGGGGGCTCTGATGGTGAGAGATGTATGATCGAGGCGGGTCCGATCGTGGGGGGTTCTGATGGTGTGAGATGTTGATCGAGGCAGGTCCAATCGTGGGGGGCTCTGATGGTGAGAGATGTATGATCGAGGGGGGTCCGATCGTGGGGGGGCTCTGATGGTGAGAGATGTATGATCGAGGGGGGTCCGATCGTGGGGAGTTCTGATGGTGAGAGATGTATGATCGAGGGGGGTCTGACCGCGGGGGGCTCTGATGGTGAGAGATGTATGATCGAGGGGGGTCCGATCGCGGGGGGCTCTGATGGTGTGAGATGTATGATCGAGGCGGATCCAATCGTGGGGGGTTCTGATGGTGTGAGATGTATGATCGAGGCGGGTCTGATCGTGGGGGGCTCTGATGCTGAGAGATGTATGATCGGGGGGGGTCCGATCGCGGGGGGCTCTCATGGTGAGAGATGTATGATCGAGGGGGGTCTGATCGCGGGGGGCTCTGATGGTCTGAGATGTATGATCGAGTGGGTTCCGATCGTGGGGGGCTCTGATGGTGAGAGATGTATGATCGAGGGGGGTCTGATTGCGGGGGGCTCTGATGGTGAGAGATGTATGATCGAGGGGGGTCCGATCGTGGGGGGCGCTGATGGTGAGAGATGTATGATCGAGGGGGGTCTGATCGCGGGGGGCTCTGATGGTGAGAGATGTATGATCGAGGGGGGTCCGACCGCGGGGGGCTCTGATGGTGCGAGTTGTATGATCGAGGGGGTTCCGATCGCGAGGGGCTCTGATGGTGAGAGATGTATGATCGAGGGGGGTCTGATCGCGGGGGGCTCTGATGGTGAGAGATGTATGATCGAGGTGCTTCCGATCGTGGGTGGCCCTGATGGTGAGAGATGTATGATCGAGGGAGTTCTGATCGCGGGGGGCTCTGATGGTGAGAGATGTCTGATTGAGGGGGGTCCGATCATGGGGGGCTCTGATGGTGAGCGATGTCTGATCGAGGGGGGTCCGATCATGGGGGGCTCTGATGGTGAGAGATGTATGATCGAGGGGGGTCCGATCGCGGGTCGATCTGATGGTGAGAGATGTATGATCGAGGGGGGTCCGATCGCGGGTCGATCTGATGGTGAGAGATGTATGATCGAGGGGGGTCCGATCGTGGGGTGGGGAGGGTGGTTGTGATCACGGGGGATTCCAATTACGGGGGGTAGTCTGATCGTGAGAGGGGGTCCGGTCGTGGGGGCATCCAATCATGGGGGGGTGGTGTCCGATCGTGGGAACGATGCAGGTTAGCTTGGGGGGCTGGGGAGTGGCACTCCTCCTCCTGGCCCACAAGTGGTGCTGGAAAAGCAGTTGCCTCTTCCACAGCAGCAGCCATCACGTCCCTTTAGCTGCTGGGTTTCCAGAGGCCCATGAAACCCGGCCGGCCAGCATTAAAGTTGGAAGAGAGATAAAATCTGAGGTTTGCAGCCTTACTAAAATATTTAAATGAGTGGCCCGCCTCCGGGGAGCAGGTTGGTTTTCCAGCTCCCTGTTCCGCCTCCATTAAAACCGGAAGTGGGCGGGTTCGAGACGGGTTGGGTTCGGGTTTGAGATTTTTAAAATTTTACCATCCCACCTGACCCAAACCCAGCCATTTCTGGGGTTTAAAATTACCCTCTATGTTTTTTTTTATTCGTTTATGGCATGTATGCGTCGCTGACAAGGCCGGCATTTATTGCCCATCCCTAACTGCCCTCGAGAAGGTGGTGGTGAGCCGCCTTCTTGAACCGCTGCAGTCCATGTGGTGAAGGTGCTCCCACAGTGCTGTTAGGGAAGGAGTTCCAGGATTTTGACCCAGCGACGATGAAGGAACGGCGATATATTTCCAAGTCAGGATGTGTGTGACTTGGAGGGGAACTTAGAGGTGGTGGTGTTCCCATGCACCTGCTGCCCTTGTCCTTCTAGGTGGTAGAAGTCGTGGGTTAGGGAGGTGCTGCCGAAGAAGCTTTGGCAAGTTGCTGCAGTGCATCTTGTAGATGATACACACTGCAGCCACGGTGCGCTGGTGGTGGAGGGAGTGAATGTTTAAGGTGGTGGATGGGGTGCCAATCAAGCAGGCTACTTTGTCCTGGATGGTGTCAAGCTTCTTGAGTGTTGTTGGAGCTGCACTCATCCAGGCAAGTGGAGCGTATTCCATCACACTCCTTACTTGTGCCTTGTAGATGTTGGAAAGGCTTTGGGGAGTCAGGAGGTGAGACTTTCGCCGCAGAATACCCAGCCTCTGACCTGCTCTGACACAGCAGTGTGGCAATGTGGAACTCCTTACCTACTTACCTTCCTTAGCCTGTTCTCCAACAAGCCCTATATATTTTTTTTATGAATTCTTGGGATGTGGGCTGGAAAAGCTGGCATTTGTTTCCCATCTCTAGTTATAACTTGAATGGCTCGAAAGGCCACTTCAGAGGGCAGTTAAGAGTCAACCATGTCGGTGTTGGACTGGAGTCACGTATAGACCCAGTCCCAGTAAGGACGGCAGGTTTCCTTCGCTAAAGGACATTAGCGAGCCAGTCAAGTTTTTACGATAATCCGACAGCTCCATGGTCACTTTTTACCTATGCAGGTATTTTAGATCCAGATGTTTTAAACTTAATTCAAATTCTCAAACTGTCATATGGTGGGGATTTGAGCTTGCGTTCTGATTGGATTATTAGTCCAGGATCAGTCCCGGATTACTAGTCCAGTAACATAACCAGTACACTACCGTACCCATCATTATAGCCTCAAGCCTGGTGTCACCCAACTATTGCTTCTCAACGTACCTTGCCTTCTTTCCAATCCTTTTGCAGCATTGTCGGCTTTGGCCCTTCTTATAGAATCATAGAATGATGCAGCACAGAAGGAGGCCATTCGGCCCATCATGCCTGTGTTGGCTATTTGGTAGAGCTATCCAATTGACCCTACTCTTTCTTCATAGCCCTGTAAATGTTTTCCCTTCAAGTATTTGTCCAATTCTCTTTTGAATGTTACTATTGAATCTTTTTGTTTTTGTTTATTCGTTTATGGGATGTGGGCATCACTGGCAAGGCCAGCATTTATTGCCCATCCCCAATTGCCCTCGAAGGTGGTGGTGAGCCGCCGCCTTGAACCGCTGCAGTCCGTGTGGTGAAGGTACTCCCACAGTGCTGTTAGGGAGGGAGTTCCAGGATTTTGACCCAGCGACGATGAAGGATCGGCGATATACTTCTAAGTCAGGAGTGCGTGTGACTTGGAGGGGAACTTGGAGGTGGTGGTGTTCCAATGCGACTGCTGCCCTTGTCCTTCTAGGTGGAAGAGGTCGCGGGTTTGGGAGGTGGTGCCGAAGAAGCCTTGGCGAGTTGCTGCAGTGCATCCTGTAGATGGTACACACTGCAGCCATGGTGTGCCAGTGATGGAGGGAGTGAATGTTTAAGGTGGTGGATGGGGTGCCAATCAAGTGGGCTGCTTTGTCATGGATGGTGTCGAGCTTCTTGAGTGTTGTTGGAGCTGCACTCATCCAGGCAAGTGGAGAGTATTCCATCACACTCCTTACTTGTGCCTTGTAGATGGTGGAAAGGCTTTGGGGAGTCGGGAGGTGAGACACTCACCACAGAATACCCAGCCTCTGACCTGCTCTTGTTGCCACAGTATTTATGTGGCTGGTCCAGTTAAATTTCTGGTCAATGGTGACCCCCAGGATGTTGATGGTGGGGGATTCAGTGATGGTAATGCCGTTGAATGTCAAGGGGCGGTGGTTAGGCTCTGGCTTGTTGGAGATAGTCATTGCCTGGCACTTGTGTGCCGCGAATGTTACCTGCCACTTATCAGCCCCAGTTTGATATCATCCAGGTCTTGTTGTATCGTCCTTTCAGGTAGTGCATTCCAGATCACAACAACTGGCTGCGTAAAATAAAATGTTTCTTCATGTCGTCTCTGGTTCTTATCCAATCTCCTTCTCTTGGGTTTCACAATAATAATGATGATAATAATTGCATCGCCTACCTTCCTTCGGTCCACCAACCAATATATTAATATGGACAACAGTTATTTTCGGTCGTAAATGTTATCTCACAATCCGACTCTACTATTGGGCTTGGTAGCAGGGTCACTAGCATTTTTTGTAGGGTCACTGGTGATTCAGCAGGGTCAGTCGCATTGCCGGGCCGATAACAACTTAGCAGGGTTCCTGACTCTACATCGGCTCCTGGTCCGGCAAGACCTCGTTTTAAAAATTCTCGTCCTTGTTTTCAAATCCCTCCGTGGCTTCACGCCCCCCCCCCCGCTATCTCTGTAACCCCCTCCAGCTCCACAACCCTCCGAGATCTCTGCGCTCCTCCAATTCTGGCCCCTTGCGCATCCCCGATATTCAATCGCTCCACCATGGGCGGCCGTGCCTTGAGCTGGTCCAGGCCCTAAGTTGTGGAATTCCCTCGCTAAACCTCTCCGCCTCTCTCCCTCGCCCTCCTCCTTTAAAACGCTCCTTAAAACCTACCTCTGCCTCCTTGTGCGGCTCGGTGTCAAATTTTGCCTGATGACGCTCCTGTGAAGCGCCCATGGGACGTTTTTTTGCTATGTTAGAGGCGCTATGCAAATGCAGGTTGTTGTTGCCATAATAATAACAAAAGCTGTTGGCCTTCCAGGACTTCGTGGGTTAAGAATGTTTCTCTGCACTGGGGGGAAACTGAAGAGTGATTATCCTGTCGCTATAGACTGGGCATGGAGAAGGAAGGCAGTGTGTTACTGTTAGAACACGCCATTGGCCGGTGGTTCAGCTGGCACTCACGGCGGAATCTGATCAGTCAATTTCGTGAGACATTAACTAATGAGAAGCATCAATTAGATCATCTGTGTCGGTAAGAAGGAATTATTCTTTGCGAGCGAGATTACATCATCTTAATTAGTCCCTCTTCACGTAATTTGCTCCTTTCAAAGCCCCTTTAGAAGAGTACATTTATTACATGTAATTAATATTCATGTTAAATCACTGCAACCAGCAGTGTAAGACTTAATTCCTTCCCCCACCCCCAACAACCCCAACACTTCGCATTTTACTGTAGCTACTCAATGTCACGCACAAGAAGAAGTGACAGCTTGCTTTTTGGTGAGACCCCCCCGGTCTCACCCCACCCCCTGTATAGGCTGATATTTTATATATATATATATATAAATTATTATAGATGATTAAAAAGCCTTCATCATCTTCTTCTTAGGCAGTCCCTCGGAACCGAGGATGACTTGCTTCCACATTAAAAACGAGTTCTCAGGTGACTGATGAGTCCAATGCGGGACCTACAGTCTCTGTCACAGGTGGGGCAGATGGTGGTTGAAGGGGCGGGTGGGTGGGGTGCTTGGGTTGACGTGCGCTCCTTGCGCTGCCTGCATTTGGCTTCCGCTTGCTCCCGGCGAAGAGACTCGAGGTGTTCAGCGCCTTCCCGGATGCTTCTCCTCCACTTTGTGCAGTCTTGGGCCAGGGATTCCCAGGTGTCGGTGGGGATGTTGTACTTTTTCAAGGAGGCTTTGAGGGTGTCCTTGAAGCGTTTCCTCTGCCCCACTTGGGGCTCTCTTGCCGTGTTGGAGCTACGAGTAAAGCGCTTGATTTGGGAGTCTTGTATCGGGCATCCCACAATCTAGAGAAGGTGGGATTGTCCTCCTTCGAGCAGAGATGGTTAAGGGGAGATTTAACTGAGGTGTTCAAAATCATGAGAGGTTTTGATAGAGTAAATAAGGGGGAAACGGTTTCCACTGGCAGGAAGGTCGGTAACCAGAGGACACGGACTTAAAATAATTGGCAAAAAAGTAAGTGAGGGAGGAAGGGAGAATTTTTTTTACGCAGCGAGTTGTTATGATCTGGAAGGCACTGCCTGAATATGTGGGTGGAAGCAGATTTCAAAAGTTACTTTCAAAAGAAAATTAGATATACACTTAAAAAGGAAACATTTGCAGGGCTATGGGGAAAGAGCAGGGGAGTGGGACTGATTGGAGAGCTCTTTCAATGAGCTGGCACATGCACGATGGGTCGAATGGTCACCCTCTGTGCTGTATGATTCTACGATTACCAGCTACAGGGTTCTCTTCTCAGTGTCCTGCTTGGCTCAGTTGATAGTGGTCTCACTTCTGGTTCCAAGGATTGTGGGGTTGAGCCCCACATCAAGGCTTGAGCTTTTTAATCTGGGCTGATGCTTCGCTTTAGTGGTGAGGGAGTGCTGCAATGCCAGAGGTGCAATCCTTCAGTTCAGGCATTAGACTGAGGTCCCAATGTTATGGTGGGTCGAGAAAAGAGCAAAGAAGTGTCCTTCCCTCAACCAAGAACGACAATTTGCATTCCTTCAAATAAATTCTATAGGTTCTCAACCAACAACAACAACTTTGTTATCAGACTTGCGTTTCTTGTAGGGTCACTGGCGATTCAACGGGGTCAGTCGCATTGCCGGGCTGATAACAACTCAGTAGGGTTCCTTACGCTGCATCGGCTCCCGGTCCGGCAATGCCTCGTTTTTTAAATTTTCATCCTTGTTTTCAAATCCCTCCATGGCCTCGCCCCTCCCTATCTCTGTCACCTCCTCCGGCCCTCCAACCCTCCGAGATCTCTGCGCTCCTCCAATTCTGGCCTCTTACGCATCCCCGATCTTAATCGCCCCACCATTGGCGGCCTTGAGCTACAGCAACAACAACTTGCATTCACATGGGACGTTTTACAATGTTAAAGGTGCTAAGGAGCGTAATCAGGCAAAAATAATTGACACCGAGCCAAAGACGGAGATATTCGGACAGGTGCGCGAAAAAGCTTGGTCAAAAAGGTTTCAAGAAGGGTCTTGTAGGGGAGAGAGAGGCGGAGAGGTTTAAGGAGGGAATTCCAGAGTTTAGGGCCTCGGCAGCTGAAGGCACGGCCGCCAATGGTGGGGCGAAGGAAGTGGGGGATGGAATAAAAATAGATTAACTGGTCAGCTCAGCTAGCTGGTCCGGGGACATTGGTGATCAGCTAACGGGTCCTGTGCTTAAAATTGTGCGAAGTGTTTTGATGTGATAAGGTGCTCTTTTACCGTACGTTACTGATATTTTATTTGCACTCATCTATTTCGAACGGCGGATTTCATCCAGAAAGATTGCTTGTGGGTTAGAAATATGAAACTGACCTGAACTTGACAGACAGGATTATTAGGCGAGGGATAGGTCCGAAGGCTAAGGCAGAAGCTGGGTGTGATGTGAGCTGGCTTGACATGCCGCTATGTACACGTATTAGTTAAAGATTCACCGCAGAGTGAATTAAAACATGAGCAGGGCCTCGGGCCCTGGAACTGAGCAACCCTTTACCAATCCTTACCGGGACTGGGCCTATACGTGACTCCAGTCCAACACCGACATGGTTGACTCTTAACTGCCCTCTGAAGTGGCCTCGCGAGCCATTCAAGTTATAACGAGAGATGGGAAATAAATGCGAGCTTTTCCAGCCCACATCCCAAGAATTCATTAAACAAATATATAGAGCTTGTTGGAGAACAGGCTGAGGAAGGTAAGTAGGTAAGGAGTTCAACATTGCCACACTGCTTAGTGTCAGAGCAGGTCAGAGGCTGGGTATTCTGCGGCGAGTGTCTCACCTCCTGACTCCCCAAAGCCTTTCTACCATCTGAAAGGCACAAGTCAGGAGTGTGATGGAATACTCTCCGCTTGCCTGGGTGAGTGCAGCTCCAACAACACTCAAGAAGCTCGACACCATCCAGGACAAAGTAGCCCGCTTGATTGGCACCCCATCCACCACCTTAAACATTCACTTCCTCCACCACCAGCGTACTGTGGCTGCAGTGTGTACCATCTACAAGATGCACTGCAGCAACTCGCCAAGGCTTCTTCGGCAGCACCTCCCTAATCCGTGACCTCTACCACCTAGAAGGACAAGGGCAGCAGGTGCATGGGAACACCACCACCTCCAAATTCCCCTCCAAGTCACACACCATCCTGACTTAGAAGTATATCGCCGATCCTTCATCGTCGCTGGGTCAAAGTCCTGGAACTCCCTCCCTAACAGCACTGTGGGAGTACCTTCACCACACGGACTACAGTGGTTCAAGAAGGCGGCTCACCACCACCTTCTCAAGGGCAACTGGGGATGGGCAATAAATGCTGGCCTTGCCAGCGATGCCCACATCCCATAAAACAAATTTTTAAAACGTTAAGAGTCAACCATGTCGGTGTTGGACTGGAGTCACGTATAGGCCCAGTCCCGGTAAGGACGGCAGGTTTCCTTCCCTAAAGGACATTAGCGAGCCAGTCGGGTTTTTACGACAATCTGACAGCTTCACGGTCACTTTTTACCTATGCAGGTGTTCTAGTTCCAGATGTTTTAAACTTAATTCAAATTCTGAAACTCTCATATGGTGGGGGTTTGAATCTTGCGTTCTGATTGGATTAATAGCCCAGGATCAGTACCTTCACCACACGGACTGCAGCGGTTCAAGAAGGCGGCTCACCACCACCACCCCCACCTCGAGGGCAACTAGGGATGGGCAATAAATGCTGGCCTCGCCAGCGACGCCCACATCCCATAAAAGTGAATAAAAGAAAAGTACACGGTTGACTTTAAATGCCCTCTGACGTGACCTAGCGAGAGAATCAGTCGTAAAAACAAATTGCTCAAGACGAAGGCCCATCACCACGTGCCGAGGGCAAGTAGGACTGGGCAATAAATGCAGCCTATGAGGAAAGAGCAGGGGGGAGTGGGATTAATCGGACGGCTCTTTCAAAGAGCTGGCGTCGGCATGCTGGGCCGAATGGCCTCCTTCTGTGCTACGATTCTATTCTCACGACAGTGACATCACACGAGAATGCGATGGTGCCGCATCCATTTAAAGCCATAAAAAGGTTTGCAAGCCAGTTCTTCAGCAAGCCCATGCAACTTTAAAAGAATCAGGACATTAAATTGACCCTAGGTAGGATCGAAGTTGCATTCACGCAGCCCCGAGTGTTAATTCAGTCGGGGTGGGTGAGGTGAAAGGTTCCCTGGTCCAGGTGTGGAATTTCAATGTGGCCTTTCCATTTATCCCTCTCACTAACTTTAGGAGTTCTGATGCAATTTGCATGCAATTTCTTGGCAGGATTCATCTGGATTAGGCGCCGATGAATATTGGTTACTTGAACTGGACAAGGTTATACTGCAGGCAATGCAGAGACGACCGCTGATGAATTAACCCCCTTGAGCCTCATTTGTGTTCACCAGATTAACCCCATTGATGGGGATTTATAACTACACGCCATAAACCATGACATCATGCATTTCACTGAGATATATAGACTGTGGAGACGCATTAACCGTAATTTCAAGCAAGAACAACAAAAAAAAACTGTTCCTTTCCGTAACTGGTCTTGACACTTATTATTACGCAAAAAAAATCTCAATTTTGTCAACTTATATTAGCTGTCCCTCCTTAAAAGCAGCTTTCTTACATTAACGATAATTCAAGACTGACTCCAATGAATTGATGTCAGCTGAACTTAAGTACCGTATAAAATGAGATCGATTGCAATCTTCGCTGTATAACTCAGTATGATTATTAGACAGATGTTGAAATTCATGCAAATCCAGGCGTTTGATTTATTATAAACAAAGGGAGAACTTGTTTATAATATGGCACCTTTCACATCTGCGGGACATCTCAAAGTGCTTCACCACCAATGAATCATATGTGAAGTGTATTCACTATGTTATGTAGGCAATGCATCAGCCAATTCATGCACAGCAAGGTCCCACTAACAGCAATGAGACGAATGACTAGTTAATCGGGTTTGATGGTGCTGGTTTGAATGTTGGCCAGGACACTGGGAAAACCCACATGGTCTTCTTCAAATGGCTGTTAGCACGCAGCTGAGCAGCCAGACGGGGCCTCGGTTTCACGTCTCATCCGAAAAATAAACAGCACCTCTGACAAAGCAGCGCTCCCTCAGCGCTGCACCGAAGGGTCAGCCTAGATTAGCTGCTCAAGTTCTGAGAGTAGGGAATTGACCACAACCTTCGATTTAGAGGTGAGAGTGTTACCATTTACTTCAATTTAAGATTTAGGTGTCAGCCATGCGTGGCTTAGTGGCAGCACTCTTGCCTCTGAGTCAGATGTTTATGGACTCAGTCCAGAGACTTGAGCACATAATCCAGGCTGACACGCCCAGTGCAGTGATGAGGGAGTGCTGCACTGTTGGAGGTGTCATCTTTCAGATGAGATGTTAAACCGAGGACCTGTCTATCCTCTCAGGTAGTCATTTAGGGATACAGTAGCACAGTGGTTATGTTACTGGACTAGTAATCCAGGAATCTGGACTAATTATCTGGCGACAAGAGTTTAAATCCCACCATGGCAGCTGGGGAATTTAAGTTCAGTTAATTGGAATAAAAAGCTAGTGTCAGTAATGGTGACCATGAAACTACCAGATTGTCATAAAATCCCATCTGGTTCACTAACGTCCTTTAGTTTAGGGAAGGAAATCTGCCGCCTTTACCCGGTCTGGCCTATATCTGACTCCAGACCCACAGTAATGTGGCTGACTCTTAACTGCTCTCTGAAATGGTGGCTCAACTTCTCAAGGTCAATTAGGGGTGGACAATAAATGCTGGCCTTGCCCGCTTCCCATGAACGAATAAAAAAAACGGTTCCATGGCACTATTTCGAAGAAGAGCAGGGGAGTTCTCCTTGATGTCCTGGCCAATATTTATCCCTCACTCAACATCACTAAAACAGATTATCTGGTCATTGTCACATTGCTGTTTGTGGGACCTTGCTGTGTGCAAATTGGCTGCTGTGTTTCCTAACAATGACTGCACTTGAAAAGTACTTCATAGAATTACATAGAATATAAAGCACAGAAACAGGCCATTTGGTCCAACCAGTCCAAGCCAACGTTTATGTTCTACTCAAGCCTCCTCCCGTCTTTCCTCATCAATTTCTGTCAGCACAACCCTCTATTCCCTTCTCCCTCATATGCTTATCTAGCTTCCCCTTAAATGCATCTATACTATTTGCCTCAACCACTCCCTGTGTTAGCGAGTTCCACATTCTCACCACTCTCTGGGTAAAGAAGTTTCTTCTGAATTCCCTATTTGAGTTCTTGGTGACTATTTTATATTGATGGCCTCTAGTTCTGCTCTTCCTCACAAGTGGAAACACTCTCTCTGTATCCACTCTATCAAAACCTTCCATAATTTTAAAGACCTCTATGAGGTCACCCCTCGGCCTTCTCTTCATTGGCTGTAAAACGCTTTGGGGCGACTCGAGGCAGTGCAAGGCACTATATAAATGCAAGTTCTTTATTGTCAGACGAAGGGTCATCGACCTGAAACGTTAACTCTGTTTCTCTCTCCACAGATGCTGCCTGACCCGCCGAGTGTTTGCCAGCATTTTAAGTGGATATTGCAGATTTCCAGCATCCGCAGTGCTTTGGCTTTTCTTTATTTTCTTTGATCCAAGTTGGCAGCTGATGGGAATCATATATATAGGCCTTGTAATCCATGTGGGATTGCAGCGTTCAAAGGCTTAACTCGCGTGTCTGAAAATTCCTCTGTACCCTATTTTAGTGCCAGTGTTAACCCGTTTAATTAATTTGCTTAATGCATCCACTAAAATAGCAGAGAATGGATATTTAGACGAGCGTGTTCTGCATTCGTGCACGAGTAGGCCACAGCTTTAATGGCAGCGAATTACCACGTAGATCCGGGTGTGGTGCTTAACGTAAGAAAACTACTCAGCACTTGGTTTGAGTATAAAACAAGGCTTTAATCAACTGTTTCACAACCATGAGCTCTAGTTACATCACTAGTTCCTGGTTACAAAAACGTCCTGAGCAAGCTGGGCCCATGCCCGAGTATTTATACTTTCCCTGGACAGCGCCACCAGCTGGCCGCCCAGTGTTATCTCATGAGTCCTTTCTACATGGCAGCACGGTGGCATAGTGGTTAGCACTGTTGCCTCACAGCACCAGAGACCCGGGTTCGAATCCGGCCTCGGGCGACTGTCTGTGTGGAGTTTGCACATTCTCCCCGTGTTTGCGTGGGTTTTCTCCGGGTGCTCCGGTTTCCTCCTACAGTCCAAAGATGTGCGGGTTAGGTTGATTGGCTATGATAAATTGATCCTTAGTGTTAGGGGGTTAAATACGTGGGGTTACAGGGATAGGGTGGGATATGTGTTGGTGCAGGCTCGATGGGCCGAAATGGCCTCTATCTGCACTGTGGGGTTTCTGTGATTCTGTGATACATGAATGGTAAGATTCATGACTGTGCTATATTCAAACAAGGAGGAAATCAGGTCACTGTAACACAGGAGAGACAGGGTTGCGAGTGCACGCTACTTCCGGTTTGAAGTAAGACTTGTGGAACTGTTAGGCACGACGGTTGAGGCAGATGCTATCAATGGCTTCAAGAGACAGTTCGGCGAGTTCCTGGACTGAGAAGGGATTGAGGGATAAGGTGAGATGAGGTAGATTTGTGAAAAGAGGGCAGGCTTGTTGGGCCTGGTGTTGGGCCTTTTTCCTGTTAAAAGAAAGACTTGCATTTATATAGCGCCTTTCACGACCACCGGACGTTCCAAAGCGCTTTACAGCCAATGAAGTACTTCTGGAGTGTAGTCACTGTTGTAATGTAGGAAACACGGCAGCCAATTTGCACACAGCAAGCTCCCACAAACAGCAATGTGACAATGACCAGGTAATCTGTTTTAGTAATGTTGATTGAGGGATAAATATTGGCCAGGACACCGGGGATAACTCCCCTGCTCTTCTTTGAAATAGTGCCGTGAGATCTTTAACATCCACCTGAGAGAGCAGATGGGGCCTCGGTTTAATGTCTCATCTGAAAGATGGCACCTCCGACAGTGCAGCACCTCCCTCAGCACTGCACTGGGAGTGTCAGCCTAGCTTTATGTGCTCAAGTCCCATGGAGTGGGGCTTGAACCCACAACCTTCTGACTCAGAGGCGCGAGTGCTACCAACTGAGCCACAGCTGACACTGCTTGGGGTAGATTAACCGCCCCCTCCCCCACCGAGCTGACTCCAGGTGGTCTTGTGGCAGCCGGATCAATCAATAGTTCTGGCAGGAGGCCTGATCCATTTTGAGGCTTGGGCCTCATTAGCCTTCACCTTTTGGGTTCCAGGCAGAAAATGAGCGCCCCGGGGCAGCCGGGCAGCTCTAGGCCTCCTCAACATCAAGCGGTTCCTAGGCCGGAAGAAGGTAGGTCCGTGGTGGGGGTGGGGAGGTGTCTGATCCCGGGGATGGGGTGCTTGCCTGCCAGCTCCTCTTCGTCTGGACCACCAGCTGATGCTGTAAATCGGCAAGCGTGGTCATATGCACACGGCAGAGCCACCTATTTGCATATTTAAAGGGCCCCCGCCCCACCCGACTCAGGCGGGAGCTTCGGCCGCACAGCGCTACGCCCGAGTGGGGCGGGGGGGGGGAGAAATTGCTTCGGCCACAGCGACGGCAGGAACGGGTTGTTAAGTCGCTCCCCACCATTTTCGGGGCGCTGGCGCTCGCTTTTCTTTGCCGCGCGAGAGGCCTCAGTGGGGTATCTTCAGGAGTCCGCAGATCTCCTCACCCTCACTAAAAATAGGTAGAATTCCACATTCGAGACTGAAGAAAAAAAGTTAAATACAGAAAGTGAGGACAGGATTTGCAGCTGGTTGCGTTAGAAAGAAAGAAAGAAAGACTCGCATTTATATAGCGCCTTTCACGACCACCGGACGTCTCAAAATGCTTTACAACCAATGAAGTGCTTTTGAAGTGGAGTCGCTGTTGTAATGTGTAATGTTGTAAGTTACTTTTACAAATCACTGGTTAGGCCTCAGCTGGAGGATTGTGTCCCATTCTGGGCACCACATTTTAGGAAGGATGTCAAGGCCTGAGGGAGGATGCAGAGGAGATTTTACATAGAAACATAGAAAATTAGGAGCAGGAGTAGGCCATTCGGCCCTTCAAGCCTGCTCCGCCATTCAATATGATCATGGCTGATCCTCTATCTCAATACCATATTCCCGCTCTCTCCCCATACCCCTTGACGCCTTTTGTGTCTAGAAATCTATCTATCGCCTTCTTAAATATATTCAGTGACTTGGCCTCCACAGCCTTCTGTGGTAGAGAATTCCACAGGTTCACCACCCTCTGAGTGAAGAAATTTCTCCTCATCTCAGTCCTAAATGTCCTACCCCGTATCCTGAGATGGTGACCCCTCGTTCTAGACCCCCCAGCCAGGGGAAACATCCTCCCTGCATCCAGTCTGTCTAGCCCTGTCAGAATTTTATACGTTTCAATGAGATCCCCTCTCATTCTTCTAAACTCTAGTGAATACAGGCCTAGTCGACCCAATCTCTCCTCATACGACAGTCCTGCCATCCCAGGAATCGGCCTACTAGAATTTACTAGAATGGTACCAGGGGATGAGGGACTGGAGAAGCTGGGCCTGTTCTCCTTAGAGCCGAGAAGGTTAAGGGGAGATTTAATAGAGGTGTTCAAAATTACGAGGGGTTTTGATAAGAGCAAATAAGAAGAAACTGTTTCCACTGGCAGGAGGGTCAATAACAGGAGGGCACAGATGCATGGTGATTGGCAAAAAAACCAGAGCGGGCGAGGAAAAGACATTTTTTTCCACAGCGAGTTGTTGTGATGTGGAAGGCACGGTCTGAAAGGGCGACGGAAGCAGATTCAATGGTAACTTTCAAAAAGGGAATTGGATAGATACTTGGATAAAGAAAACTTTTGGGCAGGGGAACCAGGATGAAGCATCAGAGAGGAGAAATAGAGGCTAGGGAGAGACAAACTGAATTATAATAATGATGAATAGTCCGGAAAGAGGAAGAAACAGACAGGGGAGAAATGCAGAGCAGACTGAGGCGAGTTTGGAGCGCCTGTGCGTAAATGCACAGAGCGAGGTAAATAAGGCTGCTGAGCTGCTGGCACAAGTTGTCACATGCGGGTTTACAACCCGCCCGAGATATCTGCGCTCCTCTAATTCTGCCCCCTTGAGCATCCCTGATTATAATCGCTCAACCATTGGTGGCCGTACCTTCTGTTACCTAGGCCCTAAGCTCTGGAATTCCCTGCCTAAACCTCTCTACCTCTCTTTCCTCCTTTAAGACGCTCCTTAAAACCTACTGCTTTGACCAAGCTTTTGGTCACCAGCCCTAATTTCTCCTCATGTGGATCGGTGTCAAATTTTTTGTCTTAAAATACTCCTCTGCAGCGCCTTGGGATGTTTTACTACGTTAAAGGTGCTATATAAATACAAGTTGTTGTTGTTGTTATGATACAGTAGCAATAACGGAGACCTGGCTCAAACAAGGGCAGGATTGGGAACTTAGCATTACTGGCTACAAAGCATTCTGGAGGAATAAGGAGTCTATGATTCTCGGATCTGAACAGCAAAAAGATATTGACGGAGCAGACTTGGAACGACATGGTATTGGCCGGCACGGAATAATGACGAGCCAGCTATTACCTGTTAGCTTCTCTGAAAGCTCCTATTGATTATACTATTTTGGTAAAGACAGAATGTTTTTCGTGAAATGTGAGATGAAAACCCCTTGAGTGACATCAATCTCCTCTGGAGGCTCAGCAGTATTGATTGATGTGACATGGACCAGCTATCAATAACTTCTCAGTGTAGGAGGCAGGGGCAGTGCTTTGCTTCAGTGCAGTTGCCAGTTCCAGGATGCTTGTATTGCTAATGTATACTTTTATTCACTGACCCCCTCGTCCCCCTTGCCCCCCCGCCCCCTTATAGCCAGGTGCCTACAACAACAATAACTTGCATTTATACAGCGCCTTTAATGTAGTAAAACGTCCCAAGGTGCTTCGCAGGAGCGTTATCGGATAAAATCTGACACTGTACGGAGATATTAGGACAGGTCAAAGAGGTAGGTTGTAAGGAGCGCGTTGAAGGAGGAGAGAGAGGTAGAGAGGCGGCGAAGTTTAGGGAGGGGATTCCAGAGCTTAGGGCCCAGGCAGCTGAAGGTTTTCAATGAGCTTTCAGTGTCAAAGCAAAGCATGCACCAGGACTTAAGTGACGATCTCATACCACTGAAGGGCAACTATTTGGAGACAAGGATAATTTCCAAACAATTCACGATGAACTTCCTCGTGATGTTGTTGAAGGCGAGTTCCTTTGGCATATTAACTTGGAAAGTATGTAAAATCCACTGAAACCATGCCCTATTTTTAATAAAGAAGTAAGGGTCACGTGTCCAACTTTATTTTTACACCCTTGGATAATGACATGTATCGAGTATCTGAAGGGAATAGAAAACTTGAAAAGGTGCAACTACTGAGTTGAGACTTTAAAAGGCCGAGCCCAGAAACTCAGAGGGGAAATGCATTTGTAACCTGGAACAACCTGAACTGAGCCAAATCTGACCAATTCGCAAATGCCCAACCTTTACCCAATGCGGGTCTGCATCTAATCTGAAATAAAAACAGAAAACGCTGGAAATACTCAGCAGGTCAGGCAGCATCTGTGGAGAGAGCGAGAGAGTTAACGTTTCAGGTCAATGACCCTTCGCCAGAACTGGAAAAAGTTGGAGACGGAACAGGTTTTTAAGCAAGTGCAGGGGCAGGGAAAGGGGGGAGGGGAGGAAAGAACAGAAGGAAAGGTCTGTGATAGGGTGGAAGGCAGGAGAGATTAAATGACAAAAGGGATGATTGTGCAAGGCAAAAGGAGGTGGTAATGGGAGATGGTAATGGGACAAGTTAAGAAACAAAAGATGACTCTAGATGAAGTGTAAATGGCGATGGCAGAATGATCGACAGCTGCCATGTGAGAGAGAGAAAAAAAATGATAAGGGCAGAGGTTATGGTCTGAAATTGCTGAACTCAATGTTGAGTCCAGAAGGCTGTAAAGTGCCTAATTAAGGTGCTGTTCCTCGAGCTTATGTTGAGCTTCATTGGAACAGTGTAATAGGCCGAGGACGGAGAGGTCAGAGTGGGAGTGGAGTGGAGAATTAAAGTGACAGGCGACCGGAAGCTCGGGGTCCCCCTTACGGACTGAACGGAGGTGTTCCGCAAAGCGGTCGCCCAATCTGCGTTTGGTCTCCCCAATGTAGAGGAGACCGCATCGTGAGCAGCGAATACAGTATACTAAATTGCAAGAAGTACAAACAAATCGCTGTTTCACCTGGGAGCAGTAATCTGCTTTGGCAGCCAGCCACAGTGGGGCAGAACGGTTTCATCGTCCACCATACATCTCCATTAGCTGCGAATCCTTTTCTTTTTATTGCATGCAAATAGAACAATTTTGTTATAGATTTCCAATTCTTCTTCCCTGCCTGGAACAGGGAGAGCTGCTTAAAACAAGAGTTATAGAATCATAGAATCCTACAGCGCAGAAGGCGACCATTCGGCCCATCGGGTCTGTGCCGGCTCTTTGAAAGAGCCGTCCAATTAGTCCCACTCCCCCCCTGCTCTTTCCCCATAGCCCTGCAAAATCTTCCTTTTCAAGTATTTATCCAATTGCCTTTAGAAAGTCACTATTGAATCTGCTTCTATCACCCTTTCAGGCACCGCATTCCAGATCACAACAACTCGCTGAATAAAAAACATTTCTCCTCATCGTCCCTCTGGTTCTTTTGCCAATTGTTTTAGGCCTGTGTCCTCTGGTTCCCGACCCTCCTGCCAGTGCAAATAGTTTCTCCCTATTTACTCCATCAAAACCCCCTCATAATTTTGAACACCTCTATTAAATCTTCCCTTAACCTTCTCTGCTCTAAGGAGAACAATCTCAGCTTCTCCAGTCTATCCGCGCAACTGAAACCCCTCATCCCTGGTATCATTTTGGTAAATCTCCTCTGCACCCTCTCCAAGGTTATATCTGTTTCTCCTCTAATAGAGAGGGGTGTCCTACTGGCCGAGGACATTTGGAGGGGCGGGGCTCACCTGGTCTCCCGGTGGGACCACAGCAGGTGTGTTGTGTGGTGGGCTGCGCAGTCCATGCAGTCATGGTCGTGTCTGTATCCAATCCTTGCTGGTATAAGGCTGTGGGGGCATCCCCACTCCTATCGGGGTTTATCGAGGAGGGCAGCGACTGCATCTAGAGACAATCCATTGAATGTGCTGCACAGGCTTAGAAACCAGCCTACATTGGCTCCCGGTTAAACAACACCTCGATTTCAAAATTCTCATCCGTGTTTTCAAATCCCTCCATGGCCTCGCCCCTTCCTATCTCTGTAATCTCCTTCAGCCCCACAAGCCCCCCATCTCCCCCGACATATCTGCGCTCCTCTAATTCTGCCCTCTTGAGCATCCCTGATTATAATCGTTCAACTATTGGTGGCCGTGCCTTCTGTTGACTCAGCCCTAAGCTCTGGAATTCCCTGCCTAAACCTCGCCGCCTCGCTACCTCTATTTCCTCCTTTAAGACGCTCCTTAAAACCGACCTCTTTGACCAAGCTTTTGGTGCCTGCCCTAATTTATCCTTATGTGGGTCGGTGTCAAATTTTTTATCTTAAAATACTCCTGTGAGGCGCCTTGGGACGTTTTACTACGTTAAAGGCGCTATATAAATACAAGTTGTTGTTGTTCTTGAGTGGCTGAATCGGTGTTACCTGTGGCTCACTGGGTAGCGCTCTTGCCTCTGCATCAGAAGGCTGTGAGTTCAAGTCCCACTCCAGAGACTTGAGCACATAAACTATGATGATGTCCCCAGTGCAGCCCTGAAGGAGTGCTGCACTGTCAGCGAGGCGATCTTTAAAATGAGATACTGAACCAAGGCCCTGTCCACCCTCTCAGGTGGATGTAATAGATCTCATGGCATGATTTTGAAAGAGTAAAGCGCTCTGGGACATCCTGAGACCGTGAAAGGCACCACGTATAAATGCGAGTCCTTTCTTTTTATATAAATTGAGAAAACTAAAGTAACAAACTGCTATTCCCCATTGGGGCTGGAGTTCATTAAATGAGCTTTTTTTAAAAAAAAAATGAACTTTGACACAGGATGAACAGTGCCTTATCCTCCCATGAACAACACTGTTAATGGCAAATAAAGGTTCGGCCCAGACAGCGCTGGCCATTACCATGCAAGTTAAATATGAGGTTGTCCTTCCCCTGGGTCTGGAGGAGGGATATTGTACAACGGTGCAAATGAAGACACATTTGCATCCAGCTTGGCTGGTGTATAAGAAATTCCTCTTGATCATCCTTCAGGTTGACTGATGAGCACTGGGCGGGGGGGGGAGGGGTGGCAAGGGAAGAGATTCCCACAGGGGCTGCGGTTTGCAATCAAAGCTGGGCATGGACAGATACAGAGCAGCCTCAATCGTGCTTAGTAACAACAGCAGGGATGTTACTGGGCGTGATTATTACTGGAGGTGGCTCTGCAATGTAATTTTTTTCACTCCTCTTCTGAAAGCGTGGACTACTTGTTGAGCTACGGTAGCACGGGCGCCGGTCACCTTCTGGTACCTCGCCTGAGCCTCGGCGCTGAAAAAGAGCAGGCAATTCGACCGCAAAGGGCATCATAGTTGAGCAACGATGCCGGCCTTGTTTGATGTCTGCACCCACAAACTTCCCAGCAAGGGCGACCGGATAGCAAGCAGGAATGGCCAACCCCATGGCCAATTGTGCCGTCCTTAACCCAGGGACTGAGGCCAATTATAAAGAAAGTAAGAACTTATATTTGTATAGCACCTTTCAGGACGTCCCAAAGCACTTTACAGCCAATGAAGTACTTTTGAAGTGTAGACACCGCTGTGATGTAGGAAACGCGGCAGCCAATTCGTGCACAGCAAGCTCCCACACAAACAACAATGGGATAATGACCAGAGAATCTGTTTTTAGTGGTGTTGGTTGAGGGGATAAATATTGGCCAGGACACCGGGGATAACTCCCCTGCTCTTCTTTGAAATAGTGCCATCGGACCTTTTACGTCCACCTGAGAGAACAGACTGGGCCTCGGTTTAACGTCTCGTCCAAAAGTCGCCACCTCTGACAGTGCAGCACTCCCTCAGCACTGCACTGGGAGTGTCGGCTTAGATTTTGTGCTCAGGACTCTGGAGTGGGACTGTGAACCCACAACCTTCTGACTTAGCAGGTGAGAGTGGCAGACACCTTCGTAGAGCCCCCACCAAACCCTTCGTAGCTAACTCACCGCAGGCTGACCGTTGAAGCGGGGACACTCCTCATCTGCATGGCTCAGTTACTCCCTGGAGAGAGAGCTGTTGGTCAGGGTAAGGTGCACAGGAACACCCAGGAAATGCAAAGCCACCAAATCCAACAGGAGGGAGGGAAAACCATCCAAGGTTGTTCCACCGTGGGAGAGAGGGTGGCTGTTGACCCACTTGATTTATACTAGTTAATGCGCTTGCCTTTCGGTGTCACATAACGCCGCCGGCAGAACCTAGGAACAGGAGTAGGCCATCCAGCCACTCGAGCCTGTTCAGTTAGATCAGGGCTGATCTGTATCTTAACTCCATTTGCCTGGCTTTGCTCCGTATCCCTCAATACCCTTGCCGAACAAAAATCTATCAAGCTCAGTTTTGACATTTTCAATTGACCCCCCAGCCTCACCAGCTTTTGGGGGGAGAGAGTTCCAGATTTCCACTACCCTTTGTGTGAAGAAGTGCTTCACTCCTGGACGGCCTCATTCTAATTTTAAGGTTATGTCCCCTTGTGCTGGACTCCCCCACTACCAGAGGAATTCGTTTCTCTCTACCTACCCGATCAAATCCTTTAATCACCTCAAACACCTCACTTAATCTTCTATATTCAAGGGAATACAAGCCTAGTCTATGCAACCTGCCCTCATAATTTAACCGTTATCCCCGGTATCATTCTGGTGAATCTGTGCTGCACCCCCTCCAAGGCCAATATATCCATTCTGAGATGCGGTGCCCAGAACGGAACGCAATATTCCTACTGGGGTCGAGCAGAGCTCTGTATGGCTGTAGCATAACTTCCACCCATTTGTATTCCAGCCCTTTTAAGATAAAGGCCAACATTCCATTAGCCTTTTAAATTATATTCTGATCCCTACGGGTACGTGCTGTGTACACACCTGTAAGAACATAAGAACATAAGAAATAGGAGCAGGAGTAGGCCAATCGGCCCCTCGAGCCTGCTCCGCCATTCAATAAGATCATGGCTGATCTGATCCTAACCGCCAATCCACTATCACAGAACCATCTCCTGAATCTAACAGAATTAGACACACGAAATAGGAGCAGGATCAGGCTACACGGCCCCTGGGCCCGCTCCGCTACCCACAGGGCCATGACCGATCCGAACCTAGACTCATGTCCAAATTCCTGCCCGCTCCCCGTAACCCTTAATTCCCTTTACTTCTAGGAAACTGTCTATTTCTGTTTTAAATTTATGTAATGATGTTGCTTCTACAGCTTTTTGGGGCAGCATATTCCATGGACCTACCACCCTCTGAGTGAAGTAGTTCCTCCTCATCTCAGTTTTGAAAGAGCAGCCCCTTATTCTAAGACTATGCCCCCTAGTTCTAGTTTCACCCATCATCGGGAACATCTTCCCCGCATCCACCCGATCCAACCCCTTCACAATCTTATATGTTTCAATAAGATCGCCTCTCATTCTTCTGAACTCCAATGAGTAGAGTCCCAATCTACTCAACCTCTCCTCATATGTCCATCCCCTCATCCCCGGGATTAACCGAGTGAACCTTCTTTGTACTGACTCGAGAGCAAGTATGTCCTTTCTTAAGTATGGACACCAAAACTGTATGCAGTATTCCAGGTGCCGGAAATGCCGGTTTCAGGCCTGCCCTGGAGAAGGGCCTCTGCGGGCGGATAGTTCCGCTTTCTGGAGACCCTCCGCCCGCAGAAAACCTTTAGAAATCTTACGCCTGGTAAAAGCATTTATAATTTTAAAATACTTTTAAAATAGGTAAGTTTATTTTTAGTCCCGTAAAAAACTTTAATTATTTTTTTCAAAAAATTAAATTTTTGTTTAAAATATTAAATTTAATGTAATTTCAACTCATTTTAAAAATGTGATGGTTTTTTAAAAATGTATTTAATGTTTTACTGTGTTTTTGGGGTGATCTCCATTCATATATTTGACAGGTCTATCAGTCCAGTGTATGAAGGGAGATTCCCTTCTCCTATTGGCTCCCCATGGCCCACGTGATCCCAGGGACGCTTGTGAACTGCATGTGCCTCTGGGATACATAGGCCCTGCACATTTCGAGTTGGAGAGGCCCAGGATTGGAAGTGTACGCACCTCGGGAGCCCTCAGGTAAGTTCGTAGATTTTTCCAGATTGGAGGCTTCCGCACGCAGGAAGCCTCCGATCGGAAAATACGGGCCATTATTTTTTTGTACCTGTCCACTAGCTTTCGGTAATTCTGTAAGAACATAAGAACAGAAGAAATAGGAGCAGGAGCCCCTCGAGCCTGCTCCGCCATTCACATGGCAGCTGTCGATCATGGCTGATCATCGACCTCAACTCCACTTTCCCGCCCGATCCCCATATCCCTTGATTCCCCTAGAATCCATAAATCTATCGATCTCAGCCTTGAATATACTCAAAGACTCAGCATTCACAGCCCTCTGGGGTAGAGAATTCCAAAGATTCACAAACCTCTGAGTGAAGAAATTCCTCCTCATCTCGGTCTTAAATGGCCGACCCCTTATCCTGAGACCATGCCCCCTCGTCCTAGACTCTCCAGCCAGGGGAAACAACCTCTCAGCATCTACCCTGTCAATCCCCCTCAGAATCGTATATGTTTCAATGGGATCGCCTCTCATTCTTCTAAACTCCAGAGACCACTGAATCTCTCTGCTCCTCCACAGTTCTGAGCTTCTCGCCATTTAGAAAATACACTGCTCTATCTTTCTTAGGTCCAAAGTGGTTGACCGCCCAGAGACTGTGAAGATCACGTGGGCCCCCAGCTCATCATCCCCTCCGGAGACCGATGGTTGCAGTTAAGGGGGCCCCAGAACGGGGGTAGATTGGGGGAGGGGTGGGGGAGGGGAGGGGGCGGGCGGGTGAGTGGGTGACAGGAGGGTCAATCTGTTTGAAGTGGTTCCAACAGTGATACCTAACAAAAAGAAGAGATCTGTCAGATTCAGAATAAAGCTGATGCAGAAGATTGAAAGGCAATGTCCAGAGAGAACAGGCACTGATCCCTCCCACCTCCACCCCCCCGCCCCCAATCGAGAAAAAAGGCTTCATTTAAATATCATCTGAACTCTCTGTTCCACAGTTCTTTCTCTCCTTTGTGTTCGGGTTGCTCTCCCATTGTTTGTCAGCAGACCGCTGAACAAAGCGGAGGAATCTGTTACCCAGTCACCAGATGCCCCGCTGCACAATCCCTCTCCTTCTCTCCATTCTCATACAAAAAATCTCAAAGGCCAGCTGTCCAGGCACATTCCGACAGCATTATTTCCTTCCCTGCTCAGGGAGATCGTGACATCCCTGAGGATGATTGATTAGCATGGGGCGAGGGAGGAGATTCCCATAGCGGCTTCAGTCCACAAGGCAGCACTTCACACAGGCAGCAGCAGTTCACCAGTCTCTCAATGGTGCCCGTGTGACACTATTCACAGTCACCAGTGAGACTGAGAGCCCAGTTCACCAGTCTCTCAATGGTGCCCGTGTGACACTATTCACAGTCACCAGTGAGACTGAGAGCCCAGTTCACCAGTCTCTCAATGGTGCCCGTGTGACACTATTCACAGTCACCAGTGAGACTGAGAGCCCAGTTCACCAGTCTCTCAGTGGTGCCCGTGTGACACTATTCACAGATCCAATGAGACTGAGAGCCCAGTTCACCAGTCTCTCAATGGTGCCCGTGTGACACTATTCACAGTCGCCAGTGAGACTGAGAGCCCAGTTCACCAGTCTCTCAGTGGTGCCCGTGTGACACTATTCACAGATCCAGTGAGACTGAGAGCCCAGTTCACCAGTCTCTCAATGGTGCCCGTGTGACACTATTCACAGATACCAGTGAGACTGAGAGCCCAGTTCACCAGTCTCTCAATGGTGCCCGTGTGACACTATTCACAGTCACCAGTGAGACTGAGAGCCCAGTTCACCAGTCTCTCAGTGGTGCCCGTGTGACACTATTCACAGATACCAGTGAGACTGAGAGCCCAGTTCACCAGTCTCTCAGTGGTGCCCGTGTGACACTATTCACAGATACCAGTGAGACTGAGAGCCCAGTTCACCAGTCTCTCAATGGTGCCCGTGTGACACTATTCACAGATACCAGTGAGACTGAGAGCCCAGTTCACCAGTCTCTCAATGGTGCCCGTGTGACACTATTCACAGTCGCCAGTGAGACTGAGAGCCCAGTTCACCAGTCTCTCAGTGGTGCCCGTGTGACACTATTCACAGTCACCAGTGAGACTGAGAGCCCAGTTCACCAGTCTCTCAATGGTGCCCGTGTGACACTATTCACAGATACCAGTGAGACTGAGAGCCCAGTTCACCAGTCTCTCAATGGTGCCCGTGTGACACTATTCACAGACACCAGTGAGACTGAGAGCCCAGTTCACCAGTCTCTCAGTGGTGCCCGTGTGACACTATTCACAGTCACCAGTAAGACTGAGAGCCCAGTTCACCAGTCTCTCAATGGTGCCCGTGTGACACTATTCACAGATCCAGTGAGACTGAGAGCCCAGTTCACCAGTCTCTCAATGGTGCCCGTGTGACACTATTCACAGATCCAGTGAGACTGAGAGCCCAGTTCACCAGTCTCTCAATGGTGCCCGTGTGACACTATTCACAGTCACCACTGGGACTGAGAGCCCAGTTCACCAGTCTCTCAATGGTGCCCGTGTGACACTATTCACAGATACCAGTGAGACTGAGAGCCCAGTTCACCAGTCTCTCAATGGTGCCCGTGTGACACTATTCACAGTCGCCAGTGAGACTGAGAGCCCAGTTCATCAGTCTCTCAATGGTGCCCGTGTGACACTATTCACAGATACCAGTGAGACTGAGAGCCTAGTTCACCAGTCTCTCAATGGTGCCCGTGTGACATTATTCACAGATACCAGTGAGACTGAGAGCCCAGTTTGCCAGTCTCTCAGTGGTGCCCGTGTCACACTATTCACAGATACCAGTGAGACTGAGAGCCCAGTTCACCAGTCTCTCAGTGGTGCCCGTGTGACACTATTCCCAGTCACCAGTGAGACTGAGAGCCCAGTTCACCAGTCTCTCAATGGTGCCCGTGTGACACTATTCACATTCACCAGTGAGACTGAGAGCCCAGTTCACCAGTCTCTCAGTGGTGCCCGTGTGACACTATTCACAGTCACCAGTGAGACTGAGAGCCCAGTTTGCCAGTCTCTCAGTGGTGCCCGTGTGACACTATTCACAGATACCAGTGAGACTGAGAGCCCAGTTCACCAGTCTCTCAATGGTGCCCATGTGACACTATTCACAGATACCAGTGAGACTGAGAGCCCAGTCCACCAGTCTCTCAGTGGTGCCCGTGTGACACTATTCACAGATCCAGTGAGACTGAGAGCCCAGTTCACCAGTCTCTCAGTGGTGCCCATGTGACACTTTTCACAGATACCAGTGAGACTGAGAGCCCAGTTCACCAGTCTCTCAGTGGTGCCCGTGTGACACTATTCACAGATACCAGTGAGACTGAGAGCCCAGTTCACCAGTCTCTCAGTGGTGCCCGTGTGACACTATTCACAGATACCAGTGAGACTGAGAGCCCAGTTCACCAGACTCTCAGTGGTGCCCGTGTGACACTGTTCACAGATACCAGTGAGACTGAGAGCCCAGTTTGCCAGTCTCTCAGTGGTGCCCGTGTGACACTATTCACAGATACCAGTGAGACTGAGAGCCCAGTTCACCAGTCTCTCAGTGGTGCCCGTGTGACACTATTCACAGATACCAGTGAGACTGAGAGCCCAGTTCACCAGCCTCTCAATGGTGCCCATGTGACACTATTCACAGTCGCCAGTGAGACTGAGAGCCCAGTTCACCAGTCTCTCAATGGTGCCCGTGTGACACTATTCACAGATACCAGTGAGACTGAGAGCCCAGTTCACCAGTCTCTCAATGGTGCCCGTGTGCCACTATTGACAGTCGCCAGTGAGACTGAGAGCCCAGTTCACCAGTCTCTCAATGGTGCCCGTGTGACACTATTCACAGATACCAGTGAGACTGAGAGCCCAGTTCACCAGTCTCTCAGTGGTGCCCGTGTGACACTATTCACAGATACCAGTGAGACTGAGAGCCCAGTTCACCAGTCTCTCAATGGTGCCCGTGTGACACTATTCACAGATACCAGTGAGACTGAGAGCCCAGTTCACCAGTCTCTCAATGGTGCCCGTGTGACACTATTCACAGTCACCAGTGAGACTGAGAGCCCAGTTCACCAGTCTCTCAATGGTGCCCGTGTGACACTATTCACAGATACCAGTGAGACTGAGAGCCCAGTTCACCAGTCTCTCAATGGTGCCCGTGTGACACTATTCACAGATACCAGTGAGACTGAGAGCCCAGTTCACCAGTCTCTCAGTGGTGCCCGTGTGACACTATTCACAGATACCAGTGAGACTGAGAGCCCAGTTCACCAGTCTCTCAATGGTGCCCGTGTGACACTATTCACAGTCGCCAGTGAGACTGAGAGCCCAGTTCACCAGTCTCTCAATGGTGCCCGTGTGACATTATTCACAGATACCAGTGAGACTGAGAGCCCAGTTCACCAGTCTCTCAATGGTGCCCGTGTAACACTATTCACAGATACCAGTGAGACTGAGAGCCCAGTTCACCAGTATTTCAGTGGTGCCCGTGTGACACTATTCACAGTCACCAGTGAGACTGAGAGCCCAGTTCACCAGTCTCTCAGTGGTGCCCGTGTGACACTATTCACAGTCGCCAGTGAGACTGAGAGCCCAGTTCACCAGTCTCTCAGTGGTGCCCGTGTGACATTATTCACAGTCGCCAGTGAGACTGAGAGCCCAGTTCACCAGTCTCTCAATGGTGCCCGTGTGACACTATTCACAGATACCAGTGAGACTGAGAGCCCAGTTCACCAGTCTCTCAATGGTGCCCGTGTGACACTATTCACAGATACCAGTGAGACTGAGAGCCCAGTTCACCAGTCTCTCAGTGGTGCCCGTGTGACACTATTCACAGTCGCCAGTGAGACTGAGAGCCCAGTTCACCAGTCTCTCAATGGTGCCCGTGTGACACTATTCACAGATCCAGTGAGACTGAGAGCCCAGTTCACCAGTCTCTCAATGGTGCCCGTGTGACACTATTCACAGATCCAGTGAGACTGAGAGCCCAGTTCACCAGTCTCTCAATGGTGCCCGTGTGACACTATTCACAGATACCAGTGAGACTGAGAGCCCAGTTCACCAGTCTCTCAATGGTGCCCGTGTGACACTATTCACAGTCGCCAGTGAGACTGAGAGCCCAGTTCACCAGTCTCTCAATGGTGCCCGTGTGACACTATTCACAGTCACTACTGGGACTGAGAGCCCAGTTCACCAGTCTCTCAGTGGTGCCCGTGTGACACTATTCACAGATACCAGTGAGACTGAGAGCCCAGTTCACCAGTCTCTCAATGGTGCCCGTGTGACACTATTCACAGATACCAGTGAGACTGAGAGCCCAGTTCACCAGTCTCTCAATGGTGCCCGTGTGACACTATTCACAGTCGCCAGTGAGACTGAGAGCCCAGTTCACCAGTCTCTCAGTGGTGCCCGTGTGACACTATTCAAAGTCACCAGTGAGACTGAGAGCCCAGTTCACCAGTCTCTCAATGGTGCCCGTGTGACACTATTCACAGATACCAGTGAGACTGAGAGCCCAGTTCACCAGTCTCTCAATGGTGCCCGTGTGACACTATTCACAGACACCAGTGAGACTGAGAGCCCAGTTCACCAGTCTCTCAGTGGTGCCCGTGTGACACTATTCACAGTCACCAGTAAGACTGAGAGCCCAGTTCACCAGTCTCTCAATGGTGCCCGTGTGACACTATTCACAGATCCAGTGAGACTGAGAGCCCAGTTCACCAGTCTCTCAATGGTGCCCGTGTGACACTATTCACAGATCCAGTGAGACTGAGAGCCCAGTTCACCAGTCTCTCAATGGTGCCCGTGTGACACTATTCACAGTCACCACTGGGACTGAGAGCCCAGTTCACCAGTCTCTCAATGGTGCCCATGTGACACTATTCACAGATACCAGTGAGACTGAGAGCCCAGTTCACCAGTCTCTCAATGGTGCCCGTGTGACACTATTCACAGTCGCCAGTGAGACTGAGAGCCCAGTTCATCAGTCTCTCAATGGTGCCCGTGTGACACTATTCACAGATACCAGTGAGACTGAGAGCCTAGTTCACCAGTCTCTCAATGGTGCCCGTGTGACATTATTCACAGATACCAGTGAGACTGAGAGCCCAGTTTGCCAGTCTCTCAGTGGTGCCCGTGTCACACTATTCACAGATACCAGTGAGACTGAGAGCCCAGTTCACCAGTCTCTCAGTGGTGCACGTGTGACACTATTCCCAGTCACCAGTGAGACTGAGAGCCCAGTTCACCAGTCTCTCAATGGTGCCCGTGTGACACTATTCACATTCACCAGTGAGACTGAGAGCCCAGTTCACCAGTCTCTCAGTGGTGCCCGTGTGACACTATTCACAGTCACCAGTGAGACTGAGAGCCCAGTTTGCCAGTCTCTCAGTGGTGCCCGTGTGACACTATTCACAGATACCAGTGAGACTGAGAGCCCAGTTCACCAGTCTCTCAATGGTGCCCATGTGACACTATTCACAGATACCAGTGAGACTGAGAGCCCAGTCCACCAGTCTCTCAGTGGTGCCCGTGTGACACTATTCACAGATCCAGTGAGACTGAGAGCCCAGTTCACCAGTCTCTCAGTGGTGCCCATGTGACACTTTTCACAGATACCATTGAGACTGAGAGCCCAGTTCACCAGTCTCTCAGTGGTGCCCGTGTGACACTATTCACAGATACCAGTGAGACTGAGAGCCCAGTTCACCAGTCTCTCAGTGGTGCCCGTGTGACACTATTCACAGATACCAGTGAGACTGAGAGCCCAGTTCACCAGTCTCTCAGTGGTGCCCGTGTGACACTGTTCACAGATACCAGTGAGACTGAGAGCCCAGTTTGCCAGTCTCTCAGTGGTGCCCGTGTGACACTATTCACAGATACCAGTGAGACTGAGAGCCCAGTTCACCAGTCTCTCAGTGGTGCCCGTGTGACACTATTCACAGATACCAGTGAGACTGAGAGCCCAGTTCACCTGTCTCTCAATGGTGCCCGTGTGACACTATTCACAGTCGCCAGTGAGACTGAGAGCCCAGTTCACCAGTCTCTCAATGGTGCCCGTGTGCCACTATTCACAGTCGCCAGTGAGACTGAGAGCCCAGTTCACCAGTCTCTCAATGGTGCCCGTGTGACACTATTCACAGATACCAGTGAGACTGAGAGCCCAGTTCACCAGTCTCTCAGTGGTGCCCGTGTGACAATATTCACAGATACCAGTGAGACTGAGAGCCCAGTTCACCAGTCTCTCAATGGTGCCCGTGTGACACTGTTCACAGATACCAGTGAGACTGAGAGCCCAGTTCACCAGTCTCTCAATGGTGCCCGTGTGACACTATTCACAGTCACCAGTGAGACTGAGAGCCCAGTTCACCAGTCTCTCAATGGTGCCCGTGTGACACTATTCACAGTCGCCAGTGAGACTGAGAGCCCAGTTCACCAGTCTCTCAATGGTGCCCGTGTGACATTATTCACAGATACCAGTGAGACTGAGAGCCCAGTTCACCAGTCTCTCAATGGTGCCCGTGTAACACTATTCACAGATACCAGTGAGACTGAGAGCCCAGTTCACCAGTATTTCAGTGGTGCCCGTGTGACACTATTCACAGTCACCAGTGAGACTGAGAGCCCAGTTCACCAGTCTCTCAGTGGTGCCCGTGTGACACTATTCACAGTCGCCAGTGAGACTGAGAGCCCAGTTCACCAGTCTCTCAGTGGTGCCCGTGTGACATTATTCACAGTCGCCAGTGAGACTGAGAGCCCAGTTCACCAGTCTCTCAATGGTGCCCGTGTGACACTATTCACAGATACCAGTGAGACTGAGAGCCCAGTTCACCAGTCTCTCAATGGTGCCCGTGTGACACTATTCACAGATACCAGTGAGACTGAGAGCCCAGTTCACCAGTCTCTCAGTGGTGCCCGTGTGACACTATTCACAGTCGCCAGTGAGACTGAGAGCCCAGTTCACCAGTCTCTCAATGGTGCCCGTGTGACACTATTCACAGATCCAGTGAGACTGAGAGCCCAGTTCACCAGTCTCTCAATGGTGCCCGTGTGACACTATTCACAGATCCAGTGAGACTGAGAGCCCAGTTCACCAGTCTCTCAATGGTGCCCGTGTGACACTATTCACAGATACCAGTGAGACTGAGAGCCCAGTTTGCCAGTCTCTCAGTGGTGCCCGTGTGACACTATTCACAGATACCAGTGAGACTGAGAGCCCAGTTCACCAGTCTCTCAATGGTGCCCGTGTGACACTATTCACAGTCACCACTGGGACTGAGAGCCCAGTTCACCAGTCTCTCAGTGGTGCCCGTGTGACACTATTCACAGATACCAGTGAGACTGAGAGCCCAGTTCACCAGTCTCTCAGTGGTGCCCGTGTGACACTATTCACAAATACTAGTGAGACTGAGAGCCCAGTTCACCAGTCTCTCAGTGGTGCCCGTGTGACACTATTCACAGATACCAGTGAGACTGAGAGCCCAGTTCACCAGTCTCTCAATGGTGCCCGTGTGACACTATTCACAGTCGCCAGTGAGACTGAGAGCCCAGTTCACCAGTCTCTCAATGGTGCCCGTGTGACACTATTCACAGTCGCCACTGGGACTGAGAGCCCAGTTCACCAGTCTCTCAGTGGTGCCCGTGTGACACTATTCACATTCACCAGTGAGACTGAGAGCCCATTTCACCAGTCTCTCAATGGTGCCCATGTGACACTATTCACAGTCACCAGTGAGACTGAGAGCCCAGTTCACCAGTCTCTCAGTGGTGCCCGTGTGACAGTATTCACAGTCACCACTGGGACTGAGAGCCTAGTTCACCAGTCTCTCAGTGGTGCCCGTGTGACACTATTCACAGTCACCACTGGGACTGAGAGCCCAGTTCACCAGTCTCTCAGTGGTGCCCGTGTGACACTATTCACAGTCACCAGTGAGACTGAGAGCCCAGTTCACCAGTCTCTCAATGGTGCCCGTGTGACACTATTCACAGATACCAGTGAGACTGAGAGCCCAGTTCACCAGTCTCTCAATGGTGCCCGTGTGACACTATTCACAGATACCAGTGAGACTGAGAGCCCAGTTCACCAGTCTCTCAGTGGTGCCCGTGTGACACTATTCACAGTCACCAGTGAGACTGAGAGCCCAGTTCACCAGTCTCTCAGTGATGCCCGTGTGACACTATTCACAGTCACCACTGAGACTGAGAGCCCAGTTCACCAGTCTCTCAGTGATGCCCGTGTGACACTATTCACAGTCACCACTGAGACTGAAAAGAGAGATTTGCATTTATATAATGTTTTCACGACCACCAGACGTCCGAAAGCGCTTTACAGCCAATGAAGTGCTTTTTGAAGTGTAGTCACTGTTGTAATGTAGGAAATTTGTGCACAGCAAGATCCCACAAACAGCAATGTGATAATGACCAGATCATCTGTTTTGGTGATGTTGACTGAGGGATAAATATATATGGCCAGGACTCCGGGGATAACTCCCCTGCTCTTCTTCGAAATTGTGCCGTGGAATCTTTTATGTCCACCTGAGAGAGCACACAGGGCCTCGGTTTAATATCTCATCTGAAAGACGGCACCTCCGACAGTGCAGCACTCCCTCAGCACTGCACTGGAGTGTCAGCCTGGATTTTTGTGCTCAGGTCTATGGAGCGAGATTTGAATCCACAACCTTCTGAATCAGAGGCCGGGGTGCTACCCAGACTGAGAGCCCAGCTCACCAATCCCTCAATAGTGAGCGTGTAAAATAAAAGCAGAAAATGCTGGAAACACTCAGCAGGTCAGGCAGCATCTGTGGAGAGAGAGAAACAGAGTTAACGTTTCAGGTCGATGGCCCTTCGTCAGAACGGGAAAAAGCTGGAGATGCAGCAGGTTTTAAGCAGGTGTAGAGCCAGGGAAAGGGGAGAGGGGAGGAAAGAACAAAAGGAAAGGTCTAGATAGGGTGGAAGGCAGCAGACAAAAGAGATGATGGTGGGAGGCAAAAGGAGATGGTAACGGGACAAGTAAAGAAACAAAAGATGGGTTTAGAAGAGGTGTAAATGGGTATAGCATAATCATCAACAGCTACCGTCTGAAAAAGTGGGGGCAGAGGTTATGATCTGAAATTGTTGAACTCAATGTTGAGTACGAAAGGCTGTAAAGTGCCTGATCGAAAGATGAGGTGCTGTTCCTCGAGCTTACGTTGAGCTTCATTGGAACAGTGTAAGAGAATGAGGACAGTGACTGTGTGACACTATTCATAGTCACCAGTGAGACTGAGAGCCTAATTCACCAATCCCTCAATAGTGACTGTGAGACACTATTCACAGTCACCAGTGAGACTGAGAGCCTAATTCACCAATCCCTCAATAGTGACTGTGAGACACTATTCACAGTCACCAGTGAGACTGAGCCTAATTCACCAATCCCTCAATAGTGACTGTGTGACACTATTCACAGTCACCAGTGAGACTGAGAGCCCAGTTCACCAATCCCTCAATAGTGACTGTGTGACACTATTCACAGTCACCAGTGAGACTGAGAGCCTAATTCACCAATCCCTCAATAGTGACTGTGTGACACTATTCACAGTCACCAGTGAGACTGAGAGCCCAGTTCACCAATCCCTCAATAGTGACTGTGTGATGTGGCGGATCGCCACCTAAACGGGCGCAATCCACTTTTCTGTCCGTGGACAATAAATCGGGCACCTTGCCTTTAAGAAGCATGCTGCCTTTAAGGCATGACAAAGGAGCGGGCATCGCCCTCAGTGTGTACTCAAAAGCGCGGGTGTCGCCCTCATTCTGTTTTCGGGTTTAGCAGAGAGAGGAGCTGAGGCAGCCATCTCTCAAGAAAATGTAATAAAAGCCATGTGTTCCTCAGATCGGTTCGGCCTCCATTCGTGTTCCGCGGCAGCCTCAACATTTGTGACCCTGACGCTCAGAACGTATTCCGAGCACTGCAATGGCGGACACGAACGCAGTTTCCGTGAAACTGCCGGAGTTTTGGGAAAACCAGCCCGAAGCCTGGTTCCTCCAAGCTGAGTCCCGATTCCGGCTGCGACACATCACCACAGATGGGACGAAGTATAACTGCCTCGTCGCATCACTCGGTAGCTCCACAGTCACGAAGGTCTGGATAGCGCTGCAGAACTCACCAGAGGAGGGCAAGTATGCACACCTTAAGGCCGCGCTCCTTAAAAAATTTACGACCTCGACATACCAGTGAAACTGCCGCCTCCTCGACCTTCCAGGCCTCGGTGATGCCTCACCGTCAGACCTCCTCTCCCACATGCTCTCACTCACCGACGAGAGCCCACCCGGGTCCCTCTTCCGCACGCTGTTCATCCGCCAGCTACCTCCCAGCATCCGCCCAGCGATCGTGGCGTCCGGCCTCACGGACCTAGAAGCCCTGGCCGACGAGGCCGACAAGCTGCTGTCCGCTCACTCCAGCCGCGACGTCGCTCCGGACCTGGCAGCCACAGCCTGGGCGTGCCCCTCACCGGCCACCACGCGGCCACAAGGCCCAGCCACGGGGCCCACGGGGCCTTCGCGCCCCACAAACCCGGGCTACTGTTACTACCACGCACGGTTCGGCGCCAGGGCACAACGGTGCACACCTCCCTGCTCCTTCAAGTCCACCCCCGTACCAGCCCCTGCGATGGCTGTGGGCCACGCGGGCTCCCTGCTGTACGTCACGGATGACAAAACCGGCCGCCGGTTCCTGTGCGACACTGGAGCTCAGCACAGCATCATCCCGGCCTCCGCCCTCGACATCCAAAAGGCTGAACGAGGACAGGCGCTGGCTGCCGCTAACGGCTCGGACATCCGGACGTACGGCACCCGCACAGTCACCCTCGACCTCGCTGGTCGCCGCTACTGATGGGAGTTCATCACTGCCAAGGTACTCTCCCCCCTCATCAGCGCAGACATCCTGTGCGCCCACGGCCTACTGGTAGACATCCCTCGACACCGCCTCGTGGACATGAACACCATGTCCCCCATCCTGGGTGCCATGGCCCCCCGTCAACCCGCCGACATGGCGTCACAGTGCCACGCCCGGGCCACGGATGACTACTCGGCACTCCTGGCCGAATTCCCGGCCCTCACCAACCCGACCTTCTCCGCGGAGGTCGCCAAACACGGGGTGGAACACTTCATCCCCACCACAGGCCCCCCAGTGTACGCCCACGCCCACAGGCTGGACCCGGCCAAACTGGAGATCGCGCGGACCGAGTTTGCCACTATGGAACAGCTCGGCATCATCCGCCGCTCCAACAGTCCCTGGGCCTCCCCACTCCACATCGCCCCCAAACCAGGCGGGGGTTGGCGCCCCTGCGGGGATTACCGCCGCCTCAACGATGCCACCACCCCTGATCGGTACCCCGTGCTGCACATTCAGGACTTCTCGGCTAGACTGGCCGGCCGCTCAGTCTTTTCCAAAGTCGACCTGGTGCGCGGCTACCACCAAGTCCCCGTCCACCCCGCGGACGTCCCCAAGACAGCCGTAATCACCCCCTTCGGGCTTTTCGAGTTCCTGCGGATGCCCTTCGGCCTCAAAAATGCGGCCCAGGCATTCCAACGGCTCATGGACTCGGTCCTTCGGGACCTGAAGTTCCTGTTCGTCTACCTGGACGACATCCTGGTAGCCAGTTCCTCCAAGCAGGAACACCTCGAACACCTTCGCATCCTGTTCGGGCACCTCAGCGACCACGGGCTCATCCTCAGCCCAGCCAAGTGCCAGTTCGGCCTGGACAAGATCGACTTCCTCGGCCACCACATCACCCATGCTGGGGCCATTCCCCTGCCCACCAATGTGCAGGCCGTCCAGCAATTTCCCCGCCCCACCACCATCAAAGGACTCCAGGAGTTCCTCGGGATGGTGAATTTCTACAACCGCTTCATCCCCAAAGCGGCGTCCCTCATGAGGCCCCTGTATGAAGCCCTCCGGGGCAGGAGCGGCAAGATGGCGGTCGAATGGACGGCAGACGTATCAGCCGCCTTCAACTCCACCAAGACCGCGCTCGCCGACGCCACCCTGCTCGCGCACCCACGGCCCAATGCCAGAGTAGCGCTCACTACGGACGCCTCCGACCACGCGGTCGGCGCCGTGTACGAGCAGTGGGTCGACAGCGCCTGGCAACCACTTGCCTTCTTCAGCCGCCAACTACGCCCCCCGGAGGTCAAGTACAGCACCTTCGACCGCGAGCTCCTCGCACTGTACCTGGCGGTCCGCCATTTTCGGTTTTTGCTGGAGGGCCACCCCTTCACTGCGTTTGTCGACCACAAACCCCTGACATTCGCAATGGCAAAGACAACCGACCCCTGGTCCGCCAGGCAGCAGCGCCAGCTCGCGGCAGTGTCCGAGTTCACCACGGACATCCAACATGCCTCCGGCCGAGATAACGTGGTAGCCGACTGCCTCTCCCGCCCCGCCATCCACGCCGCACACCTGGCAGTCGACTACACTCAACTCGCAGCAGACCAGCTCACGGACCCCGATCTGCTCTCCGCACCTACCAACCTACCAGGGCTACGCCTGGCCGACATCGCCTGCGGCCCGACCGCAGTCACGGTCAAGTGCGACATATCCCTATCTCAACCTCGGCCCGTCGTCCCAGCGTCCTGGCGCCGCCGGGTATTCAAGATTCTCCACAATCTCTCCCACCCCGGCGCCCGCGCATCCATCAAATTGGTAGCCAACCGTTTTGTCTGGCGCGGCCTTCGCAAGGATGTGCGTACTTGGGCCAACTCCTGCCTAGCCTGCCAACGGGCCAAGGTGCAGCAACACACGAAAGCACCCCTCGAGGAGTTCACCGTCCCTTCACGTAGATTCGACCACATCCACGTGGACATCGTCGGGCCCCTGCCGCCGTCGCAAGGCCACACGCACTTGCTGACGATCGTCGACCGCACCACGCGCTGGCCCGAGGCAATTCCACTGACCTCTACCACCACCGCCGACATCGCCAGAGCCTTCGTCAGCACCTGGGTCGCACGGTTCGGCGTCCCCTCCGACATGACGTTGGACAGAGGTCCGCAATTTACCTCTGAACTCTGGACCGCCATCGCATGCAATCTCGGGGTGACCATTCACCGCACCACAGCGTACCACCCCCAAGCCAACGGACTGTGTGAGCGGTTCCACAGATCCTTGAAGGCATCTCTTCGAGCCAGCCTCCAGGACGGCGCCTGGACCGACCGACTCCCGTGGGTCCTCCTCGGCCTGCGCTCCGCGGTTAAAGAAGGCCTCCACGCATCGGCAGCAGAGCTCGTGTACGGCCAGCTGCTGCGCGTACCTGGCGAGTTCCTGCCCACCGCCACGACACCCTGGTCAGCCGACCAGCAACGCCACGACTTCGCCTCACCGGCGCTACAGTTCGCCCCGGTGCCCATTGCCCGGCACGGCGAATCCACCTCACACGTCCCGCTAAGCCTGCACCAGGCACGGTTCGTTTTCGTCCGGCACGATGCCCACCGCGGACCCCTTCAACCCCCGTATGATGGGCACTACAAAGTGCTACAGGCTGGGGACAAATTTTTCGACCTACAAGTGGGCGACAGGACTGAAAAAGTGTCGGTTGACCGACTCAAGCCAGCACACTCGGAGCCCGGTGAGCAGGTCCCAGTAGCTCGTCCACCGCCACGCGGCCGACCTGCCCTCAAGCCAGTACACCCGGCTGCTCCACGCCCGGCCGTTCCACGTCCACCGGCGTCCTACAAGAGCCGCTCCGGCCGGCCCATCAGACCGCTGCACCGTCTCGTCCACACCTCCTAAGCGGATTCGGGGGGGAGCTGTGTGGCGGATCGCCACCTAAATGGGCGCAATCCACTTTTCCGTCCGTGGACAATAAATCGGGCACCTTGCCTTTAAGAAGCATGCTGCCTTTAAGGCATGACAAAGGAGCGGGCGTCGCCCTCAGTGTGTACTCAAAAGCGCGGGCGTTGCCCTCATTCTGTTTTCGGGTTTAGCAGAGAGAGGAGCTGAGGCAGCCATCTCTCAAGAGAATGTAATAAAAGCCATGTGATCCTCAGATCAGTTCGGCCTCCATTCGTGTTCCGCGCCAGCCTCAACAGTGACACTATTCACAGTCACCAGTGAGACTGAGAGCCTAATTCACCAATCCCTCAATAGTGACTGTGTGACACTATTCACAGTCACCAGTGAGACTGAGAGCCCAGTTCACCAATCCCTCAATAGTGACTGTGTGACACTATTCACAGTCACCAGTGAGACTGAGAGCCCAGTTCACCAGTCTCTCAATAGTGACCGTGAGACACTATTCACAGTCACCAGTGAGACTGAGAGCCCAGTTCACCAATCTCTCAATAGTGACTGTGTGACACTATTCACAGTCACCAGTGAGACTGAGAGCCCAGTTCACCAATCCCTCAATAGTGACTGTGAGACACTATTCACAGTCACCAGTGAGACTGAGAGCCCAGTTCACCAATCTCTCAATAGTGACCGTGAGACACTATTCACAGTCACTAGTGAGACTGAGAGCCCAGTTCACCAATCCCTCAATAGTGACTGTGAGACACTATTCACAGTCACCAGTGAGACTGAGAGCCCAGTTCACCAATCCATCAATAGTGACTGTGTGACACTATTCACAGTCACCAGTGAGACTGTGAGCCCAGTTCACCAGTCTCTCAATAGTGACCGTGAGACACTATTCACAGTCACCAGTGAGACTGAGAGCCCAGTTCACCAATCCCTCAATAGTGACTGTGAGACACTATTCACAGTCGCCAGTGAGATTGAACCCAGGTCAGGACATTTGCACATTGATCCCACGCACTTAACACTTATTGATTCACTGATTTTTTTTTAAGCTGTTTTCTTACTGTTCACCAGCAATGATGCGGCTCTCTTCCCTTCATTAATGGAAGCTGCAGCTGGCTACAGAATAAATAAATCATCAAACGCGCTCGTTTTGTGCCCAGGTATGTAAATTATATTTAAAAAAATACATTAAAAGCAGAGCGGATAGAAGTCTTAAAGCAAAATGCGTGCTGAAAATGTTCTTTTGATTTTGCTTATACTCGATTGGGGGTGAAATTATGACATGCGAGATTAGCATATGACTGCATCGATGCGTCACCTTAACCATAGTTATGTGCCCGTCTTCAGTCCATTATAGATTTCACTCACCGTGGATGTTCTTTTTGTATCATGCAGGCTCTGTCACATGTTGCAGTAATGTAACGTACAAATCAAATCAAATCAAATCAAATCAACTTTTATTGTCATTGTTAGTGCACAAGTGCAGTACAACGAAATGTAGGCTTGCGGCTCCCGAGAGTGTACATTTGGATTAAGACATTTAAACATTCAACATACATTTGGCTTGTAATACATTAACATAAACATAACCATAATAAAGTGCATTGGCAGATGTGCAGGCTTTAGGGTTTATTTGTGGAGTTCAGTAGGATGACAGCCCTGGGAAAGAAGCTGTTCCTAAATCTGGTCGTACGGGTGCGAATGCATCTGTAGCGTCTCCCAGATGGCAGGAGGGCGAACAGACTGTGGCTGGGGTGGGTAGGGTCTTTGATGATGGACCGTGACCTCCGTAAACATACTTCTACATGGTAAGAACGTGGAACTCGCTACCACAAGGAGTACTTGAGGCAAATAACAGAGATGCCTTTAAGGAGCTAGATAAACACATGTGGGAAAAAGGAATAGAGGAATATGTTGACGGGGTGAGATGAAAAGGGGCGGGAGGAGGCTCGTGTGGAGCATAAACACCGGCATAGACAAGTTGGGCCGAATGGCCTGTTTCCGTGCTGTAAAATCTATGTAATGTAACAGTGAATGACAGAAAATGCAGGCTGTGCACAGCAGGCCAGATGGAGAAAAGAGTTTCAAACAGAGAAACCTTTATCTGAAGGGTCTCTAAACATTGACCTGTATTTTCTCTTAGCAGATGCTGATGGACCCGCCTTGCAATTCCAGCATTTTCAGTTTTTATTCCCAGCATTTAGCAACCGTAATTTTCTTTTTATATTAAGGTGTGAGGGAGATGCGGGCAGTGTTCCAGCTCACCCTGCTCTCATGAGCTGGCAGTTATCGGATTCTACGCCCAGGATTCGTGCCGGATTCAGCGCTGGGCTCAGAATCATGAGGGGTCTGGACAGAGTAGATAGAGAGAAACTGTTTCCATTGGCGGAAGGGTCGGGAACCAGAGGACACAGATTTAAGGTGATTGGCAGAAGAACCAAAGGCGACGTAAGAACAAAACCTTGTTACGCAGCGAGTGGTTAAGATCTGGAATGCACTGCCTGAAAGGGTGGTGGAGGAGGCAGACTCAATCATGGCTTTCAAAAGCGAGTTGGATAAGTACCTGAAGGAAAACAATTTACAGGGCTACGGGGAAAGGGCGAGGGAGTGGGACTAGCTGAGAGTCGCCACGGGCTCGACGGGCTGAATAGCCTTCTTCCGTGCTGTAACTATTCCATGATTCTATAAATATGGCAGTGGTCAACCATCTTGTCCTACATGATCAGAACTGCCAAGAAGACACAGATCACCAGGAGGGAACGATTCCTGTCACTATTTGTAGTGAAACCAGAAATGCATTCAAGTTGCTACGAATTGTGCACAGATGGAAATTCTCCCCCTGCCCTCCCTTGATACCCCCTCCCTCCCGCCCACCAGCCCCTCCTCACTCACCTCCAGTAACGTAGAAAAGGAAATTGCATATATGCTTGAAAAGGAAAGATTTTAAAACTTGCAGGGCTGTGGGATAAGAGCAGGGGAAGTGGGTCTAATTGGACAGCTCTTTCAAGGAGCCGGCACAGGAACAATGGGCCGAATGGCCTCCCTCTGAGCTGTATGATTCTGTGAGAAAGAAACGGGTGAAAACCCTTCTGGTCATTGTGGTACGAGTTAAAGCTCAATGTTCCCATTCTACAACAACAACTTGTATTTATATAGCGCCTTTAACATAGTAAAACATCCCAAGGCGCTGCACAGGAGTATTATAAGACAAAAAAACTTTGACACTGAGCCACATAAGTAGAAATTAGGGCAGGTGACCAAAAGCTTGGTCAAAGAGGTAGGTTTTAAGGAGCGTTTTAAATGAGGAAAGAGATGCGGAGAGGTTTAGGCAGGGAATTCCAGAGCTTAGGGCCCAGGCAACAGAAGGCACGGCTACCGATGGTTGAGCGATTATAATCAGGGATGCTCAAGAGGGCAGAATTAGAGGAGCGCAGATATCTCGGGGGGGGTTGTGGGGCTGAAGGAGATTACAGAGATAGGAAGGGGCGAGGCCATGGAGGGATTTGAAAACAAGGTCGAGAATTTTGAAATCGAGGCGTTGCTTAACCGGGAGCAGTACAGGTCTCTTCATTAATAGAAAGTGTAAAATGTCCCCTGTGTTAGCCTGGTTCGGTGGTAGCGCTCTGATCTCTGAATCAGAAAGCTGTGGGTCCAAACACCCACTCCAGGGGTTGACCATATAAATCTAGGCCAATGATTCGGTGCCATTATGAATGAGTGCTGCATTGTCAGGGGTGCCAACTTTGGATGAGATGTTCAGTTTGAATGGTACCAGGCAAAGAAGAGCTGGGAGGTCTCCCCATGTCTTCGCCAATCTTCGTCCTTCAACCATCATCAAATAATTGCCCATTTATCTTTTCTTTATTCATTCCCAGGATGTGGGCGTCGCTGGCAAGGCCAGTATTTATTGCCCATCCCCTAGTTGCCCTGAGAAGGTGGTGGTGGGCCGCCTTCTTGAATCGCTGCAGTGTTCTCTGTAGCGGTTTCATATAGACTTGCACACATGTGGCAGTCCGAGGACCACCACAGCAACCAGGAGTATTTATTAACTGCAAGGGATTTCATTCCACCAGTGTCCATTTGGTGTGCAAACACAAGAAGAGGTTAAAGCAGTTATGCGCCAGATTCCCTGGGAGCTGCCATGATGCTTTTATACTGTGGCAGTCCAACATCCCAGACCTGGCTGGAAACAGAACTGGGTCGTAGGAGACGAGGGATCTCCGCTTGGCTCATGACACCTGTGAGGAACCCCACTAATGAAGCGCAAGCGCGCTATAACGAGAGTCATATGTGTTATGTCTGACATTGGTGATAGGTACTCGATTGCCTTGGCCTGAGCACATGGAGTTTGATAGTGCTATTATCGTTGTATTGTGTCTGACATGGGATATAGGTATTCAATTGCTTTTGCCTGTAGAGTGTGTTTGGCTCAGCCATTAAAAGCAACATGAACTGAGCTCTGCTTACGGCCTCTGGATTATCTTTGCAAACGCCACATTTGGCGACGAGGATGGCTAAAATCTCTCTTCCACCACCTCCTCCCTTCCTTGCACTACCCGGTGAGCCGCCGATCCCATGGGTTTACTGGTTACAGTCCTTTGAAACCTACCTCATTGCTCTTGGACTAGAAAATGTGAGTACATCACGGAAAAAGGCACTGTTATTCCATTGCTTGGGAGCGGAGGGCCAGCGTGTTCTTGGGACATTATGCACAGCAGACTCAATTCAAACATATGATGAGGCTGTGGCTCTGTTAAGCACACACTTCTCTGCCCCACAAAGTGCCCTCCTGCGGCGATTCATTTTTAGACAGCGTCACCAACTCCCCGGAGTGGGCCTTTGGCGTAGCGGTAGCATCCCCGCCGCTGGGCCAGAAGGCGTAGGGTTTTGAACCCCGCTCCAGACAGTCCCGGCAAGTGGAGTCGGAGCTCCGGCTCTAAATTCTGGGTTGACATCCAGCGGGATACTTGGGTCCGTGGGTGTGGGTAGCCCTCCCCCTCGTATGGGTTGTGGGAGCCCGTAAAACCCTCCTGCCATAGGACTAACCACCCTAATGGCTGGTATGAAGATGGTTACAGTCACGGAAGGAGCGTTAATCGCGGCCAGAAATCCTTCCACCACTTCATACAGTTCCCCAAAGGGAACAGTGTGAAGATACGTACGACAACGACCAACTCCCCGGCGAGTCGGTGCATCAATACGTGGCTAATTTGAGGGGGTTAGCTAGCTCGTGCAAGTTTGGTGCACTAGAAGATGAGATGGTGCGTGATCAACTAATAGAGCACACCAACAATGTGAGAGTGCGTGAAAGACTGTTACTCGAGTCCGACGATCTGTCGTTGTCACAGGCAGTCAACATTGCCTTTCAAGTGGAGTCTGCAGCCGAATGTGCAGCGAAACTAGCACACACACCCAGTGACAGCGCCCTCGGCCCCGACAGCTCTGACACGGTAATACTCGCGCAACGGCAGCAACGCGCGCTACCGCGGCAACAGTGTGGAAACTGCGGATCTCGTTCACATGCTACCAGAGCGCAGAATTGCCCCACGCGCAGCCAAGCCTGTCACAATTGTGGAAAACAAAATCACTTTGCCAATGTCTGCCGCTCTGCCCCGGTTGCTACAAATGAACACTCTCAGTCCTCAAGCACTATAATTCACAACGTGAGCTCTGGGCCAGTAGTGGCTTTCAAGTCATGCACAATTAACCTGAATGATGTGTGCATTCCGTTGTTGTTGGATACCGGTGCCAGCGTCTCACCGCTGAATGTGGACAAATTCAAATGCTTTTTCAGCTCCCTGCCACTCTCTGCGCCCTCCACTGCCCTTTGCGGGAATGGTAATTCGAAAATTGGACTAGTGGGCTCAGTCAACCTCACTGTACGCTATGGAACAAAAGTTTTGCCAGATTTTTGTTTTCATGTGGCACGCCAAGGAGCTAACCTGATGGGACTGGATCTTTTCACTGACCTGGGTTTTTCTCTCTTGGACATCGGCGGGTCTGCGATTCTGCACGTCGCCTCACCGTGGCGCCAAACATGGCCAGCACTCTTCGAGGGTCTGGGCTGCCTGACTGCCTTCACCCACCAGCCCATGGTTGACTCCACCGTTACCCCTGTCATTCAGCCACTGCGCCGCATCCTGCTTGCTCTCCGTGATGGGGTCACAGCTGAACTAAAGCAGCTACTGGAAGCCGGCATCATCGAACCAGTTGATGCCTCCCCATGGGTCTCCAACCTGGTGGTCGCAACGAAAAAGTCAGGTGGTCTACGCGTCTGTGTTGATCTTCGAGCAGTGAATAAGGCCGTAATCCCTGACAAATATCCACTGCCCACGTCAGAGGAACTCACAGTGCAGTTCTATGGTTCCATCCTGTTCTCGAAACTGGACCTTCGACAGGGCTATCTACAGGTTCCCCTCCACCCCAGCAGCAGGGACCTCGCTGCTTTTGTGACACATGCTGGCGTCTTTCAGTACACCAGGATGCCATTTGTACTTAGCTCTGCACCCAGCTGCTTCCAAAAGGTGATGTCCTCTGTGCTCGCGAGCATTCCTGGGGTGGCCATCTACCTGGATGACATCGTCGTGCATGGGCCCTCGACCTCCACTCACGACGAACGCCTTCACAGAGTTTTCACGGCTCTAGCAAAACACAAGCTCACACTGAATGGCGAAAAGTATGTCTTTGCTGTTTCAGAGATCAAATTTGTGGGGTTTCGGTTGTCGGCTGACGGTATATCCCCACTCCAGTCAAACGTGGATGCCATTCACAGCATCCCAGAACCCAGCTCTGCAGCGCAGGTTGCCTCCTTCCTTGGCATGACTGGATACTACCTGAAGTTTTTGCCCCAGTACTCAGCCACCACAGCCCCACTGCGCCAGCTCCTGCGAAAGGATGAGCCCTGGGTGTGGTCACAAGCCTGTACGGAAGCTGTTCGCCTCCTCAAATCGCAGCTCACGTCGCCTCCAGTGTTGGCTCACTTTGACGTCGCCAGCCCCACCCTCGTCACCTGCGACGCGTCCGCTGCAGCTGTGGGGGTGGTGTTATCGCAGACACAGAATAGAGTGGAGAAACCAATCGCCTTTGCCTCCCGAGCCCTTAGCCCCACTGAACAGAAGTACTCAGTAGGCGAGCGTGAGGCGCTGGCATGCATCTGGGCATGTGAGCGATGGCACCTGTACACGTATGGCCGTGCCTTCACCCTGTGAACCGATCACCAGGCTCTCACTGCCCTACTGTCGACATCCGGCATGGGCCACAGACCACTGCGTCTACACCGCTGGCCTGACCGTCTTCGCCAATACAATTTCAGTCTCCAGTTCACACCAGGACGTGACAATGTTGTTGCAGATCTGCTCTCCCGCACTGTCTCTGCCCCAGCCCCACTCGTCGGGTCTGAACATGTGGAACAGGATATCATCCAGATGCTGCACACGCCTCTCCAAACCACAGTCTCTCTCCAGGAGCTCAAAGAGGCCTCTGAACAGGATCCGGCCCTCTCCCAGCTGTGCACCTTCATCAGAGATGGCTGGCCTCGCAAGGTGCCTGAGGAACTGTCTGCCTACTCCAGAGTTAAAGAGGAGCTTGTTTTGTTTTCTTTTTGGGTTCAATAAAGACTCATTTCTGAAAGAGAATGTTGTTTAATCTAAAGTCTTGTTCAAGACTTTCTACAGCTTTTTACAGAACACACTATGCTGTGAGGCATCTAGAATGAAACTGAAAGTAAAACTCCTCTGGACTGCTTGTCTCTCACATGACCTCTGCTGGTCAGGCACAAGTAATCAAAAACACAGACAAATATGCTGTAAGGCATAAGTAATCAAACACAGACAAATATCATCACTATTTGCTGATATCATTACATCTCCCTTTCTTAAAACAAAAGTATTTTACTTTTAACTAACAACATTTAATGAACTTACATTATCATTATCATGATCAAGGTTTTTTACCCTTGCTTTGTGTGTTCACATGAAATATGTCAATACACTAGAACTTGAAGAAAGAATAAGATAACATTACTTCCTTCTTTAACAATAGTCCTTAAATTTGCTCAATGAGTCTCTCAGGAGGCTTCACGTGTCTTGAGGATTTTCTGATTGATTGTCCTTGAATCTGAGTTGTTGCCTCAGATGATTGGTTCTCAGCTGTGTGATCAGGTTGTTCACCAGTATCAGTCTCTTGACCTGCTGTGGCTGGTCCCATGAGAAGATCTCGACGATTTCTTCTCAGAACAGCACCCTCATCTGTCTGAATGGTGTATGATCTTGGTTGAACTTCACTCAGGACAGTTCCCTTCTGAGTCCATGTGTTTGTTTTGTCTTTCAACCTTACTTGGTCACCAGTGTGGAGTTCAGGTAGGTTTTGTGTTCCTCTGTCATAGTAGTACTTTTGCTTTTCTTTCTGTTGTTCTTTGAACTTCCTCACTTTCTCCCCCTCTTTTGTTTTCAGGAGGTTCTCCGGGATGGGTAGGTTTGACCTTAGCCGACGTCCCATCAGGAGTTGGGCTGGTGACATACCACACTCGAGCGGCGTTGTGAAGTATACAAGCATGCTTTGGTAGAAGTCAGTTCCACTGTCTTTTGCCTTGTACATCAGTCTTTTCACTGCCTGGACCGATTTTTCCACTAGTCCATTGGACTGTGGATAGTGAGGACTTGACGTTGTGTGGACAAAGTCCCACTCTTTGGCAAAGTGTCGGAAATTTGCATTGTTAAACTGGGGTCCGTTGTCTGTGAAGACCTTGCTTGCCACGCCATGTCTGGAGAATATGGCTTTCATACTTCTTATCACAGCTTCTGCAGTGGTGGTGTACAGTCTACAAATCTCTGGATACAGGGAGTAATAGTCTGTGACGACAAGATAGTCCTTCCCTTGACATACGAATAGGTCAGCGCCTACCTTCTGGTAAGGTCTGTCTGGTGCTGGGTGTGGCTTTAGTGGTTCTACCGGATTGCTTGCTCGATATTTCAGGCATATTGTGCAGTTTGACACCTCATTTGTCACATCTTGGTTGATTCGTGGCCAGTACATCACCTCTCGTGCTCTTTTCTTACACTTTTCGATTCCCAGATGTCCTCCATGGATCTTTTTTAGCATCTCCCTTCTCAGACTCTTTGGGATAACTATTTTACTTCCTTTGTAGATGATGTCTTCGACCACTGATAGTTCCGCCCTGCAGTTCCAGTACTCTGCTATATCAGGTGAGCAGTCTTGCTTCATGTTGGGCCATCCATCCAAGATGCTTTTTCTCAGTCGTCTCATTGTTTCATCTTTGTTTGTCTCAGTCTTTATGAGCTCTATTTTTGCATCTGCTATGGGCAGTGCACTTGTGATCATGTCCACGTAGGCGTTCACTTTTTCATCCATTGTGGTGTTTGCGGGCTCACTTGGGTCAACAGCTCTGGACAACGTGTCTGCTGTATACATCAGCTTACCCGGTGTGTACGCAACATTCAGTTCATCATAGACTGTCTCTCTTTCACTTTCCACAACGAGGACTCTCTTTACCAGGTTCAGTCTCTCACAGGCTTTTAAACCTAGTATGGCTTGCACATCCTTTGGCACCACGATTAATGCTAGCGTGTGCTCTCTGTCCTTGTGTGTTACTTTGACAATGCATTTTCCTTTCACTGGTATATCAGTACCTGAGTATCCGGTCACTTTCACTTGTATTCCATGTAACTTTGGTCTGGGTCTAATTCTCTTAAAATCGGTCTCTGATATCACATTAACTTGTGCTCCAGTATCCAATTTAAATGGAATGTGTATGTCATTCACTTTTAGTGTCAATATCCAGTCTCTTTCTTTTTTGTTTTCAGACACAACATCTACATTGAATTCCTCTATCTCGCTTTCATCTACTGTATGGACCTTGCTTTGTTGCGCTTGGTTCTTACAGCAACGGGCATAATGGTTGTTTTTGTTGCATCTATTGCATGTTTTACCATATGCTGGACACTTTCTTGGTGGATGCTGTGTACCGCATCGACTACATGACTTCCGATTGTCTCTTTCATTTTCGTTTGCTGGCCACGTCTCTTTTTTCACATTGGCGCTCTCTTTGTTAAACGGTTTGTATCCGTTCTTTCTCACTGCATCCACGTTGCAGCTACTGTCACTGAACAGCTCCTTTGCCTGCAACTTCACAGTCTCTGTAACCCTACACAGTGCTATGGCTGTTCCCAGGTCTAGATCTTGCTCTCTTAGCAGTCTTTCCCTTAGACCATTATCTCGAATACCACACACCAGTCTGTCTTTTATCAGCGAGTCTGTGAGTCCCCCAAATTCACACGATTTGCTCTGGTTTCTCAGTTCAGTCACATACTGATCAATAGTCTCGCCGATTTTCTGTACACATGTGAAAAATTTGTGCCTCTCAAAGGTCACGTTGTGTTTAGGTATGCAGTAGGCCTCAATCTGTTCCATTATTTTATCTAGCTTCATTTTGTCTCCATCAACAGCAAATATGAAATTATTATATACCTCTAGCGCTGCATCACCCACGACATGTAAGAACACGGACGATTTTTGTTTATCACTTTTCTCGTCAGCTCCGATTGCCGCTAAATACAACTCTAAACGTTGTTTGAACCTTCTCCAATTTTCAGCCACATTACCTGTTAATTGACGCGTCGCCGGTGGGAATAAACCTTCAATTTTTTCACTTCGTTAGCTATTCTCTAATGGTAAGCAACGATGTTCTCTTCTGGCTTGCTAATATGTGGAGAGCTGATTTCGCTTACTTGCCACAACTGCTTTCACTGTCCCATCAAGTTGCTAACTTCAGATTTTTTCTCTTTCAGCCACTTCTGACATCATGTTTTGTTTTCTTTTTGGGTTCAATAAAGACTCATTTCTGAAAGAGAATGTTGTTTAATCTAAAGTCTTGTTCAAGACTTTCTACAGCTTTTTACAGAACACACTATGCTGTGAGGCATCTAGAATGAAACTGAAAGTAAAACTCCTCTGGACTGCTTGTCTCTCACATGACCTCTGCTGGTCAGGCACAAGTAATCAAAAACACAGACAAATATGCTGTAAGGCATAAGTAATCAAACACAGACAAATATCATCACTATTTGCTGATATCATTACAGAGCTCTCCTGCTGGAATGACTCCTGTGTTGCACATGGGCTCTGTACTGTGGTCCCAAGTGCCCTTCATGCGTGTGTTTTATCCATGGCGCATGAGGGCCACTTGGGCATAGTGAAGCTCAAACAACGATGCCGAGACCTAGTTTGGTGGCCGGGTATCGACAGGGAAATCGAGGCCCTGGTCAAGGACTGTGCAGCCTGCCGTGTAAGTGGCAAGACTGGCCACCAAGCTCCTCCACCCCTGCAACCCCTTGCCTGGCCCTCTCAGCCCTGGGAGCACCTGCAGCTAGACATCTGCGGGGAGATCCATGGTGTCCCCCACCATCAACGGTTCCTAGTGGTGACTTATGACCTGCACTCAAAATGGCCAGAGGTCACTGCCGTGGGCTCCGTCATCTCTCGGGTCATCATCGATATCCTTGAGTCCCTCTTCTCCCGCTGGGGGCATCCAAAGGCCATCACCGCAGACAATGGCCCCCAAATGGTCTCTTCGGAACTCTCCTCTTACCTTGAGAGCAAGGGCATCCGTCACATACGCACAGCGTACTACCACCCCGAGTCAAATGGGGGGTGGAGCGTTTTAACCAGACACTGAAAAATGGCCTCAGAGCACACCTATCCCAGGGGTGTGTGTTTGACAAGGCCCTCCTCCACACACTGCTGCACTACAGAGCCTCCCAGCATTCCACTACAGGGGTCTCACCCGCATCCCTCATGCTAGGCCGTGAGCTCATGCTGCCCCTTGGCAGGCTCCGCCCCTCATTAGCTCAGAGCCCTGCTCCACCGGCTCAAGCCACAGTCGCTAGACAGCAGGAGAAGATGAAACTCTGCTTTGACCAGTCGAAGAGGGCCAAGGCGCCCAACATCTCAGTCTCCGATTGGGTCAGAGTCCGCAGGCCTCACCGCAACAATAAGATGGCCTCATTCTGGTCCTCCCCTCTCCAAATCAGCCACCAACTTGGACCAGCCACTTTCTACCTCACTGACAGCTCTCGGTGGCATGCCAGCCGCCTTCGGAAGGTGCCAGCACCCCCTGATGCGGGATTATATGGACCTAATCCCCAAGCCTTATCCCCAGAGTGGCGGGATGCACATGTGGCTCAGCCAGCCAACCCTCAAGCAGATATTGTGCCTCAGCCTGCTCCTCACCAGTCCCCACTTCGGCCTGCTCTTCACCAGTCCGCACCTCGGCCTGTTCGTACACGTTCTCGCCCTGGCCACCTACAGGACTTTGTCACTACATTTCATGTTTGAAATTCTGTGAGGGGGGAGGAAATGTTATGTCTGACATTGGTGATAGGTACTCGATTGCCTTGGCCTGAGCACATGGAGTTTGATAGTGCTATTATCGTTGTATTGTGTCTGACATTGGATATAGGTATTCGATTGCTTTTGCCTGTAGAGTGTGTTTGGCTCAGCCATTAAAAGCAACATGAACTGAGCTCTGCTTACGGCCTCTGGATTATCTTTGCAAACGCAACAGCATGGCCACCAGATGTGACATCAAGCAAGCCATTGTCATGTTGGAAATGCGCTTCAGGTGCCTAGACAAGCGTGGAGACGCCCTTCAGTACTTGCCAGCCAAGGTGTCCAGGAAAATAGTGGTGTGCTGCGTTCTGCACAACATTGTGCAGCAGCGAAGATTAGAAGTGGAGGATGGCCAAGGCACTCATCAATCATCATCTGATGATGAGAACATTGAAGAAGACAAGGAGGAGGGAGAGGACGAGAAGCAATATGAAGATGGGGCATCCATTGATGACAAGCCGCGCACATTGCTGCTTGGGATGCCAGGGATGCCCTCATAGCTCGAAAGTTCAATTAGTTAGTCAGACTGCAAAAAAGTCCTTCAACCAAACATGCACCCATTGCACATCCCCCAGTGGTCATGTCGTGTATTCACATTTATCATGAAACAAGTGAAATGGTGAGCTGGCACTCGGCACACATAATGGGCAAGACGGGGAGGTGTTGCAAACCATTACATTTTATATACCGTCATAAAAAGAGGAAACTTCACAACATAACATTTTGTCAAATACCCATGTGCATACACTTGGTGAATTACAATTGCTTTCTCTTACGCTTTTTACCGCTTCTACGTGGTGCATCCCCTGCAGCTTCAGCAGAGGTAGAGGCAGGCTGCTCAGATCCCTGCTCTGACTGCTGAGATGCTTTTGTCCTCCAACCTCTGGGTTTTGGAGCCCTGCCAAAGACTGCTCCCCCGGCACCAGTGCAGGGGCAGACTCGACCATCGGGAGACAAAGTAGCATGTCAGGTAATGGCTGAGGGGTAAGAAGCGGAAGCACTATGAGTGTCCCAGTCACCTTCAGTCCTCTCCTGGGCCAGTGCCACATCACTCCTACCACTCTGCTGGGGAGCAGCTTGGTGCAGATCAGTGGCGCGTTGTAAGGCCACGGATAAGGTATCTATCACCCTGTTTAAAGTGCCAGACACCTCCTGCATGGCAGTGGTCATGGCCTGCATGGACTCATTTGAGAGCCTGAAGCTTCATGGAGGTGACCACTCTATCCATGGCAGACATACTCGCAATTCCCTGCGCCGCCAATCCACTAGCGATCGAGTCGGCCTCCTCCATCCCCTCCGCTATTGTGGAGAGTGTGTGCGACACGTCTGTCAGTGCCTGGCAAATTTGCTGCTGTCCCTCCATCATTCTCCTTTTCAACGATGGCCCCCGGGGTTCAGCATCTGTGTCCAGCTGAGGAGAGCTTGGAGAGTTTTGCACCCCTCCAAACGCAGTCGCTCCACACCTGTCCTTGCCACCAGTGTCTGCTCGTGCTCACTTGTGAGGTGTGAATCACCAGGTGAAAACCCAACTAACAGTATAACTGGACCCACCGAAGTGCGAGTATCTGCGCTGGTGCGCGGCAGTGCACCCTGTGACGGTGAGCCCTCAGAAGGAATGAGGCCCTCTGAGGAATCGCCGTCAGGCAGGCCCACAGCCTGTTGCTCTATGCGTGAAGACCCTAGAGGACAGAAGAAAGGGATATGAATTAGTCATGGCAAAGAACAATCTTGCCAATCAACATACTCAGGCTTCGCATAGTTCAGTCATTTTATGAAATAAAGTCAACATGTGTGAGTTAGAGATATTTGTAACTCTGTCACCAGCTATCTGCGAGCTCCCTGTGACTCCATCTCTGATTATCAGAGATGCAAATATGCCACTTATCTCCATGGCCTCTTCCTCAGCATCAGTGAGTCCTCTCCCTCTCCCTTGCGTTTTGCGTTCTCTTCTCCTACAAGGGGGGCAAAAGAACAAACCCGTGAGTGGCTGTAGGTCAGGTTTTTAACCCGATGGATGCAGTGCACTCGGTGAAGGTGACGATCAGACAGGTGCACGAGGACTGGGGTGAGCGGCAGCGGTGGATGGATAATTGAAGAGGTGTGACAGTGCAGACAAAGCGAACCATGGGTGCTCTTGAAACTTAAGTGGGTGTGAGGAGTGATGTGATGGAGTACACTTGGCAAGACAGAGTGAAAGGGGGCGGGGGAGAGGGCTTAAACTACAGGATGTATCTGAAGCAGCAAATGTACTCACTCACCTTTCCTGACCTGGTAAGGTCAATAAACTGCTTCTTGCACTGCATCCAAGACCGGGGCACAATGCTCCTGCTGCTCACCACCTCAGCCACCTCCAACCACACCTTCTTGGTGAGAGCAACTGACTGCACCCAGCAGAAATTCCAGCGAGGCCCCATTAAACCTGGGTGATGACCTGGCTCGTCCTGAATCCATCTTCGATAACTCTCCTTCCAAAGCCTCCTAGTCCTGCCAAATTCCATTTTTGCCTTGGGCCTTTAGATAGAGGAGTTTAGATCACGTCATGTGCGTGCACATCACGCACACTGTCACAGCTTGGAGAAGCAAAACCCGGAAGTGAAATTAGAATTAGGCGGCCACAGTGAAATCGGACATTCCGGCCCGCTAAATTTTCCCTTCCGGGTTCCGTGCATGCAATTCCCCCCCCCCACCCCCACTCAGAACCTGCCTCTGCATTAATATCCAGGGCCAAGTTCTCTGGATTATTAGTCCAGTAATACAACCACTGCACTACCATATCCTCAATCTGATTGCTGTTTGTGGGGCTCAATTTCCTCATTCCCTACAAACACAATAGTGACAACAGTTCAAAAACTAATTCATTGGCTTTTTGAAACCTATTATGGTTTCTGTAATGATCAATAACATGTCATTCTATAGTGGACACTAGGTGGAGCCGTAGAGCTGTATATAGCTGTATGTATAAGACTACACTACCCAGCTGTATATATATTAAGACTACATTACCCATGAGGCTAGGCTACCCACAAGGCAACAGTCAAGATGGCAGCCTGCACACAGGAGCACACATACTGCATCTCTACAGATACTGTACCTAGAGAACGTGTACTGAATAAATAACTAGCTAGAAGCTAGCTGTGTTCATAATAAGAATGTCTAGTTATTAATGAACATAAGATGGTACCAGGGTGGTGAAGATCTGCTGAAAATTGTGAAAAGCGACATGGAGAATTTGAAGCCACCAGAGCGTTTGAACCTCACAGAAAAAATCAACTACAATTGGCAGACTTTTAAACAACAATTCGAACTCTACATTGCAGCCATCGGATTCGGTATGAAGCCAGATGCAAGGAAGATAGCATTGCTGCTTACGGTTGCAGGCCCACAGGCGATAGAGGTATTTAATACATTTGTATTTAATCCAGAGGAGAACAGAGGAAAATTAGAAGATGTGCTAAAAAAAATTGATGCACATTGCTCTCCCAAAAAGAATGAGACGTATGAAAGATACATCTTCCGTTCTCGGACACAGCAACAAAATGAGACTTTTGATAGCTTTATAACTGATCTGAAACTGAAAGCACAGACATGTAATTTCTCTGAGCTGAAATCATCCATGATTCGTGACCAGATTGTGTTTGGTATTCATGATAAAAAAGTCAGGGAACGTCTGTTGAGAGAAACCGAACTAAATTTGGAAAATGCGGTGAAAATATGCCAAGCCAGCGAGCTAGCTCGAAAGCACACGAAGACTTTCAGTGAAATCAATAATGATGCGATTGTAATGAGTGAAAATGCTGCTGTCGGTGCTGTGTCCTACAACGGGAAGAAACGTGGGCAGAACAGAAATGAAAAGCAATCAGAGGATGAAATTTTTAATTGTAAACACTGTGGTTACAAACACCAGTTAAGACAATGCCCAGCATTTGGAAAAATGTGCACAAAATGTAATGGAAAGAATCACTTTGCCAAACAATGCTTTTCAAAAGTAAAAACAACGAAAGGGCAACAAGTTAATGTGATTGAGGACACTGATCAAAGTGAGACATTTTTTGTAGGAATGGTGTCATGTGACGATATCAAAAAAGATACAGAAAATGTGCAGCCCTCAGAAATGGACAATGCTGAACATAAAGTCAATGCAGTAAAAGTGGACAAATGGATGATCCCACTGCAGATAAATGGAGCATTAGTTACATTGAAACTGGACACTGGGGCAAAAGCAAACTTAATCAGTATGAATGACATAAAAAATATGAAAGAAAGTCCAAATACAGAAAAAGTCAGTACTACTGAAGAGCTATAATGGACAGAAAATAGATAGCTTAGGTGTATGCAGACCTAAAGTGACAGTCAAAGACAAAGTGCATCATCTCATGTTTTCTGTTGTGGCTGAAAGACTTGATTCGATACTAGGTGACAAAGCTTGTGAAGACTTAGAACTGGTCAAGTCTACCATATAAACTGTGCCATAAGCAGACCAGATGACTCAGGTGATGAAGCAGAGAGTCCATCAAGGATGAAAAGGCCAAAGGGTATCCATGTCTTCAAAAAGCCTAGTTTCTCCAAGAAGAAAGAAAAAGACTTTAAGGTCAAAGAAAAACACAAGGAGAAAAAGTCCAAAGATATAACCGCAGCAGATGTTGTTAAGCAGTGGAAAGAGAAAAAGAAAAAGAAGAAGCCTGCACCAGAGCAGGAAGCAGTTCCGGTGGATACTCCTTCTTCCCTCAGGCCAATCTTTGGTGTTCCATTAGCCGAGGCTGCTGAGAGGACTATGCTGTATGATGGGATCCAGCTGCCAGCAGTTTTTCGAGAGTGCATTGACTACATTGAGAGTTATGGCATGAAGAGTGAAGGAAACACTGAAACCCTCTCCAAGCAAAGATCGCAAGGAGACCTCGATCTATACAAGAGCAGATTGATGACAATGCCGCAACTGCATCTTGTCATTCACCGCCAGAACAATCTCATGAAGACACATCAGACTTACCCGTGTTGAGAAGATCCACACGTGAAGTAAAAGAGCCTGATAGACTTAATCTTTGAGTACAATGTAAAGCTTTGAAAATGTGTTGACTGTTTTGAAAATGTTTATGTTTATAGAGCACTAACAAAAGTGTTACTGATATTATCTTTATTGTTTTCTTGAAAGTTGATTGCTATTGATTTTGTTAAACCTCAAAGAAAAGGGGATGTAACGATCAATAACATGTCATTCTATAGTGGACACTAGGTGGAGCTGTAGAGCTGTATATAGCTGTATGTATAAGACTACACTACCGAGCTGTATATATATTAAGACTACATTACCCATGAGGCTAGGCTACCCACAAGGCAACAGTCAAGATGGCAGCCTGCACACAGGAGCACACATGCTGCATCTCTACAGATACTGTACCTAGAGAACGTGTACTGAATAAATGACTAGCTAGAAGCTAGCTGTGTTCATAATGAGAATGTCTAGTTATTAATGAACATAAGAGTTTCTTGTTCCATCACCCGTGCCAATAATCTGTTCCACAGACTTGCCAACTTTTCGGTAAAAAAAGGTTCCTCCTGCATTTCCTATTTTCTTTTGTTGTCCTTAATTTGTAGATAGGACCCCCTTGTGCTTAAATTCTGTACATGGCAGAATAGTTTACTTGGATCGAAACCTTTCATAATTTTAATCATTTCTATCATATCCCCTCACGAGCTTCTCTTTTCAAGAGAGAAAAGACCCAGGGTAGTCAATGTTTCCTGAGGATGTGCTGCAGCAACTCACCAAGGCTTCTTCGGCAGCACCTTCCGAATCCGCGACCTCTTCCACCTAGAAGGACAAGTGCAGCAGGTGCATGAGAACACCACCACCATTGGAAATATATCACCGTTCCTTCATCGTCGCTGGGTCAAAATCCTGGAACTCCCTCCTTAACAGCACTGTGGGAGTACCTTCACCACACGGACTGCAGCGGTTCAAGAAGGCAGCTCACCACCACCTTCTCAAGGGCGACTAGGGATGGGCAATAAAGGCTGACCTTGCCAGCGACGCCCACATCCCCAGAATGAATAACAAAAAAAATGTGGTCTCACCACGGCATATACAGTTGTAAAATGTGCTCTCTGGATTTATATGTTCCTCTTGCTGTGCATCCCAACATTCTGTGTGTGCTTTTTAACAGCCTGGGCACATTATGCTGATGGTTATCATGGCCTTCGCCCCCAACCTTATAAAGGCACCCCCTACTGAAGCATACCCGTTTAAAGTCTACAGCAAGGTCTTAGCAGTTAGTGATTGCAGTCAGATTCAGGCTTCTTCACCATCACAGTATCAGAACTGGGACCTAAGTAAACTAAACTAAAAACAGAAACTGCTGGAAACACTCAGCAGGTCAGGCAGCATCTGTGGAGAGAGAAACAAGAGTTAATGTTTCAGGTCAGTAATCTTTCGTCAGAACTGGAAGAAGTTAGAGGTGAAACAGTTTACAAGACAAATGGAAATCCCGTTGGAGAGAAGAGCAGAACTTCTTCAAGGTGGGCATTCCTGGAAGAGAAGTGGCAGCGAATTCATCTCTAAAACAAAAGCAAAATACTTGCGGATGCTGGAAATCTGAAATAAAAACAGAAAATTCCGGAAAGACTCAGCGAGTCAGGCAGCATCTGTGGCGAGAGAGAACCAACGTTTCAGGTCGTTGACCTTGCGTGAGAACTGAAAGAAATGAACTATCTTTGCTTATGAGGGACTGCTTGCCTGCTATCATAAATTTAGCCCCTTTGGGCTTAACTATGGGTCTGGGATCCATCCAAACTTGCTTCTATTTGGAACTTGGGTCTCCTCAGGATCGCTCTACAGACTGAAAATCTGTCAAGAGAAACAGCAGCAGCAAGGATCAAACACGCAAATAAGAAAAAAACTGAGCGCCAGGCCTACTTCTGCACAGTAGGCCTTTAGGCCGCAGAGCCTGGGGCTTGAGTTTGCAAAGTTTGCTGCTCCCCTCAGGTTCGGCACTGGTGCTGGTAACAGCAGTGCCTCTGTGTTTTCAAGTTGATTTGTTGAAAGCTTCAGTAGCACACAGTTAAAAAAAAACGTGATGTCAGTCTTTTTAAAAGCAAATATTGAACCTTGTTGTGTTGTTCTTGTTAAGAATCGATTGTACTCACACAAGTGCTGAATCCAGGAGCTCAATAGATCGGTTCCCAGGCAGTGCGGCTAAGTTAAATTAGAAAAAAAAAGCACTCTAGCTGATCTTAACAGGACCTGTCTGTGGCACCAGCTCTTCCAATAAAAATTTCAGTCAAAGCTCAATCCATGTACGAATCACATCTAGCACGGAATTTATTCATAACGCAGGCACGCATTGTAACCCCCAGCATCAAACTGTTTAAGAAAAAATCACATCGTGTAAATTCCCTCAGTTTGAGTCGCACGGCATATATTCACTCACTTTAAGTTGCAGTTTGAGCTGCGTGACTGTACAGGACCGAACCTGCGGTCAAGTACTCCCAGCGCAGAAGAACCTTTGCAGGCCATAGGGTTGCCCTGGAGTCTCCAGGAATTTAAAGATTGATCTTCAGGACACTGCTGCAGGCAACACCCAGGGAGAAAAATTCCTTGGTGGTTGGGGGGGGCCGGGGGGGGGGGGCATCAATAAAAATGGCATGCGTTTTCCATTTTCTTTGAACAGTTTTTGTTTATTAGTTAGAAAAATATTGGATATGGGGGAGAAAAAAGTCTGTTTGACTGACAGGCAACAATCGGGTAATGAAGAGTCTGTTCGTTTTCCAACCGGTGTGGGAAGGTGGGGCGCCCCGAGGATGGACATGTCGGGAGGGTGGGAGGGGCAGCTGCAGGTGGGAGGTCATGTGATGACACCTCCAGGTATACGTCCAACTAGAGTTGGCAACTCCAGAGGGAGTGCTTTTTTAAAAATGTATTTATTCGTTCCTGGGATGTGGGCGTCACTGGCAAGGCCAGCATTTATTGCCCATCAGGAAGGTGGTGGTGAGTCAATGGTTCAGAGGGCAGTTAAGAGTCAACCACATTGCTGTGGGTCTCAAGTCACATATAGGCCAGACCGGGTAAGGACAGCAGATTTCCTTCCCTAAAGGACATTAGTGAATCAGATGGGTTTTTATGACAATGAGGTAGTTTCATGGCCACCATTACTGATACTAGTTTTTTTATATTCCAGATTCATTTAATTAGCTGAATTTAAATTCCCCAGTTGCTGTGGTGGTGATTTGAACTCACATCTATCAGATTGTTAACCTAGGTCTAGCTGGATTACTAGTCCAGTAACATTACCACTATGCTACCATACCTCAATCACCAGGAGTGCTGGCCAGGACATTGTAGGCCCATAGCATGGGAAGTGCCCCAGTGTGGAATCACGAGGTAATTATAGATAGGGAAGGCCATTCGGCCCACTTTAGCTCATTAATCCAGAATTACCCTAAGGTCCCTTTACTCCGGCATCCAATTGGTTCTTACGTGATTTCAAGGTCTTTGCTTTCACGACTCTGTATGGGAGTCCATTCCATGCGTTAATCACTTTTTCCTTGATATCAGAGCTAAATTTGCCTTCTGCTAGTTTAAACCTGTGACCCCCCCTTGTTCTACTCTTATGGTTTAATTTCAAGTAATTTTCCAGATTTAACTCTCTACACAGCTTTCAACCTCGCCGAGCACGAGAAGATCAGCCCTCAGATGTATCCCAAAGCTAAATACTGCGGATGCTGGAAATCCGAAGTAAAAACCGGAAACTGCTGGAAAACACTCAGCAGGTCAGGCAGCATCCATGGAAAGAGAGAGAGAGAGAGAGAAACAGAGTTAACATTTCAGGACTTTCACCAGAACAGTAAGCTTTCAGTAATGTGTCTGCGATAATGAAACAGCAAACCCTGTCTGTAAATTGCGCATTGCTACTGGATTTTCAACACTCTCAGTTCAGCCTTCAAAACTGGTAAAGTATCACATCAGACCATATTTTAAGTTAACAGCTATCGAGTGATTTTATTTTACAGCAGATGAACAAGCTTATAAGTCTAACAAAGATTTACAAGGATGAGACCAGAACTGAGAGATTACAGCTATCGGGAAAGATTGAACAGGTTGGGGCTTTTTTCTTTAGAAAAGAAAAGACTAAGCGGAGACCTGACAGAGATCATTAAAATTATAAATGGGTTGGGACAGGTAGATGTGGAGAGAACATTTCCACCCGTGGGAGAATCCAAAACGAGGGGCCATGGATACAAGACATTTACTAATAAATCCAATAGGGAAATAAGGTCAAATTTAAGAGAGTGGTTAGAATGTGGAACTCATTACCACAGGAAGTGGTTGAGGCAAATAGCTTGGATGCTTTCAGAAGGAAACTAGATGAGTACATGAGAGAAAAGGGATTAGAAAGATATGCTGAAAGGCAGAGATGCGGCAGATCGAAAGGGAGGAGACTCGTGTGGAGAATAAACACCAGCGCAGTCTAGTTGGGCCGAATGGCCTGTTTCTTTGACGTATATTCTATGTAATTCTATGTAACAATAATATAATCTCGTTATATATTTACAGTAGACATCATTTTACCTGACGCCTTGTACAGGCAAACTAATAGAAAGATTGCAAGAATCATTCAAATTTGAAGGAAGATGCTGAACAAAAGTTCTGAATTATATTTAAAGAGCTAGCTTAATTCCTTTTAAATGACTTTAAAAAAAAATAGCATTTCTTTTCTTTGAATCTCTTACTACTGTGCATGCTGAATTAACCCAAACCGTTGCTTGGAAATTCAAACAGACTTCTTTCTCTCTCGCTCTTTCAGGAGTTTCTAGCTGATTGCTTCTCCTCTGAGATTATCAAACAGGCTCCTTGATTTTGACAGTGCAGCTCCTTTTGTAAGAGTTACTGGAACCTCCTGCATTTTGAATATTGAACCATTCCGATTTTAAAATGGAACTATCAGTCATATGCAAATAGAATCAATCTCGCAGCATTGTTCAAGTTGGACTTACTTTCATCTCCAGCCTGCAGTCAGTGTAACTTGCAGCATCTCATCGTTATGGGCTTGGTACAGGGAATCCGATCGGCAGTGCTCTTTAAATTGCTTATCGACTGCGACTGGAGTTAAAGGAACAGCCACATGGACCATGTACAGCAGGCACCTCAAAGCACTGGAGAGCTACCACCAACGCTGCCTCCGCAAGATCCTGCAAATCCATTGGCAGGATAGACGCACCAACATCAGTGTTCTCGCTCAGGCCAACATCCCCAGCACCGAAGCTTTGACCACGCTCAATCAGCTCCAATGGACGGGCCACGTCGTCCGCATGCCCGATACGAGACTCCCAAAACAAGCGCTCTACTCGGAGCTCCGACATGGCAAGAGAGCCCCAAGTGGGGCAGAGGAAATGCTTCAAGGACACCCTCAAAGCCTCCTTGAAAAAGTGCAACATCCCAACCGACACCTGGGAATCCCTGGCCCAAGACCGCACAAAGTGGAGAAGCATCCGGGAAGGCGCCGAACACCTCAGGTCTCTTCGCTGGGAGCAAGTGGACGCCAAGCGCAAACAGCGCAAGGAGTGCACGTCAACCCAAACACCCCAACCACCCGCCCCTTCAACCACCATCTGCCCCACCTGTGACAGAAACTGTAGGTCCCGCATTGGACTCATCAGTCACCTGAGAACTTGGTTCCGAGGGACTGCCTAAGAAGAAGAAGAAGAAATCAAAACTAGGCGTAAGCACCTAACTTGCATTGCAGAAATGTGGGAGGAACTGTAAGGTGGAATTTTAATACTCAACGCTGCATTTAAAATTGAAAGAGAAAGACGGAGATGATAACGTGCTTTAGTTTTATGTAATACAGGGCAGATAAATAGAAGGAAAGAAAGAACATGCATTTCTATAGCGCCTCTCACAACCTCAGGGCATTGTCAAAGCGCTTCACAGCCAATGAAGCCATTTTGAAGTGTAGTCTGCAGTGTAATGGTAGGAAATATTGTGGGCAGGACTTTCAACTTTAACCGAGGCTTAAAACAAGCGCACATTACTATTATGTCCGTGTGTAATTGAGGCACGGACTGCAGGAGCTGGTTATAACAGGTCTTTACTGAGTGGAGACAACCTGGAACTACTATGCAAAAGTTACTACACAGGCTTATATACAGGGATGGTCACTACTGGTACTGCAGTATACAGGGGCTGCAGAATATAGTTCCTTCTGCAAAGTACATACACTACAATTCCTCCCCTTTTAGCTAAACAGTACATAACATTCAATTAATAATTAAATAACATATTTACAATTACAGTTGCTAGATACATTAGTTGAAATTAAGCAATTATAAGTTCAGTCTTTGAGGAGGCTTCCTGATTCTGTCTGGATAACGCCTCTTTGGGGTATCAGGTTCTTCTGGCAAAGTTGATTCGGGATCAACGTCGTTGTTTGGTTCGTCTGCTTCCAATATCACCGATTCTGAGGTAGATGCAATTGGTACTTCGGTTTCATCGCCAGGTGTATCGGATCGTGGTGTGGAATTGACGTTTTCCAGTGACTCTAGAATCTGGTCTGCATGGCGCCTTACAAGGCTCTCTCCAACGTCCACGGTATACATTAGAGGTCCTTGCCGTGTGCAGATCGTTCCTGGCTGCCATTTCTCTGTGCGGTAGTCCCGGGCCAAAACTGGTTGACCTATCTTAAAACTCCTGGTCGGCCTTTCATTCATATTCTGAAACTGCCTGTTCTCCACATCTCTTCTGATGTTTGGCTTAACCAAATCCAGGCGGCATCGTAGTCTTCGATTGAAGAACATCATGGCTGGGGTTTGGTTGGTAACTGCATGTGTCGTATTCCGGTAGGCAAACAAGAAGTTATCCACCTTGTGTTGTAGGGGTATATCTTCATTACACATTGCCTTGATAGCCTTCTTGAATGTTTGAACGAACCTCTCAGCCAATCCATTGGTGGCTGGATGATATGGGGCGGATGTGTAATGCTTAACACCATTGATATTTAAGAACCTCCGGAACTCTTCAGACACAAACTGTGGTCCATTGTCGGAGCAAATCTGTTCAGGCAGCCCATTTCTGGCGAATATGGTTCGTAAGACTGTGATAGTGTTTTCTGTGGTGGTTGAGGACATTTTTATTACCTCTGGCCACTTTGAATGTGCATCCACCGCAATTAAAAACATCGAGTCCATAAATGGACCAGCAAAATCAATGTGCACCCTTTGCCATGGAGATGAGGGCCACTCCCATGGATGTCGAGGGGCTTGTGGTGGGGCGTTTTGGACCTTCTGGCATCCAGTACAGCTCTTGGGCATCTCTTCGATTTCTCTATTGATTCCCGGCCACCACACAAACGCTCTGGCTAAGTTCTTCATTTTTACCCCTCCCAGATGACCCTCATGAAGCTCATTGAGCACTCTATCCTTCAATTTGGGTGGAATTACTACTCTGGATCCACACATCAAGGTTCCTCTCCACACTGACAGCTGTTCTCTTCTCGGCGAGAATGCTGGCAGCAGTGGTTCGCCATGTGCTGGCCATCCCTTCACTGTTAAATCATAGACCCAGGAGAGTGCCGGGTCATTCCGTGTTTCCTTTTCTATGTTTGCATTCGTCACAGGGAGACATTCGACTATGGTCGAGTGGAATATCTCCACTGGATCCACTGCAGGTGCTTCTTCCACCGTCGGCAACGGTAGGCGCGACAATCCATCAGCATTCCCATGCTGTTTAGTTCCTTTGTACTTGATGTCATATTGGTGTGCCCCTAGGAAAAGGGACCACCTCTGTAGCCGTTGCGCTGTCATTATCGGTACGCCCTTCTGAGGGTTGAAAGTGGAGACAAGAGGTTGATGATCAGTTAGTAGAGTAAATTTCTGACCGTGCAGGTAGTGATTGAACTTCTTCACCCCCCACACCAGGCTGAGGGCCTCTCTGTCAATATGGGCGTAGTTACGCTCGGCTGAAGTTAACGAGCGTGACGCAAAAGCTATCGGCCTCTCTGAACCATCAAGGAATTTATGTGACAGTACCGCTCCAATGCCGTAGAGAGACGCATCACACGCCAGTCTTATCGGTAGTGATGGGTTGTAGTGAGCCAATACTTCTCTTGAAGTGATTAGGTCCTTACTCTTCTGAAAGGCCCGCTTACATTCATCGCTCCATTTCCATGCTACTCCAGTTTGTAGTAGAGCATTCAGTGGGTGCAGAATTGTGGACAAGTTCGGCAAAAACTTATGGTAGTAATTCACCAATCCGAGGAATGACCTCAGTTGCGACACATTTTCAGGCGCTGGAGCCTTAACTACCTCTTCAATTTTGTCAGGGGACTTATGTAACCCCTCTTCATCAATCACGTGGCCACAATACGATATCTGTTTCTTAAAAAACTCGCACTTGGGGCGATTGGCTCGTAGCCCATGTTCTCTTAGTCTAGTGAGCACCTGCTCTAGGTTGGCAAGGTGCTCACTGTCATCTTCACCTGTCACTAGGATGTCGTCCAAGTAACACTGAGTCCCCGGAATCCCTTGCAGGACTTGTTGCATTGCTCTTTGCCATATCGCCGGAGCTGATGCTACTCCGAATACCAGTCGATTATACTGGTAAAGACCTTTGTGAGTGTTTATCGTGAGATACTTCCGAGAGGATTCTTCAACCTCCATCTGCAAATATGCTTGTGCTAGGTCAATTTTTGTAAAACGCTTCCCTCCAGATAGTGAGGCAAAAATATCTTCTATCCTCGGAAGAGGATATTGTACTGTGTGAAGGACAGGGTTCACCATCACCTTGAAGTCCCCACAGATGCGAACCTTCCTTGGCTCCTCAGACTTATTGTTTAATGTTTTCTTCATGACAGGAATGATGGGTGTCACCCACTCGCTCCAGTCTACCTTAGATAACACGCCTGCATTCTCCAGATTCTCCAGCTCTGCCTCGACGGCATGGCAAATTGCATATGGTACTGGTCTTGCTTTGAAAAACTTGGGAATTGCATTCTCTTCTATTTTTATCAAGGCAGTTACGCCTTTAAGAGTTCCCAGTTCTTGTTGAAATACCTCTTTGGCTTTAGCTAAGATTGTTGACAATCGACCAGGAGTGATGTCGTCATCCTTTTTACCAGCCACCGTCAGTGCCTGAATGGAGTGCCAGTCTAAACTTATCTTTCTGATCCATTCACGTCCCAATAACGGTGGTCCACCATTTTGCAGTATGTACAGATACAATTTCTGTATTTACTTGCCGTTGTATTCGACAGGCACCTTTATTTTTCCTCTGAGGTATACTTTTTGCCCCGTATACGTCTTCAAGACAATTGATGTCTCTTTCAAGGGTATGTGTGAGAATAGCCGCTCGTAGTCTCGTCGATTCATGACGGTCAGAGCTGATCCTGTATCCAATTCCATTTTGACTTGGGACCCTGCTATCGTGAGGGTGACCCAAATGGTTCGGTGATCCTCTTTTGCGATTACGTTGTGAAGTTTGAGACAGCTTAGTCTCTTGTTCCCGGATTCACTATCGCTCATCTTGTCTTCGGAACTACTGTCCATCATCTTTTATACTTTCCTGTACTGTTCCTTAGTAGCCTTTTTGTTGTCGTTAGTCTTCTTCCCAGACCTGCAAACTCGTGCAATGTGTCCCATCTTTCTGCATTGCCTGCATATTTTGTCCTTGGACCAGCAGTCCTTCTGGTCATGGGTTGTTCTGCCACAGCGATAACATTTTTCAAATCCCCGTGTCATTTCGTGGGTGCCGTATTCCTGTGGCTTTTGCTGTATTTCCGCAGCTCCCCTTGCTGCTGCTTCGTCCGATACTGCCATGCTGAAAGCCTTATCTAGCGTGAACTCTTTCTCTGAGAGTAACCTCTTCTGGGTTCCGTCACTCAGGAGTCCACAGACAAATTTGTCCCGTAGGGTATCTGCCAGTCCTGCTCCGAACTGGCAGTGCTTTGATAGCTTGTGTAGTTCCGTAAGGTAATCAGCATTGCTCTCATCTTTATGCTGATTTCTCCTGTGGAATTTAAATCTTTCTCCTATCAGCAGCGGTGTAGGATTTAAGTGTTCCTGTAGGATATCAACAATTTCGTTAAAACTCTTCGCCTTTGGTTTGGCTGGAGTAATCAGGTTCTGCAATAGGCCGTACATTCTTGCGCCCATTAAGTTTAGTAGTACCAATGCCTTTTTCTCATCGGCTACTTCGTTTGCCTCGCAATATACCTCGACTCTTTCCACATACGTGGTCCAGTCTTCTATTACATTATCGAAGGCAGAGATATTGCCAGCCTTCTGCATCTTGGAAATCTAAGATGGCGCCTCTTTGCCTTCTTCCCCGATTTAACAAAATGGTGCCTCCCACGCTTTGCCTTCTTCCCCGCTGGATTAAGATGGCGCCCCCCGCGCTTCCTGTCTTCTCCGCTGCTGCTAGCGCTGTTGCTGGCGTTTTATGCCTTGATGGCGACGCCCTATGGTCTTCGCGCACTTCCCCCCGCGCTGCTGCTAACGCCGCTCTCCGCGGTTCCCGTAGCAAACTGCAGCTCCTCGTGGCTTTCTGCGCTTCTAATTTTTTTTATTATTTCCCCGTCGTCGGAGCAACCCTGCGGGACACTTGCCTCCCTCGTCTCGGGTCTGTACGCTGCTCGGCTTCGTAGCACCGGCCGCGCCCTGTGTGCTCCACCCTCTCTCTCTCTCCTCTTCCCGACAACGCTGCTCGGCCCCGTTGAAAAGCCACCCGATCGAGCTCTAGACCGCCGCAGCCCAGGAAGGATCAGTGTACTACCTGCCACCAGCCTGAGTAGCTGAAACACCATCGACAGGATAACCAAGCCCCGTCCTTGACAGCCTCTCCTGCAAATCTTCAACGCCAATGAATCAGAGGCGGATGCCCACGGTCGATACCCGTTTCTTCTGTTCGTTTTTTTTTTTTTTTTTTTTCTTTCTTCCTTCTGGCCTCGACCCCTGATAACTTCGCTTCAGGGATGGATCCCCATGAGGTGGTGCAGACTGTAGGTAAGTTCGGATCTGCTCGTCGCCAGTATTATGTCCGTGTGTAATTGAGACACGGACTGCAGGAGCTGGTTATAACAGGTCTTTACTGAGTGGAGACAACCTGGAACTACTATGCAAAAGTTACTACACAGGCTTATATACAGGGGTGGTCACTACTGGTACTGCAGTATACAGGGGCTGCAGAATATAGTTCCTTCTGCAAAGTACATACACTACAATTACTTCACTCAGAGGGTTGTGAATCTTTGGAATTCTCTGCCCCAGAGGGCTGTGGGTGCTGAGTCTTTGAGTATATACAAGGCTGAGATCGATAGATTTTTGGACTCCAGGGGAATCGAGGGATATGGAGATCGGCCGGGAAAGTGGAGTTGAGGTCGATGATCAGCCATGTGGCCTACGCCTGCTCTTATTTCTTATGTTCTTATGTTCTTATTACACACCCGCCACTAATGGAAAGGGAAATGGAGTGGGGCTATATAACGTGTAGCCAAGCCTCTGCCACCATGTTTTACACCCCCACTGAGTTCAAAGTCCCACCCTGTATTTCTGACCATTGAGTTGAAAGTTCACCAATCCTGCGCTCCCAGTGGACAGCTGCTGATGAGTGGAGAGTTGCTCGGAGATTTCCGCTGAATTGACCCTTTGGTATCTTGAGAAAAATGCCCATTTTCCGGTCGTGACAGCCTGCCCATCTGATATTGCAGCTGGCAGCGCCGGCCTGGCCTTGAAGAAAACACCCGTTTGGCTGAATCAAAGCCATTGTTTTAATCGCACCCAGCTGTCTCCTGTGCCTGATTATGAGTGAGAGAACAGTCAGAGAAAGATGGCCCACATACTTAAAAAAACAAAGAGCAGTTAAAACACAACACAGTGTGCTTTTGTGAAGGACAAACGCCTCACTTCGTAACAGTAAAGTGCCTTGTCTGTCATGTCAGACGCTCTAATGCAATTCAGCATCGTGTAAAATAACATCCAACGTAAGATTAAATTAAGTTGCAATGTAAGGCCCAGTAACTTTGTAATGCAGTCCTGAGTTTGGTGCGATAGGATATTTTTATATTTGTGGCGTATGATTGCTTCACACAAGCAGCAAAGCCACTCGTGCGTTCAGATCCAATTTCACCTTGGCCAAAACGCAATTTGCAACGGATAAAAATTTTAATCTGCCTTTTCATTTTCGACTCGGTTAAGAGGACCTTGTTGCGGCGAAGAGTCAGGGTCACCTGACAGAGTCACCTTCTGACTCGGGTGATCTACTTGCAGGTGGAACCATTTTTGGCCAATACAGCCAGGATCTCCTGAAACTGTTGGCTGCCCCGTTCACCCATCACTCCCTGTGCTCGCTGAGCAACATTGGCTCCCAGCCCGGCAATACCTCGATTTAAAAACTCTCACCCTTGTTTTAAAAATTCCTCCGTGGCCTCGCCTCCCCCTCTCTCTGTAACCTCCTCCAGCTCAACAACCCTCCGAGGTCTCTGCACTCCTCCAATTCTGGCCTCTTGCACATCCCCGATTTTAATCGCGCCACCATTGGTGGCCATGACTTCAGCTGGCTGGGCCCTAAGCTCTGGAATTCCCTCCCTAAGCCTCCCCACCTCTCTACCTCTCTCTCCTCCTTTAAGACACTCCTTAAAACCTATCTCTTTGTCCGAGCTTTTGGTCACCTGTCCTAATATTTCCTTTTACGGCTCAGTATCAAATTTTGTTGGATAACGCTCCTGTGAAGCACCTTGGGACATTTTACCACGTAAAAGGCAATATATAAATACAAGTTGGTGTTGTTGTTGTAGCAGGTAATCTTTATCTATGGGACTCTTTGGAGGGGCATATGCTGAGAGGTAGTCATCACGAGACGTTTGAGGAATCATTTGTTCTGTATCTACTTTAGAGAATAGAGTGTGGTTCCAGGCTAAGATTTCAGACTCACACTTCAGTTATGTGGAGAGACTAGAGAAGCTGGGATTGTTCTCCTTAGAGCAGAGAAGGTTAAGAGGAGATTTGATAGAGGTGTTTAAAATCATGAATGGTTTTGATGGAGTAAATAAGGAGAAACTGTTTCCAGTGGCAGAAGGGTCGGCAACCAGAGGAGACAGATTTAAGGTGATTGGCAAAAGGACCAGAGGTGAGACGAGGAAACATTTTTTTACGCCGTGAGTTGTTGTGATCTGGAATGCACTGCTTGAAAGGGTGGTGGAAGCAGATTCATAGTAACATTCAAAAGGGAAATTGGATAAACACTTGAAGAGAAAAAATTTACAAGGCTATGGGGAAAGAACGGGGGAGTGGGACTAATTAGATAGCTCTACCAAAGAGATGGCACAGGCACGATGGGCCAAATGGACTCCTTCTGTGCTGTATCATTCTATGATTCTGTGAATAGGGTTTCCCCTCTTTAGTTAAGCGCAGAACTCAACAGAGGTTTCATTCGACATCTAAACCTGACCTGATCCTGCATGTCTTTGAGAAGCGCCGAGCACTAACATTAACCGCCCTCACCTGTCAGCTGTTTAACGTGTCAGCCATATGGTCTCAGTGTGTAATTTTTTTTCAAGGCATGGTGGCTTGGCAGCTCTCGCAACAGAGTGTTGGTTCTCCGTTCAAAGAGGGCCGTAGTTCCCAATCTCAGCCTGGAGCCACACTCAAAACGTTCTTTCAGCAGCTCTCAATTGAGCTGCCTGTTGGAATTTCATGCTGCCAGCTCACCCAGTGCCGAGGTCAGTAGTAGTAAAATGGTGCCCTCTGCCAGCCTTGGCTCGGTGCTAGCACTCAGTCCTTGGATCAAGCCGCACTCCAAATTCTTGAGTGCACCAAGTAAGCCGACACTTCAGAGCCGAGAGGTTGCTGCACTGTACACGTATCTCATTGCTGCCGCGGAATCTTGCTGTGTGCAAAAATAGCCACTGCGTTTCTCCAACGTTGCAACAGTGACTACTTTTCAAAAGTACTTCATTGGCCATGAAGTGCTTTGGGATGTCCTGAAAGGTGCTATATAAACGCGAGCCCTTTCTTTCACTGAAGACCAGTGGAGCAACTCTTTTTAGAAACATAGAAACATAAAAGATAGGAGCAGGAGTGGGCCATTCGGCCCCTCGAGCCTGCTCCGCCATTCAATGAGATCATGGCTGATCATCCAAATTCAGTACCCTGTCCCTGCCTTCTCCCCATATCCCTTGATCCCTTTAGTCTTAAGAAATATATCCAACTCCTTCTTGAATATATTTAACGAATTGACCTCCACTGCCTTCTGTGGTAGAGAATTCCACAGGTTCACCACTCTCTGGGTGAAGACATTCCTCCTCATCTCTGTCCTAAATGGCGTACCCCTTATCCTTAGACTGTGACCCCTGGTTCTGGACTCCCCGGCCACCGGGAACATCCTTCCTGCATCCAGTCTGTCCAGTCCTGTTAGAATTTTATAAGTTTCAATGAGATCCCCTCTCGTTCTTCTAAACTCCAGCGAGTATAATCCCAATCAACCCAATCTCTCCTCATACGTCATTCCTGCCATCCCAGGTATCAGCCTGGTGAATCTTCGCTGCACTCCCTCCATGGCAAGAACATCCTTCCTCAGATAAGGCGACCAAAACTGCACACAATACTCAAGGTGTGGTCTCACCAAGGCCCTGTACAACTGCAGCAAGACATCCTTGTTCTTGTACTCGAACCCTCTCACTATGAAGGCCAACATGCCATTTGCCTTCTTAACCACCTGCTGAACCTGCATCTGCATTTTTAGGCCACCTCCTCACTGGAAAGCTACTCCATTGAATATCTCTTCACTACAGGTCAGCAAGGCTCTCGCGTTTGTTCAAAAAGGAGCAGGCAGCTCAAGAGCAGTTTATTAAAGGAGCTCGGCGTCCTCATTGAAATCACTTAAACTTTTGCGATTTGAGGCTCTTCCCGCACACGCTAGCGGCAGATTGACTTTTCTAACCACAGCTCCCCCTCACATTGGTTTTTTTTGTGTGGTACTGTGAAACGTAAGGGGCAAATTCCACAGTGAGGATGTCACTGAGTTAGGAAAAATTATGAAAGGTAAAGAAAAGAAAGATTTGCATTTATACCGGGCCGTTCGCGACGTCCCAAAGTGCTTTACAGCCAATGAAGTGCTTATTTGTTGAAGTGTGGCCACTGTTGTAATGTGGGAAACGTGGCAGCCAATTTGTTCACAGCAAAGACCCACGAACAGCAATGATCAGATAATCTGTTTTAGTGAGGTTGGTTGAGGGCTAAATATTGGCCAGGGCACCGGGGAGAACTCCCCCTGCTCTTCTTCTAAATAGCACTGTGGGATCTATTTGCGTCCAGCTGAGAGGGCAGATGGGGGCCTTGGTTGGATGTTTGTACTCAAGGGGGTGATTTTCTGACGTCAGAGGAGGTGGGTTCGGAGGCGGGAAAGGCGGTAAAATCAGATTCAAAGAGGTCGGGTTCGGAACCCGCCTCCAACCCGCCTCCGCGGGATTTTGCCGGTTCCGGTTTTGGAGGTCGGGAAACGCTCCCGTCTCCAGCGGGCCATTGCACTATTTAACATCCTTAAATTCTCATTAAGGGCCTCTCTAAGCCTATTTTGAGAGGCTCTCGTGAATTTCCCAGCTTTTCGGCGTGCTCCACGCACCTCCTAAACCACGCCAGGTAAACCCGGTGGGTTGACTCGTGGGTGGCCTCCTCACTGTTGCAGGTCTAACAAGACATCGTTTACTGCAGCAAGGATTACTTGCAGGTGCCAGACCTTGGCTTTAAAAGGTCTCTGAGCACTTTTAGAAGGTCTTCCGAAGTCGGAGGTGCTGCAGCTTGACTCCATCAACTGTGGGACCTCCTTGGAAGACCCTCTCCCCGCTTGCAATGAGCGCTTCCCCAAAGGAGGCATCTACAAGCAGCATGGAAACCATTCGTTTTCTTTCTGCATGGACCTCAGATGAGGATGAGGAGGAGGAGGAGGATCTGGAGGAGGAGGAGGAGGTGGAGGAGGTCAGAGCCCGGGATGCAAGGGATGAACTTATCATGGGCAGATTTGCATAGGTTGCCCAAGTTGGCACATGTCCTTTGCTCCATCCTCGGACATCATTGACAATGGACTCTCTGGCCTCCTTTCACTCAGGCCATCAACCTGACAATGCAAGTGTGGTGCTGCCCGCAATGTGGAGCTGCCTAAGGCAAAAGAGCAGATGGCATAATGCCAACATTTTGGCTTCAAATCATTTTAATGCTTTCCAACAGGGATGGCATTTCATCAATACACAGAAACAGTATCCAAATCTGCACATAGATCTGGAGGTTACATCCCTTGCCAACTGTACCCACACAGCCTTGGTTTCTTTGGCAGGCCCTGTTGTGTATGTACCTTTAAGGGAATAACTGGTCTTAGACTGCAGTACTGGCAGTGACCACCCCTGTATAAAAGGCCCTAGCAGGCTTCTGTAGTTTCAGTTTCAAGCTGCCTCTTGTTCAGTAAAGTACCTGTTAAACTGTTCTCCCGAAGTCCGTGTATGATTGAGGCGCGGATTTTACAGTGGCGACGAGTAAGTTCGAACTCACCTGCAGTGCGGCATCATCTCACGGGGATCTCGCCTGAAAGGAAGGTCCTGGAAGGTCGTAGTCTGAGCAACGGGCGTCGACCGAGGGCAACCGCCCAAAGAATCCATCGGTGTTTGGAGAATTGCGGGAGAGACTGTGGTTCCAGCGAATCGTGCTGGTAGCAGGTAGCGCGCTGACCCTTCCGGACTGCGGCGGGCTCAAGCTCGATTGAGCGGCTCTACAAATTGGGCCGCGCAGCGTCGCCGGGAAAAGAAAACAAGAGAGAGAGGGTGGAGTGCACAGGGCGCGGACAGTGCTCGAGAACAGGACAGCGGAGAGAAACTAGACGGGGGGGAAGGAAAGCGAGACGCGCCGAAGCTACGGGTCGCCGCCATTACCCCGTAGAACGCTAGGAGCAGCGTGGCAGTAAGGGGAAGAAGCAAAAGCACGGGAGGCGCCATTTTATTCCATTGGGGAAGAAGCAAAAGCGCGGGAGGTGCCATTTTATTCCATTGGGGAAGAAGCAAAAGCGCGGGAGGCGCCATTTTAAATCGCCCAAGATGCCGAAAAGTGGCATTATCACTGCTTTCGACAACGAGGTAGAAGACTGGACCACGCATGTGGAAAGAATTGAAGTGTACTGCAAGGCAAATGAGGTGGCTGATGGAAAGAGGGCGTCGGTATTATTAAATCTGATGGGTGCGAGTACGTACGGCCTATTGCGGAATTTAATTACCCCAGTTAAACCAATGGAGAAAAGTTTTGAGGAGATTGCTCATATCTTACAGGAACATCTAAGCCCTACACCACTGCTAATAGCAGAAAGATTCAAGTTCCATAAAAGAAACCAGCACAAAGATGAGAGCAATGCTGACTATCTTACGGAACGATGCAAGTTATCGAAGCACTGCCAGTTCGGAGCAGGACTGGCAGACACCTTACGGGATAAGTTTGTCTGCGGGCTCCAGAGTGAAGGAACCCAGAAACGACTACTTTCAAAAAAGGACCTGACGCTAGAACAGGCTTTCAGCGTGGCAGTATCCTATGAAGCAGCAGCATGGGGAGCTGCGGAAATACAACAGAAACCACAAGAATACAGCGCTAACAAAATGGCGTATGGAGCCGAAAAGTGCTATCGCTGCGGCAGAACAACCCATGAGCAGAAGGACTGCTGGTTTAAAGACAAAATATGCAGGCAATGCGGAAAAATGGGACATATAGCAAGAGTCTGCAGGTCGGGAAAGAAGACCAACACGACAAGAACTACTAAGGAACAGTACAGGAAAGTAAAGAAACTGACAGATAGTAGTTCAGAAGATCAGGAGAGTGATAAGGACTCCGGGAGCAGGTGACTAAGTTGTTTAAAGTTACACAACGTGATCGCAAAAGAAGATCACCGAACCATTTGGGTCACCCTCATGATAGCAGGGTCCCCAGTGAAGATGGAATTGGACACAGGATCAGCCCTAACTGTCATGAATCGACGAGACTATGAGCGGCTATTCTCACACATACCCTTAAAGGACACGTCCATTGTATTGAAGACATACACGGGGCAAAAGGTCTACCCCAGAGGAAAAATAAGGGTGCCAGTTGAATATAACGGAAAGGAAACACAGAAACTATACATGTATATACTACGAGATGGAGGACCACCATTATTGGGATGTGAATGGATCCGAAGACTACAATTGGATTGGCATTCCATTCTGGCACTAACTGTGACTGACAAAAAAGATGATGACGTCGCACCTGGACGTCTGTCACAAATTCTATCTGACGCGGAAGAGGTGTTCCAACAAGGACTTGGGACTCTAAAAGGAGTAAAGGCAACCATAAAGATTGAGGATAACGCAACCCCAAAATTTTTCAAGGCCAGACCGGTGCCATACGCGATACGCCCAGCTGTGGAAGCTGAACTGGAGAGCCTGGAGCGTTCGGGGGTGCTGTCTAAGGTGGACTGGAGCGAGTGGGCCACACCCATCGTTCCTGTAATGAAGAAAGCATTGAGCAGCATGCCTGGGGAGCCAAGGAAGGTTCGCATCTGTGGGGACTTCAAGGTGACTGTGAACCCAGTCCTGCACACAGTACAGTATCCGCTTCCACGGATAGAAGATATTTTCGCCTCACTATCTGGAGGGAAACGTTTTACAAAGATTGACCTGGCTCAAGCGTATCTACAAATGGAGGTGGAAGAAGCATCTAGGAAATACCTCATGATAAATACTCACAAAGGTCTTTACCAGTACAATTGACTGGTATTTGGGGTAGCATCGGCCCCGGCTATGTGGCAGAGGGCAATGAAACAAGCCCTGCAAGGGATCCCGGGGACCCAGTGTTATTTGGACGACATCCTGGTTACGGGCGAAAATGACAATGAACACCTTGCCAACCTGGAACAGGTGCTCACGAGATTGCAGGAATATGGGCTACGAGCCAACCGTCCCAAATGCGAGTTCTTCAGGAGACAAATCTCATATTGTGGCCACATGATTGATGAGGAAGGGTTGCATAAGTCGCCGGACAAGATTGAGGCTGTAGTCAAGGCTCCAGCACCAGAAAATGTGTCGCAACTGAGGTCGTTCCTCGGGTTGGTGAACTACTACCATAAGTTCTTGCCGAATTTATCTACAATTCTGCACCCACTGAACGCCCTCCTTCAAACTGGTGTAACATGGAAATGGAGTGATGAGTGTAAGCGTGCCTTTCAGGAATGTAAATGCCAAATCACTTCAAAAGAAGTATTGGCCCACTACAACCCAACACTACCGATTTGGTTGGCATTTGATGCGTCACCTTACGGCATTGGAGCGGTGCTGTCACACAAATTCCGTGACGGTTCAGAGAGGCCAATAGCCTTTGCATCGCGCTCGCTAACCTCAGCCGAGCGTAACTACACCCAGATTGACAGGGAGGCCCTCAGCCTGGTGTGGGGGGTGAAGAAGTTCAATCACTATCTGCACGGGCAGACATTCACCCTACTGACTGATCATGAACCCCTGGTCTCAATTTTTAACCCAAAGAAGGGCGTTCCGGTGATGACGGCACAACGGCTGCAAAGATGGTCACTTTTTCTAGGGGCTCATCAGTATGACATAGAGTACAAAGGTACGAAACAACATGGAAACGCTGATGGGCTGTCGCACCTACCGTTGCCTACGGCGGAAGAAGCACCTGCAGCGGACCCTGTGGAGATATTCCATGCGACCATAGTCGAATGTTTGCCTGTTACAAATGCAAGTATTGAGAAGGAAACCCGAAATGACCCGACACTCTCTCGGGTCTATGATTTGACGGTGAAGGGATGGCCAGCATATGGCGACTCACTGTTGCCAGCATTCTCGCCAAGGAGGGAACAGCTGTCAGTGTCCCGGGGAACTTTGATGTGTGGATCCCGAGTGGTAATTCCACCCAAGTTGAGAGATAGAGTACTCAATGAGCTTCACGAGGGTCATCTGGGAGGGGTAAAAATGAAGAGCCTAGCCAGGGCGTTTGTGTGGTGGCCGGGAATCGATAAAGAAATCGAGGATATGACCAAGAGATGCACAGGATGCCAGAAGGTCCAAAACGCTCCACCACAGGCCCCGCTACATCCATGGGAGTGGCCCTCATCTCCATGGCAACGGGTACACATTGATTTCGCTGGTCCATTTATGGACTCAATGTTTCTAATCACTGTGGACGCCCATTCGAAATGGCCAGAGGTCATTAAAATGTCCTCCACCACCACGGAGAAAACTATTGCAGTCCTAAGGACAATCTTCGCCAGGAATGGGTTGCCAGAACAGATCTGTTCCGACAATGGCCCACAGTTTGTGTCTGAGGATTTCCGGAGGTTCCTGAAGAATAATGGGGTGAAACATTACACATCTGCCCCATATCATCCAGCCACAAATGGATTGGCTGAGAGGTTTGTTCAGACCTTTAAAAAGGCCATAAAGGCAATGTATAATGACGACATACCACTGCAACACAAGGTGGATAACTTCCTGTTTGCTTACCGGAATGCGACACATGCAGTAACCAACCAAACTCCAGCCGTACTGTTTTTCAACCGGAGACTAAGATGTCGCTTGGATTTGCTCAAACCAAACATAAGACGAGATGTTGAGGATAAGCAGTTCCAGCACATAAATGAGAAGCCAACCAGGAGCTTCAAAATAGGGCAACCAGTCTTGGCCCGCGATTACCAAACAGAAAAATGGCAGCCAGGCACGATATGCACACAGCAGGGACCACTAATGTACACAGTGGACGTTGGAGAGAGCATCATGAGACGCCATGCTGACCAGATTCTAGAGTCACAGGAACAAGCCAAACCTGTACCACAAGCATGTGCACCTGGTAATGAGCCCGAAGTACAGATTGTGTCTACCTCAGAAGCAGGGGTATTGGAAGCTGACGAACCAACCAATGACAATGAGCCAGAATTGACTCCACCGCCAGAACAGGATACTCGAGAAAGGCGCTATCCAGTCCAGATCAGGAAGCCTCCTCAAAGACTGAACTTATAAATGACTATTTCAGTTGATGTATATATTACTGAGAAAATTGTAATTGTAATTAGTTATTATTTAGTTGTTAAATGAATGTTATGTACTGTTTATCTAAAAGGGGAGGAATTGTTGTGTATGTACCTTTAAGGGAATAACTGGTCTTAGACTGCAGTACCGGTAGTGACCACCCCTGTATAAAAGGCCCTAGCAGGCTTCTGTAGTTTCAGTTTCAAGCTGCCTCTTGTTCAGTAAAGTACCTGTTAAACTGTTCTCCTGAAGTCCGTGTATGATTGAGGCGCGGACTTTCTCCGAGATGAGTGGAAGAGCACCTCCATGTTAGCTGTCACCCCCTCAAACAACATTTGCAGCGCCTCATCCGAGAGCCTTGGGTAGGCCCTTACCTTGGAATTGGACATAGTGGTTTCTCAAAAGATGTTGGAGGTGGTGCAGGAGACGCAGAAATGCTATGGAATGAGCCAAGGGAGCAAGAAGCCATGAAATCAGACTGGAAAACTGCTGTCAACAGAGGCGAGTTTCAGCCCCAAAACACTAATTGAGCAAGGGCATCCCACACCTCGGAAATCAAGTGGCCAATCATGGAAAAATCGCAAATTTTTGAAACCTATCAGTGGAGGTGAGTTTCAAACCCACCCAAACTGAAACCCGCCTCCATCTCGCCTCCAGTGAGAAAATCTCCCCCCAAGTCTCTGAGAGTGGGACTTGAACCCACCACCGAGATGAGCGTGCGACCACTTCGCCAGGGCTGACACCGTACACAGCTGACAGGTGACAGCTATTCATTCTAGTGCTGGGCACTTCTAAAGCACATGCAGGATCAGAAATAACAACAGAAAATGCTGGAAACACTCAGCAGGTCAGGCAGCATCTGTGGAGAGAGAAACAGAGTTAATGTTTCAAGGTCGATGGTCCTTCGTCAGAACTGGAAAAGTTGGAGAAGTAACAGGTTTTTATGCAAGTGTAGGGGCAGAGAAAGGGAGGAAAGAACAAAAGGGAAGGTCTGCAATAGGTTGGAAAGCAGGAGAGATTGAAAGACAAAAGGGATGATGGTGCAAGGCAAAAGGAGATGGTAATGGGACAAGTTAAGAAACAAAAGATAAGTCTCGATGAGGTGTAAATGGCGATGGCAGAATCATCAACGGTTGCCATGTGAGAGAAAAAAGAAAACACAGGGGCCGAGGTTATAGTCTGAAATTGTTGAACTCGATGTTTTTTTAAAATTTGTTTATGGGATGTGGGCGTCGCTGGTAAGGCCAGCATTTATTGCCCATCCCTCATTGCCCTTGAGAAGGTGGTGGTGAGCCACCTTCTTGAACCGCTGAGGTCCGTGTGGTGAAGGTACTCCCACAGTGCTGTTAGGAAGGGAGTTCCAGGAGTTTGACCCAGCGACGATGAAGGATCGGCGATATACTTTTAAGTCAGGATGGTGTGTGACTTGGAGGGGAACTTGGAGGTGGTGGTGTTCCCATGTTGAGTCCAGAAGGCTGTAAAATGCCTAATCGAAAGATGAGGTGCTGTTCCTTGAGCTTATGTTGAGCTTCGTTGGAACAGTGCAAGAGGCCGAGGACGGAGAGGTCAGAGTGGGAGTGGAGCGGAGAATTAAAATGACAGGCGACCGGAAGCTCGGGGTCCCCCTTACGGACTGAACGGAGGTGTTCCACAAAGCGGTCATCCAATCTGCGTTCGGTCTCCCCGGTGTAGAGGAGACCGCACCGTTCAGGATCATCATGCAGGATCAGGTCAGGTTTAGATGTAGAATAAAACCTCTGATAAGTTTTGCACTTAACCAAAGGTGGAAACCTTGTTCCAAACCCATGCAAAGAAAGTAACAATCTCCAGAATTTCCTGGAACATTTCGGCGTAACTATGGCTTAAGAGCGGAATGGTGTTGTTTTTTTCCTGAAGAAATTCTCACATAACTGACTCACGCCGGTTTTACACCGAAACATCGCCACCCACGAATTTCCTCAATCATTTACGCCACTCCCGAGTTACATCTGCCAAAACCCTACTTATCTCATTAACAAAGCCCCACCCCCCATGACCAGAGAACGCGAGTTTCCTGCGTTGACACAAGTTCTGAACGAACATAAAGTTACGCGTGTGCAGTAGGACCTGATGTCACTAGTTCTGGTGTGCTATAGCAATTTCTTTTTTAGTGATTTTTATTAAAAATAATTCTCCTTACAGAGACCTGCACTGTATTTTCTATATCTTTGAATGCTTTTATACGCCATCAGAATCTATTACATTAAAATGAGAAAAGCTTCCACAATCCCATTCTCTTAAACATGCTGGGGGAGAAATTGGGTATAGCCCCGTTTGGGGCGTTAGAATTGGCGCTGCGCAAATTTTTTCGCCAGGCGCAGCTTATCGCCACCTCGAGCTGCGCCCCTAAAGGTGATTGCGGCGTTGATTCAGGCGCTGCACAGGAGTCTTAAGGCGCTAACCCGGCGGCGCTACGCAATATGGCGGTGTCCGGGCGCAGCGCAGGTGCTGTCAATAATCGATTACCCCGAGACATGCTGGCGCCGGCCAGCTCTTAAAGGGGCGGGTCAATTAGGAGCAGCAGCCACACTCTGCGCCTTGTAGGCCTCAAAATCGTCGCTGTGCTTCCTGTGGCGTTTCAAACTTTGAACATATAGAGAGGGTGAGGCAGAGAGCGGAGCACTTTACCGATGGGGCATTGGATGCTTTGGTTGGCGAATTGGAGCGCTGGCGAGCTGTGCTGTACCCCAACAATGGCAGGAGGTCTCATCAGAGCGAGTACCGCAGGGCTTGGAGGGAAGTTTGTCAAAGAGTCACCTCAACCAGCATGGTGGCCAGGACTCCTGTGCAATGCAGGAAGAAGTTCAACGACCTCACTCGGGCCGTTAGGGTGAGTGCCTTTTTCGCCATCTTCTTCATCCCTCCATCTGCACCTGACATTATGGCCAGGGGGTGCGCGAAGCCCCAATGGCCATCTGTCAGCCAGCACCCATGGCCCTTTCTGGAAACACACACGCACATTCAGCTCAATGCATAATGGAAGGGCTATTCTACCATGGGGGGCATGTGATGTCAGCTCAATGCATAATGGAAGGGCTATTCTACCATGGGGGGCATGTGATGTCAGCTCAATGCATAATGGAAGGGCTAATCTACCATGGGGGGCATGTGATGTCAGCTCAATGCATAATGGAAGGGCTAATCTACCATGGGGGGCATATGATGTCAGCTCAATGCATAATGGAAGGGCTAATCTACCATGGGGGGCATGTGATGTCAGCTCAATGCATAATGGAAGGGCTAATCTACCATGGGGGGCATGTGATGTCAGCTCAATGCATAATGGAAGGGCTAATCTACCATGGGGGGCATGTGATGTCAGCTCAATGCATAATGGAAGGGCTAATCTACCATGGGGGGCATGTGATGTCAGCTCAATGCATAATGGAAGGGCTAATCTACCATGGGGGGCATGTGATGTCAGCTCAATGCATAATGGAAGGGCTAATCTACCATGGGGGGCATGTGATGTCAGCTCAATGCATAATGGAAGGGCTAATCTACCATGGGGGGCATGTGATGTCAGCTCAATGCATAATGGAAGGGCTAATCTACCATGGGGGGCATGTGATGTCAGCTCAATGCATAATGGAAGGGCTAATCTACCATGGGGGCATGTGATGTCAGCTCAGGCCAGCATGTTTCATCACCTCCCGTCCTTTCTCCTGCAGGCCAAGCTAGCCAGGAACCGGAGGGAGCAGCTTCGCACCGGAGGAGGCCCTCCTCAGCTGCAGACACTGACGGACCTGGAGGAATGAGTCCACCAGATTGTTGGAGGCCGGATGACTGGTCCTGTCACCACTCAAGCTGCCGACCCCATTGTGCACAGCGATGGTAAGGTCATCACATTTTTAAACGCTCTCCTTCCACTTCTTCCCCCCACCAGCATGCTTTTTCACTCTGGACCCATGTCAGAGCATTGCAGCACTCATGCATCCCTTGCTGCCACCCTGTCCTTTTGCTAAAGCCACACTTCAACCTCCCTGCTTTCAGATGCTGCATCACCAGCTCGGGAGCCGGGCCCTCAAGCTGCCACTGCCACTGGCTCCGGAGGCGACGAGCAGAAGGAAGCTGGACCATCCCTGCCACCCTCAGGTGAGCTAGCCCCTCTGCAGACTGGGGAGACTACTTCCCTGGAGGGGAGCGGGGGGGAATGCTCTGAGGAGGAAGCAGTTCCAGGAACCAGTGGGCTGCAGCAACGCAAGGGCGGTAGGGAAGCTCGGGGGTGTCTCCCCGGAGGGCGAGTCAGGCCGCGAGTACTGCTGCACAGAGCGCAGAAGAGGTGCGTTCCCTCGCAGAAATGAGCGCCCAGGCTCAGCTCAGGCACACTGAGCTCATGGCTGCAGTGGCAAGGATGCCTGAATCCATCGAGACACTGGCAAGGAGTGTCCAAGACTTCGGGGCAGCACTGGCAAGGAGTGCGCAGGACTTCGGGGCAGCACAGGCAAGGAGTGCGCAGGTCTTCGGGGCAGCACTGGAAAGGACTGTCCATGGCTTCGGGGCAGCACTGGAAAGGACTGTCCAGGGCTTGACCGAAGCAGTGGAAAGGACTGTCCCGGCCTTCAGCGAAGCACTGGAAAGGACTGTCCAGGGCTTCACCGAAGCAGTGGAAAGGACTGTCCCGGCCTTCAGCGAAGCACTGGAAAGGACTGTCCAGGGCTTCACTGAAGCACTGGCACCTGGCTCGCAAGTGCTGAGTGCTGCCACGCAGTCACTCGCTGGTCTCATGCAGACGCATATTGAGGCCACGCGACCAATGACTGGCGCCACCCTCGCTGGATCAGGCGGGATTACCCGGGGCCCTTGCAGCACCACAGCAGGGCCTCAATCTGTGGACCAGCCGATTGGTGTGCATGCTGCGGTGCTGCCCCGTCAGAGTGCCAGTGTGTCGTTCGACCAGGGAGCTGCTGTCCGCTCTCAGGATGTCAGCATTCCTGATGCCACCATTGGCATGTCTCCACTGCAGCTGCCACCACCTGCACGACAGACTGCTTCTACCCATTCACAGTTGGAGCAGTCAGCATCCGGGCCCTCCAAGGCCAGAGGTCGTCCAGGACGTCCCTCAGGAGCATCTGCACTTTCGGACAGCCAGCAGGCCTCCCCCAGCCTTGATGCAGCCACTGGGGTCCCATTACGGAGGAGCTGCAGGGAGGGAAGGGGCCGATCTCGCAAGAGAAGCAGATCACCATCAAGGGGGGAAGAGTAGAAGGTGCAGCTGAGACGTCTTATTTGTAGAAATCAAGGCCGTGGATGCTGGTCTGAATGTTAGTAATGTTTTGGATAGTCTCCCGGGTGTGCGAGGCACTTATAGAGTCATAGAGTTATACAGCACAGAAAGAGGCCCTTCGGCCCATCGTGTCTGCGCCGTCCATCAAGCCCTGTCCAATCTAATCCCATTTTCCAGCATTTGGTCCATAGCCTTGTATGCAATGGCATTTCAAGTGCTCATCCAAATGCTTCTTGAATGTTGTGAGGGTTCCTTCCTCTACCACCCTTTCAGGCAGTGAGTTCCAGGCTCCAACCACCCTCTGGGTGAAAAAGTTCCTCCTCAAATCCCCTCTAAACCTCCTGCCCCTTACCTTGAATCTATGCCCCCTTGTTATTGACCCCCCTACTAAGGGGAGAAGTTCCTCTTTATCTACCCTATCTATGCCCCTCATAATTTTGTACACCTCAATCAGGTCCCCCCTCAGCCTTCTTTGCTCCAAGGAAAACAACCCCAGCCTGTTCAGTCTTTCTTCATAGCTGAGGCGCTCCATCCCAGGTAACATCCTGGTGAATCTTCTCTGCACCCCCTCCAAAGCAATCACATCCTTCCTATAGTGAGGCGACCAGAACTGCACACAGTACTCCAGCTGTGGCCTCACCAGCGTTTTGTACAGCTCCATCATAAACTCCCTGCTCTTATACTCTATGCCTCGGCTAATGAAGGCAAGTATCCCATATGCCTTTTTAACCACCTTATCTACCTGTTCCGCTGCCTTCAGGGATCTATGTACATGTACACCAAGGTCCCTCTGACCCTTTGTACTTCCTAGGGTCCTACCACTCATTGTGTATTCCCTTGCCTTATTTGTCCGTCCAAAATGCATCACCTCGCACTTTTCAGGGTTAAATTCCATTTGCCACTTTTCTGCCCATCTGACCAGCCCGTTTATATCGTCCTGTAGCCTGAGGCTTTCCTCCCCGCAATTTACCACCCCACCAATTTTCGTGTCATCTGCAAACTTACTGATCATACCATTTACATTCTCCTCCAAATCATTTATGTAGATCACAAACAGCAAGGGACCCAGCACCGATCCCTGAGGTACCCCACTGGACACAGGCTTCCAGTCACAAAAACACTTATGTGTTACTGTGTTAGTTTTGCTTTCTGTTGCCATTGCTTTGTCATGTTGGAAGGAAGCACATTTAGCAAAATAAACAACTTTTTTAATTTACATTGGCCATGTCTGATATTTACATTCACTGCCCTTCATAGGCTTTGGGTTATCCGGACGGTTCCATTCCTCCTCATCGAATGGCACCAAGCATTCCGTCAGAGGGGCCTAGAAGCGGCTTGTTATCAGCCTCTGATGGACGGCCCTTCAATGGTTGGTGACATTGGCTGGGTGCGTAGGATGGCGAGGTTATGCAGCATGCAACAGACTACGACGAAGTGGGAGACTCGCTCTGGTGAGTACTGCAAGGCGCCTCCGGAATGGTCCAGACAGCGGAACCGCTGCTTCAGCACACCGATTGTGTGCTCCACAATGTTCCTCGTCGCCTGATGGCTCGCATTGAAGCGCTCTTCAGCAGGAGTGCTGGGCGAACGGAGCGGCGTCATCAGCCATGGGCACAGAGGATAGCCCTTGTCACCGAGAAGCCAGCCTCCTGGGTGAGCCGGGGCCTCGAATAGGTCTGCAACTGAAGTCTGGCGCAGGATGAAGGCGTCGTGGCTGCTGCCAGGGAACTGCGCATTGACTGCGAGGATCAGCTGTCAGTGGTCACAGACCAGCTGAACATTCAAGGAATGGAACCCCTTGCGGTTGCGGAACTCCTCTGGATTCAAAACAGGCGCCCGCAAAGCCACGTGCGTGCAGTCAATGGCGCCCTGCACCATGGGGAAGTCTGCTATTGCTGCGAAGCCCTCTGCGCGCTCCCGCTGCTTCTCCAGTGTCACAGGGAAGGAGATGTACTGCCGCCTCCTTTTAAATAGGGCATCTGTTACTTGACGGATGCAGCAATGCACCGCAAACTGCGATATGTTAGCGATGTCCCCAGTTGCGGCCTGGAAGGAGCCGCTCACATAGAAATTCAGGGCAACAGTCATCTTGACAGCCACCGACAGAGAGGTCATGCACCTTATCTGAGGCTGCAGATCTGGCTGAAGCAGGTGGCACAGCTCAGTCACCACCTCCTTTCTGAAGCACAGCCTTCTAAGACACTGCTCCTCTGACATGTTCAAGTAACAGAACTGCTGTCGGAAAACCCTGGCAGTGTAAGGTCTGGTGTGGCGACGTCTGTTGACCCTCCTCCGTCTGGCCATTCCTGCCCCCCTCTCCCTGCGTCTCTGTGCCCTTTCCAGATGGTTCAGCAGCAGGACGTTCCCCTCCAATGCAGCCTCCATAGTAATAGCGCACAAGAAATTGTAAACATTGTAAATGCTCACCAGCTGCAAGGTGATGGTCAGAAGGCTGAAGTTCCTCTGGCCAGCGCTGGCTCACTGGTGCAATGGCTCTCAGAGTGTAGCTCAGCAACTCTGTGAAAGTCTCGAGGAAGTTGTGCTCCCAAAATGGCTGCCGCTTTTATACCAGTGCAGTCCCCTTTAAAGAGCGCCCCCCTAGTCCGAGAGTGACTGGGGAACGTTCCAGGTAAGCAGTCCTTATTAGCGCCAGGCGGAACGGAGGGGCGCAACACTGAATTTCCGGTCCGGGGCGCCCAAAAGGCGTTGCACACTGAAATGATGTCATGATCTGCCTGCGCCCGCGAGCGGGCACTAAGGTTTAGCGCCAGCGCAAAATGCCCACTCAATATGGGAGGAGGCGCTGGGTTCACTGCGCCCGGCCGAAAATTGGCTACCGCCCCACTTCTTGGCCTCTTTAGGCGTTAATTGGAGGCGCTGCCAACCAAATTTCTCCCCCGCTGTGCTTAACGTGCGTAAATGATAGTTTAATGGCTTCAACCTTTAATTTTCATAGCATCAATAAGATAAAGGGAGTTAAAGGAGGAACGTAAGAAATAAGAGCAGGAGTGGGCCATACGGCCCCTCGAGGAAGTTGGTGGACGTTCCCCGCTTTCCTCGGGCCACCGATTGTTTATGCCAGCATTGTTCATTGGTTAGCCACAGAGCCACATGTGGTGAATTGGGAATTCAGATGTGGCTGATAACATTTCTGATGAGTAAGTAAAAAATGAGTAATAGACATTGACATGAATCTTGTCATTCATGTGGAAATGACTTATGAAATGATACTGGGCGGCCTGCTGGTGGCGCTGTCCAGGGAGAGTATAAATACTCGGGCATGGGCCCAGCTTGCTCAGGACATTCTTTAACAGGAACTAGTGAAGGACACAACTAGATCTCCATGTTGAAAAACAGTTGATTAAAGCCTTGTTTAATACTCAGGCCAAGTGCCTAGTAGTTTTCTTACGTCAGACATCATCGTTGGGCATGAGATCTCAATATTCATATCCACACGGCGTATGGACATTGTACGACTAGGCCACTTTGTGGTATCCCAGTCTGACAGTTACTTAGAATTCAGGCCCGAACCAGAATGAAGACAATGAGACAAAGATTTCAGGGTAACTACTTCTGTACTTAAAATCAATCAAGGTTACGCACAAGCATAAAATCAGGTTTACACGCAAGCATAAGCTTCAACGAGCAAGCATAAGCAGACATGCATTCTAACACCGGCGAGTGACCGGTTCGGCGGTGACTAGTGGGCCCTTCTTTCTGTGCGGCCGATCAAGTTGCCCGACTCACAGCAGCAGCCCCCAAGCGTTCTCTAACTGTGTCCTTTATACCCCAAACCTGGCAGGCCTCCCAATGCGTACGCGTCCCAGACCACATTGATGATTGTTCAGTTATGGGTATCTCTTCTCCTTATCTGTAGTCAATGGGCCGCAAGGCCGCTTGCGCCATGTCTGAAGGGGTTGCAGAAGTTCCTCATTGTCCAATCAGCGAGTGTTTATTTAGATCATTGTGAATGGTCTACTTCCTTGGTTACTGAATGGTGGTTTATGTTCGTTAAGTAAATGTACACATGTCAGGTACGTTTAGCTGTATTGTGTGAGTGTGTGTGTAAGGCGTTTTCTACTACAATTAGTGCGTCTGGTTAAAACGCCTTCGCCACAGCCACACCTGTGGCTGGTCAGTGATTTCTATTCGATCACACTGGCTTACGCTGATTGTCGCTTGTTTTAGGTCGGTTTTTACGTTCGGGCGAATGCTAATGAGATTCTCAGGAAATTTTGGCCTAAGTTGGCGCCGGCAAGGTCGGCTTAGAAACCGATGTGAATTTCAGTGCAAGTCGGATCGAGGAAATTTCAGACGTGTGAGGGAGAGGCCGCGCCGTTACTCTGACTGACGTCTCACGGTACGGTATGTGTGGACGCTGCACAGGCGCATAGATGGGGTTGTTTGTAGTCAACCTCCCGAGCACAGCCACAGTAAGAAGGAAATCACACAAGGGGGGGCTTAAGAGTTTGTACAACATAATACTTTATTGATCTTCTGTACAGCGCAGAGTGATGTACTTCTTATGTTAGTGTCTCGTGTGAGCTCCTAAGCAGCCGAATACACTTTTTCATATTTACATTATTAAGGTGGCCTCACTGAACCAATGAGTTATTGAGCCATATTTATCAGAGGGTGAGATACCCTTTGTGCTTTCCGTATCCAGCGTCGGCTTCAAAGTCTCATTGTTCAGTTTTACCACAGAGCATTTCCCCTTGTGTCTATTCTATCCCGCAGTGATCTGTACTCAGTGTCTCAGAAGGGCTCTCCATTACAGAACCAAAGTGACTTTTTCAAATTCCCGCCCACCCATCGCTCTTGGGGCTTCTCTGAGTGATCCTGTCCAATTTAGTGACAATGAGGTAGATCTTGTTCCTTACCGCCTGGGCATTAAGCATCATCTGAGCAGAGCTGGGGAAGGAACATCGGACGGAGAGCTTCACATGCTCCCTTGCTGAGACCCCTGGATTTTCCTTCCATTGGTTTCAATGGACGGATTTCTGGCAGATTCACTTCCTGGTGCTCGCGATCCTCTTCACCAGGTTATCCTTTCTGTGCTGCACCCAGGTGATGGTTAACGTCCAACCTCTACCACGATTCGTTAGCCGTGGCTCATAGGGTACTCTCGCCTCAGAATGAGAAGGTCCAGGGCTCAAGTCCCACTCCAGAGATTTGACCACAAAAAATCTAGGCTGACACTTCAGTGCAGCACTGAAGGAGCGCTGCGCTTTCGAAGGTACCATCTTTTGGGTAAGATGTTAAACCGAGGCCCCATCTGCCCTCTCAGGTGAGAAAGAAAGAACTCGCATCTCTATAGCGTCTTTCACGACCTCAGGATGTCCCAAAGTGCTTGATACGCTTATCAATTATTCCATAAAAGGCGATGAATTAGGATAGTAATGAAAAGGTTTTTATTAACTAAAGAACAGAGCATGCCTCTCGTGGGCAACTGGTTCCAAGAAGGAAGTGGGCTGCCGAGCAGCCACCTTTATACCAGGTCACGTAGGCGGAGCCAGCTGAGGCATGCATTGGTACACAGTGAGTAGCAAGAGGTAACAATGTGCCAATAACGATAACAGTAGTGAACCACAGTGAACAACAATGAAAACAATAACAGTGGTTTACCACAGTGCTTTACAGCCAATGAAGTTGTAAGGGGTCGTTTTAACGAGCTTGTGGTGTGCGAAATCGGTTTTTGACTTCACACTGCTCGTGAGCGGTTCCGAAGCGCTCCCCCCTCACCGGTTCTAGACACTGGGCTTATTGCCAGACCACCTTGATGTGTTGGCCCAACTTGTGACTCGGAAGACAAATGGATCAGGTGAGACAAGGTAAGTTTTAAATCAAAGGTATCTTTATTTTTAAGGAGAATAAAACATAGAGAATGAAGAAACAATGCAGACAAGAATCATGAACACGCCTCTCAATGGGAACTAAAATTTAACACACAAGAGTTACTTTGACTATCATAATACATCAACTCTAGATCAGCGATATAATAAAACGGGGGTGGAGAAAGCGCACGGCACAACGAAGGATGAATAACACTCCCGAATTACAAAGCCCTTAATATTAAAAACCCTCCCGTTACTAAAGTATACCTCAACTAGATCAGCTAGGTGGAGTTGGGCCTCTATGCTCACCAGGGTTTTTAAAACTGTCCTTGACCTTGGTGCTCCTGTATCGTCCGGGATCTCCAATCTTCCTTATGGGACCGGCTCCTGAACCTGCTCTCCTGCTCGAACTTGTAGGCCCTCCATGCTCCTCGAACCATAATCGAACCTCTCCACTCGCTCTGCCTTTGACCTCGTGTCTGTGTGAAACTGTGGGTTTTTTTAATGTCTCTTTTCCCCCAACAGTTATACTGTTTTCTTGCCCTTATCTTGGCGCCAAATCAGGGGTTTTCTTTTGTTAAAGTAATGGGCAGGCTGCTTTGACAAAAGCGGGTACTTTATTTTAATGTCTTGTAAATGAAACTAATGGGATCTGTCCTGTGTCCCTCTGAGTTTGGTACAGATAATAGGTTTTGTCTGTGCTCTGCGATTTCAGAGATGGGTTTGCGTTTTGCTAGCAATTAACACACCTTGAGGTGTAAATACTTTTGTTTTGACTTCGTTACTACTGTAACCATTTTACCATATCAATTGCAGTCAGTTCTGGAATCTTCTAATCGGTGGTGACTCAGGTTTCTTTAAGATACTGCAGTGGTATGTCCTTCTGAAATGAGTCATGTGATCTGCCAACTCCATCTTGTGTACATAAAATGTGGCCATTTCAGGGGTTTTACAATGTAGACTGTATTTTCCTGGATTTTTGCGAATCCTACAAAGTACTTTTGAAGTGTCATCACTGTTGTAATGTGGGAAACGTGGCAGCCAATTTTCACACAGCAAGCTCCCACAAACACCAATGAGATAAATGACCAGATGATCTGTTTTAAGATAAGGTGCTATATAAATGCACGCCTTCCTTTGACTGTTCCCTTGTGGCAATGAGCTGACACCACGGAGGTCTCAGGTTCGCCGAGTCAGTGCCTTCAGGACAGGAAAGATTCCAAAGCCCTGTAATTAATTGCAGAGGCTTTAGATGGTCCCTCTGCTGTCAACACCACCAGGATGTTGGGGAAGAGCAAAGTGCCCTGATTATCCAGAAAATAGTTCAGGTGACATATTCCCATCCTTCCTATACCATTATAACAGGGGCAGACATATTGCGTTCACATACATACATTACAGTGCATGTATGTGAACGCATGAAGCGTAGTAAACAAGGTAAGTGAGCTGCAGGCACAAATAGCCACATGGGAATATGATGTTGTGGCAATAACTGAGACCTGGCTCAAAAAAGGGCAGGATTGGGTATTAAATATTCCTGGTTATAAGATGTTCAGGAAAGATAGAGAAGGAAAGATAGGAGGTGGTGTGGCAGTATTGGTTAAGGAGAATGTTACAGTGCTGGAGAGGGAGGGTGTCCTGGAGGGGTCAAGGACAGAATCTATATCGCTAGAGTTAAGAAATAATAGAGGTGCCATTACACTAGTAGATGTATTCTATAGACTACCAACTAGTGGGAAAGATAAAGAGGAGTAAATTTGCAGAGAAATTACAGAGAGGTGCAAGAACTATAGAGTAGTAATAATGGGGGACTTCAACTCTCCTAATATAGACTGGGATAGTAATAGTGTTAAGGGCAGAGAAGGGAAAAATTTCTGAAGTGCGTTCAGGAGAACTTTCTTGATCAGTATGTTTCCGGCCCGACAAGGGAGGAGGCATTGCTGGATCTGGTTCTGGGGAACGAGGTAGGTCAAGTGGAGCAAGTGTCAGTAGGTGAACACTTAGGGAACAGTGATCATAGTAACATAAGGTTTAGATTAACTATGGAAAAGGACAGGGAGTAATCTAGAATAAAAAACGTTTAACTGGGGGAAGGGCAATTTCAGTGGGATGAGAATGGATCTGGCCCGGGTAAACTGGAATCAAAGATTGGCAGGCAAAACTGTAATGGAACAATGGGCTGCCTTTAAAGAGGAAATAGTTCAGGTACAGTTGAGGTACATTCCCACTGGGGGAAAGGCAGGGCAACTAAAGTCAGGGCTCCCTGGATGATGAAAGAGATAGAGAATATGAAGAAGCAGAAAACGAGCACGTACGACAGATGTCAGGTTACAAATACATCTGAGAATCAGGTTATATATAGAAAGGTCAGAAGAGGAGTGAAAAAGAAAGTAAGAGGGGCAAAGAGAGGGTATGAGAATAGAATGGCAGCCAACATAAAAGGTAATCCAAAAGTCTTCTATAGACATATAAATAGCAAAAGGGTAGTAAGAAGAGGGGTGGGGCCGATTAGGGACCAAAAAGGAGACCTATGCATGGAGGCAGAGGGTATGGCTGAGGTACTAAATGAATACTTTGCATCTGTCTTCACCAAGGAAGAGGATGCTGCCATAGACATAGTGAAGGAGGTAGTGGAGACATTTGATAGGATAAAAATTGATAAAGAAGAGGCATTAGAAAGGCTGGTTGTACTTAAAGTAAATAAATCACCAGGAGCGGATGGGCTGCATCCTAGGATGCTGAGGGAATTGAGGGCGGAAATTACGGAGGTACTCGCCATAATATTCCAATCCTCCTTAGATACGGGGGTGGTGCCAGAGGACTGGAGAATTGAACCTGTTAAGTCTGTGTGTTCCAGTTATATTTAAGGTCAATTACTGACACAGACTACAAGAATAACTTTTCAATAGGTCTTTACTATTCGGAGGTTAGGGCTGTACTACCCAGCAAATTACTACACAGCACTTATATACCGGTGTGGTCACCACCGGTATTACCGTATACAGCAGCCAGAGAAAGTAGTACATCTCTTAAGGTGGAACAGGTTTAAGTTCTCTTAAGGTGGAACAAGTTACATACACCACAATCCTCCCTTTTTAGCTTAACAGTTATATCCCCATTTAACATAACATAATAACATATATACATATACAACTTCATGTAGAAACAGTTCAAAGGTTCAGTCTCTCAGGAGGCCTCCTGATTCGAGTTGGATAACGCCTTTCAGGGGTCTCTGATTCTTGTTGCTGAGGTGACTCCTCTAGTTGGTCTCTTGTGTCTTGGACATCATCATCAGGTACATTCACTGCCGAGGTAGATGCTTCAGGTTCACTAACTTCTTCCACGGTTGTCTCTGTCGTAACCATGGGTTCGACCCTTGTTCTCGATTCTACCAGTTGGTCAGCATGACACCGTATTACATTTTTACCAACATCTACCGTGTACATCAGGGGTCCTTGTCTGGCCCGAATTGTTCCGGATTGCCATTTCTCGTTTCCATAGTCCCTGGCCAACACTGGTTGTCCTACCTCGAAACTCCGAGTGGTCTTGTTATTTATATGCTGGAACTGTTTGTTTTCAACTTCCCTCCGCACATTTGGTTTTAACAAGTCCAACCTGGACCGCAACCTCCTGTTATAAAACATCATGGCAGGACTTTGGTTTGTCACTGCATGAGCGGCATTTCGATATGCCAGTAGAAACTTGTCCACCTTATGTTGTAGTGGAATCTGATCTTCGCTCATGGCCTTTATTGCCTTTTTGAATGTTTGTACAAATCTCTCGGCCAACCTATTTGTAGCCGGATGATATGGGGCAGAGGTATAATGTTTCACCCCATTCTTCTTTAAGAATTTTTGGAATTCTTCTGACACGAACTGTGGTCCGTTGTCGGAACATATTTGTTCTGGCAATCCGTTCCTTGCGAATATCATTCTTAACACCGCAATTGTCTTTTCTGAAGTAGTGGTAGTCATCTTGATCACTTCTGGCCATTTAGAATGTGCGTCCACTGCAATTAGAAACATGGAGTCCATGAATGGACCAGCAAAGTCAATATGTACGCGTTGCCATGGGGCTGAAGGCCATTCCCATGGATGCAGTGGTGCAATCGGAGGTGCATTTTGCACTTTTTGGCACCCTGAGCAGCTTTTCGTCAGCTCCTCGATCTGTTGGATGATACCCGGCCACCACACATAAGCCCTAGCAAGGCTTTTCATCTTGACTCCCCCCAGATGACCTTCATGCAGTTCCTTTAGAACTCTTTCCCTTAACTTAGGAGGAATAATCACTCTCGTTCCATACATCAATGTTCCTTGACAGACGGACAGCTGGTCTCGTCTTGCCGAGAATGCCGGTAACAGAGAATCACCATGTGCTGGCCATCCCTTCACTGTCACCTCGTAGACTCGGGACAGTGTCGGGTTGTTCCTGGTTTCTCTTTCAATACTTGCATTGGTGACTGGTAAACACTCGATGATGGTCGAGTGAAATAACTCAACAGGGTCAACCTTCGTTGTCTCCTCTTCTTCAGGAAGTGGCAGGCGCGACAGCCCATCAGCATTACCATGCTGCTTTGTACCTTTGAATTCTATCTGATATTGATGTGCCCCTAGGAAAAGGGACCATCTCTGGAGTCTCTGCTGTCATCACCGACACACCCTTCTTAGGATTAAAAATGGATACCAACGGCTGATGGTCTGTCAGAAGCGTAAACTTTTGGCCCTGCAGGTAATGATTAAACTTCTTTACTCCCCACACAAGGCTGAGAGCCTCCCTATCTATCTGAGCATAGTTGCACTCAGCGGAGGTCAATGATCTGGATGCGAACGCGACTGGCCTCTCCGTGCCATTTGGCAACTTGTGTGAGAGTACTGCCCCAATACCATATGGAGAAGCATCACAAGCCAAACGAATAGGCAGTGTTGGGTTGAAGTGAGCCAACACTTCCTCTGAGGTTATCAATTCCTTGCTTTTGCGAAAGGCCTTCTTACAGTCCTCGCTCCACTCCCATGGTACTCCCTTCTGCAAAAGAGCGTTCAGCGGGTGCAGTACCGTGGATAAATTTGGCAGAAACTTATGGTAATAGTTAATCAATCCTAGGAACGACCTCAACTGAGATACATTAACCGGAGCGGGAGCCTTCACAACCGCTTCGATCTTGTCAGGAGACTCCCTCCTGGTCAATGACATGGCCACAGTACGAGATCCGCTTCTGAAAGAACTCACATTTCTGCCGATTAACTCGAAGTCCATATTCTTTCAATCTGATGAGCACCAGTTCCAAATTTGCGAGGTGTTCCTCGTCACCATCTCCTGTAATCAGAATATCGTCCAGGTAACATTGTGTGCCTGGAATTCCCTGTAATACCTGCTCCATGGCCCTCTGCCAAATTGCTGGAGCCGATGCCACTCCAAAAAACAGTCTATTATACCGGTACAAGCCTCTATGCGTGTTGATCGTGAGGTACTGGTGTGACTCTTCCTCAGCTTCCATCTGTAAGTACGCCTGCGCCAGGTCTATCTTGGTGAAGTGTTTCCCGCCCGACAATGAAGCGAAGATATCCTCAATCTGCGGAAGCGGACACTGCACCGTGTGAAGCACCGGATTAACAGTGATCTTGAAATCTCCACAGATGCAAACCTTCCCTGGTTCTCCCGGCTTGTTGCTCGAAGGACGTTTCATCACGGGAACAATGGGCGTAGCCCACTCACTCCAGTCTACCTTAGACAGTACTCCTGAACGTTCTAGCGCTTCCAGCTCCGCTTCCACAGCAGGTCGTATCACATAGGGTACCGGTCTGGCTTTGAAAAATTTTGGTTGTGCATGTTCTTCAATCTTGATGTTTGCCGTAATTCCTCTCAGTGTTCCCAGTCCCTGCTGGAACACCTCTTTAGCATCGTCCAATATTCTGGACAATCGTTTAGGTTTGACATCTGTTTCCCTGGCATCTACCGTTAGTGCTTTTAAGGAATGCCAGTCCATATTCATTTTTCTAATCCACTCCCGTCCCAGTAGTGGTGGACCTCCTTCAGGGAGCACATATAAGTCCATTCCTCGGCTTTCTTTGCCCTTGTGGACCACCTTTACCTTTATCTTTCCGATGGGGTATACTCTTTGCCCCGTGTATGTTTTCAATACAATCTCCGTATCCCGTAGGGGAATATGTTGGAATAACCTTCTGTAATCTTTCTTATTCATGACCGTCAATGCCGATCCAGTGTCCAATTCCATTTTCACTTGGACTCCTGCTATCTGAAGTGTGACCCAAATTGTCTGGAGGTCTGCTTCCTTACCAACGTTGTGTACTCTTAAGCTACCCAGTTCATTACTGCTGGCGTCTGAATCTGACTTCTGTTCGTTCGAACTGTTCTCTGTCACCTTGTGTACCTTTCTGTACTTTCCCTGCGGTGACTTTTTGTTGCTGGTCTTCTCTCCTGACCGGCATACTTTAGCTATGTGACCAAGCCTGCCACATTTTCTGCATTCCTTATTTTTGAACCAGCACTGGTTCTGATCGTGCGTTGTCTTTCCACAACGATAACATTTTACTGTACCCAAGACCATTTGATTTGTGCTGAGTTCCGGTGACCGTAGCAGCATTACCGCCGTGCCTCTCGCTGCGGCTTCGTGCGATGCTGCCATAGCGACAGCTTTATCAAGCGTCAGCTCATTCTCCTCAAGCAGTCGCTTTTGTGTCTCTTCTTTTAACAATCCACACACAAATTTATCTCTTAGCGCATCTGTTAGTCCTGTTCCAAACTGACAGTACTTTGCTAGCTTACGCAATTCAATTAAAAATTCAGCATTGCTTTCATCTTTCAGCTGCTTTCTGCTGTAAAATTTAAATCGTTCCGCTAGCATCAGCGGCGTGGGGCTTAAATGATTTTTTAGGACGGTAACAATATCCGCGAAAGTCTTATCCACCGGTTTCTCTGGTGATAGAAGGTGTTTCAATTGCCCGTATGCCTTCGCACCCATTAAGTTTAATAAGGTTAGTGCTTTCTCCCCATCTGGTATCTTATTTGCTCTGCAATAAACTTCTATGCGTTCTACATACATGGTCCAATCTTCGATGTCGCTATCAAAAGTATTAATGTTCCCATGTTTAGACATCTTTGCAATTTTTTTTTTCCAAAATGGCGGCTTCCCGCGCTTGGCGGTCTTTCCCGCGCTCGTCTTCTTCACCCGCTGGCTGCAATGGCGATTGCTGTGCTGCTGCCGGTCTCGCCTCCCCAGTGGTTAACAACTCCCCCGACGCTGCTTCTACTCCACCGCGGTTCCCGTGGGCATTCGCGCTTCCCTGCCGTCGCGCCTCGCAGCCCTTCTTGCAGCCCGGTTATGTGCACCCGCTGCGTTCGAATTCACCGCGGCTCTCGCGCCTTCAGCTGCCCCAGTCGCTGCGCCTTTTGGCCCGAATGCAGCCCGGCCCTTTTCACCGGCCGCGGTCGATTTCACCGCCCTCTTTCCTCCGTCTTCCCTCCCCTTCGCTACAGCCAACGCGGCCGACTTTCGCTGATTGGCTTACCCACCACCGTGGTAGAAGGAAGATAGCTGTCTGCCGCTGATGGGGGCTTCGAGTTCAGAATTTCTCTTCTTCACTCCGGGCCCTCGATGCCTCCCGCGCGACGTGCTGTTCAGCAGGATGATGAGGGTGGATGCCTCTTCTCGACGCCCGTTCTGAGGACGAAGCTGCCGCGGATGTAAACTGCCGCAGGGTAAGATCGGACTCGTCGCCACTGTGAAGTCTGTGTGTTCCAGTTATATTTAAGGTCAATTACTGACACAGACTACAAGAATAACTTTTCAATAGGTCTTTACTATTCGGAGGTTAGGGCTGTACTACCCAGCAAATTACTACACAGCACTTATATACCGGTGTGGTCACCACCGGTATTACTGTATACAGCAGCCAGAGAAAGTAGTACATCTCTTAAGGTGGAACAGGTTTAAGTTCTCTTAAGGTGGAACAAGTTACATACACCACAGAACCATTGTTCAAAAAAGGGTATAAATAGCGTGGGTTGGCCGGACGTCATTGGGGGCGGGACTGAAACCCGACAACCAGAAGTGCCGCCCCCAACGCGCCCCCATTGTGAAAATCCAGCCCATAGAGTACAAAATTGTGCAAATTATGATGAACCTGTATAAAATACTGGTTCAGCCCCAACTGGAGTATTGTGTCCAATTCTGGGCACCACACTTTAGGAAGGGTGTGAAGGCCTTAGAGAAGGTGCAGAAAGATTTACGAGAATGATTCCAGGAATGAGGGACTTCAGTTATGTTGATAGACGGGAGAAGTTGCGGTTGTTCTCCTTAGAGCAGAGAAGATTGAGAGGAGATTTGGTAGAGGTGTTCAAAATCATGAGGGATCTGGACAGTGTAGATGGAGAGAAACTGTTCCCATTGGCGGAAGGGTCCAGAACCAAAGGACACAGATTTAAGGTGATTGGCAAAAGAACCAAAGGCGACGTAAGAAAAAACTTTTTATGGAGCGAATGGTTAGGATCTGGAATTCACTGCCTGAAAGGGTGGTGGAGGCAGACTCAATCTTATCTTTCAAAAGGGAGTTGGATAAATACCTGAAGGAAAAAAATTTGCAGGGGTACAGGGAAAGAAACGGAGGAGTGGGACTAGCTGAGAGTCAGCACAGGCTCGACGGGCCAAATGGCCTTCTTCCGTGCAGTAACCATTCTATGATTCTACGATGTTGCATGCTCCCGACACATCTGGCGGGAAATCCCGGAAGGTGGGAAGCCTGTGGAGCAACTCCAGAATAAATTCCCACTCAAGTAAGCTCGGGCCCCTCTTGAAAGCTGGCTTTACTTCGAGTGGAAAGGGTGAACTGAAACCTTAAAAAGAAAATCCAGTGTAAGTGCAATGCAACAACAACTGCTTGTAAGTTGCCATTGGTGAGAATTAAGTCTAAGAAAGCGCCTCTCACGTGCTCAGGGTGTCCCAAATGCCCTTCACAGCCAATGAAGTGTAGTCACTGTTGTAATGCACTAAGGGTAGAGTTGCCTTGCAACCTTTGGGATGAAGCAAAGTGGTGACCGATTCACATCAGTCACAGTATACATAGGATTACATTACATAGGATATACGGCACTGAAACAGGCCATTCGGCCCAACTTGAGCCTCCTCCCATCTTTCCTCATCTAACTCTATCAACATAACCCTCCATTCTCTTCTCCCTCATATGATTGTCTAGCCTCCCCTTAAATGCATCTATGCTAATCGCCTCAACCACTCCCTGTGGTAGCGAGTTCCACATTCTCACCACTCTCTGGGTAAAGAAGTTTCTCCGGAATTCCCTATTGGATTTCTTGGTGACTATCTTATATTGATGGCCTCTAGTTATGCTCTTCCCCACAAGTGGAAACATTCTCTTTGTATCCACTCTATCAAAACCTTTCATAATTTAAAGACCTCTATTAGGTCACCCCTCGGCCTTCTCTTTTCAAGTAGAGCTCAGGTGCTGGGTTCCAATCTGATGCCTGAGTGCATTAATGCATGGCAGTATCCGGGCCCTTCCAAAAAGGTCTCCCACGCCACTTTGGGTGCATACCAGCTGCAGTATAACTCCAACCCAATGTGAAGCCACATCTTACAAGTTTGTTGGAATGGAATGCTTTTACTGTTAGGACGCTCGACCTACTTCGGGAATCAGCTGCTGGGCGAGAGGAGCTCTGCACGTGTGTTGACGGGCACGCGCCTGGGAAACTGGGCGGTGCAGTGACTCAGACACTGACCTTTCATCTCAAGGACCCGGTGGAATGAAAGTCTCTTGTGAGGATGAGTTTGAGCAGTCCCGATCCAGTTCCCAGCTGACGTGGATCTACAGCACTGACCGTCCCTGGTCGAGCACTAAAGCTGTCATTTCCACTATCGGGCGCTTCCAGCTGGGAGCAGCACTCGGAGGGAGTGCAACTCGGGAAATCACAGGCTGTCTTGACATCCTTCTTAAAGTGTGGTGCCCAGAATTGGACACAATACTCCTGCTGAGGCCTAGCCAGTGATTTATAAAAGTTTTAGCATTTAGGTTTGCCCCGTCGCTGGGTCATAATCCTGGAACTCCCTCGCTAACAGCACTGTGGGAATACCGTCACCACACGGACTGCAGCGGTTCAAGAGGGTGGCTCACCACCACCACCTTCTCGCGGGCAATTAGGGATGGGCAATAAATGGCATCCTTGTCAACGACGTCCACTTCCCAGGAACGAATTTTTAAAAAAGCGTAACTTCCTTGCTTTTGTACTCCATGGGCTGGATTTTGTCAATGGGGAGGTGTTGGAGGCGGGACTCCCACTTTTTGGGTTGTAGTCCCGCCTCCATCGACTTGTGGCCAACCCACGCTACTTTCCCTTGATCGACTTTGTTAAGCCCGCCCAGCGGGCTTAGCAGGCCAATTAAGAGACACCTGGTTACTGGTGACGTCAGCAATTGACATTTCATCTGTCAAGAGCTTTTGACAGATGAAAAATCAGTGTTTGACAGCTCTGTGAAGCTGTCAAACACTGACAATCTGTCTTCTAACCTGAGTCCTTCTACTCACGCTCAGTTAGAGAGCTCTCCAGACCAGAAAGCAGAATACTGCAGCGTTTGACAGTTCAGCGGCCATTCTGCTTTCTGTGCCGGTGAGCTGAGGGACTCCCGAGACCTGAAGGAAGGAAGCCTGCAGGAGAAAGTAAAGGTAAGTAAAACTTATTAAAACACTTTACACTTACTTCACACACTTACCTCTGCACACATGCACCCATCACTCACCGGCATAACGGACATCTCGACCCCTCCAACCCCTGCAGACCGATGGTCCGCCTTGTTAACTTGGCGTGGTTCGGCGCCATCGGGAAGCCCACACTTCAGGGCTAACAATAGGGATTAGGCAAAAAACTGCCCGTTAACTACCTGTTAACAGGCAGTTAATTGGCACTAATCCCCTTCCCGCCTCGGGGAGGCGGCTCCCAGCACAGGTTGGATACCCACCTCCTGGGACATTGGCACGGAGGTGGGTTGGGGATGGGATGGGTTCCTGCCCCCCGATTCTGCAATTTTCCCACCACTCCCGCCTCCAAAACCGCCTCCACGGGGCTTGGAAATTCGAGCCCCATGCCTCTACTCATAAAGCCCAGGATCCCGTACGCTTTGTTTAACAGCTTTATAAACTTGTCCTGCCGCCTTCAAAGGTTTTAGTACGCACCTCCCCCCCTCCCCCCCAGGTCTCTCTGTTATAGGGTTGCCAACTCTGGTTGGCTGTATTCGAGGAGGTTTCATCATATGACCTTCAAGAAATGGCTCCGCCCCCACACACTCCCACCATTTGTCGGTCAGCATGTCCATCCTCACGGCGGCGCACTTGCCCACTGTTGTGTATGTACCTTTAAGAGAATAACTGGTCTCAGACTGCAGTACCAGCAGTGACCACCCCCGTATAAAAGGCACTAGTAAGCCTCTGTAGTTTCAGTTTTTCCCGATTGACTCCTTTCAGTAAAGACTTGTTTTGTTCAACTCCTGCTGTCCGTGCCTCAATCATACACGGACATAATACTGGCGACGAGCAGATACGAACTTACCTACAGTCTGCACCACCTCCTGGGATCCATTCCTGAAGTGAAGTGAGCAGAGGTCGAGGCCAGAAGGAAGAAAGAAGCAGTAGAAACGGGTGTCGACCGTGGGCATCTGCCCCTGTGTTAGCGGAGTTGAAGATTGCTGGAGAAGCTGTCGGAAGCGGGGCCTGGTTCCTGTCGACGGTGCTTCAGCTAATCGGGCTGGTGGCAGGTAGTACACTGATCCTTCCTGGGCTGCGGCGGTCGCGAACTCGAGCGGGTGGCTTGCAACGGGGCCGAGCAGCGTTGTCGGGAAGAGGAGAGAGAGAGGGTGGAGCACACAGGCCGGTGCTACGAAGCCGGGCTGCGTACAGACCCGAGAAGAGGGAGGCAAGAGTCCCACAGGGTTGTTCCACGACGGGAAAATAATAAAGAAAATAAATATTAAACGCGCAGGAAACCGCGAGGAGCTGCAGGTTACAACGGAAACCGCGGAAAGCAGCGCTAGCAACAGCGGGGAAGAAGGCAAAGCGCGGGAGGCGCCATCTTAATCAGCGGGGAAGAAGGCAAAGCACGGGAGGCCCCATTTTGTTAAATTGGAAGAAGGCAAAGCGCGGGAGGCGCCATTTTAGATTTTCAAGATGCCAAAGACTGGTTGTATCACTGCCTTTGATAATACAATAGAGGACTGGACCACGTATGTGGAAAGAGTCGAGGTATATTGCGAGGCAAACAAAATAGCCAATGAGAAAAAGGCATCGGTATTGCTAAACTTAATGGGCGCTAGAATGTATGGCCTATTGCGGGACCTGATTACTCCAGCCAAACCGAAGGCGAAGAGTTTTAACAAAATTGTTGCTGTCCTACAGGAACACCTAAACCCTGCACCGCTGTTGATAGCAGAAAGATTTAAATTCCACAGGAGAAATCAGCATAAAGATGAGAGCAATGCTGAGTACCTTACGGAACTACGCAAGCTATCAAAGCACTGCCAGTTCGAAGCAGGACTGGCAGATACCCTACGGGACAAATTTGTCTGTGGACTCCTGAGTGAAGGAACACAGAAGAAGTTACTCTCAGAGAAAGAGCTGACACTAGATAAGGCTTTCAGCATGGCAGTATCATACGAAGCAGCAGCCAGGGGAGCTGCGGAAATACAACAAAAGCCACAGGAATATGGCACCCACGAAATGACACGGGGAGTTGCAAAATGTTATCGCTGCGGCAGAACTAACCATGACCAGAAGGACTGCTGATCCAAGGACAAAATATGCAGGCAATGCGGAAAGATGGGACACATTGCACGAGTTTGCAGGTCTGGGAAGAAGACCAGTGACAACAAAAAGTCTACTAAGGAACCGTACAAGAAAGTACAAAAGATGACGGACAGTAGTTCCGAAGACCAGATGAGCGATAGTGAATCCGGGAACAAGAGACTAAGCTGTCTCAAACTTCACAATGTAATCGCAAAAGAGGATCACTGAACCATTTGGGTCACCCTCACGATAGCAGGGTCCCAAGTTAAAATGGAATTGGATACAGGATCAGCGCTAACCGTCATGAATCGACGAGACTACGAGCGGCTATTCTCACACATACCCTTGAGAGAGACATCCATCGTCTTGACGATGTATACGGGGCAAAAAGTATACCCCAGAGGAAAACTAAGGGTGCCTGTCGAATACAACAGCAAGAAAATACGGAAATTGTATGTCTACATACTGCCAAATGGTGGACCACCATTATTGGGCCGTGAATGGATCAGGAAGATAAGCTTAGATTGGCACTCCATTCATGCAATGACGGTGGATGGTAAAAAAGATGAAGACGTCACTCCTGGACGATTGTCAACAATCTTAGCTAACGCCAAAGAGGTATTTCAACAAGAACTGGGCACTCTTAAAGGCGTAACCGCCTCGATAAAAATAGAAGAGAATGCAATTCCCAAGTTTTTCAAAGCAAGACTGGTACCATATGCAATTCGCCCAGCCGTCGAGGCAGAGCTGGAGAATCTGGAGAAGGCAGGCGTGTTGTCTAAGGTCGACTGGAGCGAGTGGGCGACACCCATCGTTCCTGTCATGAAGAAAACGTTAAGCAATAAGTCTGAGGAGCCAAGGAAGGTTCGCATCTGTGGGGACTTCAAGGTGACGGTGAACCCAGTCCTTCACACAGTACAATATCCTCTTCCAAGGATAGAAGACATCTTCGCCTCACTATCTGGAGGGAAGCGTTTTACAAAAATTGACCTAGCACAAGCATATTTGCAAATGGAGGTTGAAAAATCCTCTAGGAAATATCTCACGATAAACACTCACAAAGGTCTTTACCAGTATCACCGATTGGTATTCGGAGTAGCATCGGCTCCGGCGATATGGCAAAGAGCGATGGAACAAGTCCTGCAAGGAATTCCGGGGACTCAGTGTTACTTGGACGACATCCTTGTGACAGGTGAAGATGACAGTGAACACCTTAACAACCTAGAACAGGTGCTCACTAGACTACGGGAACATGGGCTACAAGCCAACCGCCCCAAGTGCAAGTTTTTTAAGAAACAGATATCGTATTGTGGCCACGTGATTGATGAGGAAGGGTTACATAAGTCCCCTGACAAAATTGAAGCGGTTGTTAAGGCCCCAGCGCCTGAAAATGTGTCGCAACTGAGGTCATTCCTCGGATTGGTGAATTGCTACCATAAGATTTTGCCGAATTTGTCGACAATTCTGCACCCACTGAATGCCCTACTACGAACAGGAGTAGCATGGAAATGGAGCAATGACTGTAAGCGGGCCTTTCAGAAGAGTAAGGACTTAATCACTTCAAGAGAAGTATTGGCTCACTACAACCCAGCACTGCCGATCAGACTGGCGTGTGATGCGTCTCCCTACGGCATTGGGGCTGTACTGTCACATAAATTCCTTGATGGTTTAGAGAGGCCGATAGCTTTTGCGTCACGCTCGTTAACTTCTGCCGAGCGTAACTACGCCCAGATTGACAGAGAGGCCCTCAGCCTAGTGTGGGGGGTGAAGAAGTTCAATCACTACCTGCACGGTCAAAAATTTACTCTACTAACCGATCATCAACCTCTTGTCTCCATTTTCAACCCTTAGAAGGGCGTACCGATAATGACAGCGCAACGGCTGCAGAGGCGGTCCCTTTTCCTAGCGGCACACCAATATGACATCGAGTACAAAGGAACTAAACAGCATGGGAATGCTGATGGATTGTCGCGCCTACCGTTGCCGACGGTGGAAGAAGAAGACCTTGCAGGGGATCCAATGGAGATATTCCACTCGACCATAGTCGAATGTCTCCCTGTGACGAATTCAAACATAGAAAAGGAAACACGAAATAACCCGACACTATCACGGGTCTATGATTTAACGGTGAAGGGATGGCCAGCACATGCCGAACCACTGCTGCCAGCATTCTCGCCGAGAAGAGAACAGCTGTCAGTGTGCAGAGGAACCTTGATGTGTGGATCCAGAGTAGTAATTCCACCTAAGTTGACGGATAGAGTGCTCAATGAGCTTCATGAGGGTCATCTGGGTGGGGTAAAAATGAAGAACTTAGCCAGAGCGTTTGTCTGGTGGCCGGGAATCGATAGAGAAATCGAAGAGATGACCAAGAGCTGTGCAGGATGCCAGAAGGTCCAAAACGCCCCACCACAAGCTCCTCTACATCCATGGGAGTGGCCCTCATCTCCATGGCAAAGGGTGCACATTGATTTTGCTGGTCCCTTCATGGACTCAATGTTTTTAATTGCGGTGGATGCACATTCAAAGTGGCCAGAGGTAATAAAAATGTCCTCAACCACCACAGAAAAAACTATCACAGTTTTACGAACCATATTCGCCAGGAATGGGCTGCCTGAACAGATTTGCTCTGACAATGGACCACAGTTTGTGTCTGAAGAGTTCCGGAGGTTCTTAAAGAACAATGGTGTTAAGCATTACACATCTGCCCCATATCATCCAGCCACTAATGGATTGGCCGAGAGGTTTGTTCAAACATTCAAGAAGGCTATCAAGGCAATGTGTAATGAAGATATACCCCTACAACACAAGGTGGACAACTTCTTGTTTGCGACACATGCAGTTACCAACCAAACTCCAGCCATGATGTTCTTCAATCGAAGACTACGATGCCGCTTGGATTTGGTTAAGCCAAACGTCCGAAGAGATGTGGAGAACAGGCAGTTTCAGAATATGAATGAAAGACCGACCAGGAGTTTTAAGATAGGTCAACCAGTTTTGGCCCGGGACTATCGCACTGAGAAATGGCAGCCAGGAACGATTTGTACACGGCAAGGACCTCTCATGTATACCGTGGACGTGGGAGAGAGCATTGTAAGATGCCATGCTGACCAGATTCTAGAGTCACTGGAAAACGTCAACTCCACACCACGATCTGATACACCTGGCAATGAAATCGACGTACCAATTGCAGCTACAGCAGAATCGGTGATATTGGAAGCAGATGAACCAAACAACGACATTGATCCCGACTCAACCTTGCCAGAAGAACCTGATACCCCAAAGAGGCGTTATCCAGACAGAATCAGGAAGCCTCCTCAAAGACTGAACTTATAATTGTTTAAACTCAACCAATGTATCTAGCAACCGTAATTGTGATTGTAATTAGTTATCATTTAGTTGTTAAATGAATGTTATGGACTGTTTATCTAAAAGGGGAGGAATTGTTGTGTATGTACCTTTAAGAGAATAACTGGTCTCCGACTGCAGTACCGGCAGTGACCACCCCTGTATAAAAGGCACTAGTAAGCCTCTGTAGTTTCAGTTTTTCCCGATTGACTCCTTTCAGTAAAGACTTGTTTTGTTCAACTCCTGCTGTCCGTGCCTCAATCATACACGGACATAATACCCACGACCAATTGGAAAATGTAAAGACTCTTCTCATTACCTGATTGGATGATTCTCGACTGTCATTCGAACAGCTTTTTCTCCCCCCCCATCTCCAATATTTTTATGACTAATAAACAGAAGTGTTGAAAGAAAATGAACAAAAGTGCACAATCCTTTTTAATGCCTCTATGATTTATTTTTCTCCCGGGTTTGCTCGTAGCAGAGATTCCTGGAGACTCCAGGCCAATCCAGGAGGGTTAAACATAGAAACATAGAAATATAGAAGATAGGAGCAGGAGTAGGCCATTCGGCCCCTCGAGCCTGCTCCGCCATTCAATGCGATCATGGCTGATCATCCAATTTCAGTACCCTGTCCCTCCTTTCTCCCCATACCCCTGGATCCCTTTAGCCTTAAGAAATATATCCAACTCCTTGAATATATTTAATGAATTGGCCTCTACTGCCTTCTGTGGTAGAGAATTCCACAGGTTCACCACTCCCTGGGTGAAGAAATTCCTCCTCATCTCTGTCCTAAATGGCTTACCCCTTATCCTTAGACTGTGAACCCTGATTCTGGACTCCCCGACCATCGAGAACATCCTTCCTGCATCTAGTCTGTCCAGGCCTGACAGAATTTTATAAGTTTCAATGAGATCCCCTCTCATTCTTCTAAACTCCAGCGAGTACAAGCCCAATCGACCCAATCTCTCCTCATATGTCATTCCTGCCATCCCAGGTATCAGCCTGGTGAATCTTCGCTGAACACCTTCCATGGCAAGAACATCCTTCCTCAGATAAGGCGACCAAAACTGCACACAATACTCAAGATGTGGTCTCACCAAGGCCCTGTACAACTGCAGCAAGACATCCTTGTTCCTGTACTCGAACCCTCTCGCTACGAAGGCCAACATACCATTTGCCTTCTTAACCGCCTGCTGCACCTGCATGCTTACCTTCAGGTTGGCAACACTACTCTGCTCCTGCACCCTCTGTGTTTGGAAGTGTGCTGATCTTCCTCTCCTTAGCCAGGGGTGTACTGAGCCCATTTGTAGTGCCCCCCCCCCCCCAGATGTCACTGGAGTGATTAGGTTAACAGCACAGACTGGGAATAGAAGTGGGAGCATTCTGGTCTGTACCAAACCAGGCACTTATTCACTAACCCATTTGGAGTAGGCGAGGCTGGAGCGGAGGGCTCTATGGTGGGTTGAAAGGGAACCTGAAGCCATGCATGGTGACCGGCTGTGTCGCACCTGACCAGTGACCTTCGACCCCTCCTGTTCAAACTATCGGACAAAACAAAAGCAGGTATTGAAACAAGACTGAGCAAGGGTCTGTGAAAATCCACAAAGCACATGCAGACGCGACTAGGTTCTGCAGGTAATATGATCTGTTTAAAAATCAGGGCATGCGTCACAGACACAGTGCATTTAATACAGTACACAGTGTGCATTCTGGCCGATAGTGCTGATTGTTGTACGAGGGTGCTTCAGTCTAATCTGAGTTGTCACTGTGGCTCCCATTAACTTCAAATTGAAAGTAATCTGTTTAAATGTTAACACCGCAGAGTTCACTTTCTGTGGGATAGAGTCAGTTTGGAGCAATGCAAATTATGAAGCAGGAGGAACAAGTAACCGATATAGAGAACTGTCTCATATGTATATACACAGGCTGAGTTAAATAGACAGGTATGTAAGCTATTAGACAATACGATAACTAGACAGATAAATAGATGGACATATAAATAGGTAGACAGATAAATAGATTGTCAGATGAATAAAAACTAGAGAGTCAGATAAATAGACAGAGATAGATTGACAGACAGGTAAATGGTTAAATAGATAGTCAGATAGATAAATAGATATACAGTAAGATAGATAGATAGTTTACAGTAAGATAGATAGATGGTATACAGTTAGATAGATAGATGGCATACAGATAGATAGATAGATGGTATACAGTTAGATAGACAGATAGATAGATAGATAGATAGATGGTATACAGTTAGATAGATAGATGGTACAGTATACAGTTAGATAGATAGAAAGATAGATATACAGTAAGATAGATAGATATACAGTAAGATAGATAGATAGATATATAGTAAGATAGATAGATATACAGTAAAATAGATAGATATACAGTAAGGTAGATAGATAGGTAGATTGATTGATATAATGGAACCAGAACATTGTGTGGATTGTGCCCATTATTTCCCAGTGGGCAAGTCTCAGTTGTAGGGTTCTCAAAATTCCCACATTCCCCGAAAGTTATGGATAAAGGGACCCTGTATGGACAAGTTGGTAAAAAGGGTACCCAAAATGGCTTCTGCAACCTCATGACCAAAAGTACAGGATTTTAAAAAGCAAGGCCCTGCAGGAAAGGCAGGCACTTTTTCAAACCTGAAACGAAACTTAAAATGAATGAATCTGTGAAGAGACTTTGTGGGGCCAGACAGCTAAAGCAAACACAGAATATGCATTCATTCACCTTGAAACAGATCAAGTTAGAATGGGCCTAAATCGAGGCCATTAGGTTTCTGCATATTTAATTGGTAACAACTCACAATAGCCATCAAGTCAGGATGGGGACAATTAAGTTTCATAAATGACAAACAGCCAGAACATCGAGGCCATTAAGCACGGAGACAACCACTCCAGAAATCGTTAAAGTAAATGGCTGTAATCATTTTAAACAAGCCCGCCAAAAGTTAAACAAAGGACTGACCTGATTTGGCGCGCAGATAAGGAATGAAGAACGGGTATAATTGTAGGCCCATCGGTAGTGATCGGTCTCTTATCTCTGGCTCTTGGCTCTTGCTGCTGCCTCTCGTTCTCATGCCCTGGCCTCATGGCGGGCCCTCTTCTCGCTCCCCGCACCGCTCAACACCAAGGACGCCCATTACACCGGGGCCAAATGCGGGAGGAGAACAGAACCCGATTTCGAAAACACACAGGCCACAAATGGGCAGACGAGACGAAGAATACAGTAAACCGATAAGGGCAGAGAAGAGCAGCGGAAAGACGTGTTGGGGGACAAACGCCTAGTTATAAGCTGGCGTTTGATAAATAAGTTGGCGTTGAATACATGGACAGTCAAACCCCAGAATCATAGCCCAGTTTAAGAATAAGCTGGCGTTCGAAGGATGGGTAGCAAAATCAAGACAAATGGCCTAGTTATGAGCTGGCGTTTGTTACATGGACGATAATAGCCCAGCTTAAGAATAAGCTGGTGTTCGAAGCTTGGATAGGAAAATCATTAAACGGTAAAGACCGCCAACCGACCCCCAACCGCAGCAATACCGTCGATGACCGCCCGAGGAAGAAGAAGAAGACCCATCGCGACTCGACGACGACGTTAGCTGAGGAAAAGGAGGGTGCTTCGCACAAACAACTTCAGCGCCGCGCCCTGTGACGACGTGGCGACGGGATACCCCAAAGGACAGAAAGAGTGGACCTCAAAACCCCACCAGTTAAAGCAACAGGTTTCGGATTGGTGAGCATGAATTCCTGGCCTCTCATAGCTTAATCTAGTTAGGTATAGGGGGTGGGATAAGGATAAGGGGATTTTTAATGTATTTGTTTCCCTCGATGTGCCGTGTGTTCCCCATTCCCATATAAGTGTATTCATTGTTTATGCCTGTATTCATATCAGTAATTCTCAATAAGATTGTGTTTTGTTCTGCTTTTAATAAAATCTTGGTTTTCTTGCACCAAACCACTTGTCTACTCGATTTTCTGTATCGCCGCCTGTACCTAAGTCCGGTGTCTAGAACCCAGGGGTGTGGGAGCGATTTGAACCGCTCAGAGACAGTCAGAGGTGAAGCTGACTGGCCGCACGCCACCCCCTACACAGTGCCAGGAGGCAGCATTGGTAAGATCAGCCCGATGACTTTATCCTAGCCGGAGGATGGGTTTGCTTTGAGCCTCTTCAGGTAGTGAGCTGGAAAAAGTTAATGAGTCCGGGCAGCTGTTGTTTATAGACATCGATAAACAGCAGCTGCACATTCGCATTAACTTCTTTCCAAGTGACTACCTGAAGAAAGCACCAGCCAACACTCTGTGCAATAATGGCATTATGGAAATGTCTCTTCACCGCCACGTTGGGGGCCCGTGTGAACCTGTCTATTAGTGACTGTTCAGTATGAGCACAGGCAGGGTTTAAGACTCTCACTGCTAGCTCTCTTATAAAAATATTGGACCAACATTACCAAGGCTGCACTAAGGTTCTCCTTAGAGCAGAGAAGGTTAAGAGGAGATTGAATTGAGGCGTTCAAAATCATGAAAGATTTTGATAGAGTAGATAAGGAGAAACTGTTTCCACTGGCAGGAGGGTTGGTAACCAGAGGACACAGATTGAAGGTAATTGGCCAAAGAACCAGAGGGGAGATGAGAAGAATCATTTCTTTTTCAGCGAGTTGTTATGATCTCGAATGCACCACCTGAAAGGGAGGTGGTAGCAGATTCAGTGGTGACTTTCAAAAGGGAATTGGAAAAATTTGCAGGGATATTGGCAAGGAGCAGGGGAATGGGACTAATTGGATAGCTCTTTCAAAGAGCCGGCACAGGTACGATGGGCCGAATGGCCTCCTTCTGTGCCGTATCATTCTATGCTGGGCTCGTCCTCGTTCCTGGGTCCCGGCCTCGGACATGAATGATGTTGTCTCTCACAGGATCAAATTAGCACTGATATTCTCGCGATCCCTGGCCCTGAGCACCACTCGCGATCCACTAGTCACTAGATCACTAGTCTAGTGGAGAAGCCTAGTCTTGATGGCAGAGAGGTCTGGGAATTTGGGAGCTAAGTTTAAGTGAAGAGCCAGTGCTCACTGAGAACAAAGAACAGGCGTGGTCGGGGGATGGGCAGTTGGCTCAGGTAACTTTAACCGTGCAGCTTGAACTTGCAGTTAGGGATAAAATGCACCCACTATTAGAGGCAGGGGAACTTAAACAGCAGAAGAGAGGAGACTGGGGGGAAAAAGAGCAAAGGATGGCAACGGATGGCAAAGGAGCTCCCTAGGGAGCTGCCAGCACAGGAGCCATCTTGATATAACCGGGGTCAAGCAAGGCTGTGTCATCGCACCAACGATCGCAGCCCCTCGGAACCGAGGATGACTTCCGTCCACACTAAAAACGAGTTCTCAGGTGACTGATGAGTCCAATGCGGGACCTACAGTCTCTGTCACAGGTGGGGCAGACGGTGGTTGAAGGGGCAGTGGGTGGGGTGCTTGGGTTGACGTGCGCTCCTTGCGCTGCCTGCGTTTGGCTTCCGCTTGCTCCCGGCGAAGAGACTCGAGGTGTTCGGCGCCTTCCCCGGATGCTTCTCCTCCACTGTGTGCGGCCTTGGGCCAGGGATTCCAGGTGTCGGTGGGGATGTTGCACTTTTTCAAGGAGGCTTTGAGGGTGTCCTTGAAGTGTTTCCTCTGCCCACCTGGGACTCTCTTGTTGTGTCGGAGCTCCGAGTAGAGCGCTTGTTTTGGAAGTCTCGTATCGGGCATGCGGACAATGTGACTTGTCCATCGGAGCTGATCGAGCAGAGCAGCAGAGCAAGTTTCAGCATTCAGGACAGACCATGATCTCAGCCGCACCCCACCCCTCGCGCCGCCAACCCCCAGCTGCACCTCAATAATAATATATATATTATTGTGCCTCTCTTGTAACAGGCAGACAACCAATGTCAACAGTACTGCACAAATAATTCTATCCACTGTTTCTGTAATTATACTGGAGTGTCATCTTAGATTTGTTTTGTGCTTAAGTCTCTGGACTGGGAGCTTGAACCCACAACCTCCAGGACTCAGAGGCAAGAGAGTGCTACCCACCGAGCCACGGCTGACAATTTGCAGGGTACAGGCCTGAAACATCATAACCTGCCTTCTCCTTACAGCTGCTGACTGGCCTGCGGTGCATTCCCAGCATTTTCTGGTTTTATTTCTGAGCAAGTATGTTTTCTATTGCAAATAGTTTTCAATGTGAATATCTGCCTGAGCTGGTGTGGAAGAGTAGAGAAGGCAATGAGCAGAAAGGAGCATCACACCATAAACATACATGTAATTATCACACAGCTTGAACAAGATGGAGAATTCTAATAGGTTGCAAATTAGTGCCGGTGATGGTATTGTATGAGCACTTAGCATCCTCTTTTCAAGAACTCTCTCTGCTATTTTAATGGAGGCTTTCTCGGATGAAACGGAATCTGTATGGGTAGAAATGAGAAATAGCAAGGGGAGGAAAACGTTAGTGGGTGTGATATATAGGCCTCCAAATAGTAATATGGAGGTGAGGGAAGGCATAAAAAGGGAAATTAGAGAAGCGTGCGATAAGAGCACAGCTGTCATCATGGGTGACTTTAATTTACATATTGATTGGACTACCCAAATTAGTAAAAATTCTGAGGAGGAGGAATTCCTGGAATGTTTTCGGGACGGTTATCTGGACCAATATGTCGAGGAGCCGACTCGAGATCAGGCCATTTTAGACTGGGTATTGTGCAATGAGAAGGGACTTATCAGCAATCTTCTTGTACGAGGCCCCTTGGGTCAGAGCGATCATAATATGATCGAGCTCTCAGTCGAGATGGAGAGTGAGGAAATTGAATCAGAGACTAAGGTCCAGAACTTAAATAAAGGGAATTACGAGGGTATGAGACGGGAATTGGGTAAGATTGATTGGGTGGTGTTTCTGGGGGGATTGACAGTGGATAGACAATGGCAAGCATTCAAAGATAGAATGGAAGAATTCCAGAACATGTTTATACCGGTTTGGCATAAAAATAAACCTAAAAAGGTGACTCAACCGTGGATAACGAGGGAAATTAGGGACAGCATAAAATCAAAAAAAAGGGCATATCAACTGGCAAAAAAAAGCACCAGACCGGAAGATTGGGGGCAGTACAGGATACAGCAAAAGAGGACAAAGGGATTAATCAGGAAGGGGAAAATAGAATACGAAAGTAAACTTGCAGCAAACATAAAGACAGACTGCAAAAGCTTTTATCGGTATATCAGGAGGAAAAGACTGGTAAAATCCCAAGTCGGTCCCTTGCAGTCCGATTCGGGAGAATATATAATGGAGAATAAGGAAATGGCAGACCAATTAAACTCATACTTTGGTTCTGTATTCACAAAGGAGGACACAAATAACCTCCCAGGAATATCGACAAACATAGGGACTAATGAGAGGGAGGAGCTGACAGAAATTAGTATCTCTAGGGATATGGTGTTGGGTAAGTTGAGGGGACTGAAGGCCGACAAATCCCCGGGGCCTGATAAACTACATCCTAGGGTACTTAAGGAGGTGGCCCTGGAGATAGCAGATGCTCTAAGGATCATCTTCCGGAACTCCATTGACTCGGGAACAGTACCCGTGGATTGGAGGGTAGCTAATGTTACCCCAATATTTAAAAAGGGGGGTAGAGAGAAAGCAGGGAATTATAGACCAGTAAGCCTTACATCGGTTGTGGGCAAAATGCTAGAGTCCATTATTAAGGATAAAATAGCGGAGCACTTGACAAATGGGGAAAGGATCGGACAGAGTCAACATGGATTTACAAAGGGTAAATCGTGTTTGACTAATCTGCTGGAATTTTTTGAGGAAGTAACTGGTAAAATAGATGGGGGAGAGCCAGTGGATGTGGTGTACCTTGACTTCCAGAAAGCCTTCGATAAGGTTCCACACAAAAGATTATCATGCAAAATTAAGGCTCATGGGATTGGGGGCAAAGTATTAACGTGGATAGAGAACTGGCTGGCGGATAGAAAACAGAGAGTTGGAATAAACGGCTCGTTTTCGGAGTGGCAGGCAGTGACCAGCGGGGTGCCGCAAGGATCTGTCCTGGGACCCCAGCTGTTCACAATATATATAAATGATCTGGATCAGGGAATTGGATGCAATATTTCCAAATTCGCTGATGACACTAAACTAGGAGGAGGGGTGGGCTCTGATGAGGATGTCAGGAGGCTACAGTGCGATTTGGACAGGTTGGGGGAATGGGCGGATACGTGGCAGATGCACTATAATGTGGATAAATGCGAGGTTATCCACTTTGGGGGTAAAAACAGGAGGGTGGATTATTATCTAAATGGCAATAGATTGGGAGATGGGAAGTGCAGAGGGACCTGGGTGTTCTTGTGCACCAGTCACTGAAGGAGAGCATGCAGGTGCAACAGGCGATTAAGAAGGCAAATGGTATGTTGGCCTTCATATCAAGGGGGTTCGAGTATAGGAATAGGGATACCTTACTACAGCTGTACAAGGTGCTGGTGAGACCGCATCTGGAGTATTGTGTACAGTTTTGGTCGCCCCATCTGCGGAAGGATGTTCTTGCCATGGAAAGAGTGCAGCGGCGATTCACCAGGCTGATACCTGGAATGGCGGGAATGACCTACGAGGAGAGATTGAATAGTTTGGGCTTGTACTCACTGGAGTTTAGAAGATTGAGAGGGGATCTCATCGAAACATATAAAATTATGGCAGGCCTGGACAGGCTGAATTCAGAGAGAATGTTTCCAATGGCAGGGGAGCACAGAACCAGGGGCCACAGTCTAAAAATAGCGGGCAAATCATTTAAAACAGAGATGAGGAAGAATTCTTCACTCAAAGAGTGGTGAGCCTGTGGAATTCCCTGCCACAGAGGGCTTGTGAAGGCTAATTCAATAAATATTTTCAAGAGAGAATTGGATATATTTCTGAAGGCTAAGGGATTAAGGGTTACGGAGAAAAGGCGGGGACGGGGTACTGAACTGGTAAGATCAGCTATGATCTCAGACGAAGATCAGCCATGATCTCATTGAATGGCGGAGCAGGCTCGAAGGGCCGAATGGCCTACTCCTGTTCCTATCTCTATGTTTCTATGTTTAACCTGTTTCAAATGAACCTCCATCAAATAGCGGCGAGGAATTTGATGTGACTACATTAAGCGCTTCCACAATAACATCACCGAGAGAGATCTATTACTTTCAAACTTGGTACAGAATGTGGGTGCCACACTCAGAAGCTTTAGATGGATTGCTTGCCTACCAGAGTTGTCAGGATAGGGGAATGGGGGATACAGGTAGGGCGGGGGGGGTGGCGTGTGGCTGGGGGGTGGCGGCGCGAGGGTGGGGGTGGGGGTTGAGGGTGAGGGGTGGGGGCTGAGGGGTGGGGGTGAGGGGTGAGGGGTGGGGTGGGTGTGAGGGGGTGGGGTGGGGGGTGGTGGCGCGAGGGTGGGGGAGGGGGTGAGGGGGTGAGGGGTGGGGGTGAGGGGTGGGGTGTGAGGGGGTGGGTGTGGGGGGTGGTTGCGAGGGGTGGGGGGTGAGGGGGTGAGGGTTGGGGTGAGGGGGTGAGGGGTGAGGGGGTGGGGTGGGGGGTGGTGGTGCGAGGGGTGGGGGGTGAGGGGTGGGGGGTGAGGGGTGAGGGGTGGGGTGGGGGGTGGCGGTGCGAGGGGTGGGGGTGAGGGGTGGGGGATGAGTGGTGAGGGGTGGGGGGTGAGGGGGTGGGGGGTTGAGGTGGTGGGGGTGGGGGTGAGGGGGTGGGGGGTTGAGGGGTGGGGGTGGGGGGTGAGGGGGTGAGGGGTGGGGGGGGGGGGTTGAGTGGTGAGGGGTGGGGGGGTGAGGGGGTGGGGGTGGGGGGTTGAGGGGTGGGGGTGGGGGTGAGGGGTGGGGGGTGGGGGTTGAGGGGTGGGGTGGGGGTTGAGGGTGGGGTGGGGGGTGAGGGGGTGAGGGGTGGGTGGTTGAGGGGTGGGGGTGGGGGAGGGGGTGAGGGTGGGGGGTGAGGGGTGGGGGTGAGGGGTGTGGGGAGTGAGGGTGGGGTGGGGGTGAGGGGGTGGGGGTTGAGGGGTGGGGGGTGGGGGTTGAGGGGTGGGGTGGGGGGTGAGGGGTGGGGGTGGAGGGGTGGGGGTGAGGGTGGGGGTGGGGGGGTTGAGGGGGTGAGGGTGGGGGTGGGGGTGGGGGTGGGGGTTGAGGGGTGGGGGGTTGAGGGGGTGGGGGGTGAGGGGTGGGGTGGGGGGTTGAGGGGTGGGGGTGAGGGGGTGGGGGGTGGGGGGTTGAGGGGTGGGGGTGGGGGTGAGGGGGTGGGGGTGAGGGGTGGGGGTTGGGGGTGAGGGGGTGGGGGTGAGGGGGTGGGGGGGTGAGGGGTGGGGGTGAGGGGGTGGTGGTTGAGGGGTGGGGGTGGGGGGTGAGGGGGGTGAGGGGTGGGGTGTGGCTGAGATCATGGTCTGTCCTGAATGCTGACACTTTCTCTGCTGCTGAGAGAAATGTATCCAAAACCTTCACAGTGAATGTCTCCACATCATTCAAAAGGGAAATGGATATATACATGAAAAGGGAAATATTTGCAGGGCTATGGGGAAGACGCAGGGGAGCGGGGCTAATTGGATCGCTCGACCAAAGAGCAGGCACAGGCAGGATGGGCGGAATGGCCTCCTTCTGTGTTGTATGATTTTATGATCATAAGATGCGGATATAAGTGGGAAATTTGAACCGTTAAAACCTGACCTCCCAGCGTCCTGTTTAGATTTTAGAAGTTTCTGGATAACTCAAAGGTGACAACCCCAGTGATGACTGGGAATGATGCCTTTTAGTTTTCTCTTTTGCTCAAACCTCATCTGCACTATCAGGCGAATAGTTTTAAAATAAACATTTCACAACCTGGAGAACCCCTTCCCCCACGGTCCCCAAAAAATGTCCCACCTAGCCCCTCGGACCAAAGCCTGCTTTAACCGTGGCTCGGGCCACTCGTCAGCCTTGGGGATGAAGCAGGGAAGGAGCTGGAAGAGCGGTGCGCCATGCAAGCAAGCAAGGGCTTAGAAAGAGAAAAGTAAAAAAAATGGGCAGGGAGAAACCAGTCCATCTAAATATTGTTTGCAATGTGGGAACAATAGGGTCGATAAACCCAGCAGTCCAAATGTCATTGGGCCCTGGAGCCTGACTTCCACAACTCAACTTAAAGGATAAGCCAGAGGAGGCAGCAGCTCTGGCTTTCTGGAGGGATGTGGAGACTCCCGCAGTAAATCCCACCGCAAGGGCCTGTCCTTCATTTACTCCAACCTTGCTACAACTTCTGCTCCTTACCCTAACCCTAACCCTAACCCTCCCCACCCCCTCATTGATATTTCACCTTCCCAGGCCGCTTTATTGCTTCCATTTGCCATATATATGTGTGTGTCCAAGGACACCCTCAAAGACTCCTTGAAAAAGTGCAACATCCCCACCGACACCTAGGAATCCCTGGCCCAAGACCGCACAAAGTGGGGGAGAAGCATCCGGGAAGGTGCCGAACACCTCGAGTCTCTTCGCCGGGAGCAAGCGGAAGCCAAGCGCAAACAGCGGAAGGAGCGCACGTCAACCCAAGCACCCCACCCACCCGCCCCTTCAACCACCGTCTGCCCCACCTGTGACAGGGACTGTAGGTCCCGCATTGGACTCATCAGTCACCTGAAAACTCATTTTTAATGTGGAAGCAAGTCATCCTCGGTTCCGAGGGACTGCCTAAGAAGATATGTGTGTATAAAGAAAATAAATGTTAATAGACAAATTAATAAGCAAATTGACTATGATCTTACAGATCTCCTCACGATATCATGTCCACAGTGATTCATTATTTTTGATCTGGTGATATCTTTTAAAACAGCTCTTTTTTTATTAACACAAGTAAATTGCTAGATTTTTATTTGACGTTTGGACTGACGGATTTATTGACCCTATTATTCCCACATTGCAAAAATATTTAGATAGACTCATTTCTCCCTGTCTGTTTTTTGCCTTTAATCTTTACAAGCACTCGCTCGCTTCCACTGCACATTACTCATATAACTCTTCCAGCTCCTTCCCTTCATTGACTTCATTCTCGAGACTAAAAAAGCTGGGGGAGGGGGTGCGGAGATGTGGGGAAATTTTTTTTTTTTTACGCAGCGAGTTGTTGTGATCTGGAACGCACTGCCTGGAAGGGTGGTGGAAGCAGATTCAATAGGAACTTTCAGGAATCACATATAGAGTTTAAAATGGAGATATTTGCAGGGCTGGGGGAAAGAGAAGGGAGAGTGGGACTAATTGGACAGCTCTTTCAGAGAGCCGGCACAGGAGCAATGGGCCAAAAGGCCTCCTTCTGTGCTGTAAGATTCAATGATGCCGGACCCGAGCCGCGGTTAAAGGGGGGGGTTTGGTCCGAGGGGGATACTCAGCTCTTTTTGGGGCTGTTGCGAAGGGATCTGCGGGATTGAAAATGTTTATTTTAAAACTATTCCCCAATAACGCAGATGAGGAGTTAGCGAGAAAGAAAGATAAATATAAAGAAACTGTAATTTTAAGAAATCTTCTCCTGATAGACGAGGGTTCTGAATCGCCCTCTGCTCCCAATGAACCACAGTCCAAAGCGTTCTAGTCCAGCTTAACCACTGAATACAAGCAGCTTTTTTGGGGGGATAAAGTTGCAGGGTCAATTGAGGAACATTTCTATTCTGCTTTTGTTTGAGGTGTTATTCGACATGCCTGCAATCTTAAAGGAGGGGAGCAAAGGGGGCAGGTGGGGGATTTGAGGCAAGGAAGCTCTGTAAGAGCCTGAATGTTGGGTGTCTTTGAATTAATTTCAACCTCTGCAGTCCAGCCTGTTCTATTATGTTCCTCACAATTTTGGTCCCCTTACCTAAGGAAGAGGAGTGGGCCTTTGGTGTAGCGGTAGCATCCCCGCCGCTGGGCCAGAAGGCGTAGGGTTTCGAACCCCGCTCCAGACAGTCCCGGCAAGTGGAGTCGGAGCTCCGGCTCTAAATTCTGGGTTGACATCCAGCGGGATACTTGCGTCCGTGGGTGTGGGTGGCCCCCCCCCTCGTATGGGTTGTGGGAGCCCGTAAAACCCTCCCGCCATAGGACTAACCACCCGAATGGCTGATACGAAGATGGTTACGGTCACGGAAGGAGCGTTAATCGCGGCCAGAAATCCTTCCACCACTTCATACAGTTCCCCAAAGGGAACAGTGTGAAGACACGTACGATGACAACCTAAGGAAGGATATACTTGCCACAGAGGGAGTGCAACGGAGGTTCACGAGACTGATTCCTGGGATGGCGGGACTGTCGTATGAGAAGAGATTGAGTAAACTAGGCCTGTATTCTCTTGAATTCAGGAGAATGAGAGGGGATCTCATTGAAGCATACAAAATTATTACAGGGCTTGATAGGGTGGATGCTGGGAGAATGTTTCCCTTGGCTGGGGAGTCTAGAACCAGGGGGCACAGCCTCAGGATAAAGGGTAGGCCATTCAGGACTGAGATAAGAAGAAATTTCTTCACACAGAGGGTGGTGAATCTTTGGAATTCTCTACCCCAGAGGGCTGTGGAGGCTCAGTCATTGGGTATATTCAAAACAGAAGTTAATAGATTTCTGACTACTAAGGGCATCAAGGGATATGGCGATAGGGCCGGTGAATGGAGTTGAGGCAGAAGATCAGCCATGATCGCATTGAATGGCGGAGCAGGCTCGAAGGGCCGAATGGCCGACTCCTGCTCCTATTTCTTATGTTCTTATATTCTCACCACGATTTTCGCCTATTGTAGGAAATGCTGTTCTATCTTAAAACCTGAATGTTTAAAAATAATATATGTGCAACATTATTTTAAAATATTCAGAGACAAGAGCAGCAAACAGAGAGAAACTGTTCCCATTGGCGGAAGGGTCGAGAACCAGAGGACACAGATTTAAGGTGATTGGCAAAAGAACCCAAGGCGACACGAGGAAAAACTTTTTTTATGCAGCGAGTGGTTATGATCTGGAATGCACTGCCTGAAAGGGTGCTGGAGGCAGACACAATTGTGGCTTTCAAAAGGGAATTGGGTAAGTATCTGAAGGAAAAACATTTGCAGGGCTACGGGGAAAGGGCGGGGAAGTGGGACTAGCTGAAGTGCTCTTGCAGAGAGCCGGCACGGGCTCGACGAGCCGAATGGCCTCCTTCTGTGCTGTAACCGTTCTATGATTCCATGTTGTGGGAACACCATCACCTGCAAGTTCCCCTCCAAATCACAAACCATCCTAACTTGGACAATCATCACTGTCGCTGGGTCAATATCCTGGATTTCCCTACCTAACACCATTGTGGGGTCACCATCATCACAAGGACTTCAGCGGTTCACGGAGATGACCCACCACCACCACCTTCTCAGGGCAACTAGGGATGGGTAATAAATGTGGCCTTGCCAGCGACGCCCACAATTGAGTCGACAGTTCTGGGTGTTGAAGAATTCAGTTTTGCCAATGTACTTTTACACTGGACTAACTATGGAACTCCACCCCTCCCTCAACCTTTTCTTCCTCCTACAGTCTTCAGGCTTGTGAAACCCAAACTTGACATCGCCCATCCATTGCTTCCTGATTTATCTCACCTTCTCTCATCCTCTTTCAAACCTTGCTGGTTCCTGTATGATGAGCCTTGACCCTTCCCCTCTCAATGATTAAAAAAAACAAAGGGGGGGGAAATTGGGTGGGGCCCATTTTGGGGCACTAACGTAGCGCCCCGAAATAGTTAGCACCCCTCTGCCGTAAATTCAGTGGTAGCGCCCCAAGCTACTGGAAAGCGCTCCACTTCCTGCTTGGGGCGCTACCACTGAATTTCACAGCGCTATATACCGCCTCGTCATTGCAGGCCTCCTCCTCTGATTGAAGGGGTGGGGCCTAGGGCTGCGCGCACCGAGGCCCTGCTGGATCACCGGGTAGCGGGATGCCGTGAAAACAGTCCGGCATTCAAGAGGAGTGCCGAGCTGAGGGATCGCGGCCGGCACCCCGCATCAAAAAGTAAAAGGAGGCAGGTGTTGGCAGTCGGCCAAAACAAAAATGGCCGCCCGACACCTGCCCTTTAAGTAGCGCCACCGCCGCTGCAAAAGCCTCCCCTGGTCCTGTCAGACATATTGTCCGGTGATAGGTCAGGGGGCGCAAGGGAAGTTTGCGGCCGGGGTGCTGCGCACAGCGATGAGGTCATCGCCGGCGGCGCCATGCCCGGGCGCTAGGGGATTTGTGCCCCATTAGCGCCTTCTGGGGGCACTAACAAGAGGTGCAAACCAAACAAATTTTTCTCCCAAAATTTCTAGCTTATGTCGAATTATTAGCCTCTGAGTTGATGAGAAGAATGATTCAGATGGCAAGTTCATGCTGGCTTCACCATTCTTGTCTTCCTAAAGAAGTAGAGATTCTGGGGTCAATTTTAACTCAGCCATGAGGCAGGCTTTGAGGCATGCGGGGGGTTAAAATTGCAAAAACTGGGGGTCGGGCCCCCCCCCGGCCTGGTTCCCGACCCCGAGCCATTTTAACCCAGGCGTGTCTGATGGTCCCGAATCAGTCCCACCTCCAACAGGCGGGACTGATCTTTAAGGCCCTTAATCAGCAATAATTGGCCTTTATAATCCCATTTCAACAGGCCCTTGCATTTTTAACCCTTTTCCCATGTAAAACACGCCTGGTGGGGATCACGCCTGTGAAACCTGACGTGAGCACTATTGGCTTGCTGACTATCAGCTGCAGGTCAACCATTAAAGAGGAGATTTGATCAGTCATCATTTGCAGGTGGCAGGACTTTGTTGTTTCAGGCCTGGGGCAACTTTTACCAGGCTTAACCACACCTGTGGAAGGTTGGAGCCTCACACGCATCTCCAGTGTGACCTCCTGGGAAACCCCGCTCGCCACCTTCACTCAACGCTTCCTCAATGGAAGCATATACCAGAAGCATGGAAGCCATTTATTTCCTTCCCTTCTGGGCATTAGATGAGCTCGAACACCAGCTGCGGCACCAGCAGAACCAGGAACAACAGCAGCAGCAACAGGAGCGCCAGGCTGCTGCTCACCCACCTGAAGCTGCACAGGTCAGAAGGGGCCAGCGCTTGGAAACATTACTCTGTGTCCCGAAGGTCCCACCGAGGTGTGAGTGTCTGCGCTGGTGCTGGGTGCGCTGAATTCTGCTGACGCTGCGCCCTCAGAGGTTGCATATTCCTCTGAGGAGTCTGGAATCTCAGGCTCTTCCTCCTGGACAGTGGGGACAGAGGCTCTCGATGGTCCTGTGGGGGAGTAAAGGAAAGAGTTAGAGATACGAGGTCAAGGTTACATGCACATTGCATATTGCAGATGATCATAGGTCCATCTGTTATAGCTTCAGAATCATTATCAGTGACTCATGCAATGTCAATGAGAGAAATGGAAAACTATTCTGTCACCAGCTTGCTGTGATGCACCCATCTGTCCATCCCCCACTTGCGCCTCATCCTCCAGTCCTACGATCTCCAGGACCGCCTCCTCCCAGGGGGTGAGGTGGGCTACTGATGGTGGCCCTCCTCCTGTCCTCACTCGTTCTCTTTTATTGTGAGCTCTCTTTTCCTGCAATGAGGGAGACAAGTGGAGTTTGAGTGAGAATGAAGGAGTGAGTGTAGAGAATCCATAGCATAGATGCTTAGAAGGAGACAAAGATGGAGTGAGGTGGCAAGACCAAGGGCCCTCCCTGTGTGTTTTCAGTTGTTTTCATAGCATCAGAGTGATAGGGAGTGTGAGGGCTGCATAGTCGAATAGTTAGGTGAATGTGAGCATAGAGAGAGATGGAATGGGTAAGGGTGCATGGATGTCAGTGTCAAGTGGGATGTGGAGGAAGAGATTGCTAAAGCTAAGTGCTGGTGAGGAGAGGCAATGGAGATCAGATTGAGAGTGATGGGAACTTCATACTTACTTTTCCAGTGTGCTGAAGGTCATGAAATCTCTTCCTGCACTGTATCCAGGTTCTGCAGGTAGCCGATAAGGAATTGACCTCCTCTGCCACTTGCAGCCACGCAGCCTTTGTCTGCTGGGGAGGCATCTTCCTCCCTGATGAAGGGAAGAGCACCTCCTTGTGAGCTCTTGCTCCCTCCACTAAAGCCTGCAGGGCAATGTCATCAAAACGGGGCACAGACCTCGGTCTTTCTCTTGCCATTCTGCTTCCAGCTCAGTGGATCAGCAAATGCCAAAAGGTTGGCAGCCTGCAGAAGAAGCAAGGCTTGTTGCAGACCCTAAATGCAGCAGCAATAATGACGTCATATTATGCGGCTTTCTGACTGGAAATACTCATTTGCCAAGGGTTCCCACAAGTTGGAAATCAATTGGCCAATTGAGTTAAAATTGTATCAATCTCACACACCCATTTAGATTCGTGTGGGAAACACCAAATTCGGGGAACCCGACAATTCCCCGCACCTGAGTTAAAATCGACCCCTCTTTCTTTCCTGTGTGGACATACGGACATCAAAGGCACAGCTCAGGTCACTCCTGTACAATGCTCTCCTTGTAAGTACAAGCCTGTCATTCATAATACTTGAACTCAACAACTTGTTTTCTTTCAGAAGATGAGTAGAATTTTTTTTATGCAGTGTGTTATTATGATCTGGAATGTTCTGCCTGAAAGGGCGGTGGAAGCACATTCAATAATAACTTTCAAGCGGCAATTGGATAAATACTTGAAAAGGAAAAATTTGCAGGACTATAGGGAAAGAGCAGGGGGGAGCGGGACTGATTGGATAGATCTTTCAAAGAGCCGGCACTGGCACGATGGGCCGAATGGCCTTCCTCTGTGCGGTAAGATTCTATGATTCCCTACTAAAGGTGGTGACACCTGTTGCTATAGAGTTGCGTAGGCACCAGTCACCATCTGGTACCTCACTCAAGTGACCAATCATTGTGTGCCAACCCAGACAGTAAGGTGTAGAAATTGGACTTCATGGCACCTGTTTTACGGGCACAACGAGGCCCGATTTTGGGGGGCTACATCGCCCCAAGAACATCTGAAAATAGTTCAGCCCCCAAAGTGTCCACCAGCTATTCCTTCGGGACCCCCAGTTGATTCCTTTCCGCCTTCCAGCCTGGGTGTGTCGTGGCCAATTGCAGCACCCCCCCTACAGCCAGCCCAACTGCACTTAGCTAACTCGACATGGACCGGAGATCAAACCTGGCACCTTGCTCGGGTTCCTCTGTGCCCATGGCGGCGGCCTAAAACAAGTGCTTGGTTGCTTATACATGTAAATGAGATCCTCTCATAAGAAATTGGGCTGCGATGAGCAGGAGGGGTATCAGGAATCGTCAGCATCCACTGCATCCTAAGCATCATCTGCCAACTAAAGGTAATTCTTTGTAGAATTAATTTATATAACAAACCCTGCCGTGGAGCCAGGAGGAGCGGGATTGCTACCCTCAGATCCACAGTCCTCTGCTGGCCACAAGCAGCTCTGCTCCCACCGTCCTCTTCTCCCACCCCCCACGCCGCCCCCCCCCCCCCCAGCCCACTCTTTCTGGGACTTACCCGAGGGCCGCTGCCGGTGAGGCAAGTGGGCCGGAATTCATCTCCTGAACCGGGCGAGCTGCCTGTGGAGGTACGACACCCAAAGGATTGAACCAAGGCCCGAGGTCCCAATTTCGGGTTCCCTGGTTGGGGCGCTCGCTGCCAGATGAATTTCTACCCTCAAAGTGTCCACCAGCTATTCCATCGGGAGCCCCAGTTGATTCCTTTCCGCCTTCCAGCCTGGGTGTGTTGTGGCCAATTGCAGCACCTCCCCTACAGCCAGCCCGACTGTACTTAGCTAACTCGACATGGACCGGAGGTCAAACCTGGCACCTTGCTCGGGTTCCTCTGTGCCTCAGTCCCACGGTGGGCAGTGTGAATGTCAACCATCAGGGCACCATGAGCTAACTGCAAATCATAGAGTCAAAGGGCTCAATTTTGCCAGGCCCGAGGAGGCGAGATTAGAGGCGTGTGAGTTGTTAAAATCGCAAAAAATGGTGGGGGGGCCCGATCCCGCCTCCATCCTGCCTCCGAGCAATTTTCCCACATGCGAGTTTCTGACCCCGTTTCCATGCTGCCTCCAAGAGGCGGGATAGGCCCTTAACAACCAGTTAAGTGTCTCTATAATCCAATTTTGAGAGCCCTTTCTGATTTTCCCACTTTTCCCACATGCTGCATGCCTCCTTTGGAACACGCCAGTTAATCCTGGCAGCTTCACAAGTGGACTGCTTACTAACAGCTGCAGCTCCACCATTATAAAGGAGTTTTCACCAATCATCATTTGCTGGTGGCAGAACTTTGTTGTCTCATGTCTGGGGGAACTTTTAGCAGGCATACTCATTGTTCTGGAAGTTTGGAGCCTGACACCCATCTCCAGTGTGACCTCCTGGGAAACCCCTCTCCCCACCTTGACTGAGTGCTTCCTCAACTGAGGTATTTACCAGAAGAATGGGAACTATTTATTTCCTTTCCTCCTGGACATCAGATTCGGACGAGGACCAGCCGTGGCAGCAGCAGAACCCTGACCAACAGCAGCAACAACAGCAGGAGCAACAGCAGGAGCTCCAAGCTGCTGCTCACCCACCTGAAGCTGCACAGGCCAGAAGGCGCCAGCGCATGGAAGCACATCGGCGCAGGAGATACCCCCAAAACAGGGTCTACAGACAGAGGATCAGCTACCTCAACATAACTGAGCAGCAGTGCCAAACGCGGCTCCGACTTTCGCGAGAGGTAGTGGGTGACATCTGCACAATGCTGCAGCAAGACCTGGAGCCCAGAGGAGCAGGTGGACACCCCTTACCAGTGTCCATCAAAGCCACCACCGCACTCAACTCTTTTGTTTCAGGCTCATTCCAGGGATCAGCAGCAGACATCAGCGGCATCTCCCAGGCGGCCGCACACACTTGCATCACGCAGGTAACTGATGCCCTTTTTGCCATCGCGCACAATCACATCAATTTCTCCAAGGATCAAGCCAGTGTAACCGCGCGTGCGGTTGGGTTTGACAATCTGGTAGGCTTTCCAAGGGTGCAGGGCATCGTTGACTGCACACATGTGGCCCTAAAGGCACCCCATCACAATCCAGGTATTTTTGTCAACTGCAAGGGATTCCACTCCCTCAACGTACAGCTGGTGTGTGACCACAAGAAGGAAATTTTGCATGTTTGTGCCAATTACCCTGGCAGTTGCCATGACTCCTTCATCCTGCGCCAGTCTAGTGTGTCTCCGCTCTTCAGTCCGCCAGACCAACTTTGCGGATGGCTACTTGGAGACAAGGGCTATCCCTGAAGACATGGCTAATGACGCCATTGAGGAGCCCTTCCGATGAAGCAGAGGAGCGCTACAACTCCAGCCACATGTCACCAGATCCATAATCGAGCAAACCATCGGCTTGCTGAAGATGTGCTTCAGATGCCTGGATAGATCAGGTGGAGCCCTGCAGTACTCAGCAGCCAGGGTCTCCAGAATGGTCATGGTTTGCTGTGCACTTCACAACATGGCACAGCATCGTGGCTTGCAGGTGCCTGAGGAACAAGTGGCTCATCACATAGCCTCCTCAGATGAGGAGTAGGAGGAGGAGGAGGAGGAGAGCGACAACGAACAGCTTGCAGAGGCGCATCAACCAGCGGCAGCAGCATGCGAGCACATTGCTGCCCGGGATGCAAGGCACGCACTCATCTTGGCCAGATTTGCTTAGCCTGCACAATCAAACACTTTTGCCTCGCACCTTCTTATCAGACCCTCGACAATGGCCAGGAACCTATGGATTCCTATCACTCTGACCACCATACTGACAATTGCAAGTAATCCTAAGCCCTCAATGTGGAAGACCCATTAGCGACATGACACACACCACAACTGCAACAGTTTACCATCAGAATTTTTAATGGCAATAACCAACTGATGGCTTTTCAAAATTAAACATAACATTACACCCAAATGACTACCCTTGTGACTACTTGTGCAGTATCTTCCTCTTACGCATGCTGCTATGTGGTGCTTCCCCTGTGGCTTCAGCAGATGTGGAGGCCCCTTGCTCACTCTCCTGCTGCTCCTGTCTCGACACCTTTGGTGGGCGTCCTCTGGGGTTGAGAATCTGTGAGGGCTCGGCAACAGTCTGCTGCTCCTGCGGCTGTGCAGGGGTTGAGACGCCGATCTCAGTTGGGTGGGGACTCTGGTGGGGCTCTGACCGAGGGCTTTGCAGTGGCATGGTTGTGTGAACGCTTGGAGAGGAGCCCCCACTTCCTTGTTCTATGCCACCAACATCCCTCTCATGGGTCAGCCCCACTTCAGAGGTAGCAAGTAGCTTGACAGCACCTTGCTGCACTTCAGGGGGGCCATGAAGACCCGTTTCTGTACTGGAAGTCCTACTCCTGAGGACTTGCATGAATGTTTGGTTTGTATGCTCAATAGCTGACCATCGCTCCTCAAGAGATGTCAGTCTATTGTGAACAATAACCATTGTTTCCACGACCCTAGCGACTAAGCTCCTCCATGGCCGTACCCATCCTCTCCTCTACCATAGACATCCTCTCCTCTACGGTAGCCATCCTTTCCACGGAGGTTGCCATCCTTTCCATGGTGATGCGTTCATGCGCCAGCGCCTCCACAAAGGCTCTGCTCATGTTAGCGATGGACTCCTCCATTCGCTCCACACTCGCAGCGACCCTGGAGACAAAACCTGCCAGAGACTCCTGCACCTGTTCTTGACGTTCAAACACCGCTGTCCTTCTGGATGGACCCGGAGGCACAGGGTTGACATGCAGTGGCGCCGAGCTGGGAGAGTCCTGCGCCCTCCGACGAGGACTCTCCATTGCTGTCCCTATCTCGACCATCTGCTGATGCTTACTTGTGAGCTGTGGTACACCAGGTGACAACTCTACTCTATGTCCCGAAGGTCCCACCAAGCTGTGAGTGTCTGCACTGGTGATGTGTGCACTTAATTCTGCTGACACAGCGCCCTCAGAGGTTGCAGCTTCCTCTGAGGAGTCTGGAAGCTCAGGCTCTTCCTACTGGACAGTGTGGAAGGGGGCTGATGATGGTCCTGTGGGGGAGTAAAGGAAAGAGTTAGAGATGTGAGGTCAAGGTTACATGCACATTGAATAGTGCAGATGATCATAAGTCAATCTGTTAGAGCATCAGATTCATTATCAGTGACTCATGCAATGTCAATGAGCGAGATGCCAAACTATTCTTTCACCAGCTTGCTGTGATTTGCCCGCCTTCCCGTCCCCCACTTGGGAATCGTCCTCGATCCCAGCAATTTCCAGGGCCACCTCCTCCGAGGTGGTGATCTGGGCTACTGAGGGTGGCCCTCCTCCTGTCCTCGCTCTTTCCCTCTTATTGTGGGCTCTCTTTTCCTGCAATGAGGGACACAAGTGGAGTTTGAGTGAGAATGAAGGAGTGAGTATAGAGATTCCATAGCATAAATGCTTAGAAGGAGACAAAGGACCCTCCCTGTGTGTTGTAAATTGTTGTCATTGCATCACAGTGATAGAGAGTGTGAGGGCTGCATGGTCGAATAGTTAAGTGAATGTGACCATAGAGAGAGAGGGAATGGGTAAGGGTGCAGGGATGTACGTGTCAAGTGGGATGTGGAGGAAGAGGTTGGCAAAGCAGAGTGCTGGTGAGGAGAGGCGATGGGGATCAGATTGAGGGTGATGGGAAAGTCATACTCACTTTTCCAATGCGCAGAAGGTCATGAAACCTCTTCCTGCACTGCAGCCAGGCTCTGCGGAACATAGAGATGGCATTGCCCTCCCTGGCCACTTGCAGCCACACAGCTTTGGTTTGTTGTGGTGGCTTTTTTCTTCCTGAGGAAGGGAAGAGAACCTCCTTATTAGATCTTGCTCCCTCCACCAGAGCTTGGAGGGAGGGCTCATCAAATCGAGGTGCACACTTTTGCTTGCTGGTGGACATGGTCGGTAAATGAAGTCTTTCATACAATGTCCAAAACGTTTCCTGTCTCCAGAAGAAGCAAGGCTGCTTGCAGGCCTTAAATCCAGCAGCACTGATGACATCATCGGAGGTGTAGTGGGTGGGGTGGGGTGGCGCGTGCGCCCAGTCAGTTATGCCTCTGACTGTTTATGAGCGGTTCGAATTGCTCCCACGCCCCTGGGTCCTAGACACCGGACTTAGGTACAAGGCGGCGATACAGAAAAGACTCGAGTAGACAGGTGGTTGGATGTAAGCAAAAACCAAGATTTTATTGAAGAGGAAATTAACACAATCTTAAGAAAAAATTACTAGTATACACTTTTACAGGCAAAATACGAAATAACTATACTTATACAGGGAATGGAGAACACACGGCACATCGAGGGAAAACAACTATCTTAACAATCCCCTTATCCTTATCCCACCCCCTATACCTAACTAGATTAAGCTATGAGGGGTCAGAACTTCATGCTCACCAATCAAAAGGGTCTGCTGAACTCAAAACAGCGGTGGGGTTCGGGGTTCGCTCTTGGTGCTCTCTGGAGCCTGCCATCGTCACGTGGTCTCCGGGTGCTGCAAGGGCGTTGTCCAGGTTCGAGTACCCCAAAGTTAAAGTCTCTGCTTGGGTACTTTACCTTGCAGGGATGGCGGTTCCTCTTCCTCGGCTGACAGTTTGAGTTTGTATGAAGATAGTCGCAGGTCAGCTGAGACTGAAGGCCCGATGATTCGGAGCCTGCCTTCAGTCGTCTTCCTCAGTTCGTCTCCTCCGTTGTCTTCCTCAGTTCATCTTGCCTCCTCGCCTCATCGTGTCCCGCCTTGCCTGGCCTGAATTGTCCATGTCCGCCCGATGCAGTGCCTGGGCGATTCCAGATGGAGCGGGGAAAGGCACGGGCAAAGGCCAGGGGGTAAGCGCAGGACGGGGGAAGAGCAGCAGCCATGAGGGCGAGGGGCCGGAGCCGGAGCAAAGGCTGAGAGCAGAGAGAGAAGGTTGCCGGTGGGCCTACAATTATACTCCTTTGGATGGCCCTTATCTGCGCATCAAATCAGGTTAGTTCTTTGTCTTAATCTTGGCGGGCTATTGTAAATAAGGGTAGCAATCTACTCTAACTGTTTTTAGATGGCCGGTAATCGCATCTACCGGCCCGATAATTGACTTGTTTTGTTTAGAATGCACCTTGATGGGCCTGTCCAGCCTCGATGGCTTCCTTAATCTGTTGCCGATTATTTATGCAAACTGCTTGATGGCCTTAACTATAGGCCTAACTGCGTTTAGATTTGTCTCCAATTTGATCTAATACATAGTTCAAAGTCCTGTTTGGTTTTAAAAATTCAAAGTCTCTCTTCACAGAAACTGCAGCTTTGGTTTCGATTTCTCCACGAGCTGCCTGTGCCGCAGAGTCCAAGTTTTAAAAATCTAACAGGCTTTCTGCCACGAGGCGCGGACGCCATTTTGGGTGCCCTTTTTCATTAAAATGTCTACGCAGGGTTCCTTTTCTTATTAATAACCTTTGGGGAAATGTAGAAATTTTGCGAATCTTAGAGGTGACTTTCAGGATGGAAAGACTATTTGGGCCAGGGGTTCCTACACGCTGGAAATCAATTGCTCAATTAGGGGAAAATCGCTCTTTTTCCCCACATCACACTGGAGTCGGGTTCAGGACTCTAAAATCACCTGACACGCCCCAGCCCGCCCACACTGGCAAAATCGAGCCCATAGAATCATAGAGTCATAGATTTATACAGCACAGAAAGAGGCCCTTCGGCCCATTGTGTCTGCGCCGGCCATCAAGCCCTGTCTATTCTAATCCCATTTTCCAGCACTTGGTCCATAGCCTTGTATGCTATGGCGTTTCAAGTGCTCATCTAAATGCTTCTTGAATGTTGTGAGGGTTCCTGTCTCTACCACCCTTTCAGGCAGTGAGTTCAAGATTCCAACCACCATCGGTGAAAAAGTTTTTCCTCAAATCCCCTCTAAACCTCCTGCCCTTTACCTTGAAACTATGCCCCCTGGTTATTGACCCCTCTACTAAGGGGAAAAGTTCCTTTATATCTACCCTATCTATGCCTCTCATAATTTTGTACACCTCAATCAGGTCCCCCCCTCAGCCTTCTCCACTCTAAGGAAAACAAATCCAGCCTGTTCAGTCTCTCTTCATAGCTGAAACGCTCCAGCCCAGGTAACATCCTGGTGAATCTCCTCTGCACCCTCTCCAATGCAATCACATCCTTCCTATAGTGTGGTGACCAGAACTGCACACAGTATTCCAGCTGTGGCCTAACTAGCATTTTGTACAGCTCCATCATAACCTCCCTGCTCTTATATTCTATGCCTTGGCTAATGAAGGCAAGTATCCCATATGCCTTTTTAACCACCTTATCTACCTGTCCTGCTGCCTTCAGGGATCTATGTACATGCACACCAAGGTCCCTCTGATCCTCTGTCCTTCCTAGGGTCCTACCATTCATTGTGTATTCCCTTGCCTTGTTAATCATGGCCAACAAAGCAACACAACCAGGCGACAGAACTCAAATGACAGTCTTGTACTTATATAATGTCATATCATGTCGCTCAGAAACATCCCAAACTACTTCACAAGTAACAAATTACTTTCCAGTGCAGTGTAAGCAAAGACAACGCCCATTTTGCACACAGCAGATCCCACAGTTCGGAACCAGATGAATGAGCAGTCAGTGTGTTTTTGTTGGCAAATGGGGTGTGTAATGGCTGAAACAATGCTGGGGTCCTTTTTACCTTCACCGCCTGGGCTGTAACCTGGCGGAATGGTTCCTCTGCCTGGCCGATTCCCACCCCCTGGATTTTGTGTGGGTTATATAAACGGTGGGTGATCCATTTCACCAGAGCACCTCTCAGGTGGTGGGGAAAATAACCCCCTCTGTTTCTATGACATTTATGACAGCTTCTGTGTGATCACAAATCTTTAGTCACTTGTCAATCTAAGGTCAGATTTTCTCTAACCTGATAAATATTCCCTCATCCTGTGAGCTCCTTCAAATAAATTCTATCGATAATCAACCAACAACAACCTGCACTTATACAGCACCTTTAACGTAATAAAAACATCCCAAGCTGCTTCACAGGAGCGTTAGCAAACAAAATTTGACACCGAGCCACATAAGGATACATTACACAATAACTAGTGGTGTTCCGCAGGGGTCAGTGCTGGGTCCCCAACTCTTTACAATCTATATTAACGATTTGGAGGAGGGGACTGAGTGTAACATATCAAAGTTTGCAGATGATACTAAGATGGGAGGGAAAGTAGTGAGTGAGGAGGACATAAAAAACCTGCAAGGGGACATAGACAGGCTAAGTAAGTGGGCAGAGATTTGGCAGATGGAATACAATACTGGAAAGTGTGAGGTTATGCACTTTGGCAGGAAAAATCGTAGAGCAAGTTATTATCTTAATGGCAAGAAACTGGAAAGTACTGAAGTACAAAGGGATCTGGGGGTCCTGGTGCACGAAACTCAAAAGGTTAGTATGCAGGTGCAGCAAGTGATTAAGAAGGCCATGGAATGTTGGCTTTCATTGCTAGGGGGATAGAATATAAAAATAGGGAGGTATTGCTTCAGTTGTACAAGGTATTGGTGAGACCGCACCTGGAATACTGCGTACAGTTTTGGTGTCCATACTTAAGAAAGGGCATACTTGCTCTCGAGTCAGTACAAAGAAGGTTCACTCGGTTAATCCCGGGGATGAGGGGATGGACATATGAGGAGAGGTTGAGTAGATTGGGACTCTACTCATTGGAGTTCAGAAGAATGAGAGGCGATCTTATTGAAACATATAAGATTGTGAAGGGGTTGGATCGGGTGGATGCGGGGAGGATGTTCCCAATGATGGGTGAAACTAGAACTAGGGGGCATAGTCTTAGAATAAGGGGCTGCTCTTTCAAAACTGAGATGAGGAGGAACTACTTCACTCAGAGGGTGGTAGGTCCATGGAATATGCTGCCCCAAAAAGCTGTAGAAGCTACATCATGACATAAATTTAAAACAGAAATAGACAGTTTCCTAGAAGTAAAGGGAATTAAGGGTTACGGGGAGCGGGCAGGAATTTGGACATGAGTCTAGGTTTGGATCGGTCATGGCCCTGTGGGTAGCGGAGCGGGCCTAGGGGCCGTGTAGCCTGATCCTGCTCCTATTTCGTGTGTCTAATTCTGTTAGATTCAGGAGATGGTTCTGTGATAGTAGATTGGCGGTTAGGATCAGATCAGCCATGATCTTATTGAATGGCGGAGCAGGCTCGAAGGGCCGATTGGCCTACTCATGCTCTTATTTCTTATGTTCTTATGTTCTTATGTTAGGGCAGGTGACCAAAAGCTTGGTCAAAGAGGTAGGTTTTAAGGAGCGTCTTAAAGAAGGTGAGTGAGGCAGAGAGGTGGAGAGGTTTAGGGAGGGAATTCCAGAGCTTAGGGCCTGGGCAGCTGAAGGCACGGCCGCCAATGGTGGAGCGATGAAAATCAGGGATGCTCAAGAGGCCAGAATTGGAGGAGCGCAGAGATCTTTGGGGTTGTCGGGCTGGAGGAGGTCACAGAGATAGAGAAGGGCGAGGCCTTGGAGTGATTTGAAAACAAGGATGAGAACCCTTTGTGTCTGTGACTTTTTCCAACAGTGAGCATTTTCACATCAATAATTTTATGCCACTTCTCTATTGAGATATAAATGGATTCTTTCTCCTTTCTCCCATGCATAATAATCCATAGAAGCAGATAATACTCTAAATAATGTATTCAGTTGCAGAGGTGATTATTTTTTTAATCTGGATCTCCTTCCTACTAATGGCTTGCTGAAAGGATACTCTGTTATCAAAGCATAATATTTACATGCAACACAATGTTCCCAAGGTAGCTTCCATTGAAAGATGTTGCCAAACTTTTCAGATGATATTTGGTTTTCAATACTCGCTTTCCCAAGGTTATTTTCTGCATTCTTTTAATTGTCTCTCTCAGATAAAGCAGCCTGTAAGGAATACATTGCGTAAGTGTTTCAAAGCAGTCTTTTTCTCAGGCAACGACTTGATTTAAAAATTCTCATCCTTCTTTTCCAATCCCTTCATGGCCTCGCCCTTCCCTATCTCTGTAACCTCCTCCATTCCTACAACCCTCCGAGATCTCTGCGCTCCTCCAATTCTGGCCTCTTGCACATCCCCGATTTTCATCGTTCCACCATTGGCGGTCGTGCCTTCAGTCACCTAGGTCCTTAGCTCCGGAACTCCCTCCTTAAACCTCTCCGCCTCTCTACCTCTCCTCCTTTAAGATGCTCCTTAAAACCTACCTCTTTGACCAAGCTTTTGGTCACCTGCCCTAATATCTCCTTATGTGCCTCGTGTCAAATTTTGTTTGATAACGCTCCCGTGAAATGCCTTGTGATGTTTTTTACTACGTTAAAGGCGCTATATAAATGCAGGTTATCTTTGTTTGGGTGTGAGGAGTGGTGATGAGTATCAGCTTGTATGTCCACTCGATGAATGTAATCTTCAGTTGTGTGCTATACAACAACAACTTGTATTTATGTAGCACCTTTAACGTAGTAAGACGTCCCTAGGCGCTTCACAGGAGTGTTATAAGACAAAAAAAGCCACATAAGGGGAAATTAGGGCAGGTGACCAAAAGCTTGGTCAAAGAGGTAGGTTTTAAGGAGCACCTTAAAGGAGGAAAGAGAGGTAGTGAGGCGGAGAGGTTTAGGCAGGGAATTCCAGAGCTTAGGACCTCGGCAACAGACGGCACGGCCACCAATGGTTGAGCGATTATAATCAGGGATGCTCAAGAGGGCAGAATTAGAGGAGCGCAGATATCTCGGGAGGGTTGTGGGGCTGAAGGAGATTACAGAGATGCGATGGGAATGCATCAGTATTTGAACATATGTGATATGTAAGAGTCAGGCCAAGTAATATAAATTTGAGAAACACTGGCAGCTGTGAATTAGCAAGCGCTTTGGTATGCCTGATCTTCTTCACTGAGTGTCCAACTTGGACGACAGGTTTTTCTCATTTTCAAATTACTGCCACAAAAAAGGGAATTGCTTTTTTCCTTGACTTAGTTTTAGACTGACTGCTGCTGACTGGTTCAGTTTGAGCTGTGCATCTATACGTCTATAGAAAGAGGAACTCTATGTACCAGCAAAGATCCTAGACTGAATCTCGGGGCAGTGCTGAGCGAGAAACCTATTTACACTGAGGGTTGAGGGGCTCCAGAATGCAGTCGCAGGGTTCGTGCTTGAAGCAGAGGCCATGTCAGCTTTTTAAGACGAGGTTAGATAGGTGGTTTAAGGAAAGGGGGATAAAGGGATATGGGGACTGGGCGGGCACATGGGATTAGGACAATTGCTCCTGTGGAGGATAAGCAGTAACACGAACTGGTTGTGCCAAATGGCCTCTTTCCATTTGTAATCTCTATATAATTCTATGTAAATGATCTCAGCCAGGGTTGTAGGAGGAGAGCTACAATTAGCCTTACTGTCTGTGGGCCAGGAAAAGGAAACTTCAGCCAAGTTCTTGCTTCTGATTATTATCTGCTGAGCCATTCCAGAAAGTGCGTGTGTTGATGTCAGAGTCAACAATCATCAGTACCCTCCTGAGGCACTTCACTCAGTACTTGGTGTACACTGTGGCTCAGTGAGTGGCACACTCGCTCTGAGTCAGAAGGTTTTCAGTTCAAGCTTCACTCCAGGGACTTGAGCACTCCAGTGGAGTATTGAAGGAGTGTTGCACTGTGGGAGGTGGCGTCATTCGGATGAAACGTTAAACGTCTGCCCTCTCGAGTGGACAGGAAATATCCCAGGGCACTATTTCGAAGAAGAGCAAGGGAGTCCTGGCCAAAATTCATCCCTCAGCCAACAGATCATTATCACAGGATAATATGCTAGATAAGTACATGAGGGAGAAAGAAATACAAGGATATGCTGATAGGGTGAGATGAAGTAGGGCGGGGAGGAGGCTCGGGTGGAGCATAAACACCGGCATAGACCAGTTGGGCTGAATGGCCTGTTTCTGTGCTGTAAATTATATGCTGTTTGTGGGATCTTGCTGTGGTCAAAGTTGCTGCCAAATGTCCTTTATTACAACAGTGACTACACTTCAAAATGACTTAATTGGATGATCAGCCATGATCTTATTGAATGGCGGAGCAGGCTCGAGGAGCCATATGGCCTACTCCTGCTCCTATTTCTTATATTCTTATGTTCTTAAAGCACTTTTGGGATGGCCTAAGATAATGAAAGGCACTATATAAATGCAATTCATTCTTTCTTTCTTCAATATGTGTCTGTGTCTCCTTTGTGGCTCTGCAGAATGGTGTGGCTTCCGCTGGCAGAGGGAGAGGGATTTGGCGAAGGCTACTGGCAGGCAGCATTTTCCCAGACTCCCTCAGACAACGAAACATGATATCAGATCAAGGCACATGGGAGACTGGGATAACAATGTCTCTCAATCTCCCTCACACGCTACAGAAACAAGAGCAGGGATGAGAGGCACTACTTTCTGGAGGGGCAGTCAGGAGGGATATGCACGTGAGGCACAAAGGAGGACTTAAATGCACATCAGATGGAGTGGGGGGACATCAGAAACACGAGGGTGTATAAGCAGCATGGCCGGCCAGCAAGGTGGGTATCAGAGGTGTGGAATAAGGAGCAATTAGGAATGTAGTTGAATGGGCAGGAGGAGAAAGTAATAAGAGTCAAATCAGTTTTCATTATTTTTCCAATGCATTAAACTGCACATTTATAACTGTTGCCTCCTGTTACTGTGCTACTGTGGGTTAAATGCACAAAGCCACTAAATAATGATGGGCCCCTGCTTGAACCCTAGAATTTAATTAATTGGGGAAACGTTAAATGTTGTCATTGGTGATCACTCAATGCTTAATTCAGAACCTGGAAAGCAGACAAGTTAATCATTTCAAACAGTGATTCCAGAGACTGGACAATGGAGCGATGGAAGAAAAGATAAGACAGGCAATTCAGGCACACCGACGGGTTTGTTCATGTTGAGCCTTGAATTCCTGTTAACTCGTCTCCTCAGTCGCAGGTGCTGTTCACCTTCTCGCGAGGCAGTGCTGAGCCACCGGAATCTCCTCACCCGAAAGACGAGCTCCGCTCCATGACTGGCAAACAGATGGCCCCGGGTTTTGGGCTTGTGCGGGGAATCTGGTGGGAGGCTGGCATGGCAGGAAGAGCTCCCCAACCACTGGGACATCTGCGGCCTGCCTCGTGGCAACAGCTGATGTCAGCTCTCATCGTGAATAACATCGCAACTTGCGGTGGGGCAGGGGGAGGGGTGGTTGGGGTGCAGCATCATCTTAAAGGGGAGGTGCTTTGTTTGACTGATTAAAGCTTGACTGTTGCCGTCCAAAAAGACACCCCGTCACAGGGCTCAACGATTGTTTTTAAATAACCCCAGGGTTTGTAATCTTCGTTCCCACTATCCATTTCGCAAGTTGATCACTCCTTGAAAAAAAAGAAAGAACTCGCATTTATTATAGCACCTTTCATGACCTCAGGACGTCCCAAAGCACCTTACAGCCAATGAAGTGCTTTTAAAACGTAGTCACTGTAGGAAACGCAACAGCCAATTTGAGCACAGCAAGATCCCAAAATAGAACTGTGATAATGACCAGATAACCTGTTTTAGTGATGTTGATTGAGGGATAAATATTGGCCAGGACACCGGGGAGAACTCCCCCTGCTCTTCTTCAAAATAGTGCCATGGGGTCTTTTACATCCACCTGAGAGGTTTAACGTCTCATCCTAAAGATGTTTGTGTGAAGCACCTCTTATCAGTTCTATATTTGCTTTCATACTGGTGGCTCCTTGTGCTGCTGCCATGGCTTAACTTGAAGTCATATTTCTGGATTTATCTTTTCTACACCGTTCAATGTCTTACGTCTATGAGGTTCCTCTCCATTCAAAGCTGAACAGATTACTTTATCTTCCTGTATCCTCCAAATAGCTGGGCTGCAAATTCTTCTGAGAGTTTTGGACTTTTATTGCTCCCTCACTCTCTTATTGATATGGTTTTTCTTTTATATATTTCGGATTGTGCATCCATTAAATCACTAATCTCCTCACATTGCTAAATTCAAATTTCTAATCCATGTTGACAGCTCATCGGTAAAGAAAAATTAATTTACAACAACAACTTGCATTTATATAGTGCCTTTAATGTAGTAAAATGTCCCAAAGTGCTACACTGGAGCGTTATCAGGCAGAGTTTGATATCAAACTACATAAGGAGATATTAGGGCTGGTGACCAAAAGCTTGGTCAAAGAGGTCGGTTTTAAGGAACATCTTAAAGGAGCTGAGAGAGGTAGAGAGGTGGGTAAGGGAGGAAATTCCAGAGTTTAGGGCCTAGGCAGCTTAAGGCACGGCCGCCAATGGTGGGATGAAGAAAATTGGGGATGTGCGAGAGGCCAGAATTGGAGGAACGCAGAGATCTCAGGGGGGTTGTAGGACTGGGGGAGGTTACAGAGATAGTGAGGGAGTGAGGCCATGGAGGGATTTGAAAACAAGGATGAGAATCTAAAATTTAACTTTTAATGCCATCTAACTTGAGAGTACAGTAAATAGTATCTTTCCAGTCTCTTGGTTTCTTTGCAGCAAATTTCAGCTTTGTAAACTGTTGGCTTGTAGACTGGTTTCAGAGAGGCTCCACCGACAGTTCTCAATTGGAGAAAAGCTAATTTCACTAAGCTGCGAGGTGATTTAGCCAAAGTGGACTGGAGTCAAAAACTTGAAGGTAAATCAGTATCAGAGCAGTGGGAGGCACTCATGGAGGAGATAGTGAGGGTTCAAAGCAAGTATGGTCCCTTAAAAACAAAGGGTGGGTCTAACAAATCTAGAGCTCCCTGGATGTCAAGGGGCATACAGGGGAGGGAAAAAAAAGGAAGCTTATGAGAGATACTGAGGACTCAATACTGCAGAAAGCCAAGAGGAGTATAGAAAGTGCAAGGGTGAAATCAAAAAGGAAATTAGGAAAGCAAAGAAAGGGCATGAAAAAATATTGGCAAGTAAAATCAAGGAAAACCCAAAGATGTTTTATAAATACATTAAGAGCAAGAGTATAACTAAAGAAAGAGTAGGGCCTATTAGGGACCATAAAGGTAACCTGTGTGTGGAGGCGGGAGATATGGGTATGGTTCTTAATGAATACTTTGCGTCAGTTTTCACAAAAGAGAGGGACGATGCAAACATTACAATCAGGGAGGAGGAGTGTGAAATATTAGATGAAATAAACATAGTGAGAGAGGAAGTATTAAGGGGCTTAGCAGCTTTGAAAGTGGATAAATCCCCAGGCCCAGATGAAATGTATCCCAAACTGTTAAGAGAAGTAAGAGAGGAAATAGCAGATGCCCTGACCATCATTTTCTAATCCTCTCTGGCTACAGGTGTGGTGCCAGAGGACTGGAGAGCTGCTAACGTGGTACCATTGTTTAAAAAGGGAGGAAGGGACAGACTGAGTAATTACAGGCCAGTCAGTGGTGGGAAAATTATTGGAAAAAATTCTGAGGGACAGGATAAATCTTCATTTAGAAAGACAGGGAATCAGGGACAGCCAGCAGGGATTTGTTAAGGGAAGGTTGAGCCTAACTAACTTGATTGAAATTTTTGAGGCGGTAACAAGGAGGGATGATGAGGGTAGTGCGTTTGATGTAGTCTTTATGGATTTTAGCAAGGCTTTTGATAAGGTCCCGCATGGCAGACTGATCACGAAAGTAAAAGCCCACGGGATCCAAGGCAAAGTGGCAAGTTGGATCCAAATTGGTTCAGAGGCAGGAAATAAAGGGTAATGGTCGAAGGGTGTTTTTGTGACTGGAAGGTTGTTTCCAGTGGGGTTCCGCGGGGCTCAGTACTGGGTCCTTTGCTTTTTGTGGTATATATCAATGATTTGGACTTGAATGTAGGAAGTATGATTAAGAAGTTTGCAGATGATACAAAAATTGGCCGTGTGGTTGATAATGAAGAAGAAAGCTGTAGACTGCAGGAAGATATCAATGGACTGGTCAGGTGAGCAGAACAGTGGCAAATGGAATTCAATCTGGAGAAGTGTGAGGTAATGCATTTGGGGAGGGCTAACAAGGCAAAGGAATACACAATAAATGGTAGGACACTGAGAAGTGCAGAGGATCAGAGGGGCCTTAAAGTGCATGTCCACAGATCCCTGAAGGTAGCAGGACAGGTAGATAAGGTGGTTAAGAAGGTGTACGGGCTACTTGCCTTTATTAACCGAGGCAGAGAATATAAGAGCAGGGAGGTTATGCTTGAACTGTATAAAACACTAGTTAGGCCGCAGCTAGAATATTGCAGCTCTGGTCACCACATTACAGGAAGGATGTGATTGCACTAGAGTGGGTGCAGAGGAGATTTACGAGGATGTTGCCTGGGCTGGGGAATTTTAGCTATGAGGAAAGATTGGATAGGCTGGGGTTGTTTTCTTTGGAACAGAGGAGGCTGAGGGGAGACCTAGTTGAGGTGTATAAAATTATGAGGGGCCTAGATAGAGTGGATAGGAAGGACCTATTTCCCTTAGCAGAAGGATCAATAACCAGGGGGCATAGATTTAAAGTAATTGGTCGGAGGTTTAGAGGGGATTTGAGGAGAAATGTTTTCACCCAGGAGGGTGGTGGGGGTCTGGAACTCACTGCCTGAAAGGGTGATAGAGGCAGAGACCCTCATCACATTTAAAAAGTACTTGGATATGCACTTGAAGTGCCGTAACCTACAAGGTTACGGACCAAGCGCTGGAAAGTGGGATTAGGGTGGATAGCTCTTTGTCGGCCGGCACGGACAAGATGGGCCAAATGGCCTCATTCTGTGCTGTAAATTTCTATGATTCTATGAACAGTGCTTGAGTAGTGTGGTGATTATTCTTTATGTTTAGTAAGAAGTATTGTGATTGGTTGTTTGTTTCCTGCCTTGGGATATATGCTGCAATCTCATTGGTAGTTGATGTCATGTGATTTGTGGTGGCCATCTTAAATTCAGTTCTTTCCAGCCTTTAGTTGGGACTGGGTGTTGAAAGATGTGCTACAGGATTTTTAAGTTAATAAAGCCTAGATTAGAAAGGCAAATCTATTCTTTATTTCAATTTATTAACTTTATGTCAGAATGGAGCGATATCTTCAACCAGAATGATTCAATGCTGACCCTAATTCTGCAGGAGTGGATGATAAATGGAAACACTGGTATTGTACATTTTAAAACTTTTTGGGCGTGTTGGATCAAGAGTCTCTAAATAAGCTGAATATGCTGATCAACTACATTGCTCCGGATGTGTATAAGTATATTTTGGACTGTAAAACTTACGAAGTGGCTATTTCTACATTGGAAAAGATTTTTGTTAAACCAAAGAATGAGGTATTTGCACGTCACCTTCTATCTGCCCGTAGGCAGCAGGTGGGAGAATCTTTGGATACTTATTTACAAGCACTTCGGTGCCTTAGTGTTAACTGTAATTATAAGGCCGTGACGGCTGAAGAATATAAGGAAGAATCGGTACGGGATGCTTTTATTAATGGATTATTGTCTAGATCAATTCGTCAGCGGTTGTTAGAAAATAAGACTTTGGATCTTAAGAGTGCTTTTGAGCAAGCTTCTACATTGGATGTGGCTCAGAGAAGTTCGGATTCTTATGCTCTTTTTAATCGGCCTGTGACTGTGGTTTCGGCAGTTCCGGACGAAAAGGAATTATGTGGACTTAATAGGAGTGGTTTACTAGATTCTGAAACAGTTTCTACTTCAGCGGCTGTTGCCTCTAGGATTCAGAAGTGTTATTTTTGTGGGAACGTCCAGCACCCTCGTCTGAAGTGTCCTGCTCGGGAGGCTGTGTGTAGTAAATGCGGCAAGAGAGGTCATTACGCACGTGTGTGTAAATCATCAGGTTCAATTACCTCCTCTGTGGCTATTCAGCCTTTAGATAGGGCGTTTATTGCATCAATTTCTGCTGCATTTGCTCATGGCCTAAACAAAGCTATAGTTACGGCCCAAGTTAATGGGTTGGAAGTGAAGGCCCTTATAGATACGGGCAGTACCGAGAGTTTTATAAGTCTTCAGTTTGCAAAGGAGAAGCATTTGAAAATTTCGCCTGTTTCCTATCAGGTGTGTATGGCTCAGACGACTCTCACTTCACAAGCAGCTGGTTGTTGCCTTGTGAAATTGATTCTTCTAGGTAATATGTATACTGATATACGCCTATCTGTTTTGCCTAATCTCTGTGCGGATATTTTGATTGGTCATGATGTGCTTCAGTTACACGAGTCTCTCAGTCTTTCATTTGGAGGGACTAAGCCACCTTTATCTATTTGTGGATTAACCTCTTTATCCATTTCTCCATTATCACTTTTTTCCAATTTGATGCCGGATTGTAAGCCAATTGCTACCAAGTCAAGAAGGTATAGCAGTCAGGATAGAGAATTTATTAATTCTGAAGTTCAACGCCTCTTATTGGAAGGAATCATTGAACCTAGTTGTTCGCCTTGGCGGGCACAGGTAGTTGTCACGACTAACGAGAGACATAAGAAATGAATGGTGATAGACTATTCCCAAACTATTAATAGGTATACTCAATTAGATGCGTACCCTTTGCCTAAGATTGATGAGCTTATCAATAAAGTATCTCAGTATAAGGTTTTTAGCACTATTGACCTAAAGAGTGCTTATCATCAGATTCCTATTGTTAAGAAGGATCAACCATACACGGCCTTTGAGGCTGGTGGAAAGCTGTATCAGTTTTGCCAAATACCATTTGGTGTTACTAATGGTGTTGCTTGTTTTCAACGGGCAATGGATGCTTTTATAAGTGATAACTCTCTCTCTGACACCTTTTCATACTTAGATGACATCACGGTGTGTGGCAAATCAAGGGTGGAGCATGATTCTAATTTAGAAAGATTCCTTCCAGCTGCGGAAAAAGTTGGTTTAACTTTCAATAAAGAGAAGTGTACCTTTTCGACCACTGAGGTAAATCTACTGGGGTACATTATCTCGGGAAACAAGATTAAACCAGACCCAGAACGTCTGCGACCATTGATTGATTTACCTTGTCCTACTAATTCTAAGGCTTTGCAACGAGTTGTTGGATTGTTTTCTTACTATTCTAATTGGATTGCAAATTTTTCACAGAAGTCCGGCCTCTTATTCGGGTTACGACATATCCTCTATCATGGGAGGCCAGGACGTGTTTTGATCATTTTAAAAAGGATATCCTTGGAGCAGTTGTGCATTCTATTGATGAGCAGGTTCCTTTTGTGATTGAGACGGACGCTTCTGATTTTGCAATTGGGGCTACTCTGAACCAAAATGGCAGACCTGTGGCCTTTTTCTCACGTACCTTGAACAATAGTGAAAAAAGGCATTCTTCAATAGAGAAAGAGGCGTACGCAATAGTAGAAGCACTGCGTAAATGGAGACATTATTTATCGGGGCGACATTTTACGTTGGTAACTGATCAAAAGTCTGTGTCCTTTATGTTTGATGTCAAACATTTTGGAAAGATTAAGAATGATAAAATAATGAGGTGGAGGATTGAGTTGGCATGTTACCATTTTGATATAGTTTATCGTCCGGGGAAGGATAATGTTGCTGCTGATGCGCTGTCGAGGGCTTATTGTTCTGTGATTCACGGAGATACGCTTATTAATCTTCACAATGCCTTATGCCATCCTGGGGTTACGAGGATGATACACTTCGTACGCAGTAAGAATTTGCCCTTTTCAGTTGAAGACGTCAAGCGGATGACTTCATCATGTTCTATCTGTGCTCGGTGTAAACCGAATTTCTTTAAGCCTCAACGAGCTCATCTTATAAAGGCTACTTCTCCTTTTGAACGTTTGAGCGTCGATTTTAAGGGGCCTCTTCCTTCAACTACTCAAAACCGATATATATTTACTGTTGTGGATGAGTTTTCAAGGTTCCCTTTTGCTTTTCCTTGCGCAGATGTATCAGCTGCTACAGTTATCAAATGTCTGACTCAACTTTTTGTCATCTTTGGGATGCCTGCGTATATCCATTCGGATCAGGGAAGTTCTTTTATGTCTTCCCAGTTGAAGGAATACCTTCAGAGTCGGGGAATTTCTACTAGTAGAACTACCCCGTATAATCCCCAGGGTAATGGACAGTGCGAACGATACAATGGGGTGATCTGGAAGGCAGTTATGTTGGCTTTGACATCCCGGAACCTTAAGAATACACAGTGGGAAATGGTACTGCCTGATGCCCTGCATTCCATTAGATCATTGCTTTCAACGGCTACTAATGTGACCCCCTATGAAAGGCTCTTTAACTATCCACGGAGATCTACTACGGGATATTCGGTACCTTCATGGCTTACTATGCAGGGACCTGTGCTGCTTCGACGCCATGTTAGATTGTCAAAATATGATCCTTTAGTGGAGGAGGTGGAGCTGTTGGAGGCAAATTCCCAATATGCTCATATTCGATTCCAAGATGGGAAAGAAAGTACCGTTTCAATTAAAGACTTGGCTCCTTGTGGTGGCCAGCCCTCTTCTGAGGATATTAACAATAGTCATGATTCAGATAATGTGGATGCTGTTACAGATACTACGAATATTTCCAATCTGACTGCAGATAATTATACTTCTATTAGTCAGCCCTCGAGGGATGTTCATGACCGTCCCAGTTTACCTCCTGATGGGATTTCTAATCCGGAAACCGTTGAAAATCGGGATATGGATAGCCTTCCTGCAGAAGATACTTCTGTGTCTCCTGGTGTGGGAGGGCAAGGAATTTCACCAAGGTTAAGAAGGTCGACACGAACAAGATATCCGGTCGACCGATTGAAAATGGACTTTTAAACTGATAGTAATGTTTTAAAATTGTTGAAATATTATATTATATTGTTTTAGTTGAGAGATACTTAATACTTATGTGCAATGTTACTATTTGTTGTTGCTCACTTAGTATTGTGTCATGTTGAATAGTTTTATTTTGTCTGTGCATAGTTTTAGTTGTAAAATAATTAATTATAAATTGTAAAGGTTATTTAGGTTGGAGTATATTTTAAAAGGAGGGGTGAATGTGGTGATTATTCTTTATGTTTAGTAAGAAGTATTGTGATTGGTTGTTTGTTTCCTGCCTTGGGATATATGCTGTAATCTCATTGGTAGTTGATGTCATGTGATTTGTGGTGGCCATCTTAAATTCAGTTCTTTCCAGCCTTTAGTTGGGACTGGGTGTTGAAAGATGTGCTACAGGATTTTTAAGTTAATAAAGCCTAGATTAGAAAGGCAAATCTATTCTTTATTTCAAGTAGCTTGAAGAAGAGTTTGTCAGCTGATCCTTTCCCTATCTTTTAGCTGCAAACTGCCCACTATTTCTATCAACGGATAAGTGGGCAGATGGATCAACCATTTAGACCCAGCCAGGGTGCTACCCTTGATGCCAATACGACTGAATCTTGGAGGAAGTGGAGAAGCCTTTTAAATTCCTCCTCTTTGCCCAAGTAGGTTCCTGAAGTTCATTTCACCACTAGAGGGAAATGTCAGTGACACAAGAGAGAAGCATTGATTACTGCTGCCAGAGTTACATTTAGGTCAATTAATAGAAATATGGTGGTCATGCGAGGGACCAATCAGCACTGAAGGGTTCTGATGATCTCTGCTTGGGTGCTGGTAAAAATCTACCAGAGTATAGAATATTACTTAAACAACACACACACACATCTCCTGCTCTGTTCAATCTCTGGTCTGTGCGGTGTTAGTGCCACAATTGACCTCAGGACCCCGCTTTAGAGAGGAGTGGGGGGGGTATGTCAGCCTAATTCCCATTACTACCTTTATACAATGATTCGCCTATTGGAAAATGTGTGCCTGCTGACAAGATTGGGTTGGCCTGTGGTGCCCCTTATAGTTGAATAGCACATAAAGAAGGGAAACCCTAAGGGCTGGATTTTGTCAATGGGGACGTGATGGAGGCGGGACTCCCACTTTTTGGGTTGTAGTCCGCCTCCATCGAGTTGTGGCCAACCCACGCAATTTTCCCTTGATTGACCTTGTTGAGCCCGCCCAGCGGGCTCAGCAGGCCAATTAAGGGACACCCGGTTACAGGTGACGTCAGGGATTGACATTTCATCTGTCAAGAGCTTTGACAGATGAAATATCAGCGTTTGACAGCTCTGTGAAGCTGTCAAACACTGACAACCTGACTTCTAACTTGAGTCCTTCTCCACAGGCTCAGTTAGAAATCTCTCCAGAACAGAAAGCTGAATGCTGCAACTTTTGACAGCTCGCGGCCATTCTGCTTTTTGTGCTGGTGAGATGAGGGACTCCCGAGACCTGAAGGAAGGAAACCTGCATTAGTAAATAAAGGTAAGTAAAACTTATTTAAACACTTTACACACACACCAAACACACTTACCTCTGCACTCATGCACCCATCACTCACCTGAACACCGGACATCTCGAGCCCTCCAAGCCCTTCAGCCCGACGGTCCACCTCGCTAACTTGGCGTGGTTTGGAGCAATCGGGAATCCCACACTTCAGGGCTAAAAATAGGGATTAGGCCAAAAACTGCCTGTTAACTACCCGTTAACAGGCAGTTAATTGGCACTAACCCCCTTCCCGCCTCGGGGAGATGGCTCCCAGCACATTTGGATACCCGCCTCTTGGGAAACGGTCATGGAGGCGGGTTGGGGGTGGGAAGGGTTCGTGCCCCCCGATTCTGCAATTTTCCCCCCACTCCCACCTCCAAACCCACCTCCACGGGGCTTGGAAATTCGAGGCCTAAGTTCCTATTAAATCTGAGATTGATAGATTTTTGCTAGCCGAGGGTATAAAAGGAGATGGAGCCAAGGCAGGTGGATGGAGTTGAGATACAGATCAGCCATGATCTCCTTGAATGGTGGAACAGGCTCGAGGGGCTGAATGGCCTGCTCCTGTTCCTATGTTCCTACTTGGGTGAGGTACTGGAGGGATATTTGCTTCTGTGCCACCTTAGCCCAACAGGAGACAGCGCGCTTAAGGTAAGAGAAAGAATAACGTGGACCCAACTCATTGTTGGGAAGGGTAGGGTAGGGGAGCCCTCGTTAGTGGAGACCTTTCCTCCAATATGGGGTAGATCCTGATAATGTAAACCAGTTGCTAGCCAGTCGGCTCCCCGTTTTACATTTCTCTCCATTTTTATTTCCATTAAGATTAGAGCTAGACCTTTCAGGAGTGAAATCAGGAAGCACTTTTTCACACAGAGGCTAGTGGAAATCTGGAACGCTCCGCGCCCCCCCCCCCCCCCCACCCCTCAACAGACGGTGGATGCTGCCAGGTCCATTGGAGCTTGGCTTGTATTCTCTCAAGTTTTCAAGATTCAGGGGGTTGATCTGATCGAGGTATTTCAAATGTTAAAAGGATTCCATCGGGTAGGTACAGAGAAACTATCTCCTCTGGTGGGGGAATCAAGAACGAGGGGGCGAAGGGACATATTGAAGTCAATAGAAATAAAAATGGGGAGAGGTGTAAAGCGAGCTGCTGACTCACTGATGCCCCTTTTGCACTAGCGCAGAGTCCAGATCTACCCCATTGTCGGCTCAGGCAGCATCAAACTAAGATCATCTTAATCACTGTTCAGTGAAAATCCCACTTGCAAAACTCTGGTATATTCATGGCAGCCCTTGTACTGCTGTTGCCACATTTAACGCGCTGAATTGACTTCCCGTATCATATAAATTTCATGCTTCCAAGCAAGAAAATCTCAATGAGCAGGGTCAATAATTTCACACTCGAAAATGACAGCAAATCTCGCCTGCAGCAATAAGCTTAGTGAAACAGCCACACATAAGATTACTACTTAGAGAGACCTTACAAGCTGTATGGGAGGGAGGTGCTGTGTAGTCCCTGTCGACACAAAAGGCATCAAGGGGTATGGGGAGAGAGCAGGAATATGGTATTGAGCTAGAGGATCAGCCATGATCGTATTGAATGACGGAGCAGGCTCGAAGGGCCAAATGGCCTACTCCTGCTCCTATTTTTCTATGTTTCTATGTTTCTATTGTGAGGTACTATCTCTCATTCTGTCCATTCTGGTCAATCTCTCCAGAGTCTGTTCTCCAATTCACCAGCATCTTTCATAGGCTGTCCACATCTCACTCACTGCCAGAATCCAGGGCTGCAAATCCCTCTGAGCAGGTTTGCTTCCCTACAGCGAGAACAAGATGGCAGCCTCTTCGCAAAGTGCGCGCGCACACCCGGTGCTGTGACATCTCTGGCAACTTGGGAAGAATTCCCACAGATTTCCTGTTATTAGGTTTGCATTGACCCCTATTTTATTTGATTTTTGTTGGGTAAGGGGGGTAAGGGACCTGGAACCAAGGCAGGAAAATGGGGATGAGGTACAGAGCAGCCATGATCTAACTGAATGGCAGAACAGGCACAAGGGGCTGAATGGCCGACTCCTGTTCCTATGTTCCAATGGCACAAGAAAGAAAGAAAGACTCGCTTTAATATAACAGGTTTTACAACCTCAGGACATCCCAACGTGCATTACAGCCAATAAAGCACTTTTTGGGGTGCTGTCACTGTTGTAATGTAGGAAACTCGGCAGCCAATTTACGCACAGCAAGCTCCCACAAGCAGCAATTTGATAATGACCAGATAATCTGTTTTTGTTTTTTTTATTCCTTTATGGGATGTGGGCAAGGCCAGCATTTATTGCCCATCCCTAGTTGCCCTTGAGAAGATGGTGGTGAGCCGCCTTCTTGAACCGCTGCAGTCCGTGTGGTGAAGGTACTCCCACAGTGCCGTTAGGGAGGGAGTTCCAGGATTTTGACCCAGCGACGATGAAGGATGTGGGTTGTGGGATAAATATTGGCCAGGACAGCAGGGAGAACTCCCCTGCTCTTCTTCAAAATAGTACCTTGGGACCTTTCACGTCCACCTGAGCGAGCAGTCGGGACCTCAGTTTAACGTCTCATCCGAAAGATGGCACCTCCGACAGTGCAGCACTCCCTCAGTACCACACTGGAGTGTCAGCCTACATTTTAAGCTAGAGTCTCCTGGAGTGGGTGCTTGAGCCCGCAACCTTTAGTGACTCAGAGGCTAGAGTGCCATGGATTGAGCCACGGCCGACACGAAAATGATACGTCCCTTTGAGGATGAATTTTTTAAAAGGTAGCACTATCTGTTTAATCTATTAGGAGAAAAATAAAATCACAGAATAAGAAATACCGGGACTGACTTTATCTTTTGGTGGACTTCAGCCAGTCAGTGGGCAGAGCAATCGTGCCGCCCATCCAATGTCCTCAGCGAGAGGCCCAAGCCATGTTCATGGTCTGCCCTCATTTACATGGGATTTTCGCTCACGGGCAGCTCATCGATCGGTGGTAGGCAGGGCAGGGCGGGCTGAGAAATCCAGTGGCTCTTTCGCAGAGCCAAGCTAGAAGTTGGAGGTTGAAGGGAGAGGGCAACACGGTGAGGAGGGTTGGGGGGAAGAGGGGGGAAGGGAGGGTGAGAAAGGGCAAGAGGCAGACCGGAAGATTTTTGTGGGGGCTGAGAGGGCTGTTAAAAAAAAAAGACTTGCATTTATATAGCGCCTTTCACAACCTCCGGACGTCCCAAAGTGCTTTACAGCCAATGAAGTACTTTTTGAAATGTAGTCACTGTTGTAATGTAGGAAACAGCAAGCTCCCACAGACAGCAATGTGATAATGCCCGGATAATCTGTTTTTGTTATGTTGATTGAGGGATAAATATTGCCCAGGGCACCGGGGAGAGCTCCCCTGTTCTTCTTCAAAATAGTGCCATGGGATCTTTTACGTCCACCTAAGAGGGCAGACTGGGTCTCGGTTTAACGTCTCATCCAAAAGACGGCACCTCCAACAGTGCAGCGCTCCCTCAATACTGCACTGGGGTGTCAGCCTGGATTTTTGTGCTCAGGTCTCTGAAGTGGGACTAAAACCCACAACCTTTTCAACTCAGAGGCGAGTGTGCTACCCACTGAACCACAGCTGACACACGTGTCGTGATTTCTTTAAGGATTGCAGGTTAGGCCCGTTCTAAGCCTACTACCAATGGGTGGGAAAGTCTCCAGCACGCATTCCGCCCATTGGTACCTGAAAATTGTGTGTGATGTAGGGCCCCGCTTTACATACCTTAATGAGGTGCCCGCCTGAACCAAACAGGCACTCTTCTCTGCCGTGTGGTTATGCCACATTCAACGGTCAGGAATGATAACTTTATCACTCTTGAATGTGGTATAAATACACTTCAGAGTCTCAAAACCTCTGGAATATCATCGCTTGGGCTTGCGCACCTGACGTACATGGGCCATGAAAGGGTTTCCGTTGGGAATGTAAGGCTGGGAAGCGGTATATAGTAACAAATGTGCAGGCAGACCTCACAACAGATGGAGGGATGTCATCCAGAGAGAGCTAGAAACATTGACCAAATCCCAAGGAAGAGAGAAGCAAAAAAAAAGCATCAATGTCAACGCCTGAACAGCCTGTGTGAACACAACCTGGAAGACAATGATAATGGTTAAAGAAATACTGTATTGGAAGGAACATTGAATATATTTGATAAATACTGTTGCAACGCACATTAACATCAACTCTCTCGAGATTGGTTCATTTCCATATTGTTTGTTGGCTGCTAACTTAGACACGCTCAGCAGGAGTTCAGGAGAATAAAATCAAAATATCCGTGACAAAGATTCAGCACTGAAATATTGATCAGGACATATAAAAATATGACGTACGTTTTGCTACTTTAGGTGTAGCTGTGTCAAATGTCATCAGCTCTTCCGTGGGGGAAGCTGATTACTCCTGACATCTTGTTTTTATATAAGTCTTAGGTAGGAATAGCTTAATCGGTCAAGTGGAAAATAAAGGAGGCTGCGATTCAGGATAGGAGTTGTCAGTTAGGACAGGCCATGAGATGAAGCCTGAGGCAGAGGTTGATGGGAGAAGTGAAGGAAGATGGCACTGTTTGGTCTGACTAGGGTCAGCTGCTCAGTTCTAGTCTTACGAGGGCGTGATTAATATTTCTTCTGGCTCCTCCAATTATCTTTGGAGAATAGGAAACATAGGAACAGCAGGAGGCCATGCAACCCCTCGAGCCTGTTCTGCCATTGAATTAGATCATGGCTGATCTGTATCTAAATTCCATTTACTTGCCTTGGCTCCGTAACCCTTAATACTCTTGCCTAACAAAATTCTATCAACTCAGTTTTGAAATTTTCAGTTGACTCTAGGGCTAGAAATTCGGCTCCTTTGTGCATCTTCGGGGCGCAAAGGCTTATTGCCCGGGGGGGGGGGGGCGGGGGGGTAAAGCGCCTTCTGAGAAATTCGGCGGGGTGTTGCTGAGGGACTACCTGACAGCGCTGCGCCCCCACCGGTAGCACCCCGGGCCGCTGAGCCGCCGGCGATGACGTCATCCTGACCCCTTAGCGCCCCGCCGCGGCCCCTTACCGCCCCATGGCAGAAATTTGGCTGTGCCCCGCGAGGCTGCCACGGGCGATGTCAGTGCCAGCCTCCTGGGTCACGAACTGGCCCGACCTTCGCTTGCAGGGCAGGATTTAAAGGTGAAGTGCAGCTGCGACCTGCGCCGCCATCACACAGCCCGGGCACCACGCCACCCTGGTGGCTTAGTGTGGGCCATCGGAGGCCCTGCAGAGTGCACAGCGGCCCTCCCCTTTAACTGAGCCGATCGCGACCCCGACATCGTCTCGGTTACCGTCCCACCAGGAAATGGAGTGCCGAGATTGCGCTCCACTTCCTGGGCGTGAAATTGGGTTACGCCCCGTTTGGCCTTAACTGGGCGGGGCGGTAAGCCGAATTTAGCGGCCGCGGCGGTACTACTGCGTCGGGCGCTAAATGTCCAATTTCACGCCCTTAGCCTCAAGAGCGTTTTTGGGGGAGAGAGTTCCAGATTTCCACTACCCTTTGTGTGCAGAAGTGACATCGCCCCTGATTGGCCTAGCTCTAATTTGAAAGTTATGCCCCCTTGTTCTGGACTCCCCCCACCAGAGGAAATAGTTTCTCTATCAACTCCTTTGATCATCTTAAACACCTCAATTAGATCACTCCTTAATCTTCTATATTCAAGGGAATACAAGCCTAGTCTATGCAACCTGTCCTCACGATTTAACCCTTTTAGATCCAGTATCATTCTGGTGAATCTGCGCTGCACCCCCTCCAAGGCCAATATGTCCTTCCTGAGGTGTGGTGCCCAGGCCTGAATGCAGTACACCAGATGGGGTCTAACCAAAGCTCTGTACAGCTGTCCCTCCTCTTCTGAAGCCACTGATTCTCGCTGAGGTACCATTCCATGGGTCACAATATCCATTCAATATCACAGAGGGCGGTGGAAGCAGATTCAATAGTAACTTTCAAAAGGGAACTGGATATATACTTGAACAGGAAAAATTTGCAAGGCTCCTTGGAAAGAGCAGGAGAGTAGGACTAATTGGATAGCTTTTTCAAAGAGTCGGCACAGACACGATGGGCCGTTCTGTGCTGTGTCATTCTATGACTATATGGGAGCCCAGACAACGAATCTTGCTACAAAACCAAAATACTGCGGGTGATGGAAATCCGAAATAAAAACAGGCAATGCTGGAAAACGCTCAGCAGGTCAGGCAGCGTCTGGGGAGAGAGAAACAGAGTCAACGTTTCAGGTCGATGACCTTTCACCTCACTTGCAAACGAGAAACCAGGTGATCTAAAGACATATTGATCCTGATATTGCTACAGTTCTTAAATGATACGCAGGGACTGATGGAAGGTCATCGACCTGAAAGGTTAACAATAAATCTTGGTAGGCTGCTGATCCGGGAGTGGGGAGCAGCGTAACTAAAGCTGACCGTGTCTATACCCAACATCCACAGACAAGCCCTTTCCAGTTCGGGAGCATTCTGGAGTTGACTCATTTTATTCCTCTCCCCAGCCCGGAGCGCTGAGGAAAATTCCCGACCACCGCTCCCAGCTGCGATCGGGGCTGAGCGCAGACCAAGCATTCAGCGTGGCACTTTCCTGTCCAAGTGGCTCAAATCCCATAGCAGCATATTTACTCACTGAGGGAACTTAAATATTCATTGCTAAAACATCTGTTCACCACAAACATTTTCCAGTTCTGATGAAAGGTCATCTGAACTGAAATGTTGAGGGCCAATTCTAACCTAATCCAGCCGCCGGAAAACCGACAGGATCGGCTGTGACGCTGGAGTTGCACCCCGCCTGATTTTACTTTCCATTGAAGATCTGGTGGGTTTCCCGCCCGCCGAGTTGGGTTAAAATTACAACCCAACCCTCTCTCCACGGATCTGTTGAGTATGTTGCGTTTGCAAAGATAATCCAGAGGCCGTATGCAGAGCTCAGTTCATGTTGCTTTTAATGGCTGCTCCAAACACCCTCCCCCAGGCAAAAGCAATCGAATACCTATATCCAATGTCAGACACAATACAACGATAACAGCACTATCAAACTCCATGTGCTCAGGCCAAGGCAATCGAGTACCAATCACCAATGTCAGACATAACAGAGTGTTTCCAGCATTTTCTGTTTATATTATAAATAATGGCCCAGAAATTCGGGTCTCCACGGGTGAGTACGCATGGGGTACTCACCCGTAGGCCCAACGGAAGTACCGGTTCCGTGCATGCACTGCGCATGCGCGGGAAACCGGTACTTCCGTTCCCCTGAAAGAAGGGGTTCAGAGGTCGAACGCGTGCGCAGGAGAGGCTGCGCGTGCGCATCAAACTTACGTTTTATTTGCAGGTTTTCCCGGGAGGGTAAGTCTCCAGAAGTTACACATAAAGAAAGCAGGCGTAAGGCCTGCTTTTTACAAGGTAAGTGGTGAATTAATTAAAATTAAAACATTTTTTCCACAGGTTTATTATTTTTAAATACTTTAAAGCAAGGTAAGTTTATTTTAAGCCCCATTAGAAAATAAAATTATTTTTTTCAAAAATTTAAATTATTGTTTAAAATAGTTATTTCATGTAATTTTTAGTTTATTTAAAAAATGTGATGTTTTTTTTAATTTATTTGAGGATTTAGTGATGTTTTGGGGCTTATAGTATTTATAAGTTTTGACAGCTCTTCCTGTCAATTTTATGAATGGGCATTCCCTGCTCCGATTGGCTCTCCGTGGCCCACGTGATCCCAGGGGACGCTTCGAACTAACTGCGCCCCTGGGATACGCAAGCACTGCGCGCCGGCAGTTGGAGCAGGCCCAGGATCGGAATCCCACGCGGACCCACAGCTCAACAGCCGGCGCGCAAGGTAAGTGCAGGTCGGGGGCTTGCACCCGCGGGAAGCCTCCGACCCGAATTTCTGGGCCATTAATTTAATAAAGACTACATAACAGAAAGACCGTAGAACGCAGCAACCAGCCATCACACTGGCCTATTTCTGTTGTACCCCGATATTTACAGGGGCGGGTCTTGTGAGCGGGGCGAGGGGCGGAGTTTTGCCTTCAGCTGTCTCGGTCCTAAGCTCTGGAATTCCCTCCCTAAACCTCTCCGCCTCTCTGTCATCTTTTAAGACACTCCTTAAAACCTACCTCTTTGACCGAGCTTTTGGTCACCTGCCCTAATATCTCCTTCTGCAGGTCGGTGTCAGATTTTGTCTGATAACGTCCTGTGAAGCACCTTGGGACGTTTTACTACGTTAAAGGCACTATATAAATACAAGTTGGTTTTGTTATCCACTAAACCATCAAAGTTAGATTTCTTTAATTAACCAAAGCTAAGATTACAGGGTAACAGGCTGAACAGTGGCATTAAGGCCTACTTCCTGCTCCAAGCTATGAATGTGGTGACATTCGCAGACTTACTAAATATAGACCGCAAGCAAACATTGATTTAATATATCTGCACTCTACACAAACTACCCGTACGCATGTACAGTTTGTCAGTCCCCAATAAGAGCGGCGCTGATCGATAACTATATTCAATTCAATTCATTCAATTCAATTTTATTTGTCACATATGCAGCAAACGTGTGTACTGCACAATGAAATGTTGATTTTTACGAGTCCTCCCAACATTGGAATAAATATGGCATAGCAATGATAAAAATACTAATAGAAATACAGTAATAATAAATAAAACAACAGTAATAAATAATAATAAATTATTCGTTCATGAGTCTTATGGCCTGGGGGTAGAAGCTGTTTCGAAACCTGCTGGTACGAGATCGTATGCTTTGGTATCTCTTACCGGACGGGAGCAGGGCGAAGAGGTTGTGGCTGGGGTGGCTCGCGTCTTTGATGATTCTCAGGGCCTTCCCCCGGCACCTCTCGGGGTAGATATCCTGCACAGCAGGTAGTTTAATTCCTATAGTATGTTGTGCAGCTTTCACCACCATCTGTAGAGCCTTGCGGTCTGTGGCGGTGCAGTTGCCATACCAGGTAGTGATGCAGCCGGACAGGATACTCTCGATGGTGCACCGGTAGAAGTTGGTGAGAATCTGGGGGGTCATTCCAAATTTCTTCAGTCTCCTGAGGAAGAACAGGCGTTGGCATGCCTTCTTCGTTACGACGTGTATGCGGAATTTCGAAAATCTTACTACTGTATTAGAAAAAAAAGAAGCAGAAAAGAGAGAAATGAAAAAAAGAAAGAAAAGAAGGAAAATAAAGAAATGAAAGAAAATAAGGGAAAGAAATAAAAGAAAGAACTTGCATTTCTTTACCACCTCCCACGACCTCAGGATGTCCCAAAGCGTTTTACAGCCAATGAAGTACTTTTGAAGTGAAGTCCCTGTTATAATGTTATGAAGCTCAATGTAAGCTCGAGGAACAGCACCTCATCTTTCAAATAGGCACTTTACAGTTTTCTGGACTCAACATTGAGTTCAACAATTTCAGACTATAACCCCTGCCCCCATTTTTTCAGGCGGCAGCTGTTGATGATTCTGCCATCCCCATTTGCAACATTTAACCACTCCTGCCTCCCACCCTAGCACAGACCGTCCCTTTTGTTCCTTCCTCCCCTCACCGCCCCCCATCCGCCTTTCCCTGCCTCGGCACCTGCTTAAAACCTGTTACATCCCTAACTTTTTCCAGTTCTGATGAAGGGTCTCAGACCTGAAACGTTAACTCTGTTTCTCTCTCCACGGATGCTGCCTGGCCTGCTGAGTATTTCCAGCATTTTCTGTTGTTATCCGTTATAATGTATTTAACTTCCAGCATTCACACAGACAGCAGCTCGTACTATCAACCACAGGATACACAGATTCTCTTGTTTCTGCTTTACCTTTCTCATGTGATTACAATGTACTTTTATCTGATAAAGTGATGGGGTTCACACCAATACTTCTATCTAACTGATACCTAATCAGGAATTCTACAACTAGATGCTCTTCTCTCAAGTTATTTCATCAAACCCGAGAATGCTCCCGACACCTGTGTCTGCTTTCGACACTCTAGTTTACAGCACAAAGCTGTTCTTCAGACATTCAGGAAGATGGTTGTGGTTGTTAGAGGCCAATCATCTCTGGCCCCAGTACATCGCTGCAGGAGTTCCTCAGGACAGTGTCCTAGGCCCAACCATCTTCAGCTGCTTCATCAAAGACCTTCCCTCTATCATAAGGTCAGAAGTGGGGATGTTCACTGATGACTGCACTGTGTTCAGTGCCATTCACAGCTCCTCAAATAATGAAGCAGTCCATGCCCGCATGCAGCAAGACCTGGACGACATTCAGGCTTGGGCTGATAAGTGGCAGGTAACATTCGCGCCACACAAGTGCCAGGCAATGACTATCTCTGTGGTATCTTGAGGTGGCCATAGATGGAGACAGACACAGGTTAACTCCTTAACATGGTTTAATCAACACTTGCACATAAAAGCTTCTGCCATGAGGCAGCAAAAACAAAGAGTACAACCAGTACAGATCAGACTTAACTCAGGGGAGCAATTGCCACAGCACCACCTGGTGGATCAGGTTACTCATAACCTCCCAGGTTACTACACTCCTCCCCCCTTAAGATTGCCGTATGCAATTCTTAAACAATAACCCTTACTAGGTACTACATTTTAATTAACCAGTATGCTCTAACCATGGTTAACCCCTGACTAATTTAACAGGTTTGTATAAGTCTTTCTGGTTGCTTGCGAATCCTTTGTGAACGTCTTAATTCCACTTGTGGTGGATTCTCAGATTCATTCGCACTTGAGATTGGAGTAGTCTCTGATGTTGGTTTTACTCTGCCCCGCTGTGGCCTGGCAGTACCAGTGTCCACTGGCACCTTATAAGCCGTGCTGGGTCCTTGAACAGCCTCCTCTACTGCCCTTTGTTCCATCTGAGGCAGTTCCCCCTGCTGCCGGCTGAAAAGCTGATCCACATGCCGACAAACCCCTCAACCATCCCCTAGTAACACGGAGTACGACACAGGTCCTGTAATGTCCTGGATTAGTCCTGGTATCCATTTCGGTCCATAACCGAAGTTCCGGGTGTACACAGAGTCCCCTATGGTGAAATGGCGAGCTTTAGTATGTTTGTCATGGTACGCTTTTTGGTTTGTTTGTTTTGTCTCAACCTTGCTTTTGAGATCTGGGTGTATCAGGTCTAACGTGCACTGCAACTTTCTCCCCATCATCAACTCAGCCGGAGAAAGCCCCGTGGTAGCTTGGGGTGTTATACGATAACTAAACAAGGCTCTATTGAGCTTGGTCTCCAGGGTGTCACCTGAGCTCTTCCTCATGAGCTCCTTAAAAGTCTCCACGGCTCACTCGGCTAACCCATTTGAGGCTGGGTGATATGGAGCCGAGGTGACATGTGTGATTCCATTCCTTACCATGAATTCTTTGCTCCCTTCACTAACAAAACACTGTGCATTGTCGGATACAATCATTTCTGGAATACCATGCGTGCTGAAGCTGTTCCTGAGACAATTCAATGTGGCATCAGTCGTTGTAGAGCTCACTGGATAAACGTCGATCCACTTTGAGTGAGCGTCAACCAGCATCAAAAACATTTTGCCCATAAAAGGTCCCGCATAGTCTATGTGAATTCTCCTCCAGGGTTTGCTGGGCCACTCCCAGGGATGGAGTGGTGCCCCGGCAGGTGCTTTCCTCTGTTCCTGACATATAGTGCATGACTTTACCTTTGACTCAATTTCAGCATCCAAGTTAGGCCACCACAGGTAGCTCCTAGCCAGTCCTTTCATTCTAGTCATTCCTGGGTGCGATTGATGCAACTGTTCCATCAAAGTAGAGCGTCCCCGCTCTGGGACTATGATGCGTGCTCCCCATAGCACACATCCATCTTGGACACTGAGCTCGTGCTGTCTCTGTCTGTACGGCGCGAACTCCGGTCCCTCACGGTGATCTGGCCAGCCTCTCAACACATACTCACGGACCCTTGACAGAACAGGCTCCTTGGCTGTCCAGCCCTGGATTTGCACTGAAGTCATCAGGGGACTGATCTCCTGATCCAGCATCAGGACGTGCTCCTCAGGGGAAGTACTGCGAGGAGATTTTGAGAGGGGCAGGCGGTTGAGAGCATCCGCGTTCCCGTTTTCCTTGCTGGCTCTGTACGTGATCACATATTCATAGGCTCTTAGTATTACTGCCCATCTCATTATTCTCTGTGATGCCATTTGAGGCACCGTTTTCATCTCATTCAGTAAGCTAATAAGAGGCTTGTGGTCAGCACTGATTACAAACTTCCTCCCATATATGTACTTATGGAATTTCTTTACTCCAAATATAATGGCCAACCCCTCTTTATCAAGCTGTGAATAGTTCTTTTCCGCAGCTGTGAGCGTGCGTGAAACAAACCCGATGGGCCTTTCCGCTCCATCTGGCATGCGGTGGGCCAACACTGCCCCCGCACCATAGGGTGATGCGTCGCAGGACATATCAGCTCCTTCTTCTCGTCGTAATGCACTAAGACCCTGCTGGACTGAAGTAGCTCCTTTGACTGCTGAAACGCTTTCGCTTGCTCTGGCCCCCAACGCCATGGCTCCTCCTTTCTCAGCAGTTTGTGCAGGGGTGCCAGCAGCATCGATAAGTTTGGAAGAAACCAGTTATAATAATTCAGGAGCCCTAGATAGGCTTTCAGTTCAGTCACTGAGGTGTGTGCCGGTGCATCCTGTACTGCCCGCACTTTCCCTGGTAATGGATGGAGGCCTGTGGCATCCACCCGATGTCCCAGGAATGTAACTTCCTTCTCCGTGAAACTACACTTACTCCGTTTCAGGCGTAGCCCCGCCTCTTCCAGCCGCTGTAGCACTTTGTCCAGTGTTTTTAAGTGATCCTGATCATCACTTCCTGTTAGCAGAATATCATCTAAGTACACGGCCACCTTTGGAATGCCCTGCAGAATGCCCTCCATAGTCCGTTGGAATATTGCTGGGCTAGAACTGACACCAAATGGTAACCTGGCATACGTGACCAGCCCCTTGTGCGTGTTCACCGTGACAAACTTTTTTGATTCTTCATCAAGCAATATCTGCTGATACGCATGACTCATGTCCATTTTGCTGAATCTTTCTCCCCCAGCGAGCGATGTTAACATGTCCTCCATTCTCGGAATGGGGTACTGTTCCAGTGATGATACTCTGTTCACTGTTAACTTATAGCCACCACACACCCTTACGTTACCGTCGAGCTTCAATACTGGGACTATTGGTGCCGCCCAGTCTGAAAATTTCACTGGTTCTATTACTTTGTCCTTTAGCAGGCGATCTAGTTCCGCCTCAACCTTGGTTTTCATTGCAAAAGGTACCGACCTTGGTTTAAAGAAACGAGGTGTGGCATCACTGGCTACATGAATCTTGGCTGTGGCTCCCCTTAAGGTGCCCAGTTCAAAAAATCAAACTCCGTTTCGACTCCCGTGGCCTAGCCTCGTGCTTTTCCGACTAGTTTGCTAACCAACCCGAGCACCTCTTCCGAATACTCCAAAACTCTTCCGTCCTTTATTCTCGTCGCCATATGTGGTATCTTGAGGTGGCCATAGATGGAGACAGACACAGGTTAAATCCTTAACATGGTTTAATCAACACTTGCACATAAAAGCTTCTGCCATGAGGCAGAAAAAACAAAGAGTACAACCAGTACAGATCAGACTTAACTCAGGAGCGCAATTGCCACAGCACCACCTGGTGGATCAGGTTACTCATAACCTCCCAGGTTACTACACTCTCCAACAAGAGATATTCAATTGCATTACCATCGCCGAATCCCCCACCATCAACATCCTGGGGATCACCATTGACCAGAAACTTAACTGGACCAGCCACATAAATACTGTGGCCACAAGAGCATGTCAGAGGCTGGGTATTCTGTGGTGTCTCACCTCCTGACTCCCCAAAGCCTTTCCACCAGCTACAAGGCACAAGTAAGGAGTGTGATTGAATACTCTCCACTTGCCTGGATGAGTGCAGCTCCACCAACTCTGAAGAAACTCGACACCATCCAGGACAAAGCAGCCCGCTTCATTGGCACCCCATCCTCCACCTTAAACATTCACTCCTTCCACCACCGGCGCACTGTGGCTGCAGTGTGTACCATCTACACAGTGCACTGCAGCAACTCACTAAGGCTTCTTCGGCAGCACCTCCCAAACCCGCGACCTCTTCCACCTAGAAGGACAAGGGCAGCAGGTGCATGGGAACACCACCACCTCCAACTTTCCCTCCAAGTCACACAGAATCCTGACTTGGAAGTGTATCGCCATTGCTTCATCGTCGCTGGGTCAAAATCCTAGAACTCCCTCACTAACAGCACTGTTGGGAATACCTTCACCGCGCGGACTGCAGCGGTTCAAGAAAGCGGCTCACCACCACCTTCTGAAGGGCAATTAGGGATGGACAATAAATACTGGCCTTGCCAGCGACGCCCACATCCCAGGAATGAGTAAAAACATTTCAAACTGCGATGCTATGATCTTGTCCTTCAATCCTTATATATTTTTCCTTTATGCTCCCCTTCCTGTTTGTACTTTCCATTCACTGAGATCGGATTTATGCAGCGCACGTTTTGGTTTCTTGCCATTGACATCAATGATGCCCCCTCCTCCTCACACTGACATGTTAATGGGGGAGGCTTCCTCCATGTACTATGTGCCATGAAATTGGAAACAAGTTTTAAAGAATGCGTTTGAGATGTTGTTGCACATGATGCACAGGGGAAATATCCCCTCAGTCTTTATTAACAACCACTTCACAATGACATCGTTCCTACTGCCAGAGTTTTGCATCTCACATGTACGTTTGTGACTGAGCTATTCTTTATTGCACCTCTCCGTTAATCTTCTACATCTCATTTCTCCTGGTTATAGCTTAGAAGTGACCATTGTCGATAGTATTGGACAAGTGATTAATATATGTGTATAACATTCGGCTATTTTAATGAAGGAAGTAAGTCATTTATTTTAAACTAGTTGGTCACCCATGATATTGCTCACGGGCAAGGACCAGGAATTGGAACAGTCAGATAGGGGGTGGAGCGAGGGAGAGAGGGGGAGTTATCGGGGGGAGCGAGGGAGAGAGGGGGAGTTATCGGGGGGAGCGAGGGAGAGAGGGGGAGTTATCGGGGGGAGCGAGGGAGAGAGGGGGAGTTATCGGGGGGAGCGAGGGAGAGAGGGGGAGTTATCGGGGGGAGCGAGGGAGAGAGGGGGAGTTATCGGGGGGAGCGAGGGAGAGAGGGGGAGTTATCGGGTGGAGCGAGGGAGAGAGGGGGAGTTATCGGGGAGCGAGGGAGAGAGGGGGAGTTATCGGGGGGAGCGAGGGAGAGGGGGGGAGTTATCGGGGGGAGCGAGGGAGAGAGGGGGAGTTATCGGGGGGAGCGAGGGAGAGAGGGGGAGTTATCGGGGGGAGCGAGGGAGAGAGGGGGAGTTATCGGGGGGAGCGAGGGAGAGAGGGGGAGTTATCGGGGGGAGCGAGGGAGAGAGGGGGAGTTATCGGGGGGAGCGAGGGAGAGAGGGGGAGTTATCGGGGGGAGCGAGGGAGAGAGGGGGAGTTATCGGGTGGAGCGAGGGAGAGAGGGGGAGTTATCGGGGAGCGAGGGAGAGAGGTGGAGTTATCGGGGGGAGCGAGGGAGAGGGGGGGAGTTATCGGGGGGAGCGAGGGAGAGAGGGGGAGTTATCGGGGGGAGCGAGGGAGAGAGGGGGAGTTATCGGGGGGAGCGAGGGAGAGAGGGGGAGTTATCGGGTGGAGCGAGGGAGAGAGGGGGAGTTATCGGGGAGCGAGGGAGAGAGGGGGAGTTATCGGGGGGAGCGAGGGAGAGAGGGGGAGTTATCGGGTGGAGCGAGGGAGAGAGGGGGAGTTATCGGGTGGAGCGAGGGAGAGAGGGGGAGTTATCGGGGGGAGCGAGGGAGAGAGGGGGAGTTATCGGGGGGAGCGAGGGAGAGAGGGGGAGTTATCGGGGGGAGCGAGGGAGAGAGGGGGAGTTATCGGGGGGAGCGAGGGAGAGAGGGGGAGTTATCGGGTGGAGCGAGGGAGAGAGGGGGAGTTATCGGGGGGAGCGAGGGAGAGAGGGGGAGTTATCGGGGGGAGCGAGGGAGAGAGGGGGAGTTATCGGGGGGAGCGAGGGAGAGAGGGGGAGTTATCGGGGGGAGCGAGGGAGAGAGGGGGAGTTATCGGGGGGGAGCGAGGGAGAGAGGGGGAGTTATCGGGGGGAGCGAGGGAGAGAGGGGGAGTTATCGGGGGGAGCGAGGGAGAGAGGGGGAGTTATCGGGGGGAGCGAGGGAGAGAGGGGGAGTTATCAGGAGGGGAGCGAGGGAGAGAGAGGGAGTTATCAGGAGGGGAGCGAGGGAGAGAGGGGGAGTTATCGGGGGGAGCGAGGGAGAGAGAGGGAGTTATCGGGGGGAGCGAGGGAGAGAGGGGGAGTTATTGGGGGGGAGAGAGGGGGAGTTATCAGGGGGGAGTGAGGGAGAGAGGGGGAGTTATCAGGGGGGAGCGAGGGAGAGAGGGGAGTTATCAGGAGGGGAGCGAGGGAGAGAGGGGGAGTTATCGGGGGGAGTGAGGGAGACAGAGGGAGTTATTGGGGGGGAGAGAGGGGGAGTTATCAGGGGGGAGTGAGGGAGAGAGAGGGAGTTATCAGGAGGGGAGCGAGGGAGAGGGAGAGAGGGGGAGTTATCGGGGGGAGCGAGGGAGAGAGAGGGAGTTATCGGGGGGAGAGGGGGGAGAGAGGGAGTTATCGGGGGGGAGTGAGGGAGAGAGAGGGAGTTATCGGGGGGGAGCGAGGGAGAGAGGGGGAGTTATCGGGGGGGAGTGAGGGAGAGAGGGGGAGTTATCAGGGGGGAGCGAGGGAGAGAGGGGGAGTTATCGGGGGGAGCGAGGGAGAGAGAGGGAGTTATTGGGGGGAGAGAGGGGGAGTTATCAGGGGGGGAGTGAGGGAAAGAGGGGGATTTATCGGGGGGAGAGAGAGAGGGGGAGTTATCGGGGGGCGAGGGAGAGAGGGGGAGTTATCAGGAGGGGGAGGGGCAGTTATCAGGTGGGGGAGGGGGAGTTATCAGGAGGGGGAGGGGAGTTATCAGGAGGGGGAGGGGAGTTATCAGGAGGGGGAGGGGGAGTTATCAGGAGGGGGAGGGGGAGTTATCAGGAGGGGGAGGGGAGTTATCAGGAGGGGGAGGGGAGTTATCAGGAGGGGGAGGGGGTGTTATCAGGAGGGGAGGGGGATTTATCAGGAGGGGGAGGGGGAGTTATCAGGAGGGGGAGGGGGAGTTATCAGGAGGGGGAGGGGGAGTTATCAGGAGGGGGAGGGGGAGTTATCAGGAGGGGGAGGGGGAGTTATCAGGAGGGGGAGGGGAGTTATCAGGAGGGGGAGGGGAGTTATCAGGAAGGGGAGGGGCAGTTATCAGGAGGGGGAGGGGGTGTTATCAGGAGGGGAGGGGGATTTATCAGGAGGGGGAGGGGGAGTTATCAGGAGGGGGAGGGGGAGTTATCAGGAGGGGGAGGGGGAGTTATCGGGAGGGGGAGTTATCGGGGGGAGGGGGAGTTATCAGGATGGGGATGGGGATTTATCAGGAGTGGGGAGGGGGAGTTATCGGGGGGAGGGGGAGTTATTAGGAGGGGGAGGGTGATTTATCAGGTTGGGGGAGGGGGAGTTATCAGGATCGGGGAGGGGGAGTTATCGGGGGGGAGGGGGAGTTATCAGGAGGGGGAGGGGGAGTTATCAGGAGAGGGAGGGGGAGTTATCAGGAGGGGGAGGGGGATTTATCAGGTTGGGGAGGGGGAGTTATCAGGAGGGGGAGGGTGATTTATCAGGTTGGGGGAGGGGGAGTTATCAGGAGGGGGAGTTATCAGGAGGGGGAGGGGGAGTTATCAGGAGGGGGAGGGGAGTTATCAGGAGGGGAGGGGGAGTTATCAGGAGGGGGAGGGGGAGTTATCGGGGGGGAGGGTGAGTTATTAGGAGGGGGAGGGGGAGTTATCAGGAGGGGGAGGGGGAGTTATCGGGGGGAGGGGGAGTTATTAGGAGGGGGAGGGGGAGTTATCAGGAGGGGGAGGGGGAGTTATCAGGAGGGGGAGGGGGAGTTATCGGGGGGGAGGGTGATTTATCAGGTTGGGGGAGGGGGAGTTATCAGGAGGGGGAGGGGGAGTTATCAGGAGGGGAGTTATCAGGAGGGGGAGGGGGAGTTATCGGGGGGAGGGGGAGTTATCAGGAGGGGGAGGGGGAGTTATCGGGGGGAAGGGGAGTTATCAGGAGGGGAGTTATCAGGAGGGGGAGGGGGAGTTATCGGGGGAGGGGGAGTTATCAGGAGGGGAGTTATCAGGAGGGGGAGGGGGAGTTATCGGGGGGAGGGGGAGTTATCAGGAGGGGAGTTATCAGGAGGGGGAGGGGGAGTTATCGGGGGGAGGGGGAGTTATCAGGAGGGGAGTTATCAGGAGGGGGAGGGGGAGTTATCGGGGGGAGGGGGAGTTATCAGGAGGGGAGTTATCAGGAGGGGGAGGGGGAGTTATCGGGGGGGAGGGGGAGTTATCAGGAGGGGGGAACTTTGCACCACGCAGGTCTCAGTAGTCCACTATAATATAGAGATGTATGTATGGGCTCCACAGAAAGGGACCCTGACTGACTAAAGCTCTTAACTGCCACTTTAATGAGCTCCCTATCCTGCTTGTTTTCCAGTCCAACACAGAGCCTGTGTCCTTCGACACTAGAGTTACAGTAGATATTCCTGTACGGTGGGAACAAATTAAAATGAATATAGTCTGGACTTTAATGAGCATCAAATATATTTAGATGCAATTTCTGCCCCCATCTCCCCAGCCCTAAATTTGAAGCAAAATGAAAGCAGTTAGTGAATCATAGAATCATACAGCACAGAAGGAGGCCATTCGGCCCATCGTGCCTGTGCCGGCTCTCTGAAAGACCTGTCCAATTAGTCCCCCTCCCCCCTACTCTTTCCCCAGAGCCCTGCACATCTTTCCTTTTTAATTATCCATCCAATTCCCTTTTGAAAGTTACGACTGAATCTGCTTCCACCGCCCTTTCAGGTGAGTAAATAAATAAATAAGATGAGCATTGTATTGTGAGAGTTGGAGAGGAAACCTGTACCGGACACGCTGATAAAACCGACTTTGCACCAGGCAGGTCTGAATGGTCTACTATGGGAAAACGCATCTCATTTTCTCCTGGGGGGGCGGGTGGAAATCCCACTGAAGGGAATGACTAATAAGGAAATATCCGCCGTTCAGTCCCCAGCTCAGCGCTGACGGCTCTTAAAACAGGCAGGAGGCCCCTCAGTAGCACGCACGAGGGGGCTAACGCCTATACCAGGCGGCCACCGGGCATAGCCGCCTTTACCAATAGGGCGGGGCCCGTGAAGCAGGCGCGGATCGGGCGTGGGCCGCTGTTCCCCCAGAAATTGGTCCGAATTACCGCCTTATTTTCTGCCAGGAAAAAACGGGCGCACCGAGGACCAGTTTCTTCCCCATTGCTGGTCAGGATACCCGGTGTATATGGAAGGACCTGACGTCTATGAACAGTTCTTCCACGCTCCCGCCACCCGCTCCATCACCACCCCACCCCCCCTCCATTTGTCTCCCTTCCCTGTGGTGTGATTTCTAAGCCATAGGCAGTTTCTATGCACATCCCCTCATGTTGTTTTTGACAGTGACTCATTCCCAGCCTTCTCCGTTCATGTTTCCAGAGCAAAGGACGCTGGTTTTCGGTTTTCGGTTTTCTCCAATCAACCTGTTCTTTCTCAGAATATTGCACATTTCTCGTGTGAAAAAAATGGCCCCAGGCCCCTGATAGTTAAGTTATGCACCTCACTATTATGCTTCATACTTTAAAACACTTATTCCTTGATTTAATGTTTTCAGAAAAAAACTTTCTACAGTGGAGTAAAAGAAATGTATTACGAGCTTGTTTGTTCTGTGGACCCATGAGAGAAAGCCTTTAACTGTCAGTCGTGGTTCAGTGGGTAGCACTTTTGTCAGAAGGTTGTGGGTTCAAAGTCCCACTCCTGAGTCCTGAGCATAAAATCTAGGCTGACACTCCCAGTGCTGTACTGAGGGAGTGCTGCACTGTCAGAGTTGTCATCTTTCAGGTCAGGCATTAAATCGAGGCCCCTTCTGCCCTCTCAGGTGGACGTAAAAGATCCCATGTCACTATTTTGAAGAAGGGCAGGGGAGTTCTCCAAGGTGACCTGGCCAATCTCTTCTTAGGCAGTCCCTCGGAACCGAGGATGACTTGCTTCCACATTAAAAATGAGTTCTCAGGTGACTGATGAGTCCAATGCGGGACCTACAGTCTCTGTCACAGGTGGAGCAGACGGTGGTTGAAGGGGCGGATGGGTGGGGTGCTTGGGTTGACGTGCGCTCCTTCTGCTGCCTACGCTTGGCTTCCGCTTGCTCCCGGCTGTGGTGTATGTAACCTGTTCCACCTTAAGATAACTACTTTAAGAGATGTACTACTTTCTCTTGGCTGCTGTATACTGTAATACCGGTGGTGACCACACCGGTATATAAGTGTTGTGTAAGGATTTGCTGGGCAGTTCAGCCCTGACCTCCGAATAGTAAAGACCTGTTAAAAGTTATTCTTGTTGTCTGTGTCCAGTGATTGATCCTAAACATAACTGGGACACACAGACTCAACAGTGGCGACGAGTCTGATCTTACCCTGCGGCAATTTTACATCCAAGGCAGCTTCGTCCTCAAAACGGGCGTCGAGAAGAGGCATCCGCCCTCATCATCCTGCTGAGCACCATCGCACGGGAGGCATCAAGAACCCGGGTTAAAAAGAAAAAGAATTCTGACCACGAAGCCCTCCATCAGCGACAGGCAGTGATCATCCCTTCTACCACGGTGGTGGGTAAGCCGATCAGCGACACGAGCAGAAAGTCGGCCGCGTTGACTGTGGAGTAGGGGAGGGAAAACGGAGGAATAAGGGTGGAGAGCTCGACCACGGCCGGTAGAAAGTGCCGGGCTGCAATCGAGGCCGAGAGGCGCAGCGACTGGGGCAGCTTAAGGCTCGAGAGCCGCGGAGAACTCAAACGCAGCCGGTGTACAGGGCCAGGCTGCAAGTGGGGCTGCGAGGCAAAGCAGCGTCGGGGAGTTGAGAAGCTTAAGGCACGAAAGCCGCGGAGAATTCAAACGCAGCCGGTGTAAAGGACCGGGCTGCAAGCGGGGCTGCGAGGCAAAGCAGCGTCGGGGAGTGAGAACCGCTGGGGAGGCGAGAACGGCAGCAGCAAGGCAATCGCCATTGCAGCCAGCAGGGGAAGAAGGCAAATGCGGGAATCCGCCATTGTAGTCGGCGGGGGAAGAAGACGAGCGCGGGAAAGACCGCCAAGCGTGGGAAGCCGCCATTTTGAAAAAAAAAGAAAAATTAAAAAAAACTTGCAAGGATGCCTAAACATGGGAGCATTAATACCTTTGATAATGATATCGAAGATTGGACCACGTATGTAGAACGCATGGAAGTTTATTGTAAAGCAAATAAGGTACCAGATGATGAGAAAGCACTAACCTTATTAAGCTCAATGGGTGCGAAGACATACGGGCTATTGAAGCACCTTCTATCACCAAATAAACCGGCGGATCAGACTTTCGCGAATATTGTTACTGTCCTGAAAAATCATTTAAACCCCACGCCGCTGATGATAGCGGAACGATTTAAATTTTACAGGAGAACGCAGTTGAAAGACGAAAGCAACGCTGAATTTTTAATTGAACTACGTAAGCTATCGAAGTACTGTCAGTTTGGAACAGGACTAGCAGATGCGCTGAGAGGTAAATTTGTGTGTGGATTGTTAAAAGAAGGAACACAAAAGCGACTGCTTGAGGAGAATGATCTTACGCTTGATAAAGCTGTCACTATTGCAGCATCGCAAGAAGCCGCAGCGAGAGGCACTGCAGAAATGCAGCTACGGTCACCGGAACTCTGCACCAATCAAATGGTCTTGAGTACAGTAAAATGTTATCGTTGTGGAAAGACAACGCACGATCAGAACCAGTGCTGGTTCAAAAATCAGGAATGCAGAAAATGTGGCAGGCTTGGTCACATAGCTAAAGTATGCCGGTCAAGAAAGAAGACCAGCAACAAAAAGTCACCGCAGGAAAAGTACAGAAAGGTACACAAGGTGACAGAGAACAGTTCGAACAAACAGAAGTCAGATTCAGACTCCAGCAGTAATGAACTGGGTAGTCTAAGAGTACACAATGTTGGTAAGGAAGCAGACCTCCAAACAATTTGGGTCACACTTCAGATAGCAGGAGTCCAAGTGAAGATGGAATTGGACACTGGATCGGCATTGATGGTCATGAATAAGAAAGATTACAAAAGGTTATTCCCACATATTCCCCTACGGGATACGGAGATTGTATTGAAAACATACACGGGGCAAAGAGTATACCCCATCGGGAAGATAGAGGTAAAGGTGGTCCACAAGGGCAAAGAAAGCCGAGGAATGGACATATATGTGCTACCTGAGGGAGGTCCACCACTACTGGGACGGGAGTGGATTAGGAAAATAAATATGGACTGGCATTCCTTAAAAGCACTAACGGTAGATTCCGGTACAAAAGATGTCAAACCTAAACGATTGTCCAGAATATTGGACGATGCTAAAGAGGTGTTCCAACAGGGACTGGGAACACTGAGAGGAATTACGGCAAACATCAAGGTTGAAGAACATGCAAACCCGAAATTTTTCAAAGCCTTATGCAATACGACCTGCTGTGGAAGCTGAGCTGGAAGGGCTAGAACGTTCAGGAGTACTGTCTAAGGTAGACTGGAGTGAGTGGGCCATGCCCATTGTCCCCGTCATGAAGCGTTCATCGAGCAACAAGCCGGGGAAACCGGGGAAGGTTCACATCTGTGGAGATTTCAAGATCACTGTTAATCCGGTGCTTCACACGGTGCAGTATCCGCTTCCGCGGATTGAGGATATCTTCGCTTCGTTGTCTGGCGGGAAACACTTCACCAAGATAGACCTGGCGCAGGCGTACTTACAGATGGAAGTTGAGGAAGAGTCACGCCAGCATCTCACGATCAACACGCATAAAGGCTTGTACCGGTATAATAGACTGGTTTTTGGAGTGGCATCGGCTCCAGCAATTTGGCAGAGGGCCATGGAGCAGGTATTACAGGGAATTCCAGGTACACAATGTCACCTGGACGATATTCTGATTACAGGAGATGATGACGAGGAACACCTTGCAAACTTGGAACTGGTGCTCACCAGATTGAAAGAATATGGTCTTCGAGTTAATCGCCAGAAATGTGAATTCTTTCAGAAGCGGATCTCGTACTGTGGTCATGTCATTGACCAGGAGGGGCTTCATAAGTCTCCTGACAAGATCGAAGCTGTTGTGAAGGCTCCCGCTCCGGATAATGTATCCCAATTGAGGTCGTTTCTAGGGTTGATTAACTATTACCATAAGTTTCTGCCAAATTTATCCACGGTGCTGCACCCGCTGAACGCTCTTTTGCAGAAGGGAGTACCATGGAAGTGGAGCGAGGACTGTAAGAGGGCCTTTCGCAAAAGCAAGGCATTGATCACCTCAGAGGAAGTTTTGGCTCACTTCAACCCAACGCTGCCTATTCGTTTGGCTTGTGATGCTTCTCCATATGGTATTGGGGCAGTACTCTCACACAAGTTGCCAAATGGCCAGGAGAGGCCAGTTGCGTTCGCATCCAGATCATTGACCTCCGCTGAGCGCAACTATGCTCAGATAGATAGGGAGGCTCTCAGCCTTGTGTGGGGAGTAAAGAAGTTTAATCATTACCTGCAGGGCCAAAAGTTTACGCTTCTGACAGACCACCAGCCGTTGGTATCCATTTTTAACCCTAAGAAGGGTGTTTCGGTGATGACAGCACAGAGACTCCAGAGATGGTCCCTTTTCCTAGGGGCACATCAATATCAGATAGAATTCAAAGGTACAAAGCAGCATGGTAATGCTGATGGGCTGTCGCGCCTGCCACTACCTACAGAGGAGGAGGCACCGACGGTTGACCCTGTTGAGTTATTTCACTCGACCATCATCGAATGTTTACCAGTCACCAATGCAAGTATTGAAAGAGAAACCAGGAACGACCCGACACTGTCCAGGGTCTACGAAGTGACAGTGAAGGGATGGCCAGCACATGGTGATCCACTGTTACCGGCATTCTCAGCAAGACGAGAACAGCTGTCCGTCTGTCAAGGAACATTGATGTATGGAACAAGGGTGATTATTCCTCCTAAGTTAAGAGAGAGAGTTCTAAAGGAACTGCATGAAGGTCATCTGGGGGGAGTCAAGATGAAAAGCCTTGCTAGGGTTTATGTGTGGTGGCCGGGTATCGACCAACAGATAGAGGAGCTAACGAAAAGCTGCTCAGGGTGCCAAAAAGTGCAAAATGCACCTCCGATTGCACCGCTGCATCCATGGGAATGGCCTTCAACCCCATGGCAACGTGTACATATTGACTTTGCTGGTCCTTTCATGGACTCCATGTTTTTAATTGCGGTGGATGCACATTCGAAATGGCCAGAAGTGATTAAGATGACTACCACTACCTCGGAAAAGACAATCGCGGTGTTAAGAACGATATTTGCAAGAAATGGATTGCCAGAACAAATATGTTCAGACAACGGACCGCAGTTCGTGTCAGAAAAATTCCAGAGATTCATGAAGAAGAATGGGGTGAAACATTATACCTCTGCCCCATGTCATCCGGCTACAAACGGGTTGGCCGAGAGATTTGTACAAACGTTCAAAAAAGCGATAAAGGCCATGAGCGAAGATCAGATTCCAGTACAACACAAGGTGGACAAATTCCTACTGGCATATCGAAACGCCACCCATGCAGTGACAAACCAAAGTCCTGCCATGATGTTCTATAACAGGAGGTTGCGGTCCAGGTTGGACTTGTTAAAACCAAATGTGCGGAGGGAAGTTGAAAACAAACAGTTCCAGCATATAAATAACAAGACCACTCGGAGTTTTGAAATAGGACAACCAGTGTTAGCCCGGGATTATAAAAACGAGAAATGGCAATCTGGAACAATTCGGGCCAGACAAGGACCCCTGATGTACACGGTAGATGTTGGTGAAAATGTAATACGGCGTCATGCTGACCAACTGGTAGAATCGAGAACTAGGGTCGAACCCATGGTTATGGCAGAGACAACCGTGGAAGAAGTTAGTGAACCTGAAGCATCTACCTCAGAAGTGAATGTACCTGATGATGATGTCCAATCCATAAGAGACCAACTAGATGAGTCACCCCAACAACGAGAAGCAGAGACCCCTGAAAGGCATTATCCAACTCGAATCAGGAGGCCTCCTCAGAGACTGAATCTTTGAACTGTTTTGCATGAAGTTGTATATATGTTAATATGTTATGTTAAATGGGGATATAACTGTTAAGCTAAAAAGGGAGGATTGTGGTGTATGTAACCTGTTCCACCTTAAGAGAACTACTTTAAGAGATGTACTACTTTCTCTTGGCTGCTGTATACTGTAATACCAGTGGTGACCACACCGGTATATAAGTGTTGTGTAAGGATTTGCTGGGCAGTTCAGCCCTGACCTCCGAATAGTAAAGACCTGTTAAAAGTTATTCTTGTTGTCTGTGTCCAGTGATTGATCCTAAACATAACTGGGACACACAGACTCAACACCGGCGAAGAGACTCGAGGTGTTCGGCGCCTTCCCGGATGCTTCTCCTCCACTTTGTGCGGTCTTTGGCCAGGGATTCCCAGGTATCGGTGGGGATGTTGCACTTTTTCAAGGAGGCTTTGAGGGTGTCCTTGAAGCATTTCCTCTGCCCACCTGGGGCTCTCTTGCCGTGTCGGAGCTCCGAGTAGAGCGTTTGTTTTGGGAGTCTCGTATCGGGCATGCGGACAATGTGGCCCGTCCATCAGAGCTGATCGAGCGTGGTCAAAGCTTCGATGCTGGGGATGTTGGCCTGAGCGAGAGCACTGACGTTGTCCTTTGCCCAGACCAAGCACAGTGCCCTGAAAACTGCCTTTAACTGTCTGAAGTGACTAATATTTATCTCTCAACCAACATCACTAAAACAAATTATCTGGCCTTTATCACATTGCTGTTTGTGGGACCTTGCTGTGCGCAAATTGGCTGCTGTATTTCTTACATTACAACGGTGACTACACTTCAAAAGTACTTCATTGGCTTTAAAGCGCTTTGGGACGTCCTGAGGTTGTGAAAGGCGCTATAGGAATGCAAGTTTTTTCTTTATATATCAAAACATTTGTTTAATTGCCCTCTGTTATTTAAACATCTAAAGGAAAACAAGTTTATACTAAACAATGAAATTGTAGTTATATTCCCAGCATATTGCAATGGCTGGGTGCTTTCAAAGAGTGCGATGTACCTTAGAAAATGTAATCAGCCTATATTGATTTCCACTGGAGCTGAATTTAGTTGATGTTTATAGACCAATGGTTTAAAGCAGGATCAAGTCGGAATCACTGACATATTGTTGAGTACTATGATAGATGGTCACTTCAGACAGTTAAAGGCAGCTTTCAGGGCACTGTGCTCGGTCTGGGCAAAGGACAAATTACACTGCACCTCCAGAGACATCATCGAGGAGGCCACAGGAGTTGAATCCCCATGTCCAGAGTTGAAGGAACTCACACAAGAAAAGGAGTTAATGTGTTGGTCGCACTGGAGCTCGGAACCTCAGTTTTCACAAGCAGCCAGGAGATTCAGGACATTCAGGCTTAAGAGCAAGGTTTTCCTCTCACACCCTCAGGTGCTCCTTTCATCACGGCTCTATACACACGACTTAAAAGCTGACACGGGAAGGCACGCCAAAGGTCTCTTACAACAAGTGTGCGTAGAGCTCAGTCCTTCCATTCATTTTTAATGCAGCCACATATATCTGTGCACCCCTGCCCGAGGTCTGTCAATGGATGGAATATCACAGTCCCAGGACTGCACAAGCTGTGAGCACCACTCCCTGCTGGAGGCCCTGGATCACAGAACGGGAGCAGGCCATTCAGCCCCTCGAGCCTGCTCCGCCATTAAATGAGATCGTGACTGATCTGTGCCGCAACACTATTTACCCGCCTTCGCTCCGCTTGCTACCCTTACCCAACAAAAATCTATCAATCTCGGTCTTGAAAGCTCCAACTGTCCCAGCAGCCACAGCCCTTTGGGGGAGTGAGCTTCAGATTTCTAACACCCTTTGTGTGAAGAAGTATTTCCTGAATTCGCTCCTGAATGGCAGATGCAACATAACGTGGATAAATGTGAGGCTATCCACTTTGGTGGCAAAAACAGGAAGGCAGATTATTATCTGAATGGCAATAGATTGGGAGAAGGAGAAGTGCAACGAGACCTGGGCGTCCTTGTGCACCAGTCGCTGAAGGTAAGCATGCAGGTGCAGCAGGCGGTTCAGAAGGCAAATGGTGTGTTGGCCTTCGTAGCGAGAGGGTTCGAGTACAGGAACAGAGGGTTCGAGTACAGGAACAAGGATGTCTTGCTGCAGTTGTACAGGGCCTTGGTGAGACCACATCTTGAGTATTGTGTGCAGTTTTGGTCACCTTATCTGAGGAAGGATGTTCTTGCCAATAAAGGAGTTCAGCGAAGATTCAACAGGCTGATACCTAGGATGGCAGGAATGACGTATGAGGAGAGATTGGGCCGATTGGGCTTGTACTCGCTGGAGTTTAGAAGAATGAGAGGGGATCTCATCGAAACTTATAAAATTCTGACAGGACTGGACAGACTAGATGCAGGAAGGATGTTCCCGATGGTCGGGGAGTCCAGAACCAGGGGTCACAGTCTAAAGATAAGGGGTAGGCCATTTAGGACAGAAATGAGGAGGAATTTCTTCACCCAGAGAGTGGTGAACCTGTGGAATTCTCTACCACAGAAGGCAGTAGAAGCCAATTCATTAAATATATTCAAGAAGGAGTTGGATATATTTCTTAAGGCTAAAGGGATCCAGGGGTATGGGGAGAAAGCAGGGACTGGGTACTGAAATTGGATGATCAGCCATGATCGCATTAAATGGCGGAGCAGGCTCGATGGGCCGAATGGCCTACTCCTGCTCCTATCTTCTATGTTTCTATGTTTCTATGAATGCCCTGGCTCTGATTTTAAGACGATGACCCCTTGTTCTTGATTCCCCCAGCAGAAGAAATAGTTTCTCCGTATTTACCCTATCGGATACCGTTAACGTTTTAAACACCCTGATCAGATCAGCCCTCAATCTTCCTCACTCAAGGGAATACTGTAGTGTATGTACCTTTAAGGGGAGAACTACTTTTTACAGCTCCTGTATACTGTAGTACCGGCAGTGACCACACCTGTATATAAACCCTGAGTAGGGATCTGTACTGTTAGTTTTAGAGTAACCCTCATCCAGTAAACACCTGTTGATTGTTCCTCTGCAGTCTCTGTCTATTTCTTGAAGGACACCATACATCAAGATTCACGGATTTAACATTGGCGACGAGGCGATTCGAACCTACCTGCAACTCTGCAGAGGAAGGCCGATTCCAGAGGCACGGGCGTCGACCATCCAGCGGAGACTCCAGCGAGGCGGGCTGGCAACAGGTACGGCGCAGACCTTCCCGCACAGCGGCGGCTAGAGCCGACCGACGGCACAGGAAAAGGCCGAGCAGCGTCGATGGGAGTAGAGAGAGAGGGTAAAGCGCACAGGGCACAGCCGGGGTTCAGGACCGAGTGGCGTCAACGAGAGAGGCGCGCAGGAAAACGCACGGAGCGCGGCCGGTGTTCAAGGGCTGAGCAGCGTCCGCAGGGGAAGAAAGGAAAGCACGGAAGACGCCATTTTTAGCCAGTCTAACCACACCCAGGGATGCCGACAAGTGGCAGTGTCACAGCATTCGACAATGAAGTCGAAGATTGGGCGACATATGTAGAACGCATAGCAGTGTACTGCAAGGCGAATGAAGTGCCAGATGCCAGGAAAGCACTGGTATTGTTGAATTCCATGGGTGCAAAAACGTATGGCTTACTGTGAAACCTAGTAACCCCAGAGAAGCCAGTGGAAAAGGATTTTGAAAGCATAGTGGCAATCCTACAGGACCACTTAAACCCCACACCGCTGCTGATCGCAGAAAGATTTAAGTTTCACAAAAGGAACCAGCATAAAGATGAAAGTAATGCTGAGTATTTAACGGAACTGCACAAGCTATCGAAACACTGCCAGTTTGCAACGGGACTAGCAGATACTTTAAGGGACAAGTTTGTGTGTAAGCTTCAAAGTGAAGGAACCCAGAAATGGCTTCTATCAGAAAAGGATCTTACGCTGGACAAGGCTTTCAGCATGGCAGTATCACACGAAGCAGCCGCACGAGGCGCTGCAGAGATACAACGGAGACCGCAAGAATATGGCACAAATGAAATGTCATATGGAGCAGTGAAGTGTTATTGCTGCGGCAGAACAACACACGACCATAAGGATTGTTGGTTCAAGGACCAAGTGTGCAGACAGTGTGGAAAAGTAGGACACATAGCAAGAGTCTGCAGGTCGGGAAAGGAAACCAGCAGCAAGAAATCTCCACAGGAGAAGTACAAAAAGGTACATAAGGTGACGGAGAGTAGTTCAGACGAACAGAAAAGTGATATAGACTCCGGAAGCAAGGAGCTGGGTTGTCTGAAACTACATAATGTAATCAAAATGGAGGATCACCAAACTATCTGGGTCACGCTCAAGATAGACGGAGTCCAAGTGAAAATGGAATTGGACACAGGATCAGCCCTAACAGTCATAAACCGAAGGGACTACAAGTGGCTATTCTCACATATACCCTTGAGAGATACAGAGATTGTCTTGAAGATGTACACGGGGCAAAAAGTCTACCCCAAAGGAAAAATAAGGGTGAACGTTATATATAATGGCAAGGAAACACCAAAAATGGACCTATATGTATTGCCAGATGGAGGACCACCACTACTAGGTCGTGAATGGTTCCGGAAGATACAGCTAGATTGGCATTCCATACAAGCACTGACTGTAGATGCCAAAAAGGATGACGACGTCACACCTGGACGACTGTCAAAAATGCTAACTGATGCACAAGAAGTGTTCCAGGAGGGACTCGGAACACTAAAAGGTATAACAGCGACGATCAAAATAGAGGAAAATGCAAGCCCAAAGTTTTTTAAGGCCAGACCGGTGCCTTATGCGATCCACCCAGCCGTCGAAGCAGAGCTGGAAGGTTTGGAACGTTCAGGAGTACTGTCCAAAGTGGACTGGAGCGAGTGGGCTACACCCATTGTTCCTGTAATGAAGAGGTCGTTGAGTAATACACCTGGGGAACCAAAGAAGGTTCGCATCTGTGGGGACTTTAAGGTGACAGTGAAGCCAGTCCTTCACACGGTACAATATCCGCTTCCGCGGATTGAAGATATTTTCGCCTCGCTATCTGGAGGAAAACGCTTCACTAAGATTGATCTGGCCCAGGCGTACCTGCAAATGGAGGTAGAAGAAGCCTCGAAACAGTACCTCACGATCAACACTCATAAAGGTCTCTACCAATACAACCGGCTGGTGTTCGGGGTAGCATCAGCTCCAGATATTTGGCAAAGGGCAATGGATCAAGTCCTGCAAGGGATTCCAGGGACCCAGTGTTATTTGGACGACATCCTGGTCACGGGTGAAAATGACAGTGATCACCTTGCCAACCTGGAGCAGGTGCTCACTAGATTGAAGGAATATGGGCTCCGAGCTAATCGCCACAAATGCGAGTTTTTCCAGAAGCAGATCTCGTATTGTGGCCACATTACTGATGAAGAGGGGTTACATAAGTCCCCTGAAAAGATTGAGGCAGTAGTCAAGGCTCCAGCACCGGAAAATGTGTCACAACTGAGGTCGTTCCTCGGGCTGGTGAACTACTACCATAAGTTCTTGCCAAATTTGTCTACAGTACTACACCCACTGAACACCCTACTGCAAACGGGGGTACCATGGAAGTGGAATGACGAATGTAAACGAGCTTTCCAGAAGTGCAAAGAATTGATCACATCAAAAGAGGTGTTGGCTCATTTCAACCCAGCATTACCAATTCGGTTGGCGTGTGATGCATCTCCCTATGGTATTGGAGCGGTGCTGTCGCTCAAATTCCCGGACGGCTCGGAGAGGCCTTTGCGTCTCGGTCACTAACCTCAGCCGAGCGTAACTACGCCCAGATTGACAGGGAGGCCCTCAGCCTAGTGTGGGGAGTGAAAAAGTTCAACCACTATCTGCACGGGCAGAAGTTCACCTTGCTGACTGACCACCAACCACTTGTCTCCATCTTTAATCCAAAGAAGGGCATTCCGGTGATGACTGCGCAACGGCTACAAAGATGGTCCCTTTTTCTAGGGGCGAACCAATATGAAATAGAGTATAAGGGCACGAAACAGCATGGAAACGCTGATGGGCTATCACGCCTGCCACTGCCTACGGCGGAGGAAGCACCAGCAGTGGACCCTGTCGAAATATTTTATTCGACTATAATTGAACGCTTGCCAGTAACTAACGCGGATATAGAGAAGGAGACCCAAAATGACCCGACACTGTCTCGGGTATATGACTTGACGGTGAAGGGATGGCCAACACATGGCGACTCACTGTTGCCAGCATTCTCATCCAGAAGAGAACAGCTGTCAGTATGCCAGGGGACCTTGATGTGTGGATCCCGAGTGGTAATTCCACCCAAGTTAAGGGAGAGAGTGCTCAATGAGCTTCACGAAGGCCATCTGGGAGGGGTGAAAATGAAAAGCCTTGCTAGGGCTTATGTGTGGTAGCCGGGGATTGGTCAGCAAATCGAGGACCTGACAAAGAGCTGCTCAGGATGCCAGAAGGTCCAAAATGCACCACCACATGCCCCTCTACACCCATGAGAGTGGCCCTCCTCTCCATGGCAACAGGTGCATATTGATTTTGCTGGTCCATTCATGGACTCAATGTTTTTAATAGCCGTGGATGCGCACTCGAAATGGCCTGAGGTGATCAAAATGTCCTCCACCACCACGGAGAAAACGATTGCAGTCCTACGGACCATATTTGCCAGGAACGGCTTGCCAGAGCAGATTTGCTCTGATAACGGACCACAGTTTGTGTCCGAAGAGTTTCGGAAATTTATGAAAAGGAATGGGGTAAGGCATTACACATCCGCCCCGTATCATCCAGCCACAAATGGATTGGCTGAGAGGTTCGTACAAACCTTTAAAAAGGCAGTAAGGGCCATGTGCGATGACGACATTCCACTGCAGCATAAGGTGGACAATTTCCTGTTAGCCTACAGAAATGCAACACATGCAGTCACCAACCAGACCCCGGCCATGATGTTCTTTAACCGACGGTTGAGATCTCGTCTGGATTTGCTCAGACCAAATGTACGAAGAGATGTTGAGAATAAGCAATTCCAGCACATCAATGAGAAGCCAACAAGGAGCTTCAATGTAGGGCAACCAGTCTTGGCCCGCGACTACCGAACAGAGAAATGGCAACCAGGAATGATATGCACACGGCAGGGGCCACTAATGTACACAGTGGATGTTGGGGAGAACATTGTGAGACGCCATGTCGACCAGATCCTAGAGTCACAGGAACGAGTCAACCCCATGTCTCGCGTACCTGGTGATGAACCCGATATACAGGTAGCATCTACCCCAGAAACAGTAGCATCGGAAGCTAATGAACCAACCGACGACAGGGGGCCAGAATCGCCTCCGCACCAAGAGCAAGACACTCAGGAAAGGCGCTATCCAGAAAGGATCAGGAAGCCGCCCCAAAGACTGAATTTATAAATGAACTATTTTCAGTTAATGTTGCATGTTAAAAGTGTTAATTGTTAAATGAATGTTATGGTACTGTTAATCTAAAAGGGGAGGAATTGTAGTGTATGTACCTTTAAGGGGAGAACTACTTTTTACAGCTCCTGTATACTGTAGTACCGGCAGGGACCACACCTGTATATAAACCCTGAGTAGGGATCTGTACTGTTAGTTTTAGAGTAACCCTCATCCAGTAAACACCTGTTGATTGTTCCTCTGCAGTCTCTGTCTATTTCTTGAAGGACACCATACATCAAGATTCACGGATTTAACAAATACGAGCCAAGTTTATGCGACTTGTCCTCATGGTTTAACCCTCTATAAGCCCCAGTGTTATTCTGATCATTGGTGTTCCTGAGAATCAGGGCCGGCGTGTAATGTGGTATTTACGTTTTCCCCTGGGCGGGGGAATTGTAACAAAAAGAAAGCGTGCGCTCATTCAGACGGGCCTTGACTGAAAAGGCGAAGTTGCATTTGTCGAGGCTCTCAGTCAGAGAACTGCACACTAAAAATAAAGAAATCAGCCAATGTGGCAATTAGCGGCCTAACACACTACTTGTGTGTCACAGCCGCTGACAGCAACTGCACGTTCTAAAAGGCATTTTCCTCAAGGGTAGCAGTGTGATCCTAACATGTTTCGAAATAGAAACTTGGCCTTGGAGCAGCAGCCTCAAACCTTCACTGGGGCTTCCATTGCTGTAGATTCCCCTGGTGCTGCCTTGTCCAGCAGTCGAAGATAACAATTTAGATTCATATTCTGGGATCTGCTTTCAACTGGACCGGCCACATAAACGGCATGGCTACAAGAGCGGGTCAGAGGCTGGGTATTCTGCGGCGAGTGGCTCACCTCCTGACTGCCCAGATCCTCTCCACCACCCACAAGGCACAAGTCAGGAGTGTGATGGAATACTCTCCGCTTGCCTGGATGAGTGCAGCTCCAACAACACTCAAGAAGCTCGACATCATCCAGGACAAAGCAGCCCGCTTGATTGGCACCCCATCTACCACCTTAACCATCCACTCCCTCCACTACTGGTGCACCGTGGCTGCAGTGTGTACCATCTACAAGATGCACTGCAGCAACTTGCCAAGGCTTCTTCGGCAGCACCTCCTAAACCCGCGACCTCCATGGGGTGGGGTGGAGGGGGTGCAGGGGGTGAGGAGTGGCGGGGACGCAGAGGACTCCTTCAAATCTCTAATCTTCCTTGAAGTTTGTGAATTGTTGTACTTGTGTCCTCCAGCCCTACGTTCATTGTCCAAATAAGGTCACGATGGCCCAAATTTACAGGAAGTTATTGTGAAGCTGTGGTAATTGCTGTTGACCAGTTTACCACATTACAGGTTGCGACGACAGAGGGAGGTATTTTTTCACGATTCAGTTGGCAAAGTCGGGGAATTTGTCAAAATATTCTGAAAATTAATTAACGAGCTACGGTGCTCAAGGCTGTCAGCAGAAAAATAAATGTTTACATAGTGTTGACATGTCCTTGAAACTAGCTGCTGAACCTCGAGTCAGGTTTTGTCAGTGGTACACAGTTAGTCTTTGGGCTTTATGTCCTGATCAGGTGACAGGAGATCCAGACCTTGTCATCATTTCTGGAGCATTCAATACATGTCAACAGAACCATCCTCAGCACACAACTAGTCAACAAGGCATCAGCTACTTACAAACTGTACAACTGCAGCTGTCTCGTGAACTAAATTCATGTTGGCTGACAAAGAAACCATCATACCAAAGCAAAATACTGCGGATGCTGGAAATTGAAATCAAAACAGAAAATGCTGGAAATACTCAGCAGGTCAGGCAGCTTCTGTGGAGAGAGAAACAGAGTTAGTGTTTCAGGTCGATGACCCTTCGTCAGAACTGGCAAGAAATCATCATTATTGATTTGATGTAAATAGGGCCATTGTCACTAACATGCACTCAGTGAGCCCCATCCCGACTATAAAGGCTGCCTTCGGGCCTGACATCAGGTGCCTCAAGGTACAGAATTAAGTCCGATTCATTAATTTGTTTTCAGGCTGTCAACAGAAGATCTTGGGCGATATTCAAGCCAAAAAGATTGCACTCATCGTTTTGATATTTAAAATATTTTTGTTAATTATTTTTTTTTAATTTCCTTGGGTCATGCACAATTCCCAATAACAACAACAAAAGCAACTTGTATTTATATAGCGCCTTTAATGTAGTAAAACGTCCCAAGGCGCTGCACAGGAGTGTTATAAGACAAACAATTGGACACCAGGCACATAAGGAAAAATTAGCATAGTTGTTCAAAGAGGTAGGTTTTAAGGAGCGTCTTAAAGGAGAAAAGAGAGGCGGAGAGGTTTAGGCAGGGAATTCCAGAGCTTAGGGCCTAGGCAACAGAGGGCACGACCACCAATGGTGGAGCGATTATAATCAGGGATGCTCAAGAGGGCAGAATTAGAGGAGCGCAGATATCTCGGGGGGGTTGTGGGGCTGGAGGAGATTACAGAGATAGGGAGGGGCGAGGCCATGAGAATTTTGAAATCAAGGCATTGCTTAACCAGGAGCCAATGTAGACCAGCGAGCACAGGGGTGATGGGCAAATGGGACTTGGTGCGAGTTAGGACACGGGCAGCCAAGTTTTGGATGACCTCAAGTTTACGTAGGGTAGAATGTGGGAGGCCAGCCAGGAGTGCGTTGGGATAGTCAAGTCTAGAGGTAACAAAGGCATTTAATGGGACTGAACCTGTTCCTGTTCCCGATCTCTTCCAGTTCAGTACTTGAGACAACGCTCAGAGGTTGCTTGAATGTAATACGGATTGACACATCCTCTAATTTCTTTCTTGCTTTTGCTGTATTAACACACATAGGATCTGACTGCGTTGAGATTAGGAATTTACCCAGTACAGTTCTGCACATGGAAGTGAACCTAGCCAACTGTACCACTGGGCTACCCATAATACGCGATGGACATTTTTAAAATTAATTCTCAGAATGTGAGAGTTGCCGGCAAGGCTGGGATTTGTCTCCCATCCCTATTTATCCTGACAACTGAACAGCCATTTCAGAGGGCAGTTAAGGGTCAACCACAATGGTTTCCATACCTCGGGTGCCTACTGTCAACAAGGGCGGACGTCGATGACGAAGTCCAAAACCGCCTTCAGTGTGCCAGTGCAGCCTTCGGTCGCCTGAGGAAGAGAGTGTTTGAAGACCAGGACCTCAAACCCGACACTAAGCTCATGGTCTACAGAGCAGCAGTGATACCCGCCCTGCTGTATGCCTCAGAGACATGGACCATGTACAGCAGGCACCTCAAAGCACTGGAGAGGTACCACCAACGCTGCCTCCGCAAGATCCTGCAAATCCATTGGCAGGATAGGCGCACCAACGTCAATGTTCTCGCTCAGGCCAACATCCCCAGCATCGAAGCTTTGACCACGCTCGATCAGCTCCGATGGACGGGTCACGTCGTCCGCATGCCTAATACGAGACTCCCAAAACAAGCGCTCTACTCGGAGCTCCGACACGGCAAGAGAGCCCCAGGTAGGCAGAGGAAACACTTCAAGGACACCCTCAAAGCCTCCTTGAAAAAGTGCAACATCCCCACTGACACCTGGGAATCCCTGGCCCAAGACCACAGAAAGTGGAGGAGAAGGTGCTGAACACCTCGAGTCTCTTCGCCGGGAGCAAGCGGAAGCAGCGCAAGGAGCGCATGTCAACCCAAGCACCCCACCCACCCGCCCCTTCAACCACCGTCTGCCCCACCTGTGACAGAGACTGTGGCCTCGATTTTAACTGACCCATGGAGTCGGGATTGGAGGCATGTGGGGGGTTAAAGCCCCGAATTCGGGGGTCCCGACACCATCCCGCCCAAAACCCGCCTCCATGTAAGTTTCAAAGAAGGCGGGTACCCGCCCCGCACTGGGACCGTCCTACCCGAGGCGGGAAGGGATTAATGACAATTAACTGCCTGTTAACAGGTAGTTAACAGGCAATTTTTATCCTAATCCCTATTTTTAATCTTGAACTGTGGGATTCCCGATGGCTCCAAACCACGCCAGGTTAGAGGAGTCAGGCCGTCGGGTTGAAGGACTTGGAGGGGTCAAGATGTCGGTGTTCAGGTGAGTGATGGGTGCATGAGTGCAAAGGTAACTGTGTTTGTGTGTCTAAAGTGTGTAAAGAAGTTTAAATTACCTGTACTTACCTTTTTAGCCTTCCTTCCCCTAGGTTTCGGGAGTCCATCATCCAACTGGCACAGAAAGCAGAACGGCTGCGAACTGTCAAAAGTGACAGCCTGCAGCTTTCTGTGCCGGAGAGATTTCTAACTGAGTCTGTGTAGAAGGACTCAGGTTAGAAGTAAGACTGTCAGTGTTTGACAGCTTCAAACAACTGTGAAACACTGATATTTCATCTGTCAAAACGTCTTGACAGATGAAATTTCAGTCTGTGACGTCACCTGTTGCCGGGTGGCCCTTAATTGGCCTGCTGAGCCCGCTGGGCGGGCTCAACAAGGTCAATCAAGTTAAAATCGCGTGGATTGGCCGCATCTCAATGGAGGCGGGACTACAACCCCGAAAGTTGCAGTCCCGCCTCCTTCCCGACTTCTGAGTGAAAATCACCCCCTGTAGGTCCCGCATTGGACTCATCAGTCACCTGAGAACTCATTTTTAATGTGGAAGCAAGTCATCCTCGGTTCCGAGGGACTGCCTAAGAAGAAGAAAAGAAGACAATGGTGTGGGTCTGGAGTCACATATAGGCCAGACCGGGTAAGGACGGCAGGTTTCCTTCCCTAAAGGGCATCAGTGAAGCAGGTGGGTTTTTATGACAATCCGACAGCTTCACTGGTGTCACCTTTTTATTTCCAGATTTAAAAAAAAACTGAAATCTAGTTGCCATGGTTGGATTTGAACTCACATCTTCTGGATGAAAATGATGCAGATCTCACTGAGATTACTAGTCCAGTAACATAGCCAGTCCAGTAACATAGCCACTACACTACCACATCTTTACATTTTAAAACAGCAAAGCCTAACACTCCAATTTTTGTAATTCTTATATGGTTTAAAAATGCATTACAAAAGGTTTTGCAACATGTTGAGCTTTGATAATTTACTGTAATTTATAAAGAGCTGAATTTTGTTGACTAGTTTTGTGTTGATTAATGGTTTTGTTGACAATCTTTGAAACAATAGCTTTCAGGAACTTAACCCACCTGGAAATTTGACATTTGATGATGACTGCCCCTTTAAGTGTCCAATGCTTCCCAAAATGACTGGGGCCAAAGTCAAGGATGGCATCCTCTGCAACTGTGACCATGTTTTTATTTTCCCTCCTTGACCTTTCCACAGATCTTGCTACAATTGACTGTGTCATCCTTCCCCAACGCCGCTCCTCCATCATTCAGTCCTACATACCCTCTTTGAGGGTGTAACGAGCAGGGTGGATAAAGAGGAACCAGTAGATGTCGTGTATTTGGATTTCCAGAAGGCATTCAATAAGGTGCCACATAAAAGGCTACTGCACAAGATAAGAGCTCATGGTGTTGGGGGCAATATATTAGATTGGATAGAGGATTGGCTAACCAACAGAAAACAGAGTCGGATAAATGGGTCATTTTCCGGTTGGCAAACGGTAACTAGTGGGGTGCCACAGGGATCAGTGCTGGGGCCTCAACTATTTACAATCTCTATTAATGACTTGGATAAAGGGACCGAGTATAATGTAGCCAAATTTGCTGATGATACAAAGATAGGTGGGAAAGCAAGTAGTCAAGAGGATACAAAGAATCTGCAAAGGGCTATAGACAGGCTAAGTGAATGGGCAAACATTTGGCAGATGGAGTATAATGTGGGAAAGTGTGAGGTTATCTACTTTGGTAAGAAAAATAAAAAAAGCAATTATTTAAATGGCGAGAGATTACAAAATGCTGCAGCACAGAGGGACCTTGAGGTCCTTGTGCATGAAACACAAAAAGTTTGCATGCAGGTACAGCAAGTAATCAGGAAGGCAAATAGAATGTTGGCCTTTATTGCAAGGGGGTTGGAGTATAAAAGCAGGGAAGTCCTGCTACAACTGTACAGGGTATTGGTGAGACCACACCTTGAGTACTGCGTACAGTTTTGGTCTCCTTATTTAAGGAGGCAGTTCAGAGAAGCTTCATGAGGTTGATTCTTGAGATGAAGGGGTTGACTTATGAAGAAAGGTTGAGCAGGTTGGGCCTATACTCATTGGAGTTTAGAAGAATGAGAGGTCATCTTATTGAAACATATAAGATACTGAGGGGGCTCGACAAGGTAGATGCAGAGAGGATGTTTCCCCTCGTGGGGAAATCTAGAACTAGGAGGCATAGTTTCAAAATAAGGGGTCGCCTATTTAAAACTGAAATGAGGAGGAATTTATTTTCTCAGGGGGCCGTACATCTGTGGAATTCTCTGCCCCAGAGAGCTGTGGAGGCTGGGTCATTGAATATATTTAAGGCGGAGATAGACAGATCTTTGAACAATAAGGGAGTGAAGGGTTATGGGGAGCGGGCAGGGAAATGGAGCTGAGGCCAAGATCAGATCAGCCATGATCTCAATAAATGGCGGAGCAGGCTCGAGGGGCCAAATGGCCTACTCCTGCTCCTATTTCTAATGTATGTTCTTATGTTCAAACACAGCCAGCACATCTCCAGTAATGGTTTCTCGTTCTTCCCACACTCCAGTACCTCTGAGGTCACCCAAACATCTACCTCGGCCCTCACCCCCTTCCTTATCTACATGTTGCTTGATCGATGCCAAGTCCTAGATGAGTCACAACTTCTTCCAGCTCAACCCTGGGAAGGTCAAAGCCATTGTCTTCGGCTCCCGCTGCAAACGTCACTCCCTTGCCACTTATTTTACGCCCACCTCCGCCAACCTTCTCAGACTAATCCAGACTGTTTGCGATGCTGGCGTCCTGTTCGACCCTGAACTATGCTTTAAACCCCACATTGTATCCTTCATCGAGACCTCTTGCGTCTACCTCTACAATATTGCCCGTCACCACTTCTACCTCAGCCCCTCTGCCACTAAAACCCTTATTCATGCATTTGTTACCTGCGGACTCAACGACCCCAGCGATCTGCTTGATAGACTCCCATCCTCCGCCCTCCATGAATTCCAACTTATCCGAAACACTGTCGCACTAAATCCTGCGCATCTGGCCCACCCATGCTCACTTCCCTGCAATGTTTTAAGTTCCTCGGAGTCCACATCACGGAAGACCTCTCCTGGTCCCTCAATACCTCCTTTCTGGTGAAGAAGGCCCAGCAGCGCCTATATTTCCTAAGGAGGCTGAAGGGATGTAACCTGTCACCCCTGATCCTCTCTAACTTTTACCGCTGCACAATAGAGAGCATCCTGACGAACTGTATCACAGTATGGTATGGCAGCTGTAGCAATATGACCGGAAAGTCCTGCAGCGGGTAGTCAAAACTGCCCAACGCATTACCTGCACCCGGCTACCGACCATAGAGCACATATACCAGAAACGCTGTTTATGGAGGTCACGGTCCATCATCAAAGACCCTACCCACCCCAGCCACAGTCTGTTCGCCCTCCTGCCATCTGGGAGACGCTACAGATGCATTCGCACCCGAACGACCAGATTTAGGAACAGCTTCTTTCCCAGGGCTGTCATCCTACTGAACTCCACAAATAAACTCTAAAGCCTGCACATCTGCCAATGCACTTTATTATGGTTATGTTTATGTTAATGTATTACAAGCCAAATGTATGTTGAATGTTTAAATGTCTTAATCTAAATGTACACTCTCGGGAGCCGCAAGCCTACATTTCGTTGTACTGCACTTGTGCACTAACAATGACAATAAAGTTGATTATGATTATGATTATGATTATGATGATGTCTCCAGGTCCCCCACAACACATTTAACTCCACCTCCTTTGCCCGTGCCTTCAGCCACCTCCTCTACTTCTCACCTATTTCCTGCTTGGTGTCCACTGCTCCTCCTATAAATGAGCCCGGAGGTGTTTCCTTACATGAACATAAATGGAAGCTCTTGTTACATGACCAATCAAATGTCATTGTAATCTAGCAAAATGTCTCAAGGTGCCTCACTGAGGGGGAAAAAAATGGACACAGCCCAAGAAGGGGATATTTGAAGGAATAACCAGAAGCTTGGTCAGAGAGGGTCTTAAAAGAAGAGAGGGTTGGTGGAGAAGCCGAGAGGTTTAAGAAGGGTAGTACAGAAGGGGACCTAGCTAGCTGAAAGCACGGCTGCCACTGGTGGGGCAAAGGGAGTGGCTTGGGGGGGAGGGGAGCGGACGCACAAGATACCGGAGTCAGGGGAACGCGGGGTTCGGGCTGGGCTGTAGAGCTGGAGGAGGTTACAGAGATAGGCAGGAGCGAGGCCATGGAAGGAACAGCTGTAAGGAGAGGTTGTCCCTTTTCTGATACCTTCTTGTCAGCGTCAGGTTTGTACTTCCAACTCCACCAGCTACACTGTGCTGCCGTGCAGTCATACTGATTTATTATAGGCATGGGGCTGTTCATGGATAAATAGCTACAATAACATTTAAATAACTTCAAAAGATGAATGAGCAGTAGGAAACAATCAGAAATTCAAACTGTGGTTTAAAAGCAGCTCCCAACATAAATGGGATGAGGAGAATATTGATTGTGCGCTTTTACAGTTTTTCCCAATTATAAATTGATTTATTTCCATTCACGCTCCCTCCCCACCCACCATCCTTAGCTGGTGTTCGACAATTTGTAATACAGATGAGCTAACCATGCATGCTACTGTGTAAGAATGTCAGACGCTACTAAGTCTGGCTTTCTCATAGGGGGAAACCAGCTTGTAGTCATTTTTAGTTCATTGTAATTTCAAGTTACCTCATTAATCAGATCAGCAGCACCTCGCAAACCCGCCAACTCCACCACCAAGAAGGACAAGGGCAGCAGGTGCACGGGAACACCGCCACCTCCAAGATCCCCTCCAAGTCACACACCACCACAACATTTAAAAAAAAAAATCACTTATGGGATGTGGGCGTCGCTGGCAAGGCCAGCATTTATTGCCCATCCCTAGTTGCCCTTGAGAAGGTGGGGGTGAGCCGCCTTCTTGAACCGCTGCAGTCCGTGTGGTGAAGGTGCTCCCACAGTGCTGTTAGGGAGGGAGTTCCAGGATTTTGACCCAGCGACGATGAAGGATCGGCGATATACATCCAAGTCAGGATGGTGTGTGACTTGGAGGGGAACTTGGAGGTGGTGGTGTTCCCATGCACCTGCTGCCCTTGTCCTTCTAGGTGGAAGAGGTCGCGGGTTTGGGAGGTGCTGCCGAAGAAGCCTTGGCGAGTTGCTGCAATGAATCTTGTAGATGGTACACACTGCAGCCACTGTACGCCGGTGGTGGAGGGAGTGAATGTTTAGGGTGCCAATCAAATGGGCTGCTCTGTCCTGGATGGTGTCAAGCTTCTTGAGTGTTGTTGCAGCTGCACTCATCCAGGCAAGTGGAGAGTATTCCATCAAATTCCTTACTTGTGCCTTGTAGATGGTGGAAAGGCTTTCGGGAGTCAGGAGGTGAGACACTCGCCGCAGAATACCTAGCCTCTGACCTGCTCTTGTTGCCACAGTATTTATGTGGCTGGTCCAGTTAAGTTTCTAGTTAATGGTGACCCCCAGGATGTTGATGGTGGGGGATTTGGCGATGGTAATGCCATTGAATGTCAAGGGGAGGTGGTTAGACTCTCGCTTGTTGGAGATAGTCATTGCCTGGCACTTCTATGGTGCTAATGTTACCTGCCACCTATCAGCCCCCGCCTGAACGTCGTCCAGGTCTTGTTGCATGCGGGCATGGACTGCTTCATTATCTGAGGAATTGTGAATGGCGCTGAACACTGTGCAGTCATCAGTGAACATCCCCATTTCTGACCTTATGCTGGAGGGAAGGCCATTGATGAAGCAGCTGAAGATGGTTGGGCCTAGGACACTGCCCTGGGAAACTCCTGCAGTGTTGTCCTGGGACCGTGATGATTGACCTTCAATCACCACAACCATCTTCCTTTCTGCTAGGTATGACCTCAGCCAGTGGAGGGTTTTCCCCCTTATTCCCATTGACTTCAGTTTTACTAGAGCTCCTTGATACCACACTCGGTCAAATGCTGCCTTGATGTCAAGGGCATTCACTCTCACCTCACCTCTAGAATTCAGCTCTTTTTCCATGTTTGGACCAAAGCTGTAATGAGGTCGGAAGCCGAGTGGTTTTGGCAGAACGCAAACTGGGCATCAGTGAGCAGGTTATTGGCGAGTAAGTGCCGCTTAATAGCACTGTGAATGACACCTTCCATCACCTTGCTGATGATTGAGAGTAGGCTGATGGAGCGGTAATTGGCCGGATTGGATTTGTCCTGCTTTTTGTGGACTGTGCAGATCTGGGCAGTTTTCCACATTGTCGGACAGATGCCAGTGTTGTAGCTGTACTGGAACAGCTTGGCTAGAGGCGCGGCTAGTTCTGGAGCACAAGTCTTCAGCGCGATAGCTGGGATGTTGTCGGGGCCCATAGCCTTTGCTGTATCCAGTGCGCTCAGCTGTTTCTTGATATCACGTGGAGTGAATCGAATTGGCTGAAGACTGGCTTCTGTGATGGTGGGGACCTCGGGAGTAGGCCGATATGGATCATCCACTCTGCACTTCTGGCTGAAGATGGTTGCAAACGCTTCAGCCTTGTCCTTTGCCCTCATGTGCTGGACTCCACCATCATTGAGGATGGGGATATTCATGGAGTCTCCTCCTCCCGTTAGTTGTTTAATGGTCCACCACCATTCACGACTGGATGTGGCAGGACTGCAGAGTTTTGATCTGATCTGTTGATTGTGGGATCACTTAGCCCTGTCTGAAGCATGCTGCTTCCGCTTTTTAGCATGTATGTAGTCCTGTGTTGCAGCTTCCCCAGGTTGGCACCTCATTTTTAGGTAAGCCTGATGTTGCTCCTGGCGTGCTCTTCTACACTCCTTTATTGAACCAGGGTTGGTCCCCTGGCTTGGTGGTAATGGTAGAGTGAGGGATATACCGGGCCATGAGTTTACAGATTGTGGTGGAATACAATTCTGCTGCTGCTGATGGCCCACAGCGCCTCATGGATGCCCAGTTTTGAGCTGCTAGATCTGTTCTGAATCTATCCCATTTAGCACGGTGATAGTGCCACACAACACGATGGAGGGTGTCCTCAGTGTGAAGACGGGATTTCGTCTCCACAATGACTGTGCGGTAGTCACTGCTACTAATACTGTCATGGACAGATGCATCTGCGACAGGTAGATTGGTGAGGATGAGGTTGTAATGTATATACCTTTAAGGGGAGAACTACTTTTTACAGCTCATGTATACTGTAGTACCGGCAGTGACCACACCTGTATACAGCACTGAGTAGTAATCTGTACAGTTCAGTTCCAGAGTGAGCCACGTTGAGTAAACACCTGTTGTACCGTTCTCCTGCAGTCTGTGTCTTACTACTGACGGACACAACATTGGCGACGTGGCAAATTCGATCCTACCTGCAACTCTGCATCACCTCCCAGGGATTCGTTCCTGGAGACCAGTAGATTGGAGGTCAAGGCCAGAGACACGGGCGTCGACCACGGGCAACCGCCCAGTCATCCAGCAGAGACTCGAGAATTGCGGGGGAGGCTGTTGAAAGCCAGGCTTGGCTTTCCAGTCGCGGTGGTCCAGCGAAACGGGCTGGCAACAGGTAGTACGCAGACCCTTCCCGGACAGCGGTGGGCTAGAGCCCGACCGAGCAGCACAGCAAAGGGTCGAGCAGCATCGACGGGAGAGAGAGAGAGAGGGCAGAGCGCACAGGGCACAGCCGGTGTTCAGGGGCCGAGCAGCGTCGAGGAGAGGGAGAGAGACACGCAGCAACCCGCGAGGCGCCGCCATTGCCACGAGGACCGCCGGGAGTAGCGTTGGCAACAGCGCAGGAGAAGCGCGTGAAACCTACAGGGCACCGCCATTGCCACGAGGACTGCCGAGAGCGGCGTTGGCAGCAGCGGGGGAGGAAGAAAACCGCGGGAGATGCCATTTTAAGCCATTTTAAACCACACCCAAAAGGCCGAAGAGTGGCAGTATCACCGCATTTGACAATGAAGTCGAAGATTGGACTACATATGTCGAACGAATAGAGGTATACTGCAAGGCAAATGAGGTGTCAGATGACAAGAAAGCACCGGTATTGTTAAATTTAATGGGTGCAAAGACGTATGGCTTATTACAAAATCTAGTAACCCCAGCGAAACCAGTGGAAAAGAGTTTTGGAGACATAGTGACGATACTACAGGAACATTTAAACCCCACACCGCTGCTGATAGCAGAAAGATTCAAGTTTCACAAACAGAACCAGCATAAGGATGAAAGCAATGCTGAATATTTAACAGAACTGAGCAAACTATCGAAACACTGCCAGTTTGGAACGGGACTGGCAGATACCTTAAGGGACAAGTTTGTGTGTTGTCTTCAAAGTGAAGGAACCCAGAAACGGCTTTAATCTGAAAAGGACCTTACGCTGGACAAGGCTTTCAGCATTGCGGTATCATATGAAGCAGCAGCACGGGGCGCTGCAGAGATACAACAGAGACCGCAAGAATATGGCACAAACGAAATGTCATACAGAACAGAGGAGTGCTATCGCTGCGGCAGAACAACACACGACCACAGTGATTGCTGGTTCAAAGACAAAGTGTGCAGACAGTGTGGAAAAGTAGGACACATAGCACGAGTCTGCAGGTTGGGAAAGAAAACCAGCAATAAGAAATCTCCAAAAGAAAAGTACAAGAAGGTACATAAGGTGACGGAGAATAGTTCAGATGAACAAAAGAGTGATACCGACTCCGAAAGCAGGGAGCTGAGTTGTCTGAAACTACATAATGTGATGTGTACAGTTTTGGTCGCCTCATCTGAGGAAGGATGTTCTTGCCATGGAGGGGGTGCAGCGGCGATTCACCAGGCTGATACCAGGAATGGCGGGAATGACCTATGAGGAGAGACTATGTAGTTTAGGGATGTACACACTGGAGTTTAGAAGATTGAGAGGGGACCTCATAGAAGTGTATAAAATTCTGACAGGTCTAGACAGACTGGATGCAGAAGGAATGTTTCCCTTGGCGGGTGAGAACAGAACTAGAGGACATAATTTAAGGATAAGGGCTAAACCATTTAGGACAGAGATGAGGGGGAATTTCTTCACTCAGAGAGTGGTGAACCTGTGGAACTCATTGCCACAGAGGGCAGTGTATGCCAGCTCATTAAATATATTTAAGAGGGAATTAGATATATTTCTACGGGCAAAAGGGGTTAAGGGTTACGGAGAGAAGGCGGGGACGGGATACTGAATTAAAGGATCAGCCATGATCTCATTAAATGGCGGAGCAGGCACGAAGGGCCGAATGGCCTACTCCTGCTCCTATCTTCTATGTATCTATGTATCTATGTATGTGATCAAAATGGAGGATCACCGAACCATTTGGGTCACTCTCAAGATAGCAGGAGTCCAGGTAAAAATGTAATTGGACACAGGATCAGCCCTAACAGTCGTAAACCGACGGGACTACGAGCGGCTATTCTCACACATACCCTTGAGAGACACAAAAATTATTTTGAAGACGTACACGGGGCAAAAAGTCAACCCCAAAGGAAAAATAAGGGTGACCGTTATATATAACGGTAAGGAAACACCAAAACTAGACCTGTATGTATTGCAAGATGGAGGACCACCATTACTGGGATGTGAATGGATCCGGAAAATACAGCTGGATTGACATTCCATACAAGCACTGACTGTAGCTGCCAAAAAGGATGACGACGTCACACCTGGGCGACTGTCAAAGATCCTAACCGACGCGCAAGAAGTGTTCCAGCAAGGACTCGGAACACTAAAAGGCATGACAGCAACAATTAAAATCGAAGAAAATGCAAGCCCAAAATTTTTTAAGGCCAGACCGGTACCTTGTGCGATTCGCCCAGCTGTCGAAGCAGAGCTGGAGAGCTTGGAACGTTCAGGAGTACTGTCCAAGGTAGACTGGAGCGAGTAGGCTACACCCATCATCACTGTGATGAAAAAGTCGTTGAGCAGCACATCTGGGGAACCAAGGAAGGTTCGCATCTGTGGGGACTTTAAGGTAACAGTGAACCCAGTCCTTCACACCGTGCAATATCCACTTCTGCGGATTGAAGATATTTTCGCCTCGCTATCTGGAGGGAAACGCTTCACTAAGATTGATCTGGCCCAGGCATATCTGCAAATGGAGGTAGAAGAAGCATCAAAAAAATACCTCACAATCAACACACATAAAGGTCTCTACCAATACAATTGGCTGGTATTCGGGGTAGCATCAGCTCTGGCTATTTGGCAGAGGGCAATGGAACAAGTCCTGCAAGGGATCCCAGGGACCCAGTGTTATTTGGACGACATCCTGGTCACGGGCGAAAATGACAGCGATCACCTCGCCAACCTGGAGCAGGTGCTCACTAGATTGAAGGAATATGGGCTCCGAGCTAACCGCCCCAAATGCGAGTTTTTTAGAAAACAGATCTCGTATTGTGGCCACGTTATCGATAAAGAGGGGTTACATAAGTCCCCAGAAAATATTGAGGCAGTAGTCAAGGCTCCAGCACCGGAAAACATGTCACAACTGAGGTCATTCCTCGGGCTGGTAAACTACTACCATAAGTTCTTGCCAAATTTGTCTACAATACTACACCCACTGAACACCCTACTGCAAACTGGAGTGCCATGGAAGTGGAGTGATGAATGTAAACAAGCTTTCCAGAAGAGCAAAACACTAATCACATCAAAAGAGGTATTGGCCCATTTCAACCCAGCACTACCAATTCGGTTGGCGTGTGATGCGTCACCCTACGGCATTGGTGCGGTGCTGTCGCACAAATTCTCGGACGGCTCAGAGAGGCCAATAGCCTTTGCGTCACGATCACTAACCTCAGCCGAGCGTAACTACACCCAGATTGACAGGGAGGCCCTCAGCCTAGTGTGGGGAGTGAAAAAGTTCAATCACTATCTGCACGGACAGAAATTCACCTTGCTGACTGACCACCAGCCTCTTGTCTCCATTTTTAATCCGAAGAAGGGCGTTCCGGTGATGACTGCGCAACGACTACAAAGATGGTCACTCCTTTTAGGGGCGCACCACTATGAGATTGAATATAAGGGCACGAAACAGCATGGAAATGCTGATGGGCTATTACGCCTGCCACTGCCTACTGCGGAGGAAGCACCAGCAGTGGATCCTGTCAAAATATTTCATTCGACTATAGATGAATACCTACCGGTAACTAACGCTCGTATAGAAAAGGAGACCCGAAATGACCCGACACTGTCTCGGGTATATGATTTGACGGTGAAGGGATGGCCAGCACATGGCGACTCACTGTTGCCAGCATTCTCGACAAGAAGAGAACAGCTGTCAGTGTGCCGGGGGACCTTGATGTGTGGATCCCAAGTGGTAATTCCACCCAAGTTAAGGGATAGATTGCTCAATGAGCTTCATGAGGGTCATCTGGGAGGGGTAAAAATGAAAAGCCTTGCCGGGGCTTGTGTGTGGCAGCCGGGAATCGATAAACAAATCAAGGACCTGACCAAGAGCTGCTCAGGATGCCAGAAAGTCCAAAATGCACCACCACAGGCCCCTCTACACCCATGGGAGTGGCCCTCATCTCCATGGCAACGGGTGCATATTGATTTTGCTGGTCCATTCATGGACTCAATGTTTTTAATAGCCGTGGATGCGCACTCGAAATGGCCTGAGGTCATCAAAATGTCCTCCACCACCACGGAGAAAACTATTGCAGTCCTACGGACCATTTTTGCCAGGAATGGCTTGCCAGAACAGATTTGCTCCGATAACGGACCACAGTTTGTGTCCGAAGAGTTCCGGAGGTTTATGCAGAAGAATGGGGTAAGGCATTACACATCCGCCCCGTAGCATCCAGCCACAAATGGATTGGCTGAGAGGTTCGTACAAACCTTTAAGAAGACAATAAAGGCTATGTACAATGACAACATTCCGCTGCAGCATAAGGTGGACAATTTCCTGTTCGCCTACCGGAATGCGACACATGCAGTCACCAACCAGGCCCCGGCCATGATGTTCTTTAACTGAAGGCTAAGATCTCGCCTGGATTTGCTCAGACCAAACATACGAAGAGATGTTGAGAGTAAGCAATTCCAGTACATCCACGAGAAGCCAACAAGGAGCTTCAATGTAGGGCAACCAGTCTTGGCCCGCGACTACCGAACAGAAAAATGGCAGCCAGGAACGATATGCACACGGCAGGGCCCACTAATGTACACAGTGGACGTTGGGGAGAACATCGTGAGACGCCATGCTGACCAGATCCTAGAGTCACAGGAACAAGTCAACCCCATGCCTCGCCCATACGTACCTGGTGAGGAACCCGACGTACAGGTCGCATCTACCCCAGAAACAGTAGCATCAGAAGCTGATGACCCAACCGACGACAGGGGGCCAGAATCGCCTCCGCACCAAGAGCAAGACACTCGGGAAAGGCGCTATCCAGAAAGGATCAGAAGGCCTCCCCAAAGACTGAATATATAAATGGACTATTTTCAGCTAACGTTGTATGTTAAAAGTGTTAATTGTAATTAGTTTGATATTTAATTGCTAAATGAGTGTTATGGTACTGTTAATCTAAAAGGGGAGGAATTGTAATGTATATACCTTTAAGGGGGGAACTACTTTTTACAGCTCATGTATACTGTAGTACCGGCAGTGACCACACCTGTATATAGCACTGAGTAGTAATCTGTACAGTTCAATTCCAGAGTGAGCCACGTTGAGTAAACACCTGTTGTACCGTTCTCCTGCAGTCTGTGTCTTACTACTGACGGACACAACAGAGGTCAAGTAGGTTTTTCTCTTGTGTTGGTTCTCTCACCACCTGTCGCAGTTCCAGACTGGCAGTTATGTCCTTCAGGACTCGGCCAGCTCGGTCAGTAGTGGTGCTACCGAGCCACTGTTGGTGATGGACATTGAAGTCCCCCACCCAGAGTACATTCTGTGCCCTTGCTACTCTCAGTGCTTCCTCCAAGTGGTGTTCAACATGGCGGAGTACTGATTCATCAGCTGAGGGAGGGCGGTAGGTGGTAATTAGCAGGAGGTTTCCTTGCCCATGCTTAACCTGAAGCCATGAGACTTCATGGGGTCCGGAGTCAATATTGAGGACTCCCAGGGCCACTTCTTTCTGACTGTATACCACTGTGCCACCACCCCTAGTGGGTCTGTCCTGCTGGTGGGACAGGACATACCCAGGGATGGTGATGGAGGAGTTTGGGACATTGGCTGAAAGGTATGATTCTGTGAGTATGACTATGTCAGGCTGCTGCTTGACTAGTCTGTGGGACAGCTCTCCCAATTTTGGCACAAGTCCCCAGATGTTGGTGAGAAGGACTATATTAATGATCTAGACAAGGGAACTAGATGTAATATCTCCAAATTTGCAGACGACACAAAGCTGGGTGGGCGTGTGTGCTGTGAGGAGGATGCTGAGAAACTCCAGGATGATTTGGACAGGGTGGGTGATTGGGCAGAAGCATGGCAGATGCAATTTAACGTGGATAAATGTGAGGTTATCCACTTTGGTGTCAAAAACAGGAAGGCAGATTATTATCTGAATGGCAATAGATTGGGAGAAGGGGAAGTGCAATGAGACCTGGGTGTCCTTGTGTACCAGTCGCTGAAGGTAAGCATGCAGGTGCAGCAGGCGGTTAAGAAGGCAAATGGTATGTTGGCCTTTATAGCGAGAGGGTTTGAGTACAGGAACAAGGATGTCTTGCTGCAGTTGTACAGGGCCTTGGTGAGAACACATCTTGAGTATTGTGTGCAGTTTTGGTCGCCTTATCTGAGGAAGGATATTCTTGCCATGGAAGGAGTTCAGCGAAGATTCACCAGGCTGATACCTGGGATGGCAGGAATGACGTATGAGGAGAGATTGGGTCGATTGGGCTTGTACTCGCTGGAGTTTAGAAGAATGAGAGGGGATCTCATTGAAACTTATAAAATTCTGGCAGGACTGGACAGACTAGATGCAGGAAGGATGCTCCCGATGGTCGGGGAATCCAGAACCAGGGGTCACAGTCTAAGGATAAGGGGTAGGCCTTTTAGGACAGAAATGAGGAGGAATTTCTTCATCCAGAGAGTGGTGAACCTGTGGAATTCTCTACCACAGAAGGCAGTGGAGGCCAATTCATTAAATATATTCAAGAAGGAGTTGGATATATTTCTTAAGGCTAAAGGGATCAAGGGATATGGGGAGAAAGCAGGTACCAGGTACTGAACTTGGATGATCAGCCATGATCGCATTGAATGGCGGAGCAGGCTCGAGGGGCTGAATGGCCTACTCCTGCTCCTATCTTCTATGTTTCTATGTTTCTATGTTTGCAGTGTTGACTGGGCTGGGTGTGCCGTTGCCGTGTCCGTAGCCGGTGCCGAGGCCGATGTCGGGTGGTCCGCCCGGTTTCATTCTTATTATGTTTCATAGCAGTTAGTTACAACCGAGTGACTTGCTGGGCCATTTCAGAGGGGCAGTTAAGAGTCAACCACATTGCTGTGGGTCTGGAGTCACATATAGGCCAAACTGGGTGAGGACGGCAGATTTCCTTCCCTAAAGGGCATTAGTGAACCAGATGGCTTTTTAAGACAATCCGGTAGTTTCATGGTTACCTTTACTGATACTAGGGGCAGCATTTTCATTGGGCCATGGAGGCGGGATTGGAGTCGTGTGAGGGGTTAAAATCCCAAAATCGGGGGTCCCGACTCCATCCCACACCCAACCCGCCTCCATGCCAGTTTCAAAGGAGGCAGGTACCCGACCCGTACTGGGACCCGCCTCCCCGAGGCGGGAAGGGGATTAGTGCCTAATCCCTATTATTAATGTTGAAGTGTGGGATTCCCGACGGCTTCAAACCACGCCAAGTTAGAGGAGGCGGACCGTCAGGATGAAGAGCTTGGAGGGGTCGAGATGTCCGGTGTTCAGGTGAGTGATGGGTGCATGAGTGCAAAGGTAAGTGTGTTTGGTGTGTGTAAAGTGTTTAAAGAAGTTTTACATACCTTTACTTACCTTTACAGCTTTCCTTCCTTCAGGTCTCGGGAGTCCCTCATCTCACCGGCACAGAAAGCAGAATGGCTGCGAGCTGTCAAAAATTGCAGCATTCAGCTTTCTGTTCCGGGGAGATCTCTAAATCACCCTGAGAGGAAGGAATTAACTTAGAATACAGATTGTCTGTGTTTGACAGCTTCAGACAGCTGTGAAACGCTGATATTTCATCTGTCAAAAGGTCTTGACAGATGACATTTCAATCCCTGACGTCACCTGTTGCCGGGTGGCCCTTACTTGGCCTGCTGAGCCCGCTGGGCGGGCTCAACAAGATCAATCAAGTCAAAATCGCGTGGGTTGGCTAGAACTCGATGGAGGCGGGACTACAACCCCGAAAGTTGTAGTCCCGCCTCCTACCCGACTCCTCAATGAAAATCCAGCCGTAGCTTTTTATTCCAGATTTATTTAATTAACTGAATTTAAATTCCACATGGACAGGGACATATATCACCGTTCTTTCATTGTCGCTGTGTCATAGAAACATAGAAACATAGAAGATAGGAGCAGGAGTAGGCCATTCGGCCCCTCGAGCCTGCTCCGCCATTCAATGAGATCATGGCTGATTATTCAAATTCAGTACCCTGTCCCTGCCTTCTCCCCATATCCCTTGATCCCTTTAGCCTTAAGAAATATATCCAACTCTTTCTTGAATATATTTAATGAACTGGCCTCCACCGCCTCTGTGGCAGAAAATTCCACAGGTTCACCACTCTCTGGGTGAAGAAATTCCTCCTCATTTCAGTCCTAAATGTCCTACCCCTTATCCTTAGACTATGTCCCATGGTTCTGAACTCCCCGACCATCGGGAACATCCTTCAAGCATCTAGTCTGTTCAGGCCTGACAGAATTTTATAGGTTTCGATGAGATCCCCTCTCAATCTTCTAAACTCCAGTGAGCATAAGCCCAATCGACACAATCTCTCCTCATACATCATTCCTGCCATCCCAGGTATCAGCCTGGTGAATCTTCGCTGCACTCCTTCCATGGCAAGAACGTCCTTCCTCAGATAAGGCGACCAAAACTGCACACAATACTCAAGGTGCGGTCTCACCAAGGCCCTGTACAACTGTAGCAAGACATCCTTGTTCCTGTACTCGAACCCTCTTGCTACGAAGGCCAACATACCTTTGCCTTCTTAACTGCCTGCTGCATCTGCATGCTTACCTTCGGCGACTGGTGCACAAGAACACCCAGGTCTCTTTGCACTTCCCCTTCTCCCAATCTATTGCCATTCAAATAACAATGTGCCTTCCTGTTTTTGCCACCAAAGTGGATAACCTCACATTTATCCACATTATAGTGCATTTGCCATGTTTCTGCCCAATCACCTAACCTGTCCAAATCGTACTGGAGTTTCATGACATCCTCCTCGCAGCATACCCTCCCACCCAGCTTTGTGTCATCTGCAAATTTGGAGATATTACATCCAATTCCCTCGTCCAGATCATTAATATATATTGTGAACAGCTGGGGTCCTAGGACCGATCCTTGCGGTACCCCACTAGTCACTGCCTGCCACTCGGAAAACGACTCGTTTATTCCAACTCTTTGCTTTCTGTCCGCCAACCAGTTCTCTATCCAAGTCAATACCTTGCCTCCAATCCCATGTGCCTTAACTTTGCACGCTAATCTCTTATGCGGGACCTTATCGAAAGCCTTCTGAAAGTCCAAATACACCACATCCACTGGTTCTCCCTTATCTATTTTACCAGTTACTTCCTCAAAAAATTCCAGTAGATTAGTCAAGCATGATTCACCTTTTGTAAATCCATGTTGAATTTGTCCGACCCTGTCACTGCTTTCCAAGTGCTCTGCTATTGCATCTTTTATAATGGACTCCAGCATTTTCCCCACTACCAATGTCAGGCTTACCAGTCTATAATTCCCCGCTTTTTCTCTGCCACCTTTTTTGAATAGTGGGGTAACATTAGCTACCCTCCAATCCATGGGTACTGTTCCAGAGTCTATCGAGCTCTGGAAGATGACCAGCAATGCATCTACTATTTCTCGGGCCACTTCCTTAAGTACCCTGGGATGTAGATTATCAGGCCCTGGGGATTTATCGGCCTTCAGTCCCATCAATTTTCCTAACACCATTTCCCTACAAATACTGATTTCTTTCAGTTCCACCCTTTCATCAGACCCTATGTTCCCCAGTATTTCTGGGAGGTTATTTGTGTCCTCCTTTGTGAAGACAGAACCAAAATATGTATTTAGTTGGTCTGCCATTTCTTTGTTCCCCATTATAAATTCCCCCGATTCTGACTGCAAGGGACCTACGCTTGACTTCACCAATCTTTTTCTCTTCACATATCTATAAAAGCTTTTACAGTCAGTTTTTATGTTCCCTGAAAGCTTACTCTCATATTCTATTTTCCCTTTCTTAATTAATCCCTTTGTCCTCCTTTGTTGAATCCTGAACTGCTCCCAATCCTCAGGATTATTGCTTTTTCTGGCCAATTTGTATGTCCTCTCCTTGGATCTTATGCTATCCCTAATTTCCCTTGTTACCCACGGTTGAGTCCTGGAACTAGTTCACGAGGCAGGTTTGCTTCCCTAAAGGACATCAGTGAACCAGCTGGAATTTTACAACAATCCAACAGCTTCATGGTCACTTTTACTAATACCAGCTTTAAAAAAAAATGTATTCAAATTCTCAAACTGCCATGGTGGGATTTAAAGTCACATTCTCTGGATTCATTATCCATGCCTTGGGTTACATCGTTTAGTAACATAGCCACGATATTACCGGACCCCAATGTGTCGCCTCTGCGTCAAAAGTTTGTGGGTTCGTAGTCCCAATCCATAGGACTTGAGCACAAAATCCCAGTGCGGTGCTGAGGGAGTGCTGCGCTGTCAGAGGTGCCGTCTTTCGAATGAGACGTTAAACCGAGGCCCTGTCTGTTCCCTCAGGTGGATGTAAAAGATCCCGCGGCGCTATTTCGATAGAAGACCAGGGGAGTTAGCCCCGGTGTCGTGGGAGCTTGCTGTGCGCAAATTGGCTGCTGTGTTTCCTACATTACAGCAGCATCTACACTTCAAAAGTACTTCTATTGGCTGTAAAGTGCTTTGGGTCGGCCGGTGGTCGTGAAAAGCGCTATATAAAAATGCAAGTCTGTCTTTCTTTCAATTTCATTCATTCACACTTTCACAGTGAGGGCCACAGGGCCAGTGTGTAAGCGAGGTCTCCTGAGTAACCAGCATAAAACAATAATGCCAGGCAAGGATTCTTTTAATTCATATTACATATTCCGAGTTCACCCGATGACTCGGTGGGTAGATGCAATGATACTAAGCCATACAGGCCAACATCCGCTCAGACAAGAGTAGGCTCAACTGCCGCAGCTTCCCAATGTGGGGATAACTATCAGCCGTTGCTCCCGCTATTGATGCCTGTACAGTGTCCACTGCCAGGAATTTACACGTGTGAATATTAGGCAAGGACAGCATAGGGCTCAGCCATGTCTCACCACCCCTACCGGCGGTTGAATAGATTGTCAGTGTCGACTTTGGTCAGGGTTTGGAGGGTGGGAGGAAGCTCACGTGGAACAGAAACATCAGCGTAAATTCTATGTAATTCAATGTAACTTTGACTTTCTGGAAAGCACAGATATGGTAGCCTAGTGGTTTTGATACTGGACTGGCGACATAGAAGTTATGAGTTCAAATCCCACTGAAACTAAATTCAATAAATCTAGAGAGGGGAGAATGCAGTTCCTAAGTAATAATTTCTTATATGCAAATTCAATGCTTGTTGACTCTTTACAGTATCAATATTGGAAGTATTCGCAACTCACGGAACTACCTATGTCGAATGTCTGGGCTTCATATTATAAGAAGGATATTGAGGCACTGGAGAAGACGCAAAAAAGATTTGCAAAGAAGATACCAGAACTGAGCGGTTATACCAATCAGGAAAGATTGAACAAGCGGGGGCTCTTTTTTCTAGAAAAGAGAAGACTGAGGGGTGACCTGACAGAGCTCTTTAAGATTATGAATGGGTTTGATAGGGTAGACGTAGAGAAGATGTTTCCACATGTCGGGGGAGTCCAAAACTAGGGCCCATAAATATAAGATAGTCACTAATAAATCCAATAGGGAATTCAAGAGGAAACTTCTTTACCCAAAGAGTGGTTAGAATGTGGAACTCACTTGAGGCGAATAGCATTAGATGCATTTATCGCCTAGATAAGTACATGAGGGAGAAAAGAATAGGAGAATATGCTGATAGGGTATAGATGACGAAGGGTGAGAGGAGGCTCATGTGGAGCATAAACACCGGCACAGACCAGTTGGGCCGAAAGGCCTGTTTCTGTGCTGTACAGTCTATGTCATTCTATGATTGTGCTCATACACTCTGACAGAGTAGAAAGCAGCATGTCAGAATGCTAGAAATGTAAAATATAAGCTCCCTGGGATACGATCTAATTTCAGCACCATAAATGCATAATAGATTTCAATAGAGTCAGGGAACTAGGAACAGGGCAACTTTAAATTGAAATGACAGAATGCCCATTGGCCAGAGAGTAGCAGCCGCTAGCTTGCGAGGCCAACCTCCATGCAATTTAATGCCATCTTTTAGTGGTATCATGGAGCAATAAAACCGAGGCGACATCCCATGAATTCTCAGCGTGACAGTATCTGGGAGCCACTGAAAACAAATGACATATCGAGTGAAAACGGCCAGGGCTGCTTCTGGCAAGATGGTCTAATACGAAAATCACTCTTCACAGCCAGAAATGCATCCGGGTGCCAATGGGATCCGTTCTTCCTAACATGTTGAACTCCTTTCGGGTTAAATCCCATTTATTCAGAGCAATAGCACAGCATTCGGAAAAACCAGCACTCTGGGCCAGCACAGAATGAAGCATGCGGACAGTAGCTGAAGATCTCTGTGTGCTTAGCCATGTTGTGATGGTTTACATGTCAAAGGACCCCTTGCTGTCTCCGACCCTGCCTTCTGCTTTGTCCTTTGCCAAGTAAAATTAAAATGCAGCTCTTGGCAACCCTCGCATCATGAGGTTCCGCACGCTGGGAAGGATGTCACATTGAGAAGGACATTACTGTCTTGTGTAGCAGGGTTTTGTGTTACAGACTAATATTTCTCATGTGAAACAGCGTTTAATTAGCTACTAAATGCATCCAAGATCCAAATAATGCAGTGCACTGATTTAGATTCAAATTGGGCCGCCACAGGATACAGATTAGGGACAGGGCAGGGGGTGGGATAAGGTCAGGACAGGAGGTCAGATAGGGCAAGACAGGGGGTGCGATCATGGTTTAAGATCTCTTGTTTCTTTTGCTGCTGATAAAAAATTTTATTGAAAGCCTTAATAGCTAAATGTATAATCAACTAGGATTTTATACATCACACATTTAAGGGAAGAAGGGTCATTAACCACCTGTGCTCCAGAACTAGCCGTGCCTCTATCCAAGCTGTTCCAGTATAGCTACAACATTGCATCTATCCGACAATGTGGAAAACTGCCCAAGGTATGTCCTGTCCACAAAAAGCAGGACAAATCCAACCCGGCCAATTACCGCTCCATCAGTCTACTCTCAATCATCAGCAAAGTGATGGAAGGTGTCATCGACAGTGCTATCAAGCAGCACTTACTGACCAATAACCTGCTCACTGATGCCCAGTTTGGGTTCCGCCAAGACCACTTGGCTCACGACCTCTTTACAGCCTTGGTCCAAACATGGACAAAAGAGCTGAATTCCAGAGGTGAGGTGAGCGTGACTGCCCTTGACATCAAGGCAGCATTTGACCGAGTGTGGCATCAAGGAGCCCTAGTAAAACTGAAGTCAATGGGAATAAGGGGGAAAACTCTCCACTGGCTGGAGTCATACATAGCACAAAGGAAGATGGTTGTGGTGGTTGGAGGTCAATCATCACAGCCCCAGGACATCGCTGCAGGAGTTCCTCAGGGCAGTGTCCTAGGCCCAACAATCTTCAGCTGCTTCATCAATGACCTTCCCTCCATCATAAGGTCAGAAGTGGGGATGTTCACTGATGACTGCACAGTGTTCAGCGCCATTCACAACTCCTCAGATAATGAAACAGTCCATGCCCAAATGCAACAAGATCTGGATGACGTTCAGGCTTGGGCTGATAAGTGGCAGGTTACAATCGCGCCGCACAAGTGCCAGGCAATGACTATCTCTAACAAGCGAGCGTCTAACTACCGCCCCTTGACATTCAACAGCATTACCATCGGCGAATCCCCCACCATCAATGTAATACTGTGGCGAATCCCCCACCAGCCACATAAATACTGTGGCAACAAGAGCAAGTCAGAGGCTGGTTGTTCCGATTGGAGTGTCTCACCTCCTGACTCCCCAAAGCCTTTCCACCATCTACAAGGCACAAGTAAGGAGTGTGATGGAATACTCTCCACATGCCTGGATGAGTGCAGCTCCAACAACACTCAAGAAGCTCGACACCATCCAGGACAAAGCAGCCCGCTTGATTGGCACCCCAACCACCACCTTAAACATTCACTCCCTCCACCACCGGCGCACTGTGGCTGCAGTGTGTACCATCTACAAGATGCACTGCAGCAACTCGCCAAGGCTTCTTCAGCAGCATCTCCCAAACCCGCGACCTCTACCACCTAGAAGGACAAGGGCAGCAGGCGCATGTGAACACCATCACCTCCAAGTTCCCCTTCAAGTCACACAACATCCTGACTTGGAACCCCTGCCTTCCCTTTACAAGGCGTATACCATCAGGGGGCAGAAAGAGGGGTGGGGTTCCTGGTTTGTCCGGTTCAGTCAGGGTCCAATGTATCTGCGGAGGCTGGTATGCCGAATGAGTTGAGCTGTACCTCCAGTTGGGAAATGTGGACCCCATAAGTAGGGTCCAGGCCAAGAAACCTTTCTGGACCCCAACACCCCCAAACAAAGCGAGCCATCCTAACTGATTAGTCACCTTACGTAGGGAGTTGAGGATGATGTGGCCAGGGGAGTCCACCCTCTTCCCCTCCCCTGCCCTGCAATGGAAGGTGGCACAAGATATCCTGGCCGCATGGGGGAGCCAGTTGCCAGAGATGCGCCCATGGTGGTGCTTGTGCCTACTTTCCCCGTGCTAATGAGGTCCCTTCCTGCTGACTCTGAAAACTCCGCCAAGATCGTGATACAAAAAACTTCAGCCCTAAGTCCTGGAGTGGGTCTGAGCCCAGGACACCCTGACTCAGAGGCTCGAGTGCTCCCAACTGTGCCAAACCGATAGCTCATTATGGACACGGAACCTGTCTCAAGTATCAGGTTGGCTGAATCCCCCAATATATTGTTCTGAATTCTAAGCTTCAATTGGTTACACACTTCAGGAGAAAAGGTTATTTTTCTTTTACATTTCTGAACTACATGGTGGGTTGAATGAAGAAGGCTGTTTGACCCACTTGACCTTATCCTTCCAGAATACCAACCCTACTATCTTCCTGTCACAGAATCTTTAATGGGTCCTGACCTCAGCCACCTCTTCTGACAATCCATTCTAGCTGTTGTCCACAAGTGTGAGGAAATGATTCCTGGCATCTGAACCTGTCCTCCCCCACCTTGACCCAGTCCTGTTATCGCTGTGTATCTGAACATAGCATTTGCTTTTACTTTTTCTACCCTATTAAGTATCCAATTTGCTTAGAAGGCTGCCATGGAGGGCGTGCTTTTCGAGGCTAGAGTTTATCCAGTAATTTCTCAAGACTCTTTCTTCCAACGCCAAGGTTCACTGAGTAGCTGTGCCCAGGGGGAATCACTGTTGGCTTTACAACACACACCTGCAGACATTCTCTCCGCTGGGACTCCAAGAGCTCTCGGATGCAGTACTGAGTGGCAGCAGCTGTATTTACGTTTAGTTTACACGTAGGCTTTCCACCATTTTAATTGCATTTTATTTGAACGGCAGTGGGATTACAGGCTGGTCTGGCACTGTAGCCGTACTTCAGTATAAGCCCCTGGGCGACTTGCCCTTTAGTTCTCCATCTCTCTGTGGGGAAAAGGACCTGCTCTCTGCTCTGAAACTCCACCCAATAGTATGGTTCATTTCAGAAACTGATCAGGTGGGGGAATTACATGGGCACAAGCCCTTCCCCTTTTGCTTCTGATCAGCCCACTCAATGGCACGGGTAGTCATGACGGCTCTTTGCCATCTCATCTAGTTGGCATTTTGGCTGCAAACCCATAGATATGAAGATTTTCCTGGGATTAGTGCCCATAGAATGAGCATCCCCAATGAACTTAGCACGGAACATATAAATGTTCACCCCCATATCAATGTTTGTGAACCGAAGTCAGAGGCCAATTGGGCCTCATTGTAAATGAGATTCGTTTGCTCCGGCAGACAGCAAAGGTCAACCCGATTGCCGCCATTTGTATTATTTGTGGAGTTTGGATTATTATTTTGTACTTTCTTCCATTCTACTCTATCATAGAGTCATAGAGTTTTACAGCACAGAAAGAGGCCCTTCGGCCCATCGTGTCTGCGCCGCCCATCCATCCCTGCCCAGCCTAATCCCATTTTCCAGCATTTGGTCCATAGCCTTGTATGCAATGGCATTTCAAGTGCTCATCCAAATGCTTCTTGAATGTTGTGAGGGTTCCTGCCTCTACCACCCTTTCAGGCATTGAGTTCCACATTCCAACCACCCTCTGGGTGAAGAAGTTCCTCCTCAAATCCCCTCTAAATCTCCTGCCCCTTACCCTGAATCTATGCCCCCTTGTTATTGACCCCCCTACTAAGGGGAAAAGTTCCTCTTTATCTACCCTATCTATGCCCCTCATCATTTTGTACACCTCAATCAGGTCCCCCCTCAGCCTTCTTTGCTCCAAGGAAAACAACCCCAGCCTGTCCAGCCTCTCTTCATAGCTGAGGCGCTCCATCCCAGGTAACATCCTGGTGAATCTTCTCTGCACCCTCTCCAAAGCAATCACATCCTTCCTATAGTGAGGCGACCAGAACTGCACACAGTACTCCAGCTGTGGCCTCACCAGCGTTTTGTACAGCTCCATCATAACCTCCCTGCTCTTATATTCTATGCCTCGGCTAATGAAGGCAAGTATCCCATATGCCTTTTTAACCACCTTATCTACCTGTTCCGCTGCCTTCAGGGATCTATGTACATGTACACCAAGGTCCCTCTGACCCTCTGTACTTCCTAGGGTCCTACCACTCATTGTGTATTCCCTTGCCTTATTTGTCCGTCCAAAATGCATCACCTCGCACTTTTCAGGGTTAAATTCCATTTGCCACTTTTCCGCCCATCTGACCAACCCGTTTATATCGTCCTGTAGCCTGAGGCTTTCCTCCTCGCAATTTACCACCCCACCAATTTTCGTGTCATCTGCGAACTTACTGATCATACCTTTTACATTCTCATCCAAGTCATTTATGTAGATCACAAACAACAAGGGACCCAGCACCGATCCCTGAGGTACCCCACTGGAGACAGGCTTCCAGTCACAAAAGCAACCTTCGACCATCACCCTCTGCCTCCTGCCACTCAGCCAGTTTAGGATCCAACGCGCCAAGGCACCCTGGATCCCATGGGCTCTTACCTTCTTGACCAGTCTCCTATGCGGGACTTTGTCAAAAGCTTTACTGAAGTCCATGTAAACCACATCCACAGCATTTCCCTCATCCACCCCTCTAGTCACCCCCTCGAAAAATTCAATCAGATTTGTCAGACATGATTTACCCTTGACAAAGCCATGCTGACTATCCCCGATTAATCCTTGCCTCTCCAAGTGGAGACTAATTTTGTCCCTCAGAATTTTTTCCAATAATTTCCCTACCACAGATGTTAGGCTCACTGGCCTGTAATTCCCTGGTTTATCCCTGCTACCCTTCTTGAATAATGGTACTACGTTAGCTGTTCTCCAGTCCTCTGGTACATCCCCTGTGGCCAGAGAGGTTCTGAAAATTTGTGTCAGAGCCCCTGCAATCTCCTCCTTTGCCTCCCACAGCAGCCTATAGATCTCTTCTTCTTCTCCTTCTTAGGCAGTCCCTCGGAACCGAGGATGACTTGCTTCCACATTAAAAATGAGTTCTCAGGTGACTGATGAGTCCAATGCGGGAACAACAGTCTCTGTCACAGTTGGGGCAGATGGTGGTTGAAGGGGCGGATGGGTGGGGTGCTTGGGTTGACGTGCACTCCTTCCGTTCTTTGTGCTTGGCTTCCGCTTGCTCCCGGCGAAGAGACTCGAAGTGTTCGGCGCCTTCTCGGATGCTTCTCCTCCACTTTGTGCGGTCTTGGGCATGGATTCCCAGGCGTCGGTGTGGGATGTTGCACTTTTTCAAGGAGGCATTGAGGGTGTCCTTGAAGCATTTCCTCTGCCCACCTGGGGCTCTCTTGCCGTGCCAGAGCTCCGAGTAGAGCGCTTGTTTTGGGAGTCTTGTATTGGGAAAAGGGGAAGTGCAACGAGGCCTGGGTGTCCTTGTGCACCAGTCGCTGAAGGTAAACATGCAGGTGCAGCAGGTGGTTAAGAAGGCAAATGTTATGTTGGCCTTCATAGTGAGAGGGTTTGAGTACAGGAACAAGGATGTCTTGCTGCAGTTGTACAGGGTCTTGGTGAGACCACACCTTGAGTATTGTGTGCAGTTTTGGTCGCCTTATCTGAGGAAGGATGTTCTTGCCATAGAGGGAGTGCAGCGAAGATTCACCAGACTGGTACCTGGGATGGCAGGAATGACGTATGAGGAGAGATTGGGTCAATTGGGCTTATACTCGCTGGAGTTTAGAAGAATGAGAGGAGATTTCATTGAAACTTATAAAATTCTAACAGGACTAGACAGACTAGATGCAGGAAGGATGTTCCCGATGGTCGGGGAGTCCAGAACCAGGGGTCACAGTCTAAAGATAAGGGGTAAGCCATTTAGGACAGAGATGAGGAGGAATTTCTTCACCCAGAGAGTGGTGAACCTGTGGAATTCTCTACCACAGAAGGCAGTTGAGGCCAATTCATTAAATATATTCAAGAAGGAGTTAGACATATTTCTTAAGGCTAAAGGGATCAAGGGATATGGGGAGAAAGCAGGGACAGGGCACTGAATTTGGATGATCAGCCATGATCTCATTGAATGGCGGAGCAGGCTCGAGGGGCCGAATGGCCTACTCCTGCTCCTATCTTCTATGTTTCTATGCGGATGATGTGGCCCATCCATCAGAGCTGATCGAGCGTGGTTAAAGCTTCTATAGGTCTAACCGCTCGCTAGCTGCAAGGACAAGGCAGCGGTTTCAATCATGCCCCTGTCAATCTTGCTCTAAGTTAGCCACTGCAGCTCACTTGTGCCAGTAATGATGTTGGCAGGAAATTCCTACTGTAAAGGTAGTGGCACCCCTGCTCTCCAGAGACAGCGCACCAAAGTTGGTGGTTTTTCACCGATGCCCCTGACAGCGTCGCAGGCCTCAGCCTGTTTAGAAGCTGCTAGTTGGGGGATACATGGGAGCGCTTCACATCGCTGGCAGCCACCTTTGCTGGCTGAGCTGCCTCACTGCCATCTGAGGCAGACGCGGCCGACAGCACAAAGCTGCCAGCAGGTGTCTGAGGTGCTCCTGTGAACCTCCTCTCAGGCAGCAAAATCAGCGTCGCTCCTGTCATGAATCTCATCATTCATGAAGAAATAACTCATGAAGTAACACTGGGCGGCCAGCTGGTGGCGCCGTCCAAGGAGTATAAATACTCGGGCGTGGGCCCAGCTTGCTCAGGATGTTTCTGTAACCAGAAACTAGTGATGTAGCTAGAATCTCATGGTTTTGAAACAGTTGATTAAAGTCTTGTTTTATACTCAAGCCAAGTGCTCAGTAGTCTTTTTACATCAGCTCCTACTTACATAGAATAGAATTACGTAGAGTTTTACAGCACAGAAACAGGACATTCGGCCCAACTGGTCCGTGCCGGTGTTTATGCTCCATACAAGCCTCCTCCCACTCCTCTTCATCTCACCCCATCAGCATATCCTTCCATTCCTTTCTCCCTCATGTACTTATCCAGCTTCCCCTTGAACGTATCTATGCTAATTGCCTCAATCACTCCCTGTGGTAGCGAGTTCCACATTCTAACTACTCTCTGAGTAAAGAATATTCTCCTGAATTCCCTATTAGATTTATTAGTGACTATCTTATATTCATGGCCCCTAGTTTTGGCCTCTCCCCACAAGTGGAAACATTTCCTCTACGTCTACCCTATTGAACCCCTTCACAATTTTAAAGACCTCTATCAGGTCACCCCTCAGTCTTCTCTTTTGTAGAGAAGAGCCCCAGCCTGTTTAGTCTTTCGTGGTAGTTATAACATCTCAGTTCTGGTATCATCTTTGTAAACCTTTTTTGCATCTTCTTCAGTGTTTCTATATCCTTTTTTTAATATGGAGACCAGGACTGTGCACTTGACCTAAATGGAGAGCTTTGTTTCCGGTCGTTTTTCTTTAAATCACCAAAGATAAACCTATAAAATTGGTCCTCGTTGAGCCCATTTTCCGGCAGAAAATGGGGTTCAAAAATGACCAATTTCACGGGGCTATGTTCCTCGCACCAAAGCTGTCTGGCCCTTTATTGGGTCGAGCGATTTTTCAGGCGTCCCTGGTAGCCACCTAGAACAGGCATTAAGTCCCATCCGTGTACTAATCATTGGCCTAAGGCCTGTTGTAGGACCCTTTTCTGAAATTGAACAGCCCTGAGTGGAGCAGGAGCGCCTGGCCTGTTCTGCTCCACTCGGGAGTTCCTGGCGTGGATGCGGCCTAAATTATGGCTGCCAACAAAAGGCACTGGTTTTATTTTTCTCCACAAGGACTTTCATGTGGTGTAGGATTTGCAAAATTTCCACATTCTCCCAAGGTTATTAATAAAAGGGACCCTATGGACAATTTAAAAGGGGGTACCCAAAGATGGTGTCCGTACCTCATGACCAAAAGCCTGTAAGATTTTAAAAGCCTGAACTCTGCAGCTCAGAACAAGCAGCTTTGGGAAATTGAAACTTAAAATGCATTTCTGTGAAAAGGACTTTTGTGTTTGAAGGGCCAGACAGGTAAGCAAACATTTGAATATGCATTTTTGTCAAATTGGAACAGATCAACCCAGTTAGGCCTAAACATGAGGCCATTAGCTTGTCCACATAAATAATCGGAAACAGCTTAAGGAAGCCATCGAGGCTGGACAGGCCGATCAAAATGCATTAATGACAATACAGCCCGGACATCAGGCCATTAGGTGCGATAAACGACCATCTAAAACTAGTTATTTTAGATTGGTACAATCATTTAAAACAGCCCGCCAAAATTGAAACAATGGACTAACCTGATTTGGCGCGCAGATTAGGGGCCATCGAAAGGAATGTAGGCCCTTAGTAGCAACCGCTCTCTTGTCTCTCTTGTCTTGTCTCTTGACTCTCGTCGGGCCTTGGGCTACCGCCGCTCACACTCAAGCCCCGGCCTCTTGGCAGGTTCTCTTCTCGCTCCCTGCATTAAGTTGCAACCAAGGACATCCATACCAACAGCAGGGGAGGGGAACGAGGCCCGAGTCCAAAGTCACCCAGGACACCCGGGCCACGAGAGAGGGCAGAGGAAATGAGGCGAGATGAACCGAGATGAAGAGTAAGGTAGACCCGACATAGAGCAGAGAAGGGCAGCAGAAGATGTATTAATTAAGACCGAGCGCCGAGTTATAAGCTGACGCTCGGGGAAGAAAATATCTGATGACAGTGGGACTAAGTTAGTTGGGCGAACCCTGCAAATAAGCTGACGCTTGGGGACAAGACTCTTGCTGAACACTGCAAATAAACGCAGGTGTCCATGACATAACGAATATACTGGCGTTTGATGCTTGGGTAGTAAAATCTAAGCAGTAAAGACTGTTAATCGGCCCATTGACGCAACGATACTGCCGACGACCGCCCGAGGGAGAAGAAGAGAACCCATCGTGACGAGACGACGACGGTAGCTGAGGAGAAGAAAGGTGTGTCGCAGCAGCAGCTCCAGCACCGCGCCCTGAGACCACGTGGCGACGGAGTACCCCAAAGGACAGCAGCCCAGACCTCAAAATCGCAATTGCTAAAACAACAGGTTTTGCTTTGGATTGGTGAGCATGAATTCCTGGCCCCTCATAGCTTAACCTAGTTAGGTGTAAAGGTGGGATAAGGATAAGGGGATTGTTAAAGTAGTTGTTCTTCCCTCGATGTGCCGTGTGTTCCCCATTCCCTGTATAAGTATAGTTAGAGGCCTAGAAATTGGGTTTTGGCGCAGCGACGGCTTTAGCGCCGGAAGTTAGTGCCGGAGCTAAGTCGCGCTGGGCGGGCCAAAAATTCAATAGTTCTGCGCCCAAACGGCTGCCGGCGCTGCTGAGAGCTGTTTGCGCCTGAAAACTGGCGCTACGCGCTGAATATCGGCGCTATTCCGGCGCTGCAGCGCCCGCTGCAGTGCGGCAGGTTCGGGAAGTGCAGGCCTCCTCCTTCCCTTAAGGAGGAGCTGCCTGCACCCGGCCGCGGCCCGCGAAAATCATTGTAAAAATGAGCCCGGCACCTCGGACAAGTGCCGGGCTTGCTTCTGTTCCGGGGGGGGGGGGGGGGAAGTCCGGGGAGGGAGCTGCGGCCAGGCGGCCGGCGGGAAAGCGGCCGGCCGCCGCGGGGCCTTTAATGCGCCGGCGCAAAGTCATGTAAGACTCTGTTGCCAGAGTCTTAGTTGCGGCTGCCACGGGCGAGGCGGCCGCAACTGAATTTCGGCGCTGGGGCCCGTCGGCATGGCAACCGGGACGCTGCGCACACCGATGACGTCATCGGTGCCGGCGCAGCGCTACCGGTCTACCGCGCCGGAAGGGCCCCAGGCAATTTCGGCGCCGGCGCCAATTGCAGCGCTAGGCCCTCTAGCGCCGCAAAATCGGCGCTAAGGGCACTGAATTTCTAGGCCATAGTGTTCTATGCCTGTAATTGTTTCTCTACCAGTAATTTTTCTCATAAGACTGTGTTTTCGTTTCTGTTTTAATAAAATCTTGGTTTTCTTACACCGAACCACCTGTCTACTCGAGTCTTTCTGTATCGCCGCCTGTACCTAAGTCCGGTGTCTAGAACCCAGGGGCGTGGGAGCGATTCGAACCGCTCAGAGACAGTCAGGGGCATAACTGACTGGACGCACGTGCCACCCGCCACCCCCTACAGCGGAGCCAGGGTGCTCCTACCGGCTCCACAACACTCCTCCGTTCTCCTTCCTGCCCCGGGACTTAACCAAACGGCCGCCGCTAACCCAAATTAGAGGGATGGAAACCGGCAAGTTGCCTCTGGAGGTGCGACCGGCAGCTGGCCTCAGTTATGGCAATGAGCCTCTGGGGTGGGACTTGAACCCACGACCTTCTGAGTCCAAGGGTGCCTGCACCTACAGTAGCACAGGCCAAGGGAAGTCATCTTAAATGAGGTCGTTCTGAGCATTTCAGGTCATCACAGGTTTGGGGATTGGAAAGGCCCGCGGGAAGGAACGTGGCTTTAAATTGCTCATTGATTGGGCCACTTCCAAAGGCACAACATTCCCTCAGCCTACAAATGAGCTAATTACCCTGACCACTCTCCAATGACCTCTGCTGAAAACTGCCCCATGTGGAACATTGCACGAAGACTGTGATTGCGCCGATGACCTCCGCGTCGAGGCTCAAATGTGAAGAACGGCCAACTGGGCGAGGTGGAGTGAGACACCTTTGAAATCGAACTCCAACGTGAGCCAATGCCTGCAGGAGAGATCATTGCTGTGGGGGAGGGAACCAGGAAACGTTGGGAGAGTGCAAATTATTTTACTCCGAAGAGCGCATCGACAGAGTAGCTGGTGGCTCCGGGATTTCTTCAGCAAATTCATTGCATGGTGCTTCAAGCTGCTACATTCTGGGGGGGGGGGGGTTTGGCCCGATGTTCCTCAGGAGGAAGTATTTTCTCGTTGCCTCACCGCTTATTTACTGGTCATGAGGAGGGATTTCTTCACTCAGAGGCTTGCGAACCTTTGGAATTCTCTACCCCAGAGGGCTGTGGATGCTGAGTCGTTGAGTATATTCAAGGCTGAAATCGATAGATTTTTTGATTCTAGGGGAATCAAGGGATATGGAGATCGGGCGGGAAAGTGGAGCTGAGGTTTAAGATCAGCCATGATCTTATTGAATGGTGGAGCAGGCTCGAGGGGCCGAATGGCCTACTCCTGCTCCTATTTCTTATTTTGTATATATAGGAAGGATATACTTGCCATGGAGGGAGTGCAACAAAGGTTCACCAGACTGATTCCTGGGATGGGGGGATTGTCCTATGAGGAGAGATTGAGTAGACTAGGCCTATATTCTCTCTAGAGTTTAGAATAATGAGAGGTGATCTCATTGAAACATACAAAATTCTTACAGGGCTTGACAGGGTAGATGCAGGGAGTATGTTTCCTCTGGCTGGGGAGTCTAGAACTAGGGGGTCACAGTCTCAGAATAAGGGGTCGGCCATTTAGGACTGAGATGAGAAATTTCTTCACTCAGAGGGTGGTGAATCTTTGGAATTCTCTACTCCAGAGGGCTGTGGAGGCTCAGTCATTGAGTATATTCAAGACAGAGATCGACAGATTTTTGGATATTAAGGGAATCAAGGGATATGTGGATAGTGCAGGAAAGTGGAGATGAGGCAGAAGATCAGCCATGATCTCATTGAATGGCAGAGCAGGCTCGAGGGGCCGAATGGCCGACTCCTGCTCCTATTTCTTATGTGCCTACGTTTAACTACAAGAGGAAACTGTCGTGGTGGCTGGCAGACAAAGGTTAAAGCACACTTTACGAATAAGGACTCGGCTAAAATGATCATTGTTAATGATTGGAGTGAGTTATTGTGATGAAAAAAAATTACAGATGCCTTTTAGACTTCAGCCCCAGGCAATGAATTAGGGATGAACTGACCTGAACCAAATGGAGCCACAGTAAAATGCAGTCAATGCTGACAGGGGAGAAACATCCTGCTTTTAGAAAATGCTCGACTTAAAACAAATAGATAATTTATGCCCCTCTAACCAACGTGGAACGTATTTTGTTGTCCTTACAGTATGACATACATTATCCTGTTTCTCAAAGTCAAGCAGATTTCAATATAGTGACTGGAGCCTTTGATCCCTGTAGGCACCCATACTGGATCTTATAATGGTTCAGTACAAGTTCAGACGCTGGTTAATTTCTCCTCGTGTGTAGGTAGTATATCCCTATTTTCCAGGGTAAAATATATGCACTTTAATTTGCGATGATTAACTGCAGCGTCCTGAAGACGAGTCATTTTTTAGACAGAAAATGCAGCCCTGGCGCAGTTTCAGAGTTTGCTGCCCCAAAACCAGGAACAGAAGAAATGTTAAAAGGTGATAAAGAAAAACTGTAATTGCTGCTGTTACACATTGCGGGTCTGCCTCAGACAGTCTCTCAGGGACAGTGGAGCTGCTCACTCCATTAACTGGTCCCAGCATCCTGTCTTCAGGAGTATGCCTATACTGCCCAATATCTAATTCAACAGTGTCAGCTGTGGCTCAGTGGGAAGCACTCTCTCGGTGGGAGGGGCTAGGAGTGAGCAGGTGTTACTGGTTGCCTGATTGCTGCAGGGAGTTTGAGTGAGTTGGTACAAAGTTGGTGGTGGGTTTTTTTCAGGTTTTAGGGCCTTTTTGGCCCATAAACAACAGCCAGATGACCACTGAGGGGTCCAGAGTGCTGGACCCCTCAGAGGACAGTGGTCCCAAGATGAATTTAATTAGGGGAGAAACTGTGGTTGGAAGGGAAAGAAAAAGGCCCAAAGATTTGGGCCGGGACCCCAGGTGGTTTGGAAACGAAAACACGGTGGTGGTTCAGTGCGAGGATAAGGAGATACGAGCTTGGGATATTATCCAGGCGATACATGAGGACTGTGGTGAGGGAAGCTGCTTTGCCTGCCGACCAAAGCCGAATGTTGTGTTCGAGGTGACGGTCAGTGGCCAAGAGGAGGTGGAAAGACTTTTACTCAGTTTGAAAGTTGGCGATAAGTTCTTGGAGGTATCTCTGCTATATTCGGAAGATGCGGTGGTCTCATTCTTAAACTTGCCAGTTTATATTGAGGACGATGTGCTAATCAAAATGTTGGCGTCGTGGGACATTAAAATTTGCTCAGCAATAACGAGGAGATACTATCCAGGAACAAGGGTAGCAGATAGAACCCATTACGTAAAGGTGCGGTTCCCAGAGGGGGTGAAGTCATTACCGTACAGCATGAAATTCGAGACAATGGAAGGAGTGCAGTACTTCTGAGTACTGCATGATAACCAAGTGAAGGTTTGTTATTATTGTCTTGGACATGACCATCTTGTAAGAAACTGTCCAGACTTGTACTGTTATAATTGTGGCGAGTCTGGACACATTGCTCGGAGCTGCAAGGCGGAGAGTTGTGGGGTGTGTCACAAAGGCCCCACCCACTGTGAGTGTGTGGCAGAAGGAAGCTCTATAAGTGATGAGGAGATGGGAGAAGGAGTAGGAGGTATGAGTGGAATGGCCGGAGGAGCGGAGCAGTCGGAGGACACAGCTGGTAAATTGAAGGAGAAAAGAGCACAGGAAGGGGCAGAAAATTGCAGAGCAGAGAACAGGATGGAGATGGTGGAAAACACACCAAGTACAGTGGAAAAGAACAAAGACAGCAGAGGGCAGCAAGGGTCGAATGCAGACTCGAGCCTTCATAAGGTTCAGCTCTCCCTAAAGAATCTGGTGTCCGCGGCGGGGGAGGAAGCGGGAGCGGGGTGCGTGGTAAATGTAAGTACTCCAAAGAAAGACGGGGTGTTGGACATCTTGGTGAGCAGGAGGGGGCAAGACGAGGAGAGGATGCAAGAGGCAGAAGCCTTAAAGGGGCAGCAGGACGGGAGCGGCGAGACAAAGTCGCCAGAAGGGAGCAATATAGGTGCGCCATTGTCCCAGAGAGAGAAGGATCAGGGAGCAAGGGTCAGAGGTGGAGATGAGGTCGAAGGGAGCGGCACAGTGGGAGAAACAGCGACAGCAGGAAGACTCTCTATGGGAGATGAAGTATCTGACGGGGAGCAGGATTATGTATCTGACGGGGAGCAGGCACAGAGGGTTACAGAAAAGCTTGAGAGTGAGGAATTAGAGGGGGTCAGAGACATGGAAGTGGGGGGTGGGGTGGCATCATGTGGAAAGGGAAAGGTTAGTGAGGGGCAGAAGGAGGGAGAAAGGGTAGCTCCTGGGCCCAAACTTAATGCAAGAAAGAGGCTGAAACAGCAGGGAAGGTTCAAACAGGAGGTGAAAAAGAGTCGGAGGCTGCAGGAAAAAGCAACAGCTGGCTGAAAAGTTGGGAAGGAGCATGAGAGGAGGGAAGGGCCAGAGATTAAATGATGGGGAGATTATCAGGCATACTTCCCTTCTTTGGAGCCATGATTACATTGGTCTCGATCAATGTGAACGGACTGAGGGGTGAGAAGAAATTGCAGCAGTTGTTGCAGGGTTTTAAAAGCACGGACTTGTGTCTGCAAGAAACCTTTTGGGATGAGGATATCCTAGAAAGGATTCAGAAGGTTTGGAAAGGAGAGGTGTTTGCAAGTTGTGCAAACAATAACTGTAGAAGGGTGGCTGTTTTGGTGAGTCCGTCCATAAAAGAGAACGTTGTCTTGGTGGACAAGGAAAGTGAGGGGAGATTTTTACGGCTAAGGGTAAAAATGGAGGAATTTAATTGCGATCTTTTTAATATCTATGCACCGAACGACCATTGCAAGCGTCACGAGTTTTTTCGGGGGTTATTCACTGAAGTGGCAGAGGTGGAACATCCTTGTATAGTGGAGGATTTTAATGTATTTTTATCTCGGATGGACATTTCAGCCCAGATGACCTTTAAGGATGATAACTCCAGAGGGATGATTGTAAAAATGATGGCAAATTTAAATTTGAGAGACTTATGGAGGGACCGGAACCCCATTAAAAGGGAGTTCTCCAGAACAGGTTGGGTGGGTGATGTTTTAAAACAGAGCCGAATAGATTTTGTGTTAATGCGGGAAGGGTTAAGTTCTGAGGTGATGGAGATTTATTATAAAAAAGTATTTTTTAGTGACCACTCGGCTTTGGTTCTTAGAATTAGGAACAGCACAGTTAAGTGGATCCACACAGGGGTGTGGATTTTAAACAATCAATACCTGAAAGAAATTGCTTATAAAGAAGGGATTTTAAATATAATAAAGAATGCTCGGAAGGAACCTGAAAGAAAGAAGAGTTTGGTGGGACAATTTCAAATATGAGGTAAAAGTTTTTTCGGTATGTTATGGGAAAAAGAGAGCGGCAGCTAACCGGCGTCGAAAAGAGAATATAAACAAAAGGTTTACGGATGTCTGTAAAGCAGTTGATGGAGGGGATAAGGGAGCTCAGACTAAGTTCCGGGTGCTAAAGGAGGAGTGGGAATTATTGCAAGCTGAAAAATGGAAGGGGGCCATTCTCCATGCAAAGGCTAGAGATGCATTGGCGAGCGAAAAATGCATTAGATATTTTCTAGAGCAAGAGAAGCTGCGACAGAGATTATCATTAATTGGAGAGTTGAAGGTTGGGGAGAAGATCATTCATGAAAGTGGGGAGATTTTAGAGGCGGCCAGCAGCTTTTATCAAGAGTTATATAGAAAAGAAGACATTTCCAATTTGGCGATGGAGAAGGTTACTGCTTTTATTGAAGAGGGTTTAAAGGAGGATGAGAGAAGCATGTGTGACAAAGAAGTAGGATTAGCGGAAATAAAAGTAGCAATAAGTGGAATGAAGGGGGGGAAAGCCCAGGGTCCGATGGACTAAGTGCAGAATTTTATAAAGAATTTTTCGAGATTTTAAGTCCATTGCTCTTAGAAGTTTTTAAGGAAATTAAAATTGAGGGATGCCTGGCCCCATCTATGAGGAGAGGTGTCATAAGCTTAGCTTATAAAAATAAAGGGGATAGAAGGGATCTGAAGAATTGGAGGCCCATCACATTATTAAATGTGGATTATAAGATCTTGGCGAGGGTTATGGCAAATCGTATGAAGGAGGTGTTGCCGCAGATAGTTTTGCCCGTCCTATGGAGTCATAGGCCGGGACATTGCAGACTCTGTGGTCTCAATCTGAGATGCGATAGAGCTCATGGAAGAGAGTGGGAGAGAGGCTTATGTATTAAAGATAGATCAAGAGAAAGCCTTTGATAGGGTTTCTCATGAGTTTTTATTGAAGGTTTTGGAAGCATTTGGTTTAAGGGAGAATTTCATTGAGTGGATAAGGATTTTTTATTCAAACATATTTAGCTGTGTTAAATGTAATGGTTTTTTATCCAAGTATTTTCCGATACAGAGATCAGTGAGACAGGGTTGTCCCTTGTCCCCATTGTTGTACACATTGGTAGCAGAACCATTAGGTTACATGATGCGAAAGAAACAAGGTGTAGTTGGGATTGGGGTTCCCAGTTCTGGGCTGGTGTCGGTGATACACCAATATGCAGATGACACAACCTTAACATTGAGAAATGGGGAGTCAGTGAGGAAAGCTATGGAGGTAGTGGACGAATATTGTAGAGCTTCAGGTGCCAGAGTGAATTATAGTAAGTCCCAATGCCTGGTTGCAGGAAGGGGTAGGGGGGAATGGTTGGGGGAAAGTCCCTTTAAGGTGGTGGAGGTTTTGGAAGTTCTGGGGGTGCACATGGGGTGCAAGAAAGACAGGGATGAAGTGAATCGATTAAATTGGGAACCGAAGGTTATGAAAATTAAAAAGATTTTGGGAAGATGGGAAAGAAGGTGGTTGAAAGTGCAAGGAAGAGCGACAGTGGTGTCTGCTCTCCTGCTATCTAAGCTATGGTACTTATTGATGGTGGAGGATATTCCTGAATGGGCGGAAAAGTCCATCCGAGAGGCTTGTGTGAGGTTTTTATGGGAAGGGAAACCAACCTTGGTGGCTTACAATACCATCATTGGACAGAGAAATCAGGGAGGACTCAATTTCCCACATATTGATTTGGAGAAAAAATCCTTTAGAATCAAATGGGTGAAGAAATTTCTTCAGAAGTCAAATACAAGTTTTTGGAAGAGTTGTTTTGAGCATTTTTTTAAATGAAGTGGGATAGGAGGGCAGGGGATATTGTATATGGAATACAATAATGGCCCAGAAATTCGGGTTGGGGGTTTCCCGCGGGTGTAAGCCCCCGAACTGCACTTACCTTGCGCGCCGGCAGTTGAGCTGTAGGGCCCCGTGGAATTCCGCTCCGGGGCCTGGCCCAGCTGCCAGCGCGCTGTGCTGGCGTATCCCAGGGGCGTAGTTAGCGCGATGCATCCCCTGGGATCACGTGGGCCATGGGCAGCCAATTGGAGGAGGGAAAAGCCCATTCATAAGATTGACAGGAAGACCTGTCAAAACTTATAAATACTACGGGCCCCAAAATAGCAGTAAACCTTCAAATAAATTTTAAAAAATCACACTTTTTAAATAAACTATAAATTACATTAAATAACTATTTTAAACAATAATATACATTTTTGAAAAAAATAATTTTATATTCTAACAGGGCTAAAAATAAACTTACCTTGCTTTAAAGTATTTAAAATTAATAAACCTGTGGAAAAAATGTTTTAATTTTAATTAATTGACCACTTACCTTGTAAAAAGCAGGCCTTACGCCTGCTTTTTAAATGTGTAAATCCTGCAGGCTTAACCTCGCGTGAAAACCTGCAAAAAAAACGTAAGTTTGATGCGCACGTGCAGCCTCTCCTGCGCGCGCATTCGACCTCTGAACCACTTCGTTCAGAGGATCGGAAGTGCCGGTTTCCCACGCATGCGCAGTGCATGCAGAAAACCGGCACTTCCATTCAGCCTACGGGTGAGTACCCCGTGCGTACTCACCCGTGGAGACCCGAATTTCTGGGCCATATGTTTTTGAAATCGATTAAACTTCTCCCTAAGTTTTATAAGGGGGTTGTAGAGACTTGGGCCCAATTTTTAAAAAGTGTGCAGTTTATGCCCAAGGGGGCTGAGGAATTTTTAGAACAGCCCTTATTTTTGAACAGGTGGGTCAACATTGAAGGAGAGGTTTTATTTAATCAAGCTTTTATAAAAGCTGGGATTACATCTGTGAAAGATGTATTATACGAGGTAATTCCAGGTTGGTTGCCAGAAGCGATAGTGAGAGACATGGTGTGGGAGGAGGATCAGGAGGTAGAGGAAAAAGCAATAGGGATCATGTATGAGAAGATTGTGAGGGCAATGCCACAGGATTGGATGGAAGAAATAAATACGGAAATCTCCAAAGGAAGTAAAATGCGTCCTGCTTTTCCAAGCTTTCTGCTGGAGAAAGGGGGAGAGTTGGTCCAATTGGACAAATGTAATACTCGAAGTTTCTATGAGGTATTTAGAGAATGGAGATTCAAGACACCTGCTGGTCAGGAGTTTTGGCAGAGTATATACCCACAGCTGGACTCCAACAGGATTTGGAAGGGAGTGTGGACGAATTTTAAATGTCCAGAGTGGATTGAACTGGATTTCAAATTGGCTCATAACCGGATTTTTACCATGACGGTCTTGTGCAAAATTGGACGAGTGGAGGGGGCAACTTGCCCAGTGTGTGGGACACGGGATGAGACTCTGTCCCATTTACTGGTGTTATGTCCACAGTTAAATGATTTAAGTACTATGTTCAACAGTTGTGTGGAGTTTTTTTGCTGGGTGGGGACCGAAGAGCGAGAATGGGAATCCCGTCGGACTCAATTTTGCGATGGGGATTGCAGGAGAGTCTGCCCGAGTCTGGCGGAGCGGCAATTAATTTAATGTTCAGTTTGGCTAGATTCGTGATTGTGCAAAGAAGGAATGCTCTGTTTTTTAATGGGAGGAGAATCAATCTAAAAGTGTATTTTAAATATAAGCTAAAAGATCATTATAAGGCTCTGTGGATGTTTTATTCAGAAAGGAATTTAAAGATAGTATTTTACAATCAATTTCTAAAGTACAATCGATTAATATATTTTCCAGGAGAGAAATTAAACTTCAGGTTTTGATGTTAAGATGTGGTGGCGGAATGGCTGTGCAGAGCAGCGGAATTGATTTGCATGATACAATGAAATGATCACGATGTTGTAAATGTTCTTAATGTTCAATAAAGTATAATGGCCCAGAAATTTGGGTCGGAGGCTTCCCGCGGGGTGCAAGCTCCCGACCTGCACTTACCTTGCGCGTCGGCCGTTGAGCTGTGGGCCCGCGTGATATTCTGATCCTGGGTCTCCTCCAGCTGCCGGCGCGCAGTGCTTGCGTATCCCAGGGGCGCAGTTAGTTCGAAGCGTCCCCTGGGATCACGTGGACCATGGAGAGCCAATGGTAGCAGGGAATGCTTCATTCATAAATTTGACAGGAAGAGCTGTCAAACCTATAAATACTATAAGCCCCAAAACATAACTAAAACTTCAAATAAACTTTTTTAAAAACATCACATTTTTAAAATAACTATAAATTACATGAAATAACTATTTTAAACAATAATTAAAAATTTTGAAAAAATTAATTACATTTTCTAACGGGGCTAAAAATAAACTTACCCTTCTTTAAAGTATTTAAAAATAATAAACCTGTGGAAAAAATGTTTTAATTTTAATTAATTCACCACTTACCTTGTTAAAAGCAGGCCTTGCGCCTGCTTTTCAAAAGTCTAACTGCTGGAGACTTACCCTCCCGGTAAGAAACCTGCAAAAAAAACGTAAATTCAATGCGCACGCGCTGCCTCTCCGGCGCATGCGTTCCACCTGTCAACTCCTTCTTTCAAGGGAACGGAAGTTCCGGTTTCCTGCGCATGCGCAGTGCATGCACGAAACCAGCACTTTCATTGGGCCTACGCGTGAGTACCCAGCGCGTACTCATGCATGGAGACCCGAATTTCTGGGCCATTAAAAAAAAAAGTGGGTAGCTCCCCCACTTCTGAGTCAGAAGGTTGTGGGTTCAAGGCCCAATTCCAAGAGACTTGAGCACAAAATCTAAGCTGACACTCCTGTGGGAGTGCTGCACTGTTGGAGGTGCCATCTTTCAGGTGAGATGTTAAAACAAGGCCCTAGAGTTTAGAAGAGTGAGAGGTGATCTCATTGAAACATACTTGGCCTAGAAATTCAGTTGGTTGCGCCAGCCGTTAACGCCTTAGGAGGAGTAGATGTCGGGCGCTAGGCGGGTAGCGCCCGGGCGCAGCGCGAACTGCGCCTCGCTCCAACTTCACTAGAGATTTAGCGGCGGCGCAAAGTCTTTGCGCGTGCTCAGCTGCGCGCGCAGATCATGATGTCATTTCCTCGTGCAACGCCCTTTGTGCACCCCCAACCGGAACTTCAGTGGCGACGCCCCATTGTGCGCCTGGCGCCCCTAGCGACTGTTAGAGTGGAACGGTGCTCAGCCGATGCGGGGCGCGGGGGGTGCAAATTAAAGGGCACTCCTCCTGCAATATAAAAGGCTGCCATTTCGCAGCACACCTTCTTGCGAAACGGATCTTTGGAGAGAGACCAAGGTAGATAGCTTTCTGCTTTGGCCCAACACTCGGAAAGGTACTTCTAGCTTCAGGCCACAGCTTTCCACTAGTCTTTGCCTTCATTGACATCTCATTGTTTGCCAGCATATTATGGGGGCTGCAATGGGTGTCAACGCTGGCTTTCTCAATTACATCCAAAGGGCTCACAGACGCCGTGAGAAAGTGGCAGCCCTAGCTAGATGGAGAGGGGGCAACAGGCGTCGGCAAAGGAGGCCTTACCCACCCAGGGTATACCGCCAGCAGTTCTCCTATCTCAACATGTCTGAGGAGCAGTGTGTTCGGAGGCTGCGATTCAGAAGGGACGTGGTCACAGAGATCTGCCAGCTGCTTGGCGGTGATCTGCAGCCACAGCTGAGGAGCAGGACGTCTCTGTCGGTGGCAGTGAAGGTGACGGTGGCTCTCAACTTCTATGCCACCGGCTCCTTCCAATGCACTACTGGGGACATTGCCAACATCTCCCAGTTCACCGTGCATTGCTGCATCCGCCAGGTGACCAATGCCCTTTTCAAAAGGAGACGTCAGTTCATCTCCTTCTCCATGGCCCTTGACAAGCAGCAACAGCGTGCAATGGGCTTTGCAGCATTCGCGGGCTTCCCCATGGTGCAGGGCGCCATTGACTGCACACATGTGGCTTTGCGGGCACCTCTGGAGAATGCCGAGGATTACCGCAACCGGAAGGGCTACCATTCGCTAACGTCCAGCTGGTGTGTGACCACAGGCAGCTCATCCTAGCTGTCAATGCCCGCTTTCCAGGCAGCAGCCACGATGCCTTCATCCTGCGCCAGACTTCTGTGGCAGACATGTTCCAGGCACAGCCTCACCCACGAGGATGGCTTATCGGGGACAAAGGCTATCCTTTGTGTACCTGGCTGATGACCCCGCTCCGTGCGCCCAGCACCCCTGCTGAAGAGGGATACAACGAGAGCCATCAAGCGACCACGAACATCATCGAACAAACAATCGGCGTCCTGAAGCAACGGTTCCGCTGTCTGGATCGTTCCGGTGGAGCCCTACAGTATTCGCCGGAGCGAGTCTCCCATTTCGTGGTCGTTTGCTGCATGCTGCACAACCTGGCTATCCGCAGGACTCAGCCACTGCCACCACAGATTGGAGGACCACCTGAGGAGGAGGAGCAGGAGGAGGAGGAGGAGGACCAGCACAGGAGGGAGGCACAAAGTGCAAGGGCCGCCCGTCGCCGGCTTATTGAACGTCGGTTCTAGGCCCCCTCTCAGGGACTGGCTTGTGCCAATGTCAGCAGATGAATGTAGCCGCTCCACAAGCCCTCAGCCGAGCAGGGCAACCAGGACTTAACCAAAAAACCATGCACACTGCAATTTAACAACAATAATTTATTGAAAACCTCTGCCCTTCCCACATTACATGCTCATGTGGAGAAGCCCCCTCCAAAAACACAAAACTACCAGTCTCGGCCTTACAAAAAGAAAGAAAGACACCAGTCTCGGCCTTACACAAAGAAAGAAAGACACCAGTCTCGGCCTTACACAAAAACAACTGCACCACTGTCGGCCTTCCAACAAGCACCAGGCATTTGTGCATACCTCTACTTTTTGCCCTGCGAGGGCGATGCCTTGCGCATCCTTGCCTGGCCCCTGCCCGCCCTGCTGCTCCTCCTCAATGGGAGCCCAGTGGCTGCAGCAAGGCTGGGGGAAGGCTGCTGAGGGGCAGATGGCGAGACGGCAGATGCCCTTGGGGGTCGGCCTGCACCAGCTCTGGCCTTGGAGTGTCCGGCTGCTGACTGCTCCAACTCTGGCTGGGCGGCAGCAGTCTGTCCAGCAGCTCGTGGCAGCTACAATGGCGGAGTGGCAGTGTCGGCTGCAGGAATGGTGGCAACCTGGCAGATCGCAGGTGCTCGCTGGTCGCCTGACACATTGGCACTCGCACGTGCCAGCACTGCAGCATGCGCAGCAAACAGCTGAAGGACAGACTGCTGGGCTGCTGCTGCACGGCGAGTGCCCTGGCGATGCCTGGCTGATCCAGCGAGGGTGGCAGCAGTTAGTGCCCGTGTGGCCCTGGTCTGTGTCCGAATGACACCAGCCAGTGAATGGACGGCACGACTGAGCACTTGGCTAGAAGTCGACTGTGCTGCCGCGAAGTCCTGCTGACTCCTGGCCTGTGCTGCCGTGATGTCCTGCGATGTCCTGCGGGGAGGTTTGCTAGCATTGCTGGGGGGGGTTTAAACTAACTTGGCAGGGGGATGGGGTACAGAGTGGAGCTATAGTAGGGGGTGATTTACAGCCAAATACAGAGGAAAAAACAAGTCAGCTGGGAAGGCAGAGCAAATATGTGAAGGCAAAAGGGAATATGGCAGGGCTGGAAGGCATTTATTTTAATGCAAGGAGTCTTGCAAATAAGGTGGATGAACTGAAGTTGTTGTTGAACACATGGGAGTACGATATTGTTGCCATCACGGAGACATGGTTGAGGGAGGGTCAGGACTGGCAGCTCAATATTCCGGGGTATAGAATCTTCAGGCGAGACAGAGGGGGGTGTAAAAGGGGAGGGGGTGTTGCAATATTAATTAAGGAGTCAATTACTGCTGTAAGGAGGGATGATATATTAGCGGGTTCCTCAAATGAGGCCATATGGGTAGAACTTAAAAACAAAAAGGGGGCAAGCACTTTGCTGGGAGTGTACTATAGGCCCCCAAACAGTCAGGGGGAGATAGAGGAACAGATATGTAGGCAAATCTCAGAGAAGTGTGAAAATAATAGGGTAATAATAGTGGGGGATTTCAACTTCCCCAATATAAATTGGGATAGTCAGAGTGTGAAAGGCTTAGAGGGTGCAGAATTCTTAAAGTGCATCCAGGAGAGCTTTTTGAGCCAACATGTAGAAAGTCCTACAAGAGAGGGGGCGGTACTGGACCTAATTCTGGGGAATCTAGCCGGGCAAGTGGTGGAAGTATCAGCAGGAGAGCATTTTGGCGACAGTGACCATAATTCGGTGAAATTTAAGGTGGTCATGGAAAAAGACAAAGACGGCCCGGAAATAAGGGTTCTAAATTGGGGGAAGGCCGATTTTAATATGATAAGGCAGGATCTGGCCAAAGTGGACTGGGAGCAGCTACTTATAGGAAAATCCACATCAAAACAGTGGGAGACTTTCAGAAGGGAAATAGAGAGAGTACAGCGCCAACATGTTCCTGTAAAGGTCAAGGGTGGGACCAACAAGCAAAGGGAACCTTGGATGACAAGGGATATACAAAAATGCATTAGAAATAAAAGGGGGGCTTTTGGCAGTTACAAAAGACTAAAGACGGAAGAAGCCCTAGAGGAGTATAAAAAGTGCAGGGGCATACTTAAAAAAGAAATTAGGAGGGCGAGGAGGGGCCATGAAATAACACTGGTGAGCAAAATAAAGGAAAATCCTAAGATGTTTTATAAGTATATTAAGGGCAAGAGGATAACCAGGGAAAGGGTAGGGCCCATTAGGGACCAAAGTGGCAATCTGTGTGTAGAGCCAGATGATGTAGGCGGGGTTTTAAATGAATTTTTTGCATCTGTGTTCACTATGGAGAAAGACGATGCAGACATAGAAATCGGGCAAGGGGACTGTGACATACTTGAACATATTAGCATCGAGAGGGAGGAGGTGCTAGCGGTTTTAGCAGGCCAAAAAGTGGATAAATCCCCAGGCCCGGACGAGATGTATCCCAGGCTGCTGTGGGAGGCAAAGGAGGAGATTGCAGGGGCTCTGACACAAATTTTCAGAACCTCTCTGGCCACAGGGGATGTACCAGAGGACTGGAGAACAGCTAATGTAGTACCATTATACAAGAAGGGTAGCAGGGATAAACCAGGGAATTACAGGCCAGTGAGCCTATCATCTGTGGTAGGGAAATTATTGGAAAACATTCTGAGGGACAAAATTAGTCTCCACTTGGAGAGGCAAGGATTAATCGGGGATAGTCAGCATGGCTTTGTCAAGGGTAAATCATGTCTGACAAATCTGATTGAATTTTTCGAGGGGGTGACTAGGGGGGTGGATGAGGGAAATGCTGTGGATGTGGTTTACATGGACTTCAGTAAAGCTTTTGACAAAGTCCCGCATAGGAGACTGGTCAAGAAGGTAAGAGCCCATGGGATCCAGGGTGCCTTGGCGCATTGGATCCTAAACTGGCTGAGTGGCAGGAGGCAGAGGGTGATGGTCGAAGGTTGCTTTTGTGACTGGAAGCCTGTGTCCAGTGGGGTACCTCAGGGATCGGTGCTGGGTCCCTTGTTGTTTGTGATCTACATAAATGATTTGGATGAGAATGTAAAAGGTATGATCAGTAAGTTTGCAGATGACACGAAAATTGGTGGGGTGGTAAATTGCGAGGAGGAAAGCCTCAGGCTACAGGACGATATAGACAGGTTGGTCAGTTGGGCGCAAAAGTGGCAAATGGAATTTAACCCTGAAAAGTGCGAGGTGATGCATTTTGGACGGACAAATAAGGCAAGGGAATACACAATGAGTGGTAGGACCCTAGGAAGTACAGAGGGTCAGAGGGACCTTGGTGTACATGTACATAGATCTCTGAAGGCAGCGGAACAGGTAGATAAGGTGGTTAAAAAGGCATATGGGATACTTGCCTTCATTAGCCGAGGCATAGAATATAAGAGCAGGGAGGTTATGATGGAGCTGTACAAAACGCTGGTGAGGCCACAGCTGGAGTACTGTGTGCAGTTCTGGTCGCCTCACTATAGGAAGGATGTGATTGCTTTGGAGAGGGTGCAGAGAAGATTCACCAGGATGTTACCTGGGATGGAGCGCCTCAGCTATGAAGAAAGACTAAACAGGCTGGGGTTGTTTTCCTTGGAGCAAAGAAGGCTGAGGGGGGACCTGATTGAGGTGTACAAAATGATGAGGGGCATAGATAGGGTAGACAAAGGGGAACTTTTCCCCTTAGTAGGGGGGTCAATAACAAGGGGGCATAGATTCAGGGTAAGGGGCAGGAGATTTAGAGGGGATTTGAGGAGGAACTTTTTCACCCAGAGGGTGGTTGGAATGTGGAACTCAATGCCTAAAAGGGTGGTAGAGGCAGGAACCCTCACAACATTCAAGAAGCATTTGGATGAGCACTTGAAATGCCATTGCATACAGGGCTATGGACCAAATGCTGGAAAATGGGATTAGACTGGACAGGGATGGATGGGCGGCACAGACACGATGGGCCGAAGGGCCTCTTTCTGTGCTGTAAAACTCTATGACTCTATGACTCTATGACTCCTGGCCTGTGCTGCATTGAATTGTTCCAGACTCCTGGCCTGTGCTGCCCCGAATTCCTGCACACTCCTTGCCAGTGACTCTATGGAGTCAGGCATCCTTGCCACTGCAGCCATGAGCTCAGTGTGCCTGCGCTCAGCCTGGACGGCCATTTCCTCTCGGAGGCGCACCTCCTCTGCGCTGACCGTCGCAGGACTGGAGGCCGCACTCACCCTCTGGGGAGAAGTCCGCCGAGCTTCCCCACCCCTCCCGCGTTGCTGCAGGCCGCTGGGCCCCGGAGCTTCACTCTCCTCCGACCCTTCCCCCCGGCTCCCCTCCAGGGAAGACGTGTCCCCTACATCGCCATGGGCTGGCACGGCTGAGGGTGGCACTGATGGGCCGGCTTCCTCTTCCTCCTCCTCGTCTTCCGAAGGGCTGACAGTGGCAGCTTGAGGGCCCGCCTCCTCACCTGGCGATTCACCATCTGAAAGCAGGAAGGCACAAGAGTAGCTTTAGAGTGAGGACAGGGCGGCAGCGAGGGAGGCATGAGTGGTGCCATTCACCGCATTGGTCGGACAGTGGCAAAGGATGCTGATCTGATGCGCAAGTGGAACGAGAGAGGCCCAAAAGGTGATGCCCTTACCATTGGTGCCCAGAACAGGGTCGGCATCTCCACTGGTGATGGGGCCAATCAGCCGGCCTCCCATAATGCGCTCCACACGCTGGTCGAGGTCGGAGAGCTCTTTGAGGTCAGGACGGCCTCCCCCGGTCTCAGTTCGGTTGCGCCGGTTGTGCGCAACCTTGGCCTGCAAGAGAAAGAACGGCCTCTAAGTACAATGTGAAGCCCTGATCTTGTCTGCACTGCCTCCCATGGTCGAATAGCTAGTACAGTGTGAAGCCCTGATCTTGTCTGCACTGCCTCCCATGGTCGAATAGCTAGTACAGTGTGTAAAGTGCTGAATGTGCAATTGATTTTCATGCCAGTCCCATAGCTGCTGGATGAGGGCTGGCCATTAGGGCTTTCAGGTCCCTTTGCCCATAATGTGAGGTGCACATGCAAGGATGAGGAGGACACTGGAAAGGGTACTCACCCTGACAACCCGATTGAGGTCGTTGAACTTCTTACGGCATTGCACAGGAGTCCTGGCAACCACGTTGTTGGAAGACACCCTGTTGGACACCTCCCTCCAGGCTTTCCGGTAGGCGCTGGGCAGCGGCCTCTTGCCACCCTCTGGGAACAAAACATGGTGCCTGCGCTCCACTCCGCCAACCAGCACCCTCAGGTCACCGTCGCTGAAGTGCTGCGCTCTCTCCCTGGCCTTCTCCATAGTCCTGGGCGTTGTACAGGTGAAGCTGAAGTGGTCAGGCCTAGGTTGAGGGCTGCAGTGTGCAGGGCGTGGCAGGCAAACAAATCCACCCTCCCCCTTTAAGAGCTGACCGGCGCCAGAGTGTCTGCCGTCAATCAAGAACTCGCCGCACCTGCGCTGCGCCCGGCCTCGGGGCTATCGCTCAGCACCGCCGGCTTAGCGCCTAAAGATAGTCGTGCATCGCCTGTTTTTGCGCAGCAGCAACCTCTTGGAGCGATGCGACTGAATATCGGCGAAGCAGGCGCAACTTTGCGCAGGGCGCAAACTTTAGCGGCCGCCCGACTTTACCGCCCCAAAAGTGGCTATACTGAATTTCTAGGCCAAAATGCTATGCAGGGAGGATGTTTCCCCTGGCTGGGGAGTCTAGAACCAGGGGTCACAGTCTCAGAATAAGGGGTCGGCCATTTAGGGCTGAGATGAGGAGAAATTTCTTCACTCAGAGGGTGGTGAATCTTTGGAATTCTCTACCCCAGAGGGCTGTGGAGGCTCAGTCGTTGAGTATATTCAAGACAGAGTTCGATAGATTTTTGAATATCAAGGGATATGGGGATAGTGCTGGAAAGCGGAGATGAGGTCGAAGATCAGCAATAATCTTATTGAATGTCGGAGCAGGCTCGAGGGGCCAAATGGCCTACTCCAGCTTCCTTTTCTTATGTTCTTATGTTCTAAAAGATCCCATGGCACATTTTCGAAAAAGAGCAGAGGAGCTCTCCCGAGTATCCTGGCCAATGATTATCCCTCAACTAACACCACCAACAGATTATGGCATTGCTCTTTGTGGGAGCTTGCTGTGCGCAATTGGCTGCTGCGTTTCCTACATTACGACAGTGACTACACTTCAAAAGTACTTTGTTAGCTGTAAAGCACTTTTGGACATCCTGAGGCCGTGGGAGGTGCTATAGAAATGCAAGTCTTTCTTTCTTTTAAACTGGATAACATGGGCTAGATTTTCAGTTGATAGCGCCAGCAGTTAGCGCCTTAAGAGAAGTGATTTTCGGGCGCTATGCGTGTAGCGCCCGTGCGCAGCGCAGTTTGCGCCCCGCCCCAAATTAAGTTGCCCGTTAGCGCCGGCGCAAAGTTTAGCGCCCGCCCGGATGCGCGCGCAGAAAATGACGTCACATCCTCGTGCAACGCCCTTTGTGCGCCCCGATTCCAAACTTCAGTCGGACCGCCCCATTGTGCGGCTGGCGGCCGGAGCGTTTGGAAAAAGGAACGCAACACAACCAGCGCGGGCCCCGGGGGGCGCAAATTAAAGGGGACGTGCTCTCCAGTATAAAGGCCAGCCTTTTTTCAGAAAACACTCTTGTGCAACGCATTTCTGGAGACACAACAAGGAGGATAGCTAACTGGTTTCAAGCAGCAAGAGCTCAGGTATTTTTGGACTCAGGCCAGAGCGCTGCAAGTGGCCTTTTGGAAATTTGAGTGTTTGCCAGGATTTGATGGGGGTTGCACGGGGTGCCAACGCGGAGCTGCAGCTCCATGTCCGTAGGGCTCGCAGACGCATTGTGAGAGGGGCAGCCCTGGCCAGAGGCAGAGGGGGCTACAGGCGTCGGCCACGTAGGCCTTACCCAGTCAGGCTATACCACCAGCAGCGCTCCTACCTAAACATGAGTGCCGCGCGATGTGTTAAAAGGCTCCGATTCCGAAAGGAGGTGATTGCAGAGATCTGCCACCTGCTTCGCCGAGATCTGCGGCCAAAGCTCAGGTGCAGGACGTCTCTGTCGGTGGAAGTGAAGGTGACGGTGGCATTGAACTTCTATGCCACCGGCTCCTTCCAATACGCTGCTGGGGACATAGCAAACATCTCCCAGTACGGCGCGCATCGCTGCATCCGCCAGGTGACCGAAGCACTGTTCAGAAGGAGAAGCCAATTCATCTCCTTCCCCATGGCCCTGGAGAGCCAGCATCAGCGCGCATTGGGATTTTCCAGACTCGGGGAATTCCCCTTGGTGCAGGGCGCCATTGACTGTACGCATGTGGCTTTGCGGGCCCCTCTGGAGCATGGCGAGCAGTATCGCAACAGGAAGGGCTACCATTCTCTGAATGTGCAGCTGGTCTGTGACCACAAGCAGCGCATCATGGCAGTCAATGCCAGCTTCCCAGGCAGCAGCCACGATGCCTTTATCCTGCGGCAGAGTACTGTGCATGACATGTTCCAGGCACAGCCTCCCCCAAGAGGATGGCTACTCGGGGACAAAGGCTATCCTTTGTGCACCTGGCTCATGACCCCGCTCCGCGCGCCCAGGACCGCTGCTGAAGAGGCCTACAACGAGAGCCATCAAACCACCCGCAACATCATCGAGCTAACTATTGGGGTCCTCAACCAGCGGTTCCGCTGCCTTGATCGCTTCGGAGGAGCTCTCCAGTATTCGCCGGACCGGGTCTCCCAATTTGTGGTGGTTTGCTGCATGCTACACAACCTGGCTATCCGCAGGACTCAGGCACTGCCACCTGACGTTGGACCAGCACCTCAGGAGGAGGAGCAGGAGGAGCATGAGGAGGAGGAGGAGGAGGAGCAGGAGTACGTTCCCAGGAGGGAGCGACCAGGGCCAAGGGCCGCACGACGCCACCTTATTACACGATACTTCTAAGCCCCCTGTCAGGGAATGGCCAGGGGCCATGAGGGAAGATGAATGCAGCCGCTCCGCAAGCCCTCAGCCGGCGAAGCCAACAAACACTAAGAAGAACAACCATGGAGACTGCATGAATAAAGATAATTTTTTATTACACAAAAATGAAAAGCCCTTCCCACATGAATCCCCAAAAACAATAAACGGGCCCCACAAAAAGCCCAACAAACGACTCACTCCCACAAACTGGGGAGGAGTCACTCCACATTTCTTCAAACCGGGCCTCAACGTCGGCCTAACGCAAAAAATAAGCCCTCCAACAACACAACCATGGGCAAAATAAAGATGGCCACCGCCATATAAAAGGAAAGCTGGCCACACCCTCCACTGAGTGGCCCGCGAGGGCGAGACCTTGCCCAGCCTTTTGCCTCCCCTGCCCGGCCTGCTGCTCCTTCGCAAGCTCTGCCCAGTGGCTGCTGCGAGGCTGGGGGAAGGTGCCTGAGGCTCAGATGCCCTTCCGCCAGATGCCGCTGGGGGGCGGCCTACACGGCGTTTGGGCCTCGAGGGGCCGTCTGCTGAGTGGCGCACCTGAGCCTGGCCACCATCAGCTGCAGCCGCTTGCCCTTGACGCCCCAGTGGGGGAATGGCGGCGACGGATGGCGCAATGTGGGCCAGCTGGCGTCTGGGATGCGCTGGCTGGTGCTGTGGCGCGGTGGCACTCGGCCGGGCCCGCACTGCAGGATCCGCAACAATCAGCCGAGGGGCGGCTTGCTGGGATGGTCCAGCGCGGCGGCTGCCCTGGCGATGCCTGCCTGAGACAGCGCGTGTGGCAGCAGTGAGTGCCCCTGTTGTCCTGGTGTGCGCGCGCATCACATCCGCCAGGGTCATGACGGCATCAGTCAGCATGCGGCCACTCGCGGCAGTTGCTGCCCCGAACTCGCGCACACTGGTCGCCAGCAACTCGATGGCCTCAGGCATGCGCCCCACCACGCTCATGAGCTCCGTGTGGCGCCGGTCCGAATCCTCGGCCATCTTATCCAGCTTCCGCACCTCCTCCGAGGTGAAGGTGTCCGGACTGGAGTCGCGACTCTCCCGCTGGGGAGGAGGGGGCCGAACTAAGGGACCCTTGCCACGTTGGTGGCGGCGAGTGTGCCGATCAGCAGCACTCCCCTCTGATCCTTCCCCCCTTTGGGGGGAAGGCCGCGGGCCACGCGCACGGCTCCTGGGTGGCTGGACGCCACTGGTCCCAGAAGCTGCATTGCCCTGCGACAGTTCCTCCAGGCACTCGTCCAGTGAGGAGGTGTCAAGCATTTCCTCCTCTCCTGCGGGACGTGACTGTTCCCCCGATGGTCCAGCTTGCTCCTCCTCCTCCTCCTGCTCGGAGGTGCTGTCACTGGCAGCTTCAGGGTCCTGGTCGTCACCAGCTGAAAGCAGGAATGCACAAGAGTAGCTTCAGAGTGAGGAGACGGCGTCAGCGAGGGAGTTAGGACTGGTGGCATTCAGCGCATTGGTGGGACAGTGGCAAAGGAGGTAGCTCGGATGGGCCAGTGCAACGCGAGAGGGCCAAAAGGCGAGGTCCTTACCATTGCCGGGCAGTGGAGGGTCGGCTACTCTGCACGCTGTGGGGACGAGCACACGGGCTCCCATGAGCACACACACGCGCTCCTCCAGCCGAGTGAGCTTCTGCAGCTTGGCGCGGCCACCCCTGGCACGGGCCTGGCGATTAAAGGCTACTTTAGCCTGCAAGAGAAAGGACGGGCTGTAAGTGCGCAGTGTAGCCCTGATGTAGTGTGCACTGCCTCCCATGGTGGAATAGCTTGGCCAGAGTGAAGCCCTGATGTAGTGTGCACTGCCTCCCATGGTGGAATAGCTTGGCCAGTGTGAAGCCCTGATGTAGTGTGCACTGCCTCCCATGGTGGAATAGCTTGGCCAGAGTGAAGCCCTGATGTAGTGTGCACTGCCTCCCATGGTGGAATAGCTTGGCCAGAGTGAAGCCCTGATGTAGTGTGCACTGCCTCCCATGGTGGAATAGCTTGGCCAGAGTGAAGCCCTGATGTAGTGTGCACAGCCTCCCATGGTGGAATAGCTTGGCCAAAGTGTAGAGTGCCGAATGGCCATTTGATGCTTGATATACCTATCAATTCGTCCAATGAAAAGCGACGAGTTAGGAAAGTAACTATAGGTTTTTATTGACTAAATAACAGAGCCCACCCTCATGGGTGATCGGATCCAACAAGGAGGAATACCAGCCAGTCGACTACCTTTATACCTGGGCAGGTAGGTGGAGCCATGGGCGGAGTCAGTGGTGGTCAGCCCAGGTATAACAGCGTGACAAGAGGCGACCTCGTATAGTGATACAACAGTGAGAACAGTGAGAACAATATAACAGTGATAACTATAGTGTAACGATAGTGAACGATAAAAGTGGTTTACCACAATGCTCATGACTGTCCCAATGCTGCTGGCTGAGGGCTGGCCAATAGGACTTTCAGCTCCCTTTGCCCATCATGTCAGGTGTACATGCAAGAATGAGGAGGAGACTGGAAAGGCTACTCACCTTGACAATCCTGGTCAGGTCGTTGTATTTTTTACGACATTGTTTGTGGGTCCTGGGGGCATCGCCGGTGAACGTCACCCTCTGGGCGATCTGCTTCCAGGCTTTGGTGTAGTCGTGGTGGGTTGGATTCCTCCCACTCTCTGGGAACAAGATCTTGCGCCTCACCTCCAGAGCTGTGACCATTATGTCCAGATCACCCTCTGAGAAGCGCAGGGCACGCTGACGGGCCTTCTCTGGCGTTGCCATGACTCCCTGGGGCTGAGCAGCAGTGTTGAGGCCTCTTTGCAAGGCTGCAGTGTGCAGGGCGTGGCAGCAGACCAATTCGTCCCTTCCCCCTTTAAGAGCTGGTCGGCGCCACGGGGTCTGCTGTCAGTCCAAAAATGACCGCACCCGCGCTGCGCCCCGCCTGGGCGCTATCCCTCTGGACCGCCGGCTTAGCGCCTAAAGATAGTAGTGGAACGCCTCTTTTAGCGCTCCACCAACCTCTTAGGGCGAAGCCACTGAATTCCCGGCAACGGGGCGCTACTTTGGGGCGGGCGCTAACTTCGGGCGGGCGCTAAGGTTAGCGCCCCAAAACTGCCTATACTGAAAATCTAGCCCCATGTCTTTTGCATGTGCCTTCACATGTGCAGCTCTAATTGTTCTGAAAGTAAACTGGGATACATTCAATGAGATGAGGCTACTTCTAGATTGTTAAGCTGATATTATAGGCAGCAAGTGAACATATGAAGTAATAGATGTATTCAAATCTCACCTTGCTTCAAAAATAGTATAGAACATACCACACCATTCTCAATAGTGGCTTCCCTTAGCATGTTAGGATACGGGCAACAGAGTTTTGAATGAGCTCATGGTGCAGAGGGTGGAAAGTGGGAGGATGGGCAGGTGAATATTGGAATAGTCAAGTCTGGAGGTAACAAAGGTAAGGATGAGGGTTTATGGAGCAGCAGATAGACACTTACGTTGCTGCTTGCTTCCTCCTCCACAACTAAGCATCATTCTTCCAGTCATAGATGTCTTGCCCTCTGGAAATCCCTCCCAAAATCCATTTGCCTCACTACCTCTAACCTTAGCTTTAACATGCAGGTCCAGCAAACAATTAGGAAGGCAAATTGTATGTTAGCCTTTATTGCTAGGGGGTTGGAGTAGAAGAGTAATAACATAGGAACATAACGAACAGCAGTAGGCCATTTAGCCCTTCGAGCCTGTTCTGCCAGTCAATGAGATTGTAGCTGATTTGCGACCTAACTCCGTAGAACCGCAATAAAAACAAGAAAATGCTGGAAATACCCAGCAGGTCAGGCAGGATCTAGGGAGAGAGAAACAAGAGTTAGGGCTAGAAATTCAGTTGGTTGCGCCAGCCGTTAGCGCCTTAGGAGGAGTAGATGTCGAGCGCTGGGCGCTTAGCGCCCGGGCGCAGCGCGATCTGCGCCTCTCCCCAACTTCAGTAGACATTTAGCGCCGGCGCAAAGTCTTTGCGCGCGCTCAGCTGCGCGCGCAGATCATGACGTCATTTCCTCGTGCAACGCCCTTTGTGCGCCCCAAGCCGGATCTTCAGTCGTGCCGGCCCATTGTGCGCCGGGCGGCCCTAACGACTGTTGAGTGGAACGTTGCTCAGCCGATGCGGGCCACGGGGAGCGCAAATTAAAGGGCACTTCCCCTGCACTAGAAACGGCAGCCGTGTTGCAACACTCCTTTTTGTGAGAGACGGATCTTCTGGTTTGGCTCAACACAGCAGGAGGAGGAGGAGGAGGAGGAGGAGGAGGAGGAGGAGGAGGAGACAAACTAATGTCGCCCTTGCAAAAACACAAATGCACCCTCCCCCTTTAAGAGCTCACCGGCGCCAGAGTGTCTGCCGTCAATCAGCAGCTCGCCGCACCTGCCCTGCGCCCGACTTCCGGGGTTTCGCCCCGGGCCGCCGGCTTAGCGCCTAATGATAGTCGTGCATCACCTGTTTTAGCACAGCAGCAACCTCTTAGGGCGATGCGACTGAATATTGGCGAAGGGGGCTCGACTTTGCGCCGGGCGCAAACTTTAGCGGCCGCCCGACTTTACCGCCCCAAAAGTGGCTATACTGAATTTCTAGGCCTTAATGTTTAAAGTTGATGACCTTTCATCGGAATTGGAAAAAGTTTAGAGGTGTAGCAGGTTTTAAGCAAGTCCAGAGGCTGGGAAAGCGGGGAGGGGAGGAAAGAACAAAAGAGAAGGTCTGTGATAGGGGGGAAGGCAGGAGAGATTAAATGATGAAAGGGATGATGGTGCAAGGCAAAAGTGGGTGGCAATGGGACAAGTGATAGGTACCCTTCACTGAAGAAGTTCAGTGAACTTGTTGGGTTTTTACGACTATCTGGTAGGCTTCATGGTCATTTTTCTGGTGCCAGCCCACAAATTACCAGGTTTATTGGATTCAATTTCACAATTTTCCATGGCGGGATTATAATCTCATGACCTCTGGATTCCCAGTCCAGCACCGCAACCACGATGCTCACCACAGCCACTAGTGATAGGCTGCACGTTTGGTAACAGGTTGGCATTTCTCTCCGCGTCTTCACACGCTTATGATAGCAGTGAGAATCTTTTGTTGTGCTCACCAAGACAGCAGGTGGTAATGCCGAGGAATGGAACATTTTCCTACATTTAACACCCCCGGTGTGCACTCCCAGATCAGGTAAAGTGCATCATAGGCTCATTACAGTCTGCAAACTCATTACTACATTTAGGAAAATGTTATTCTGTCGCAGCCGTTATGATATCTGAAACCCGAATGCTTTTGCCTTCTATTTTAATCAGGCTCTGTTCACATTTGTTGAAGAATGCATCGATAGAAGCAAAGCTAAGTATTGTGTCACACAGTAAAATCTATGTTAGATTTTCTTGAAATTAAACATTAGATAGACCAATATACTGTCAATTCTGAACCGTCTATTTGTTGTATTCTCAAAAAGGTTCCTTTGTCTGTATAGGGGAATTAAGACAATAGACAAATATGTTTAGAAAGAAAGAAAGAAACATTTGCATTTACATAGCATCTTTCATGACCTCGGGACATCCCAAAGCGTTACAGCCAATGCTGTACTTTCTTGAAGTGTAGTCACTGGTGTAATGTAGGAGTTAGCTATTAATTTCATGAGGTCACAACCAGCTGATTTTCCGGAAGGAAGTCATTACAGATTCTCGACAATTCCTTTTCCCTACTATGACACTTGCCTCGTCAAACCATTCCCTCACCTCTAACACCAAATGCAAAGAGTTCATGAATTTCTTCATCTCAAAGATAGAGAGCATCCACACAGTTGCTTCAGGTACTACCTCCCTCTGCCCTGCCCGCCCCCTCCCCCCACTCCCCTCCCCCTCCACCACCCCCGCCACATCCTTGGTCTCCTCCTCCTCCTGATCTACATGTTGCCACTCAGTATCTTTACCCTAGACACGGGATCAGTTTTTACACACATGTTGATGACATCTCGCTCTACCTCGCCAATAATTCACCTCAACCCCACACGCCAGAATTTCCTCCAATTGAACTCCAAGAAGACCAGAGCCATTGTTTTCAGCCCATGCTAAAAACTCAGCAGCCTCGCAATTGACTCCATCCCCCTCACTGGCTGCTCAATCAGGATTAACCAGACTGCATTGTTTTTGCTGAGTTCCCAACTTCGCGGTCTGTGCGCTTACTTCCGCCTCCGTGACCTTGCCTGGCTGCACTCCTGCCTTATCCCACTGGTACCAAAACCCTTCTCTGTGCCTTCGTCCTCTCTAGACTTGACCTCGCCAACGCCCTCCTTGCCAGCTTCCTAAACTCCTCCTGTCATGAACTCCAAATGATCCAAAGTTCCGTTGCCCACATCCTGTCCCACACTAAGTCCCATTGGCTCGTCACCCCATCCTCGTTGGCCTACATTTGGCCTCATCTTCCACTGGGTTGAAATTAAGGTCTTTGTCTACAATTGCTTTCCACCATCCTCTCCCTGCAACCTTCTGCAGTCTTAAACTCCCTCCCACATCCTCTGGTCCTCATGACTCTGGCCTCCTGTGCATCCCCTCCTTTGTGTGCCTCACCTTCAATGGCAGAGCCTTTAGCTGTCTTGGCCCCATTCTCACCCATGAAAGCCTTTTCAAAACACATCTCTTTGACCAAGCTTTTGGTCATCTCTCCTAACCCCTTCCCCCAAAACACTTCGGGCTGGATTTTCATTGAGGAGGCGGGTAGGAGGCGGGACTACAACTTTCGGGGTTGCTGTCCCGCCTCCATCGAGTTGTAGCCAACCCACGTGATTTTGACTTGATTGACCTTGTTAAGCCCACCCAGCGGGCTCAGCAGGCCAATTAAGGGCCACCCGGCAACAGGTGATGACACAGATTGATATTTCATCTGTCAAGACCTTTTGACAGATGAAATATCAACGTTTCACAGCTGTTTGAAGCTGTCAAACACTGACAATCTGTGCTCCAAGTTAATTCCTTCCTCTCAGGATGATTTAGAGATCTCTCCAGAACAGAAAGCTGAATGCTGCAATTTTTGACAGATTGCAGCCATTCTGCTTTCTGTGCCGGTGAGCTGAGGGACTCCCGAGACCTGAAGGAAGGAAGGCTGTAAATGTAAGTAAAACTTCTTTAAACACTTTAAACACACCAAACACACTTACCTCTGCACTCATGCACCCATCACTCACCTGAACACTGGACATCTCGACCCCTCCAAGCCCTTCAGCCCGACGACCCGCCTCGCTAACTTGGCGTAGTTAGGAGCTGTCGGGAATCCCACAGTTCAAGAATGAAAATAGGGATTAGACTAAAAACTGCCTGTTAGCTACCTGTTAACAGACAGTTAATTGGCACTAATCCACTTCCTGCCTCGGGGAGGCGGGTCCCAGTGCGGGGTGAGTACCCGCCTCCTTTGAAACTGGCATGGAGGCGGGTTGGGTTCGTGCCCCCCGATTTCGGGATTTTTAACCCCCCACATGCCTCCAAACCTGCCTCCACGGCCCAATGAAAATCCTGCCCTTCTTCTTTCCTCCCTGAAGCACTTTGGGACTTTTTTTTATATTAAGAAAGAAAGACTTGCATTTGTATAGCATCTTTCACAACCTCAGGACGACCCAAAGCACTTCACAGCCAATGAAGTACTTTTTTGGGTTGCAGTCACTGTTGTAATGTAGGAAACGAGGCAGCCAATTTGAGCACAGCAAGATCCCACAAACAGCAATGTGATAATCTGTTTTTTTTAGTGATGTTGGTTGAGGGATAATTGTTGGCCAGGACACCGGTGACAAATCCCCTGCTCTTCTTCAAAATAGCGCCATGGGGTCTTTTACGTCCACCTGAGAGGGCAGACGGGGCCTCAGTTTAACGTCTCATGCGAAAGACAGCACCTCTGACAGCGCAGCACTACCTCAGTACTGCACCGGGAGTGTCAGCCTGGATTTTGATGCTCAAGTCTCTGGAGTGGGACTTGAACCGGGTTCTATCTAAATGCAAGCTATTGTTGTGATTGTTGTTTTAGGTAAAGGGTCACAGGTCATAGTGCAAGATACCACCGGGATATGATAAAGCAAGAAGTAATAGATGACACCAAGCTTGGCTTAGGAGGAAGGGAAGACTGAGAGAGTTCCTGAGAAAGAATAAGTTCGAAAATTCCACCATTTTTCAGCTGTGCTTGGCTTGGACTTTGTGACGTTGCGCACGTACAGCCACAGTTGTACTGCTCTGCAGATGTGGCAAAGAAAAGCGTCAAATCGAAAGTGAGCTCAAGCTAGCAAAGGCTCACTTTGAGCGGGTTTGATTGAATCGGACACATTCAGAGACACTCAGTTCTCTGACCCGGTTCAGTGCTCATTTGTGTCTCTGCTGGTAACAACGCCATGTCTGACCAGAAGAAGCACTTTGAGACATCAAATAATGGAGTGTAGTGACCAATGAGCAAACCACCCTGCATGAAGCTGACAAACAATTCATCAAAATATAGTTTGGGCACAACACAAACATCATCTTCATACGTTTGGAGAAAAAAAAGGAGTTTCATTCCTGAAGAGCTGAACGAAACCTGAAAGGCAGGACTGAAAGATTAATCACCCTCATTCAATAATACAAGGAAGCAGAGCCTGTTAGAGCACGACACAAGAGTGATTTTGAAAAGCTCCCGACATGGATCGAGACCAATATATTTACAATCGACTATCAAATAACATCACAGATCACAGGAAACATTCATTACTTCCCAGCAATAGAAACATCTCGAGTGTCTCACAACATCCTGCGGGATATCAACAGAGAGAGAGAGTTATCAAAAAGGCAAAGGAGCCGCACAATTGGGAGCGGGAATTATTCAACTGTCAGAACAGTTGAGCCCAAAATGAAAGTGATCCTGAATAGGTCTGTTTTTATTTTTTTTTAACCTGCCATTCTTGCCTATGTGGCCGACGTGGAGAAGCTCACCTTGGGGATGAAATTGGCCTGGTCCCGAGGAGCGAAACAGGCAATGGCGAATCGGCAGCCCGTTATACACTGCAGCATTGACTTGGAAAATATTGCCACGGCTTTTAAATTTCAAACCAAGTAACAGCAACGGCGAAACTAGCCGGGTCTCCAAAAAGAGTTTGAACTATCGTTCTGCGAACTTCAGTGGAAAGTAGGTCGGGCGCGGTGAAGAACCGCCTGCCCATTCGCCAAGAGCCCGTCGTGCGCTACTGAGCGTAGACCAATTTCAACCCGCATGTCTCTCTTTGTTCAAACCAAGTGATGGAAATACACCTCAGGCAGTGGTGCAAAACGGGCGGTGTTGTCTAGGCTGCCCATTACATGGCCCACCCGATAAAAGAAAGACTTGCATTTCTATAGCGCATTTCACGACCTCAGGACGCCCCAAAGCGCTTTACAGCCAATGAAGTACTTTTTTGAAGTGTCGTCACTTGTTGTAATGTAGGAAATGCGGCAGCCAATTTCCGCACAGCAAGCTCCCACAAACAGCAATGTGATAATGACCAGAAAACCTTGTTTTTTTAGTCATGTTCGTTGAGGTGTAAATATTGGCGAGGACACTGGGGAGAACTCCCCTGCTCTGCTTCAAAATAATCCCATGGGATCTTTACATCCACCTGAGAGAGCAGGATGTTGAATTCCACTGATGTCAATTCAACTGAAATCGGGCGGGGCGTATAACAGGCGGTCGATGCGCTACCACCCAAGATGATTGCAATATCTCGTACTCAGACTCATTTTTGTCAGGAACTCAAAACTGTGGACGCTCGCTCATCCCTTTCTCCGACAATCTGCAAGCTTTTAAAACCAAGCTTGGCATCACCAAAACATTACTTCCTACGAACGTACAAAAATGACGGGCAGGAAAAGGCCAGTCGGTCCATCATGCCTGCCCTCTACCCCCCACTTACTCCCCACCCCCTCCCCGCAGCCATGTAATCTCCTGGGAAAGGCAAAAAAAAAACAGAGAAAAACCCAGAACCAATGCAAAGTACTGTGGATGCTGGAAATCTGAAATAAAAACCTGAACATGCTGGAAATACTCAGCAGGTCAGGCAGCACCTGAGGAGAGAGAAACAGAGTTAACGTTTCAGGACAATGGGCTTGCATCAGAAGCGGAAGTTGTTAGAGATTTAGCAGTTTTTAAGCAGGTACAGAGCCAGGGAAAAGTTGGGACGGGAGGAAAGAACAAAAGGGAAGGTCTGTGATAGGGTGGAGGGCAGGAGAGATTAAATGACAAAGGGATGATAGTGTGAGGCAGAAGAGAAAAACCCATGATGTAATACTCTGCACTTGCCTGGATGAGTGCAGCTTCAACAACACTCAAGAAGCTCGACATCATCCAGGACAAAGCAACCCGCTTGATCGGCCTCCTAACCATTACCTTAAACATTCACTCCCTCCACCACCGACACACCATGGCTGCAGCGTGAACTATCTATAGGATGCACTGCAGCAATTTGCCAAGTCTTATTCGACAGCACCTCCCAAACCCATGACTTCCACCACTCGCAACCACTGTTGACGACACCTTCCATCCTTTGCTGATGATTGAGAGTTGACTGATGGGGTGACAATTGGCTGGATTGGATTTGTCCTGCTTGTTGTGGCAATTTTCCACATGTAGGTGTTTACTCTCCGCATGACCAACACATCAGCGAGGCATTTTCCTCATTACATTCATCAGCGAAGCATCTGGCAAGTTCATTGCAATCTTGGACTGTCCCCCTCCCCACACAGGCTGTCCCCCTCCCCACGGAAATGGCCCAGGACATGGCGGTGCCTCCTCCTTGGAACCACAAACTGCAGTGCTGGAGGCCTTGGGGGACAGACTTGAGACAGCCCTGTGTCTGGCCTTCAGATACTTGGGGCTCTTGGGAATTTCAGGGGCTTTCAGGGCCTGGTGGGATCCATCAGAATTGTCCTTCCACTAATCAGTGGCCATGCTGAACCTGGGCCCAGCACTAGCGTCACAGCTGAAGTCTCCCCAACCTATCTCTGTAACCTCCTCCAGCCCTACAACCCTCTGAGATTTCTGCGTTCCTCCAATTCTGGTCTCTTTGGCATCCTCGATTTTCATCGCCCCATCATCGGTGGCCGTGCCTTCTGCCGTCTAGACCCTAAGCTCTGGAATTCCCTCCAGAAACCTCCCCGGCTCTGTACCTCTCACCCCTCCTTTAAGTCGCTCCTTAAAACCGACCTCTTTGACCAAGCTTTTGGTCTCCTGTTCTAATATCTCTTTAGGTGGCTCGGTGTCAAATATCTGTTTGGTAACGCTCCTGAGAAGCGCCTTGTGATGTTCTACTACATTAAAGGCGCTACATAAATGCAAGGTGCTGTTGACCGACATGGCGTAGCTGTCTCAGGATAGCAGCACATACTAGGCCTCAGGCTTAGCCCCTCAAAAGCCCATTCAAAGAGCACATAGGAGACAGGGCCAGCCTGCCCAGCCAGCCGCTCGAGATATGCAGGCCATAGAGAGTCCTTGTCAGGACTCAGCTGTCATGAGGTGAGGGTCACCTCAGTCCCAAGAATCTCTTGTTGCGCTCAAGCAGAAAATACTTCTTGAGACACAAGTGATATCTAAATGAAGCACCAGGATAGGTCGTAGGGAAGCACTTCCAGGGCACCTGGGGAAACCTGGTGATAAGAAGTAGGGCCTTAGATTGAAGTGCAACGGTGTGAAAGAATAATGAAACAGATGTTGATGTTCCAATTGGCTGTGTTTTTTCAATCAGCCCATTAGGTCTCATGAGGTCTGGCTGGGGTGAAGCACATTGTTTGTTTACTGAGACAAAGAAAGATGTTTTGTTGCAGAAGGATTGGATTAGACATGAAGGTTGAGGAGGTGCTGTGATGGAAGTTTAGTCAGGGGAGTACTTTTTAATCCAAGGAGAATGTATCACAAAGAATCTGCCTATGAATTTCTCTGTCAGCTGCGACAGTATGTTCGTGTGAGTCAGGACACTCGCGATGCTGAAGTTCAGCCTCCTTACTCGCCTCAGCAGGTGGGCCCATCTCCTCCCAGGAACATCTCAAGGTGCTTCACACACAATGGGCAGGATTTTCATTGTGCCGTGGAGTCGGGATTGGAGGCGTGCAGGGTGTTAAAATCCCGAAATCGGGGGTCCCGACCCCATCCCGGCCCCAACCCGCCTTCATGCCAGTTTCAAAGGAGGCGGGTACCCGCCCCGCACTGGGACCCGCCTACCCGAGATGGGAAGGGAATTAGTGCCAATTAGCTGCCTGTTAACAGGTAGTTAACAGGCAGCTTTTAGCCTAATCACTATTTTTAAGGTTGAACTGTGGGATTCCCGATGACTCCAAACCACGCCAAGTTAGAGGAGTCGGGCCGTCGGGTTGAAGGACTTGGAGGGGTCGAGATGTCGGTGTTCAGGTGAGTGATGTGTGCATGAGTGCAAAGGTAAGTGTGTTTGGTGTGTCTAAAGTGATTAAAGAAGTTTAAATTACCTTTTCTTACCTTTTCAGCCTTCCTTTAGGTTCCGGGAGTCCCTCATCTCACTGGCACAGAAAGCAGAATGGCTGCGAACTGTCAAAAGTGACAGCCTGCAGCTTTCTGTGCAGGAAAGATTTCTAACTGAGTCTGTGGAGAAGGACTCAGGTTAGAAGTAAGACTGTCAGAGTTTGACAGCTTCAAACAGTTGTGAAACGCTGATATTTCATCTGTCAAAACCTCTTGACAGATGAAATTTCAGTCTGTGACGTCACCTGTTGCCGGGTGGCCCTTAATTGGCCTGCTGAGCCCGCTGGACGGGCTCAACCAGGTCAATCAAGTTAAAATCGCGTGGATTGGCCACATCTCGATGGAGGCGGGACTACAACCCCGAAAGTTGTAGTCCCGCCTCCTACTCGATTCCTGAATGAAAATCCTGCCCAATGAATCACTAGAAGTGTAGTGCCTATTGTTATTTTGGCAGATATAGCAGCAAATTTTCACACAGCTAGATCCCATAAACATCCATGTGATGAGATGAAAATCTGAAACATTATTTAGAGTGTACAGCACAGAAGCAGGCCAGTCAGCCCATCTGGTCCATGCCAGCGTTTATGCTCCACATGAGCCTCCTTCCACCCCTCTTCATCTCACCCGATCAGCGTAATCCTCTGTTCCTTTCTCTCTCATGTACTTAGCTGGCTTCCCCTTAAACCTATGCTATTCATCTCAACTACAGGAAACTCTTTTTTATCCGGCACCGACGGGACCGGCGTGGTGCCGGTTTATCAAAAAGTCCAGATTACAGAGAGTTATAGTTAAAAGGTACGAGAGCTCCGTACACAGCAACAAATCCAAGCTTCCCTGTTGCTTAGCAACAGCTGCAAGAACCCCGGCCACAGACCAAGCATCCCTGTTGCTTAGCAACAAGTGCAGAAACCCCCAATTACACAGCCACAGATCCAGGAACGGCCACTAATAAGAAGAAAAACTTAACTGAACCTACTCCTGAATTTTGCCGGTTAACCGAGATTTCCGGTTGTTTGGGTGCCGGTAAATCGAAAGTTTCCTGTACTCCTTTTGGTAGCGAGTTCCACATTCTAACCACTCTCTGGGTAAAGAAGTTTCTCCTGAATTCCCTTTTGGATTTACTAGTGACTATCTTATATTTATGGCCCCTAGTATTGGTCTCCCCCACAAGTGGAAACATCTTTTGTTCGTCTACCCTATCAAACCCATTCATAATCTAAAAGACCTCTATTTGGTCACCCCTCATCTTTGTCTTTTCCAACACAGCATGGGAGATGTGTTGGAGGGAGTGAATGGTTAAGGTGATGGATGGGGTGCCAATCAAGCGGGCGGCTTTGTCTTGGATGGTGTCGAGCTTCTTGAGTGTTGGAGCTGCACTCATCCAGGAGTGGGACTTGAACACACACCCTTCTGACTCAGAGGGGAGGGTGCTACCAACTGAGCCATGCCTGACACTTGACAATGCAAGAGCTTCATTACATGAGGTTCGGTGTCGGATCTGAGGAGTTATTTTTGAAGAGTATGAGCTAGCCAGTATGTTGTTTTCAAACTTATCCCCCAAAAAGCAGCCGGTAGATTTTTTAAGGCGTTCTACATTTTAGGTCTGGCATTGACCTGTTGGGTTGAATGGCCTGTTTCTGTGCTGTAATTACTGTGCAAGACATTTCAACATTGCTGTGCTTTGGAGTGCTAGATGGTAGGCTTCTGTCTCACTGGGTTTGGGTGGGGGAAGTGGGGACCAGGGGCAATGACTGCATCAAGGGATATGGAGAGAGAGTGGGGATATGGTATTGAGATAGAGGATCAGCCATGATCTCATTGAATGGCGGAGCAGGCTCGAAGGGCCGAATGGCCTACTCCTGCTCCTATTTTTCTATGTTTCTATGTCTATGTTTGACACCGAAATGGCCAAGCTCAGCAGTCACTACTAAAGTGCAAGGCCACCTCAATGTTGTGACACACCCAGCAAACAGCCTGTGATGTGCGGGGGGGGTGGGCGGGGGGCACACCAGCTCCACGGGGTCAGTAATTGGCACTGACAGCTAAAGCTCATCCTTCAACGAAGAGCAGTGCCAGGACGAGCTCGCCAGCGCACTGCTCCTGAGGGCAGCTCGAGAAGGAACTTGGTTGTCAAAAGCTTGCGAGGTAACAGTGCTTCGCTGTAAGCTTGGTGGAGTATCACAAGCGGGAGAATGCACAGCACACCGGCAACTGTTCATCTGCTTTCTAAATCCGCAGACATTCCCCCACGCGCCTCAGGGTGTCCTGTATTGCTACCACACCAACGTGCTTGCCCTATGATCCATTCGAATCATAGGGCTGGATTTTGGCAGTGTGGGTGGGCTGGGGCGTGGCAGGTGGAAATCGTGTCAGGACCCCGACTCCTAAGTGAAGTGCTGAAAAAGTGGGATTTTCCCCTAATTCGGCAATTGATTTCCTGCGTGTGGGAACCACTGGCCCAATGAGTCTTTTCATACAGAAAGTCGCCTCTGATGACATCATCAGTGCTGCTGGATTTAAGGCCTGCAAGCAGCCTTGCTTCTTGTGGAGGCTGCAAATGCTTTGCAAATTGTATGAAGGAGTTGATTTCCCGACAATGTCAACGATCAAGCAAAAGTGTGCACCTCGCTTTGATGAGCCCTCCCTCCAAGCTCTGGTGCACTGAGCCAGCTGTAATAAGGAGGTGCTCTTCCCTTCCTCGGGGAGAAAAAAGCCACCACAACAAACTAAAGCTGTGTGGCTGCAAATGGCCGAGGAGGTCAACTCCATTTCGATGAGCCGCAGAACCTGGCTGCAGTGCAGGAAGAGGTTTCATGACTTTCTCCACACAGAAAAAGTGAGTATGACTTTCCCATCACCCTCAATCTGATCCCCATCGCCTCTCCTCACCAGCACTCTGCTTTGCCAACCTCTTCTTCCACATCCCACTTGACACTTACATCCCTGCACCCTTATCCATTCCCTCTCTCTCTAAGGTCACATTCACTTAACTATTCGACCATGCAGCCCTCACACTCCCTATCACTGTGATGCAATGACAACAACAACTTACAACACACAGGGAGGGCCCTTTGTCTCCTTCTAAGCATCTATGCTATGGATTCTCTACACTCACTCCTTCATTCTCACTCAAACTCCACTTGTGTCCCTCATTGCAGGAAAAGAGAGCCCACAATAAGAGGGAAAGAGCGAGGACAGGAGGAGGGCCACCCTCAGTAGCCGAGCTCACCCCCTAGGAGGAGGCGGCCCTGGAAATCGCTGGGATCGAGGATATTACTCAAGTGGGGGACAGACAGACGGGCGCATCACAGCAAGCTGGTGACAGAATAGTTTGGCATCTCTCTCATTGACATTGCATGAGTCACTGATAATGAATCTGATACTCTAACAGATTGACTTATGATCATCTGCATTATTCAATGTGCATGTAACCTTGACCTCACATCTCTAACTCTTTCCTTTACTCCCCAACAGGACCATCGAAAGCCCCCGTCCCCACTGTCCAGGAGGAAGAGCCTGAGCTTCCAGACTCCTCAGAGGGAGCTGCAACCTCTGAGGGTGCAGCGTCAGCAGAATTCATCACACCCAACACCAGCGCAGACACTCGCACCTCGGTGGGACCTTCGCGAGATAGAGTAGCGTTGGCACCTGGTGTATCACAGCTCACAAGTGAGCATCAGCAGATTGTGGAGACAGGGTCAGCAGTGGAGAGTCCTCGTCGGAGGGTGCAGGACTCTGTCAGCTCGGCTCCGCTGCATGTCGACCCTGTGCCTCCGGATCCATCCAGAAGGAGAGCGGTGCTGGAACGCCAGGAACAGGTGCAGGAGTCTCTGGCAGGTTTTGTCTCCAGGGTCGCTGCGAGTATGGAGCGAATGGAGGAGTCCATCGCAAACATGAACAGAGCCTTTGTGGAGGCATTGGTGCATGAACGCATCACCGTGGAAAGGATGGCAACCTCCGTGGAAAGGATGGCTAACTCCATGGTAAGGCTGGCTACCATAGAGGAGATGGCCACAGTAGAGGAGAGGATGGCTACGACCATGGAGGAGCTTAGTCGCCAGGGTATGGAAAACATGGTAATTGTTCAGACTAGAATGACATCGCTTGAGGAGTCATGGTCAGCTATTGAGCATACAAACCAGACCTTCATGGAAGTCCTCTGGAGTAGGACTTCCAATGCAGAAATGGGTCCTCATGGCCCCACTGAAGTGGAGCAAGATGCTGTCAAGCCACTTGCTAGCTCTGAAGTGTGGCTGACCCATGAGAGGGATGTTGGTAGCAGAGAACAAGGAAGTAGGGGCTCCTCTCCAAGCGCTCACGTGACCATGCCACTGCAGAGCCCTCGGTCAGAGCCCCACCAGAGTCCTCACCCAACTGAGATGGGCGTCTCAGTCATTGCACAACTGCAGGAACAGCAGACTGTTGGCGAACCCTCAGAGGCTCGCAACCCCAGAGGACGCCCGCCAAAGGTGTCGAGACAGGAGCAGCAAGAAAGTGAGCAAGGGGCCTCCACATCTGCTGAAGCCATAGGGGAAGCACCACGTAGGAGCACGCGTAAGAGCATGATAAAGCACAAGTAGTCACTAGGGTAGTCACTTGGGTGCTGTGATGTAATGTATTTGGACCAGCCATCATTGTCATTGTATTATAAACAGATTTGATGGCAAACTGTTGAAGTTGTGGCCTGTGTCATTTCGCAAATGGGACTTTCACATTGAGGGCTTAGGGCGACTTGCAATTGTCAGTATGGTGATCAGAGTGATAGGAATCGGCAGTTCTTGTCCATTGTGGATGCTCTGGTAAGAAGGTGTGAGACAAAAGTGTTTGATTGTGCAGGCTCACCAAATCTGGCCAAGATGAGTGCGTCCCTTGCATCCCGGGCACCAATGTTGTCACGCGCTGGCGCCTTCTGGCCTGTGCAGCTTCAGGTGGGTGACAAGCAGCTTGGTGTTCCTGTTGATGCTCCTGCTGTTGGTGCTGCTGTTGTTCATGGTTCTGCTGCTGCCGCGGCTGGTCTTCGTCCAAATCTGATGTCCAGGAGGAAAGGAATTAAATGATTGCCATTCTTCTGGTATATGCCTCAGTTGAGGAAGCGCTCAGTCAAGGTGGGGAGAGGGGTTTCTCAGGGGGTCACACTGGAGATGGGTGTCAGGCTCCAAACTTCCACAACACTGAGTATGCCTGCTAAAAACTCGCCCAGACCTGAGACGACAAAGTCCTGCCACCTGCAAATGATCATCGGCGAAAACTCCTTTGTAATGGTGGAGCTGCAGCTGTTAGTAAGCAATCCAATTGTGAGGCCGCCAGGATTACCTGGCATGTTCCAGAGGAGGTGTGGAGGATGGGAGGATGTCTAAAAATCGGAAAGGCCTCTCAAAATGGGATAATAGAGGCAATTAAGCGCCTATCCCGCCTCTTGGAGGTGGGATGGAAAGGGGGGTCAGAAAACACGCATTTGGGGAAATTGCTCGAAGGCGGGTTGGGGCCCGCCTGCCTTTTTTGACGATTTTACCACCTCGCATGCCTCCAAACCCAACTCCTTGTGCTTGGCAAAATCGAGCCCATAGAATCAGTACAGGACAGAAGGAGGCCGTTCGGCCCATCGAGTTTGCGCCGGCTCTTTCGAAGAGCAATCCAGTTAGTCCCACTCCCCCGCTCTTTCCCCATGTACCTGCAACTTTTCCCCCATCAAGTATTTATCCAGTTCCCTTTTGAAAGTTACTTGTGCTGTCTTTCTTTAAGAATTTATGTTAGCTTTCCAGTTAATTCAGGGGTTTGAGTAATTTGGGTCAATTCCCATTGTGTGCCACCACCTAGTGGATATTTGGTACCTAGCAACTGCACCCGGAGAAAACTCACGCAAACACGGGGAGAATGTGCAAACTCCACACAGACAGTCGCCCAAGGCCAGATTCGAACCCGGGTTTCTGGCCCTGTGAGGCAACAGTGCTAACCACTATGCCACCGTTTCTTTAGGTTTATTTTGTATCTGTAGTGGTACAATGGAATTGTACCAAGCAGGGAGTGTGCTGTCTTTCTTTAGGAATTTATGTTAGCTTTCCAGTTAATTTAGGGGTTTGAGTAATTTGGGTCGATTCCCATTGTGTGCCGCCACCTAGTGGATATTTGGTACCTAGCAACTGCAGTAAAAGCACAGTAAAGTGCAGTAAAGCACAGTAAGTGCAGTAAAGTAAACTACTGTATATCACAGACCTACAGCCACACATGGTCTGGGAAGTTATATTGTTGTCACGCTTCAGCCTTGGACACTATTTGTCTGTAAGTACTTGAGAATGTTATAGATGATTAGTGTACACTATATTTTGCAGAAAATGTTTAGTTTGTAACTTTTCTTTGTAAGCAAACTTACACAGCTAGCCGTGAAGTGCTCGCTCTCTGTCTAGCTGGTTAACTTGTAGCTGTATTTTGATGCACTATGTACAGGGCTAATTTAAAGAGAATGCCTTCCAGTTTGCTAAATGTATATTCACAGTAAGCTGTGTTTCCACGTGTTTGGTAAGTTACATGCCAAATGTACTGTGTTGCTCAGGCGTACCTAAATTTGTGTATGCATATCAGTTATGTGCTTGTATACTAATGTGTGCTTCCATTTCTGTATTGTATTTCAGTTTCACAATAAGAATCTTTCAGTAAAGTTTACAAGAAAAGTCAAGCCTTGTGATTTTTATGGGAAGATATCAAGTTGTTAGCTACCTGTCTAGCTCTGCATAGGAACGCGCTGCAAGGGCAGAATAGTGAAAAGACAACAGCACAGCGGGCTCAAACACAAAAAGATACCTCTCAGCTACCATGAGTCTATGCTCAGGAAGACAATATACCATAGAGGACGTCGACCAGCCAACCGAGAAGCATGAGCCTCTCCGAGCAAATGATGCCAAGTCACAGTCCTCTAAAGCACCCTCTAGATCATCTCGGCGGTCCAGCAGACCGTCGTCATCGACAGCTTCTGCAGCTGCCAAAGCACGTGCCAAGGCAAAAGCTGCCCAGGCTCAATTGTCCTTCGCTGAAAAAGAAGCTAGTGTGATGAAGCAGAGAGCTGACTTCGACGCCAGTCTCCACATTCTCCAAAGCCAGAGAGTTGCCGCTGCCACTGAAGCTGAAGCTGCAGCTTATGAAGAAGGTGAGGAGAACAAAGGCAGGGAGTACAGCCATGAAGCATATGTTCTAGAACAGCCCCTCAGTCCAGTGCAACATACAAGTGAGTATGTCCAACAACACTCCAAATTGTTCTTCAAGGAAACATCCAGGTATCTCGACGCAGAACCAGCTACTCACCACAGTAACAAACAGCCTGTTTTCGGAGACACTGAGCTTAAAAGAGAAGAAACAAGTAAGACTTACCTGCAGAGACCTCCACAGCACTCAGCCAATCCAGCCAAGCAGTCCTCACCAGAGCCACAAGGTGCACAAGACCTCGCTAGGTACCTCATCTGCCGAGAATTGTTAAGTTCAGGTCTTCTAGAATTTGATGACCGTCCTGAAAATTATTGGTCATGGAAAGCATCCTTCCTGAGTACCACCAAGGACTTGAATCTGTCAGCCAGAGAAGAACTAGATTTGATGACAAAGTGGCTCGGAGCTGAGTCGTCAGAACAGGCGAGGAGAATTCGCTCAGCGCATATCCGTAATCCCACAGCAGGCCTCAAACTGGTTTGGCGACGTCTCGAAGACTGTTATGGGACACCAGAAGTCATTGAACACGCACTGCTTAAGAAGATTGAGGACTTTCCGAAGCTAACCAACAAAGATAATGTCGAGCTTCGAGAACTGGGTGACATTCTCCTCGAACTGGAGTATGCTAAGGGAGAAGGTTACCTGACAGGCCTCTCGTATTTGGATACAGCTCGTGGGGTAAACCCAATAGTGGAAAAGCTCCCCTACAACCTTCAAGAGAAATGGATAGCTAAGGGATCCAAGTACAAGGAGGACAACGGAGTAGCATTTCCTCCCTTCTCTCTCTTCTCCAGGTTCGTCCAACAACAGGCAAAGGTGAGGAATGATCCAAGTTTCACTTTCTCCACCTCCAGCAGTCACGCTCCTTCGAGAACAGAGAAACCCACAAAGTACAGCAACAAAGCCTCTGTGAGTGTGCACAAAACAGATGTTCCAGCCGAACCCCCAGTCAACCAATCCAGTTCTGCTGGGAATAAAGTGGATGACCCAGATCGTCAGTGTCCAATACACAAGAAGCCCCACCCACTCAAAAAGTGTCGAAGCTTTAGAGGCAAGCCTATTGATGAGCGCAAATCATACCTGAAAGAGAATCGCATCTGCTTCAGGTGTTGTGGGTCGACTATACACATAGCAAAAGACTGCAAGGCGACAATCAAGTGCTTCAAGTGCAACAGTGAAAAACACATCACAGCCCTGCATCCAGGTCCTCCTCCTTCGACCACCGAGAGTGCTGCGGTTGACAAAGAGGATAGCGGGGAGCAAAGCGAAAGCGCATCTTCTTCAGTCACCTCCAAGTGTGCAGAGGTTTGTGGAAATGCAAGCAGCCCACGCTCATGCTCCAAAATCTGCTTGGTTAAAGCATATCCTGCAGGGAGAAAGGAGAAGGCAATCAAGATGTATGCAGTACTTGATGAGCAAAGTAACAAGTCTCTAGCGAAGACAGAATTCTTCAATCTCTTCATCCAAAGGACGTTTTCTTTAGGTTTATTTTGTATCTGTAGTGGTACAATGGAATTGTACCAAGCAGGGAGTGTGCTGTCTTTCTTTAGGAATTTATGTTAGCTTTCCAGTTAATTCAGGGATTTGAGTAATTTGGGTCGATTTCCATTGTGTGCCACCACCTAGTGGATATTTGGTACCTAGCAACTGCAGTAAAAGCCCAGTAAAGTGCAGTAAAGCACAGTAAGTGCAGTAAAGTAAACTACTGTATATCACAGACCTACAGCCACACATGGTCTGGGAAGTTATATTGTTGTCACGCTTCAGCCTTGGAGACTATTTGTCTGTAAGTACTTGAGAATGTTATAGATGATTAGTGTACACTATATTTTGCAGAAAATGTTTAGTTTGTAACTTTTCTTTGTAAGCAAACTTACACAGCTAGCCGTGAAGTGCTCGCTCTCTGTCTAGCTGGTTAACTTGTAGCTGTATTTTGATGCACTATGTACAGGGCTAATTTAAAGAGAATGCCTTCCAGTTTGCTAAATGTATATTCACAGTAAGCTGTGTTTCCACGTGTTTGGTAAGTTACATGCCAAATGTACTGTGTTGCTCAGGCGTACCTAAATTTGTGTATACATATCAGTTATGTGCTTGTATACTAATGTGTGCTTCCATTTCTGTGTTGTATTTCAGTTTCACAATAAGAATCTTTCAGTAAAGTTTACAAGAAAAGTCAAGCCTTGTGATTTTTATGGGAAGATATCAAGTTGTTAGCTACCTGTCTAGCTCTGCATAGGAACGCGCTGCAAGGGCAAAATATTACTATTGAATCTGTATCCACCACATGAAAGAGAGATATGAAGATAGAAAGAACTTACACAGTGCCTTTCATGATGTCCCAAAGCGTTTTGCAGCCAATGAAGTACTTTTGAAGTGTAGTCACTGTTGTGATGCTGGAAACACGGCAGCACATTCCTGTTCCTTGAAGTGGTTTCAAGGTCCAGCTGCAGAATACTGTCTAATTCAGTCAAGGGCCTCTCTGGTGAAACGTAGGCCAGCGATTACTCCTCAGAGCTCCGTCACTGTAACCTGTAGTGATAAATATTGGCCAGGACACTGGGGATAACTCCCCTGCTCTTCTTCGAAATAGTGCCATGGAATCTTTTACGTTCTCCTGAAAGGACAGGTGGGGCCTCGGTTTGACATCTCATCCAGAAAGACGGCACCTCCAACAGTGCGGCACTGGAGGGTCAGCCTAGCTTTTATGTGCTCAAGTTCCTGGAGTGGGATTTGAACCCACAACCCTTCTGACTCAGAGGTGAGTGTGCTACCAACTGAGCCACAGCTGACACTCTAGATAGAAGAGGGTCGCCAGTGGGATACCCATAGCTGCTAATGCAAACTCTCTATAATTGCCATTTCCCTTGGCAAGCACGTAGAGATGGGAGAGGGGGTGAAGCTTTAAGAAGATGTGCATAGCTCCGGCAGTGAATAGCAAAACGGACGTGGCCCCAAATTTCAATTTTTTGTAAAAAAAAATTAAAAAGCGAGCAGCCCGTCGACGCAAAATCAGCGGGAGGAACAACGAATACAGGAGACTGTCGGAACGCACTGCGGGACAGCCGGGACTCCGTTGCACCAGGATCTCTGTTGCTTCCCGGGCTCACTGGCCTGCTCTGAAAGGACAGAAGCTCTGTCCACCCCTTACAAGGCAAGTCTCATTCGTCGTTCCCACTTGTTCGTTCAGGACCTGGCATAAGAAAGTAAAAGAAAGATTTGCATTTCTATAGCGCCGATCAGGACCTCGGGATGTCCTAAAGCACTTTCCAGCCAATTAAGTATTATTAAAGTGTAGTCACTGTTGGAATGTAGAAAACACGGCGGCCAATTTGTGCACAGCAAGCTCCCACAAGCAGCAATGTGATGATGACCCGATAATCGGTATTAGCGATGTTGGTTGAGGGATAAATATTGGCCAGGACACCGGGGAGAACCCCCCCTACTCGTCTTCGAAATAATGCCATTGTCTTCGGTCCCCACCACAAACTCCGTTCCCTAGCCACCGACACAATCCCTCTCCCTGACAACTGCCTGAGGCTGAACCAGACTGTTTGCAACCTTGGTGCTATATTTGACTCCGAGATGAGTTTCCGACCACATAGCCGCTCCATCACTGAGATCGCCTATTTCCACATCCTTCACATCGCCCGGCTCCGCCCTTGCCTCAGCTCATCCGCTGTTGAAACCCTCATCCATGCCTTTGTTACGTCTAGACTTGACTATTACAATGCACTCCTGGCTGGCCTCCCATTTTATCTCATCCCTGTTTTCAAATCCCTCCATGGCCTTGCCCCTCCCTATCTCTGTGATCTCCTCCAGCCCTACAGTCCCCTGAGGTCACTGCGCTCCTCCAATTCTGGCCTCTTGAGCATCCCTGATTTTAATCGCTCCACCATTGGTGGCCGTGCCTTCAGCTGCTGAGGCCCTAAGCTCTGGAATTTCCCCCACCCCCTGCCCAAAGCTCTCTGCCTCTCTTTCCTCCTTTATGATGCTCCTTAAAACCAACCTCTTTGACCAAGCTTTTGTTCATCCACCCTAATATCTCCTTATGTGGCTCAGTGTCAAATTTTGTTTATTAACACTCCTGTGAAGTGACTTGGGACATGTTACTACATTAAAGGCACTATATAAATACAAGTTGTTGTTGTTGTCATGGGAGTGTTTATGTCCACCTGAGAGAGCAGGGAGGGGCGCGGTTTAACATCTCATCCAGCCTAGCTTTATGTGCTCAAGTCTGTGGAGTGGGACTTGAACCCACTGAGCCACTGGCTGACGCCTGACATCAAGGCCCACCACCCAATTCCGACACGTGTTGCAGATTGACTGCAGCACAGTTCAGCTGCTGAGTCAAGGGCATTATAAACATTTTTGTTTTTGGCAGCCTAGAGCACACACCCAGTGTGCAGGCCCAGAGTGCTGTAGGAGCTTCCCTACCATATCAACTTGCACCGTACGCAACAGGCCGCACAACAGGCCTCAACATCTGACGGTACAGGCCACCTGCCCCTGATGGGATTCAGCACTCTTCGCGCACACACCGCATCACATTATCAACCTCGTGTCTATAATCTGGGGTAAGAATCAAGGACGTTCATCAAAGCAGCTGGTGATCATGTGCGACACTGAGGGCGCGATCTTGCCAGCCCTGTGGAGGCGGGTTTGGAGGCAGGACTGCCAGGAAAATGGCAGAATTTGGGGGCGGGTGCCCAACCCGCCCCCAACCCACCTCTGTGCCAACTTGCCAGGAGGCGGGTAGCCTTCCTGCGCCGGGTCCCATCTCCTTGGAGGCGGGAAGGGATTACATCCACTTAACTGCCTGTTAACAGGTAGTTAACAGGCAGAAAATAGGATTATCCCCCTTTTGCCCTCACAAGTGTGGGCTTCCCGAAGGCTCCAAACCCCGCCAGGTCACCGAGGCGAGTAGGGGGTCTGCGGGGTCCAAAAGTGTGCTGTGGAGGTGAGTGATGGGTGCAAGTGTGGAGAGGTGAGTATCTGAGGTAAGTGCAAAATGTTAGTAAAAGTGTACTTACCTTTGTTTCTTCCTGCAGGCTTCATGGGTATGCGGAGAGTCTCGCACCTCCGCGGTAGAGATAACAGATGGCCATTGCATTCTCCAATGCAACAACCATCTCATTTCTGCAAAAGAAAGAGGTTTGATGAGGCATTGAATTCAAGACCTCATCAAACTACAGAGAATGTCAGTGTTTGATAACTTCACAGAGCTGTCAAACAATGACAATTCATCTGTCAAAAATTTTTGACAGATAAAACGTCATGCGTTGACGTTCTCCACAACTGACTTCCCCTTAATTAGAGTCATAGAGTCATAGAGTTATACAGCACAGAAAGTGGCCCTTCGGCCCATCGCGTCTGCGCCGGCCATCAAGCCCTGTCTAATCTAATCCCATTTTCCAGCATTTGGTCCGTAGCCTTGTATGCTATGGCATTTCAAGTGCTCATCCAAATGCTTCTTGAATGTTGTGAGGGTTCCTGCCTCTACCACCCTTTCAGGCAGTGAGTTCCAGATTCCAACCACCCTCTGGGTGAAAAAGTTTTTCCTAAAATCCCCTCTAAACCTCCTGCCCCTTACCTTGAATCTATGCCCCCTTGTTATTGACCCCTCTGCTAAGGAGAAAAGTTCCTTTCTATCCACCCTATCTATGCCCCTCATAATTTTGTATACCTCAATCAGGTCCCCCCTCAGCCTTCTCTGCTCCAAGAAAAACAACCCCAGCCTGTCCAGTCTGTCTTCATAGCTGAAGCGCTCCAGCCCAGGTAACAGCCTGGTAAATCTCCTCTGCACCCTCTCCAAAGCAATCACATCCTTCCTATAGTGTGGCAACCAGAACTGCACACAGTACTCCAGCTGTGGCCTTAACAGCGTTTTGTACAGCTCCATCATAACCTCCCGGCTCTTATATTCTATGCCTCGGCTAATGAAGGCAAGTATCCCATATGCCTTTTTAACCACCTTATCCACCTGTTCTGCTGCCTTCACAGATCTGTGTACATGCACACCAAGGTCCCTCTGATCCTCTGTCTTTCCTAGGGTCTTACCATCCATTGTGTATTCCCTTGCCTTGTTAGTCCGTCCAAAATGCATCACCTCACACTTTTCAGGGTTAAATTCCATTTGTCACTTTTCCGCCCATCTGACCAACCCATCTATATCATCCTGTAGCCTGAGGCTTCCCGCCTCGCTATTTACCACCCCACCAATTTTCGTGTCATCTGCGAACTTACTGATCATACCTTTTACATTCACATCCAAATCATTAATGTAGACCACAAACAGCAAGGGACCCAGCACCGATCCCTGCGGTACCCCACTGGACACAGGCTTCCAGTCACAAAAACAACCTTCCACCATCACCTTCTGCCTTCTGCCACTAAGCCAGTTTTGAATCCAATGTGCCAAGGCACCCTGGATCCCATGGGCTCTAACCTTCCTGACCAGTCTCCTATGCGGGACTTTATCAAAAGCCTTACTGAAATCCATGTAAACCACATCCACTGCACTACCCTCATCCACATACCTAGTCACCCCCTCGAAAAATTCAATCAAATTGGTCAGACATGATCTTGGCCTGCTAAGCCTGCTGGGTGGGTCTTAACAAGGTCAATCAAGGGAAGATAGCGTGGATTGGCCAGAAGTTGATGGAGGCGGGACTGAAACCCGACAAGTGGGGGTCCCGCCTCCAAAAGCTCCCCATTGAGAAAATCACCCCCTGAGTGTTTTCGAGAGTGTTACTATCAGGCCTTAACACGCCATGAGTTTGGACTATTGATGAAGCGACTGACATTAATTAGCCTCTTTCTTTACCTTATTGTTCAATTTTCTTTCAATAATGCTTGCCTTCTGCACGTCTCAGACACTTCCCCACTGCTTCATACAATGCGATGTATCGTGGACAACCAGTACGCCTCAGGCCTCATCATTACTGCTCGCCCGTGCCATGCCCAATGTACATCCACATTACAGGTGTCCAGCTCTATGTAAAAAGTGCATTGCCTCATTCTAAAACGAATGATTTTGTGACCTCTGACAAAAGAGTTTCCATGTTTCCTGAAGAAGTCCGTTCTGCCTGAGCTTGCCTTCGGCTACCTAGGATCCCAGAGGAATAAACCCTCTGACTCTGCTGTCAGGGAATGAAGCAAATGACAGCAGCAATCAGATTACTGCCTCAGATCAGACGGACGGGAACAATACGGGAGTGTGGTTGCTACGTTCGTCTCACCCAGCGGTCTGGCTTTCTCCATCTTTACAGCTTAGTTATTCAAAGCACTGAAGGTGACAAAGCTGATGATGTGGAACCAGAGAAAAGAATAGCGTCTGTTTGGTTGAATAGAGGGAAAGAGGATGCGGCAAAGACAACTCAGGAGCTCGTACCTGTCACTCTATTTATCCTTCACTATGCAGTCCTCCTGAAGCCTGTTCTTTTTCCTCCTATTGTGTCAGACAGTGTTCTCTCTGACTCTAGCCAATATTTATCCCTCAATCAACATAACAAAAACAGATTATCTGGTCATTAGCACATTGCTGTTTGTGGGACCTTGCTGTGTGCAAATTGGCTGCCACGTTTCCCACATTACAACAGTAACTCCACTTCAAAAAGTACTTCATTGGCTGTAAAGCGCTTTGAGACGTCCGGTGGGAGGAGCTAAACACGATTAAAATCACTAAGGAGATGGTACTCGGTAAGATAATGAGACTTAAGGCGAATAAATCCCCTGGACCTGATGGCTTACATCCTAGGGTCTTGAGAGAAGTAGCGGTAGGGATTGCGGATGCATTGGTGGTAATTTTCCAAAACTCCCTGGATTCAGGAAAGGTCCCAGCAGATTGGAAAACGGCTAATGTAATGCCCTTATTTAAAAAGGGAGGTAGACAAAAGGCTGGAAACTATAGACCAGTTAGCCTAACATCGGTGGTTGGTAAAATGTTGGAGTCCATTATTAAGGAAGCAGTAACAGAGCATTTGGATAAGCATAATTTAATCGGACAGAGTCAGCATGGTTTTATGAAGGGGAAATCATGCTTGACAAATTTGCTCGAATTCTTTGAGGACGTAACAAACAGGGTGCATAAAGGGGAACCAATGGATGTGGTGTATTTGGACTTCCAAAAGGCATTTGACAAGGTGCCACACAAAAATTTACTGCACAAGATAAAAAATCACGGGACTGGGGGTAATATACTGGCATGGGTGGAAGATTGGCTATCTAACAGAAAACAGAGAGTTGGGATAAATGGTTCATTCTCGGGTTGGCAATCAGTAACTAGTGGTGTTCCGCAGGGGTCAGTGCTGGGACCCCAACTCTTTACAATCTATATTAACGATTTGGAGGAAGGGACCAAGTGCAACGTATCAAAGTTTGCCGACGATACAAAGATGGGAGGGAAAGCAGTGAGTGAGGAGGACATAAAAAACCTGCAAAAGGACATAGACAGGCTAAGTGAGTGGGCAGAAATTTGGCAGATGGAGTATAATGTTGGAAAGTGTGAGGTTATGCACTTTGGCAGAAAAAATCAAAGAGCAAGTTATTATCTAAATGGAAAGAAACTGCAAAGTGCTACAGTACAATGGGATCTGGGGGTCCTGGTGCATGAAACACAGAAGGTTAGTATGCAGGTACAGCAGGTGGTCAGGAAGGCCAATGGAATCTTGGCTTTTATTGCAAGGGGGATGGAGTATAAAAGCAGGGAAGTCTTGCTTCAGTTATACAGGGTACTGGTGAAGCCACACCTGGAATACTGCGTACAGTTTTGGTTTCCATATTTAAGAAAAGATATACTTGCTCTCGAGGCAGTTCAGAGAAGGTTCACTCGATTGATTCCGGAGATGAGGGGGTTGACTTATGAGGAAAGGTTGAGTAGGTTGGGCCTCTACTCATTGGAATTCAGAAGAATGAGAGGCGATCTTATCGAAACATATAAGATTGTGCGGGAGCTTGATCGGGTGGATGTGGGGAGGATGTTTCCACTGATGGGTGAGACTAGAACTAGGGGGCATAATCTTAGAATAAGGGGCTGCCGTTTCAAAACTGAGATGAGGAGCAACTTCTTCACTCAGAGGGTAGTAAATCTGTGGAATTTGCTACCTCAGAGAGCTGTGGAAGCTGCGACATTAAATAAATTTAAAACGGAGATAGACAGTTTCCTAGCTAATAAGGGAATTAGGGGTTACGGGGAGCGGGCAGGGAAGTGGACGTGAGTCTATGTTCAGATCAGCCATGATCCTATTGAATGGCGGGGCAGGCCCAAGGGGCCGTATGGCCTACTCCTGCTCCTACTTCTTATGTTCTTATGTTCTTATGGTCGTGAAAGACGCTGTATAAATGCAAGTCTTTCTTTCTTTCTGTTCAGTTCCATCTGACTTCTCTATCCCAGGTTTTCTAACCTAGCCCATCCAATTTACGGGCATAAGTCAGGGGAACCTGTTTGGGAAATTGGGCGCAAATCCACTCCGTTGGATATCAATTTAATCTGTTCTTGACTGTGTTGGCCAATGAGGAACATTTAGCTGGGAATCCCCTGCTATTATTCAAATGGTGCCACTTCCTACATCACAACAATGACTACACTTCGGAACTATTTAATTGGCTGTAAAGCGCTTTGGGGAGGCCCTGAGGTCGTGAAAGACGCTATATAAATGCAAAGCCTTCCTTCCTCCCTGCCATGCAATCTGTGATATCTACCTAAACAGGCACTTGGGATCTAAGTTTACAATTCCACCCTATGTAAACCTGAGCTCATTCAAAACTCGGCTGCCCGTGTTCTAACTCTCACCAAGTCCCGTTCGCCCATCACCCCTGTATTCGCTGACCTACATTGGCTCCCGGTCTGGCAACGCCTCAATTTTAAAATTCTCATCCTTGTTTTCAAATCCCTCCACGGCCTCACACCTCCCTATCTCTGTAACCTCCTCCAGCCCCTACAACCCTCCGAGATCTCTGCGCTCCTCCAATTCTGGCCTCTCGCACATCCCTGATTATAATCGCTCCACCATTGGCGGCCGTGCCTTCTGTTGCCTAGGCCCTAAGCTCTGGAATTCCCTCCCTAAACCTCTCCGCCTCGTTACCTCTCTCTCTTCCTTTAAGATGCTCCTTAAAACCTACCTCTTTGACCAAGCTTTTGGTCACCTGTCCTAATATCTCATTATGTGGCTCAGTGTCAAATTTTGCTTGATCATAGTCCTGTGACGTGCCTTGGGACGTTTTACTATGTTAAAGGCGCTATATAAATACAAGTGCTGGAGGGGCAGCCTTGTTTATGTGCTCAAACACTGCAAAGGGACTTGAAGCCACCGTCATGACTCAGAGTTGAAACTGGAGGGATGGGGGATAATTTGAACTTCCAGCGATGGTGTAAATTGGGCGATGTGATTGGGGGCCGTTGCACACCCTGCACAATTTTCCTTTCTGTTGTAGTCAATGGAAAGAATGATCAGATGGCATGTATTTTGGGCCGCAGATCATAGTGCTCATTTTGCACCATTGCCATTCAGCTGCCCACTGAACCAAGCTGATAAAAGAAAAAGAATTTGCATTTCACGGCCTCAGGATGTCCAAAAGCGCTTTACAGCCGATTAATTACTTTTTGAAGTGTAGTCACTGTTGTAATGTAGGAAATGATACTCGGCAATGTCGTATGAGCATCTATAAAAGAAAATCTCGAACACATTGCAATGCTCCGCGCACAGATGAAAACACAGTTTTATTATTAATTTACTTGCTGAGTTCTCATAGGCTCCTTTCACACTCTTCGTTGACATGTTATTTTAGACCATCAGTCTCCGAACTCTCATCCGCCACATCGCTCACTCGACTAATTTAAATCTTTTGCAGCTCGAAACTATTACAAACCCTGCATTAGCATGCTGAAACCAGACTCTGCATTGACGGCCAATTAGCAAAATGAAGATTGAAGAGTGATATGATTCGAGCCTTTATGATAATGAAGGCGAGTTAAGACTTTGCACTTTGCGATTGTGCAACACCGTGAAAATCAAACCTCCACGCTTAAATAGGAACATAGGAACAGGAGGAGGCCATTCAGTCCATTCAGTCCCTCAAGCCTGTTCCACCATTCAATGAGCTCATGGCTGATCTGAGACCTAACTCACTATACCTGTCTTTGGCCCCTATCCCTTAATACCTTAGGTTAACAGAAATCTATCAATCTTCGATTTAAAATTAACAATTGATCTAGCATCAATTGCCGTTTGCGGAAGAGAGTTCCAAACTTCTACCACCCTTTGTGCGTAGAAGTGTTTCCTAATTTCCCTCCTGAAAGGTCTGGCTCTCATTTGTAAACTATACCCCCTAGTCCTAGAATCCCCAACTAGCTGAAATAGTTTCACTCTATCTACCCTCTGTTCCTCTTAATATCTTGAAAACTTCAATCAGATCACCCCTTAACCTTCTAAATTCGAGGGAATATAACTCTAATTTATGTAATCTCTCCTCGTAACTTAACCCTTGGAGTCCGGGTATCATTCTGGTAAACCTACGCTGCACTCCCTCCAAGGCCAGTATATCCTTCCTAAGGTGTGGTGCCCAGAACTGCTCCCAGTACTCCAGGTGTGGTCTAACCAGGGCTTTGTACAGCTGCAGCATAACTTCTACCCCCTTGTATTCTAGTCCTCCAGATATGAAGGCCAGCATTCCGTTAGCCTTTTTGATTATTTTCTGTATCTGGCCATCCACACGTTATGAGTAACACGGGGCGCTGGGTAGTGTAGGGCAGTAGGCTCATGTTAAACTGCTGGCTCCACATGCCATCTCTAGGCAGGAAAGTGGAGCACAAAATCTGGGCTGACACTCCAGTGTAGTACCGAGGGAGTGCTACACTGTCAGAAGTATCATCTTTCAGATGAGGTTATTTTGAAGAACAACAGGGGAGTTCTCCCAGGCGTCCTGGCCAATATTTATCCCTCAATCAACATCACTGAAACAGATTATCAGACCATCACCAGGATAGTGTCTCTCACGCCAGTTCTGCTTTGTACTCGCTGCAGTTTAAGTGCAGCCAAACCAAAATTTAATTTAAGATTGTTTTAGCGTTGACAGATACCGGGACAGTGGGCTCTCTATTAATACTAAAGCTCAACTTGACACCAGTCCATCGAGCTGTGCTCTGCACCCCAGTACCCTGAGGGAGAACATTGGCTTAGTGGCCGAGTCCCCACCTTCGAGCCAGAATGATGCAGGATTCGAACCCCTGCAGCTGCGTACATGGTTCCCGACAGGGGCCACGAGCCAAGTCTGAAGGGGGCAGCCCTTGTTGCCCAGTGGCCAACCCTGTGACCTGATGGCCTGATTCGAATAAAGGCGCCACACAGGACTGGCGCGGAATGAATATATCATGAGCGCTGGCTGCCAGGAAACCGGGCACAGACCTGCAAGATGCGCTGCCTGTGGTCACAAACTAGCTGGACGTTGAGGGGGTGGAATCCCTTTCTGTTCAGAAAGGTGGCAGGATGGTGATGGCAGATGTGAGTGCCGTATATGCTACTCCAGGGAAGTCTGCTCTACCATGAGGAGCCTGGTCTGAACGGCAATAGATTGGGAAAAGGGGAAGTGCAACGAGACCTGGGTGTCCTTGTGCACCAGTCGCTGAAGGTAAGCATGCAGGTGCAGCAGGCGGTTAAGAAGGCAAATGGTATGCTGGCCTTCGTAGCGAGAGGATTCGAGTACAGGAGCAAGGATGTCTCGCTGCAGTTGTACAGGGCCTTGGTGAGACCACACCTTGAGTATTGTGTGCAGTTTTGGTCGCCTTATCTGAGGAAGGATGTTCTTGCCATGGAGGGAGTGCAGCAAAGATTCACCAGACTGATACCTGGGATGGCAGGAATGATGTATGAAGAGAGATTGGGTCGATTAGGCTTATATTCGCTAGAGTTTAGAAGAATGAGAGGGGATCTCATTGAAACTTATAAAATTCTAACAGGACTAGACAGACTAGATGCAGGAAGGCTGTTCCCAATGGCGGGGGAGTCCAGAACCAGGTGTCACAGTCTAAGGATAAGGGGTAAGCCATTTAGGACTGAGATGAGGAGGAATTTCTTCACCCAGAGAGTGGTGAACCTGTGGAATTCTCTACCACAGAAGACAGTTGAGGCCAATTCATTAAATATATTCAAGAAGGAGTTAGATATATTTCTTAAGGCTAAAGGGATCAAGGGATATGGGGAGAAAGCAGGGACAGGGTACTGAATTTGGATGATCAGCCATGATCGCATTGAATGGCGGAGCAGGCTCAAGGGGCCGAATGGCCTACTCCTGCTCCTATCTTCTGTGTTTCTATGTTTCTATGGTGCTCTCTCATCCTGCTTTGCTCTGCCCATGGGGAAATGTTGCTCCTGGTGTGGAAAGCTTCGATGACCTCCCTGATCCAAAGGAGGTCTTAGCGTAACCTTCCTTAGGAAGTTGGAAAGACAGAGTACCTTTTAAAAAGAAAAGAAATCTGGGATCCAAATATACCTTATGTACTGTTGTCACCTGCTGCAGCCTAGGAGAAAACTGGGGCATAAAGGTTAAAGGCCACGGTGACCTTGACAACCACAGGCAGTGCTGCCCATGCCCTGGTGTGAGGCTCGAGTTGTAACTGCAGCAGGTGACATAGCTTGCTGAAAGCCTCCTTGGTGGAAGGTGGCGCCTGAGACATTCTCCAATAAGTTTAGGTAGTTCATGGTAAGTTCCAATAGAATGAGCGCACGCCTCGCCCGCCATGTTGGATGCTCAGGCGCCCGTTTCGTGCCCGGATAAAAGGGGCGCGGCACCATCAAATTTACAGGCCGCTGTCTTTGCACGGTCTGACCTGTATGTGACTCCAGTCCCACACTGGCGTGGTTAACTCTGAACCGCCATCTGACGTGGCCTGACGTGAAGCAAGCCGCTCAGTTAACAGCAGCCAGGGATGGGCAATAAATAAATGCCAGCCTTGCCATCAATGCTCGGGATGCCAACTCTGGTTGGACATATTCCTGGAGGTGTTATCACATGACCTCCCGCCTCCAACCGCCCCCCCCCCCCCGGGAACCCCCTCACACTCCCGCCATTGGCCGCCCGACATGTCCATCCTCGCATTGCACCACCTTCCCATTACAACTGGAGAGTGAACCAACTCTTCATTACCCGATTAGATGATTCTTGACTGTCAATCAAGCAGACTTTTTCCCTAAGTCCGATACTCTAATAAGAAAAGTGTTCAAAGAAAATCCTGTAAAAACATTTTTTTTTAACGCCTCTGTGATTGTGCACAGGTACAGCAAGTAATCAAAAAGGCAAATGGAGTAAAAAACAGAAAATGCTGGAGATACTCAGCAGGTCAGGCAGCATCTGTGAAGAGAGAAACAGAGTCGATGACCTTTCGTCAGAACTGGAAAAAAACCAGGAAATGGAACAGATTTTTAAGCAAGTGTAGGGGCTGGGAAAGGGGGGAGGGGATGAAAGAACAAAAGGGCAGGTCTTTGATTGGATGGAAGGCAGGAGAAATTAAGAGACATTAAGAGATATTCAAGGCAAAAGGAGATAGTAATGGGACAGGTTAAAAAACAAAGGATGGCTCTAGATGAAGTGTAAATTGCGCTGGCAGAATGAAAGACAGCTGCCATGTGGGAGAGAAGAAAAGACACAGACAAAAAGTGTGGATAAAAAATAATAATATGATAGGGGCCGGGGTTGTGATCTGAAATTGTTGAACTCTATGTTGAGTCCAGAAGGCTGTAAAGTGCCTAATCGGAAGATGAGGTGCTGTTCCTCGAGCTTATGCTGAGCTTCAGTGGAACAATGCAAGAGGCCGAGGACGGCGAGGTCTTAGTGGGAGTGGAGCGGAGAATTAAAGTGACAGGCGACCGGAAGCTCAGGGTCCCCCTTACGGACTGAACGGAGGTGTTCCGCAAAGCGGCCACCCAATCTGCTTTTCGTCTCCCCAGTGTAGAGGAGACCACATCGTGAGCAGCGAATACAGTGCACTAAATGGCAAGAAGTACAAGTAAATCTCTGTTCCACCTGGAAAGGGTGTTTGGGGCCCTGGACAGTGGGAAGGGGGGAGGTATAAGGGCATGTGTTGCATCTCCTGCACTGGACGAAGGGGAAGGAGTGTTGGGGGTGATAGAGGAGTGGACCAGGGTGTCGCGGAGGGAGCGGTCCCTTCGGAATGCTGAAAGGGGAGGTGAGGGGAAGGTATGTTTGGTGGTGGGATCACGCTGGAGGTGGCGGAAATGGCGGAGGATGATCCGTTGAATGTGGAGGCTGGTCGGGTGAAAGGTGAGGACAAGGGGCACCCTATCGTGGTTCCGGGAGGGAGGGGCAGGGGTGAGGGCAGAAGTGCGGGAGATAGAACGGACACGGTCGAGGGCCATGTCAACCACAGTAGGTTAATCTCCAGGACACTGCTGCGCAAATGGAGTGTTGGCCTTTATTTCAAGGGGGTTGGAGTATAAAAGCAGGGAAGTCCTGCTACAACTGTACAGGGTATTGGTGAGACCACACCTCGAGTACTGCGTACAGTTTTGGTCTCTTTATTTAAGGAAGGATATACTTGCATTGGAGGCAGTTCAGAGATGATTCACTAGGTTAATTCCAGAGATGAGGGGGTTGACTTATGAGGAAAGGTTGAGCAGGCTGGGCCTATACTCATTGGTATTTAGAAGAATGAGAGGTGATCTTATTGAAACATATAAGATACTGAGGGGGCTCGACAGGGTAGATGCAGAGAGGATGTTTCCCCTCGTGGGGAAATCTAGAACTCGGGGCACAGTTTTAGAATAAAGGGTCGCCCCTTTACAACTGAGATGAGGAGGAATTTCTTCTTTCAGAGGGTCGTAAATCTGTGGAATTCTCTGCCCCAGAGAGCCGTGGAGGCTGGGTCATTAAATACATTTAAGGTGGAGATAGGCAGATTTTTGCAAGATAAGGGAGTGAAGGGTTATGGGGAGCGGGCAGGGAAGTGGCTTTGAGCCCAAGATCAGCCATGATCTTATTGAATGGTGGAGCAGGCTCGAGGGGCCGAGTGGCCTATTCCTGCTCCTATTTCTTATGTTCTTATGTTCTCCTGGGTGTTACTCGCAGTGGTTTCCTGGAGATTAACCTTCAATTCCTGGAGACTCCAGGGCAATCCTGAAGGGTTGGCAACCCTAAATGATGACCACTCTCTGAGAATGAATTAAAAAACCAGACTCAAGCACAGCGCCCGGTGAATGAGCGCTGGAGAAAATTTGTTTCAAAGTGCTACACATATATCTTTCCCAGTTACAGTTTCATTCGGATCAACCTGATTATGCCACCTAATAAACAACAACAACAAGTTCACACTTGTGGGTTGAACTTGGCTGTGCATTACTAGCAAGGAATGTATTAACCTGTTTATTTTAAGTGGGTTATTTGCCTTCATTAAAACTGAAGACAGAATCATTTCGCACTAAACGTTACGGCATTGCTAATGTTGCCAGCGCCGCCTCTCAACTCCGACAAAAAAAGGAGGGGACATTCCAAACCGAAGCAAACATCTAATCCTTCTGCTGCCCTCCATTAGCAAAAAAAAAAAGCCGTTCCAGAGAATGAACCAGAGAAGGAAACCTACCCCAGCTGTGGCGAGCATGGTTCCGCCCGGGCCCCTCACTAACAGCTACGATGATGAAGTAGTTTCTCTTCTGGTAGAGGGGACTCTGAACTGATTAAAGCTCTCGGCTATTACCTCATCCTTTAATCAACTCATTCCCCCACTGCAGAGTAAGGTCTACTCAATCATACACTGTAGCCTCATTATGCAGTCTTCGGAATAATTCATTACATGGATCCCTTTGACTGGTGATTGAAGATTAATTTTAGATTCTATAATGTCTACGGCAGTAAGTGTGTCACAGGGAATTTTGGCTACTATCAAGATTCAGTGGCAGCCGAATTTATCGCTGCTCATCTATTTTACAGATCCCTTTTCAAACAGATATATTCAAAATTCTGGGGCCTTGTAAGAATTCCAATCCACAAACTCTGACAGTCCCGCTCATTCTTTTCTTCGTCTTTTCCATAACCTACTGATCACCAACAATGTTTGGTACTTTTGGAAAGACCAGGTAGTCTTACTCAGCTCAGTATTTGTGTTGAGAATTTGGGGTTAATTCCCATAATACTCGCAGGTATGTTGCGCCCGATTGCATTGAATCAGCTCAAAGCGCTTGATGCAGCAAGTTACTTTGAAGTACGGCCACTGGCTGGTAAGCAGGTGAGCGCGGCGGCCATTTAGCGCACGGCGATGTCCCACGAGCGATGAGATCTGGCGATCTTATTGGTGACAATGGTTGAGGAAAGGCGTCGGCCAGAACCTCCAGGCCCAAGCGATAGATTCCGGCCTCGCCAGCGACGTCCACATCCCAAGAAAAAAAACTCTGCTTTTAAATGTTGGCGCCGTGATATTATAACAGACGCGTTAACGGGTTCATATGAAATTCCTGGATCTGCTTGTTGCAACAAAGATGTCAACCTGTTTAAAATAGTGGCACGGGAGAATTTCAATATGTTAGCACATTCATTATTAATAGAGGACTCCGTCCCCGCTGTGTTTTGTTTGTTCCAGTTAATTTATGTTCTCAGTCGCTGTCTGCTTTATGTGAGTGTTTGTTATGTGTTGATGCTGCACTAATTTCCCAAAAGAAAGAAATTTAATGGCCTCCACTACTTTGCACATTTGCAGTTATTTTTCATCCTATACTGTAGGGAGAGAAAATAACTAGAAATAAATAAGAGAGCCTCAATCTGTCACATTTATTTACTTAATGTTAAGGACAGAAACAGAAAGACAAGAGTTAAGTTGTTAAAGGGACACCGTCGTCCTCGAAGCGAATTCTTTTGTGCTGGCTCAGTATCTGCAACAGCCTAAATCAAGCTGTGAACATTTATTTTCCCAGGGAGACTGGTTGGTGCAATAACAAGTTGCATCTATACAGCGCCTTTAATGTAGGAAAACGTCCCACGGCGCTTGGCGGGAGCGGAACCAGAAAACAATTGACACCGAGCCAAAGGATGGAGGGTTGAGGGGTGATTGAAGGAGGCGTGCTCCATGAAGACATGCTTGTTGTGTATGTAATATGTGTGCTACTTTGAACCTATGGACAGGACTGCACTACTTGTTGGGCGTAGTGATACGCAGTACCACTCCTGGCCATAGGGGTATAAATAGTACTGTGGGTACTGATCTCCCCTCAGTTCCCGCCTGTGGGCATGAAGTAAAGACCTACGTATAGTCCCTACCTCCAACCAGTAAAGACCTGTTTTATTGTTACTGATTAAGTCTGAGTATTAATTACTTGAACAACTCACAGATTTAACACTGGCGACGAGTCTGATTCGGACCCTGTGGCAGTCACTCCACGGCAGCTTCGTCCACAGCCAGGACGTTGCAGAGAGGTTTCCACCCTCTCCACCCCACTGGAAGACATCCTGACCTCGGAGCCTCCATCGGCGACCGTCAGCTTCTTCTCCAGCTTGGTGGTGGGTAAGCCGTTGTCTGAGCCGGGCAGCGACGCGACAGGCAGTCGACCGCGTTGGCCGCACGAACGGGGCTGGGGGAGCTGGAGGAATAGGGCGCGAGAGCCGCTTCGAGCGGGAGGCGTTTCAACGGAGCGATCGCATCTCCTGATAAGAGCCGAGAGCCGCTTCGCGATCCAGCGATCGCATCCGCTGATAAGGGCCGCACTCGGGCGATCGCGGCGAAGATAAGGGCTGCACTCGGGGGCTGAAGGGAGACGGCGTTGGGGGACGGGTGAAGACCGCCAAGCGCGGGAAAACCGCCATTTTGTGGGCGGAGGACGACGGCAAGAGCGGGAAGCCGCCATCTTGGATAGCAGTAAAAAAAAAAAAAATCTGAGAAATTGCAAATCTACAATGCCTAAACACGGGAATATTAGCACCTTTGATAGTGACCTCGAAGATTGGGCCATATATGTTGAAAGAGTAAAAAATTATTGTAAGGCCAATAAAATTCGTGACCAAGATAAAGCTCTAACATTATTAAATTTAATGGGTGCGAAGACATACGGGCAATTGAAACACCTGTTATCACCAGATGAACCGGCGGATAAGACGTTCGATGAGATTGTTACTGTCCTGAAAGATCATCTAAACCCCACGCCGCTGATGCTAGCGGAACGATTTAAATTTTATGACAGAAGGCAGCTACAGCATGAAAGCAATGCTGATTATTTGCTGGAATTGCGTAAATTAGCGAAATATTGCCAGTTTGGAACGGGACTGACAGAGGCACTTCGAGACAAATTTGTGTGTGGTTTATTTAAACAGGATACACAAAAGCGACTGCTCGAGGAGAATGAGCTGACGCTTGAGAAGGCGGTCACTATGGCAGCAGCACACGAAGCCGCAGCGAGAGGCACGGCAGTAATGCAGCTACGGTCACCGGAGCTCAGTGCACACAAATTGGGTGTGAGTTCTGGCAAATGTTATCGTTGTGGAAAGACAACGCATGATCAGAACCAGTGTTGGTTTAAAAACCAAGAATGTAGAACTTGTGGTAGGCTTGGACATATAGCTAGAGTATGCAGGTCAGCGAAGAAGACCAGCAACAAGAAGTCACCGCAAGGAAAATACGCAAAGGTACACAAGGTGACCGAACAGGAGTCCGATTCAGACGCTAGCAGTAATGAACTGGCTAGCTTAAGAGTACTCAACGCTGGTAAGGGTGCAGACCTCCAGACAATTTGGGTCACTCTTCAGATAGAAGGAGTCCAAGTAAAACTGGAATTGGACACTGGATCGGCATTGACGGTCATAAATAAGAAAGATTACGGAAAGTTATTCCAACATATTCCCCTGCAGGATACGGGGATTATATTGGAAACATACACGGGGCAAAGAGTGTACCCCATCGGGAAAATAGAGGTTGCAGTGGTCCACAAGGGCGAAGACAGTCAAATAATGGACTTATATGTGATATCTGAAGGAGGTCCTCCACTACTAGGACGGGAGTGGATTAGGAAAATGAATATGGACTGGCATTTCCTACAAACAATAACGAGTGAGAACTCGGTGAAGATAGTCGGCCCAGACTCTGGAACGGATGATGGTAAGCCCAACTCAGGTGCAAAAGACAAAGTTTCAGCACAGAATTCCACTGAGCAACAACAACATAGTTTAACTGTGGATTCTGAGTCTGGCAAGTCTACTGATGTGCCCATTTCTGAGGGACACCGGGCTCGAACTCAACTCCATTTCAAACTACAACAGCAATTAGAACAAATGCTTCGCCGTTGTGAGCAAGAGTTGAATGCAACGAAAGAGTTCTTTGATATAGAGTTGGAGAATCTGGAAAGACAACAGAAGCAGCTGATGGAGAAAATGGAACAGGAGCACACAAAACGTCTGATGTCAGAGGAGTTAACGGTCAGCCAACTCCTGCATATGCTGAAGGACAGGACTCTGAAATGGGAAAAACTTGAACACGAACTTCAATATTCAAACGAAAGGGGTTCGGAGCTCTCAAAGGTTATTGGAAGAGCTGTGGTGGCAACACAGACTGAGATGACTGCAACAGAGCAGCCCTTGGATGCCAAAAGTACGCTGACTCACGTCAACGTAGAACAACAGACCGCTGAAACAGCTGCTCCGGTAGAGGGATTGCATAGTCCGATCAATCAATCTCCAAAGGAAGTTGAAGTATTAAAATCACAAATGAGGTCACTAGTAAACGACTTGCTGAAAGCCCAGAAAAAGCTGGATGCAGAGGTACACATGAAGAAGTCTCTTCAGGAAAGATGTCTGGATTTGGAACAAGAGCTGGCTAACGTCCAGCTGGGTATGGAGGAAATAGACGACCCTCTCACTGGTCTAGCTCAGGACGACACCGAATATTACTATGACCTGGTGGACGACACCGAATATTACGATGTCCTGTCCTGCCCAGCTTGTAACTTCGACTCCCAAAGTGCAGAAATCATGGAGGAGCACCAAAAGTCTACGGAACATCGGGAGAAGCTGGCTCTACGACGGAAACAGGAGGAAGAGAAGGAGGAACTGCGCATGCAGCTGGCAGCTGTGGCAGCTGACAATGGAGCCCAGAGAGTCTCCAAGAAGCAGAAAAGGAAAAGTAAAAACAGAAGATGACCCATCTGAACCATTATCACCTCTACCAGATCACACACGTGGTCCCTCCGAACGGAGCCAATTCAGTTCGGAAGTTCAAACTGTTAAATCCATGGAAGGACTATTGAATGAGTCACTCCAGCAACGTGAACCGACTCCACCACAGAGATTGAATCTGTGAACTGTTTTCCGCAGAGACTGAATCTGTGATCTGTTTTGACATGAAGTTATCTATGTATCTATGTTATTCTGTTATGTAAACCTGAAGTTATATATGTATATATGTTATTACGTTATGTTAAATGGGGAGATGACTGTAAAGCTAGGAAGGGAGGAATGTTGTGTATGTAATATGTGTGCTACTTTGAACCTATGGACAGGACTGCACTACTTGTTGGGCGTAGTGATACGCAGTACCACTCCTGGCCATAGGGGTATAAATAGTACTGTGGGTACTGATCTCCCCTCAGTTCCCGCCTGTGGGCATGAAGTAAAGACCTACGTATAGTCCCTACCTCCAACCAGTAAAGACCTGTTTTATTGTTACTGATTAAGTCTGAGTATTAATTACTTGAACAACTCACAGATTTAACAATGCTCCTTGAGGGGAGAGAGAGCTGGAGAGATGAAGAGGTTAGGGGAGGGAATTCCAGATCTTAGGGCCCAGACGGCTGAAGGCACGGCCGCCAATGGTGGTGCAGAGCAAGTGGAGCTTAGGCACTGGATTAGGCACTTTGCAGCCTTCCGGACTCAATATCGAGTTCGACAATTTCAGATCATAACCTCGGCCCCTATTACATCTATACTTATATTTTTTTCCACCCCTTTGTTTTGGGTCTTCCCTTCCCCGCGCACCCCCCCCCCACCCGCCCCCCCACTTTCCTTTTTTTTTCTCTCTCCCACATGGCAGCTGTTTCTCATCCTGCCAGTACACTTCACACCTAATCTCAGCCGTCTTTTGTCTCCTCTGTCCCATTACCATCTCGTCTGGTTTTGAATACCTCTTAATGTCTCTTTTACTTCTTTTGTTCTATCGCAGCCCTGCCTTCGATCTATTTTATTTCCTTTCCAGTTTTGAAAAAGGGTTTCGACCCGAAACGTCAACTCTAATTTCTCTCCACGGATGTTGCCTGGCCTGCTGAGTTTTTCCAGCATTTTCTGTTGTTATTTTGTAAATAATGTGCTTGTTTCAAATGAAGCAGATAAATTTGCAGGGCTACGGGTTGAAAGGGGGTGGGACGAATTGGACGGCTCTTTGACAGAGCCGGCATAGACACGATGGGCCGAATGGCCAACCTTCTGCGCTGTATGATTCTATGGTTCTCTGAAATTCAGCAGGCCTGTTGAAAGTGAAAAGCTGGCAGTCGACAATAAAAAAAAACAGCCAAATGCTGGAAAAACACAGCAGGTGAGTCAGCCTCTGATGAAGGGGGACACACCTGAAACATCATAAACCCTGCCCTGTCTTTTTCCAGAGCCTGACTGACCTGCCGTGTATTTTCAGCATTTAGAATCCGAACGCATCGGGTGCGAAGAAAATAATCGTGTCATCGCACACCCAGCAATGTTCTGATCCAACTCACTTGTCAGCTTATCTTGGCAATTATCTTGCAAAACACTTTATTGAGACAACAGGACCCTTTTATCAGGTCAATAATTTGCTGCCTTCACCCACAAGTGCAGTCAATATTTGCACGCTATACCCTTGGATCACATGTGATTAACTGCAGAGCAGGTTCGAGTGAGCAGACAGTTCAGTATTGACCGCTAATGGATTAACAGTGGCCGACAGGGCAGAGCCTGACTTGCCAAAGCACAGGCAAATGGCAACAAAACATGTTCCATTTTACACTAAAAATACTCAAAGCATGCACTAAAATGAGTTATAAACTGCACTATTTGAGCAAAAGTAGCTTATAACTAGAATAATATTTTCAAAGTTTCCTTACTGAGAAATCTAGGCGAAAGTCTTAGGTCAATAGTAAAGAGGCAAAACATAAAGGAGAATGAATAGGAGGCAACAACAACGGTTTGCATTTATCTAGCGCCTTTAATGTAGTAAAACGTCCCAAGATGCTTCACAGGAGCGTTATCAAGCAAAAGTTGACACCGAGCCACATCAGGAGCTATTAGGACAGGTGACCAAAAGCTTGGTCAGAGAGGTCGGTTTTAAGGAACGTCTTAAAAGAGGAGAGAGAGGTGGAGAGGCCGAGAGGTTTAGGCAGGGAATTCCAGAGTTTAGGGCCCAGGCTGCCGAAGGCATGGCCGCCAACGGTGGGGCAAAGAAAATTGGGGATGCGCAAGAGGCCAGAATTGAAGGCGCGCAGAGATCTCGGAGGGCTGTAGGGCTGGAGGAGGTTACAGAGATAGGGAGGGGCGAGGCCACAGAGGGATTTGAAAACAAGAATGAGAATTTAAAATTCATTGACAAGGTAGGTTGGATTCCACCCCCGCCTCTCCCCCCCTCCTCCCCCCAAACCCCTACCAACCCGCCACCCCGTGATCCTGCCCAAACTGGGGTGGGGGAGTGACAGAGAATGTGGCCAGATCTGGTGATGTGGCTTCCTCACCAACCCCGACTTGGATTTCACTTCCCGTCCTCCACCAGAACACTACCACTGGAAGGATAGCAAAATACTGCGAATGCTGGAAATCTGAAATAACAACAGAAAATGCTGGAAAGACTCAGCAGGCCAGGCAACATCCGCGGAGAGAGAAACAGAGTTAACGTTTCAGGTCGAAACCCTTCGTCAGGACTGAAAAAACACAGGAAATGAAACAGATTAAAAGGCCAGTTTGGGGGCTGGGAAATGGGGGTGAAAGAACAAAAGAGAAGTGAAGAGACATTAAGAGGTATTCAAAACCAGACGAGATGGTGATAGGACTAGTGGAGACAAAAGACGGCTCTAGATTAGGTGTGAAATGCGCTGGCAGAATGAGAGACAGTTGCCATGTGGGAGAGAGAAAAGGGGGGAAGGGCACAAAACAAAGGTGTGGATAAAAAATATATATAAAAATGCAATAGGAGCCGAGGTTATGATCTGAAATTGTTGAACTCGATATTGAGTCCGGAAGGCTGTAAAGTGCCTAATCGGAAGATGAGGTGCTGTTCCTCGAGCTTACGCTGGGTTTCCGTGGAACAATGCAAGAGCTCGAGGACGGTGAGGTCTGAGTGGGAATGGGGTGGTGAATTAAGGAGTAAGTCCAAAGTGATAGTCAGGCATTACCAAGCTTGGCTTTTAAAAGCCTACAGGAGGAAGTGACGACAGGGAGGTGAGGTGAGAGGCTCTGGGAAAGAAAGAAATATACTTATCACAGATCACAGAATCACAGAAACCCCACAGTGCAGATAGAGGCCATTTCGGCCCATCGAGCCTGCACCGACACATATCCCACCCGATCCCCGTAACCCCTACACCAACACATATCCCACCCTATCCCCGTAACCCCACGTATTTAATCCCCCTAACACTAAGGGTCAATTTTATCATAGCCAATCAACCTAACCCGCACATCTTTGGACTGTGGGAGGAAACCGGAGCACCCGGAGGAAACCCACGCAAACACGGGGAGAATGTGCAAACTCCACACAGACAGTCGCCCGAGGCCAGATTCGAACCCGGGTCCCTGGCGCTGTGAGGCAACAGTGCTAACCACTATGCCACCGTGCTGCCCTTATCACCACGGGTGTTTCCCTCAGCACAAATCAAGAACTATGGAACAGCTTGGCCACTCTGGCTGGCCTTGCTGGCTGGGACTGCACTCCAATAAGGGCTTTATTCAACTCACAGACATTTGACTCCATCCCTCTAGTACTTAGCCAGCACCAATTGCAACTGCAGTGAGCAGCACAGTAGCTCACCCTACGTGGTCCATCAAAGTAGTTATGTGATTCCATCGGGGATGGGGTGTCACAAATTAAGAAATTCCCACTGGTTTATTTCTGAAGAAGAAAATATCAGTTAGTGCGACTCAACTGTTAGTTATGTTCAGACAATGGTCTATAATTTTTATTCGTTCATGGGATGTGGCCATCACTGGCAAGGCCAGCATTTATTGCCCATCCCTAGTTGCCCTTGAGAAGGTGGTGGTGAGCCGTCTTCTTGAGCCGCTGCAGTCCGTGTGGTGAAGGTACTCCCACAGTGCTGTTAGGGAGGGAGTTCCAGGATTTTGACCCAGCGACGATGAAGGATCGGCAATATACTTCTAAGTCAGGATGGTGTGTGACCTGGAGGGGAACTTGGAGGTGGTGGTGTTCCCATGCATTGGCTGCCCTTGTCCTTCTAGGTGGTTGAGGTCGTTTGTTTGGGAGGTGCTTGTAGTGTATGTAACCTGTACCACCTTAAGAGGATACCTTAAGGTGATGGACTACTTTTTGATGGCTCCTGTACATTGTAGTACCGGTGGTGACCACACCGGTATATAATCCCTGCGGAGCAAAGTGTACCCCAGTTCAGCCTTCACCCTCAATCACTAAAGACCTGTTTGATTACTTCTGTAGTCTGTGTTCTGTTATTCAGCATAACTACATTTGAAAACACAGACTCAACAGTGGCGACGAGTCTGATCTTACCTAGCGGCAGTTGCATCAAAGGAAGCTTCGCCCTCTGAAACGGGCGTCGAACAAGGACATCCACCCTCAACATCCTGCTGGGCACTGCATCGCACGGGAGGGCATCGGGAACCCGGGTTGGTTTCTGGCCAGGGAGTCAAACATCAGTGAACATCCCTTCGACGACAGCGGCGGGTAAGCCCGATCGAGCGGCACGGGGGGGAAGTCGGCCGAGTTGTCAGTAAGAGAAGGGGAGGGTAACAACGAAAAGGGCGGAGAACACGACCACAGCCGGTGTCAGGGGCCGGACTGCAATCGGGGCAGAGACGCGCAGCAGCTAGGAAAGCGTTTATGACCACAAGGACCACGGGAGCGGCAGGGAACAAGAGCAGCAGCGTAGGGGAAAATAAAGGACCGCTGGGAGGCAAGAACGGCAACAGCGCGGTAATCGCCATTTTGAGTCGGCGGGGGAAGAAGACAAGCGCGGGAAAAGCCGCCAAGCGCGGGAAAAGCCGCCAAGCGCGGGAAGCCGCCATTTTGAAAAATAAATAAATAAATAAAAATAAAATAATAATCATATCCGAAGGAAAGGAAACTCAACAAGGATGCCAAAAACGGGTAACATCACTGCTTTTGATAGCGATGTGGAAGATTGGGCCACTTATGTGGAACGCATCGAAGTTTACTGTACAACGAATAAGGTACCGGAGGATAAGAAAGCACTAACCCTATTAAACTCGATGGGTGCAAAGGCGTACGGGTTATTAAGAAACCTTGTAACACCAGATAAACTGGTAGGAAAGAGTTTCGCGGATATTGTTACTATCCTGCAAGAGCATTTAAACCCCACGCCGCTGCTGATAACGGAACGATTTAAATTCTACAAAAGAATTCAACTCAAAGAAGAAAGCAACGCTGAATTCTTAACCGAACTGCGCAAGTTATCAAAGTACTGTCAGTTCGGTACAGGACTAGCAGACGCACTGAGAGATAAGTTTGTGTGTGGGCTCCTAAGGGAAGGAACCCAGAAGCAACTGCTAGAGGAAAAGGATCTTACGCTGGACAAAGCTTTCAGCATTGCAGCATCGCACGAGGCAGCAGCACGAGGCGCTGCAGAGATACAGCAAAGGCCATTGGAATTCAGCACCAATGAAATGGCATTGGGCGCAGTAAAGTGCTATCGTTGCGGAAGGACAACGCATGACCAGAACCAGTGCTGGTTCAAAGATAAAGAATGCAGGCAATGTGGCAAACTTGGTCACATAGCGAGAGTATGCCGGTCAGGAAAGAAGACCAGCAGCAAAAAGTCGCCGCAGGAGAAGTACAAAAAAGTACACAAGGTGACAGAGAACAGTTCAGATGAACAGAAGATGGATTCAGACTCCAGCAGTAAGGAACTGGGTTGTCTAAAAATACATAATGTGGGTAACAAACTATCTGGGTCATGCTTCGGATAGCAGGAGTCCAAGTGAAGATGGAATTGGACATTGGATCAGCATTAACGGTCATGAATAAGCAAGATTACAAAAGGTTATTCTCGCACATTCCCCTGAGGGATACGGAGATTGTATTGAAAACATACACGGGGCAAATAGTATACCCCAAAGGAAAGATTAAAGTAAATGTGGTCTACAATGGTAAAGAAAGTCAGAACATGGACTTGTATGTGTTACCTGATGGAGGTCCGCCACTACTGGGACGGGAATGGATCCGGAGAATAAATGTGGACTGGCATTCCATACAAGCACTGACTGTAGATGCCTGTAAAGGGGACGACGTCAAACCTAAACGACTGTCCAAAATATTAGACGATGCTAAGGAGGTGTTCCAACAGGGACTGGGAACACTGAAAGGAATTACGGCAAACATCACGGTTGAAGAACATGCAAACCCAAAATTTTTCAAAGCCAGACCGGTACCTTATGCGATACGACCTGCTGTGGAAGCAGAGCTGGAAGGGCTAGAACGTTCAGGAGTACTGTCCAAGGTGGACTGGAGCGAATGGGCCACACCCATTGTTCCTGTCATGAAGCGTTCGTTGAGCAACAAGCCGGGGGAACCTGGGAAGGTTCGCATCTGTGGCGATTTCAAGATCACTGTTAATCCGATTCTTCACACGGTGCAATATCTGCTTCCGCGGATTGAAGATATCTTCGCTTCGCTGCCTGGCGGGAAACACTTCACCAAGATAGACCTGGCGCAGTCGTACCTACAGATGGAAGTTGATGAAGCGTCACGCCAGTATCTCACGATCAACACACATAAGGGCTTATATCGGTATAATAGACTGGTTTTTGGAGTGGCATCGGCTCCAGCGATTTGGCAAAGGGCCATGGAGCAGGTATTGCAGGGAATTCCAGGCACACAATGCTACCTGGACGACATCCTGATTACAGGAGATGATGATAAGGATCACCTCGCGAATTTGGAGCAGGTGCTCACCAGATTGAAAGAATATGGGCTCAGAGTTAATCGCCAGAAATGTGAGTTCTTTCAAAAGCGAATCTCGTACTGCGGCCACGTCATTGACCAGGAGGGGCTCCATAAGTCACCTGACAAGATCGAAGCTGTTGTGAAAGCTCCTGCTCCAGAAAATGTATTCCAGTTGAGGTCGTTCCTTGGGTTGGTTAACTATTACCACAAGTTTCTTCCAAATTTATCCACGGTGTTACACCCGCTGAACACTCTTTTGCAAATGGGAATACCATGGAAGTGGAGCGATGATTGTAAGTGGGCTTTTCAAAAGAGCAAGGCACTGATCACCTCTAAGGAAGTGTTGGCTCACTTTAACCCAACGCTGCCTATTCGCTTAGCTTGTGATGCTTCTCCATATGGTATCGGGGCAGTGCTCTCACATAAGTTTCCAAATGGCTCGGAAAGGCCAGTCGCGTTCGCATCCAGATCATTGACCTCCGCAGAGCACAACTATGCTCAGATAGATAGGGAGGCTCTCAGCCTCGTGTGGGGAGTTAAGAAATTTAACCATTACCTGCAAGGCCAAAAGTTTACGCTGCTGACAGATCACCAGCCGTTGGTTTCCATTTTCAACCCTAAGAAGGGTGTTCCGGTAATGACGGCGCAGAGGCTTCAGAGATGGTCCCTTTTCCTAGGGGCACATCAATATGATATCGAATTCAAAGGTACAAAGCAACATGGTAATGCTGATGGGCTGTCGCGCCTGCCACTACCTACAGCGGAAGAGGCACCGGCAGTTGACCTTGTCGAGATATTTCACTCGACCATCATCGAATGCTTACCAGTCACCAATGCGGGTATTGAGAGAGAGACCCGGAACGACCTGACACTGTCTCAGGTCTACGACTTGACAGTGAAGGGATGGCCAGCACATGGCGACCCACTGTTACCAGCATTCTCAGCCAGACGAGAACAGCTGTCCGTATGTCAAGGAACATTGATGTATGGAACAAGGGTGATTATTCCTCCTAAATTAAGGGAGAGAGTGTGGTAAACCACTTTTATCGTTCACTATCGTTACACTATGGTTATCACTGTTATATCGTTACACTATGGTTATCACTGTTTACACTGTTGTATCACTACACGAGGTCGCCTCTTGTCACGCTGTTATACCTGGGCTGACCACTGCTGACTCCGCCCATGGCTCCACCTACCTGCCCAGGTATAAAGGTGGTCGGCTGGCTGGTATTCCTCCTTGTTGGATCCGATCACCCACGAGGGTGGGCTCTGTTATTTAGCCAATAAAAACCTATAGTTACTTTCTTAACTCGTCGCTTTTCATTGGATGAATTGATAGGTATATCAATTTTATTGGCTAAATTTTAAAATGTCGTTACCTGAGCAGCCAAACGACCAGTCAACGGAGCAGCCAAACGATCAGTCAGACACCCAGCTACAACAGCCACAGCAGCCGGCCTGGCTGCGAGCCCTCCGACCACCGTACCTGGATCTAAACCCACAGGCAGCAAACTCAGCCCTCGACTTCGAACACTGGCTGAGCTGTTTCGAATCCTACCTGGGAGAATCCGGCGTGCCTCAGAGATCCAAGCTAAGAGTTCTGACCGCCCAAGTGAGCCCTAAAGTATTCGCACTCATCCGGGACCTTACTACATACGAGGCCGCCATCAACCTACTGAAACAACAGTACCGGAGCCCGGTAAATTCCATGTATGCCAGACATCTCCTAAGATCCCGCCCGCAACAGCCAGGAGAGTCTGTAGATGAATTTTTACGGGCGCTACAAACACTCGGCAGGGACTGTGACTTTAAAGCGGTAACGGCGGCAGAAAATACTGAAGATAATATCCGCGATGCCTTCGTGAAAGGCCTGCGGTCCGACTACTCACGGCAAAGACTGCTTGAAGCAAAGGACCTCGACCTGAACACAGCTGCAGCCCTCGCTCGTTCCCTAGAAGTGGCCCATCGGGACCTCGAGGCGTACTCCAGGTACTGTAATTCGCGACCCTGGAACTCGGGACCGACCCCGACCGCAATACCCCTCGCAGCGCCGCCCCTGGGACCTACCTCAGCGTCGGCGTCCCGGACCCGATCGGGACCGCCACCCCCGGTACCGGCTGCGACATCGGACCCCCGCGATCGGGCCGCCGGCTGCTTCTTCTGCGGCCAGGCGAAACACCCGAGGTCGCGCTGCCCTGCGAGAAACGTGACTTGCTCCAGTTGCCAGAAGAAAGGCCACTTCGCTAAGGCCTGCAGAGGGAGAGCCACAGACACCAGCAGTGCCTCATGTGAGCTGTGGGGGCGGCCATCTTTCATCAAGGCCACAGATGCCAGTATCCCCTCGTGTGAGTCGTGGAGCGGCCATCTTTGATCAAGGCCACCGACACCAGCAGTGCCACATGTGAGTTGTGGGGGCAGCCATCTTCTCCACCATCTTACCCCACCTCGTGGGCGCCGCCATTTTACCCACCACACTCGACCGCCACCTCGCCTCCAGACCCGACCACCGCCTCACCCGCAGACTACAGCAGCTCACTCAGCCATACACTAGCCTCCGTCACACTGGACCAAGCTCGCCCGCATCACCTGTCCAAGTCCATGATGGACATCAAAGTAAACAGCCACGCCACGACCTGCCTGTTCGACAGCGGAAGCACGGAGAGCTTCATCCATCCAGACACGGTGAGCCACTGCTCCCTCACTGTCCGGCCAACGCGCAACCGGGTCTCGATGGCATCTAGGCCCCACTCTACAGACATCAGCGGCTACTGTGTTGTGACCCTGTCGGTTAGGGGCACGGAGTATAAAAATTTTAAACTTCTCGTCCTGCCCCAACTCTGCGCTGCCGTCCTACTAGGGCTGGATTTCCAATCCCACCTTCAAAGTGTCACTCTAGCATACGGTGGACCCCTCCCCCCACTCACAGTCGACAACCAGCAGCCCTTAAACCGCCCACCGCGTACCACCTGCGGCCTATCCACCCTCAGGGTCCCGCCTCCCTCCCTGTTCGCCAACCTCACCCGCGACTGTAAACCCGTCGCCACCAAGAGCAGGCGGTACAGCGCCGGGGACAGAGCTTTTATTAGCTCTGAAGTGCAGCGCCTCCTGAAGGAGGGCATCATCGAGAGGAGCAACAGCCCCTGGCGCGCTCAGGTCGTAGTCGTCAAGACCGGCGATAAAAACCGCCTAGTCATCGACTACAGCCAAACCATAAACCGGTACACCCAGCTGGACGCATACCCCCTTCCCCGCATATCTGATATGGTCAATCAGATTGCACAGTACCGCGTATTCTCTACCATCGACCTTAAGTCGGCCTATCACCAACTCCCTATCCGCCCTGAGGACCGCCAGTATACCGCCTTCGAGGCGAATGGCCGCCTCTACCACTTCCTGAGGGTTCCCTTCGGCGTCACCAACGGGGTTTCGGTCTTCCAAAGGGAGATGGACCGGATGGTTGACCAGAACGGGCTGCAAGCCACGTTCCCCTATCTAGATAACGTCACCATCTGCGGCCGCGACCGGCAGGACCACGATGCTAATCTGGAGAGATTCCTCCATACGGCCCAGCGGCTGAACCTCACCTACAATAAGGAGAAATGTGTGTTTAACACCTCGCGCCTTGCCATCCTCGGCTGCGTAGTAGAGAACGGAGTCATCGGCCCCGACCCTGAAAGAATGCGCCCCCTCATGGAGCTTCCCCTCCCCCACTGTCCAAAGGCGCTGAGGAGAACCCTGGGGCTCTTCGCCTACTATGCCCAATGGGTGCCCAATTATGCGGACAAAGCCAGACCCCTCATGAAGTCCACCTCCTTCCCCCTGACGGCAGAAGCGTGCGCAGCCTTCTCCCTCATTAAGGGAGACATTGCTAAGGCCACAATGCACGTGGTGGATGAGTCTATCCCTTTCCAAGTGGAGAGCGATGCATCCGACTTCGCCCTGGCCGCAACCCTTAACCAGGAGGGGAGACCAGTGGCCTTCTTCTCAAGGACCCTCCAGGGCCCCGAGATCCGACACTGTTCGGTCGAGAAGGAGGCCCAGGCGATCGTGGAGGCTGTACGACGCTGGAGGTATTACCTGGCAGGCAAACGATTTACCCTCCTCACCGACCAACGTTCAGTCGCCTTTATGTTTAATAACAAGCTGAGGGGCAAAATCAAGAACGACAAGATCTTGAGGTGGAGAATCGAGCTCTCCACCTATGATTATGATATCTTGTACCGGCCTGGTAAACTGAACGAACCCCCAGATGCTCTATCACGAAGTACATGCGCCAGCGTGCAAAGTGATAGACTGCAGACCCTCCACAACGACCTCTGCCACCCCGGGGTCACCAGACTTTACCACTTCATTAAGGCCCGCAACCTGCCCTACTCCATCGAGGAGGTCAGGACCATGACCAGGAACTGCCAAACCTGTGCCGAATGCAAACCGCATTTCTTTAGGCCGGACAGAGCAAGCCTGATCAAGGCCACCCACCCCTTCGAGCGCTTGAGCATCGATTTTAAGGGGCCCCTCCCGTCCTCTGACCGTAATGTGTACTTCCTCAACATTATTGATGAGTACTCCCATTTCCCCTTCGCCTTCCCCTGCCCAGACATGACCAGTGCCACGGTCATCAGATACCTGAACGACCTCTTCGCCTTGTTCGGGTTCCCGAACTATATACATAGCGACCGGGGCTCCTCCTTCATGAGCGAGGAACTTCGCCAGTTCCTACTAGTGAGAGGTATTGCTGCAAGCAGGACCACCAGCTACAACCCCCGGGGGAACGGCCAGGTGGAAAGAGAGAACGCGACTGTCTGGAAGGCCGTTCTCTTAGCCTTAAAGTCTAAGGGCCTCCCAACCTCTCGCTGGCAGGAAGTCCTCCCGGCAGCGCTGCACTCCATCCGGTCACTGCTTTGCACTGCCATTAACGCCACCCCCCATGAACGAATGTTTGTTTTCCCCAGGAAGTCGACTACGGGAACCACGCTACCAACTTGGCTGACCTCTCCGGGGCCCGTCTTGCTGCGAAAGCACGTGAGGGCCCATAAAACGGACCCCCTGGTCGAGAGGGTGGACCTCCTGCACACCAACCCCCAGTACGCCTATGTGGCATACCCAGACGGGCGGGAGGACACAGTCTCCTTACGAGACCTTGCACCCTCGGGCACCCCTGAGACACCACCATTACCCCCCACCACTCCCCCAGATCCAGCCCAGGTAGACGGCATGCCGGAACCCCACGAGCCTTCGCCGACCACGCAGACACCAGCATTAACGTCGGATACTGCATCACCGCCGCCGCTGCTGCGACGATCAGAAAGGCTTACGAGGCCTCCGGACAGACTGACATACCCGGTCATCTGGGGGGAGTCAAGATGAAAAGCCTTGCTACGGCTTATGTGTGGTGGCCAGGTATCGACAAACAAATAGAGGATCTGACTAAAAGCTGCTCAGGGTGCCAAAAAGTTCAAAATGCACCTCCAATTGCACCACTGCATCCGTGAGAATGGCCTTCAACCCCATGGCAACGTGTGCATATCGACTTTGCAGGTCCATTTAAGGATTCCATGTTTTTGATAGCAGTAGACGCACATTCTAAATGGCCAGAAGTGATTAAGATGTCGACCACTACCTCTGAGAAGACGATCGCAGTTCTAAGAACCATATTTGCAAGGAATGGGTTGCCGGAACAAATATGTTCAGACAACGGACCACAGTTCGTGTCAGAAGAATTCCAGAAATTCATGAAAAAGAATGGGGTGAAACACTATACATCTGCCCCATATCATCCGGCTACAAATGGGTTGGCCGAGAGATTTGTACAAACGTTCAAAAAGGTGATAAATGCCATGAGTGAAGACCATATTCCACTACAACACAAGGTGGACAATTTCCTGATGGCATATCGAAACGCCACGCATGCAGTGACAAATCAAAGCCCTGCCATAATGTTCTATAACAGGAGGTTGCGGTCCCGGTTGGATTTGTTAAAACCCAATGTGCGAAGGGAAGTCGAAAACAAGCAATTCCAGCACGTAAATAACAAGGCCACTCGGAGTTTCGAAATAGGACAACTAGTGTTGGCCAGGGACTATAGGAATGATAAATGGCAATCCGGAACAATTCGTGCCCGACAAGGACCCTTGATGTACATGGTAGACGTTGGAGAGAACGTAATACGACGTCATGCTGACCAACTCGTGGAATCGAGAACAAGGGTCGACCCCATGTCTACGGCAGAGACACCAGTTGAAGAAGTATTGAGCCTGTAGCATCTACCTCAGACTCGAACGTACATGATGATGTTCAATCCATAGGAGATCAAATGGATGAGTCACCCCAGCAACGAGAACCAGAGACCCCTGAAAGGCGTTATCCGGCCTGGATCAGGAGGCCTCCTCAGAGACTGAATCTTTGAACAGTTTTGTGTGAAAATTGTATATATGTTATCCATGTAATGTTTAATTTGGGGTGTACACTGTTAAGCTAAAAGGGGAGGAATTGTAATGTATGTAACCTGTACCACCTTAAGAGGATACCTTAAGGTGATGGACTACTTTTTGATGGCTCCTGTACATTGTAGTACCGGTGGTGACCACACCGGTATATAAACCCTGCGGAGCAAAGTGTATCCCAGTTCAGCCTTGATCCTCAATCACTAAAGACCTGTTTGATTACTTCTGTAGTCTGTGTCCTGTTATTCAGCATAACTACATTTGAAAACACAGACTCAACAGTGCTGCCGAAGAAGCCTTGGCGAGTTGCTGCAGTGCATCTTGTAGATGGTACACACAGGCCAGAATTTTCTTTACCTTGGCGGGCGGTCAGTGTGTTGGGTCGCGACCCCGCTGCTGGCTCCGTCCCGCTGTTGAAAATAAACTTACCTTAATGGGGTCAATTCAGCCCATCCAGCGTGTTGCCCCGCCCAATGAGATGGAGGGGGGTCTGGTGACATCATTCATGACGCGTTTTCAGCCAGGATCTTTAGAGGGGCCATGGCCACATTAGATTTGAAGTTTAATCTAACAGAGTGCTGTCAGTGCACTACAGCATTGGAGTGCTGCAAACACTGACAATGATTGCACAGAGGCACAGGGCTACACCCAGGATCACCAGTGACTCCCTCCACATGCTTATGGAGGCAGTCAGAGCACGCAGGGAGGTCCTCTTCCCTTCCAATGAGCAGAAGAGACCTCCCCAGGAGACCAAAACAGCCTGGTTGCAGATTGCAGAGGAGGTCACAAGCAGGGATGTCGTCAGGAGGACCTGGGTGCAGTGCCGCAAACATTTCAATGATCTCATTAGATCAGGAAACATCAGTACTAAGCCACACTCAACCTCATCCTGCTGTGCCTCTCATCACATCCCCATCACTCTGCCTTCCCTACCCTATTCCTGCACATCCTTACTGTATGATTTGCAAAATTCAACAGATTTCCCAAAACCAAGAAGATTACCCTAAGGAAGGGATTTTTGGACTGTTAATAAACCATGTCAGAATGGTATAGGAATACTGGGCCTAAAAGGGGCTTAAAGTCAAAGACCCCAGGATTTTGGTTTTTATTTTAAAAGCATGTTCAAACCTGTGAAAGGCTGCGACAAAGGGATGGGGATGGGCCTCTGTGAAACGAGCAGTTTGGGTATTGGCATAAGCCAAACTGTCTGGGAACATTCTGGACTGTCTCAGTCATTTTACATAATGATAAAAGACCAGCGGAAGAGCCATTCCCGCCAAAAACTACAGAGCCATCCAAAGTATGCATAATGCAGAACATGCCCCTGATCAACAAAAGGGACCCTGACCCCAGCAGGAAAAGACAAATCTTACTAATCAAACCAGAGATTAAACAGTCATTTAAAGCCAATTTAGGTTTCAATGGGCCATCCTGAAATGAATTCACACCAACTTAAACCAATTAAGATGGATGGGACCAGCTCGAAACCCGTTAAAGAGTTCAAAAACTATTAATGTTAACGAGCCCGCCAAAAATGACAATGGGCCAGAGAAGATTTGGCGGGCAGATAAGCAAGGCCTCAAACGGTATAATTGGGGCCTGTTTTTTCAGTTAGTTAGTGAGTCGGTTTGTTCGGTCAAGGAGTTCGGTTCAGTACCGTCCGGAAGAATAGAGCAGTTCGGTTTCGGTCCATTCGATACAGCATGGCTCGTGTAGAAGAGAAGAAGAAGAAGACTTCAAAACCCACGTCAAGTCACAAAAGTATCAGGAGTCCGAGCCAGGAGAAGATATCATCGAATGCCTCGCGGCAACCAAAGGCCCCAAGAAACAAACAACCGAAATTATTACCAGCAACTAGGTAATAGTGGGCCACCGTGACCGACAAGAAACCAACCTGGAAGAAACCGAAGATTCGAAAGTTTGTTTCCACTCTACAAACTATCCTGACTTACCCCTGGGTAAGATTTGATGGAAAGACTAAACGCTATTTCTGACCAAAAGAAATTAGGTACTTACCTGATAGATCCAATACGCACCCGACCGCATCAGCGGACACGCGGAGACTGAAACAGCAACGCAGGTGAAGTCTTCTACCGTGTCCGGGGTACGGCAGGCCCCAACCGCCACATCTAGAGAACCCCGTAATCGCGAACCTCTACAACTGTCAAAAGAAGTCGTTTGGTGAGCATTATCCCTGGTCCTCTGGAGTCCAACTTAGTTAGTGTAGTGGGATTGGGAGGGGTGAAGTATTCTGAAGTGTTCCTCCTTTTTAGAGTGATAAGATTGTTGTGCTGTGTATATTTTCTTGTCTCAAATAAAATCCAAGTTTTTTTAACCAACTCAGTTGTCTGCTGCAATTTCATTACAGCCCCCAAATAAGTCCAAGGTCTAGAACCAAGGGAGTGGGAGCGAATCGAACCGCTCATAAGTCAGAGGTGAAGCTGACCCCACACACCACCCCCGACATTACTCACACCAACTTACCTTGCACCTCCACCCATCCCTCTCTCTCTATATTATCACATCCCCATCTCACTAACCACCCCTCACATTCACCTTCATCCTAGTGCAATCATACCAACTAACAACACACAAGGGTAGTCACTTGGGTGTTTTATCCAATGTTTATGTAAAGTTTCTGTTAATGTGGTATCAAACATAAAAATCTTTATTTTCAACACTCTCCCGTCTTGGACAGATTTGTGTGCACCTTTGGAAGTGGCTGAGTGAGTTGCAGTGAATGGTGAGACATAACGGTACCCCTCGAGTGTGAAAGAAATGGCTTGGGCATTGTAGGGATGTTTTATGGCATTGGTGTGGGGTGGTGCCAACCTGGCACATCATGTGGCTGCCATATGAGTGCACAGTGTAAAGTTAACTAAATCTGGCCATGATGAGACCATCTCTGGCCTCCCGGGCAGCAATGTGCTCAGGTGCTGATACCCTCTGTCCTGTGCAGCATCAGGTGATTGTGTTGTTGTTGGTGCTGCTGTGAGACAGTATAAACAGCATCCATGTTGATGGAATAGATGACAGGTGAAGTAGAGATGACAGAATCAATCTGTCAATGGTGAGAGAGTTCTTCCAATGAGGTGAGACTGGATGGAGACTTTGCTGGAAAGACTTGCCGCCTGCAGAATCTGTGCTGGGAATGGACTGAGCAACAGCTTCTGCCTGAGTAAAGTGATCATCTGTCAGGTGGGGGCTTTTACTGCACATTTGATGCTGTCAAGTAATCAGCTGGAGCAATGGCCACGGAACTCCCGCCTCAGGTTGGTTCCCGAGCAGCGTGAAGCCTGTGGCCATGCAGGAAAGTTTAAGTGAATAAAGGCTCTTGAGTACCTGTAAACGATCTGATAATTATTTCAATTGGATCGGCCGCCGCTGCCGGTCGGGTCGGCTCCGCGATGACAGACTCGCCTGCGGGAAAGGCGTGTGGGGAGCGAGATGATGGCGGGTTCCCGACCCGTTGTCAAAAATAACAACTTCCCACCCGACCCGCCACCGATCGTGCCCGCTACCACCCAGGAAAATTCTGGCCACGATAATTTGAAATGCTCATCCGCCCCATCCTGATTAGCATAATTAGCTACCTCTTTGAAGAGAACAAATTGTCCTCAGCACTTTGAAATTCTCTATAACGCCACAGCTTTGTGCGTCAGACGTTTGTCTATAAGAAGTTTGTTAATGGATTGATGTCAAGCATGCAAGTTTTCTTGGTGTAGTTCTGTGTCAGTAAAGTCTAGCCCCCATATTAAATTAGCGGGGTGACATGGAAACATAAGAATATAAGAATAGGAGCAGGAATAGGCCATACGGTCCTTCGAGCCCGCTCTGCCATTCAATGAGATCATGGCTGATCTACCTCAACTCCACTTTCCCGCCCGATCTCCATATCCCTTGATTCCCCTAGAGTCCAAAAATCTATCGATCTCAGACTGGAATATACTTGATTCAGCATCCACAGCCCTCTGGGGCAGAGAATTCCAAAGATTCACAACCCTCTGAGTGAAGAAATTCCTCCTCATCTCGGTCTAAAATGGCCGACCCCTTATCCTGTGACTATGCCAATATGAAAGTAGGTACAGAAAACATGTCATCACCTCCCATTAACATTCCACGGGATCACCCTCCCGATAGTGTGATTTATTATTACTGAATAAAGTGGATAGTTGCAACTCCAGACATGTTTCATTTTGGATCTGCAGACAACAGCTGACACTAAGGGGGCAATTTTGCCGGCGCTCAGGGATCGTGTTTGGAGGCGGGACTGCTGGCAAAATCAAAAAGATTGGCAGCGGGTCCCAAACCCGCTTCAAACCCGCCTCCAAACCCCCAATCTTCCCGGGAGTCGGGTCCCCGATTTGCGCAGGGACCCAACTCCTAGCGGCGGGAAGAGAATTATAGCCACTTAACTACCTGTTAACAGGTTTAAAGCAAACCAAGCACTCGAGTTTATTTCTAGAGGTATAGAATTGAAAGGTAGGGAAGTTATGCTAAACCTGTATCGAACCTTGATTAGACTACACTTAGAGTACTGCGTGCAGTTCTGGTCGCCATATTATTAAAAGGGTATAGAGGCACTGGAGAGGATGCAGAGAAGACTTACAAGGATGATACCAGGAATGCGAGGGTATACATATCAGGAAAGGATGAACAGGCTGGGTCTCTTTTCTCCTGAAAAGAGAAGGCTGAAGGGTGACCTAATAGAGGTCTTTAAAATTATGGAAAATTTTGATAGAGTGGATACAGAGAGAACGTTTCCACTTGTGGGGAAAAGCATAACTAGAAGCCATTAATATAAGATAGTCACCAAGGAATCCAATAGGGAATTCAGAAAAAACTTCTTTACCCAAAGAGTGGTGAGAATGTGGAACTCGCTACCACAGGGAGTGGTTGAAGCGAATAGTACAGATGCATTTAAGGGGAGGCTAGATAAGCATATGAAGGGGAAGGAAATAGAGAGTTAGTTAGATGAGGAAAGACGGGAGGAGGCTCGTGTGGAGCATAAACACCGGCATGGACTGGTTGGGCTGAATGGCCTGTTTTTGTGCCGTACATCCTATGTAATCCTATGTAAGCCTTTCACCCCCCTCAGGAAACAGCCTTCCATCTGGCCTTCCTATTCAAGCAATTGGGTTACATTATACTGTCTCACTGTAAAGGAACCATCCATATTCCCTGGGTGCATTGAGGTGAATGGTTTTCAGATGGTGGTTGCACACCATCTGGACTATGAGGGAGTCAAAGCGCTTCCTGCTCACGTACAGCCCAGGATTAGTAGCAGGTGCATGAATGGTCCATGTGGTTGATTTAATAATGCTTTGCCTTCTAAGGAAGTGGGCCAGCTAGTGAAAGATAAAGTTGCCTTTACCCCTGCTACTGAAGGTCACTAGTAACTATATGAACCAGTGTGGCTTTGTGTAGAACACTTCCACCACATCCCAACTGTGGCAGCTCACTACACGGTCGCTGATTCCAGTCAAGCCCTCTGTGATGCAGCGACACAGGAACATAGGAACAGGAGGAGGCCACTTAATCCCTCGCGCCTGCTCCACCATTCAATGAGATCATGGCTGATCTGCGACCTAACTCCATATATCTGTTTTTGCCCCATGTCCCTTAATACCTTTGGTTAACAAAAATCTATCAATCTCAGATTTAAAATTAACAATTGATCTAGCATCAACTGCCGTTTGTGGAAGAGAGTTCCAAACTTCTACCACCCTTTGTGTGTAGAAGTGTTTCCTAACTTCACTCCTGAAAGGCCTGGCTCTAACTTCTAGGCTTTGTCCCCTAGTCCTAGAATCCCCAACCAGCGGAAATAGTTCCTCTTGATCTACCCTATCAGTTCCCCTTAATATCTTGAAAACATCAATCAAATCACCCATTAATCTTCTAAACTCCAGGGCATACAACCCTAGTTTGTGCTTTGGAGCTTTCAAGACTGAGATTGCTGGATTTCTGTGAGATAAGTGTACCAAGGGATAGGGAGCAGAGGCGGGTAGGTTGAGTTGAGGCACAGATCAGCCATGATCTAATTGAATGGCGGAGCAGGCTCGAAGGGCTGAATGGCCAACCCCTGCTCCTACGTAAGACCCTGTGTTACAGATTTGGGTCTGTTGTAGTTACCCTCTTGGGTCCAGTGGCATGAGTCACTGCCGTAAGCACATCCCATGCCCCTTACATGCCGGAGTCGGCTCATGCTGCCCAATATCTACTTATAACCCAGGGAATGTCACAACTCTCCCCTTTCACTGGACAGGGTGCCTATTACACACGCTCTCAGGTGTTCTTCTCCAAAACCTTTGAAGGCTGACAGAGAAAATAATTGGTAAGACAGGACAAACTTCACACCAACTGAGCACAAAGAGCAACGAGTGCGAACTGATTCAATTCAATCAATACAACTTGCCTGTGCAATAATAATACAAAATAATGAAGATGCTGTGCTTCCCCACTTCAGTCGGTCATCTTGCTTGATTTTAAACAAAACTTCGAGCTAATCTCCTGCAACCTATTCTTCCTTCAGCCTGACTGAGAGTATGCATTTTGGTCTCTATTTTTTATCTCACTGGGGGCAGTGGCGGCGGGGGGGGGGGGGGAACCTAACCCTACCAACCCATCGTAAACTGAACGTGTGGGCAGATAAAATGCCTCGGGTTACTTACCCACCGGAAAACAGTCCCGGATCCCGCTGTTTCCAATTTTAATGGATGCATCTGGACAGGCGGATAAGCTGCCCCTCCCAAAGTCGGTGGGGTCCTAATTCACATACGTTAATCGGAGTCCAATGACGTCACTGCTCCCAAGAGTGATTTTAACTTCAGACTGAGAGGGGGAAGATGCCGCAGTCTCCCAGCTAGGTGAAGGCCAGCATGAAGAGGCTCAGCAAGCTGAAGAGACCCCCCCAGGTAAGCTTTTTACATTTCTTTGTGGGGCCAGAAGGAGCAGCAGTGATTTTTCTTTTAGCTTGTTGTCCGAGGCAAATTGTGTTAGGAACCTCCTTTCCGGCTTCATGAAATGTCTTAACGCTGGCCTTGCATTTATACAGCGCCTTTAACGTAGTAAAACATCCCAAAGCTGCTTCACAGGAGCGTTATAAAACAAATTTTGACACCGAGCCACAAAAGGGGATATTAGGATAGATGACCAAAAGCTCGGTCAAAGAGGTAGGCTTTAAGGAGCATCCTATAGGAGGAGAGCGAGGTGGAGAGGCGGAGAGGTTTAGGGAGAGAATTCCAGAGCTTAGGGCCCAGGCAGCTGAAGGCATGGCCGCCAATGGTGGAGTGATCAAAATCATGGATGCGTAAGAGGCCGGGATTGAAGGAGTGCAGAGACCTCGGAGTGTTGTGGGGCTGGAGGAGGTTACAGAGATAGGGAGGGGGGTGAGGCCGTGGAGGGATTTGAACTCAAGGATGAGAATTTTTAAATTGAGGCGTTGCTGGATCGGGAGCCAATGTAGGTCAGCGAGCACAGGGGTGATGGGTGAACAGGACTTGGTGCGAGTTAGGACACGGACAGCAGAGTTTTGGATGAGCTCAACATTTAGGGAGGCCCCAGGGCAGTTTAAGGGGGGATGGAGACCCAATATAATGGATCTCCCTTGCTCTTTCCTTTCTGAAGTGTATGAGGACCGAGGGGCGGGAGTAGGCCATTCAGCCCATCAAGCTGGTTCTGACAGCAGTGACAGGATTGAAAGAAAGGAAGTGGTAGACAATGTTACTGAGGCAGAAGCTAATGAAGAGGAGATGTTTTCTATAAGCTCGGCCCATGGCCGAACAGAACTCTAAGTTTATGGTCGCAACTGCTCAATGTCTCCGTCTCAGGATCCTTGTCTCCATCTTCTTCTGGGCCTTCCTCACTCTCCTCTGGCACTTGTAGAATTGTGCACCACTATCATTTTTGAGCTGTTTCCTGGACCTATCCAGACAGTAGAAGCCTTGTTTTCTTCATGACTATTGCATGCACGTTATGTACCCCTGTGGGTATCATGCGCCTTATTATATTTTATTTCGGCTGCACCTATTGGATTCTGCACTGGCGTCATGAGCCATGACTGGAGCCAGGGTACCTGTGGTCAGCCAAGATCCAGCCATCTATGGTGGAAATGCCTCAAAATATTGGTGGCACCTCCTGACTCCCCAAAGCCTTTCCACCACCTACAAGGCACAAGTCAGGAGTGTGATGGAATACTCTCCACTTGCCTGGATGAGTGCAGCTCCAACAACACTCAAGAAGCTCAACACCATCCAGGACAAAGCAGCCCGCATGATTGGCATCCCATCCACCACCTTAAACAATCACTCCCTCCACCACCGGCGCACCGTGGGTGCAGTGTGTACCATCTACAAGATGCACTGCAGCAACTTGCCAAGGCTTCTTCTGCAGCACCTCCCAAACCCGCGACCTCTTCCACCTAGAAGGACAAGGGCAGCAGGCACATGGGAACACCACCACCTCCAAGTTCCCCTCCAAATCACACACCATCCTGACTTAAAAGTATATCGCCGATCCTTCATCGTCACTGGGTCAAAACCCTGGAATTCACTCCCTAACAGCACTGTGAGAGTATCTTCACAACGCGGACTGCAGCGGTTCAAGAAGGCAGCTCATCACCACCTTCTCAAGGGCAATTAGGGATGGGCAATAAATGCTGGCCTTGCCAGCGACGCCCACATCCCAGGAATGAATTTTTTAAAAAGACTGGCATGAAATAAATGCATCGTGGCAGCTTTCAGGGCGCTTGGCATCCATCTGCTCGCTGTAGTTGTGATGGTCACCCACAGCCCGCTCATTGAGTGAATGGAAGCCCTTCCTATTCATAAATACTGTAGCACTGGCCTGCAGAGCCCCTACTGGACACACGGGTGCTATCAGTGAGCACCTGCACGCTTGGAAATCCAGCCACCCTCAAAAAGTGAAGAGGTCTCTTCTTGCCGCTGGTTGCTGTTTTTTTTCTATTTGTTCACGGGATGTGGGCATCGCTGGCAAGGCCTGCATTTATTGCACATCCCTAGTTGCCCTCAAGAAGGTGGTGATAAGCCGCTTTCTTGAACCGCTGCAGTCCGTGTGGTGAAGGTGCTCCCACAGTGCTGTTAGGGAGGGAGTTCCAGGATTTTGACCCAGCGACGATGAAGGATCAGCGATATACTTCCAAGTCAGAATGGTGTGTGACTTGGAGGGGAACTTGGAGGTAGTGGTGTTCCCATGCGCCTGCTGCCCTTGTCCTTCTAGGTGGAAGAGGTCGCGGGTTTGGGAGGTGCTGCCGAAGAAGCCTTGGCGAGTTGCTGCAGTGCATCTTGTAGATGGTACACACTGCAGCCATGGTACGCCGGTGGTGGAGAGAGTGAATGGCCCAGAAATTCGGGTCGGGGGCTTCCCGCGGGTGCAAGCCCCTGACCTGCACTTACCTTGCGCGCCGGCCGTTGAGCTGTAGGGCCCCGTGGAATTCCGATCCTGGGCCTCCTCCAACTGCTGGCGCGCAGTGCTTGCGTATCCTAGGGGCGCAGTGAGTTCAATGCGTCTCCTGGGATCACGTGGGCCATGGGCAGCCAATCGGAGCAGGGAATGCTCCATTCATAAGTATTGACAGGAAGACCTGTCAAGACTTATAAATACTACGGCCCCAAAATAGCAGTAAACATTCAAATAAATTTTTTAAAATCACACTTTTTAAATAAACTATAAATTACATTAAATAACTATTTTAAACAATAATTTAAATTTTTGAAAAAAATAATTTTATATTCTAACGGGGCTAAAAATAAACTTACCTTGCTTTAAAGTATTTAAAAATAATAAACCTGTGGAAAAAATGTTTTAATTTTAATTAATTGACCACTTACCTTGTAAAAAGCAGGCCTTACGCCTGCTTTTTATATTTCTAAATCCTGCAGGCTTACCCTCGCGTGAAAACCTGTAAAAAAAAACTAAGTTTGATGCGCACACGCAGCCTCCCCTGCGCACGCGTTCGACCTCTAAACCCCTGCTTTCAGAGGAACAGAAGTGCCAGTTTCCCGCGCATGCGCAGTGCACGCAGAAAACCGGCACTTCCATTGGGCTTACGGGTGAGTACCCCGTGCGTGCTCACCCGTGGAACCTGAATTTCTGGGCCAATGTTTAAGGTGGTCGATGGTGTGCCAATCAAGCGAGCTGCTTTGTCCTGGATGGTGTCGAGCTTCTTGAGTGTTGTTGGAGCTGCACTCATCCGGGCAAGTGGAGAGTATTCCATCACACTCCTGACTTGTGCCTTGTAGATGGTGGAAAGGCTTTGGGGAGTCAGGAGGTGAGACACTTGCCGCAGAATACCCAGCCTCCGACTTGCTCTTGTTGCCACAGTGTTTATGTGGCTGGTCCAGTTAAGTTTCTGGTTAATGGTGACCCCCAGGACGTTGATGGTGGGGGATTCGGTGATGGTAATGCCATTTAATGTCAAGGGGCAGTGGTTAGACTCTCTCTTCTTAGAGATGGTCATTGCCTGGCCCTTCTGTGGTGAGAATGTTACCTGCCACTTAGCCACCCAAGCCTGAATGTCATCCAGGTTTTGCTGTATGCGGGCATGGATTGCTTCATTATCTGAGGAGTTGTGAATGGCACTGAACACTGTGCAGTCATCAGCGAACATCCTCACTTCTGACCTGATAATGGAGGGAAGGCCATTGATGAAGCAGCTGAAGATGGTTGGGCCTAGAACACTGCCCTGAGGAACTCCTGCAGCAATGTCCTGGGGCTGTGATGATCGGCCTCCAACAACTGCAACCGTCTTCCTTTGTGCTAGGTATGACTCCAGCCAGTGGAGAGTTTTCCCCCCGATTCCCATTGACTTCAGTTTTACTAGGGCTCCTTTGATGCCACACTCAGTCAAATGCTGCCTTGATATCAAGGGCAGTCACTCTCACCTCTGTAAGATTTTGCAATAATTTACAGCTCCAAAGATTAATTTCTTTGATTAAAGAATCCCTGGGTGTTGTGCCTTTAAAAGATTCCCGGGATCAAAGATGGCCGTCAGACCACATGGCCGAAAGAAAAAAGGACTTGGAAACAGCTTGTGTGTGTGTGTCTGTGAAGAAAGGTTCAATGGCAGTCAAATCTGTCAATCAAAGGGGAGTTTCCCCCCTGCCCTGCAGCAGGACAATCGATGCCTGTTTACAGAACTGTTAGATCCGTGATTCTGAGAGTATGATGTTTTCAAATAACTACACGGATGCTGTAACTTAACAATCAACAGGTGTTTACTGGAGTAGGGTAGTCTCAAGACTGGGGGTACAGAGGCATGCTCAAGGCTTATATACAGGTGTGGTCACTGCCGGTACTACAGTATACAGGAGCTGTAAAAGCAGTTCTCTCTTAAAGGTACATACACAACAATTCCTCCCCTTTTAGATTAGCAGTACCCATAATATTCAAATAACAATTAACACTTTAACATGCACATTAAACAAAAATAGTCCATTTATAGATTCAGTCTTTGGGGCGGCTTCCTGATCCTTTCTGGATAGCGCCTTTCCTGAGGTTCTTGTTCTTGGTGCGGAGGCGATTCTGGCCCCTTTTCGTCGGTTAGTTCATCAGTTTCCACTGCTACTGGTTCTGAGGTAGATGCTACCGGTATGTCGGGTTCATCCCCAGGTACTCGAGACATGGGGTTGACTCGTTCCTGTAACGCTAAGATCTGATCGACGTGACGTCTCACAATGTTCTCCCCGACATCCACTGTGTACATTAATGGCCCCTGCCTTGTGCATATCATTCCGGGTTGCCATTTCTCTGTTCGGTAGTCACGGGCCAAGACTGGTTGTCCTACATTGAAGCTCCTTGTCGGCTTCTCATTGATGTGCTGGAGTTGTTTATCCTCAACATTTCTTCGCACATTTGGTCTGAGCAAATCCAGACGAGATCTCAACCTTCGGTTAAAGAACATCATGGCCGGGGTCTGGTTGGTGACTGCATGTGTCGCATTTCTGTAGGCTAATAGGAAATTGTCCACCTTATGCTGTAGTGGAATTTCATCGTCGCACATGGCCTTTATCGCCTTTTTAAAGGTTTGTACGAACCTCTCAGCCAATCCATTTGTGGCTGGATGATACGGGGCGGATGTGTAATGCCTTACCCCATTCCTTCTCATAAATATCCGAAACTCTTCGTACACAAACTGTGGTTCATTATCAGAGCAAATCTGCTCTGGCAAGCCGTTCCTGGCAAATATGGTCTGTAGCACTGCAATCGTTTTCTCTGTAGTGGTTGAGGAAATTTTTATCACCTCAGGCCATTTCGAGTGAGCATCCACTGTTATTAAGAACATTGAGTCCATGAATGGACCAGCAAAATCAATATGCAACCGTTGCCATGGAGAGGAGGGCCACTCCCATGGGTGTAGAGGGGCATGTGGTGGTGCATTATGGACCTTCTGGCATCCTGAGCAGCTCTTTGTTAGGTCCTCGATTTGTTGATCGATCCCCGGCCACCACACATAAGCCCTAGCAAGGCTTTTCATTTTCACCCCTCCCAGATGACCTCCATGAAGCTCATTTAGCACTCTCTCCCTTAACTTGGGTGGAATCACCACACTGGATCCACACATCACTGTCCCCTGGCATACTGACAGCTGTTCTCTTCTGGATGAGAATGCTGGCAACAGTGAGTCTCCATGTGTTGGCCATCCCCTCACCGTCAAATCATGTACCCGAGACAGTGTCGGATCATTGCGGGTCTCCTTCTCTATATCCATGTTAGTTACTGGCAATCGTTCAATTATTGATGAATAAAATATCTCGATAGGGTCCACTGCTGGTGCTTCCTCCACAGTAGGCAGTGGCAAGCGTGATAGCCCATCAGCGTTTCCATGCTGTTTCGTGCCTTTATATTCTATTTCATATTGGTTCGCCCCTTGAAAAAGGGACCATCTTTGTAACCGTTGTGCAGTCATCACCGGAACGCCCTTCTTTGGATTAAAGATGGAGACAAGTGGTTGGTGGTCAGTCAGCAAGGTGAACTTCTGCCCATGCAGATAGTGGTTGAATTTTTTTACTCCCCATACTAGGCTGAGGGCCTCCCTGTCAATCTGGGCGTAGTTGCGCTCGGCTGAAGTTAGTGACCGAGACGCAAAGGCTACTGGCCTCTCCAACCCGTCTGGGAATTTGTGCGACAGCACCGCTCCAATACCGTAGGGTGATGCATCACATGCCAAACGAATTGGTAGTGCTGGGTTGAAATGGGCCAACACCTCTTTTGATGTAATCAATTCTCTGCACTTCTGGAAAGCTCGTTTACGTTTGTCATTCCACTTCCATGGTACCCCTGTTTGCAGTAGGGTGTTCAGTGGGTGTAATACCATAGACAAATTTGGCAAGAACTTATGGTAGTAGTTTACCAGCCCGAGGAACGACCTCAGTTGTGACACATTTTCCGGTGCTGGAGCCTTGACTACTACCTCAATCTTTTCAGGGGACTTATGTAACCCCTCTTCATTGATAACATGGCCACAATACGAGATCTGCTTCTGGAAAAACTCGTACTTGTGGCGATTAGCTCATAGCCCATATTCCTTTAATCTCGTGAGCACCTTCTCCAGGTTGGCGAGGTGATCACTGTCATTTTCGCCCGTGACCAGGATGCCATCCAAATAACACTGGGTCCCTGGAATCCCTTGCAGGACTTGATCCATCGCCCTTTGCCAAATAGCCGGGAGCCGAAGCTACCCCGAACACCAGCCAGTTGTATTGGTAGAGACCTTTATGGGTGTTGATCGTGAGGTATTGTTTCGAGGCTTCTTCTACCTCCATTTGCAAGTACACCTGGGCTAGGTCAATTTTGGTGAAGCGTTTACCTCCAGATAGCGAGGCGAAAATATCCTCAATTCGTGGAAGCGGATATTGTACCGTGTGAAGGGCTGGGTTCACTGTCACCTTAAAATCCCCACAGATGCGGACCTTCTTTGATTCCCCAGGCGTATTACTCAACGACCTCTTCATTACAGGAACGATGGGTGTAGCCCACTAGCTCCATTCTACTTTGAACAGTACTCCTGAATGTTCCAACACTTCCAGCTCTGCTTCGACGGCTGGTCTGATCGCATAAGGCACTGGTCTGTGTTAAGTATGTGTATTGTATTGAACAATTAACACAAAGACTTAAACGTATAACTCAAACAGGTCTTTACTGGTTGGAGGTAGGGACTATACTGAATACAAGATTACTGCACAGTGCTTATATACCGGTGTGTTCACCCCCGGTATTACGTCTACAGCAGCCTGAGAAAGTAGTACATCTCTTAAGGTGGAACAGGCTTAAGCTCTCTTAAGGTGGAACAGGTTACATACACAACACTCCTCCCTTCTTAGCTTTATAGTCATCCCCCCCATTTAACATAACGTAATAACATATATACATATATAACTTCATGTTTAACGTAACATATCACAGATTCAGTCTCTGCGGAAAACAGTTCACAGATTCAATCTCTACGAACAGTTGCAACATACTCTTAGTGGGAACAGTTTACAGGTTCAGTCTCTGTGGGAACAGTTCGTAAATTCAGTCTCTGATCTTAATTCGTTCCAGACAGCATCTTTTCGTAGTGTTCGGCCGGAGGTAGTAGAAGTAACAATATTTTAAACAATTATTATTTTCGGCCTCTTCTTTTTCTTTTCTGCCTTTTTACAACTCTTGTCGTTCCCATCTTCTCGGCGGACAGCTGTAATGCTACCAACTCTCTATGTTCTTTAGACCTTAAGTGCTTCCTCCGGATTTCAGCACTTTGGGAGTTTCCATCACAATTTGGGCATACCACATCCTCGTAGTATTCACTATCACTCAACAGGTCGAGAGGCCCTTCTACTTCTTCCTTACCCAACTGGACGCTATCCGACTGCTGTTCCGTCTCTATCTCTCTTACTTCCCGTAGTAGAGCCACCTTCTTCCGATGTTCCGTAGACTTTTGGTGCTCCTCCATGATTTCTGCACTTTGGGGGTCGAAGTTACAAGCTGGGCAGGACAGGACATCGTAATATTCGGAGTCGTCCGACAGGTCATGGTAATATTCGGTGTCGTCCTGAGCTAGGCCAGCGAGAGGGTCGTCTATTTCCTCCATACCCAGCTGGACGTTAGCCAGCTCTTGTTCCAAATCCAGACATCTTTCCTGAAGAGACTTCTTCATGTGTACCTCTGCATCCAGCTTTTTCTGGGCTTTCAGCAAGTCGTTTACTAGTGACCTCATTTGTGATTTTAATACTTCAACTTCCTTTGGAGATTGATTGCTCGGACTATGCAGTCCCTCTACCGGAGCAGCTGTTTCAGCGGTCTGTTGTTCTACATTGACGTGAGTCAGCGTACTTTTGGCATCCAATGGCTGCTCTGTTGCAGTCGTTTCAGTCTGTGTCGTCACATCAGCCATCTCAATGACTTTTGAGAGCTCCGAACCCTTTTCCTTTGAAGATCGCAGCTCGTGTTCAAGTTTTTCCCATTTCAGAGTCTTGTCCCTCAGCATATGAAGGAGTTGGCTGACCGTTAACTCTTCTGACACCAGATTATGGCACGCACCTTCAGAACCTGAATCAGCTTTGATTCGTTCGGCCTCCTCGCGCAGATGGTTGGTGTGCTCCTGCTCCATTTTCTCCATCAGTTGCTTCTGTTGCCTTTCCAGATTCTCCCACTCTGTAACAAAGAACTTTTTTATTTCATTCATCTCTTGCTCAAAACGGCGAATCATTTGTTCTAATTGCTGTTGTAGTTTGAAATGGAGTTGAGTTCGAGCCCAGTGTCCCTCAAAAATGTGCATATCAGTAGACTTGACAGACTCAGAATTCTCTGTTAAACTATGTTGTTGTTGCTCAGTGGAATTCTGTGCTGAAACTTTGTCTTTTGCACATGGTTTGGTCTTACCATCATCAGTTCTAGAGTCTGGGCTGATTATCTGCACCGAGTTCTCACTCTTTATGGCTTTTAGCGAATGCCAGTCCATATTTATGTTTCTAAACCACTCCCGGCCTAGTAGTGGTGGACCTCCCTCCGGTAGCACATATAAGTCCATTATTTGACTTCCTTCGCCCTTGTTGGCCACTGCAACCTTTATTGTCCCGATGGGGTACACTCTCTGCCCCGTGTAGGTTGTCAATATAATCTCCGTATCCTGTAGGGGAATATGTTGGAATAACCTTCTGTAATCTTTCTTATTCATGACCGACAATGCCGATCCAGTGTCCAATTCCATTTTTACTTGGACTCCTTCTATCTGAAGAGTAACCCAAATTGTCTGGGGGTCTGCACCCTTACCAATGTTGAGTACCCTTAAGCTAGCCAGTTCAATACTGCTTGCGTCTGAATCGGACTCCTGTTCGGCCACCTTGTGTACCTTTGCGTATTTCCCTTGCGGTGACTTCTTGTTGCTGGTCTTCTTCCCTGACCTGCATACTCTAGCTATATGTCCAAGCCTACCACAAGTTCTACATTCTTGGTTTTTAAACCAACACTGGTTCTGATCATGCGTTGTCTTTCCACAACGATAACATTTAACAGAACTCACACCCAATTTGTGTGCACTGAGCTCCGGTGACCGTAGCTGCATTACTGCCGTGCCTCTCGCTGCGGCTTCGTGTGCTGCTGCCATAGTGACCGCCTTCTCAAGCGTCAGCTCATTCTCCTCGAGCAGTCGCTTTTGTGTATCCTGTTTAAATAAACCACACACAAATTTGTCTCGTAGTGCATCTGTCAGTCCCGTTCGAAACTGGCAATATTTCGCTAATTTACGCAATTCCAGCAAATATTCAGCATTGCTTTCATGCTGTAGCTGCCTTCTGTCGTAAAATTTAAATCGTTCCGCTAGCATCAGCGGCGTGGGGTTTAGATGATCTTTCAGGACAGTAACAATCTCATCGAACGTCTTATCCGCCGGTTCATCTGGTGATAACAGGTGTTTCAATTGCCCGTATGTCTTCGCACCCATTAAATTTAATAATGTTAGTGCTTTATCAGCCTCACGAATTTTATTGGCCTTACAATAATTTTTAACTCGTTCAACATATATGGCCCAATCTTCGATGTCACTATCAAAGTTGCTAATATTCCCGTGTTTAGGCATTGTAGTACTTTATCAGATTTGCAATTTCTCAGATTTTTTTTTTTTTACTGCTATCCAAGATGGCGGCTTCCCGCTCTTGCCGTCGTCCTCCGCCCACAAAATGGCGGTTTTCCCGCGCTTGGCGGTCTTCACCCGTCCCCCGACGCCGTCTCCCTTCAGCCCCGAGTGCGGCCCTTATCTCCGCCGCGATCGATAGCCCGCGCTGTGCACCGCGGCTCTCGCACCTTGAGCTTCTGCAGCCGCCGCGCCTTTCAGCCCGAGTGCGGCCCTTATCAGGGATTTCGATCGATGGCCCGGCTGCGCCTCGCACTTGAAAGCGGCCCGGCCCTTATCAGCGGATGCGATCGATGGCCCGGCTGCGCCCCTCACTTCAAAGCGGCCCGGCCCTTATCTGCCGATCGCTATCGCCCTGTACCTCTCTCTTCCCCAGTCCTGTCTTCTACTCCGGTTCACAAGCTGATGGAGGCTTCAGGGTCCTAATGCCTGTCGCTTCCAGTGGGGTGGTGAGTGGTGAGGTTTGAAACCTCTCTTCAACCGCCGTGGAATAACTGCCGCAGGGTAAGAACCTGACTCGTCGCCAGTGTTAAGTATGTGTATTGTATTGAACAATTAACACAAAGACTTAAACGTATAACTCAAACAGGTCTTTACTGGTTGGAGGTAGGGACTATACTGAATACAAGATTACTGCACAGTGCTTATATACCGGTGTGTTCACCCCCGGTATTACGTCTACAGCAGCCTGAGAAAGTAGTACATCTCTTAAGGTGGAACAGGCTTAAGCTCTTTTCAGGTGGAACAGGTTACATACACAACAGTCTGGCCTTAAGAAACTTTGGGCTTGCATTTTCCTCTATTTTAATCGTTGCTGTTATGCCTTTTAGTGTTCCGAGTCCCTCCTGGAACACTTCTTTTGCATCAGTTAGCATTTTTGACAGTCATCCAGGTGTGACGTCGTCATCCTTTTTGGCCTCAACCTTCAGTGCCTGTATGGAATGCCAATCTAATTGTATCTTCCGGATCCATTCACGTCGTAGTAGTGGTGGTCCTCCATCTGGCAATACATATAGGTCCCTTTTAGGTATTTCCTGGCCTTTGTATATCACTTACACCCTTATTTTTCCTTTGGGGTAGACTTTTTGCCCCGTGTACGTCTTCAAGACAATCTCTATAGCTTTCAAGGGTATGTGTGAAAATAGCCGCTTGTAGTCCCTTTGGTTTATGACTGTTAGGGTTGATCCTGTGTCCAATTCCATTTTCACTTGGACTCCGTCTATCTTGAGTGTGACCCAGATAGTCTGGTGATCCTCCATTTTGGTTACCTTATGTAGTTTCAGACAACCCAGCTCCTTGCTTCCGGAGTTTGTATCACTTTTCTGTTCGTCTGAACTACTGTCCATCACCTTATGTACCTTTTTGTACTTCTCCTGTGGAGATTTCTTGCTGTTGGTTTTCTTCCCTGACCTGCAGACTCTTGCTATGTGTCCTGCTTTTCCACACTGTCTGCAAACTTGGTCCTTGAACCAACAATCCTTCTGGTCGTGTGTTGTTCTGCAGCAGCGATAACACTTCCCTGTTCCATATGACATTTCATTGGTGCCATATTCTTGTGGTCTCCGTTGTATCTCTGCAGCACCCCTTGCGGCTGCTTCGTGTGATACTGCGATGCTGAAAGCCTTGTCCAGCGTAAGATCCTTTTCTGATAGAAGCCGTTTCTGGGTTCCTTCACTTTGAAGCCCACACACAAACTTGTCCCTTAACGTGTCTGCTAGTCCCACTCCAAACTGGCAGTGTTTCGATAGCTTGCGCAGTTCCGTTAAGTACTCAGCATTACTTTCGTCTTTATGCTGGTTCCTTTTGTGGAACTTAAATCTTTCTGCTATCAGCAGCGGTGTGGGGTTTAAGTGGTCCTGTAGGATTTCTACTATGCTTTCGAAATTCTTATTCACGGGCTTCTCTGGGGTTATTAGGTTTCGCAGTAGGCCATAAGTTTTTGCACCCATGGAATTTATCAAAACCAGTGCTTTCCTAGCATCTGGCACTTCATTCGCCCTGCAGTACACTTCAATACGTTCCACATATGTCGCCCAATCTTCGACTTCATTGTCGAACGTAGAGATACTGCCACTCTTTGGCATCCCTGGGTGTGATTTAACTGTCAACAATGGCGTCTCCCACGCTCTCCCTTCTTCTCCGCTGGCATAAAATGGCATCTCCCGTGCTTCCCTTTCTTCCCGCGCTCGCCCTTCTTCTCCGCTGCGGCTTCTAAAAATGGCGTCTCCCGCGCTCTTCCTTCTTCTCTGTGGCTCAATGGCATCTCCCGTGCTCTCCCTTCTTCTCCCCATGGACACTGTTCAGCCCTTGAGCCCTGGCTGTGCTCTGCACATTTTTTTTTTTTCTGTGCGCCTTCCCCGTTTCCGCTGCTCGGTCCTGAACCCGGCTGCTGCTTTACCCTCTTTATCTCCGTTTTGTTTTTCCTCGACGCCGCTCGGTTTTCAACCCCCGGCTGCACCCTGTGTGCTTCACCCTCTCTCTTACCCCGTCGACGCTGCTCGGCTTTTTCTGTGCCGTCGGTTGGCTCCAGCCGCCGCTGTCCGGGAAGGTTCTGCGCTGTACCTGTTGTCAGTCTGTTGCTGGATCGTCGTGGCTGGGGAACCAAGCTCGGCTCTCAACAGCCTCCCCTGCGATGTTCACTCTCTGCCGGATGACTGGGCGGTTGCTCGTGGTCGACGCCCGTGCTTCTGGCCTTGACTTTCTTCCACCACCCTCCCGGAGCGAATCCTTGAAGGGAAATGCAGAGTTGCAGGTAGATTCGAATCGACACTCGTCGCCACTGTTAGATCCGTGATTCTGAGAGTATGATGTTTTCAAATAACTACACGGATGCTGTAACTTAACAATCAACAGGTGTTTACTGGAGTAGGGTAGTCTCAAGACTGGGGGTACAGAGGCATGCTCAAGGCTTATATACAGGTGTGGTCACTGCCGGTACTACAGTATACAGGAGCTGTAAAAGTAGTTCTCTCTTAAAGGTACATACACTACAAAAACATTCTACAATGTTGACTCTAAGATCAAGTGCTTGAAACTGCCAGCATGAACAAAGGAACTTTGTTTGCTAAGCACTCAAGACTGTCAATCAATTGCTGTTCCAGATGACCACAGGACAATGCTTTGTTTACAAAGAAATTGAATGCTATTAGCATTTGTTTGTATATCAAGTGGACACATCCAAACTGAGGAGAAACCGTTTAAATGAATGGGAGAACACATTCAAACCCATTACTGGACAATGGGGCAGTTGGATCCCTTTTGTTTTAGCCCAGAAACATCAGGATCTGGGCGGGCCCCAAATGGGGGTATAAAAGATAGCTTCCCAGAAGCATCTCTCTCTCTCTGTGGCCTCGCCTCCGTGTCCCTCTACAGCGTGGGAGTCTGCCTGTAGAAGCGAAACACCAGCAGTTTACTTTTAAAACACTGGGGTGTTTTTCACTTCGGGGCAGTGAAGATCTAAGTTCGCAGGACACGGAGCAGGCATTTCCAGTGGTGAGCATATATTTTTCTGGCCTTCCACAAGGCAACTTAGAATAGGTATAGGGGTGGGAGTAAAGTGGGAATTTCGTTAGAATTGTGATTTTAGTCGATTTCCTTCATTGTGTCCGTTTCTCCTCCCCTATTTAAGCAAGACAGTGTTACACCTAGCAGAGAAGTGCTATAGTGAACATTGAATTCGGTATTTAAAACTGTATTAAAAAGGAGTAGCTGTATTAAAGTACTGTATGTAAAACTGTATTAAAAGGGGTGTTGCATCAAGCTGAAGTTGCTGTGGTGAACGCTGTGTAGCTATTTTTTTAAAGTCTATATTAAAGTACTGTATTTAAAATAAAGTAGTGTTGCACTGAGCAGGGAGCGCTCTAGTGGACACTGAGTGTACTGCGTGTATTAAATAAAGGAGTTGCACTGAGCAGGGAGCCCTCTAGTGGACACTAAGTGTACTGCGTTTGAGCAAAAGTGTTGTACCAGGCATAAGAGCCATATCGATTTTTCTTTCTTTTGTTTTCAATAAATACTGATCTGTTTTGCACCCAAACCATGAGTCACATTGTTTTCTGTCTACATCACCACCGAATAAGTCCGGGGGTCAGAACTCAGGAATAGGGGAGCGCTTCAAAACCGCAAGGGGGTCCCTGGAGCAGCTCAGAGGCTTCTGACTGGCCAGAGACAAATAACCCCAGCACCGCTAGCGTGTGTGGCTAATTCCTTACACCTCACCTCTGGAATTCAGCTCTTTTGTCCATGTTTGGACCAAGGCTGTAATGAGGTCGGGAGCCGAGTGGTCTTGGCGGAACCCAAACTGAGCTTCGGTGAGCAGGTTATTGGTGAGTAAGTGCCGCTTGATAGCACTGTCGTCGACGCCTTCCATCACTTTGCTGATGATTGAGATTAGACTGATGGGGCGGTAACTGGCCGGTTTGGATTTGTCCTACTTTTTTGTGGGCAGGACATACCTGGGCAATTTTCCTTAGGAAAAGGAATTTAGTCCTTGACTCTGGCAAACAATGCATGGGGGACCTGACATATGCAGTTCATGCATTGCTGGTCTGACGGGTGTCCGCCGAAAGAAAGCTTGAAGCGTAGATGGTCCAAAGCAATTGCGAGGTACGCGGGTTTCGGGCGAAGACAGGATCGCACTCACCCTCACGTGCCACCCTCCGTGGCCGAATAGCCTGCTGACACTCACTGTCTCTAGGATGCCGCACATGACGAATGACCTTTCGGGCGAGCGAATGACCTCAGCAGAATGACCTCAGTGTGAGCCAGTGCCCCTCCGGCAGAGACGGGGACAAAGCGGGTGGGTCAAAAAACAAGACAAAAAAATAACCCCACGGCCAAGTTATCTTACATTAGGTAGTGGGGTGGGGGGAAGAGGGGGGTGTCTGTGAGATGCTGGAGCATTCCCACTCGCTCCTGAAATCAGCAGCCAGCCACTGCTGTGTGGCTCATAAGCTGTCAAATTTAATGCACTGGGAGTAAGAAATAAAAGGCAGGTAGTGTACAAAACCTCCGAGGTGTTATTTTACATCTTCATCAAAATTTTATGATTAATAAAGTGACAGAATTCTGTGTTATTTACTGCAAATGCTCCCCTGCTAATATCGGCAGAGCATGTTGCTCCTCTGTATTACAATGCATTTCAGTTTAATGTTTGCCTTGATGAGTGTGTAATTTGGTTTTGTTCATAAAAATTTTTTTTTTTATTTAAAAACAACAAAATCATCTCACAGCGGTGCCCATTTTATTCACTGGTACAATATGAATAGTGATTGAACCCATCTGTGCTCTTGAAGATGTGCATCTTTATTGCACATTAACAAGTCTCCGAGAGCTACAAGCTGCAGCCGATGGCGGGTGATTGATGAGCACGCTGAACTCCTGATTCACTGGGTTACGGTCAGCTCCTTTCAAAAACAGAGCCCATGTGGGGTTGTTTTTTTCCCTGTCGTGCCTATGTATCCTCAGGCAGAACTCCAGCCCAGGCTGACATCTCCTTCATCTTCCCCCCACCCGCACCCCCCCGCCACTGCAAGCAAGCATCGCTGCATGCATGTTCAAGAAGGAATAAGACTGGCATCTGAGGGATTTGTTGGGACGTAAAGGTTTGATCACAGGACTGACCGGCACAGTATTAGAATGGTAGCATCTTACAGCACAGAAAGAGGCCGTTCAGCCCATCGTGCCAATGCCATCTCTTTGAAAGAGCTATCTAATTAGTCCCACTCCCCTGCTCTTTCCCCATAGTCCTGCAAATTTTAACTTTTCAAGTATTTATCCAATTCCCCTTTTGAAAGTTACTATTGAATCTGCTTCCACCGCCCTTTCAGGCAACGCATTCCGGATCATAATAACTCGCTGAGTAAAAAAAAAATTCTCCTCATCTCCCCTCTGGTTCTGTTGCCAATTATCTTAAATCTGTGTCCTCTGGTTACCGACCCTCCTGCCAGTGGAAACAGTTTCTCCTTATCATCTACTCTATCAAAACCCTTCATAATTTTGAACACCTCTATCAAATCACCCCTTAACCTGCTCTGCTCTAAGGAGAACAACCCCAGCTTCTCCAGTCTCTCCACGTAACTGTAATCCCTCATTCCTGGTAACATTCCAGTAAATCTTTTCTGTACCCTCTCCAAGGCCTTGACATCCTTCCTACAGTGTGGTGCCCAGAATTGGACACAATACTTCAGCTGAGGTCTAACCAGTGAATTATAATCGGCGATATATTTCCAAGTCAGGATGGTGTGAGACTTGGAGGGGAACTTGGAGGTGGTAGTGTTCCCATATGTGTGAAATGGATGCTGACCATCCATTATGGACTGACTGAATCACATTTGAGAGTGGGGGTCAATTGAAAATTTCAAATCAGAGATTGATAGATTTTTGTTAGGCAAGGGTATTGAGGGTTACAGAACGAAGGCGGGAAAGTGGAGTTGAGATACAGATCAGCCATGATCTAAATGAATGGTGGAGCAGGCTTGAGGGGCTGAATGGCCTACTCCTGTTCCTACACTTCAGGTTGTTAATTCAGGGGCTAGACCATCAACTTATACAGTGAACCCTGACTCAATTGAAGCATTCAAAGAGGACTGGGTCAAATTGTTTTGAACAGAGAGTAAGGAGTAACACAGTGCCTCGTAATATGGGTCTACATTGTTCCCTATAAATACTTACTTTTTTTTTCTTTAACCAATATTCAATGTGGAGTAGAAGAATACATAGAAACATAGAAAAATAGGAGCAGGAGTAGACTATTCGGCCCTTCGAGCCTGCTCCGCCATTCAATATGATCATGGCTGATCCTCTATCTCAATACCATATTCCCGCTATCTCCCCATACCCCTTGATGCCTTTTGTGTCTAGAAATCTATCTATCTCCTTCTTAAATATATTCAGCGACTTGGCCTCCACAGCCTTCTGTGGTAGAGAAGTCCACAGGTTCGCCACCCTCTGAGTGAAGAAATTTCTCCTCATCTCAGTCCTAAATGTCCTACCCCGTATCCTGAGACTGTGACCCCTCATTCTAGAACCACCAGCCAGGGGAAACATCCTCCCTGCATCCAGTATATCTAGCCCTGTCAGAATTTTATACGTTTCAATGAGATCCCCCTCATTCTTCTAAACTCTAGTGAATACAGGCCTAGTCGACCCAATCTCTCCTCATACGACAGTCCTGTCATCCCACGAATCAGTCTGGTGAACCTTCGCTGCACTCCCACTATGGCAAGTATATCCTTTCTTAGGTAAGGAGACCAAAACTGCACACAGTACTCCAGGTGTGGTCTCACCAAGGCCCTGTATAACTGTAGTAAGACATCTTTGCTCCTGTACTCAAATCCTCTTGCAATGAAGGCCAACATACCATTTGCCTTCCTAACTGCTTGTTGCACCTGCATGTTTGCTTTCAGTGACTGGTGTACAAGGACACCCAGGTCCCCTTTGTACATCAGCAGTTCCCAATCTAGCACCATTTAAATAATACTCTGCCTTTCTGTTTTTCCTACCAAAGTGGATAACTTCACATTTATCCACGTTATACTGCATCTGCCACGTATTTGCCCACTCACTCAACTTGTCTAAATCGCCTTGAAGCCTCTTTGCATCCTCCTCACAACTCACAATCCCACCTAGTTTCGTGTCGTCGGCAAACTTGTAAATATTACATTTGGTTCCCTCATCCAAATCATTGATATATATATTGTGAATATCTACCTTTGGCAGATGACAATGGCTCACATAAATCATGTGAGAACCTAAATGATGGTCATTGTAAATATATTCATAGCTACAACTACAGGAAACTCTTTATTATCCGGCACCAACGGGACCGGCGTGGTGCCGGTTTATCAAAAAGTCCGGATTACAGAGAGGTGTAGTTAAAAGGTACGAGAGCTCTGTACATGTTATGTCCGTGTATCTTAATGTTGTGTGCTTCAATAATCAGACAACAGACTGCAGGGAACGATTCAACAGGTGTTTACTGAATGAGGGTTACTCTAGAACTAACAATACAGATCACGACTCAGGGTTTATATACAGGTGTGGTCACTGCCGGTACTACAGTATACAGGAGCTGTAAAAAGTAGTTCTCTCCCTTAAAGGTACATACATTACAATCCCTCCCCTTTTAGATTAACAGTACCATAACACTCATTTAACAATTAAATATCAAACTAATTACAATTAACACTTTTAACATGCAACATTAGCTGAAAATAGTCTATTTATAAATTCAGTCTTTGGGGAGGCTTCCTGATCCTTTCTGGATAGCGCCTTGCCCGAGTGTCTTGCTCTTGGTGCGGAGGCGATTCTGGCCCCCTGTCATCGGTTGGTTCATCAGCTTCCGATGCTACAGTTTCTGGGGTAGATGCGACCTGTACGTCGGGTTCATCACCAGGTACGTATGGGCGAGGCATGGGGTTGACTTGTTCCTGTGACTCTAGGATCTGGTCAGCATGGCGTCTCACGATGCTCTCCCCAACGTCCACTGTGTACATTAGTGGGCCCTGCCGTGTGCATATCGTTCCTGGCTGCCATTTCTCTGTTCGGTAGTCGCGGACCAAGACTGGTTGCCCTACATTGAAGCTCCTTGTCGGCTTCTCATTGATGTGCTGGAATTGCTTACTCTCAACATCTCTTCGTACATTTGGTCTGAGCAAATCCAGACGAGATCTCAACCTTCAGTTAAAGAACATCATGGCCGGGGCCTGGTTGGTGACTGCATGTGTCGCATTTCTGTAGGCTAACAGGAAATTGTCCACCTTACGCTGCAGTGGAATGTCGTCATCGCACATGGCCTTTACTGCTTTTTTAAAGGTTTGTACGAACCTCTCAGCCAATCCATTTGTCACTGGATGATACAGGGCGGATGTGTAATGCCTTACCCCATTCCTTTTAATAAATCTTCGAAACTCTTCGGACACAAACTGTGGTCCGTTATCAGAGCAAATCTGCTCTGGCAAGCCGTTCCTGGCAAAAATGGTCCGTAGGACTGCAATAGTTTTCTCCGTGGTGGTGGAGGACATTTTGATCACCTCAGGCCATTTCGAGTGCGCATCTACGGCTATTAAAAACATTGAGTCCATGAATGGACCAGCAAACTCAATATGCACCCGTTGCCATGGAGATGAGGGCCACTCCCATGGGTGTAGAGGGGCATGTGGTGGTGCATTTTGGACCTTCTGGCATCCTGAGCAGCTCTTTGTCAGGTCCTCGATTTGCTAATCGATCCCCGGCCACCACACATAAGCCCTAGCAAGGCTTTTCATTTTCACCCCTCCCAGATGACCTTCGTGAAGCTCATTGAGCACTCTCTCCCTTAACTTGGGTGGAATTACCACTCAGGATCCACACATCAAGGTCACCTGGCATACTGACAGCTGTTCTCTTCTGGATGAGAATGCTGGCAACAGTGAGTCGCCATGTGCTGGCCATCCCTTCACCATCAAATCATATACCCGAGACAGTGTCAGGTCATTTCGGGTCTCCTTCTCTATACCAGCGTTAGTTACTGGCAAGCATTCAATTATAGTCGAATGAAATATTTTGACAGGATCCACTGCTGGTGCTTCCTCCACAGTAGGCAGTGGTAGGTGTGATAGCCCATCAGCGTTTCCATGCTGTTTCATGCCCTTATACTCAATTTCATATTGGTGCGCCCCTAGAAAAAGGGACCATCTTTGTAGCCGTTGCGCAGTCATCACCGGAACGCCCTTCTTTGGATTAAAGATGGAGACAAGTGGTTGGTGGTCAATCAGCAAGGTGAACTTCTGCCCGTGCAGACAGTGATTGAACTTTTTCACTCCCCACACTAGGCTGAGGGCCTCCCTGTCAATCTGGGCGTAGTTACGCTCGGCTGAGGTTAGTGATCGTGACACAAAGGCTATTGGCCTCTCTGAGCCGTCCGAGAATTTTTGCGACAGCACCGCTCCAATGCCGTAGGGTGACGCATCACATGCCAACCGAATTGGTAATGCTGGGTTGTAATGGGCCAATACCTCTTTCGATGTGATTAGTGTTTTGCTCTTCTGGAAAGCTCGTCTACATTCGTCACCCCACTTCCATGGCACCCCAGTTTGCTGTAGGGTTTTCAGTGGGTGTAGTATTGTAGACAAATTTGGCAAGAACTTATGGTAGTAGTTTACCAGCCCGAGGAACGACCTCAATTGTGATACATTTTCCGGTGCTGGAGCCTTGACTACTGCCTCAATCTTCTCTGGGGACTTATGTAACCCCTCTTTATCGATAATGTGGCCACAATACGAGATCTGTTTTCTAAAAAACTCGCATTTGGGGCGGTTAGCTCGGAGCCCATATTCCTGCAATCTAGTGAGCACCTGCTCCAGGTTGGCAAGGTGATCACTGTCATTTTCGCCCGTGACCAGGATGTCGTCCAAATAACACTGGGTCCCTGGGATCCCTTGCAGGACTTGATCCATTGCCCTTTGCCAAATATCTGGAGCTGATGCTACCCCGAACACCAGCCGGTTGTATTGGTAGAGACCTTTATGAGTGTTGATCGTGAGGTACTGTTTCGAGGCTTCTTCTACCTCCATTTGCAGGTACGCCTGGGCCAGATCAATCTTAGTGAAGCGTTTCCCTCCAGATAGCGAGGCGAAAATATCTTCAATCCGCGGAAGTGGATATTGTACGGTGTGAAGGACCGGGTTCACTGTTACCTTAAAGTTCCCATAGATGCGAACCTTCCTTGGTTCCCCAGGCGTGCTGCTCAATGACTTTTTCATCACAGGGACGATGGGTGTAGCCCACTCGCTCCAGTCTACCTTGGACAGTACACCTGAACGTTCCAGACTCTCCAGCTCTGCTTCGATGGCTGGGCAGATCGCATAAGGTACCAAAAAAAATTTGGGCTTGCGTTTTCTTTAATTTTAATCATCGCTGTCATGCCTTTTAGTGTTCCGAGTCCTTGCTGGAACACTTCTTCACATCAGTTAGGATCTTTGACAGTCGCCCAGGTGTGATGTCGTCATCCTTTTTGTCAGCCACAGTCAGTGCCTGTATGGAATGCCAATCTAGCTGTATCTTCCGGATCCATTCACGTCCTAGTAGTATGGTCCTCCATCTGGCAATACATATAGGTCCATTTTTGGTGTTTCCTTGCCGTTATATATAACGTTCACCCTTATTTTTCCTTTGGGGTAGACTTTTTGCCCTGTGTACATCTTCAAGACAATCTTTGTATCTCTCAAGGGTATATGTGAGAATAGCCGCTTGTAGTCCCTTCGGTTTATGACTGTTAGGGCTGATCCTGTGTCCAATTCCATTTTCACTTGGACTCCTGCTATCTTGAGCGTGACCCAGATAGTTTGGTGATCCTCCGTTTTGATCACATTATGTAGTTTCTGACAACCCAGCTCCTTGCTTCCAGAGTCTGTATCACTCTTCTGTTCGTCTGAACTACTCTCCGTCACCTTATGTACCTTCTTGTACTTCTCCTGTGGAGATTTCTTGCTGCTGGTTTTCTTTCCCGACCTGCAGACTCTTGCTATGTGTCCTACTTTTCCACACTGTCTGCACACTTTGTCCTTGAACCAGCAATCATTATGGTCATGTGTTGTTCTGCCACAGCGATAGCACTTCACTGTTCCGTATGATATTTCATTTGTACCATATTCTTGCGGTCTCCGTTGTATCTCTGCAGCGCCCCGTGCTGCTGCTACATGTGATACTGCAATGCTGAAAGCCTTGTCCAGCGTAAGATCCTTTTCTGATAGAAGCCGTTTCTGGGTTCCTTCACTTTGAAGCCCACACACAAACTTGTCCCTTAAAGTATCTGCTAGTCCCGTTCCAAACTGGCAGTGTTTCGATAGCTTGCACAGTTCTGTTAAATACTCAGCATTACTTTCATCTTTATGCTGGTTCCTTTTGTGAAACTTAAATCTTTCTGCTATCAGCAGCGGTGTGGGGTTTAAGTGGTCCTGTAGGATTGACACTATGTTTTCAAAATCCTTTTCTACTGGCTTCTCTGGGGTTACTAGGTTTCGTAGTAAGCCATACGTTTTTGCACCCATTGAATTCAACAATACCAGCGCTTTCTTGTCATCTGGCACTTCATTCGCCTTGCAGTATACTTCTATGCGTTCGACATATGTCGTCCAATCTTCGACTTCATTGGCGAACGCTGTGATACTGCCACTCTTCAGCATTTTTGGGTGTGGTTAGACTGGCTTAAAATGGCGTCTCCCACGCTTTCCTTTCTTCCCCGCTGCGGCTTAAAATGGCGTCTCCCGCGCTGCTGCCAACGCCGCTCTCGGCGGTCCTTGTGGCAAATGGCGACACCCTGTGGGTTTCGTGCGCTGCTCCTGCGCTGCTGCCAACGCTGCTCTCTGCGGTCCTCGTGGCAATGGCAGCGCCTCGCGTTTTCCTGCGCGCCTCTCTCCCCCGTTGACGCTGCTCGGCCCTTGACCACCGGCTGCGCTCTGCTCTCTCTTGTCTCTCTCCACCGTTGACGCCGCTCGGTCCTGAACACCGGCTGCGCCCTGTACGCTCTGCCCTCTCTCTCTGCCCCGTCGACGCTGCTCAGCCTTTTTCTGTGCCGCTCGGTCAGGCTCTAGCCCGCTGCTGTCCGGGAAGGGTCTGCGCAGTACCTGTTGCCAGCCCGTTTTGCTGGACCACCGTGACTGGAAAGCCAAGCCTGGCTCTCGACAGCCTCCCCTGCGATGCTCAAATCTCCGCTGGATGACTGGGCGGTTGCCCGTGGTCGACGCCCGTGTTTCTGGGCTCGACCTTCTTCCACTGTTCTCCAGGAGCGAATCCCTGGGAGGTGATGCAGAGTTGCAGGTTGGTTCGAATCTGCGTCGTCGCCAATGTTATGTCCATGTATCTTAATGTTGTGTCCTTCAATAATCAGACAACAGACTGCAGTGAACAATTCAACAGGCCTTTACTGAATGAGGGTTACTCTAGAACTAACTAAACAGATCACTACTCAGGGTTTATATACAGGTGTGGTCACTGCCGGTACTACAGTATACAGGAGCTGTAAAAAGTAGTTCTCTCCCTTAAAGGTACATACATTACAGTACACAGCAACAAATCTAGGCTTCCCTGTTGCTTAGCAACATGTGTAGGAGCTCCAGCCACAGACCAAGCATCCCTGTTGCTTAGCAACAAGTGCATGAACCCCAGTTACACAGCCACAGATCCAGGAACTGCCACTAATATGAAGTAAAACTTACCTGAACCTACTCCTGAATTTTGCCGGTTAAAAGAGAGTTTCCTGTATACCAACTCTACAGTTTGGAGTCACGTGCTAGTTTGAGAAACACCTACATCAGGTACATTTTTGTATCAACTACCCATCCTAGCAGGAGATGGGTGGAAAACCCCAATCTGTTGAGGTGCACCAATTCCAGGTTGCTTCATTTCTGTTGACACTCGAGTCTCCTGGCCTCCAGTCAGCTGAACGGCCTTTTGCACAGCCTATTCCTTTTCCTGCTTTTTTCCAGTTCTGACGAAAGGTCATCGACCCGAAACGTTGACTCTGTTTCTCTCTCCGCGGATGCTGCCCTGGCCTGCTGAGTTTTTTTCCAGCGTTTTCTGTTGTTATTTTGGCCTTTTGCTCTGTTCCTGATTTCTGTAGTTAATCTGGGCAGTGTGAAATAATTCTACGCCCCAGCTGGAAGTGTTGAATTCCCAAGTCAACGACTCGGCCTAATCGTGTCACCGTACAACTGTATTACAAAAGAGATAAAAATTGAAGGCTGCTGGAAATCCTGTCAGCCTCTGAGAGAGAAAGACAGGTCAACGCTTCAAGTGAAGCCCTCCTGCTTTAACTTTTGGGTTCTCAGAATAAGCGGGCTTTTACATTTTTAATAAGCGGGCTTTATATTTTTAATAACGAGATGATAAGAGGCTTATTGTTTTGGCCAAGTCCCTTGTTTTCCTCCTCCAATCGTCACATTAACAAATCCATCATTATCTGCCTAGTCAGCGGGCTCTGTTTAGCGCTCCGGAATATAACCCCCAAATCCACTTTATCACCAAAGTGTAAATGTTGGGGGAAATGTTCGGCATCGCATTCACGACTACCAACTGTGACATAATGCAAACCCATTTATACATATATCAAGAAAGAAAGGACTTGCGTTGATATAGCACCGTACACGACCACAGGACGTCCCACAGCGTTTTCCAGCCAGTGAAGTACTTTATAAGTGTAATCGCTGCTGTAATGTGGGAAATGTGTACTAAGAATCATTACAGCACAGAAGGAGGCTGAAATAAAAGCAGTAAAGGTTGGAAATACCCAGCAGGTCAAGCAGCATCTGTGGAGCGAGAAACAGAGTTAAAGTTGGCGGGGGGGGTGGATTTTAACTCCAAAAAACAGGTGGGGTTGGGGTCGGGTGGGAGGTTGAAGAATTAAAAATCTGAATCCCAACTCCAACCCGCCTCCAACCCGCCAACTTACGGTTTTAACGGTTACAGGATGGGGGGGCGGGCAGCCAACCCGCTCCCAGGAGGCTGGTCACTCATTTAAATATCATAATGAGGCTCTGTGTCTCATGGTGATCCACCATTTTAAATTTAACGCTGGCTGGTTGGGTTTCCCAGTCCTCGGGAAGGCGAGGACCGCTGGATCCAGGAGGTAAGTGCCTTCCAACTTACCTGCTGGATCCAGTGTCGCTGCCTTGTCAGCCCCCCTGCGATCGGATACCCCCCCGCGACCTTTCCGATCTCCCCCCAAGGCCTCCGATCTGCACCCCGAGGCCTTCAACCAGCCATCCCCATGAGGCCTCCGATCCCTAGCCCTCTGCAGCCTCCGATCCCCCCTCCAGCCCTCGAACCCCCCACCCCGGCTTCCGATCCCCCCTGCAGCCTCCGACCCCCCCATCCAGCCTTCTGACCTCCCCCCTCTGTCCTTCCAATCTGTCCCCCTCTGGCCCCCGATCACATTCCGACATCCCCCCTCCGGCCCCCAAACTCCCTCCGGCCTCTGGTTCCTCCTCCCCCTGATCCTCCCCCCCCCCTCCTCTCTCCATCTGGCTGGCCGCGGGCTTAATCAGTGATTTGAAATGCCAATCAGGCCCTGCCATTAAATTTGGCAGGGCTTGCGGGACTCCCGTTCACCCAGGGTTCCCAACCAATTTCCAGCCCCCCTGCTCCATACCTGCCTCCAAATTAATATTCTGGCCAATGTTTCAGGTCGATGAGGGTCTTCGACCTGAAACATTAACTCTGTTTCTCTCTCCTCGATGCTGCCTGACCTGCCAAGTATTTCCAGCATTTTCTGTTAATATTTCAGATTTCCAGCATCCACAGTATTTTGCTTTCTTACAGAAGGAGGCTTTTCGGCCCATCGTGCCTGTGCCGGCTCTTTGAAAGAGCTATTCTCTCCCCTTTGCTCTTTCCCCACAGCCCTGTTATTTTCTCCCCTTCAAGTGTGTATCCAATTCCCTTTTGAAAGCTACTATTGAATCTGCTTCCATCGCCCTTTCAGTCAGCGCATTCCAAATCACAACAACTCACTGCGTAAAAAAAAATTCTCCTCATCTCCCCTCTGGTTCTTTTGCTCTTTTGCCAAATTGTTGGCTGGGAATTGAACCCAGAGCACAACCCATGTTGTTATGTAATATAGCCGTGTTTACTTCTAAGACTGGCGCACGCTTTAAACCAAAACAAATGACTGTCACTCCTAATGAGTGACACTGGGCAAGTCTGTTATTAATTCCGGAGCCTGCCTTTCCATATGTCAAGTCCTCATTAGCTTCCTTTAGTCATCATCCATCCGATGCATCCCAGATAGAACGTTCTGGGAGGTAGATTAAATCCTTTCCAATTTGGCAATGCTTCTTTGTCTCTTGGAGATGAGATTCTAAAATTGCTTCCCCTCCAGGCTCTTTGCTGCATCGCCAGAGCTCTCCCCCGCCTCCTCACAACCTTGACTGCATCCCACAGCTTCAGGCCATCACATTTGTACTGGCGAGAGGGTCTAAGACCTAAGGGGGAAAAATTGGGTGGCGCCCCCATTTTGGGGTGCTAACGTCGCCGGGGCGCTAATTTTAGCGCCCCAAAAATGTTAGCTCCCCTTCGCCGTATATTCTGTAGTAGCGCCCCAAACAGGAGGCAGGACGCTACTGCAAAGCGCTCCCCCTCCTTCTTGGGGCGCTACTACTGAAGTTCACGGCGCTACGTGCAACATCGCCACACGCGGCAGCACATAGCGCCACATCATTGCAGGCCTCCTCCCCCGATTAAAAGAGGAGGGGCCTAGCGCTGCATGCACTGGGGCTCTGCTGAAATTTGCGGGTGGCGTTAGCGGTGCCTCGCCCAGGCGCTAGGGAGAGGTGCAAACCAACCCAATTTTACCCCCTAAGTCTCTAAAGGTCATTACACATGTCTTTAAGTCGGGGCTGCTAAGAAATCTAAACTGTGCTTAGCCAAGTGTTTAAAAGCACGTTTGGAATTTTCTTCCAAATCAGCTAGTCTTTAGCTGCCTCGTTTACCTGTTCTGCGGGTTCCCATTTCACAATGCATGCTGCAATTGAGTACAGGTTGAGATTTTCCGTATTTTGCTTTGTGCTCCATCACAAAGTTTTTATTAGCAAAGTTGTTTACGATCACTTCTTCAAGATCACACAGTTCTATAATTTTACGCTAATATTTTAAGGCTGCAAGAGTGGTTAGAATGTGGAACTTGGTACCATGTGGAGTAGCTGAGGCGAATTGAATTTAAGGGGAAGCTTGCTAAGTACCTGAGGGAGAAAGGAATGGAAGGGTATGTTGGGCTACGGGGAAAGGGCGGGGGAGCGGGACTTGCTGAAGTGCACTTGCAGAGAGCCGGCACAGGCTCGACGGGCCGACTGGCCTCCTAAAGTGCTGTAACCATTCTATGGTTCTATGATTCTATGTTGATGGGGTGAACTGAAGTAAGATGAGAGGAGGCTCGTGTGGAGCATAAACACCGGCACAGACCTGTTAGGCTGAATGGCCTTTTTCTGTGCTGTAAATTCTATGTAACGTAATAGAAATATTTCACCTCTGTGTCGTGCAATCATTTTGGACTAAGATCATTGCGCGAACCAGGCTTCAGTCGCACCACAGCCACCGTTCCCAAATTGTGGAGTGTGATACGCAGCCAGCAGAAAGGAGTTATACTGCTGACTGTGAGTCGCACTGGGCTAGCGTGAAAGCAGCTCTGTGCAGGCATGCTAGGACGTCTATGCAGTGCTCAATTCTCTGGGTGACTAGCTTCTAAGGGTAGACTTGGGAAGGTGCAGACCATATCCGGTGGGTGACTCCTTAGATTCGCGATTCACATCAGCCCAGAAATTCTACAGGCAGAAATTCCCGGTGCTTTTACCGGGACCGTGCTCTCCATAGCTGATTCCACCCTCCCCCCACCCACAAACCCCCACCCCCGCTCGCCAGAGTCAATGGGAGGGCACCTCAGTTGCATAGAGTCAGGCAGGCACAAGCGCCACTTTGGGTGCATCTTTAGCACCCGCTTGCCCCATGCCAGCTGGAAGATTTGGCTGGAATGCCCAGCCACCCTTGGGGTGCCCAGGGCTGCTTTGGCCCTGGCAATGGGGATGGGGCCCCAATCAAAGGGGGCCGATCCAGGATAATGTTTTTTTTTTCCTTCTTCGGGGTGTTCAGTCCACATGCAAGGCTTAGACACCTCGGTGGTGTCCACATTCACCCTTGGTACGCCTCGCCCCACTCAGTGCGCATGCCACCACATCTACGGCGATTCCCCTATTGAGCCTCCTGAGCGGGAGTCGCAGCCCCTGGCTCCGCTCCCCAGCCCATCATCTGCCGCGTCAGGAGTGGAGAGAAGTTCCGTTCCATACAAAGCAATGTGGAAACTGGCAGAAACAGCAGAGACCCAATGTAACTGGCTCCCCCAGGAAGAAATGGCACTTTCTTTTTAATTCCTTCTCGGGAGGTGGGCACCTCTGCCAAGAATGGCATTTATTGCCCACCCCTAGTTGCCCTTGAGAAGGTGGTGGTGAGCTGCCTTCTTCTTGAACCGCTGCAGTCCGTGTGGTGAATGTACTCCCACAGTGCTGTTAGGGAGGGAGTTCCAGGATTTTGACCCAGTGACGATGAAGGGTCGACAATATACATCCAAGTCAGGATGGTGTGCGACTCGGAGGGGAGCTTGGAGGTGATGGTGTTCCCATGCGCCTGCTGCCCTCGTCCTTCTAAGTGGAAGAGGTCACGGGTTTGGGAGGTGCTGCCGAAGAAGCCTTGGCGAGTTGCTGCAGTGCATCTTGTAGATGGCGTGCACACTGCCGCAACTCGCCAAGGGAGCGAGTGGATGTTTCAACCATTTGAGGATCTTCCACAGGGTCATCGGAGAGGCCGGCTAAACCTGACTCAGAGGCAAAAGTGGCACCAATTGAGCCACAGCTGACACTACAGGTGCTTTGAGTCTGAGCCCCCTCGGACACGATCGCGGCTGGTATTTTAGAGCAGCCTGGCGCATCCTGTGTCACTTCAGTCAGAATCCTGCCGAGATTTCTGCCTCTGATTCATCAGGTTATACAATTAATAACTCTTGAAAGGTCATTTAACAGGGAAATTTATTTTTAGTTTTGCCTCTTCATGGCATAAAAATGTAAGATCTCATTTTTCAAAGAAGTTAATAAGAACATAAGAAGTAGGAGCAGGAGTAGGCCATACGGCCCCTCGGGCCTGCTCCGCCATTCAATAGGATCATGGCTGATCCGAACCTAGACTCACGTCCACTTCCCTGCCCTCTCCCCGTAACCCCTAATTCCCTTATTAGCTAGGAAACTGTCTATCTCCGTTTTAAATTTATTTACTGTCACAGCTTCCACAGCTCTCTGAGGTAGCAAATTCCATAGATTTACTACCCTCTGAGTGAAGAAGTTTCTCCTCATCTCAGTTTTGAAAGGGCAGCCCCTTATTTTAAGATTATGCCCCCTAGTTCTAGTCTCACCCATCAGTGGAAACATCCTCCCCGCATCCACCCGATCAAGCCCCCTCACAATCTTATATGTTTCGATAAGATCGCCTCTCATTCTTCTGAATTCCAATGAGTAGAGTCCCAACCTACTCAACCTTTCCTCATAAGTCAACCCCCTCATCTCCGGAATCAACCGAGTGAACCTTCTCTGAACTGCCTCGAGAGCAAGTATATCTTTTCTTAAATATGGAAACCAAAACTGTACACAGTATTCCAGGTGAGGCCTCACCAGTACCCTGTATAACTGAAGCAAGACTTCCCTGCTTTTATACTCCATCCCCCTTGCAATAAAAGCCAAGATTCCATTGGCCTTCCTGATCACCTGCTGTACCTGCATACTAACCTTCTGTGTTTCATGCACCAGGACCCCCAGATCCCTTTGTGCTGTAGCACTTTGCAGTTTCTCTCCATTTAGATAATAACTTGCTCCTTTATTTTTTCTGCCAAAGTGCATAACCTCACACTTTTCAACATTATATTCCATCTGCCAAATTTCTGCCCACTCACTTAGCCTGTCTATGTCCTTTTGCAGGTTTTTTATGTCCTCCTCACTCACTGCTTTCCCTACCATCTTTGTATCGTCGGCAAAATTGGATATGTTGCACTTGGTCCCCTCCTCCAAATCGTTAATATAGATTGTAAAGAGTTGGGGTCCCAGCACTGACCCCTGCGGAACACCACTAGTTACTGATTGCCAACCCGAGAATGAACCATTTATCCCAACTCTCTGTTTTCTGTTAGATAGCCAATCTTCCACCCATGCCAGTATATTACCCCCAATCCTGTGATTTTTTATCTTGTGCAGTAATCTTTTGTGTGGTACCTTGTCAAATGCCTTTTGGAAGTCCAAATACACCACATCCACTGGTTCCCCTTTATCCACCCTGTTTGTTACATCCTCAAAGAATTCGAGCAAATTTGTCAAACATGACTTCCCCTTCGTAAAACCATGCTGACTCTGTCCGATTAAATTATGCTTATCCAAATGTCCTGTTACTGCTTCCTTAATAATGGACTCCAACATTTTACCAACCACAGATGTTAATCTGAAAAGAATTGTTCGTAGGATGTGGGCAACACTGGAAAGGCAGCATTTATTTCCAATCCCGAGTTGCCCCGAGGCCATTATGAGTCAACCACACAGCTTGGGACTGGGGTTACATGTAGGCCAGACCAGATAGGGGCGCTTATTTGCATGAGCAAAGGGCCTAACACCTGTTATCGATGAGCCATTATTATTATTTTTTTTTCTTGACCAACATGGCGAGGGTGGGGGGTGGGGGGGGGGGGGGCGCCTTTCTGGCCAGAAATGTGCATGCGCTTCCTGTCGCTACATTGGTGGCTTAGTAGGGCGCTGGGCGGCCTGAATTTATAGGCCGATATATTTATAGTAGGTCGGGTTTTTTTACATAATTGCTCCCAAAATCCTGATAACGCTTTTCATTGTCACGGCCTCACCACTGGAAAACTGACCGCGCGGTTATGTACAGTCGTGTAAGGGATAGCAAGCCCTAAGGTGGTGAGTTCATATCCTACAATGGAAAGTTGAATCCAATAATCCAGGCTAGTGCCGGAAAACAAATAAGGTGGATTGTTTGTAAAATCCCAACTGGTAGCGCAGAATGAACATGTCCCCCCCCCCCCACCTCACCTATCTGGTCTGGCCTACACCGTGACTCCAGTCCTGTACTATGTTGTTGACTCTTTGAGGGCTGATTTTAACTCTTGGCAGTGACAGGAAATGGGTGTCAGCCACCCCTCTTACACCCAAACCCCATTTTTTCCTTCCAATCAGCCCTTTAACGTCCTCTGGGACACGGGGCTTGCTGCCCATCGTGCCCACATCCCCCAAGAATGGCGGGGCGGGGGGGGAACAAAGAGTTATATTCACGCGACATAAGTCATGAGATGTCTGAGCCCGTGTATCAGTGTAAGACAGTAGGAGGCGGCAAACACCTCAGCAAGTTTTGAGATAGAAAGCAACATTTTTTTTTGCGCGCGAGGAACTGGGTGAGTGCCAGTCTGCCCTCTTCAAATGAGATCTGCATTATCTTCATTAATGTTTTAGTTGCTGTTCTGTTAAAGCTGTGTTTAACACCATGTGGACAAGACAGAGTGGTGCTAATTACTCTAATTGTTGCATTAGTGTCGGTGGAAATACACCCAATTTCAATGGCACATGTGCAGCGGCAGTGCTTCCCCCCCCCCCAACCCCCCCTCAACACAGGGCGATCTGGGCAACGATACATTCGCATTTGCCTTGTGCCTGCAACTCGATATATAAAAATACCTATTGGAATATTCGGCAGTGCATTGAAGTGATGTTAAAGCAATATAACCGAGGCAGATCTTATAAATTTCATTAGGATTGCACCAGAAGCGCAATCAACAGAGCAACAAGCTAAGCCTCCGTACTAAAAATGACGCAAGTTCATCAAAGGGCAGCTTTAATTATTTAAGTGGCACTAAAGCCACTACAGCAGTCGGCCATCTTGTGTTTCAAAGGGGCAATCCATTTCCTCAGAGATGAGACTTTGATTGAATTTGGTGCTAATCCATTTGTGATATCTCCATTTGGGGAGGCAGCACGAACGATAAATATGTTTTTAATTCCATCAGATTAATGAGTTGGGTGCGATGTTTATGCGCTTTCTTGGGTCATGGCAGACCTTTCTAGGGTCCTCGTTTTTAGCCGCGCGTCCTGGTTTAATTGGCTGCTTTTTTAGTGGTGTCCTGTTGTCGTGACTTCGGAGCGGCACTTCCTGATTTTCCGCTACATTTTAAAACACAATGGTCCGGAATTTCCACGAGGCTTATCCTAAATTCCCGTTGTGACTTTGTCGGGAGATTGGCGGGAGTCAGCCCGGGAAAAGTATCATAAATACCTGAAAAACATCCATTTGTGCTATTTACCCTGAGGTTCCGTTGCTCTCTCATCAAAGTTGGGGTGGGAGATCCAGACAGCGCCTGTGGAAATTCAGGGCCATATTTCCGTTAGAGTTAGATTTTGATTTTCAGGGGCCTTGCCCGCCCCCCCCCCCCTCCCTATCTCTGTAATCTGCTCCAGCCCTACAAACCTCCGAGATCTCTGCGCTCCTCCAATTCTGGCCTCTTGTGCGTCCCCCCATTTTCATCGCCCCACCATTGGCGGCAGTGCCTTCCGCAGCCTGGGCCCTAAGCTCCGGAATTCCCTCCCACAACCTCTCCGCCTCTCCACCTCTCTCTACTTCTTTAAGACGCTCCTCAAAAACCAACCACTTTGTCACCTGCCCTAATATGTGGCTCGCTGACAATTTCTTGTCTGATTACGCTCCTGTGAAGCGCCGAGGGACGTTTCACTATGCTAAAGGCGCTGTATAAATGCAAGTTGTTGTTGTTGACTCTGGCACACTAAGGGCTGGGTTTTGTCAGCCCTGAGGAGGCGGGTGTGCAGGCGGGACTGCCGGTAAAGTTGCAGAATTTGGGGGCGCGTGGCAAACCCACCCCCATCCCGCCTCTGTGCCCTCTTGCCAGGAGGCAGGAAGCCGTCCTGCCCCGGGTCCCGGGTCCCGTCTCCTCGAGGCGGGAAAGGGCTTAAAGCCTATTAACTGCTTGCTAACAGGTAGTTAACAGGCAGAAAATAGGATTATTCCCATTTTACCTTCCCAAGTGCAGGCTTCCTGACCTCGGGGAACCCCGCCAGGGTGCAGGAGACGAGTAGGAGGCCTGCGGGAGTCGGAGGGGTCTGAAAGTGCGATGTAGAGCTGAGTGATGGATGCAAGTGTGGGGTGGTAAGTATGTAAGGTGAGTGTAAAGTGTTAGAAAATGTTCACTTACCTTTGTTTCTGCCGACAGCCTTCAGCCGCTGAGGAGCCAGAGTCCCTGACATCTCCATTGTAGATTTCACAGACTGGCTGTTGGATCCTCCGAAGCAACAGCCAGGTGATTTCTGCAAAGTTGAAAGGTTTGATGAGTCCTGAACACAAGGACTCATCAAACTACACAGACCGTCAGTGTTTGACAGCTTCACAGAGCTGTCAAACGCTGACATTCCTTCTTTCAAGAAATCTTGACAGATGGCACGTCATACGTTGACGTGCTCTGTCAGTGACTTCCCCCTAATTAACCTGCTGAGCCCGCTGGGCGGGCCTAACAAGGTCAATCAGGGGAAAATCCCGCTGGTTGGCCAGAAGCTGATGGAGGCGGGATTGAAAGCCGGCAAGCAGCAGTCCCGCCTCCAAAAGCTTCCCATTGACAAAATCCAGCCCTAAATAGCAGATTACACATTACAGGCACTAAACGCATTCTGATCACAAAATAAATATGGATGAGGAAGGCCACTCTGGGCCATCTGAGCTCACCCATCTAGACCATGCTCCTATTCAATTGTTTCTTTAATGATTCCAGGGTTTCGCTTCCATTATCCTGTCCAGATTTCATTCCAGGTGTATGTCTTTTACTAGTTTGTACCTGTTTCCATCTTATCCTACAGTTTAGTTTGAAGTATTTTTCTGGATCTGCCTTTTACATACCTTTATAATCCCCCACATTGTCTGCTTCCCACCCGACATCCCTTCCTGACCCCCTGCTAGCTAGGTGCAAATGGTTTACATCTCCACAGATACGACCCTTCCTCCCTTTCAAAAAACACCGACAGCATCCCCTCAGAAAAATATGACCCTTGACCTCGCTGTCCTTGCAAACTACTTCCCTATCTCCAACCTCCCTTTCCTCTCCATGTGTTGTCGCCTGCCAAAAATTGTGCCAATCTTTCCTGCAATTCAATTTTTGAATCTCTTCAGATTTCCAACCCTGCCACATGCACCAAAATGGCCCTAACCAAAGTCACAAATGACATCTCCTGCGACTGTGGTACATTATCCCTCCTTGACCTCTCCGCAACCTTTGACACCGTCCTCCTGAACCTCACCATAGAAGATAGAAACATAGAAGATAGGAGCAGGAGTAGGCCATTCGGCCCCTCGAGCCCGCTCCGCCATTTAATGAGATCATGGCTGATCATCCAAATTCAGTACCCTGTCCCTGCTTTCTCCCCATATCCCTTAATCCCTTTAGCCTCAAGAAATATATCCAACTCCTTCTTGAATATATTTAATGAATTGGCCTCAACTGCCTTCTGTGGTAGAGAATTCCACAGGTTCACCACTCTCTGGGTGAAGAAATTCCTCCTCATCTCAGTCCTAAATGGCTTACCCCTTATCCTTAGACTGTGGCCCCTGGTTCTGGACTCCCCCGCCATCGGGAACATCCTTCCTGCATCTAGTCTGTCTAGTCCTGTTAGAATTTTATAAGTTTCAATGAGATCCCCTCTCATTCTTCTAAACTCTAGTGAATATAAGCCTAATCGACCCAATCTCTCCTCATACGTCATTCCTGCCATCCCAGGTATCAGCCTGTTGAATCTTCGCAGCACTCCCTCCATGGCAAGAATATCCTTCCTCAGATAAGGCGACCAAAACTGCACACAATACTCAAGGTGTGGTCTCACCAAGGCCCTGTACAACTGCAGCAAGACATCTTTGCTCCTGTACTCAAATCCTCTCGCTACGAAGGCCAACATACCATAGAAACATAGAAACTTAGAAGATAGGAGCAAGAGTAGGCCATTCGGCCCCTCGAGCCTGCTCCGCCATTCGATGAGATCATGGCTGATCATCCAAACTCAGTACCCCGTACCTGCCTTCTCCCCATAAATCTTGATACCTTTAGCTCTAAGAAATATATCTAACTCCTTCTTGAATATATTTAAAGACTTGGCCTCAACCGCCTTCTGTGGTAGAGAATTACACAGGTTCACCACTCTCTGGGTGAAGAAATTCTTCCTCATCTCTGTCCTAAATGGCTTACCCCTTATCCTTAGACTATGACCCCTGGTTCTGGACTCTCCGACCATCGGGAACATTCTACCTGCGTCTAGTTTGTCCAGACCTGTCAGAATTTTATAAGTTTTGATGAGATCCCCTCTCATTCTTCTAAACTCCAGCGAGTATAAGCCCAATCGACCCAATCTCTCCTCATACGTCATTCCTGCCATCCCAGCGATCAGCCTTGTGAATCTTCGCTGAACTCCTTCCATGGCAAGAACATCCTTCCTCAGATAAGGCGACCAAAACTGCACACAGTACTCAAGGTGTGGTCTCACCAAGGCCCTGTACAACTGCAGCAGGACATCCTTGCTCCTGTACTCAAACCCTTTCGCTATGAAGGCCAACATACCATTTGCCTTCTTAACCACCTGCTGCACCTGCATGCTTGCCTTCAGCGACTGGTGCACAAGGACACCCAGGTCTCGTTGCACTTCCCCTTCTCCCAATCTATTGCCATTCAGATAATAGTCTGCCTTTCTGTTTTTGACACCAAAGTGGATAACCTTGCATTTATCCATTTGCCTTCTTAACCGCCTGCTGCACCTGCATGCTTACCATCCTCCTTCAACGCCTCCCATCCTCAGGGGGCCTGCCCCTCATTTGGTTTCACTCTTAACCTATCCAATAGTAACCAGAGCATCTCCACCAATGGTTTCTCTTGCTGCTCCCACACCGTTACCTCTGGACGCCCCCAAGAATCTATCTTTGGCTCCCTCCTCACCCTCATCTATTTACTGCCCCTTGTCAACATCATCTACAAAGGTGGAGTCAGCCAAGTTCTACCTCTCTCGACCCCCTCCCTGCCTTTGTGTTGTCAGAGTGCTTGTCCGACATCTGCAATTACCTCCAGTTAAACAGAGAGAAGGCTGAAACCATTCCCCCACCCCCAGAAACTGTTTCTCCATCCCCCTCCCTGGCCACTGTCTCAGGCTGAACCAGACTGTTCGCAACCTCGCCGTCCTATCTGAGCCTGAGCTCAGCTCCCAACCCCGTGTCTTCTCCATCACCAAGACCACCTTACTTCCAACCCCGAAACATCGCCCACCTCCGCCTCTGCCTCAGCTCACCTGCTGCTGAAACACTCCTTCATCCATTTGTCACCTGCAGACTCGGCTATTCCAATGCCCTCCTGGCCGGCCTCCCACTGCCATGAGCTGTAACCTTGAGAGTTTACTGCCTGTATTCTATCCCGCATCAAGTCTCGCTGATCTGTCACCCCTGTCCTGACTCACTTACATTGACTCCCAGTTCCCCAATGGATCCAATTTGTTTAAATCCCATCCCTCCTTATCTCTGCAACCTCCTCCAACCGTACAACGCCCCCCTGAACTCTCCGTTGCTCCAACACTGCCATCACTTGCTGTAAAAGAAATCAGCTTCGCCCCATCATTGGCAACCGTGCCTTCAGCCACCAAGGCTGCACACTCTGGAATTCCCGGCCTTAGGCTCTCCGCCGTTCAACCTCCCTCTCCACGTCCCTCTCCACCTCCCTCCTCCTCCCTCTCCACCTCCATCTCCACCTACCTCTCCACCTCCCTCCACCTCCGTCTCCACCTCCCTCTCCACCTCCCTCTCCACCTCCCTCTCCACCTCCGTCTCCACCTCCCTCCTCCCCCTCCACCTCCCTCTCCACCTCCCTCTCCACCTCCCTCCACCTCCCTCTCCACCTCCCTCTTCACCTCCCTCTCCATCTCCCTCTCCTCCTCCCTCTCCACCTCCCTCTCCACCTCCCTCTCCTCCTCCCTCTCCACCTCCCTCTCCACCTCCCTCCACCTCCCTCTCCACCTCCCTCTCCACCTCCCTCTCCACCTCCCTCTCCACCTCCATCTCCTCCTCCCTCTCCACCTCCCTCTCCTCCTCCCTCTCCACCTCCCTCTCCACCTCCCTCCTGCTCCCTCTCCACCTTCCTCTCCACCTCCCTCTCCTCCTCCCTCTCCACCTCACTCTCCTCCTCCCTCTCTACCTCCCTATCCACCTCCCTCCACCTCCCTCTCCACCTCCATCTCCACCTCCCTCTCCTCCTCACTCTCCACCTCCCTCTCCACCTCCCTCTCCACCTCCCTCCACACCTCCCTCCACCTCCCTCTCCACCTCCCTCTCCACCTCCCTCTCCTCCTCCCTCTCCACCTCCCTCTCCACCTCCCTCTCCACCTCCCTCTCTACCTTCCTCTCCACCTCCCTCTCCACCTCCCTCTCCACCTCCCTCTCCACCTCCACCTCCCTCCACCTCCCTCTCCACCTCCCTCTCCATCTCCCTCTCCTCCTCCCGCTCCACCTCCCTCTCCACCTCCCTCTCCACCTCCCTCCACCTCCCTCTCCACCTCCCTCTCCACCTCCCTCTCCACCTCCCTCTCCTCCTCCCTCTCCATCTCCCTCTCCTCCTCCCTCTCCACCTCCCTCACCACCTCCCTCTCCACCTCCCTCCACCTCCCTCTCCACCTCCCTCTCCTCCTCCCTCTCCACCTCCCTCTCCACCTCCCTCCACCTCCCTCTCCACCTCCCTCTCCACCTCCCTCTCCACCTCCCTCTCCACCTCCATCTCCTCCTCCCTCTCCACCTCCCTCTCCTCCTCCCTCTCCACCTCCCTCTCCACCTCCCTCCTGCTCCCTCTCCACCTTCCTCTCCACCTCCCTCTCCTCCTCCCTCTCCACCTCACTCTCCTCCTCCCTCTCTACCTCCCTATCCACCTCCCTCCACCTCCCTCTCCACCTCCATCTCCACCTCCCTCTCCTCCTCACTCTCCACCTCCCTCTCCACCTCCCTCTCCACCTCCCTCCACACCTCCCTCCACCTCCCTCTCCACCTCCCTCTCCACCTCCCTCTCCTCCTCCCTCTCCACCTCCCTCTCCACCTCCCTCTCCACCTCCCTCTCTACCTTCCTCTCCACCTCCCTCTCCACCTCCCTCTCCACCTCCCTCTCCACCTCCCTCTCCACCTCCACCTCCCTCCACCTCCCTCTCCACCTCCCTCTCCATCTCCCTCTCCTCCTCCCGCTCCACCTCCCTCTCCACCTCCCTCTCCACCTCCCTCCACCTCCCTCTCCACCTCCCTCTCCACCTCCCTCTCCACCTCCCTCTCCTCCTCCCTCTCCATCTCCCTCTCCTCCTCCCTCTCCACCTCCCTCACCACCTCCCTCTCCACCTCCCTCCACCTCCCTCTCCACCTCCCTCTCCTCCTCCCTCTCCACCTCCCTCTCCACGTACCTCTCCACCTCCCTCCTCCTCCCTCTCCACCTCCCTCTCCACCTCCCTCTCCACCTCCCTCCACCTCCCTCTCCACCTCCCTCTCCACCTCTCTCTACACCTCCCTCCTCCTCCCTCTCCACCTCCCTCTCCACCTCCCTCTCCACCTCCCTCTCCACCTCCCTCCACCTTCCTCTCCACCTCCCTCTCCACCTCCCTCTCCATCTCCCTCTCCACCTCCCTCTCCACCTCCCTCTCCACCTCCCTCTCCTCCTCCCTCTCAACCTCCCTCTCCACCTCCCTCCACCTCCCTCTCCACCTCCCTCTCCACCTCCCTCTCCACCTCCCTCTCCATCTCCTCCTCCCTCTCCACCTCCCTCTCCTCCTCCCTCTCCAACTCCCTCACCACCTCACTCTCCTCCTCCCTCTCCACCTCCCTATCCACCTCCCTCCACCTCCCTCTCCACCTCCCTCTCCACATCCCTCTCCTCCTCCCTCTCCACCTCCCTCTCCACCTCCCTCTCCACCTCCCTCCACCTCCCCCTCCACCTCCCTCTCCACCTCCCTCTCCACCTCCCTCTCCTCCTCCCTCTCCTCCTCCCTCTCTACCTCCCTCTCCACCTCCCTCTCCTCCTCCCTCTCCACCTCACTCTCCTCCTCCCTCTCCACCTCCCTATCCACCTCCCTCCACCTCCCTTTCCACCTCCCTCTTCTCCTCCCTCTCCACCTCACTCTCCACCTCCCTCTCCACCTCCCTCTC